>NC_086117.1:56984480-58336980 GCF_963921235.1 Mobula hypostoma
CTCTTTCCAAGTAATTCTTTAATCTGCATCTTTAAAATTTAGCCAGCCAGACTGAAAAATAACAAACCAATCACTGGGTTTATTTCGGGAATAATATATTTCCAAAGCAAAAAAAATGTTGTGTTAAACAAGGACTGAAGACTGTTCAAACCACAATGCTTTCCTCCGAACTTTGAAAAGGATGTCGGACTGTAAATAACGATGCGAAAATTTATTAAAAACTGCCGAGTCTATTATAAGCATAAAGAGATTTAAGAAAACCAGAGTAACATACACACTCACTCACACACACACACACACACACACTTACTCACTGACAAACACACACACACACACACACACTTACTCACTGACAAACACACACACACACACACACACACTTACTCACTGACAAACACACACACACGGACACACTCTCACACATGCACAGACATACACATACACAAACACACATGGACAGACAGACACACACTGTCACACACACTCTGACACCCGCACGCACACAAACACACACACTCACCCACACACTCAGACACACTCACACACACAGTCAGACACACTCAGACACTCACACACACACACACACACACACACACACACACATGCACACACACTCACAAACACACACACCCACACTCAGACTCACTCAGACACACACACACACTCACACACACTCACACTCACAAACACACACACCCACACTCAGACACACTCACACACACTCACACTCACAAACACAAACACACACACTCACCCACACACTCAGACACACTCACACACACACACACACGAAACCTGCAGGAGCTGCCCGTGGTGGAGGCAGATACATTCAATTCAATTCAAGGCGAACATCACATGAGCACAGCCAAACGAGAGAGCGTCACTCTGGGGCCTGGATACAAACTACAGTGCCAATAGTCACACAGCACAGATAGGATAGTAAGATACCGCCACACAATAAAGGGGTCCAGAACTCGAGCCATCCAACACCGTAGAACTCTGCAGGTGACACAATAGAGCTTGGCTTCTGCCAAGCGAACACTGGGGGAGGGGAGCAGCACGCACTCCAGCCTGGACACCACACCACACTGCCCCACTGGTTCAGGACTTTTACACCTCAGATACAGGAGCAGAATTAGGCCGTTTGGCCCATCGAGTCTGCTCTGCCATTTCATCATGGCTGATCCATTTTCCCTCTCAGCCCCAATCTCATGCCTTCTCCCCGTATCCCTTCACACCCCGACTACTCAAGAACCTATCAACCTCCGCCTTAAATATACCCAGTGACTTGGCCTCCACAGCCGCCTGTAGCAATGAATTCCAGATTCACCACTCTCTGGCTAAAGAAATTCCTCCTCATCACCATTCTAAATTGACATCTGTCTATTCTGAGGCTGTGTCCTCTGGTCCTAGACTCCCCAACCATAAAAAAAAATCATCTCCACATCCACTCTATCGAGCCCTTTCAATATTCAATAGGCTTTGGTGAGGTCCCCCCTCATTCTTCTGAATCCCAGTGAACGGAGGCCCAGAGACATCAAACGCTCCTCATCTGACGAGCCATTCAATCCTAGCGGTCAACAAAAAGGTATTTCCAGCCCTCTCCCTGGCTCTAACCAGACCTAACTGAACCAAAGACCAAGCATGAATATTCATGTGTTTCGACCACGTGACAGATTAAACACACAACACATAATACAGGGCAGACAGATGGGTGGGCAAATCAGCCTCTACCCTTCCACCATCACATTTCTGAACGGGTAGTGAACCAACCCATGAACACTACCTCAATAGCTTTACTCTCTTTTTGCACGATATATTAAGTTGGATGGTGGGGTGGCAGGATCTCTACGAAAGGATGTGTAAGGAGCTCATTCCCTCCTCCAGCCTGCCGGTCACCCTTGGGCGAGGTGTCGCACCTGCTTCGCCCCCCCTCAGCGCTCCCACACACCTGTAATCAGGGTCAGGTGACCATGGGAGCAGGTGGTGACGGTCGTTTGAGCAGCTGGTGCAGATCACAAGTCCTGGTCATGTGACCACTGACACCAGGCAGACAATCTCTGAAGAGTATTGATAATGGCTGGGGTCACCCGTCTTGTAAAGACACTGCCCAGAAGAAGACAATGGCAAACAACTTCTATAGAAAAATTTGCCAAAAACAGTCATGGTCATGAAAAGACTGTGGCCAGTGATGTTGTGGGAATGGAACTGGACTCTCTGACGGTGGTGTCTTAAAAGAGGATGCTGTCCAAGTTGCATGCCATCTTGGACAATGTCTCCCATCCACTACATAATGTACTGGTTGGGCACAGGAGTACATTCAGCCAGAGACTCATTCCACCAAGATGCAACACTGAGCGTCATAGGAAGTCATTCCTGCCTGTGGCCATCAAACTTTACAACTCCTCCCTTGGAGGGTCAGACACCCTGAGCCAATAGGCTGGTCCTGGATTTATCTCCTGGCATAATTTACATATTACTATTTAACTATTTATGATTTTATTACTATTTATTATTTATGGTGCAACTGTAACGAAAACCAATTTCCCCCGGGATCAATAAAGTATGACTATGACTATGGCTATCAATTTGGAATAAATGGATTGAATTTATAACCCCAGAGTGAGCAGACTTTAGATGACTTTCCTAATGGTTTATACTGTTTGTCTCACCAACATAGTAACAGTGTTAACGTAAGCACCCTTGGCTCGAATGTTTACTGTTCTTTTTTTTGGAAAACGTGGATTTAACACAAGTGAAGAAAAGATCCAGGGAAATTTTGGACCAGAAAGAAATGGACGAGAAGAGATACATGGAAATTAGTATTCAACCACTATTATTAATATTTTTATAACAACTATTATCGTTATTTCATTTAATAGAGTGGAAATACAATTGCACATAAACATCTATTTGAGTGCCTAATTATTTTCTATATTATCTCAATGTGCACTTGTGAATGTACAAATTAATATAGATTTACTCACATAAAAAATGGAAAAGGTTCTATATATTAAAAAAAAGTTTGTGTCTTACTTGTGAATACCTTATCCAAAGAAAAATAATTTTTTTTAAAAAAGAAAAGACTGTGATCACCCATGTCCTATGACAGCACATAATAATGATGATGATGGCTAAATTTAATTTTTAAAGGCTATTGTAATATATAGATTTTTGTGTATGGCGCTGTACTGCTGCCACAAAACAACAAATTTCACAGCATACACTCAGTGGCCATTTTATTAGGTACGCCTGCACGCCTGCTTATTAAGCAAATAACTAATCAGTCAATCATATGATAGCAACTCAGTGCCTAAAAGCATGCAGTCATCGTCAAGAAGTTCAATTGTTGTTCGGAATAAAAGTCAGAACGGGGAAGAAATGTGATCTAGGTGACTTTGAATGTTGGTGCCAGACAGGGTGGTTTGAGTATCTGCTGATCTCCTGGGATTTTCACGCACAACAGTCTCTAGATCAGGGTTCCACGGAACTCTCGGTTAACGGTAGGGTCCGTGGCATAAGAACAGTTTGGAAACCCTGCTCTCGAGTTTACAGCAAATGGTGTGAAAAACGAAAAAACATCCAGTGAGCGGCAGTTCTGTGGGCAAAGACACTTTGTTAATGGGAGAGTTCAGAGGAGAATGGCCAGACTGATTCAAGCTGACAGGAAGGCGACAGTAACTCGAATAAGCACGTGTTTGAGCAGTGGTGTGCAGAAGAGCATCTCTGAACGCACAACACATTAAACCTTGAAGTGGACGGGCTACAGCAGCTGAAGACCATGAACACACACTCAGTGGCCACTTTATTAGGTACAGAGAGCAACACTGAGTGAATGTCTGTTGTGTTAAACTGATTCTCTCTCTGTTTCTATTCTTCATTGCACCATTCCACTGTTTTGTGCTCATGACTGTGTTTATTGTTCTGTTTATTATGTCTGTGAGTACCATTTACTCTGTGAGTTTCACACTCACAAGGAAGTTCATTGCTCCCTCCTGTGCCTCACAAGATAATCTATCCACAACACACCACTATTGAAAAGTCTTAGGTACGTATACATAGTTAGGGTGCCTAAGACTTTTGCACAGTACTGTAGTAATTTTATGTATTGCACTGTACTGCTGCCACAAAAACAAACAAATTTCATGACATATGTGAGTGATGATAAACCTGATTCTGATCTGGGTCTCTATTGTGGACTGGGAGTGGGAAGGGGGCAGGGAGAGGGGAATCATGGTTGGGAAAAGGGGAAGGGAGAGGGGAGGGAGTGAGAAGCACCAGAGAGACATTCTGTAATGATCAATAAACCAATTGTTTGTAATCAAATGACCTTGTCTGGATATGTCTGCACCCACGTCACACTCCCCCACCCCCCACCACAACTCCTGGCACTCCTTCTCTGCAACATGCCCCACACCCTAAGGGTCATTTTACACTTGCAGTTCCTGAGCTCTATCCAAACAAATCAACACCTTTCTAATGATTTGATTTCATATTTTACCAACAGAGCAACGCCACCCCCTCTGTCTTCCCGGCTGTCCTTTTGATATGATGTGTATCCTTTGACATTAAGCTCCCAGCTACTGTATAATCTTATTTCAGTCATGATTCAGTGATGCCTACAACATCATACCTGCCAATCTGTAACTGTGCTGCAAGTTCATCGACCTTATTCCATGTACCGCACGCATTCAGATACAACACCTTCAGTCCTGTATTCACTCTTTTCAATTTTATCCGCCTTTTACATTACAACTCATCCTGTTGACCGCAATTTTGCCCTATCAGCCTCTCCTTGCTCGGAGTCTCACTACATATTGCTTCTGTTTATTAAACCAACTACCCCACCTTCAGTATTATCAGTCCAGTTTCCATCCCCCTGCCAAATTAGTTTAAACCCACTCAAATAATTCTAGCCAACTGCCCACAAGGATATCGGACCCTCTTGGGTTCCAGTGTAACCAGTCCCTTTTGTACAGGTCATACCTTCCCCAGAAGAGTTCCCAATGATCCATAAATCTGAACCCCTGCCCCCTGCACCAGTTCCTCAGCCAGACACTCACCTGCCAAATCATCCTATTCCTACCCTCACTGGCACGTGGCACAGGCAGCAATCCAGAGATTACTACCCTGGAGGTCCTGTTTCTCAGTTTTCTACCTAGCCCCCTAAAATCTCCCTTCAGGACCTTCTCACCTTGTCTACCCATGTCACTGGTGCCAATGTGTACCATGACATCTGGCTGCTCACCCTCGCCCCTGAGAATGCCATGGACCTGATCCAAGACATCCCTGATCCTGGCACCAGGGAGGCAACGTACCATTCAGATGTCTCTATCACACCCACAGAACCTCATCTGTTTTCCTCTGACTAAAGGTCAATTTATACTTCTGCCTCAAATCGACGCCATAGGTATGGCGTAGCCGCGTACCCTACACTATACCCTACGCTATAGGTACGGCGTAGCCGCGTACCCTACACTATACCCTACGCCATAGGTACGGCGTAGCTGCGTACCCTACACTATACCCTACGCCATAGGTACGGTGTAGCCGCGTACCCTATCCTATACCCTACGCCATAGGTACGGCGTAGCCGCGTACTCTACACTATACCCTACGCCATAGCCTGATGCGCACCTCCCCAAAAATGTAACTACGCGTCGCAGCGACGCAGACCGCAACAACTGTGATTGGTCCGCTTGGTAACATCGCATTTCCTCCGACGCTGCAATCGCTTCCCACTGGGTGACTGAAGGGCAGGGAAGGAACTCTGGCTGCAATGCTTTCCATAAAGCTTTACAGACCTCCAAAGTTATGAAGGACTGTGTGCTTGATGTCAGTTTGTAGCTAGCTGCTACAGCCTGCTGACTTCCACCTGACGCTAAAACTCGAATGGTGATTGCCAGTCTCTGAGTATACTGTGCGTACACTGATGCGAAATAAATGGTTGGAGACAATGAACCAAGTCATCAAATCTACCCACCGACATCCGCATTTCCTCGTCCATGTCTCTCAGTGGCCGGACAAACACAGAAAATTCACCCTCCTTCAGTTTCAGTTGCCATTGTTTGAAGTTTGAGTTTCTTCGTGTTGAGTTTTGGCGGTGAATTGCAGAGCGACGCAGACACACCAACGCACAAGTATAAATGCTCACAATGGCGTGGGCTACGACGCAGAAGTATAAATCAGCCTTAAGGAATCTCTATCAACTCTACAGTCCTCGTAACCTCTCTGCTGTTTTGAACCACAGCACTAGTCTCAGTGCCAGAGACCTGATCTCTGTGGCTCCCCCCACACCCAATAGTATCTAAAGTTGTATATTTGTTATTGAGGGAACAGCCATAGGTGAACTCTGCACTGGCTGTGTATTTCCATCCCCTCTTCAAACAAACCCCCGGTTACCCGTCTCCTGCAACCCGCACTTACCTCCCTGTGGCTCCTGTCCATCACCTCCTCATTCTCCCGGAAGAGGCAGCAAATTTACCAGCTGTATCAGTGTGTTGTCTGTCTGCTCGTCGAGCAGTCCACGTGATGAGAATGTGGATCAGGCTCTTGCCGAGCTGCTGAAGAGTTACGCATTTAGGCAGAAGCGCAATACATATCTAAGGCACAAAGAGACAGGCATGATAGGAGTGGGAGCAGATACAATAGTGTAGTGGTTAGCGTAATGCTGTACATTGCCAGCTGTTGGAATATCAGGCTTCTATTCCCACCATTATCGGTAAAGAGTCTGTAATTCTACCCAAGACCGCGTGGGCTTCATCCGGCTGCTGTGGTTTCCTCCCAAAGACGTACCGGCCAGGGTTAGTAAGCTGTGGGCACGCTACGTTGGTGCTGCAAGCGTGGGGGGACTTCCCGGCTGCCCCCAGCATAATGCTCGAACTGCACTGGTCGTCGACACAAAATGACACATTTCACTGTATGTTTCAAAGTACACGTGACAAATAAAGTTAATCTTTAGCCGAGGTAGTGCGTGCAGCAGAGGGGCCGAGTGGTCTTTGCCGCAAACTGAATGGAAGGCTTTGTAAAAGGTATTTTTGACAAATGAGTCGATGTTTTTCTCGCTCAGGAGAAGTACTTTAAGGAGCAATGTACTTTACATAAAGAGTGCTTGTCACACCAGCACAACACACAAACCTCCATTGGCCTGAAATCAAACCCAGGCTCGGCCTTGCTCTCACATTTCACTTTACCAGATGCTCTATATTTAGTTCTTCCTTGTCAGGGCTCTTGGCAATGTCGAAGGAAAATATTTGCTTTCCTTACACACTGAATTACAGGCCACCAGACTAACCAGCAGCACAAAATGCACATCGTTCATTTAAAATATATTTTTAACAGACAACAAGTTGTGTTGTGAGTATTTGTCTCAGTGTGTTGTTGGATTCTGTCTGTGTGTGTGTGTGAGAGAGACAGCGTGTGTCTGTGTGCTTGTGTATCTGTGTGTGTGTTTCTGTCTCACTGGCTATATTGCTCTGATTATTGGAAATTCAACAACAGGAATTCCTGTTGTTTGCTCTGATTGTGTGTGTTTGTGCACTCTATGTACAGTCCTGTGCACTCTATGTACATATGTGCACACTATGTACAGACCTGTGCACTCTATGTACAGTCCTGTGCACTCTATGTACAGACCTGTGCACTCTATGTACATATGTGCACTCTATGTACAGACCTGTGCACTCTATGTACAGTTCTGTGCACTCTGTGTACATGTGTGCACTCTATGTACAGTCCTGTGCACTCTATGTACATGTCTGCACTCTATGTACAGTCCTGTGCACTCTATGTACATGTGCGCACTCTATGTACAGTCTTGTGCACTCTATGTACAGTCCTGCGCACTCTATGTACATGTGTGCACTCTATGTACATGTGTGCACTCTATGTACAGTCCTGTGCACTCTATGTACAGACCTGTGCACTCTATGTACATGTGTGCACTCTGTATACAGTCCTGTGCACTCTATGTACATGTGTGCACTCTATGTACAGTACTGTGCACTCTATGTACATGTGTGCACTCTATGTACAGTCCTGTGCACTCTATGTACATGTGTGCACTCTATGTACAGTCTTGTGCACTCTATGTACAGTCCTGTGCACTCTATGTACAGTGCTGTGCACTCTATGTACATGTGTGCACTCTATGTACAGTCCTGTACACTCTATATACAGTCCTATGCACTCTATATACATGTGTGCACTCTATGTACAGTTCTATGCACTCTATGTACAGTCCTGTGCACTCTTTGTACAGTCCTGTGCACACTATGTACATGTGTGCACTCTATGTACAGTCTTGTGCACTCTATATACATGTGTGCACTCTATGTACAGACCTGTGCACTCTATGTACATGTGTGCACTCTATGTACAGTCCTGTGCACTCTATGTACATGTGTGCACTCTATGTACAGTCCTGTACACTCTATATACAGTCCTATGCACTCTATATACATGTGTGCACTCTATGTACAGTTCTATGCACTCTATGTACAGTCCTGTGCACTCTTTGTACAGTCCTGTGCACACTATGTACATGTGTGCACTCTATGTACATGTGTGCACTCTATGTACAGTCTTGTGCACTTTATATACATGTGTGCACTCTATGTACGGACCTGTGCACTCTATGTACATGTGTGCACTCTTTGTACAGTCCTGTGCACACTATGTACATGTGTGCACTCTATATACAGCCCTGTGCACTCTATGTACAGTCCTGTGCACTCTATGCACATGTGTGCACTCTATGTACAGTCTTGTGCACTCTATATACATATGTGCACTCTATGTACAGACCTGTGCACTCTATGTACATGTGTGCACTCTATGTACAGTCCTGTGCACTCTATGTACATGTGTGCATTCTATGTACAGACCTGTGCACTCTATGTACATGTGCACTCTATGTACATGTGTGCACTCTATGTACAGACCTGTGCACTCTATGTACAGTACTGTGCACTCTATGTAGTCCTATGCACTCTATGTACATGTGTGCACTCTATGTACAGTACTGTGCACTCTATGTACATGTGTGCACTCTATCTACATGTGTGCACTCTATGTACAGTTCTGTGCACTCTATGTACAGACCTGTGCACTCTATGTACAGTACTGTGCACTCTATGTAGTCCTATGCACTCTATGTACATGTGTGCACTCTATGTACAGTACTGTGCACTCTAGGTACATGTGTGCACTCTATCTACATGTGTGCACTCTATGTACAGTTCTGTGCACTCTATGTACAGTCCTGTGCACTCTATGTACATGTGTGCACTCTACGTAGACCTGTGCACTCTATGTACATGTGTGCACTCTATGTACAGTCCTGTGCACTCTATATACAGTCCTATGCACTCTATGTACAGTACTGTGCACTCTAGGTACATGTGTGCACTCTATCTACATGTGTGCACTCTATGTACAGTTCTGTGCACTCTATGTACAGTCCTGTGCACTCTATGTACATGTGTGCACTCTACGTAGACCTGTGCACTCTATGTACATGTGTGCACTCTATGTACAGTCCTGTGCACTCTATATACAGTCCTATGCACTCTATGTACAGTACTGTGCACTCTATGTACATGTGTGCACTCTATGTACAGTCCTGTGCAAAAGTCTTAATCACATATATATAGTGAGGGCGACTAAGAATCTTGCACAGGACTGTATTTGTCAATGTTGAGCAGAGAGCAGGGTTATAAATCTGGCGGAAACAAAAGACATTGGGAATGGCGAGGGTGGAGCGCCATGAGAGGGGTGTGGGACAGGTGGCAGAGTGCTAGGGGTGGGGTGGGTGATGTGGGTGCAGACACACCCAGCCCTGAGACTCCAGGCAAGGTCATTTGATTCCAAACAACTGGTTTATTGATCATTACAGAATGTCTCTCTGGTGCTTCCCGCTCCCTCTCCTCTCCCTTCCCCTTTTCCCAACCATGATTCCCATCTCCCTGCCCCCTTCCCACTCTCAGTCCGCAGTAGAGACCCGTATCATGTTGGTGCTAGAGACATAGTGATACTTCTGTTGGAGGCCAACAGTACATGCTCGGGCAGTGTTGGTCATACATGCGAAACAACACATATCACTGTGTGCTTCAGTGTTTCAAAGTTTAATGCCCACAGTCAATTTATTATCAAAGTACATGTACATCACTGTATACAACCCTGAGATTCATTTTCCTGTGGGCATACTTAGCAAATCTATAGAATAATAACTATAACAAACTCAATGAAAGACTATTCAGCCAGAGTGCAGAAGACAACAAACTGTGCAAATACATAAAGAAGATATAATAATAATAATAATAATAATAATAATAATAATAAAAAATACATAAGCAATAAGTATCGAGAACATGAGATGAAGAGTCCTTGAAAGTTAGTCCATGGGATGTGGGAATACTTCAATGATGGGCAAGTGAAGTTATCCCTTCTGATTCACGAGCCTGATGGTTGAGGGGTAGTAACTGTTCCTGAACCTGGTGGTGCGAGTCCTGAGGCTCCTGTACCTTCTTCCTGATGGTTGAGGGGTAGTAACTGTTCCTGAACCTGGTGGTGCGAGTCCTGAGTCTCTTGTGCCTCCTTCCTGATGACAGCAGCAAGAAGGGAGCATGACCTGGCTGGTGGGGGTCCCTGATGTTGGCTGCTGATACCCTGTGACAGCACTGTGTAGATGGGTGGGAGGGCTTTACCTGTGATGGACTGGGCTGTATCCACTGCTTTTTGTAGGATCCTCTGTTCAAGGGCATTGGTGTTTCCATGATGCAGCCAGTCAGTATACTCTCCACCACACATCCAGAGAAGTTTGTCAAAGTTTTAGACGTCACACCAAATCTCCTTAAACTGCTAAAGAAGTGGAGGCGCTGCTGTGGTTTCTTCATAGTTGTTTTTGCATTTCACTGGACATGTGGTGAACAGAGCTAATCTTTAATGCCCTGACTCCAGCGAACAATGTGTTTTGGGAGGTTACCCCTCTGTTGTTTACCACGTTGATAAATTGACAGAGTGAGCCAGGATCTGCCATCCCCAGGGCCAAAGTTCAGGTGCAGAAACAGCAGAGCCAATCCTGCTGCCCGTAACAAGTCTGCTCACTACAACATCCCGGATGCATGGAGGCCAACCTCCTGAGAACCTCAGCCGCTCTCCGACTGCTCACCAACGGAAAGCTGTGAGATATTCCAGCAGAATATCAGAGGCAAATGCTGCACACACGGAGCGATGGGTGCGTGGAACACGCTGTCAGGGCTGGCACTGGAGGCAGGTAGAGTGGGGACATTTAAGAGACTCTTAGATAGGCACATGGACGATAGACAAATGGAGGGTTATGAGGCAGGGAAGGATTAGATTGACCTTACTTACGGCCTGCTATGCCGCTTACGTCTAGGGCAGCAATGGAGGTCCTTCATCTCTGCCTGTCCTTGGTCACTCAGATGTGGAAGGATTTTTCATTGCTGTTTCTGTAACAATTTTGTTTGACCAGTCAGGGTTGTTATCCCTGAGCTGAACCCCCGAACCTGGAGGACCGGTGGGCCACTCTTAGTTTGGCCTCTACCCTTTGACCTGTTTGGCATGGGTGACCCTGCCAAGAGCCGAGCTTTGACCCTAGCCTGCATAGTTCTCCAGAATATTGATGCGAGTGAGCCTCCAAACCCTACAACAAGGTTGAGGTCCTCTTGGAGGTGATTGGTCTTAGAGTCGGTTAAAGAATCTGCACAACACTAAGCCCGTACCAAGCTGTGGTGTTATATGTTCTATGATTATTACCCAACCATCTTTCCCGGGGGGCAGGGGTGGGGTAGCAGTACTGTGGGGTCAGGGTGTCAGCCTGTGGTTAGTTAGTTAGTTAGTTAGTTAGTTAGGTCCATCAACCTGCATTGGAGTACAGACTGCTGACAGCAGCTCACCAGAGCTCTCTGTCCTGAGCAATCTTTCAAGTTGTCCCCAGGTCATAAAGTCATAGGGTCATAGAGAAGTACAGCACAGAAACAGGCCCTTTGGCCTATCTAGTCCATGCTGAACCATTTAAACTGCCTACTCCTGCACTGGGACCTATCCAAACTTCTCTTAGGCGTTGAAATGGAGCTTATTTGCACCTCCTGTGCTGGCAGCTCGTCCACACTCTCACCATCCTCTGAGTGAAGAAGATGTTCCCCTTAACACCCCTATGGGGTATTTGCCAAACCTGGGCTTGTGCTGTCCTGAGATGATCAGCATCACTGTCAACCGAAACTTTGGTTTCCGCCATGTTCCCTTATCTAGATCCCCTTGGCCTTTAGGCGCTCGGACTAGAGTTATGTTAGACAGCTTGAGTTAAAAAAAAACAGCTTGCTTAAAACACCAGAGATTGTGCAGATGCTGGAAATGTTGAGCGACACACAGAATGCCAAAGAAACCCAGCGGGTCAGGCAGAGGGAAATAAATAGTCAATGTTTTGGGCCAAGACCTACCATCAGGACTTGTCTAAAACATCTAAAAGGAGCAGGCAGGTTTCATGATTCTGGCTTGGGCAGCTGGGATCAGCCATATTGAGCTCAATGGTTCTAAGTTATTTTAAAGTCTGTCCCTGGTCTACGTCTTGTATTCGAGGGTGTAGGCATTGGGGGAATACGTTCGGCATTTTGGAGCTATTAAATTGGACACCCTACCCTACCCTGATGAAGGGTCTCAGCCCAAAACATCAACTGTTTATTCCTCTCCATAGATGCTGCCTGACCTGCTGAGTTCCTCCATCATTTTGTTTTGTGTCTGCCCTGTCTGTGTTTGTCTGAGTCATATTTTGAGATTGTGTTTGTAACATTACAATCCGGTTTCACTAGCCCTGTTTCTCACAAGAGGGTCAGTGTTGGGTCACGGGTTAGGCTCAATGTCAGGGTTGTGAGGTCGGTGTCGAGGTCATGGGTCTGCATCAGTGTCAGAGTCATGTGTCAGTCAGTGTCGAGGTCATGGGTCAGGGTCGTCATCGGGGTCATGATCAGATTAACATTCTAGGTGCGATGTCAGGTCCCATCGGGAATGCACGGGGTCACAAGAAGAAAGGAAGGGGCGTACTGCACAACAGAAGAACACGTCACCAGGCCTCGGACTTCTCCACAGTGCAGGTAACAACACATCAGGTTCAAACCAGGAGGTCAAACAAGCAGGCTTGCATCCATCTTCATTCAATTCAGACCAGGATTTCTTGTGGATTCAGTTTTGAAAGAGATGCCTCCTGTCCATCAGTGACGCAGTGAAATTCTTCTTTCCCTGTCCAGTGTGCTCCAAGTTTAATAAATGGACACTGACTCCCACTGCAGTGTTGTCTGGCTGCGGAAACCTGCAAAAGAAGCAAATTGTGAACTACATTTCCTGCTCAGCCTTCACAATGTCCATATCCTTTCATCTTCCTCACACCCATGTGCCTATCCAAATGTCTCTTAAAAGTCTCTAATGTATTTACCTCTACCACCACACCAGGTAGTGCATTCCAGGAATCCACCACTCTGTGAGTGAAAAACTTACCCCTCACGTCCCCCTTGAACTTACCCTTGAATCTTCAATGCATGCCCTCTGGAATTAGACATTTCAATCCTGGGAAACAGATACTCCCTGTACACTCTTTCTATGCCTCTCATAATCTCAGATCTCCCCTCAGTCTCCACTGCTCCAGAGAAAACAACCCAAGTTTGTCCACCCTCTCATGGTAGCACATGCCCGCTAAACCAGGCAGCATCCTGGTAAACCCCTTCTGCACCCTCTCCAAAGCCTCAACATCCTTCCTACAGTGAGACAATCAGAATTGTACACAATACTCCAGATGTGGCCTAACCAGAGTTCTATCAAGTTGAAACATAACCTCCTGACTTTTGAACTCAATGCCTTGACTAATAAAAGCAAGCACTTCTTCACCACTTTATCGAGCTGTGAACTTGGATCCCAATATCTCTCTGCTCAGCAACATTGTTAAAGACCTCGCCCTTAACAGTGTACTGTCTCCTTGTGTTTACATTCCAGGGTGCAACAGCTCACATTTATCTGGGTTAAACTCCATCTGCCATTTCTCTGCCCATATCTGCAACTGATCTATATCACGCCGTATTCTTTGCTAGTCTTCTACACTATCCATGACTCCACCTGTCTTAGCATCATCCGCAGACTTACTGACCCACTCATCCACATTTTCATCTAGGTCATTTACATACATCACAAACAACTTCACTAATTACAGACCGCCAGCTCGAATAAACCCCCAACCACTACCCTCTGCCTTCTACGCTCAAGTCAGTTCTGTACCCAGACAGCTAATTCAGCCAATATGTCACAACATCTGTAGCAGCAATACAGTGCAATACATAAAATTACTGCAGTACTGTGCAAAAGCCTTATGCACCCTGTTTATATATCTGTGCCCAGGGCTTTTGCACAGTACTGCATGTGAGTGATGATGAACCTGATTCTGACCAGAGGAATGTTTCGTTCGGTGGTATACACGTGTACAGTTGAATGACAATAAACCAGAGCACCACACACAAAATGTGGGAGGAACTCTGCAGGTCAGGCAGCATCTGTGGAAATGAATGAACAGTCAACATTTCGGGCTGGCACCCTTCGTCAGGACTGGAAAGGAAGGGAAAAGATTCCGGAATTTAAAATAAACTTGATCTTGAGTTTGTCCAGCTGGTTGTTTGTTGATCTAACATCTGCAGCTTCTTGTGATTCCTTTATCATTTATTTTGCTTTATGACACTGGACAACAAACTTTTTCAAAAGTGTTCTCCCTCAGGACTCTTTTTTGTTTATGATAGACCTCTTGAAGCTGAACACAAATTTCAGACTACTTGTATCACGTAGGAATTTGGAGAAACAAGAAACTAACTTTTATTGGACATAATGTGTTTAACTGCATAATGGTGCTGATGCTTTACAATATTTCAACTAAGCTAGAAATGTTTTGTTGATGATTTTCATTTGTACTCAGTGTCTGAGGCTTCTCACTTAGATATCCAACAATAATCAGCCAGCATTGATGGATTCCAGTTGCTCTGACATCATTTCTCCGTGACCACTACTTGGGTCACATAAGAATTATACTTGTGTTCATCTCCAAGCAGTCTATCATAAACAAAAAAAACCTTTCACCATGCTCGTCCCTGACAGTGCCAAGATTGGCAGGGAAGAACCCTAAGTGGGAATGCAAAAAAATGAATCTTAAGTGACATGTTGCAATCAAGTGATGGTTTTGAACGCTTGAAGCATGCTGTCAAACCAGCTGCATGTAGTTTGGTACTCTGTAGTTGCCAGGAAAATTTTCAACAATATCCTTGAATGCCTTCCATGCGATTTTCCCTGGTTTTTCATATTGTCTGTCATTGATGATCTGGTTGATTTGTGGACCAACAAAAATACCTTTCTTCATCTTGGTATCAATTATTCTGGCTTGAAATGTGAATTGAAATAACAAATATATGCAATTTCAAAAAATGGTACGTGATAGGGAAATTTCACAGTGATTTTCATGATCACCAGCCCAGAATCCATAAGAGACACCCAAAAGTATTCAGGAAGCAAAGTCTTGTTTGTCCAACATTACTGGTCGGGTACTGTATATTATGAAAGTATTTTTGTTTGGAGTAGGGAGTTAATTGGACTTCATTTGGGAATCTGTATCACGATTGTTGAATAAGCAACAGTTCAGTGTTTGGGAGCAAACGTCTCCCGCCCGAGGGCAGGAGGAGTACGAGCTCACTGTGCAGCCCTGCAGCCTGATATGATCTCTTTTATAATGCAAGACCTGAGAGCCAGCAGACAGGGAGTATCATCACCAGCAAGCTAAGATCAGTGTGAGTGCAGAGATGAACATGAGCGACTCAAATAAAACAGGGCAGTGTACCATCGCAGTGGGTAGGGGCACAGCTTCACTTCCCCATAGACTGTGTGGAGTTTACGTGTTCAAAGTTCAAATTAAATTTATTATCAAGGTACATATATGTCACCGTATACAACCCTGAGATCTATTTTCCCGCAGGAAATCACAGTAAGATGTGCCGACATTGGAGATGGTTCAGAGAATGTTCACAAAAATGATTCCAGGATTGAAAGGCTTGTCATATGAGAAGTGGTTGATGGCTTTGGACCTCTACTCACCCTGGATTTCAGACGAATGAGGGGGATTTCATTGAAACCTACCGAATGTTGAAAGGCCTTAATAGAGTGGATGTGGAGAGGATGTTTCCAATGGCGGGGCAGTCTATGACCAGAGAACGCAGCTTCAGAATAGAGGGATGTCCATTTAGAATGGAGATGAGGAGGAATATCTGCAGCCAGTGAGTGGTGAATCTGTGAAATTCTTTGCCACAGGCATCTGTGGAGGCCGAGTCATTGGGTGTATTTAAGGCAGAGGTTGATAGCTTCTTGATTAGTCAGGGTATGAAAGGTTACAGTGGAGTAGAAGTTTTCCTTGAGCCTGGTCCAGGGACGTGGGATGGGGACAGGGGAAGTTTTTTTTAAAAGGGATGACATAAGCCTAGTGTGAATGGGTGGCTGATCGGAGATTCAGACTCCTTGGGCCAAAGGGCCTGTTTCTGTGCAGTACAACATGATGACGATTTGTTTCCATGTCCTGTTGTGTGGAAGATTGGCTTATTTGCCAGTCGAAAGCCACTTCCACCTCACTGGCCGTTGATTGGTCCGTTTAAAAACTTTCCCATTGTTATGTGTTATAGCACCAACATCTAGTTCCTGGTGCCTGGGGGTGGGGGGGGGGGGTTATAAAATAGCACATATGGGAGGCTTTGTCTTCTTCTCTCTTCCCTTTGTGCCCAGGGCACACTTCACAGAACCACTAGGAACATATGCTCCAGATTTAGAAGGCCAGCACGCACTTTTAGCTAACTATCTGTTAGCTGAATATTTACTTTTCTAGTTTGTGTAACTTGGGGAGACTTAATGTTTGGTGGAATTTTTTACTGTTTGTAAATAAATGATTAATGTGCTTATTGGCAGTCAATGTTTTCTGTCTCACTTACCAAACCCGTGAGCCTTCTTCCTCATTACAAGATCTCAGGAAGAAGAGCTCAGTGAGTGGAGTAGTATCTGTGGGGAGAAAGGAATTGTGGACATTTTGGATCAAAACCCTGTTCTCACCCTTCCCCCTCCCAGAAGATTTATTGCACCAGATTCCACCTTCTGCACTCGCCTGTGTTTTGTGTCTTCTTCACCAGAAGACCACATTAGTGTGTATTGGAAATAACATCTCCACCTCGCTGACAATCAACACTGGTGCATCTCAGGGATGTGTGCTTAGCCCACTGCTCTACTCTCTCTACCATGACTGTGTGGCAAGGCACAGCTCAAACGCCATCTATAAATTTGCTGATGATACAATTATTGTTGGCAGAATTTCAGATGGTGATGAGAGGGCATACAGGAATGAGATATATTAGCTGGTTGAGTGGTGTCGCAGTAACAACCTTGCACTCAATGTCAGTAAGACCAAAGAACTGATTGTGGACTTCAGAAAAGGTAAAACGAGGGAACACATACCAGTCCTCATAGAGCGATCAGAAGTGGAAAAGGGTGAACAATTTCAAGTTCCAGGGGGTCAATATCTCTAAGGATCTACCCTGGACCCAACATATCGATGAAGCTACAAAGAAGGCAAGACAGCGGCTTTATTTCATTAGGAGTTTGAGGAGATTTGTTTTGTCACCTAAAACACTCGCAAATTTCTACAGATGTACCATGGAGAGCATTCTAACTGGCTGCATCACCGCCTGGTATGGGGGTGGGGGTGGTGTTGCGAGGCTACTGCACAGGATCGAAGTAAGAGAGTTGTAAACTCAGCCAGCTCCATCACGGGCACCATCCTCCTAGTGTCCAGGAGATCACCAAGGAGCGAGGCCTCAAAAAAGCGACATCCATCATTAAGGACAGCCAACACCCAGGACATACCCTCTTCTCATTGCTACCATCAGGGAGGAGGTACAGGAGCCTGAAGGCACACACTCAGTGATTCAGGAACAGCTTCTTCCCCTCTGTCATCAGATTTCTGAATGGACATTGAACCAGTGAATACCACCTCACTGTATTTTTATTTCTATTTTTGCACCACTTACTTAATTTAATTATTTTATATATATATTTAAATAAAAATAGTATGTATATTATGTACTATATACATAATTATTAATTATTTATTTAATATATATTAAATAATTATATATTTACTGTAATTCACGTTTTTTCTATCATTACTCATTGCATGAACTGCTGCTGCAAGGTTAACTAACTTCACGACGCATGCCGGTAATGTGGAACATGATTGGATTCTGATTCCTGAGGGAGGGGTATGGCTCCATTTGGGAGGCACAAGACACTCTGCAGACGCGGGAATCTGAGTAACACACAAGATACTACAGGAACTCAGTAGTTCAGGCAGCCTCTGTAGAGGGAATGGACGGTGACTGGTTTGGGTTGAGACCCTTCATCTTAACCCAAGTGCGTGGAAAGGTCACTCAGAGCTCCAGGATTCAGAATGTCCCTGGTTAAGGTGTCGTCAGCCAGTGGGATGAGTCACACCAGCCAGGAGGGCCCCTGGGTTTGACTTCAGCAAGATACAGAAAGAGTTTGAGTTACTCTTGTCCTCTGGCTCAAAGCAGGATAGAGTATCATCCTCAGAAGCTCAGATCCGTCAGCCAGGGAGCTTCATGTATGTTAGATGAGGTTGGATTTGGCCATGACCTTCCTACACCCCAAGGTCACATTATAGTTTGCATGAACACATTCCCACTGGGGAATACACTGAGAGAAGACATACATTTGTGAAGTACATGAATGGGCTACCAGAGGAAGCAGTCGAGGCAGCTATAAGAATTGGCTTACTATTGTCACACGTACCAGGAAGAGTTTGCCGAGAAATACGGGGCCAGTGCAGGAGAGTGTCGCTGTGGTCAAAGACCGGCGTGGTCTTGCAGAATGGTATAGCAGGAACAATATGGGCCAAGCGGCCTGCTCTTGTTTCTGCTTCTTATCATCATCCAGCCTGGGTTAAATGGGCCAAATGGCATCATTCAGTGCTCTACTGATTTAAGAACATAAGGAGCAGGAATCGGCCATCTGGCCTTTCGCACCTGCTCCAGCATTTATTGAGATCATGGCTGTTCTGCCTTGGACTCAACTCCAGCTACCAGCCTTTTTCCCATAAACCTTAACTCGCCCACTATGCAAAAGTCTAACTGAGCCTTAAATTTAATCAGTTAGCCTTTACTCTTCTCTGGGCAGAGAATTCCACAGATCCTCTATCCTCCTGAAAATGCTTTCCCTCCTCATCTCTGTTCTAAATCGATTTCCCCGAATCTCTTGGCTATGTCCCATAGTTTTAATTTCATTTACCAGTGGAAACAACTTTCCTGTTTCAACATTATCTATCTCTTTAATAATTTTATGTGTTTCTGTAAGATCCCCTGGGAATCTTTCTTTTGAACTACTGTCGAATTCAATACCCAAAACTATAATGAATGCAGACTCAGTTGGCACTTTTAAACATCAGTTTAAAACCTATTTATTTAACTTTGATTTAACTAGAATCAGAATCAGGTTTATTATCACTGGCATGTGACTTAAAATTTGTTAACTTAGCAGCAGCACTTCAAAGCAGTACATAATCTAGCAGGAAAAAAATAAATAAAATTTAAAATAATAAAGGTTCAAAGGTCAAATTTAATGTCAGAGAAATGTATACAATATACATCCTGAAATGCTTTTTCTTTGCAACCATCCACAAAAACAGAGGAGTGCCCCAAAGAATGAACAACGGTTAAACGTGAGAACCCCAAAGCCCCCCCCAACTCCCCCCCACGCGTAAGCGGCAGCGAGCAACGATCCCCCTCTCCCCACCAGCAAAAATAAACGCACATCGTTACCATCACCGAGCCCAAGCGTGTGCTAAGCAATAGCAAAGACACAGACCAAAGTTACCCCAAATAAACAAGTGCATCAATTACGTATATTGAATAAACGTGCAAAAACAGAAATACTGTATATTAAAAGAAGAGAGTTAGTGTCCAAAGATTCGATGTTCATTTAGGAATTTTTTTTGTCTTTTATTTTCATGTTTATTTTTATTTTTAATTTATATTTAAAGTTTGTTTTCATCTTTGCACTTTATCCCACTGTAAAGCACATTGAACTACATCGTCTGTGTGGAAAGTGCTCTATCACTAAAATTCTTGTCACCATTATATTTATATTTTTCTCTGCTCGCCCTGGTAAAACCTGAGGTACAGGCGTAGCCAAACACTCTCATTTCTCAATTGCTAGGACCTTTCAGACAAATCTCAGGGTTGTACACTGCATACATACTTTTAACAGTAAATGTACTTTGAATCTTTGAATCGCTGATTGTGGTTCTGCAACAAACTTCCCACAAAGAGTTAATAATTTCTGAAACTTAGACCAAGTCAAGTCATATCAAGTTTATTGTCATTTAACTATATCCATCTATATAATCTATATAACCATGTAATGTATATAGAATACGTGTATTCACAGGGGGAATGGTTTGGCTGCACTGAACTGGGGTCTATAAACAGCGGTCTGGCATACGAGACCCCATTTTCCAGCTGGGACAGGACAGAGTGGAGGGCAGAGGCTATTGCATCATCAGGGAATCAATTCGAGTGATAAGTGAACTGGAAAGGGTCCAGTGTAGCTGGGAGTAAGGTTTTAATGTGCTCCAAGACCAGCCACTCAAAGTCACCAAATAATAATAGAAAAACAACCTCAGAGATTTCTTAATTTTGATTTGTTAATTACACCAATAAAACCCAGTGTTAGCGATGTAGTTTTCAATTTCCACTCTTCACTTTGCTTGAGAATGAGTGTATTGTACACAGACCACGGTTTGTGTATGCATAATAGGATCAACAGATACAGAGGAAGAGAATGCACACGTTAGTAAAACTCAGGGCATGAAAGGTCGACTAGAAAGTGGCCAATATCATTGCTTGTCATCGCCAATTTAATCACATTTCTTTTGGAAGCTGAAAGCCAGAAATCCAGAAGTGGATTTTGTCAGACAGTTACCAAAAGATCTTAAGGGCATAAAACATAAGAGCAGAATCAGGCCATTCAGCCTATGAGTCTGATCAAAGCTGATTTACTATCCCTCTCAACCCCCATTCTCCTGTCTTCTCCCTGTAACCTTTGACACCCTGACTAATCAAGAGCCTGTCAACCTCCGCTTTAAATACACCCAGTGACCTGGCCTCCACAGCCATCTGTGGCAATGAAGTCCACAGATTCCCCACCCTCTGGTGAAAGAAATTCCTCCTAATCTCTGTCCTAAGGGGGCACCCTTCTATTCCGAGGCTGTGTCCTCTGGTCCTAGACTCATATTACTGAAGACCCCCTAAAACTAGAGCAAATTTTTTTTTAATTCCAAGGCCTGAAGCTAAATAACCAAAGAATTTGTTTTATTTGTGTTGTTTTAGGGAAATACGTACAGTAGTGGTGAGACCCCTCCAGCTGTCTGAGAGAGTAGATGGGTTTGGCAGCCCCTCTAAAGCACATCTCCCCAACATTCCTACTTTTCTCCTCCCAAGGATATCCCTCGAGATCGAGAACAACTTTTTTTCCTCTTGGGTTCTGAGATGACAGCTTTGGGCCCCTTTTTTAAGAAAGGATATGCTGGCATTGGAGAGAGTCCAGAGGAGGTTCATGACCAGATGATTCTGGAAATGAAAGGATTAACATGAGGAGCGTTTGATGTCTCTGGACCTGTACTCACTGGAGTTAGACCATAAAACCTCGAGACATAGAAGAAAGTTGGCCATTCGGCCCATCGAGTCTGTTCTGCCATTTCATCATGGTTGATTTATTATCCCTCTCAACCCTATTCTCCTGCCTCCTCCCTGTAACTTTTGCACCCTGATTAATCGAGAGCCTGTCATCTTCCACATTAATTATACCCAATGACTTGTTCTGCAGAACCTTCTGTGGCAGTGAATTGCACAGATTCACCACCCTCTGGCTAAAGAAAACTTTCCTCATCTCTGTTCTAAATGGGTGTCCCTTAATCCAATAGTTCAATAAGAAACTACCTGTTTCTTCTAAATTCCAGCAAGTACAGGCCCAGGCACTCTTCATTCCTGGGATCAGTCTCGTGAACCTCCACCGGACCCTCTCCAGGTCAGCACAACCTTTCCTAGATAAGGGGCCCAAAATTGCTCACAATACCCCAAGTGCAGGTTTATCGTCCAGTTCTGAGAGGATGGCGATGAAACATTTCAACTCCTGCCTGATCCTCTCCAATTTGCCTACCGGAGCAACAGGTCCACAGCAGATGCCATCTCACTGGCTCTTCATTCAACCCTGGAACAACTGGACAGTGAAGATGTTCTTTATTGACTACAGCTTGGCATCGAATACCATCATCCCCTCAAAACTAATCAGTTAGCTTGAAGACCTTGGTCTCAGTACCTCCTTGTTACAACACTGTGATGTACATCACAATATCACCAGCTAATGTCAACAAATTTGTTAACCTTGCAGCAGCAGCAGTACACATTGTAATAATAAATATAGAGAAAAATACATAATCAGCAAAGCCACTCCTTGAAGATGTCCTGGGTACAAGGGAGGCTAGTGCCCGTGCTGAGCTGACTGAATTTACAGCTCTCTTCAGCTTACTTTGATCCTGTGCAGTAGCTGTGCCCCCCACCAAACCAGATGGAGATGCAGCCAGTCAGAAAGCTCTCCACAGTACGTCTGTAGAATTTTGTGACAAACCAAACCTCCTCAAACTCCTAATGAAATATAGCCACTCTCGTGCCTTCTTTGCAGCTGCATCGATATGTTGGGTCCAGGTTAGATCCTCAGAGATACTGACACCCAGGAACTTGAAACTGCTCACTCTCTCCACTTCTGATCCCTCCATGAGGGTTGATTTCTGCTCCCTTCGTTTGTGCTCCTTTTCTGAAGACATGTGACAAATAAAGCTAATCTTTACTCAGTATGCAAGACAAACTGGTCACGATACTTGTCAATTATAAACCAATTCCAAGTTCAGTGCCAGCTCATTAGGATACACTTAAGCTGTGACTCCTGTTCCCATATCCCCAGGAGCTAGGGTGGCTCTCAGTGCTGGGAGGAAACTATTTCATTAAAATGGTTTAAAGTCTTAGCTTAGATACTTAAAAGTTGCACCTGTTCCTTCTCCCACTCTCAATAAAGAAGAGGATCGTGCACAGAGAACTCAGTGGGATGCCAGAACGTGGCCACAGAGGAGGGAGATAGTTGGCCCATTACAACGCAGCCTTCCTACATTAAGGGTGATGTGGATGGTTTAACAATGTCATGACTTGGAATACTGAGCCCAGTTTTGAGCTCCTTATATTTAAGAAAGGATGTGCTGACATTGGAGAGGGATCAAAGGAGGTGTAGGAAAATGATTCCAGGATTGAAAGACTTGTCATGTGAAGAGCATTTGAGGGCTCTGGGCTTCTACTCACTGGAATTCAGAAGAATGAGGGGTGACCTCATTGAAACCTATCGAACGTTGAAAGGCCTCATTAGGGTGAGTGTGCAGAGGATGTTCCCTATGGTGGGGTGAGTCAAAGGCCAACTCAATTCAATTCAAGTTTAATTGTTATTTAACCATATATGACTATTCATGAATACAGCCAAACGAGACAGGGTCAAGGAGCAAAGAAACATTAGCAACAGTCACACACAAGATCACAATCATGTAATAAGTGTCCTAACGCTCACCTCCCCCTCCCCCCGCGACACTGCAGCTTGATGCTTGATGCGCACAACTCAACCAACCCACGTAGAATATCAGTAAAAATACAACAGTGTAGAATATGCATACGTATATATAGTCCAGAGCCCCCAGCCCACCGGTATCACCGGTCGACTGGCCCCCTGATGCCTGCTAGGTTAACCTATGGCTTTCAGGCCCAGTCCTTGCACATACAAGCACGTATAGAATATTAGTACGAACACAACTGGACAAATATATCTGTATATGGTCCTGACCCCTCAGACCATTTTAAATCTTCTGTCACCCCCCCGGTAGAGTGCGATGGCTCGGACACATCTCCTGGGGCGACTGAAAAGCAGGCGACCCCGCAGCCTGAGGCCCAAGTCCATTAAGTGCTTCTAGAAAGATCTGCAGTCGGCCACATCAGAGCTTGTCCTCTGCCGAGCGAAGCCCTGGGAGGGCAGCTCCGACTCTGTTCTGGACACTGCATCGGACGGTCCCTGGCGAAACGCAGTGGCTTCATCCCCTCAGTCCAGGCGGCTGCGAACAGGCGACACTGTGGCTTCAGGCCGAATCCTCACCACAACCGAGGACTCGGACCCCTGGTCGCATCCAATAAATCAGTGAATTTGAACCTGCGGTGAACCAGATTAACAACGTCCAAAGGGGTCCTGCAGTCACAAGAGAAGCGACCATGATGGCCACTCACTATTTGACTGTTAGCCTCCATCGACTCTCTGCTGTTTTCTGCGTTGTACTTTTCTATTGACTTGATGAGATGAAAAGTCCTTAGGTTGTGGAAACATTTCAATGATGGTAGTGAGTGAAGTTATCCCCTCTGGTTCATGAACCCAATGGTTGTTCCTGGACCTGGTTGTTTGGGTCCTGAGGCTCCTGTACCACCTTCTGAAGACAGCAGTGAGAAGAGACCATGGCCTGGATGGTGGGGGTCTTTGATGATTATCACCCTTCCACTCCCCCCTCCACGTTTTTATCTCCCTCCTTCTTTTCCAGTCCTGAAGAAAGGCCTAGGTTCAAAACGTCAACTGTTTGTTCATTTCCATAGATGCTGCCTGACCTGCCGAGTTCCTCCTGCATTCTGTGTGTGTGTGTTGCTCTAGATTTCCAGCATCTGCAGAACTTCTTGTGTCTCTGGTGATGGATGCTGCTTTCCTGCATCAATGCTCCAATGGTCTCAATGTTCTCAATGGTGGGGAGGGCTTTACCTGTGACGGACTGGGCCATATCCACTACTTTTTGTAGGATTTTCCATCCAAGAGCATTGGAGTTTCCATACCAGGCTGTGATGTAGCCAGTCCGTATACTCTCCACCGCACATCTATCGAAGTTCGTCAAAGTTTTACATGACATGCTTTACTTTCTCAAAACTTCTAAGAAAGTAGAGGCTGATATTACAAGACAGCTTGGATTATAAAGAGAGCCTGGATAGACTGAAGTTCTTTCCCCGGAGGGGAGGTGGCTGAAGATGACCTTCTAGAAGCTGATGAAGTCATAAGGGACATAGATACAGTGAATAGTCACAGTCTTATTCCTAGGGGAAAGGAACAAGAATTAGAGGACATTGACAGGAGTTCAGTGATGGTCCGTGCAGCGGGAGAGACACAGACATGGACTGAACAGTTCTCTCAGTTTTAATAAGAACTCTACAGGACAAAGGGGAATAATAAACCCAAGGCCAACTGGGCCGCTAACTAAAAACTCTCAAACTAACTAAAAACTAACACCGTCTCTGCAGCTCAAAAATAGTAACCGAGAACTAAATTAATATCACTGCTTTAACAGCATCTATCAAAATTTCTCATCTTTCTTCTCGTAACATGGACTAAGGTAAGGAGGGAGCATTGCCATCACTGTGCTTTGATCAAGGCTTAACAAGACTGAACCAAAAGAGTTAATAGAGTTACAAAGAAACCTAATCAGTGCAACGTGTGAATTCCCACGTGTGTGACTGACATCTTCTTTCGGCTGCTGGCCTGTGACAGCGCCCAGACTCTGCGGCAGTTTCCCCGGTTGTGATTGACATACAGCACCGTGTAAATGTCTTACACACATATATATGGCTAGGGTGCCTAAGACTTTTGCACAGAACTGTATTTGTCAATGTGGAGCAGAGAGCGAGTTTGTAAATCTGGCAGGAGCAAAGGATGTTGGGAATGGTGAGGGTGAGGGTGAGGGACAGGTGGCAGAGATGCAGTGCGGGAGTGGGGGTTGGTGCGGCTGCGGACACACCCAGCCCTGAGACTCCAGGCAAGGTCATTTGATTACAAGCAAATGGTTTATTGATCATTACAGAATGTCTCTCTGGTGCTTCCTGCTCCCTCCCCTCTCCCTTCCCCTTTTCCCAACCATGACTCCCCTCTCCCTGTCCCCTTCCCACTCTCAGTCCACAACAGAGACCCAGATCAGAATCAGGTTTATCATCACTCACATATGGCATGAAATTAGTTTTTTTGTGGCAGCAGTACAGTGCATCAAATTACTACAGTGCTGAGCAAAAGTCTTGGGCACCCTAGCTATATATATGTTGTAAGAGATTTGCACAGTACTGTATTTAGAAGAAGAACTATATCTAGTAGTTTTGTGAGTTGTCTGCAACACGTCACCAATGGTCACTGGCACCATTTTAGGAATTGGAAATTAGCTCAGCTCAGTACCTTGGTCAACATGGATGACCTGGCCCTGTCGATCAGGGATCAGATCCGTGCTGTACATCTCTAGGGATCTGTTCTTCTAGAGGCGGCATTGTTGTACTGTGTTTAGCACAATGCTTCACAGTGCCAGCGACTGTGATCAGGGTTCAATTCCAGCAGCTGCCTGCAAGGAGTTTGTACATTCTCCCCATGACCGCGTGGGTTTCCTCCGGGTGCTCCAGTTCAAAGATGAACAGGTCAGGGTTAGCAAGTTGTGGGCAGGCTATGCTAGTGCCAGGAAGGTGGCTCTGCATCGCCCTGAGGAGAGCGAGGGGCATGACAAGGCACGGGCACTTGCCGCTGCCCCAGCTCAGTCCTCAGACTGTGTTGGTCATTGATACAAAATGGCACATTTCACTGTACCTTACAACGCTCTGTAGCACAATCAGATAAAGAACACAATAATAAAAAAACACAATCAATATAAATACATCAGATAGTTTCTATACATGGATTAATTGTATGTCCATAAGGTGATGCTAGGCACAGGAGTGTCTGTACATAAGGAAATGATACAGTAGTGGTGATTGGGGGTGTGGAGGGGTGGGTTAGTGGGTGGAGGTGTTGATCACCTTACTGTTTGGGGAAGGTAACTGTTTTTGAGTCTGGTGGTCCTGCTGGGAATGCTATGTAGCCTCCTCCCTGATGGGAGTGGGACAGACAGTCCATGAGCAGGGTGGGTGAGATCCTTCATGATGTTACTGGCCCTTTTCCATCACCTTTTTGTACATACGTACTGTATGTCCATGATGGCAGGTAGGCTGGTCCTGGTGATGCGTTCAGCCTGTTGTGGAGCCTTCCCGACAGCGGGTACTGAAGAGGCTGGCACGGTGGTACAACAGTTGGTACAACACCTTACAGTGCCTCCGATCAGAAGATCGGGATCCAATTCCTGCCACTGTCTGTAGGGAGTTTGTATGTTCTCTCTGTGACGTTCCCATTCTCTGTGACGTTCCCGTTCTCTCACGGTGGTACAACAGTTGGTGCAACACCTTACGGTGCCTCCGATCGGAAGATCGGGATCCAATGCAGCACAAAAAAATACAAGACGAAGAACACAGTAATAACTTACCAAAAGTTTTGACCCCTTTTCTTAGAAAGGATGTGCTGAAAACAGAGAGGCTTCCAAAGGAGGTTCACAAAAATGATTCCCCAGATGGAAAAGCTTGTCATGTGAGGAGCATTTGATGGCTCTGGGACTGTACCCACTGGAATTCAGAAGAAAGGTGGGGGGGGGGGGAATCCCATTGTAACCTATCAGATGGTGAAGGGCCTCGATGCAGTGAGTGGATGTGAGCAAGTTTCCTGCAGTGGGGGGAGTCTAAGAACCGAGGACACAGCCTCAGAATTGAGGAGCGTCCTTTTAGAATGGAGACGAGGAGGAATTTCTTTAGCAGAGAGTGGTAAATCTGTAGAATTCTTTGTCACAGGCAGATGTGGAGGCCAAGTCTTTCTGTATATTTAATGCAGAGGTTGATAGGTTCTTGGTTAATAAGGGTATGAAGGGATACGGGGAGAAGACAGGAAATTGGGGCTGAGAGGGGAAGTGGATCAGTCATGATAAAATGGTACAGCAGACTCGATGGGCCAAATGGTCTAATTCTGCTCCTATATCTAATGGTCTTATAGTTTTTAAGAAAAATGCTATTAACTAACACAGTAAATATAAATACCTAAGACAGCCGAAATGCATAGATTGATTGTCTGTCCACAAAGTGACTCTAGGCACAGGAGTGTCTGTTCGTAAGGTGACTCTGAAATAACATTGGTTTTGATGTACGTGTGACAAATAAAGCTAATCTTTCATCATCTTTATAATCCTTAATGTCACGTTCTGTCTGACGACAGTCCTATGAAGCACCCTCAGGAGGTTTTATTACAATTGTCTCACCTGCCATGTCACCCTGGATTATTGTGTCAACAGAAATGGAATTAGCTTTAGGCTTGGGACGATTCAGGTCCACAGGTTTCTTGAACAAACTGGTAACCATTTAACACATCAGGGTTTGGTTCTCTGCTGCCTGAATTTGGGAGCATATCATATGAGGAAAGGTTGAACGAGCGAGGGCTTTTCCCTCGGGAGGGAAGGAGGATGAGAGGTGACAGTATACATCAGCAGTGCACTGCAATACATAATAATTTAAAAACTATAAATTATAATAATAAATATAAATAAAACATTAAATTAAATAAGTAGAGCAAAAAGAGAAAAATGCAGAGAGGTATTGTTCATGGGTTCAATGTCCATTCAGAAATCTGATGGCAGTGAGGGAGAAGCTGTTCCTGAAACGCAGAGTGTGCACCTTCAGGCTCCTGTACCTTGATGGTAGCAATGAGAAGAGGGCACATTCTGGGCGGAGGGGGTCCTTAATGGTGAATGCCAGCTTCCTGAGGCATTGCCTTTTGGAGGTGCCCTGGATGCTGGGGAGCCTGGTGCCCATGGAGGGGCTGGCTGAGTTTGCAACTTCCTGCAGTGTTTTCCGATCCTGTGCAGTGGCCCCTCCATACCAGACGGCGATGCAACCAGTTCGAATGCTCTCCACGGTTGATTATCTGCCCATCGTCCAAGTTCTCACACCAATAAAACCTCTCAGTCATTGCTCAGTATTCCAAGTGGCCTTGATGAAATACCACAGTCAGAAGGGGAGTCACCACATTGCCATGGGTCAGGAGAAGAGGAAAGAGCAACCAGTTTCCTTCCCAAATCAGAACCTAAATGACATGAACTTAATCTGGTTTTATTGTGAGTGGGCACTGGCCTCCTCAGCATCAAGGACATCGACAAAAGGGGACGCTTCAAAAGGACAGCATCCTTCATTAAGAGCCTCCACCACCCAGGACATGTCATCTTCTCATTGCTACCATCAAGGAGGAGGTACAGGAGCCTGGAGGCACACACTCAATGTTTTAGGAACAGTTTCTTCCCCTCTGCCATCAGATTTCTGAATGGACAATCTACCCACGCACACTAACTCACTATTTTTGGTTCTCTTGTTGCACCACCTATTTAAGTTTTTATATATTTATTATAATTTGGTTCCTTCAGGTTGTTATAGCCAGGGGTGGTAGTGGGGACAAGCTCCCACTACCTATCAAATACTCCCAATGGCATGCGTCTCAAATAGTCTTTCGACCAAGTCCAGCTCCTGACCTTCATGTGTAGCTTAGCTACTAAGCCCGGCAGAATCGTTTCTACTGACAGGAGAAGCAGCAAAGGTGGGTTAGTGGCACCTTAAAACCAATCACTTCGGGCAGATGGGACTCGTCAGTCGTGATTGGGACCTCATCTAGGAGGAGGGGTATAGATAGGGTCAATGAAAGCAGGGTTTTTTCACTGAGGTTGGATGGGACTACAACCAGAGGTCATAGGTTAAAGGTGAAAGGTAAAGTTCTTCACTCAGAGGGTTGTGGGAGTGTGGAACGAGCTGCTAGTGAAGGTAGTGAATGCGAGCTCGATTTCAATGTTGAAGAGAAGTTTGAATAGGTAAATGTATGGGAGGGCTATGGGCCCGGTGCAGGTTGATGGGAGTAGGCAATTTAAATGGGCTGGCACAGTGTAGATGGGCTGAAGGGCTTGTTTCTGTGTTGTACTTCTCTACAACTCTATGACTTTCTACATCAACTGATTATGCACATAAACTGAAGACACACACTCAACATTTTAGGAACAGTTTCTTCCCCTCTGCCATCAGATTTCTGAGATGACATTGAATCCGTGAACACTACTTCAGTGCTTTGCTCTCTCTTAGCGCTATTCTTTAATATATTTGTATTGAAATTGATCGTAATCTTTACGTATTGCAATGTACTGCTGACACAAAACAACAAATCCCACAACAAATCGAGTTCAGGTTCATGTTCAAGTACAGAGTGTGGTGGGTGCCTGGGAGGTGCTCCCAGGAGAGGTGGTGGGGGCAGATACAACAGAGATGTTCAAGAGACTCTTCAACTGGTACATGAAGTTCAAGTTTATTGTCATCTGAGTGTACATATATACAACCTTCCTCTGGACCACGGTGCATCCACAATACATACTGTATATCACACACAGCATATAAACAAAAATATTCCCATAAATAAGTTAATAAAGTACAATGCAAAATGCATGCAACACAGGTAAACAGTAATCAGCTCACTGACGTAGTGACAAGACTTCGGTGGTGTCAGGGTATTCATTTGTGTCACAGCCTGAGGGAAGAAGCTGTTACCCAGTCTGGCAGTCTAGTCCTGATGCTCCTGTATCTCCTTCCTGACGACAGTGGGTCGAAGAGTTTGTGGGATGGGTGGTGCGGATCCTCAGCAATGCTTTGGGACCTTCGTCTGCAACAGTCCCAGTAAATGACACAAATAGTGGAGAGGGAGACCCCAGTGATCCTCTCAGCGGTTTTTACTGTCCTCTGCTGGGTCCTGCGGTCTGATGCCTTGCAGCTTCCATATCATACAATGATGCAGCCAGACAGGATCCTGTAGAAAGTTGTTCAAATGGGGGCAGGGAGCCTTGCACACATCAATCTGCTCAGAACGTGTAGATGCTGCTGTGCCTTCTTGACTGGTGAGGAGGTGTTGTGGATCCAGGTTAGATGGTACATTTAGTGCACACCAGGGACTTTGTGCTCTTGTCATGTATCATTCAGCTAGGTCTTCTAATATACAGAAACAAACTACAACAAATTCAGAGTGGATCACATTGTAGCTCATTTATTATTTTACTGGCAAGGGAAATTACTTCACACAAGTATCGTCTGAAATAGCTTTGATCTAAAATCTTAACCAAAGCATTTCTATACTTTTTTACAGTGAACAGAAATTAGGTTGCTCCATTCCATAACGTTCCTCCGTTATCTTCATCCTTATCCAGTTCTGACATTTGTTGTTTAGAAGTTCTGTCCTCTTTACTTCTGTTGTCAAAACATCACCCCGCCATAAAACATATTTCCTGTCATAAAAAACACACAGCTTCCTATTATAAAACACACACAGACTTGTAAGCCTCCCATCGAAACCATCAAAGCACCTTGGGATTTCATAGATTCCATTTTGTCACATTACATTTCTAAGAAGTTACAAGCGACTGGGGTATTTCCACACTCTTCACTCTCTCCACTGCAGAGGCATTGATGTGCAATGGAGAGTAGTCGACCTACAGTCCTGTACAAAAGTCTTGGGCACACATATATAACTAGGGAGCCTAAGACTTTTCCACAGTACTGTATATGTCAGTGATAATAAACCTGATTCTGGCATAGATTTTTTTTTAATGCCTTCCTGATTTACAGAACAATGCTGTAAGGTTGGGTGAAAGAGAATGGGAGTTGTAAAACTGTCACATTGTCTGCTGCGGTGCCAAGAAGTAACAGAATAAAAACCTGCACCGGTCAATCACGCTCTCAGAGAGATGAAACAGCTTGTGTTTGTATGGTGCTTCATTTCACTGCTTGGAACTGTTCCAGAGCACTTTGCACACACTGAATGCTGTGAAGAGTTGTCAGCATTCAACAGGCGACAGGCACTCTCTGCAAAATTCCTGCAGCTATGGGCTAAACCCTCAGTAAGTGCTTTTAATCCACAGCATGGTGCATCTTGTTGCTGGGGCAGGTGTTGAATCGCACCAAAAAATAATTGGAGATGTGTTGAAGATATGCCTGTACTGTCCTGTGCAAAAATCTTAGGCACACATATATAGCTAAGGTGCCTAAAACTTTTACACAGGACTGTAGTAATTTTATGTATTGCACTGTACTGCTGCCTCGAAATAAAACAAATTTCATGACATATGTGAGTGATGATAAACCTGATTCTGATGTGGGTCTCTATTGTGGACTGAGAGTGGGAAGGGGCCAGGGAGAGGGAATCATGGTTGGGAAAAGGAGAAGGGAGAGGGGAGGGAGAAGGAAGAACCAGAGAAACATTCTGTAATGATCAATAAACCGATTGTTTGGAATCAAATGACCTTGCCTGGTGTCTCAGGACTGAGTGTGTCTGCACCCACGCCACCCCTGGCACTCCTCTGCCACCTGTCTCACACCCCTCCCGCGGTGCTCCACTCTCACCATTCCCAACATCCTTTGCTAATCCTTTCCTCCCACACAGGCCTCCACTTTTCTGTCATCCAAGTGGCTACTGTATCTTGGGTGGCAGGGTGGAGATACGTCTCTACCAAAGGAGGTGTAAGGTGCTCCTTCTCTCCACTAGACTGCAGGTCACCCTTGGGCAAGGTGTAGCACCTGCTTAGCCCCTGATCCGGATCACATGAAGCCATGGGAGCCGCTGGTGCTTATCACAAGTCCTGTTTATTCAGCCATCTCTGAAGGGTATTGATAATGTCTGGGGTCACCCATTTTGTAGAAGCACTGCCCAGAAGAAGGCAATGGAAAACCACTTCTGCAGAAAAACTTGCCAAGAACAATCATGGTCATGAGACACGTCACACGTCATATGTCATACGGCACGGCACATAATGATGATGTCATACAGCACGCACATAATGATGTCATATGGCACGGCACATAATGATGATGTGCCTATCTAAGAGTCTCTTAAACTTCCCTAATGTGATTGCCTCTACCACCACCCTTGGAAACACCTTCCACGCACCCAAGCAGCCTTTGACACCCCCTGTACTTTCCTCTTCAAAATTATGCCCCCTGGTATAGTTAAGGTGGAAGGTAAGGGTGTCTAAAAGTAGATTTAAGATGAGAGGGGAGAGATTTAAAAGGAACCTGACATGTACCTTTTTCACGAAGAGGGAGGTGAGTTTATGGAACGAGCCGCCGGAGGAAGTGGTTGAGGCAGGTACAATGGTATCTGTGTAAAGAAAGAATTGAAATGTACAATGAAATGTGTCATTTATGTCAATGACCATATGGGATGGCACAGTAACGTAGCACAATGCTTTACCATACCACCAACCCGGGTTCAATTCCTGCCGATGCCTGTAAAGAGTTTGTACCTTCTCCTCGTGAGCACGTGGGTTTCCTCACAGAGTCTGAAGACTCTTGTGAGCAGTTTTGGTCACCTACCTACAGGAAAGATGTAAATAAGGTTGAAAGAGTACGGAGAAAAATCTCCAGGTCTGGAGGATCTGAGTTATAAGGCAAGATTTAATGGGTTAGGACTTTATTCCTTGGAACATAGAAGATTGAGAGGAGATTTGATAGAGGTATACAAAATTATGATGGGTATAGAGGGGGTAAATGCAAGCGGGCTTTTTCCATTGAGGCTGGTGACAACTGGAGGTCATGGGTTAAGGGTGAAAGGTGAAAAGTTTAAGAAGAACATGAGGGGAAACTTCTTCACTCAGAGGGTGGTGAGAATGTGGAATGAGCTGTCAGTGCAAGTGGTGCATGCGAGCTCAATTTCAATGTTTAAGAGAAGTTTGGATAGGTACATGGATGGTAAAACTATGGAAGGCTATGGTCCCAGTGCAGGTTGATGGGAATTGGCAGTTTAAATGGCTTGGCACGGACTAGACAGGCTGGAAGGCCTGTTTCTGTGTTGTATCTTTCTGTGACTTTACATTCTGGTTGATAGGTTAATTGGTCATTGTAAATTGTCTTGTGATTAGGCTCAGATTAAATCAGGGGATTGCTGGGTGTGTGGTTTAAAGGGCCGATTCTGCCAGAAGGTACCTAAATAAATGGACAGGTACATGGAGGGGAAATTGGGACGAGCTGGGTAGTCATGGACTGTTTGGGCCGAAGGCCCTGTGCCGTGATGTATTGTACTGTGACTGTGTTACTCTGAGTGCTGACCTAATGTGAGCTGTGAGTTCCTGATTCATCATCACTACATGGGTGTTAACACCTCTGAGAATCTATCCTGGGCCCAAATTATTGATGCAATTACGAAGAAGGCACAGCAGCAGCTCTACTTCATTAGGAGCCTGAGGAGATGTGGTGTGTCACCAAGGACTCTCACAAAGACATCAGTGAACCGGTGGGCACACTCCCTGAGTTCTCGGCCTGGGACGTCGTGTGGCCAGGCTGCCCGAATGGGGCTGATTCCTCACGGCTGCCGCTGTTACAGACGGTGGCTGCTGAGCTGGTGCTGTGGCTATGTAGCACGCCTCGAAGCGGGCACAGAAGTCGTCTTGAGCATCAGGGAGGGAGGCATCGCTGGTACAGTCCACACTGTTTTCCCTTGTGCAGTCTGTAAGGCCCTTACATACTCTGTGGGAACGGAGTCCATAAGTTGTGATCAGAATCAGGGTTAATATCACCAGAACATGGTGTGAAATTTGTTAGCTTCGCAGCGGCAGTAGATTGTAACATATGATAATGGAGAGGAAAAAAACTGAATTACAGTAAGTATATATATGTGTGTTAACTTAAATAAGTAGTGCTGAAATAGAAATAAGAGGTAGTGAGGTGGTTCTACAGAGGTACTGCGAAGAGCCTGCTAACAGGCTGCATCACTGTCTGGTATGGGGGCGGGGGGGGGTTCTGGGGCGCAGGTTCGGAAAAAGCTGCAGAGAGTTGTAAATTTAGTCAGTTCCATCACGGGCACTATCCTCCCTGGGTATCCAGGACATTTTCAAGGGGCAACGCCCCAGGAGGGTGGCATCCATTATTAAAGACCTCTTCATCCAGGATGAGGCCAGCTAGGCCCTGTTCTCATTGCTACCATCAGGGAGGAGGTACAGGAGCCTGAAGACACACAATCAGCGATTCAAGAACAGCTTCTTCCCCTCTGCCATCCGATTTCTGAATGGACATTGAACCCATGAACACTACCTCACTACTTTTTTATTTCTGTTTTTGTACTACATATTTAATTCAACTATTATATGTATACTTACTGTAATTCGCAGTTTTTTCTATATTTATCATATATTGCAATGTACTGTTGCTGCAAATTTCAGGACATACGCCAGTGACATTAAACCTAATTCTTATTCTGATGGAAATACTCAGTTATAGCCCAAAACATTTCAGTCCAGAGCAATTCATGAAACCACCAACTTCCCAACAGTGATTTAGGGCGGACAATGAAAGCAGGTGACACCTCCACCCTCTGAATGTATAGCAAGAATGAGAGGGTGTGCACAGTGCTGGCAGCTCTCTGCTCTACAGTACTTCACTGAATTATGGAGAAGGTGAGTGTCAACATCGTAGTCAATGCAAATCATCTGACTCATGCTGAACCGAAATGAAAGTGATCTTGTGTCAACGCAGTTCAAGCCCTGTTATTATGTGCCTTTACTTCTATCTCTTAAGCAAGAGGAAATTTCTTTGAATTGCAAATCTCTCTTTAGCATTCAGCCCTGCCCCAGAAGCAACTGAAAGACAAGAGAAAGGAAGGACATGTTGTGACAAGGCATGTTGGCTCTGCGCCAAGGGTCAGAGACGCAGAGGCACTGGAAATCTGAACTCACTCCCACGAAAAGCAGTGGGGTCTACGGCTCAATAGCACCCTTCAAGCTGAGAACGTGTACGTGGTCCTTCAGTATAATCACATAATATTCAAGATTGTTTAATGTCATCTCCACAAGAACCAATGAGATAACTTCATTCGCCACATCATTGAAATGTGACTCACTTCCAAGAACTCCTTATCTATGGTCTTGATATTTATTGCTTATTTATTTATTATTATTATTTATTTCCTTTTGTATTTGCACAGTTTGTTGTCTTCTGCATTATGGTTGAACACCCCAGTTGGGCAGTCTTTCATTGATTCTGTTCTGTTTATTATTCCAAAGATTTATTGAGTATGCCCACAAGGAAATGAATCCCTGGGCTTTATATGGTGACATGTGTGTACTTTGATGATAAGTTTGCTTTGAACTTTGAACAAGTGTAGAGGAGAATGAAATAACTGTTAATCCGGATCCGGTGCAGCACAAAGAAAACACAATAAGACAAAACACAGAATAAATATAAATACATGAGATAGATTTTATACACAGATTGATTATATGTCCATAAAGTGACGCTAGGCGCAGGGCTGTCTGTACAGAAGGCAACTCCGCCAGGAAATGATAAAGTAGTGGTGGTTGGGGGTGTGGAGGGGTGGGTTAGCGGGTGGAGGTGTTGATCAGCCTTACTGTGTGGGGAAGTAACTGTTTTTGAGTCTGGTGGTCCTGGTGTGGATGCTACGTAGCCTCCTCCCTGATGGGAGAGGGACAAGCAGTCCATGAGCAGGTGGGTGGGATCTTTCACGATGTTACTGGCCCTTTTCCATCACCTTTTTGTACATATATACTGTACGTCCGTGATGGCAGGTAGGCTGGTCCTGGTGATGCGCTCGGCCTGTTGTGGAGCCTTCCTGACAGCAGGTACTGAAGAGGCTGGCACGGTGGTACAACAGTTGGTACAACACCTTACAGTGCCTCCGATCAGAAGATCGGGATCCAATTCCTGCCACTGTCTGTAGGGAGTTTGTACGTTCTCTCTGTGACTGGTGACAGAGAGACGCTCTCTGTGACGTTCCCGTTCTCTGTGACGTTCCCGTTCTCTGTAACGTTTCTGTTCTCTGTGACGTTCTCTCACGGTGGTACAACAGTTGGTGCAACACCTTATACTGCCTCCGACCTGCCACTGTCTGTAGGGAGTTTGTACATTCTCTCTGTGACTGCATGAGGTTCCTACCACTTTCCAAAATTATACGTATTAGGATGAGTGAGCTGTGAACATAAGACCATGAGACATAGGAGCAGAATTAGGCCACTTGGCCCATCAGGTCTACTCCACCATTCCATCACAGCTGATTTATGGTCTCTCTCAGCCTCATAATCCTGCCTTCCCCCCATAATCTTTGATGTCCTGATAAATCAAGAACCTACGTGCTTTAAATACACCCAATGACTTGGCCTCCACAGCCGTCTGTGGCAATACATTCCACAGATTCACCACACTCTGGCTAAAGAAATTCCTCCTCATCTCTGTTCTAAATGGACATCCCTCTATGCTGAGTCTGTGCCCTCTGGTCCTAGACTCCCCCACTATAGAAAACAACCTCTCCACATTCACTCTGTCTAGACTTTTCAATATTCAATAGGTTTCAAAGAGATTCCCTCTTATTCTTCTAAATTCCAGGCCCAGAACCATCAAACGCTCATCATACGGTAGAGCTTTCTTTCCCAGAATCATTCTCATGAACCTCCTCTATCTTACATGCACTTTCTTTTACTTCTCTTGACACCGATGGATACCTCAACGTCCCTTTAAAATACTTCTTCATCTTTGGGATGTATCTGTCCTGCGCCTTCCAAATTGCTCCTAGAAACTCCACCCATTGCTGTTCTAACATCTGCTGATATTCTCCTCCAATCAACTTTGCTCAGCTCCTCTCTCATGACCCTGTAATTCCCTCGACTCAATTGTAATACCAATACATCTGACTTTAGTTTCTCCCTCTCAAACTGCAGAGTGAATTCTATCATACTGTATTATGATCACTGCCTCACTTGGGATCCAGCACCAACCTGATTTTTCCAATCTACCTGCATATTGAAGGTATGACTATTGTAATATTTCCCTTATAACATACCTTTTCTAGTTCCCATTGAAGCTTATATCTTACATCCTGGCTACTGTTTGGGGGCCTGTATGTAACTCCTATAAGGGTCTTTTTACCCTTGCAGTTTTTTCAGTCCTCCAACAAGGATTCTACATCTTTCGATCCTATATCACCTAAGGATTTAATTTCATTCTTTACCAACACTGCCAAACCCTCTCTACCTACTTGCCTGTCCTTTCAATACAAGGTGTGTCCTTGGATGTTAAGCTCCCAACCACAATCTTCTTTCAGCCACGTCTCAATGGTACCCACAACGTCACACCTGCCCATGTCTAACCGGTGCCACAAGATAATCTACCTCATTCCGTATACTGACTGCATTCAAACATAACACCTTCAGTCCCATATTCATCACCCTTTTTGATTTTGCCCCTAGGTTACGCTTCACCTCATCCTTCTGACTGCAATTTTGCCCGATCATCTGTCTGTCCTTCCTGACACTCTTAGTTGTATCCAATTGCCCCTTCCTCAGCCCTGTCACTCCGGTTCCCATCCCCCTGCCAACTTAGTTTAAACCCTCTGCACAGCTCTAGCAAAGGTATTGGTCCCCCTCGGGTTCAGGTGAAATCCACCCCTTTTCGTACAGGTTGTAACTTGCCTATGGCATACGTCAACGTTAGCACTGGAAGCATGTTGACAATTGTGGGCTGTCCCCAGCACATCCTCAGACTGTGTTGATCATTGACAGGAACAATGCTTTCTCCATATGTTTCAATGTACATCTGACAGATTAAGATAATCTTCCTTTAATCTTTTTTTTTACGTTTGAGCTTACTTATTGGCCCTTACGCCACTGGCATTTGGGGCAGCAATGAAGGTCCTCCATCTCTGTCTGTCCTTGGTTATCTTCTCTGTTGTGCCCCAGGCATGGTTCAGGGTCCTCATTTCTGCTTCTACAGTACAGCACCAAGGTTTCTTCTCCTGCACTTCCTCCACCCTTCAGGGATCCAGTCCTCCAAGAGGACCACAGCCTTGTCGTAGGGTTTGGAGGTTTGTGTGCCTCAATGATCCGGAGAGCCATATTGGCTGGAGTCAGGGCTTTATGCTTTGGCTCTTGGTAGGGTCACCCTTGCCAAACAGGTCAAAAGATAGAGGCCAGACTGAGAGTGGTCCACTGGTCCTCAAGGTTAACGACCCTGACTGGTCAAACAAAATTGTTATGAAACAGCAGTGAAAAATCCTCCTTTACCTGTGTGTGATGGTATAGAGCAGTGATTCTCAACCATTTTTTGGCCACGACCCCCAGAGGAATTCTTCTCAGGTTCCAGGGCTCCCCTTTCAACCATCGATTCTTCTGGCAACAGTAGAATTACTCTAAGGAATTGTCAGAATTGTTTCTTTGGCACTCAAATTCATGACATCAGATATTACTATGGACACGGAAGGCAGGATAAGCGACTCACCAATGTTGTGAGCATTTCCAGTTTTAGCAATCAGTTTACTAATTTTGTATGATACAACAAGACCCTTCTCTAATTTCTGTGACATTTGAGTAAGCACTTGTTTCAGCGTTGCCCTTTTCTCAAAATTATCTGGAAGGTTTTTGAAGAAATCTAAGTGTTTATCCTTCTTCTCTGGATGCGAGGTATCCAAATGTTTTTTCAATTTGCTTGGCCTCATGCTTTCATTTGACAATGTAGTCATGCAGTTCAAATACATGGGCAAAGATGGGTTTTGCAGAGATGCGATGAAACCATACGCTAAGTATTCCACCGAATACTGCTGACACTTTTTTTTCACCGAGGAAATCATGGGTAGAATTATTTCTGAAAATAATAAGCACGCGAAATACAGATACATTACTGACAAAAAATGCTGTCACCCGGAGCCAGGGATTTTTTTTTCAGTGACTTCATATGCAGTAATAAACACTTTTCACAACCTACCTTAACGTATAATATATCCAAACACATATACTTTAAAGTTACTAGGCTGAAAAAGGCCTAACAAAGACACGCTGATCTTTGGAGAATGAAGTATGGCGATAATGGATGCGAGAACACTTGATTGAATACGTTGGCCCGGTGCAGTCTGATTCGCGACCGACTCTGAAGTGAGGCTGTGTGGGAGGAGCTTAAGCAACGACTTTACCGGGTGCGCTGAATTCAAACAGAGTGTTGGGAAGATATTATAAATAGGAGGGAAATTGTTGACTCCAGTGAAGGTTGCTGCTTGGGTATCTCATCAGTTCAGTTACCAGGGCCCCCACAAACCCTTGGGGCTCCCCTTCTCACTGTCTTGATGATGGAGTTGGCCTCTCTTCTCATCACGTGGCCAATCCCTCCAACGTTTCCTCATGATGATTGTGACCATGTCCTCTTGGGTGACACTGAAAGAGTAGGGCATGTTAGATCTTTCTAGGCCAGAAAATACGAAGGATCTTCTGGAGGCTCACGGTGTGGAATGATGACAACTTGGCGAGTTTGCTCTCTGTCATGCGCCAGCATATCTGACCCGTACAGGTCAGAACAGATGATGAACAAACCTGTGCGTGAAGCAACTTGATGCTTAAATGTGGGGGGAGAGAAATTCTTGGACCTCACCCAGATCTCAGTCCTGCTTCGTTTACTGATTCCAAACGCCAGGCGTTTCGGCTCACATCGCATTTCAACCGAAACAGGCATTATTGCGTTCCCACCACCAGAGACTCAGGCTTCCCACTCCATACACGGCCAGCCGTGCCCCGCCTCCTCGCCTCTTCACACAGGACACAACAGCTGCTGGAACGTTCCCACAGGCCTTCCAAAATCCAGAACCATTCCCCTAATATTTACATAAGTAAACAGAAACGTCAGGATCCAACGCCGTCAGCCAGAACTCGATACTGCATCTTGAGAGTGTCTCCTGGGAGAGCGTTGAACCACCTCCCCACCCCCTACACAGCTTTAATGACAAAATGTCACCAGCCAAGGTTGGAATCTTTTTGGCTCGGAACAGAATGCCTAGACTCACAGCCAAGTGGGAACAAACACAAAGAGGCGCAGAACCATGAACAGATAATACAGGGGGATCGGAGTAGAGTCGTAGGGATGTCACTTGGACATGGATGGGAACACTAGTGAGGGGCAGCACAATTATTTCACTGCAACTTTGGCTGTTACCTCCTTTAATCTCTCAGCGAATACTCACTTACACACACACATCACACACACACACACTCACACACATACACATCACACACACACTCACATCACACACACATCACAAACAAACATCACACACACACACACACACACTCACACACACTCTCACACCCACACACAATCATACACAAACCCACACACACATACACACACATATATAAACACACGCATCATGCACATCACACACACAATCATACACAAACTCACACACACATATATAAACACACATCATGCACATCACACACACGCACATATCTCACACACACATCACACACACATTACACACACATCACACACACAATCATACACAAACTCACACACACATATATAAACACACATCATGCACATCACACACACGCACATATCTCACACACACATCACACACACATTACACACACATCACACACACAATCATACACAAACTCACACACAGACATACACACACATACACACATCACTCACACACATCACACACAGCTCACACACACACTCTCACACACACACAATCATACACAAAACTCACACACAGACATACACACACTCACACACATCACACACATCACTCACACACACACATCACACACACTTAAACTCACATACATAAATACACACATCACACACACGTACATACACACACAAAATCATACACAAACTCACACACAACACACACAGTGCAACACTGACTGGGTTTTGGCTAACTTGAACATACATTTAATTTCATCTCTAACATCGCAAGGCAGTTACCAAGAGCATTCTAATACACTTTAATTTTGAAGTTCAAAGTAAATTTATTATCAAAGGACATATATGTCACTATATACAAACAACCTGAGATTCGTCTTACTGTGGGAATACTCAGCAAATCTATAGAATAGTAACTATAACAGGATCAATGAAAGATCAAATGCAGCATAGAAGACAACAAACTGTGCAAATGCAAATATAAATAAATCACAATAAATAATGAGAACATAAGATATTGAGATAACAGGTCTTTCAAGTGAGATAATTAGTTGTGGGAACATTTTAACTATTGGGCAAGTGAATGTAGTTATCCTCTTTTATGCAAGAGCCTGACGGTTGAGAGGTAGTAACTGTTCTTGAACCTGGTGGGGTGAGTCCTGAGGCTCTTGTACCTTCTACCTGATGGCAGCAGCGAGAAGAGAGCATGACCTGGTTGGTGGGGGGGGTGGGGTCCCTGATGATGGATGCTGCTTATGTACGACAGTGATTCATGTAGATATGCCAATGGTGAGGAGGGCTTAACCCGTGATGCAATGGGCTGTATCCACTACTTTTCGTAGGATTTTTTTCAAGGCCATTGGTGTTTCCATACCAGACTGTGAGGCAGCCAGTCAATATAATCACTACAGAAGTTTGGCAAAGCCTATAGAAGTCTGTCAACGTTTTCAATGTCATGCTGCCTCTTTGCAGACTTTGTAGATAAGAACATTACACCTGAAACTTGAACCAGAGGGGATAACTTCACTCAACTTCATTTGCCCCATCATTGAAATGATCCCACAACCAATGGCCTCACTTTCAATGACTCTTCATCTCATGTTCTCAATATTTATTGCTTATTTATTTATTACTATGGTTTTGCTTTTTTTATTGTTTCTTTGTACTTACTGTGAATGGCTGCAAGAAAATGAACCTCAGAGTTGTATATGGTGAGTGTCGCAGGAAAGCAGGCCCCTCCTCCCAGGCCATGCTCTCTTCTTGCAGCTGCCTCCAGGAAGAAGGTGCGACAGCCTCAGGACTCACTCCACCAGGAACAGTAAGAGTTACTACCCCTCAACCATCAGGTTCATGAACCAAAGGGGATAACTTTGCTTGCCCCATCATTGAAATGTTCCCACACCAAACTGACTCACTTTCAAGGACTCTTCATCTCATGTTCTCGATATTTGATACTACTTACTCATACTTGCATTTGCACAGTTTGTTGTCTTCCGCACTCTGGTTGATCTTTCATTGCTCCTGTTATAGTTACTATTCTATAGATTTGCTGAGTGTGCCCACAGGTACCAGTCAGGTCACTCGTCTGGGTGCTACTGGTACCATGTAACCCAGTATTACCTGTCGCATGGTCGGGTGGTCGGCGACTAAACCGGCTCCCCCACCAGGCCTGCCTGGTGAGGAGGGTGGCTAGACACCCTGCAGGACGAAAAACAAGACCTGTCAAAGGGCGGATGAACCCTCTCGTAGGGTCAACGGCCATCTCACAAACACGTGCTGTGAAGCGCGGAAAGGGCATCCCTTGCATCGAAGCTTGGTCTGGCCATTCGCTGCAACAGAGCTTCCCCCAGCCGTCTTGGACCCCACCATGCCACTGGATCAGGGAGGGGATGTCGAGAGGGTGGGTCAGGACCTGTGCAACCCCCTACTCACCCAAAATCCAGTCATGCACACGCTGTTCCTTTCTGAGGAGTGGGGTACCTACCCCACTAACTGACTAAAAGGAACCATCATCATCCTATGGGATGGATAGCCAGAGAGAAAGATGCCCACAGGAAAATGAACCTCAGGGTTGAATATGGTGACATAGATGTACTTGGATAATAATTAACATTGAAGGACATAGAACACGGAATATTACAGCACGGGATCAGGCCCTACAGCCCATTATGTCTGTGCCAGTCCCACCATGAGACAGAAGTAGGCCATTCAGCCATCAAGTCCGCACCACCAGTCAATCGTGGCTAATTTTTGTTTCAACACCAGTCTTCCATCTTCTCCCCAATTACCAATCAAACCCCCTTACAAGTCAAAGAAGCTATCAATCTCTGCCTTAAATACACCCGATGATTTGGCCCCCACAGCCGTCTTTGATAATGACTTCATCACCCCCCCGGGCGCCCCTTTATTCTGACGCTGGTGCTCCCCGGTTTGAGAGACCCCCTACGGATGAAATCATCCTCTGCAGTCCACTCTAGCCATGCTTTTCAGTAACCAATACCGAGACTCCCCCCCCCCCGCCATCCTTCCAACACCCATCCCAGTCCCGAAGGAGGTTTTTGGCTCGAAACGTCAACTGTTTAGTCCTTCACATAGATGCTGCCTGGCCTGCTGAGTTCCTCCAGCATTTTGTGGGTGTTGCTCAGATGTTGCTTATCTGTTAAGCCTTGCACTCCCAGGATCCTTCTTGTGAACCTCCTCTGGACCGTCTCCAGGGTATCGATACAAGGTTCAAAATTACTCACAATGTTCCAAATACAAAACTAACTGATCCCAGCAGTGCAAAAGTCTTAGGTGTATATATAGCTGGGGTGCCTAAGACTTTTGCACAGTATTGTATTTGTCAATGTGGAGTGAAGAGTGAGTTCGTAAATCTGGCGGTAGCAAAGGATGTTGGGAATGGCGAGGGTGGAGCACCGCGGGAGGGGTGTGGGACAGGTGGCAGAGAAGGTGGTGGGTGACACTGGTGAAGACGCACCCAGCCCTGAGACACCAGGCAAGGACATTTGATTCCAAACAATTGGTTTATTGATCATTACAGAATGTCTCTCTGGTGCTTCCCGCTCCCTCCCCTCTCCCTTCCCCTTTTCCCAACCATGACTCCCCTCTCCCTGCCCCTTCCCACTCTCAGTCCACAATAGAGACCCAGATCAGAATCAGGTTTGTCATCACTCACATATGTCATGAGATTTGTTTTTATCTGACAGCAGTACAGTACAATACATCAAATTATGATAGTGCTGTGCAAGTGTGAGGCACCCTAGCTATACGTGCGTGCATAAGACTTTAGCACAGCAGACTACAAATCACTCTATTCCCTGTCTATTCATAAGCCTGCCAAACTGGATCTTAACGGTTAGAGATAATTTGTAACTGCACACCTTCCCTGTAGCACAGTGCTGATACCCACTGCCAATATTCCTTCTAATTTATTTTACAGCTGCGCGGACCAACCATTGCTCTGAGTGGGAAATCTTTACACAGCCTGAATACTGTGTGGTGCTTTAATAAAAAAATTATATAAAAGAAAATTTCTGCTGCCCGGCAACGAAGACTATGTGCACGGTTACATTTCAGTTACTGTGCGGCCGCACACTCGCACAGTTTAGAGGAAACAGTGCCCATCACACTGTGTAAACAAACTGTCCTCATAAATCTCTTTTAAACTCCCCCCTCCACCTTAAAAATGTTCCCTCTAATATTTACTATTACTTTTCTTGGGGAACAGACACAAAATGCCGGAGAAAATCAGCAGGACGGGCTGCATCCATGGAGAGGAATAAACAGGTAACGTTTTGTGCCAAGACCCTTCTTCAGAACTGAAAAAAAAAGATGAGAAGTCAGAGTAAGAAGATGGGGAAGTGGAGGAAGAAATGATAGGTGATAGAAGAAACTGGGAGTGGGGAGGGGATGAAGTAAAGAGCTGGGAAGTTGATTGGTGAAAAAGATGAAGGGCTGGAAAGAAGGGGGAATCTGACGGGAGAGTAAAAGTCAAAGTGAATGTTATTATCAAAGTACATCCATGTCACCATGCACAACCCTGAGATTCTTTTTCCTGTGGGCATACTCAGCAAATCTATAGAAAAGTAACTATAACAGGATCAACCAGAGTGCAGAAGACAACAAACTGTGCAAGTGCAAATATAAATAAATAGCAATAAATAATGAGAACATAAAATAACAAGATAAAGAGTCCTTAAAGTGAGATCATTGGTTGTGGGAACATCTCAGTAGATTGGTGTAATTATCCCCTTTGTTCAAGAGCCTGATGGTTGAGGGGTAGTAACTGTTCTTGAAGCTGGTGGTGCGAGTCCTGAGGCTCTTGTACTTTCGTCCTGATGGCAGCAGTGAGAAAAGAGCATGGGCTAGGTAGTGAGGATCTTTATTGATAGATGCTGCGTTCCTACAACAGCGTCCATCAGATGCACAGCAGACCATGGAAGAAAGGAAACGGAGAAGAGCACCAGAAGGAGGTGATGGGCAGGTAAAGAGATAAGGTGAGAGAGGGAAACAGGAATGGGGAATGGTGAAGCGGGGGCAATTACCGGAAGTTTGAGAAATCGACATTCATGCCATCAGGTTGGAGGCTACCCAGTCAGAATACAATATGTTGCTCCACCATCCTCTTGGTGCCTCAGCGTGGCACGAGGAGACCATGGAACAAAACGTCGGAATGGGAATGGGAATGGGAATCAGTATTTAAATCTTCAGCCATCGGGAAGTCCTGCTTTTGGTGGATAGAGCAGAGACGCTCGATGAAGCAACCCTCCAGTTTATGACAGGTCTCACCAATTTAAAGGAGGCTGCATTGGGAGCACTGGGACACAATAGACGACCCCAGCAGATTCGCAGGTGAAGATGAAGTGCTGCTGACTCTCTACCCAATCTAAGGACTCTCATAATTCTCTATACCCCTTGGCCTCTGACACTGCAAAGAAAACAACCCAGATTTGTTCAGTTTCTCTCAATAGCGAAACTCAATCACTTGGTTTCTCTCTCCACGGATGCTGCTCGGCGTGCTGAGTATCTCTACCAGTTCATTATGTTCAGCACCAGAAAAATAAGAACTTAAAAAAAGACTGTACAAGTTCTACATCTAAAAATAGAAATAGGAAGTTCCAGAAGGTCGCAGATGAGATGAAGGTTAGTGGTGTTGTCGACAGTGCAGAAGGTTGTCGTAGACGGGACACTGACAGAGTGCAGAGTGCAAAGCTGGGCTGAGAACTGGCAGATGGATTTCAACCTCAGTAAGGTGAGAAATGAGATACTTGGGAAGGTCAAATTTGAAAGCAGGATCACCTAGTTAACAGCAGGATTCTTGGCAATGTGGAGGATCAGAGGGATCCTGAAACTTGCCACAGAAGTTGATGGGGTGATGAATAAGGCGTAAGGAGTATTGCTTTTCATTAATCAGGGGATTGAGTACAAGAGCCAGAATCAGGTTTATTATCACCAGCATATGTCATAAAATTTGCTAACTTTGCGGCAGCAAAACAATGCAGTACATAATACCAGTAAGAAAAAACTGTGAACTACAATATATAAATAGTTAAATGGTTAAATTAAATAAGTACTGCAAAAACAGAAATTTAAAACGTAGTGAGGTAGTGTTCATGGGTCCAATGTCCATTCAGAAATCAGGTGGCAGATGGGAAGAAGCTGTTCCTGAATCACTGAGAGTGTGCCCTGAGGCTCCTGTATCTTCACCCCCCCACCCCCGATGAGAAGAGGGTGTGGCCTGGGTGGTGGGGGTTCTTGATGACGGACACCACCCTTTTATGGCATCGCTCCTTGAAGATGTCTTGGATACTACAGAGGCCAGTGCCCATGATGGAGCTTTACAACTCTCAGCAGCTTACTTTGATCCTGTGCAGTAGTCCCTCCACCATACCAGACAGTGACACAGCCAGTCTGAATGCTCTCCATCGCACATCTGTAGAAATTTGTAAGTGTCTTTGATGACATACGAAATCTCCTCAAACTCCTGATGTAATATAGCTACTGTCTTGCCTTCTTTACAGCTGCATCAATATGTTGGTTCCAGGTTAGGTCCTCAGAGATACTGACACCCAGGAACTTGAAACTGCTCACTCTCTCCACTTCTGAACCCTCAATGAGGACTGGTGTGTGCTCCCTTATCTTACCCTTCCTGAAGTCCTCAATCAGTTCTTCGGTCTTACTGACGTTGAGTACAAGGTTGTTGGTGCAGCACCCTTCAACTAGCTGATATATCTCACTGCTGTACACCCCCTCATCACCATCTGAGATTCTACCAACAATGGGTGTATCATCAACAAATTTATAGATGGCATTAGAGCTGTGCCTTGCCACACAGTCATGGTAGAGAGAGTGGAGCAGTGGGCTAAGCACACATCCCTGAGATCATGAGATAATGTTGCAGCTCTATAGAACTCTGGTTAGAACAGTTAGGAGAATTGTGTTCATTTCTGGCCACCTCTTATAGGAAAGATGTGGAAGCTTCAGAGAGCGTACAGAGGAAAGTTACCAGGACGGTGCATGGATTGGAGAGTATGGCTTATGAGGAGAGGTTCAGCAAGTTAGGTCTTTTCTCTGTAGCCGAAGGAGGATGCGAGGTGATTTCACAGAGGAGCACAAGATGATAAGAGGCACAGAGATCGAGTGGTCAGCCAGGGCAGAAATGGCTGATACGAGGGGATATAATTTTAAGATTGAGGGAAAGTATGGGTGGGTATGTCAGAGGTAGGTTTTATTTTAAACAGGAGCGTGAAACACGCCATGAAGGTTGGTGGTAGAGGTGGGTGCATTAGGGACATTTGACAGGCTCTAAGATAGGCACATGGATGAAAGAAAAATGGAGGGCTTTGTGTAAGGAAAGGGTTAAAGTGATTTTACTGCAGGTTAAAGAGTCGGAACACCATTGTGGGCCGAAGGGCCAGTATTGTGCTGTGGTGTTCTATGTTCTAGTATTGAAAATCAAGTATGTGTTATGTTGCAGGGGAGGGGAGAGAGTGAAAGATGTCTGTGGTGAGCTGGAGAGCCATGAGGTTTGGAGGAGGCAGATCGATGGACAGTGTCCGTGGGTGGTGAAGACATGTTATACACGGCTGCCTGACTGTCGGAGGTGGGAGCAGAAGCAAGTGAATGAGGAACAGAACACATAGCAAAGAACAGAACAGCACAGGAACGGACCTGTCACCCCGTTAAACATTTCCCCCATCTCACCTTAAGTGCATCCCCTCCAGTAATAGACACTTTGACCCTGAGAAAGAGATACCAGCTATCTAACCTATCTACGCTTCTCAGCATTTTCTAAATGTCCGTCAGGTCTCCCCACAGCCTCGTCTGCTGTAGAGGAAATAGCCTCAGTTTGTCATAGAACCTGGCCTCTCAACCAGACAGCACCCCGATGAACCTTGGCTGCACCCTCTCCAAAGGCTCCACACCCTTCCTGTAACACGGCCAATAGCCCAGCTCCACTGTGGCATATCTTCCTGACCCTCAAACTTGGGAAAGGTTGCATTAGAAGCAGGAGACCACAAGCCACAGGAGTAGATTCAGGCCATTCAGCCCATCAAGTATGCTCCACCATTCCATCATGGCTGATTTATTGTCCCTCTCAAGCACATTCCCCTGCCTTCTCTCCATAACTTTTGACACCTGACTGATTAAGAACCTTTGAAGTTGCAGCATTTGCCGAGCTTGGCGACCAGCCTGCAGGCGTTTCATCATCAGTTGAGGAGACATCCTCAGTGCGCAGTTGTTGGTGTTTCCCTCTGGGAGTGCTCACATTTATACAGTCCCCTGTTTGGTCCTGATTGACCTTTGAATTCTATTGGCTCACGATTCTATGGCTCTTAGGGGTTTGTAGATGGTGACTATTTTGAAATGTTTGTTTACGGAGTTATCAAAAGGGAACACCGCGGAGATTCCGGCGCAGGCATGAGAATTTTTAAGAGCGTGGTTCTCACCCACCAGCAGACACATCAAACCATGGCAGTGTAGCAGTTGGTGCTACGTTACTACAGATGACGGTGTCGGAATTCAGAATTCAATTCTGGCGTCCTCTTTAGAAAGTTTGTACATTCTCCCCGTATGCGTGTGTATCTCCTCTGGGTGCTCCGGTTTCCTCCCACAGTTGGCAGGTTAATTGACCATTGTAAATTGCCCCATGATTAGGCTGGGGTTAAACCCGCGGGTTGCTGGGCAACGTGGTTCGAAGGGCCGGAAGGGCCTGTTCTGCGCTGAATCTCTAAATAAACAAGCCTGGTGCACATTCCCCCAAGAACTCACTCAGTGAGAGCTGCTGAACCAGCATTGCTTCATGCACACAGTGTTAAATATCACCGTGGCTCACTGCCCGAGTAAACACAGTGACTCTTGTGTGTGCAGACAAACTGTGAGTAATGATACTGACTCCCCGCCTCCCACACCCGACCCGAGAACACAAACAACAGTGAAAATGCCTCCCACCCCTTTTGTAATTCATTGGGAATGGTTCTACACTGAGTGGCCACTTCATTAGGTATCTCCTCTGTATGTTGGTGGACTCCTGCTGCTGTAGCTCATGTGTTCCACGCAGAAACCTCGGGCACATTTACTGTATATAGTTAGGCTGCCCAAGACTTTTGCACCGTGATGTATTTGTCAATGTGGAGCGCAGAGCGAGTTTGTAAATCTGGCTGGAGTAAAAGATGTTGAGATGGTGAGGGTGGAATGCCACGGGAGGGGTGTGGGGCAGGTGGCAAAGGAGTGCCAGGGGCAGGGGGTGGCATGGGTGCAGACACACCCAGCCCTGAGACTCCAGGCAAGGTCATTTGATTCCAAACAATTGTTTTATTGATCATTACAGAATGTCTCTCTGGTGCTTCCTGCTCCCTCCCCTCTCCCTTCTCCTTTTCCCAACCATGATTCCCCTCTCTCTGTCCCCTTCCCACTCTCAGTCCACAATAGAGACCCATATCAGAATCAGGTTTATCATCACTCACAGATGTCAAAACAATTCTTTTGGTGCAGCAGCAGTAGTACAGTGCAATACATAAAATTACCACAGTACTGTGCAAAAGTCTTGGGCACCCTAGCAATATAAATGTGCTTAAGACTTTTGCTCAGGACTGTACACTTCATGGTTCCACGTGTAGTGCATTCAAAGATGCTCTTCTGCACACCATTGTTGTAGTATATGGTTATCTGAGTTACAGTCACCTCCTGTCAGCTTGAATCAGTTTGGCCAGTATCCTCTGACCTCTTTCTTTAACAAATTGTTTTCACACACAGAACTGGCAATTACCTGGAAGGTCTTTGAATTTTTCACCATTCTCAATAAACTGTAGATAGCTGTGCATGAAAATCCCAGCAGATCAACAGTTTCTGAGATACTCAAACCACCCCATCTGGCACCAACAATCATTCCACAGTCAAATGCATTTGGATCACATTTCTTTCCCCATTCTGATGTCTGGTCTTAACAACAACTGAACCTCTTGACCATGCCTGCATGCTTTTATGCATTGAGTTGCTGCCACTTGATTGGCTGATTAGATATTTGCATCAACAAGCAGGTGTACAGATGTACCCAACAAAGCAGCCACTGAGTGTAGATCATATTTACTCACTGAACAACAGGGAAAGTTCTTTTGAGAGGGAAGTTGCTCTTTCAGCACTGTTATTATGTTCTATCAGATTTCTAATTTCAGCAGAATAAATCTTTGGTGTTTACCAGCAAATTTCCCCCCATGTTACGCTGAGTTGGTCAGACAATATTGTGCAATAAACCTGAATTCACGTAGCACCCATAAACACCTCCTCCCCACCGCCACCCACAGATCAAAACAGCCCTTGCAGTGGAGCCACAGGCATACAGCTGTGAGAGGATGGCACAGCAGTGTAGCGGTTAGCACAATGATTTACAGCGCGATTTACAACGATCAGGGTTCGACTGTCAGTTTGTTCTGCTGCCCTTCTCCCATCCCCGTGGAAAATGGAACTGACCAATTCCTGCCATCAACAGAGCAGATATCTATGATGAGGGCAGAAGGTCAAAGGCGACCTTTCATCCGGGGAGTTTTGGGAAAATAGATGGAGTCCTTCAGGAAGCAAGATACAAGAGATCAACAGGGGAATTACGGAAACCATGCAATTGGACCATCACTGTAAACATTTATTAAAGACAGATGTCTTCACCTCGTGGGACAGTCGGAGTGCTCAGGGCAGGTTCCCAGGAGTGGGACGGTGGTCACAGAATTTGGCAGGATCCCAGGAGTGGTCACAGCTAGTTCCTGGAAGTGTGACTGTGTTCATAAGGAGTCCCAAGTGTAAGAATATATTCCAGAAATCATCAAGGAGTGGGCAATGGTCACAGGAGTTCATCAGTAACATCACCGTTTTCCACAGGACTGAAAGGAGTGGGATGGTGTTCACAAGAAGCCCTCACAAATGCCATTTTCAATAATCATTTGTGCTTCTCCCTGCAATAATTAACTTTATTTTCAATCCTTTGAGGTTAAATTAATCTGGGAATAATTTAGAATATTATGTGCAATGTCTCAGCCATTTCCTTGTTCCCAAGCACCATTTTAACACCGAATCTCCCTTAACCTGGACAAGGGGTCAGGGAGAATAAACAATCCCACCTCCACTGTTCCCAAGGTCAAAGACCCAGGGTCACCATGGAAACCAGTTACTCCTATCACCCTCAGCACATCATTGTAACCTAGCCGATGACCAAGGCTTTTACTAAGCATGGATAGGTGACCCTCAGGGAGAGGTCAAACCCTGACATCACAAGGTCACCTTGACACCAGTGGGACACATCACAATGAGATGCAACATCATGACCAGATTCAGACTCTGGTCACGTGGAGACCAGAGATTCACCACTGCTGGAGGACAGTTTGCTGATCTGGTGGCTGGTGTAGACATGACGTGTTCAAACGTCTCCTTCTGGGCTGCAGATTTCACTGATCCCTGCGATGGTGACGTTCAGATTTCAGGAACACCGCGATGGGACAAAAGACCTCTTCCTGAGACTCAGGATCCTGGTCCCTGGTGGGACTTCATCCCAAACTCGACCGACCTTCCTGAACAAAATCTTCAGCATCGAAACTCTGAAGAGGAGAGTCGGACTTGGAGAATAGGTGGAGATGTCTGAAGGGGAAGGAAGAACCCTGCACAAGATGGAGAGTCTCCCTGATAGAGAGAGAACTCCTGTAACAGTGAGACAAAGTACTGATTCCTTCCTTTCCTTCAGGGGACAATGATTAGAGTGATTGTCTTTGGGAGGAACATAGATTAGTTGTTGAATTTTGGGAATCTGCCTGGGGTAAATGTGGGCAATTACTGCTTGGAGAAGTAATTACCCATGAGCTGGGAGCAGTTCCTTAGCAACGGCCCACTGTCCTTGTTGTTCCTGGCGGTTGCTAAGGAGCTGCTCCCAGCTCTTCCAGCCAGGGTGGCATCAACAAAGGCCCTTCAGTGATGTCAGACGGTGCCCATTGTCAAACCACAGCCCAGGGAACCTGTCACATTTAATTCTCAGGCAGTGATTCGCACTCCATTGGAATCTAGAAGTGTGAACGGCCTGGCAATTGTCTTCTTGTAATCTGTTGGTTGTCTCATGTGAATACGATTTGGAGGAGAATGATTTGTAGGCGATACTGTTAGTTTGTGGATGACACTGAAATTGGAGAGTGGTGAAAGTGAGGGTTGTCTAAGGTTACAATGGCATGGAGACCATCTGGGAAATGGGTCAAGGAATGGCAGGTGGAACGTAACTGGGACAAGTGTGACGTGATAGATTTTGGGAAGTTAAACAAGAGCAGAACACACAGAGTGACTGGGGGGGGGGGAGGTGCCCAGAGGAGAGTTGTAGACAGAGAGACCGAGGGGTACAGGTACAGAGTTCCCTTAAAGTGGAGACACAGGGTGGTGAAGAAGGTGTGAATGGGTTCTCACGGTGTGTAAGTCTGTACTCTAAGTGTAAACGGTCCTGTTGTAAACCAGTGAATTTACACCTGTTCTTTCTTCTCCCAGGGGACAAGACTCTCAGAAGCCATGGTGCAGAGAAACACAGGCTTTCACCGAATGAGCCAGTAATGAAGTGCTGAACCAGTCCACAATACAAGCCCGAAACAGCAGACCGCAACTACAATCGAACCGATGCTCCTCTGTACCCCATCCACCTCTTGGTGCTAATTTGACAGCCACTGGCGTTCCCCTCCACGGGACAGCTGAGTCATGAAGACGGTGTGAATCCACCTCTCTCGCTGCAGGGCCATTTCCATCCCGTCCATCCTGGGGCCAGAGGGTTCACCCTTCCACCTCTAAATTTGTTTTGACATCGACTTAGAAGCTGTCACTTCTGTGTGTCAATGGGTGTTTGTCATCCTGACCAGCTTTGCTTGAAGCTGTTTGGTCTGATAGTTTCTTGGTGAAATTCGACAATGGGTTCTCCCCCGGGTGGGACCCTCACGTCCAGTCTCCGTGTTCCCGCATCGGCGACAGGAACCTTTCCTGCTCCAGCTCCAGGCTCAGCCCGGTGCTGGAGAGGGCCCAGTCCGTGCGGTCAATTCTGGCCAGTGGCAGCGGAGGGCTCCTCCGTGGCACTGAGATAAGCAGAGTCTCAGAGGACCCCCCGATGGTGCAGGGTGGCAGGGGCAGGTCAAGGCCACTCAGCAACCAGTCACTGACCTCCCAGGCCACACGGGTCGGGTAAACCCCGGTACACACGGGTACCAAGACTTCCCAGAATAAAGAAAGAGTGCTTGTCTGGCACTAGCTGGCTCTCAGGAGTCTCTGCCAACTGGTGCCAGAATTTGACTGGTTTCCCAAGCGCCAACAGCTACTGTTAGTGTGTCCTTCACCAGGGGCACACATCGTGCTCTCTGGCAACACCAACCCAGCCCCGGGACCCTGATCTCTGGTTGGCACCAGCTCATTTGGGGGAAGCCCCGTTCTGCACCCTGTTCAGGGGCTCCCGTGTTGCTGGGGGGTTGGGCTGTGAAGACAGCAGTCACAGGTCTCATTTGACCATTTATGTGGCTCCCCTCCGCAGTGTGGACCCACCCATAGCCGCTCTCCACTCCTATGGGGGCATCGGGGTGACTGGGGGTGGCACACACAGGGAGGGTTTCTGGTCCCTAGTGGCACCATCCTGTGAGTGGCAGGGACCCATGGCAAGGGGAGAACTCCTTCAGCCCTGTACTGGTGATACAATTCTGGAATTGGAGGTCCCACCCTGCCCAAACACTCAGAGAGGAAAGGGTATCATGGACGTTGTCCAGTCCCAGACTCGGGCTGGGCTTGTCAGTGTGTCTCCAGGCAGACGGTACGTTCAGAGACCAGGCTCTACGGATCGGCTTGGATTCCCCTCCTGCTTCTCTGTGTCTTGGTGACACTCTGCCGGGGCCGGACGATCGAACAGCTGCCTCCCTCAACCGCTCTGAGCTCCACCCTCACGAGTGGATGATCCTCACGGAGGCAGTCCAGCTCCTCCCTGGACTCGGGAGGGGTTACCACGCCCTGCAATCTCCATCCTGCTTGGACCGGGGGCAGATGCGGGGGAGGCTCCACAGGCTGAGGTTCGTTCCCAGCTCCTGCTTGGGGCTGCCTGGTCTCCAGGATGCTACCGGAAAAGTTACAGTGGATGGAGGTCCAGGTTAACCCTTTCCTGGAGGTCGTGCCTGGAGACATTTTCCCCAAACTGTGCCAATGCTTCCCTTCCCCCATCGTCCCACCCACCAATCACTGGGAGCTGACGTTTCATCCAATCACCGCTGGCACTGGAGCTCCGGTCCAATCAGCACAGCCCACCCTAAAGGAATGGCATCAGCTCTCAGCCAATCAGTGGCTGTCATCGTTAGCTCTGTGGGAGAGGATGGGGTTCTGTCTGGCTGCTGGTCGAGGGACGGGACGGGAGACCATTGAGACCAGGCTCTCAGCTCAGACAGAGAGAGTGGTCACGGAAAGTGTCACCTTTAACATCGTTCCAGTGTTTCACTGTGATTTAAGAGTAAAGTGGAATTGACCATTTCTGGAGCATTTGCTGATTTGTGCACAGGGAGATGGGGGTGGGGGTGCTGTTGACTGTCACCAGGCTTGGCTAGTTCACTGAACAGACACACACTGGTAGGACAACACGATAGCTTAGGGGTTAGTGCAATCTCTTTACAGCACCAGTGATCACCAGATGAGGTTCAATTCCCACCACTGTCTGTAAGGAATTTGTACATCCTCCCCACAACTATGCATTTCCTCGGATGCTCCGGTTTCCTCCCTCATTCCAAAGAATGTCTAGGTCAGGGTTAGTAGTTGTGGGCACGCTATAGGTCAGGGTTAGTAATTGTGGGCACGCTATGGGTCAGGGTTAGTAATTATGGGCATGCTATAGGTCAGGGTTAGTAATTGTGGGCATGCTATTGGTCAGGGTTAGTAATTGTGGGCATGCTATAGGTCAGGGTTAGTAATTGGGCGTGCTATAGGTCAGGGTTAGTAATTGTGGGCATGCTATAGGTCAGGGTTAGTAATTATGGGCGTGCTATTGGTCAGGGTTAGTAATTGTGAGCATGCTATAGGTCAGGGTTAGTAATTGTGGGCATGCTATAGGTCAGGGTTAGTAATTGTGGGCGTGCTATAGGTCAGGGTTAGTAATTGTGGGCATGTTATAGGTCAGGGTTAGTAATTATGGGCGTGCTATTGGTCAGGGTTAGTAATTGTGGGCGTGCTATAGGTCAGGGTTAGTAATTGTGGGCATGCTATGTTGGTACTGGAAGCGTGGCAATACTTGTGGGCTGCTCCCGGCACATCTCCAAAGCAGGCGATACATTTCATTGTGTTTCGAAGTACGTGTGACCAAGAAGGCTAACTAGCTCAGGCTAGGGTCAGACTGAGTCCGGAGTCCATAGTCCACAAGTGTCACTGGTATACATCTCACTTGCCAGTTTCTCCGCACGTGCTATCAAACTGACCCGGGTTTCAATTCCTGCCGCCGCTTGTAAGGAATTTGTATGTTCTCCCCGTGACTATGTGGGTTTCCTCCGGGAACTTCAGTTTCCTCCCACATTCCAAAGATGTATGGATTAGTAGGTTGGTTGGTCACATGGGTGCAAATTTGAGGAGCTGCCCCTGGGCCCAGCATGGAAATGCAGAATGCACAGCACGCCTCTGCTTTGTTAGAAGCTTATGTAAAATTCACCATGACATCTGCTTATGTAAAATTCACCATGACATCTGCGTATGTAAAATTCACCATGACATCTACAACTTTGTCAAACTTCTGTAGGTGCAGTGTATATTGACTGGTTGCATCACGTCCTGGTATGGAAACACCAATTCCCTTGAAAGGATAATCCTACAAAGAGAAGTGGATACGGCCCAGCCCATGACGGGTAAAGCCCTCCCCACCATTGAGCACATTCACAGGAAAGCAGTATCCATCATCAGGGACCCACACCACCCAGGACACACTCTCTTCTCGCTGCTGCCATCAGGAAGAAGGTACAGGCCCTAAGACCATAAAACATAGGAGCAGAATAAGGCTATTTGGCTCATCGAGTCTATTCCACAGTTTTATCATAATTGATCCATTTCCCTCTCAACTCCATTCACCTGCCTTCTCCCTATAACCTTTCACAGCCTGACTTATTGAGAATCTATCAACCCCAGACTTAAATGCACCCAGTGACTTGGCCTCCACAGCCATCTGTGATGTTGATTCACCATTCCCTAGCTAACAAAAAATCATCATATTCTCTGGTCTAAATGGTCATCCCTCTATTCTGAGGCTGTGCCCTCTGGTCCGAGACTCCCCCACCAAAGGAAACATCCTCTTCACATCCACTCTATTTAGGCCTTTCAACATTCGATAGATTTCAATGTGACCTCCCTCATTCTTCTAAATTCGAGTCAATACAGGCCTTCAATTGCTGATGTGTTAGCCCTTTCATTCCCAGAAAAATTTTCATGAACGTCCTCTGAATCCTCTCCTAATGTCAACACATCCTTAGTTAACTAAGGGGCCCAAAACTGCTCACAATTCTCCATGTGAGGCCTCACCAGTGCTTTATACAGTGCAGTTGTACAAGGCCTTGGTGAGACCACACCTGGAGTATTGTGTGCAGTTTTGGTCCCCTAATCTGAGGAAAGACATCCTTGCCATAGAGGGAGTACAAAGAAGGTTCACCAGATTGATTCCTGGGATGGCAGGACTTTCATATGATGAAAGACTGGATCGACTAGGCTGATACTCGTTGGAATTTAGAAGATTGAGGGGAGATCCTATTGAAACATATAAAATCCTAAAGGGATTGGACAGGCTAGATGCAGGAAGATTGTTCCCAATGTTGGGGAAGTCCAGAACGAGGGGTCACAGTTTGAGGATAAAGGGGAAGCCTTTTAAGACCGCGATTAGGAAAAACTTCTTCACACAGAGAGTGGTGAATCTGTGGAATTCTCTGCCACAGGAAACAGTTGAGGCCAGTTCATTGGCTATATTTAAGAGGGAGTTAGATATGGCCCTTGTGGCTAAAGGGATCAGGGGGTATGGAGGGAAGGCTGGTACAGGGTTCTGAGTTGGATGATCAGCCATGATCATACTGAATGGTGGTGCAGGTTCGAAGGGCCGAACGGCCTACTCCTGCACCTATTTTCTATGTTTCTATACAGCCTCAGCATTACATCCTTACTTTTATATTCTCATCCTCTTGAAATGAATGCTAACATTGCATTCACCTTCCTCACCACCAATTCAACCTGCAAATTAACCCTTACAGAATCCTGCATGAGGATTCCCAAATCTCTTTGCACCACCGAGTTTTGAATTTTCAATTGGTTTAGAAGATAGTCTACACCTTTACTCCTTCTACCAAAGTACATGACCATACACTTCCCAATACTGTGTTCCATCTGCCACCTCTTTTCCCATTCTCCAAATCTGTCCAAGCCCTTCTGTAGCCTCTCTGCTTCCTCAACTGTACCTGCCCCTCCAGCTGTCTTCATATCATCTGCAAACTTGGCCACAAAAACAGCAATTTCATCATCCAATTCATTGGCATACAACATAAAAAGAATCAATCCTAACACAGATCCCTGTGGAACACCACCAGTTACTAGCAGCCAACTAGAAAAGGCTCCCTTTATTTTTTTTTTCTCTTTTCTTCCTGGCAATTAGCCACTGCTCTATCCATGCTAGTATCTTTCCTGTAATACCATGGGCTCTTATCTTTTTTAGCAGATTCATTTGCAGCACCTTGTCAAAGGCCTTCTGAAAATCCAAGTACACAACATCCACCAATTCTCCTTTGTCTATCCTCCTTGTTATTTCTTCAAAGCATTCCAACAGATTTGTCAAATAAGATTTTCCCTCAAGGAAGCCATGCTGATTTTGGCCTATTTTGTCATGTGCCTCCAAGTACATCAAAACCACATCCTAACAATAGATTCCATTCCAACATCTTCCCAACCACTGAGGTCAGGCTAACTGGCCTATAATTTCCTTTCTTCTGCCTCTCTCCCTTCTTAAAGAGTGGAGTGACATTTGCAACTTTTCAGTCCTCCAGAATCATGCCAGAATCTAGTGATTCTTGAAAGATCATTACTAATGCCTCCACAATCTCTTCAGCTACCATCTTTGGAACACTGGGTGTAGTCCATCACGTCCAGGTGACTTATCTACCTTCAGACCTTTCAGTTTCCCAAGCACCATCTCCCTAGAAATAGTAACTACACTCACTTCTGCCCTTCACACTCACAAGCTTCTGGATTACTATCAGTGTCTTCCTCAGTGAAGACTGATACAAAATACTTACACAGTTCATCTGCCATTTCCTTGTCCCCTGTTAGTATCTCTCCAGCACATTTTCCAGCAGTCCAAAGTCACCTTCTTTTACTCTTTATATATCTGAAAAACCTCCAAGAGGCCACAACTTATCATAGCTTTTGGAGAATTTCATTACTCAATGATTCAGAGCTATGTTGGCTCAGGGCCTTGTGCTTTGGCTCTTGGTAGGGTCACCCAGGCCAAACAAGTCAAAGGGTAGAGGCCAGACTAAGAGTGGTCCACCAGTCCTCCAGGTTCAGGGCTTCAGATCAAAGCTAACAACCCTGACCAGTCAAAAAAAATTGTTACGGAAAGAGCAATGAAGAATCCTTCTTTATTTTTGTGCGATGGTATGGACAGACAGAGATGGACAACCTTCATTGCTGCCCTAGATGCCAGTAGCATAACAGACAGTAAGTAATATCTGAAAAACTTTTGGTGTCATTTTTGATATTATTGGCTAGCTATCTTCCTATTTTATCTTTTCCCCTGATAGTTTTTTTAAAATTCCTAATCCCCTAACTTCCCACTAATTTTTGCTCTATTTTTGCCCTCTCTTTTGTTTTTACATAAGCTTTGACTTCCCTTGTCGGCCATGGTTGCATCACCCTGCCTTAGAATACTTCCTCTTTTTTGGGATGCATTTATCTTGCACCTTCTGAATTGCTCCCAAAACTCCAGCCATTACTGCTCTGCCATCATCCCTGCTAGTGTCCCTTTGCAATCAACTTCGGCCAGCTCCTCTCTCATGGCTCTTGATTGTCTATACTCCTCTGTAGTACCGATACATCTGACTTTAGCCTCCCCTCTCAAATTGCAGGCTGAATTTTATCATATTATGATCATTGTTTTCCTAAGGTCTCTTTACTGTAGGCTCCCTAATCATGTCCATTTCATTACACAACACCCAATCCAGAATTGTTGATCTCCTAGTGGGCTGGACCGCAAGCTGGTTCAAAAAGCCTTCTCAGAGGAACCATTCTTGATAGTTTGATGTTGAAGGGCTCCAGACTCATCATCCCTGCTTCTGTGCACCCCAAAAATCATCAGTCAAATCCACCAAGGACATCAAGCCAATGAAAAATGTCGTCCAAGGCAATTCCTGTGGCCCTTCGTTGGTCGGGGTCGACCATGGATGTTGTGTCCCAGCTATCTATGTGATACGCAAGCCGGAGCAGTACGATATGAAGAGCAAGCTGTTAGTCATAGTCATACTTTATTGATCCCGAGGGAAATTGGTTTTCGTTACAGTTGCACCAAAAATTAAATAGTAATAAAACCATAAATAATTAAATAATAATATGTCAATTATGCCAGGAAATAAGTCCAGGACCAGCCTATTGGCTCAGGGTGTCTGACCCTCCAAGGAAGGAGTTGTAAAGTTTGATGGCCACAGGCAGGAATGACTTACTATGACGCTCTGTGCTGCATCTCGGAGAAATGAGTCTCTGGCTGAATGTACTCCTGTGCCCACCCAGTACATTATGTAGTGGATGGGAGACATTGTCCAAGATGGCATGCAACTTGGACAGCATCCTCTTTTCAGACACCACCGTCAGAGAGTCCAGTTCCATCCCCACAACATCACTGGCCTTACGAATGAATTTGTTGATTCTGATGGTGTCTGCTACCCTCAGCCTGCTGCCCCAGCGCACAACAGCAAACATGATAGCACTGGCCACCACAGACTCATAGAACATCCTCAGCATCATCCGGCAGATGTTAAAGGACTTCAGTCTCCTCAGGAAATAGAGACGGCTCTGACCCTTCTTGTAGACAGCCTCAGTGTTCTTTGACCAGTCCAGTTTATTGTCAGTTCGTATCCCCAGGTATTTGTAATCCTACACTATGTCCACACTGACCCCCTGTTGCCTATGCAGCAGACTCCCCGTCTCCCCCTTTCCCCACCCCCCACACACGCAGCTGATGAACCCAAAGGAACGGCAGAGACCGACACAGTTTGGCAATGCCAGCAGCATCCCAGGAGTTGCCAGCCAGCGTTGAATTCAACATAGGACTCCAGCTCTGGATGTTTTCCTTGAGGTTCACTCCAGAGCCCTCCCCATGAGTGGGTATAGCCACAAGGCAGTGGAGGTTTCAGATCGGTGTTTTGCTTCTCCTAGATGAGCTGCCTACCACAGCTGACGAGCCCTGTCTGCCCCAAGCAACTGGTTTTAAGGCATCAGTAACCTGCCATTGCCCCTTCTCCTGTCAGTAGAAACGATTCCGCCAGGCTTAGTGCTAAACCACACGTGAAGGCCAGGAGCTGGACTTGGTTGTCAGAGGCTATGTGGAGATGCACGCCATTGGGAACATTTTAAAGGTAGTGGGAGCTTATCCCCACTTCTGCCCCAGGTTATAACAAGGGAAGAAGGGAAGATGGCAGCGCGACGCAGCTCGCAGCAGCCACTCCGGTGGTGATGTCTGTTATGTGCCAAATAGGGTGCTGTGCACAATCCTGACTTGATGGAGACGGACGTGAGAGCACGAAGGAACATCTGGTGAAACTTCTGAAATGCCTGTTTCGCTGCTGCTGTTACTGTGTGATCGAGAATCTCTGGAGGGGAAGGCCCCGAGCCCTCGGCTTTGCTTGTTGCTCGGCGGCTGGGGCAGGGTCGAAGCGCTCGGCAGAGGATGGTGCTTGGAGAGGCTGTGTCGGAGGGGCTGGTCGGAGGCTCGAAGTTTTCGGACGGACTCAGAGTCCGCTGCGGTCGGGTGCTTCCAGTGGTGCTGCATCGGCAAGTTGGCAGCGCTTGGCGGTTCAATGCTGAAGGAGAGTTCCTCCCTTCTGCCGTCTGCATCAGATGATGAGTCTATCGGGACTTTGAGACTATTTTTTACCGTGCCCATGGTCTGCTCTTGATCAAATTATGGTATTGCTTTGCACTGTTGTAACTATATGTTATAATTATGTGGTTTTGTCAGTTTTAGTCTTGGTCTGTCCTGTGTTTTCTTGTGATATCATTCTGGAGGAACGTTGTATCATTTTTTAATGCATACATTTCTAAATGACAGTAAACAAGGACTGAGTGTCCTCATAATCTAATCTTACGGAACCAGGAACTGTGCAGAAGTAAAGGGGAACGCTCGAGCAACAGGACCATTCACTAGAACTTTTAAAGTAAAGCTAATGCCGAGCAGTAGTTCGGCTAGTAGCTTAATATAAATAAATACTGCTCCTTAACCACACCAGGGGCTGTTTTACCTCAGAAACAGGACAACGGTAAGCAAATACATTACAGACTTTTAAGAGACATTTGGATAGGCACATGAATATGAGGGAGATGGAGGGATATGGACTTTGTGTAGGGAGGAGGGATTAGTGTCTGGGGTTTTTGATTTGCTTTTTAGGTGGTTCCGCACAACATTGTGGGCCGAATGGCCTGTTTCTGTGCTGTACTCTCCTATGTTCTATGTTCTTGCTTTCCTCATACTCCTCATTCGTTCCTAGCTTGTATACCTGCCATCTACCTCCTTCGTCTTGTTAACCGGGGCCTCAGTACCCCTCCGAAACCAAAGGTCCTAACCCTGTTAGCTTTGCCTTTTATTCTCAATGAAAATAAACAGTACAATCCCTGTATTCTCAACATTTCGCTCTTGATGGCCTCCCATTTAACTTGCATCCTTTTGCCAAGAAACAACCTATTCCAGTCTGGACCTGCCTCATCCTTTCTGATGCCTTTTCCCAGTTTTGAACCTCATCCTGAGCACGGCTCCAATCCTCCTCCATGATAATCCTGAAACTAAAGGAATGATGATCACTGGATCGAAAGTGTTCCCCTACACAAAATTCTTCAAGATTCACGACTCAAGATTATTTAATGTCATTTCCAGTACTCAAGTGTAAAGGTAAGCAAAATAATTGTTACTCCGAATCCGGTGCTGTCATAAGGTGGTGGCTGGGAATGGACCCAAGTGCAAGACACAGACACTGAAGGACTAGGGACAGGACTAGGATACAGGGTGAGAGCAAGGACATGGACACGAAAACCGGGAACCCAGAACAGGACTGGACAAGAGAGCTAGGAGCCCGGGCTTGGACTCCGAGCCAGAGACTGGACAAGGACCCAGTACCTGGGACTTGCCTCTGGGTTGGACCCCAGAACCAGGCAAGGACGAGGCTTGGCTGGCAGGCAGGATGAGGCTGGAGTCTTCAGGCTTGAGGCTAGTGGCAAGGCTTGGCAGGAGGCAGGAGGCTGGAGTCTTCAGGCTTGAGGCTAGAGGCTGGAGACTTGAGGTGAGGCTTGGCAAGAGGCTAGAGGCTGAAGACGAGGCGAGGCTTGGCAGGAGGCTAGAGGCTGGAGACTTGAGGTGAGGCTTGGCAAGAGGCTAGAGGCTGAAGACTTGAGGCGAGGCTTGGAGGGGGCTAGAGGCTGGAGACTTGAGGCGAGGCTTGGCAGGACGCTGGAGGCTGGAGACTTGAGGTGAGGCGAGGCTGGAGGCTGAAGGCAGGAGACTTGAGGTGAGGCGAGGCTGGAGGTTGGAGGCTAGAAACGAGGCGAGGCGAGGCTGGAGGCTGGAATCTTCAGGCTTGAGACTAGACAGTAGAGACGAGGCTTGGCAGGAGTCAGGAGGCTGGAGTCTTCAGTCTTGAGGCTAGAGGCTAGAGACTTGAGGCGAGGCTTGGCAGGAGGCAGGAGGCTGGAGTCTTCAGGCTTGAGGCTAGAGGCAGGAGACTTGAGGTGAGGCTTGGCAAGAGGCTAGAGGCTGAGGACTTGAGGTGAGGCGAGGCTGGAGGCTGGAGGCTAGAGACGAGGCTTGGCAGGAGGCCGGAGGCTGGAGTCTTCAGGCTTGAGGCTAGAGGCAGGAGACTTGAGGCGAGGCTTGGCAAGAGGCTAGAGGCTGAGGACTTGAGGTGAGGCGAGGCTGGAGGCTGGAGGCTAGAGACGAGGCTTGGCAGGAGGCCGGAGGCTGGAGTCTTCAGGCTTGAGGCTAGAGGCAGGAGACTTGAGGCGAGGCTTGGCAAGAGGCTAGAGGCTGAGGACTTGAGGTGAGGCGAGGCTGGAGGCTGGAGGCTAGAGACGAGGCTTGGCAGGAGGCCGGAGGCTGGAGTCTTCAGGCTTGAGGCTAGAGGCTAGAGACTTGAGGCAAGGCTTGGCAGGAGGCTAGAGGCTGAAGACTTGAGGCGAGGCTTGGAGGGGGCTAGAGGCTGGAGATGAGGCGAGGCTTGGCAGGAGGCTGGAGGCTGGAGGCTTGAGGCGAGGCTTGGCAGGAAGCTAGAGGCTGGAGACTTGAGGCGAGGCGAGGTTGGAGGCTGGAGATTTGAGGCGAGGCGGGGCTGGAGGCTGGAGACTTGAGGTGAGGCAAGGCTGGAGGCTGGAATCTTCAGGCTTGAGACTAGACAGTAGAGACGAGGCTTGGCAGGAGTCAGGAGGCTGGAGTCTTCAGGCTTAAGGCTGGAGGCTGGAGGCTTGAGGCTTGAGGCAAGGCTGGAGGCTGGAGGCTGAAGGCTGGAGGCAGGAGACTGGAAGCTCCTCCTGGGCAGAGCGTGATACTCCTGGGCAGGGTGCAGATCTCCACCCGACGGAGGCAAGGGACAGGAAGGGACAGAACCAACCGCAGGTAACAGCAAGACGGCCTGGCTTACCTGATGGAGGCAAGGTTAGGAAGGGACAGAACCAACTGTAGGTAACTGCAATACAGCCTGGCTTACCCAACAGAGGCAAGGGACAGGAAGGGACAGAGCCAACCGCAGGGTAATGGCAAGACGGCCTGACTTATCCGGCGGAGGGAAGGGACAGGAAGGGAACTAGGTACGGGGTGGTTCCAGGACAAGACTGCAGGTGAGATGAGGCGAGAGTTACCAGCAAGACAAGGCAAGGCTTCAGGCGAGGAAACAGAAGGCAGAGGAAGGGATACAAGGAGTAAGGACAAGAACAATCCAGCAGCCACATCTTGGAACTGGAAGTATTTATGCAGCCAGTCCCAACGAGCATCAGCTGCCTCAATTAGAGCTCAACAAGAACAGAAACAGGGTAGACAGGAAAACCTGGAGCAAGGGTCGATGGACCGGACCGTGAACCGGAATACGGACTTCACAGACCGGACCACGAGAGATGCAGCAAAAAAAAATCTCACAAAGGACAAAGAACACAATAATAATAATAAAATCACAATAAATATAAATAGATAAAATAGCTTATATACATAGATTGATTGTATGTTCATACAGTGATGCTCAGCACAGGAGTGTCTGTACATAAGGTGACTGACAGAAAATGATAAAGTAGTGTTGGTTGGTGGTGTGGAGGGGTGGCTTCATTGGTGAAGGTGTTGATCAGCCTTACTGCTTGGGGAAAGTAACTGTTTTTGAGTCTGGTGCTCCTGTTGTAGATGTTATGTAGCCTTGTCCCTGGTGGGACTGGAACAACCCGTCCATAAGCAGGATGCCCTCTACTCTCCTGCTCACATTCCTTGAACGGAGACCATTCACTGCCGAGTACATTTCTAAAGCGCTCATGCCATTTTCCCATACTCCGGTTGACTAATGTTCCCTCACCCCCCTCTCCTTCCACTAACGTTAAAAGTACCATTTCTCCCAGAGACATAGTAACATAGAGAAACATAGAAAACCTACAGCACAATACAGGCCCTTCGGCCCACAAAGTTGTGCCGAACATGTCCCTACCTTAGAAATTACTAGGCTTACCTATAGCCCTCTATTTTTCTAAACTCCATGTACCTATCCAAAAGTCTCTTTAAAGACCCTCCACCACCTCCAGCCCACTCCACACACTCACCACTCTCTGAGTAAAAAACTTACCCCTGATGTCTCCTCTGTACCTACTCCCCAGCACCTTAAACCTGCGTCCTCTTGTGGCTACCATTTCAGCCTTGGGAAAAAGCCTCTGACTATCCGATCAATACCTCTCATCATCTTGTACATCTCTATCAGGTCACCTCTCATCCTCCATCACTCCAAGGAGAAAAGGCCAAGTTCACTCAACCTATTCTCATAAGGCATGCTTCCCAATCCAGGCAACATCCTTGTAAATCTCCTCTGCACCCTTTCTATGGCTTCCACATCCTTCCTGCAGTGAGGCGACCAGAACTGAGCACAGTACTCCAAGTGGGGTCTGACCAGGGTCCTATTTACAGGGGCGGCATTAAGGTGGTGCTAGGTGGGACTATAGCCCCAGCAGAAATTGCAATAGCCCCACCATAGCACCACCAAGAAATTAACTGCATTTGCTTTGCTTTCTCTGTATAGTTGTGAATACAGCTTGCTTCTCCAGTTGATCTAGTGAAACAGCGTTCCCAATTACCATAGCACCCACGCAGCAAAAAAGTTATAAACTCTGTCAGATTCACTCTACACTTCATTCATTGTCAAAGTCTTGCCGTTGCTGTGCTCAGATGAGTGAAGCTGATCTAAGATCACTTAAGGTGGTTACGTCACTCACTCTCACTCACGTGGGAGTACATCCAGGCGCAGATCCGTGGTCTCGAGAGACGAACGGATGACACACGTGCACGTTGTGCTTTTACAAGCGAGCGTTGGCCTGACACGTGCATTAGTTTGGCGGGCGTGAAAAATGGATCGATTTTTAGTCAGAAAATGACCTCATCCAGAGGAATCAGTGGTGTCTCAGCCTGAGCCTGTCTTAATTGAAAGTGACATGCAGAAAGGAGTAAGTGGGGATGAGGACGACGGCAGTTCAACGGAGGAGTGTGAGGGCGAAGTAGAGGAACAAGAAATGGAGCGGGATTCGGAAGAGAATGTGGATGAAGCTGCTCTTAGTGCGAGTGGGAATACTGTTAGCGATGTTAGCCAGCAGCCTGAGGAAGGACTCCGTCAGCCAGCATTGAAAAAGTACCCTTCGCAACAGTTTGGCAACCAGCAAAGGAGTTTTATTCATTCTTCCTTCAGTTAGTCCTGACGAAGGGTCTCGGCCTGAAACGTCGACTGCACCTCTTCCTACAGATGCTGCCTGGCCTGCTGCATTCACCAGCAACTTTTATGTGTGTTGCTTGAATTTCCAGCATCTGCAGAATTCCTGTTGTTTGAGTTTTATTCATGGCTGATTTGACCTGTACTCCTGGCTGGAATATTCAATCACAAAAGGTGCTACATTCTGCTTCGCATGCAGGCATTTCCTGTGTGGAGGACATGGGTTCCATTCTGAGTCTACGTTCACTGTCACCGGTTACCGCAACTGGGGGAAAGCTACGACAGCTTTCAAAACCCACCATGTAAGTGCAGCTCATAAGTTTGCGATGGAGGCACGGGCCGAATTCAGATTGAGAAAACAAGACGGTTCAAGATTGGGAAACATGCTTGACAAAGGACATGCAAAGATTGTCCGAGAAAATCGTGAGTATATGAGAGCAGTGGTTGAGTCTCTACGCTATACTGCGTGCCAAGGCATTGCCCAGCGAGGACACCGGGAGAATGATGGATCTGGCAATAGGGGAAACTTTGCTGAGCTGCTCAGTGTAATTGGGAAGTTTGTTAAGACTGTAGCTAAAAATATAGAGGACAATCCTGGGAATGCAAAAAACACCCATCACGATATCCAAAATGAAATTATGGGTATTATGGCAGATATGGTCAGACATCAAATAAGTGCAGAAATCAAGGAGGCTGGACATTTTGCCATCATGTTGGATGAAAGTAAAGACTTGAGTAAAAAGGAGCAAATATCAGTGGTGGTGTGGTATTTGAATAACAAAACAGTGCTTGAAGAATTCTTGCACTTCACTCCAGCAGAAGGGTTGGACGCAGAGTCGCTTCTTAAAAGCATTGAACAGACACTCGCCCAGTGTGTTATTGATAAGAACGCGTGTATGGGTCAGTGTTATGATGGGGCGGCAGTGATATCTGGGTGCAATAACGGGGTACAAGAGAGGTTCAGGAAAGAGGTCCCGTAGGCATTATATATACACTGCCATGCTCACAGATTTAACCTTGTTTTAGTGGATGTTGTGAGCAATGTACCACAAGCGGGTGAATTTTTTGAAACTGTGCAGCTGCTTTACAACTTCTTTTCAAACTCTGTTGCCCACGATCACAGCAACAGACGGATTGTGCTTCTCTGAAAACATTAATGGTGAGTGCAGTTGATTTTTTAAAAATTTGGGCCAAGACTAATGCTGATTATTGTTATTATTTTGTGGTGGATACCCCATAGTCCTTATGTTTTTTGCAAATCCTAAAATATTACATTTACTGCTATTAAGCCTACTGGTTTTGCTTAGACTTCCAAGCGCTGATTCTGTTGATTTTTGTTAAATTCAATAGCCGAATTAATTGAGGTATTGCATGGTCAGAGTACGAGTTGTCCAACTCCTGGTAAAGCCTTGCATCTGTTGTTTGCCTTATTTGACTTTAATAACAGTGTATCTTTTGGCATTGCTGTCTATGTAATGCGAATAGCAGTGGGTTCGTGTTGTGTTTTTCAGTTGAAAAGCACGCATTTGACGCTGATTGCGGGATTGGTGCGTGATTCACATTGTCCGCTGTTGCTCGGATGCTCCATTTGTTTTTTTTTGTTGATGCTCCGTGTAGCCCAGGTTGTCTCCGATGCCGTTGACACTGTAACAGTTCACTTCTATATTAGATCTATCAATTGCTGTTGCTTGTGAATCAACAGAGGCATTTATAGTGGGCACATAATGCTTGAAACTGACTTTTTAACGCCACACGTCTGGCCTTGCGAATACTTATTCCCATACAGTGCATCCCTCAGCACCATCACTGAATCATTTTGCCCCTCCGTAGCACCAGCAAGGAAAAATCTCAGGCGCCGCCACTGCCTATACAGCTGCTACATTACCTCTCGGCTCCTAAATTCAATTCCACAATTGATGAAGGCCAATACATCATACGCCTTCTTAACCACAGAGTCAATCTGCGCAGCTGCTTTGAGCATCCTATGGACTCGGACCCCAAGATCCCTCTGATCCTCCACACTGCCAAGAGTCTTACCATTAATACTATATTCTGCCATCATATTTCACCTACCAAAATGAACCACTTCACACTTATCTGGGTTGAACTCCATCTGCCACTTCTTAGCTCAGGTTTGCATCCTATCAATGTCCCGCTGTAACCTCTGACAACCCTCCACACTATCCACAACGCCTCCAACTTTTGTGTCATCAGCAAACTTACTAACCCATCCCTCCACTTCCTCATCCAGGTCTTTATAAAAATCACGAAGAGAAAGTGTCCCAGAACAGATCCCTGAGGCACTCCACTGGTGACCGACCTCCATGCAGAATATGACCCGTCTACAACCACTCTTTGCTTTCTGTGGGCAAGCCAGTTCTGGATCTACAAACCAATGTCCCCTTGGATCCCATGCCTCCTTACTTTCTCAATAAGCCTGGCATGGGGTACCTTATCAAATGCCTTGCTGAAATCCATATACACTACATCTACTGCTCTTCCTTCATCAATGTGTTTAGTCACATCCTCAAAAAATTCAGTCAGGCTCGTAAGGCATGACCTGCCCTTGACAAAGTCATGCTGACTATTCCTAATCATATTATACCTCTCCAAATGTTCATAAATCCTGCCTCTCAGGATCTTCTCCATCAACTTACCAACTACTGAGGTAAAACTCACTGGTCTATAATTTCCTGAGCTATCTCTACTCCCTTTCTTGAATAAAGGAACAACATCCACAACCCGCCAATCCTCCGGAACCTCTCCCATCCCCATTGATGATGCAAAGATCATCGCCCGAGGCTCAGTAATCTCCTCCCTCACTTCCCACAGGAGCCTAGGGTACATCTCATCTGGTCCCTGCGACTTATCCACTTGATGCTTTCCAAAAGCTCCAGCACATCCTCTTTCTTAATATCTACATGCTCAAGCTTTTCAGTCTGCTGCAAGTCATCACTACAATCAGCAAGATCCTTTTCCATAGTATTCATTAAGTACCTCTGCTGTTTCCTCCGGTTCCATACATACTTTCCCATTGTCACACTTGATAGGTCCTATTCTTTCACGTGTCATCCTCTTGCTCTTCACATACTTGTAGAATGCCTTGGGGTTTTCCTTAATCCTGCCCGCCGAGGCCTTATCATGGCCCCTTCTGGCTCTCCTAATTTCCTTCTTAAGCTCCTTCCTATTAGCCTTATAATCTTCTAGATCGCTAACATTACCTAGCTCTCTGAACCTTTTGTAAGCTTTCCTTTTCTTCTTGACTAGATTTATTACAGCCTTTGTACACCGCGGTTCCTGTGTCCTACCATAACTTCCCTGTCTCATTGGTATGTACCTATGCAGAACTCCACACAAATATCCCTGAACATTTGCCACATTTTTTCCATACTTTTCCCTGAGAACATCTGTTTCCAATTTAAGCTTCCAATTTCCTGCCTGATAGCCTCATAATTCCCCTTACTCCAATTAAACGCTTTTCTAACTTGTCTGTTCCTATCTCTCTCCAATGCTATTGTAAAGGAGATAGAATTATGATCACTATCTCCAAAATGCTCTCCCACTGAGAGACATTTCAGCAAATCTCTGGTTTATGCTTTTGGTTATCGGGTCGCTTTAAACCTACATACACCACGTCCGTAAACATTTGTCAGTCAACTCCATCATGGACACTAGCCTCCGTAGTAGTATTCAGGACATTTTTAAGGAGAGATGCCTCAAAAATGCGGCGTCCATCATTAAGGACCCCCATCACCCAGGACGTGCCCTCTTCTCATTGCTACCATCAGGAAGGAGGTACAGGAGCCTGAAGACACACACTCAACAATTCAGGAACAGCTTCTTCTCCTCTGTCATCCGATTTCTGAATGGACATCGAACCCATAAACACTAACTCACTACTTTTATATTTCTGTTTTTGCACTATTTATTTAATTTAACACACACACACATGGGTATACTGTAATTCTGTTCTTCTCTCTATTATTACGCATTGCAATATACTGGCTGCCACAAAGACAACAAATTTCACGACATATGTCGGTGATATTAAACCTGATTCTGAGCACTCCGGGAGTGTTTTCTTAACAATATCACCAACTAGTATATACATCACCAAGTCCGTTCATCGCTGAAATACTACACTCCGTTAGAGGACTAGGAGATCGATGTCCACATAATACATTCGACATATACAATAGCAATAACCTATCACAAAGTTGATGAAATAGGCGGGTTGGTTGACATTGTGTTAACGCCAAATTTTCTTTGCAAAATTCATTCAGTCCAACACGAGCCACAGATACCAAGATATCACAGTGTTTGATATCACAGTGTTTGATATCACACCATCATTTTGAGAACAAATTGCAAAAATCATCAAAGTAAGAACTAACCTTCTCATCCCCACCAGTCGCGGGTCGCAGAATAAATATGTATTTCTGAGACGCTCCCTTTGTAGCAACGGCTTCGGGCTATTGGTCTGTCTGTACTGCGTTCAGCATCTCGCCAGTGTCGTTCGCGGATAATGTTGTGTGGTTATTGCGGACGGCGACGGCGTCAATAATCTACTCTCTGGAACTACTTTGCGAGAGAGAGGTCGATCGATAAGGTATTGATAATTGCCACCTTTGGTGAGGTCACATCCCCAGGCGGGTATATTTTGTTAATGTTGCATATGCGAAGTGTAACGTTGCATTCGTAACTAAGTTCTAAGATCGCAGATTGAACTGAAATACAGTATACTCATCTGTGGTGTATTCTGTTTTAGTGGGTTCGGGAGGGGTGACGGTTTTAATTATATCGCAAAACCTGTCTAGTTTTTGACAGGTTTAGAGCGGCAACAACCTTGCACTGTCACAGTGGCGGGGCATTGGGAGCAAGGGTGGACCCACATGCAAGACACATCTTGTGAGGTTACTTAGATTTAGTTTATTGTTTGATATCAGGAGAGCTAGGCTCGAGAAGGAGTAGCAAACTGGACAAGGACTGAGGACTATGACTAGGCTGGGGCCAAGGGTCTGGGCTAGGACTCGGAATCGGCTCCCAGAACTAGAGGAGACAGGAAGAGGCTAGGGTATGCGCTCCGAGCCCGAGACTGGGCAAGGACCCAGTACCTGGGTCTTGCCTCGGGCTCAGACCCCAGAACCAGGCATGGACATGACATGGGCTAGGGAGAGGAGGAACATGGAAAACAGAGCCTCTGTCTCGGGAGAGCAGGTACATGGAACCATGGACACATACACAGAACAGAGAGCCAGGACCCCTCCTTGGGTACAGGACATAGGGCTGGGACTCATGACTCATGACCCTCCGCAGGGCAATGGCAAGATGGACTGACTTCCCCACGGAGGCGAGGACAAGACAAGACCAACACGAATGAACACCAGACAGTACCTATCTAGCTCCAGTGATAGAACTAGACTGAAGTGCAGGCGGGGGCTGCAGACAAGGGCTAGAGGCGAGAGGGGCAGAGAAGGGATTCAGACAAGGGGGTAGGACAGGAATCACTGACTGCCAGGGCCAGGACTAGACATGGTACTTGAACACCGCCAGGGCCAGGACGTGGACGTGGTACTTGGATGCTGCCGGAGCCAGGACATGGTACTTGGAACCTCCAGGTAGTGCCGAGCTCTCGACTCGGCCCGGGAACAGTAGACAGCAGCTCTTGATTCTCTCCGGCGGGTTAACTGACAGACCCAGCTTGATGAGGAAACTTTGCAGGCTCGCTTCGGCGAAGTAACTGGACAGGGTTGCTCCGGTGAGGAAAGGCGAATTACCAGCACTCACTTCGGGCGGAGACAAAGCTTGCTCCGGCCAGATGACATTGGCACGTCGTGATTTTGCAGACTTTGCAGACGCTCCCGCACCGAACGGCCGAAAGCCGGAGACCACAAACCACCGGCCCAGCCGAGCGTCAACCGCCTCCAATCACCAAAGTCGAGGGACACGGGAAAACAGGGAATCAATGGTCCGGATCGTAACACAAACAAGCTAAATTTAAAGGGACCCCGATCCGGACCATGACATGCACTCAATGCCAGTAGGACCAAAGAACTGATTGTGGACTTCCGAAAGGGTAAGACGAGGAAATACACACCAGTCCTCAAAGCGGGGTCAGAAGTGGAGAGAGTGAGCAACTTCAAGTTCCTGGGTGTCAGTATCTCTGAGGATCTATCCTGGGTCCCAACATATCGATGCAGTTACAAAGGAGGCTATATTTCATTAGGAGTTTGAGGAGATTTGGTATGTCAGCACAGACACTCGCAACGTACTGTGGAGAGCTTTCTAACTGTCTGCATCACTGTCTGGTACGGCTGGGGGCGGGGGGGTGATGGGGCTACTGCACAGGGTCGAAGTAAGTTGCAGAGAGTTGTAAACTCAGTCACCTCCATCATGGACACCAGCCTCCATAGTATCCAGGACATCTTCAAGGAGCAATGCCTCAAAAAGGCAGCGTCCATCGTCAAGGACCCCATCACCCAGGACGTGCCCTCTTCTCACTGCTACCATCAGGAAGGAGGTACAGGAGACTGAAGACACACACTCAATGATTCAGGAACAGCTTCTTCCCCTCAGCCAGGTGATTTCTGAATGGACATTGAACCCATGAACACTACCTCACTACTTTTTTATTTCCAGTTTTGCACCACATATATAATTTAACTATTCAATGTATATAATTTCTGTAATTTACAGTTTAAAAAAATTATTATGTATTGCACTGTACTGCTGCCACAAAGTTAACAGATTTCAGGACATTTGCCGGTGATACTAAAACTGAATCTGATGTACTTGCCGCACCCCCCCCCCCCCGCCCCGAGACAACCCAGCGGGATATCAGTGATGTAAAGGTGGCACTTACAACATTGTTGGTGAAGTCCAATTTAATGTGTGATACTTCGGGCAAGATTCAAGGTTCAAGTTAGTTTAATGTCATTTCCAGTACCCAAACGTAGAGGAGAACAAAATAATTGTTTCTCCAGATCCGATGCACCACAAATAAAACAAACACAGATAAAAAACACAATAATAAAAAACAGAATAAATATAAATACACAACATTACTGAAACACATAGATTGATGGTACGTCCATAAAGTGATGCTCGGCACAGGAGTGTCTGTACAGAAGGTTCAAAGTTCAAGGTACATTTTATTATCGGAGTACATCTATGTCACCACATACAACCCTGAGATTCATTTTCCTGTGGGCATACTCTATACATTTACACATTAATAACCATAACAAAATTGAATAAAGATCGTTCAGTCAGTGCAAAAGACAACAAACTGCAAATATAAAAAAAAATAGTAAATAAATAAGCAATAAATATCAAGACCATTAGATGAAGAGACCTTGAAAATGAGTCCATGGGTTGTGGGAACATTTCAATGACAGGGCAAGTGAAGTTGAATAAAGTTATCCCATGTGGTTCAAGAGCCAGGCGTTTGAGGGATAGTAACTGGTGGTGCGAGTCCTGAGGCTCCCCTACCTCCTTCTGACGGCAGCAGTGAGAAGGGAGCATGGCCTGGGTGGTGAGGATCTCTGACGATGGATGCTGCTTTCCCGCGACAGTGATTCATGTAGATGCGCTTAATGGTTGAGAGTGTTTTGTCCGTGATGTACTGGGCCGTGTCCACTACATTTTGTAGGATTTTCCATTCAAGGGCATTAGTGCTACCATACCAGGCCGTTATGCAGCCAGTTAATACTCTCCACCACACATCTGTAGAAGTTTGTCTAAGTTTTAGATGTCATGACGAATCTCTGCAAACTCACAGAGGTGCTGCGGTGCTTTCATCGTAACTGCGCTTACGAGACTGACAGGAAATGATAAAGCAGTGGTGCTTGGGGGAGTGGAAAGATGGGTTAGTGAGTGGAGGTGTCGATCAGCCTTACTGCTTGGGGAAAATAAATGGTTTTGAATTTAGTGGCCTTGGCGTGGATGCTATGTAGCCTCCTCCCTGATGGGCAGGGGGGAAAACTCGGTTATTTGGGCAGTGTTAGGATGCTGGTAATAGTTTATCACACGTTTGCTTCTTGGTGGGGGTGGGGGGGAGAGGATACTGATAAATGCACAGTTCTCCGGAAAAAAAGTTCATTTCACAGACAGAGGCATTTCAGATTTCAGCTGCTCCAGGTCTGAAATTGGCGTTAGTCACAGTAGGAATATTAAACACAGGGGATTCTGCAGACGCTGGAAATCCAGAGCAACGCACACAGAATGCTGGAGCAACTCAGCAGGTCGGGCAGCATCTGTGGGGAGGAATTAACTGCTGACATTCATCAGGACTGGACAGTAAGAGGGAAGAAGCCAGAATAAGAAGGTAGGGGGAGAGCGAGGATTGTACTCCCTGACAGGTGGTAGGTGCGCACAGGTGAGGGGGAAGGTGGTTGGAACGGGGATGACGTAAGAAGCTGGAAGTGAGTGAGAAACTCTGAAGGCATCCCGGCCTCTCCAATGGTCGGATCATTCAAAAAGACTGATCTTTTTCAAGATAACACCCCCTCTGTCTGAGAGGGAAATGGTGGAGCAGACTCAATGGATCAAATGGCCTAATTCTACTCCCCTATCTTATGGGTTTGTAGTCTTAAAGCCTTCCAAGATAGTTTGTATGAAAACATCAGATACAAACTGATCAAGGATAACCCAAAATATTGACGGTTTATTCCCCTCTATAGATACTGCCTGACCTGCTGAGTTCCTCCAGCATTTTGTGTTGCTCTGGATTTCCAGCATCTGCAGAATCTCTTGTCTTAATTGCTCAGGGATATAAGCTGCTCGGAATCAGATATTGTTCAGAGAGGGCGGATAACAGTGGTGGTCAGATACGGAAGACGGTAAAAAAAAACTGGAGAGACTGCAGATGCTGCAGGATACAGGGTCGGGATACTCTCTTCCTCCACAGAAGCTGCCTGACCACAAGACCCACCAAAGATGGAAATGGATCAAAGTCTTTCAGTGGCTGACAGGGGATTTGGAGATCCTCATCTGCGGGGTGTGTGTGTGTGTGTCTCGATGTGTGTGTGTGTCCCGATGTGTGTGTGTATGTCCGTGTGTGTATGTGTGTGTGTGTGTGTGTGTGGGTATGTCTCTGTGTGTGCGAATGTGTGTGTGTGTGTGTGTGTATGTCCGTGTGTGTATGTGTATGTCTGTGTGTGTGTGTCTGTGTGTGTGTATGTGTGTGTGTGTATGTCCATGTATGTGTGTGTGTATGTCTGTGTGTGTGTGTGTGTGTGTGTGTGTGTATGTCCGTGCGTGTGTGTATGTGTATGTCCGTGTATGTGTGTGTGTCTGTGTGTGTGTGTATGTCCGTGTGTGTGTGTATGTCCGTGTGTGTGTGTGTGTGTCCATGTATGTGTGTGTGTGTGTGTGTATGGGTATGTCTCTGTGTGTGCGAATGTGTGTGTGTATGTGTGTGTATGTGTATGTCTGTGTGTGTATGTCCGTGTATGTGTGTGTGTATGTCCGTGTGTGTGTGTGTCCGTGTGTGTGTGTATGTCCGTGTGTGTGTATGTGTGTGTGTCTGTGTGTGTGTACGTGTGTGTATGTCCGTGTGTGTGTGTGTGTGTGTGTGTCTGTGTCTGTGTGTGTGTACGTGTGTGTGTAAGTCCGTGTGTGTGTGTGTGTGTGTGTGTGTGTGTGTGTGTGTGTATGTCTCTGTGTGTGCGAATGTGTGTGTGTGTGTATGTCAGTGTATGTGTGTGTGTGTGTGTGTGTGTGTATGTCCGTGTGTGTGTGTGTCCATGTGTGTGTGTGTCCGTGTGTGTGTGTGTGTGTGTGTGTGTATGTCTCTGTGTGTGCGAATGTGTGTGTGTATGTCCGTGTGTGTGTGTGTGTGTCCGTGTGTGTGTATGTCCGTGTGTGTGTGTGTATGTGTGTGTATGTGTATGCCTGTGTGTGTGTGTCTGTGTGTGTGTACGTGTGTGTATGTGTGTGTGTGTGTGTGTGTGTGTGTGTGTGTCTGTGTCTGTGTGTGTGTACGTGTGTGTGTAAGTCCGTGTGTGTGTGTGTGTGTGGGTATGTCTCTGTGTGTGCGAATGTGTGTGTGTGTGTGTATGTCCGTGTATGTGTGTGTGTGTCCGTGTGTGTGTGTGTGTGTGTAGGTATGTCTCTGTGTGTGCAAATGTGTGTGTGTATGTCCGTGTATGTGTGTGTGTGTATGTCCGTGTGTGTGTGTCCGTGTGTGTGTATGTCTCTGTGTGTGTATGTGTGTATGTCTCTGTGTGTGTATGTCCGTGTATGTGTATGTCCGTGTATATGTGTGTGTGTGTGTGTGCGTGTGTATGTGTGTGTCTGTGTCTGCGTGTGTGTGAGGACTCCGGATCTAAGACTGACCCAAAGCTGCAATTTAGCGTTGCTGGGTGACCAAGCTGACGGTTAGTTTTGGAAAGTTTAGTTTGCACGGGTTGGTTTTGCAAGGGGTCAAGGAGATCCCAAAACTCGTTCAGAATTGTCAGTTTTCGAACCATTTAAAGACGCTGCCGACCAGAATGACATGCTTACACCATACACCGGGGTGCTCTCTTCAGTCACCTGCTGAGGTAACCGTAGCCTTTGGCCACGGGCAGATGTTGTCAGGTGATGCCCAACGTTCATAAACTGTTTTCACCCTTAACCACTACACTCTCCAGCTGGCGGGTCGGCAGTGGTGGCCAAGTCTGCTGCTCTCTCCTGCTCCATACCCAGTAAGGGGCTCTTTCTGCTTCCTCCCCCATCCTGTGAGCTGCTCGGCTCTTGCTCTTTCATCGAGGCCCAGCGCAGACAGCAATCTCCATGCCGACCCTGCCAGAAACCCTCTACAGCCGATCTCCACGGGGAATAGCCACGTCTGCCGTCCCTTGTCCCTGCACTCCTGGACTAAGGACTGGTACGTCGGGGCCTTCCTCTCGTGAGCCTCCTCGCATCCTTCCTCCCGTGGTACTGTGAGCTCCGCCAGGATGTTCTTGTCGTTGGTGGACCACAGTACGATGTGGTTTGTACCACCTCCAGGGACTGCAGCCTCCTCCCCACCTCGACCCTCATCTCCCATGATTTGACTCTTGCAGCAGATTGGATATAATATGACTCTTTGATATGACTGACGCGGCCCTCTCCTTGATGAAAACGACTGCCCTGTTTGCCTCTCTGCCAGCTGGTCTCTTTTCACACCCCCCCCCCCCCCGCTCCAGTCTGTCAGCAAGGGACCGCAGGACCTGGTCGTGGCGCCATCTAGACTGTCCTTGTGTTAAAGCTGTTCTGCATCCTGACGGTATGTGCGTTTGTGTCCTCTCTCAGCCCCCGTGTGTGCAGCTGTGATGGTGTAGGGAGAGTGTCTGCAGGAGGAAAGAAATGAGGAGGGGCTCCAGTCTCCAAAGCTCTGCCCAAGTGACCTTGCGCTTGGGAAGATCCCATTTTGTCCAGGCGCCCCTGTGCACCCACCGCCACTGTCTTCGGTAACCATCCTCGCGGGGCCGTACCCCTGCCTGCACCAAGTCACAGCTCTCCCTTGCACTCGCACTCCCCCAGCGATCAGTCGACCAGTGAATACGGAGACGAAAACTGATCCTGCTACAGAAACCTGTTGTGGAGAAGCCACGACCTTAAAATTTCCCTTCGCATGAAGAAGTCTCCCGCTCACAGTGTTTGTCGCAGTAACTGTTGGCATTCTACAAGGTGTAGGTCTTTCCCTCCCTCTCTCTGCTTTCCGCAGGGATCGCCCTCTCGGTGAGATCTCCATCCCGCTGCAAGCGGAACAATTGGTACACCTCCCATCCACCTCCTCCCTCGCCACCGGTCAGGGGCCCAAACAGCCCTTCCAGGGGAGGTGACACTTCACCCGTGTGTCTGTCGGGGGTCATGTGCTGTATAACGGTCTCCGGGTGCGACCGGCCCCACATCGGGGAGACCGGACGTAGATTAGGGCGCTGCTTCTTCGTGCAGAACCTTCGCTCCATCCGCCACGACGATCGCGGTTTCCCGGTGGCCAACCGTTTTACTGCCGCTCCCCATTCTCATAGAGTCATACAAAAGTACAGCACAGAAACAGGCCCTTCGGCCCATCTAGTCTGTGTCAAACTATTTAAACTGCCCACTCCCACCAACCTGCACCGGGAACACACCCCTACAACCCACGTACCTATTCAAACTTCGCTTAGCTTGCATGCGCCACTTAAACTGACAGCTCGTTCCACCCTCTGAGTGAAAGTGTTTCCCCTCATGTTCCCCTGAAGCTTTTCACCTTTCACCCTTAACCCATGACTTCTGGTTGTAGTTCAACCCAACCTCACTGGAAAAAGTCCACCCATCTATACCCCTCATAATTTTGTATACCTCTACCAAATCTCCCCTCAATCACCTATGTTCCAAGGAATAAAGTCCTAACCCATTCAATCCCATGGAAGGAGGAGAAGATGGTTACTCCAGTGAATGATATCTGTTATTTGTCAAGTAGGGTGCCGTGCATAATCCTGATTTGATGGAGACGGACCTGAGCGCACGGAGGAACATCTGGACAAACTTCTGAAATGCCTGCTTCACTGCTGCTGCTACTGTGTGGTCCAGAATCTCCAGAGGGGAAGGCCCCGAGTCCTCGGCTTTGCTTGTTCCTCGGCGGCCGGGGCAGGGTCGAAGCACTCGGTAGAGATGGTGCTCGGTGTCGAAGGGCTGGTCGGAGGCTCGAAATTTTCGGACGGACTCAGAGTCCGCTGTGGTCGGGTGCTTCCAATGGTGCTGCATCGGCAAGTTTGCGGTGCTTGGAGGTTCATGGCAGGGAGAGTTTCTCCCTTCTACCGTCTGCGTCAGATGATGAGTCTATCGGGACTTTGAGACTTTTTTTTACCGTGCCCATGGTCTGCTCTTTATTAAATTACGGTATTGCTTTGCACTGTTCTAACTATATGTTATAATTATGCGGTTTTTGTCAGTTTTAGTCTTGGTTTGTCCTGTGTTTCGATGATATCATTCTGGAGGAACATTGTATCATTTTTAATGCATGCATTTCTAAATGACAATAAAAGAGGGCTGAGTGTCCTCATAATCTAATCTTTCCTTATAACTCAGGTGCTCCAGACCCGGCAACATCGTACATTTTCTCTGTACTTTTCAACCTTATTCACATCTTTCCTGTAGGTAGGTGACCAAAACTGCACTCAATATTCAAAATTAGGCCTCATTAATGTGTTGGCGCATGGCCAAGTGGTTAAGGTGTTGGTCTAGTGATTTGAAGGTCGCTAGTTCGAGCCTTGGCTGAGGCAGCATGTTGTGTCCTTGAGCAAGGCACTTAACCACACATTGCTCTGCGACGACACCGGTGCCAAGCTGTATGGGTCCTAATGCCTTTCCCTTGGACAACATCGGTGTCACGGAGAGTGGAGACTTGCAGCATGGGCAACTGCCGGTCTTCCATACAACCCTGCCCAGGCCTGTGCCCTGGAAATCTTCCAAGGCGCAAATCCATGGTCTCACGAGACTAACAGATGCCTATAAATGTCCTATACAACTTCAACATAACATCCCATCTCTGGTACTCAATACTTTGATTTATGAAGGCTAATGTGTCAAAAGTTTCCTTTAAAACTCTATCTCATTCCATTACCTCCTCTTCTGCTACAATGAGACCAGTCTCAGATTGAAGGAGCAACACCTCATATTCCATCTGAGTAGCCTCAAACCTGACCAATTCCTCCAGCTTCTGATCTGTATCTCCCCTCTCCCCATTCTCTCTTTTTCCATTCCCCATCCTGACTCCCCTCTCACCTCTTCTCCTCACTTGCCCATCACCTCCCCTGGTGCCCCTTCTCCTTCTCTTTCTCCCATGGCCCACTCCCCTCTCCCAACAGATTCCTTCTTCTTCAACCCTTTACCTTTCCACCTATCACCTCCCAGCATCTCGCTTCACTCCCCCCTTCACCCAGCCACCCACCTTCTCCCTCACTTGGTTTCACCGGTCAGCTGCCAGCTTGTCTCCCTCCCCCCTCCACCTTCTTATTCGGGCTTCTTCCCCCTTCCTTTCCGGTCCTGATGAAGGATCGTGGCCTGAAATGTCAACTGTTAATTCCTGCCCTTAGACGTTTCCTGACCTGTGAGTGTGTTGTTCTGTATTTCCAGCATCTACAGAATCTCTTGTGTTTACTTTTTATTTACTTATTGAGATACAACGTGAAATTGTCCCTTCCAGCCTTTGGAGCCACGCCGCCCAGCATCCCCTGATCGTCGCCCTAGCCTAATCGTGGGACAGTTTACAATGACCAATTAACCTACCAACCAGTAGGTCTTCGGACTGTGGGAGGAAACCAGATCACCCAGAGGAAACCTGCCCAGTCACAGGGAGAATGTACAAACTCCTTACAGGCAACAGTGGGAATTGAACCCTGGTCACCTGTACTGTAAAGCATTGTGCTAACCACTATGCTACCGTCTGGCCCTCATCTTTTATTTCTTCTCCTGTGTGTCTCCTGCTAACCTGAAATCTGTCTGCATCCAAACACTGCACAATCCATCTTGATTTTGTCCACTGAATATCTGCCCTTTGCCCCTTTCTTTCTCCATCCCTTTGTAAAAACTAACACTAATCTCTGAATCTTGACAAAGGCCAACAGCTTGAAACATGGACTGTTTTTTTGCACAGAATCTGTTGAATGTTTCCAACTATTTTTGTTTTGGTTCTTCTTTCAGTTTAAGTGCAAGTTCATCCTTTCAATTACCAGTGTTAGACCATAAGACAAAGGAGCAGAATTAGGCCATTCAGCCCATCGAGTCTGCTCCACCATTCTATCATGGCTGACTTTCTATCCCACTCAACCCCATTCGCCTGCCTTCTCCCTGTGACCTTTGACACCCTGACAAATCAAGAACCTAGCAACTGCCGTTTTAACTACGCACAATGACTTGAGAAGACTTGATTTTCTTATTTTACAAATATTAAATGTTCCTACTTTTCAGATTAGCGATTTGTTTTACATTATGACATTATGAAAGTGAACTGATTTTGTTTTGTCAAGCAACACACACAAAATGCTGGTGGAACGCAGCAGGCCAGGCAGCATCTATAGGAAGAGGCGCAGTCGACGTTTCAGGCCGAGACCCTTCGTCAGGACTAACTGAAAGAAAAGCTAGTAAGAGATTTGAGAGGGGGAGGGGGAGGGGGAGGGGGAGATCCGAAATGATAGGAGAAGACAGGAGGGGGAGGGATGCAGTCAAGAGCTGGACAGGTGATTGGCAAAAGGGATACAAGGCTGGAGAAGGGAGAGGATCATGGGACGGGAGGCCTGGGGAGAAAGAAAGGGGCAGGGGAGCGCTAGAGGAAGATAGAGAGCAGGCAAGGAGATATAGTGAGAGGGATCGAGAGAGAAAAAGAAAGTGAGATTAAAAAAGGGAAAATAAATAAGTACATAAGGGATGGGGTGAGAATGGGAGGAGAGGCATTAACGGAAGTTAGAGAAGTCGATGTTCATGCCATCAGGTTGGAGGCTACCCAGACGGAATATAAGGTGTTGTTCCTCCAACCTGAGTGTGGCTTCATCTTTACAGTAGAGGAGGCCGTGGATAGACATGTCAGAATGGGAATGGGACATGGAATTAAAATGTGTGGCCACTGGGAGATCCTGCTTTCTCTGGCGGACAGAGTGTAGGTGTTTTGCGCTCTGTATCGGAGAAAAATCCCTCCTTTATGAATTCTGACATTCCTGACACTCGATCATGGTTGATTTATTATCCACCTCAAACTCATTCTCCTGCCTTCTTCCTGTAACCTTTGACACCCTGACTAATCAAGAACCTGTTAAACTTGTATTCCAATGACCTGGCCTCCACAGCTGTCTGTGGCAATGAATTCCACAGATTCACCACTCTCTGGCTAAAGAAATTCATCCTCATCTGCGTTCTAAAGGGACATGCTTCTGTTCCAAGGCTGTGCTCTCTGGGTAACAGCTTGCTCCCCCAGACCGTGAGACGACTGCTCACCCTGCCGCCACCCAGCTCTCACTGCGTATGAAGCACCAGCTGTTCACTTTTTGACCTGTGTCGTAAATGCACCTGATTACTTGTTAATTTATTTGTGGTAATGTTATAATGCCCCATTTTAGAGTTATTTCTTTTAAATTCGGTTGCAGAGTAGATGTCACCCTAAGTAACGCAGACGTTATTTTAAATGTAGTCACTGTGTTCTTAGAATTGAATGGAGTAGCACTGTAATCAGATTGATAATAAAGCTCTAACTACTAACTAACTAACTTATGTACTGTGTGTGAGTTGTGCACCTTGGTTTGGGGGAATGGTGTTTTGTTTGATGATATATAGTACTCTGCAAAAGTCTTAGGCACATACCTATAGCTGAGAGGAAAATGGGTCAGCCATGATGAAATGGAGCAGACACGATGGGCCAAATGGCCTAATTCTGCTCCAATACATCATGCTCTTTTTTGGTTCTTGGCAAATTTTTCTACACAAGTGGTTTGCCATTGCCTTCTTCTGGGCAGTGTCTTTACAAGACGGGTGACCGCAGCCATGATCAATACTCTTCAGAGATTGTCTGCCTGGTGTCAGTGGTCACATGACCAGGACTTGTGATCTGCACCAGCTGCTCAAACGACCGTCACCACCTGCTCCCATGGTCACCTGACCCTGATCGGGGCGGGGGGCTAAGCAGGTGCTACACCTCGCCCCAGGGTGACCTGCAGACTAGTGGAGGGAAAGAGCACCTTCCACCACCTTTGGTAGAGACAATCTCCACCCTGCCACCCAACCTGTTTTCAAGACAAGCTTTTTACTGAACTTTGAGATTCAGATTCAGATTTATTTATCATGTGTACATCGAAACACACAGTGAATCGTTTGCATTAACGACCAACACAACCCAATGATCTGCTCAAAAAATGCAGTGTCCATCATTAAGGACCCCCATCACCCAAGATGCCCTCTTCTCATTGTTACCATCAGGAAGGAGGTACAGGAGCCTGAAGACACACACTCAACGATTCAGGAACAGCTTCTTCCCCTCTGCCATCCGATTTCTGAATGGACATTGATCCCATGAACACTACCTCACTACTTATTATTTCTTTTTTGCACTACTTATTTAATTTAATTATTTAATATATATACTTGCTGTAATTCATGTTTTTTCTCTATTATTATGTGTTGCATTGTATTACTGCTGCAAGGACAATAATTTCACAACTTTTGCTGGTGATACTAAACCTGATTCTGCCCGGGGTGGGGTAGAAAACTCTGCAACTGTTGCCACAGATTTGGGCAGCAACACAGCATGGTCCACAGAACAAACGATGCTACACAGAATGACACAAGTAGGAACAACAACAGAACAGAACAAAACAAAAGCAAAAGAAGCCACTTTCCTACCCACATCAAAGTTGCTGGTGAACGCAGCAGGCCAGGCAGCATCTCTAGGAAGAGGTGCAGTCGACGTTTCAGGCCGAGACCCTTCGTCAGGACTAACTGAAGGAAGAGCTAGTAAGAGATTTGAAAGTGGGCGGGGGAGGGGGAGATCCAAAATGATAGGAGAAGACAGGAGGGGGAGGGATGGAGCCAAGAGCTGGACAGGTGATTGGCAAAGGGGATATGAGAGGATCATGGGACAGGAGGCCCAGGGAGAAAGAAAAGGGGGAGGAGGGGAAAAACCCAGAGGATGGGCAAGGGGTATATTCAGAGGGACAGAGGGAGAAAAAGGAGAGAGAGAGAAAGAATGTGTGTATAAAAATAAGTAACAGATGGGGTACGAGGGGGAGTTGGGGCATTAGCGGAAGTTTGAGAAGTCAATGTTCATGCCATCAGGTTGGAGGCTACCCAGACAGAATATAAGGTGTTGTTCCTCCAACCTGAGTGTGGCTTCATCTTTACAGTAGAGGAGGCCGTGGATAGACATATCAGAATGGGAATGGGATGTGGAATTAAAATGTGTGGCCACTGGGAGATCCTGCTTTCCTACCCTCCTGCCCCCTCCACACACACACCTCTGGTCCTCTGATTTAACCCTATCCTCAACACGGGACAATTTCCAAAGCTCAATTAACCTACTAACCTTCGGACTGTGGGAGGAAACCGGAGCACCGGGAGCAAACCCACGCATTCCACGGGAAGAGCGTGCAGAGAATCTGCTGCTGAACTGTGCACGCCCCAAGCTGCAGTAGCGTCGCGCTCGCCGCTGCACTTGTAGCCGGCCGGTGGTGCAGCGGCATCCGCACTCCGCGGGCTCGAATCCGGCCGGCTCCTTGCTCGCTTTCCATCCGTGCTGGGTTGAGCGTCGAACTAGCAACTCGGCTTTGTAAAAAAAAATCAAATGCTAAAGAAACTGCAAGGTTGCCGCCCGATATACCACGAGGCACAGAAATGGACAACTGCTACGGTATCACGGCCGTGGTTACACTTCCGGGGTGTTTTATTGGCTTTGAAAGGGGTCCTGAGTCCCGGAGTGCCGCGTACCTGTCAGCCCCTTCGTCAATTACGGAGGAGTATCCTAACGGACTGCACAGGAACATAACGAAGTATATTAAATCCGTAAAACATTAAAGACTACAAAAGCATCATAGCCGTCTCATTTCTTTTTCATTTTCCCATTATCTACTAAGTGTCAAAACCATCTGTTAAATGTCAAGTATGTTCAATTCAAAAGAAGCAGGAGATCGTTTGGAACCGGCTCTCTTGTTTATTCAGTTTCTACTCACAGTGCTTAAAGGAAGACAGCCTTTCAATCAGGGCACGCTGCGGCATTCAAAGCCCAGTCGCTCAGATCTATTGTGACCGCAGTTTGAAACGTGTAAAGGTCAGCTTCGGAATCTGACCCACTTCGGTAAGGGTATTAAATCATTAGAGTTCGCCCCTCTGGTTCCATAATCTGCCCTCTGTGTGTCAGAACCAGCTAGATCTGACACAAACCGCTCTGACCCGCACTTTGCAAGCCGTGAATAATCAGCACGGAGTACTTTAAAAAAAATATTTCGAGATAAAGCCCAACAAGCCGCGATTTCCAGCACGCCACTTTATTAACCCTAGCCTAAACACAGGATAATCTACAGTGACCAATTAACCTACTTACCGGTAAATCTTTGATTTGTGGGAGGAAGCTGGGGCACTTGGAAGAAACACAAGTAGTCATGTGAAGAACGTACTAACTCCTTACAGCCGATGGCGGGGGACCCGGGTCGATGGTTCTGTAAAAGCGATACGCTAATCGCTTCACTCCTATGCCATACCAGAGGCGTGTTTTCCCAGCCACTCCTAAAACAACTAAGCCGTAAATCTGCCTTAGTAACTGATCTCCATCGCTGGCTATTTTGGAAAGTGCATGTGTGGGGTGCACGCTCAGTAGCCACTTTCTTAGGTACAACTGTGCACCTGCTCTTTAATGCAAATATCTAATCAGCCAATCACGTGGCAGCAGTCAATGCATAAGAGCATGCAGACATGGTCAAGAGGTTCAGTTGTTGTTCAGACCAAACATCAAAATGGGGGAAGAAATGTGATCTAAGTGACTTTGACCATGGAATGATTGTTGGTGCCAGATGGGGAGGTTTGAGTATCTCAGAAACTGCTGATCTCCTGTGATGTTCACAGACAACAGCCTCTAGAGTTTACAGAGAATGGTGTGAAAAAGGGGGAAAAAAAGCATCTCGTAAGTGGCAGTTCTGTGGTTGAAAACACCTTGTTAATGAGAGAGGTCAGAGGAGAATGGCCAGACTGGTTCAAGCTGACAGGAAGGTGACAGTAACTCAAATAACCTCACGTTACAACAGCGGTGAGCACCTTTGAATGAAAGACACAAAGAACCTTGAGTTGGATGGGCTACAGCAGGAGAAGACCATGAATATACACTGAATGGAGGTGATGGGGGAGGTGTAGTACTGCTTCCACTTGCAGGATTAAGTGCCAGGAGGGAGATCTGTGGGGAGGGATGAATGGGCAAGGGAATTGTGAAGGGAGCTATCCCTGTGGAAAGCAGAGAGTTAGCGAATGGACGGGGGAGGTAAAGATATGTCTGGTGGAAGTTGTGAGAAACGGTGTTCAAAGTTCAAAGTTCATTTATTATCAAAGTGCATATACGTCACCATATACAACCCTGAGATTCATTTTCCTGTGGGCATACTCAATAAATCTATGGAATAATAATGATAACAAAATCAATGAAAGACAAAATCTATAGAAGTTTGTCAAAGTTTTAGGTGACACTGAGGAATTGGAAGTTGCTGATCCTCTGATGAGGACTGGGTTGTGGACCTCCTGAAGTCAATAATCAGCTCCTTGGTCTTGCTGACGTTGAGTAAGAGGTTCTGTTATGACACCACTCAGCCAGATTTTCTGTCTCCCTCCTATCTGCTGATCCATCACCACCTTTGATTCGTCCTACAACAGAGGTGTTGTCAGCAAACTTGAACATGGCTTTGGAGCTTTGCTTAGTCACGCAGTCATTACTGTAAAGTGAGCAGAGCAGGGGGCTAAGCACACAGCCTTGTGGTGCACCTGTGCTGATGGAGATCATTGCCAATCCAAACTGACTGGGGTCTGCAAATGAGGAAATCCAAGATCCAATTCCACAAGGGGGTATTAAGGCCAAGGTCTTGGAGCTTATGGATTAGTTTTGAGGGGACGATGGTATTGTGCTGAGTAAGATGCTGGGAGGTTATAAAAGAACTGGAATAGAATGAACCTGAGGAGAGTGGACCATGGAGAAAGGGAAGGAGTCGTCGTCGTCGTGGCTATCCCTCGAGGTCAGGGATGATGGTCTTCGTTCTGAAGAAGTGGCCCACAGAGTGAAGACGCCTGTGCGTGTATTTGTTTAACGTGTACTTGATGTTGCACTCCAAGAAGCACACGATACTTCACAAATCAACCAACTGATTCCAATGGCATTGAAACCACGACGATTGGAGCTGATAGATTTGTTGCAGCCTTCATCCGCCTTCACAGCCGTTGAGTTCAAAGTAACTTCGTCCGCCTGTTCCACCGTTGAGGTCTTGGTTGGATTGTTCTTTGTCAGGGACCTCACCCTCGACCTTACCACCATGGGTGACCTTACCAGGGGCATAGCTCCAGACGGCATTGCTCTCGGGATCACAGGACCACACAAGCTTTTCCACCGCGACAAGGTGACAGTCCACGGAGAAGGAGTTGTGTGCTAATAAAGTAGCTGCAGGGTGTGTGTTCTAATCTGTACCATGTGAGACCTCTTGGCTTCTCAAAATCCAGTATTTCACACTTGTCAGGATTAAATCCACAATGCCAATGCTCAGCCCAACTTTTTTTCTGCTTTATCTTAAGATAGCCTTTCTCAGTATCCTAAAGCGACCACTTTGTATATTTTCCTTGCTTGTATTAAGTCACATCTCTAAGAGGACCACTACTTTGTCGTCGAGTTTGGAGGTTTGCGTGCCTCAGTGACCCGGAGAGCTATGTTGGCTGGAGACAAGGTTTTATACTTTGGCTCTTGGCAGGGTGACTCATGCCAAACAGGTCAAAGGGTAGAGGCCAGACTAAGAGTGGTCCACAGGTCCTCCAGGTTCGGGGGTTCAGCTCAGGGCTAACAACCCAGACTGGTCAAACAAAACTGTTACAAAAACAGCAATGGAGAATCCTTGACCTTCATTGCTGCCCTACAAGCCCGTGATGCAACAGGCAGTAACTAACTACTAAATCACAGGAGTAAAATGCTGATCTTTGACTAATTGAAATGCAGGTGTTTTTGTTATGTGATAAACTGGAGATCTGAAAGACAGAAGAACTTGCTATTTTCATACGTGCACACACACGCACGCACGCAAGCACACGCATACACACACACAGACACGCACACATATGCACACACAGACACACACATATGCACACACAGACACACACATATGCACACACACACACATACACACACACAGTGCACTAACCATCATATAATAATAAAGTTCTTTCCTGAAATCATGGATAATCCATTGTATAGTGCCTTTTATCCGACAATTTAAAAAGCCATGGATAATCTGATTTCCCGCCACTGCCTGTAAGGAATTTGTACATTCTCCCCGTGTGTGATTCCTCCCACAGTCCAAAGACGTACCAGTTGGTAGGTTAATTGGTCATTGTAAATTGTCCTGTGATTAGGCTGGGGTTAAATCAGGGGGGTTGCAGCTTGAAGGGCTGGAAGGGCTTTTTCGATGATGTATCTGAATAAATAGATGGATAGATAGATATAATACCAAGTAAATAAATTCTCTTTCAACACTCCAAGGTGTAGCACCTGCTGAGCTCCCCCCCATCCCCAATCAGGGTCAGGTGACCATGGGAGCAGGTGGTGACGGTCGTTTGAGCAGCTGGTGCAGATCACAAGTCCTGGTCATGTGACCACTGACACCAGGCAGACAATCTCTGAAGAGTATTGATAATGGCTGCAGTCACCCGTCTTGTAAAGACACTGCCCAGAAGAAGACAATGGCAAACCACTTCTGTAGAAAGACTTGTCAAGAACAATCATGGTCGTGAGACCATGATTGGCCACATCATACAACATGGCACACAATGAATACATGAACCCCCCCCCCACCCCTCTACTTGCCTCACTAATTCTATATTGGGGCACCATGACAGAGTAGCAGTTAGCGCAACACTAATACAGCTCTGGGTGTAAGAGTTCAGAGTTCGGTTCCAGTGTCCTCTGTGAGCAAGTTTGTATGTCCTTCCCCTGAGTGCGTGGGTTTACTCCAGGTGCTCTGCTTTCCTCCCACAGTCCAGGCGTTCACCGGTTAGTAGGGAAATGAATCTCAGGGTTGTATGTGGTGACATATATGTACCTTAATAATAAATTTACTCTGAACTTTGAGTTTGAGGCCTGGAGTTTGACGTCCCATCATCGGTGAGTCCTGGGGTCAATAATGAAGATAGAAGCCATAATGCCAAATACTGAAGTCAGCGAGTCCAGGCGTTGAGGCCCAATAGCTGAAGCCTTGGGTCTGCAAGTCTGCTAGGGAAGTCAGAGGCCTGATGTCTGTGAATTTGTGAGTCTACTGAAGGATGAAGGCCTAGAGTCAACCTTACCTGGGGTTAGAAGATCGTCTGTGTTTGTGTGAGGGGTGGATGGATGGAAGGGAAGAAAAGGGCTTGTTTTGCTGCTGTTGTTGCTTGTGCTTTCTGCTGACTGTTGTGGGTGTGTATTTTGACACCAGAATGTGTGGCGACACTTGTGTCCCCCATGTGTGAGAGGCTGGGTGGGGAGGTGGGAATGGGGCTTGTTTAGCTGTCATTGTTTTTATAGCTTGTGTCACTCTGCTGAGCATTGTGGGTGTGGATTTTGACACCGGAATGCATGGTTACGCTTGTGGTCTGCTCCCAGCACATCCTTGAGTTGTGCTGGTTGTTAACACGAATGATGTGTTCACTGTGTGTTTCAATGTACATAAGCATAGGAGCAGAATTAGACCATTTGGCCCATCGAGACTGTTCCACATTTATTTATCATATGTGATAAATAAATGAGTGAATGAAAAATGAAAATCTTGTCCCTTCATCTAATCATTCATTGAGGAGACGAGGGAGTAATTTTTTAAAAACCCCTGCAGCACCCAACCAACACTGGTCAACTAATTTTTAAAAAAATGTTGTTTCCTCAGATATTTTTCTGTTTATGATAGACCACTTGAAGCTGAACGCAAATATAATTTCAGACTACTTGTATCACAGAAATTTGGAGAAACAATATATTAACTTTTATTGACTATAATGTGTTTAATTGCATAACAGTGTTGATGCTTTTAATAGTTCAAATAAGCTAAATTGTTTTATTGATGATTTTCATTTATACTCAGTGTCTGAAGCTTCTCACTTAAGTGTCCAACAATAATCAGCCAGCACTGATGGATTCCAGTTGCCCTGATACCGTTTCTCCATGACCACAGTGTCCTGGTGAAACCTTTCACCGTGCTCGTCACTGACAGCGCCAAGATTGGCAGGGAAGGAGTCTAAATGGGAATGCAGAAAGTGAATCTTGAGTGATATGTTACACTTCATGGTTTTGTGAGCTTGAAGGCATGTTGTCAACCAGCTGCACGTAGTTTGGTGCTCTGTAGTTTTTTTTAAATTAAATGCAATTGTGAACAACAGCCAGATAAGAAATGCTGATCAAGTCAACTAGTTCCTAAAGAGAACTCTGATACACCAATCAGATGGTTCACTGCTGCTCAGCGATAGAACACAAAAAAATCATATGTACAATTAAAAAATAGTAGAAATACTGGAGTCATGATGATCATGATGAAGTCTGCCGGAGAGAGACATTTATACACATGCTGTCCTCCATAATTCAAAGAGACTGAAGGATAAGGTTGCAGGGTGACAAAACGTGGCAGGAGCACTTGGAACTAAAAACTAATCCCGACCGGGAGAAAACAGCACCTGTTCTTTCTGCACTGTTCTTCAGCAGTTTAAGGACTAAGTCCAGCCGGAACATAACCCACAAGTGCTCTTGAAAGAAAATTTTGGCAAGAAAATTTTCAACAACATCCTTGAATGCCCTCCATGCAATTTTCTCCGGTCCCACGAGAAGTTCTTCAAATTGTCTGTCATTGATGACCTGTTTGATTTGTGGACCAACAAAAATGCCTCCCTTCATCATGGCATCAGTTATTCTAACTTGAATTATGAATTGAAATAACAAAATATAGGCAAATTTTAGAAAATGGTGCATGACAGGGAAATCTCATAGTAATTTTCAATCAGCAGCCCAAAATCCATAAGATAGACCTAAAAGTATTCAGGAAGCAAAATCCTTGCTGTCCAGTGCAATCACAGCTTCCCAAACTAAAAGTGACCTGTGATTTCCTGCTGAAAATCAAAACCAAATCTGCAGATGCTGGAATTCTAAGAACATGGAGATGAGTTGAGTTTACTGTGATGTGCACAAGTACATTCAGATACGGGTACAATGAAAATCTTGCCTGCAGCAACATCACGGGCACATAGTCTTAGACAACAAGCAGAACATAAATTATACAGAAATCATACATAAATTATGTCAGTGAAGAAGGGAAAAAACAAGACTGTGCAAAGCAAGCTATTAGTGTAAAGCAAAACAGAGAAAATTCAGGAACAACTCCAACAAATCTGGAATTAGAGGCCTGGAGTTCAAAGTCCCATGATCATCACGTCCTGGGGTCAGTATCAAAGGTCAAAGACTGAAGTCAGCAAGTCTGGAAGTCGGAGGCCTGATGGCTGAGGCCTCTGGGTTGGCCTGTCTGGAAGTGGGAGGCCTGATGCCTGTGAGTTTGCAAGCCCGGGCCAAGGATTGGCGGCTGGAGGCCCGGAGACAGCCTGTACTGAGGTTGGACGCCTGTCTGTGTGTCTCAGTGGGTCGGAATGAGGGGGGAAAGGGGCTTGATTTGCTGTTGCTGTTGTTGCTGTTTGTGTTGTTCTGCCGAGCATTGTGGGATTGCTATGTTGGTACCAGAATGTGTGGTCTCGCTTGCGGGCTGCTCCCAGCACATCCTTAGCTTGGTCATTAACACACACAATGCATCTCATTGTAAGTTTCGATGCATATATAATAAATAAATTAATCTGAATCTGACTGGAAAGTCTCCCCTCCGCCATCAAGTTTTTGAATGGACATTGAACTCATGAACACTACCTTATTGCTTCTTTATGCACTGCTTATTATATATTTAGCCACCCTCAGGGTGGAACACCATCTCTTTATATTCCAACTGAGTAGTCTCCAACCTGATGGCATGAACATTGATTTCTCCTTCCAGTGAACAAATTCCGCCCCACCCTCCTGTATTCCCCACCCTGACCTTTCATTTCCACCTGCCTATCACTTCCCCCTAGGTCCCTTTCTCCTTTCCTTTTTGACACGGTCCACTCTCCGTCCTATCAGGTTCGTTCCTCTCCAGCCCTTGAGCTTTCTCACCCACTTGGCCTCACCTATCACCTTCCAGCTCATCTCCTTCCCCTCCCTCGTCCTTTTTATTCTGGCATCTTCCCCCTTCCTTCTCAGTCCTGGAGAAGAGTCTCGGCCTGAAATATTGAAGGAAGGGTCTGTTCCACACTCCATTTCTAAATACAACACAAACAAATAAATAAATAAATACAGGCTGACTGACTGACGGATAGACAGACAGATAGATAGATAAACAGATAGACAGACAGACAGCAGACAGATAGATAGACAGATAGACAGAAGACACACAGATAGACAGACAAACAAATAGACAGACAGACACGAGGAAATCTGAAGATGCTGGAAATTCAAGCAACACACAAGTGCTGGTGGAACATAGCAGGCCAGACAGCATTCACAGGAAGAAGCACAGTCGACGTTTCAGGCCGAGACCCTTTGTCAGGACATCACGGCAATGGATGCTGTCTGGCCTGCTGCGTTCCACCAGCACTTTGTGTGTGTTGACAAACAGACAGGTAGACAGATAGATAGATAGATAGATATGTAGCTAGATACAATAGATAGATATCCCTTGATTCATTTACTAATTAAAACTCAATCAATCTCTCCTTGAATATGCACAGCAACTGACCTTCTGTGACTCTCTTGGGTAAGAATTCCAGAGTCACTACTGTCTGGACAAAGGAATTTCTTCACCCCTCCGCCCTGGAAAGGCTGCTCATTTTAAGCCTCATTCTATTCTAGATACACAAGCAGAGAGAAATATTGACCCTGCATCAGCCCTGTCAACTCCCTTAAGAAGTCTGTGTGTTTGAGCTAGATCAGCTTAATCTTTCTAAACTCTATAGGTACTAGAGGCTAGGGTCCCACACCACCAGGTTCAGGAACAGTTATCACCCCTCAACCATCAGGCTCCTGAACCAGTGTGGATAACTTCACTCACCACAACTCTGAACGGAGCCTAGGGTCCCACACCACCAGGTTCAGGAACAGTTATTACCCCCCAACCATCAGGCTCCTGAACCAGTGTGGATAACTTCACTCACCACAACTCTGAACTGATTCCACAACCTATGAATTCACTTTCAAGGACTCTACAACTCAATATTAATTAATTAATTAATTAATTATCATCCTCATTATTTGTATTTGCACAAATTATTGTCTTTTGCACAATGGTTGTTTGTCAATTTTTGTTTATGTCCAGTTTCTTTTACAAAGTTCAAAGTAATTATTATCAAAGTTTATTATCAAAGTACACATATGTCACCATATACAACCCTGAGATTCATTTTCTTGTGAGCATACTGAGCAAGTTTATCGAATAATAAACAGAACAGAATCAACCTGGGGCGTTCAACCAGAGTGCAGGTGACAACAAACTGTGCAAATACAAAAATAAATAAATAATAATAATAAATAAATAGGCAATAAATATCGAGAACATGAGATGAAGAGACCTTGAAAGCGAGTCCATCAGCTGGGGTAACAGTTCAGTGATGGGGCAAGTGAAGTTGAATGAAGTTATCCCCACTGGTTCAAGAGCCTGATGGTTGAGGGGTAATAACCATTCCTGAACCTGGTGGTGTGAGTCCTGAGGCTCCTGTACCTTCCTCCCGATGGCAGCAGCAAGAAGAGATTGTGTCCTGGGTTGTGGGGTCTCAGTATCGGACGCTGTTTTCCTGGGACATGTAGATATGCTCAGTGGTTGGGAGAGCTTTACCCATGATGGACTGCACTGTATCCACTACTTTTGTAGGATTTTCCATTCAAAGGCGTTGGCGTTTCCATACCAGGCTGTGATGCAGCCAGTAGTATACTCTCCACCACTTTTGTTTGTCAAAGTTTTAGATGCCATGCCAAATCTTCACAAACTCTAAAGGATGTAGAGGTGCTTAATGAATCCATAGAATAATAACCATAACAGAACCAATGTAAGACCACACCAACTTGCGCATTGATTGTATTGCGTTGCCTCTAATTTACTGTGAATACCCACAAAAAAACGAATCTCAGGGTTGTATATGGTGGCCCATATGGATAATAAATTTACTTTGAACTTTTGAACTTAAACGTTCAACCGAGTTAAATCTCTCCTTGGATGCCAATTGCGCCCTTCCAGGAATCATTCCAGTGAACCTTTACTGCAACCCATCAATAGCAAGCATACTTTCCTTAGATAAGGAAATAATGGTGTTATAGTCAAAACTTTATCTGATCTCAGAGCAACTGAGAAGGGACCGGTCCGCCTTTCAGCTCGGAGAAAGGCCCCACAGCAGCAATACTGCCATTCGTTTTCCTCTGCACCCCTGAAACATTTTCCTTCTCTGACGTGATCATTAATTCTTTAGTCTTTAAACTTACATAAAGGGAATAACTTCCCTCAACCTCACTTGCCCCATCATTGAAATGTTCCCACTACCTATGGACTCACTTTCAAGGACTCTTCGTCTCATCTTCCCAATATTTATTGCTTATTTTTTTATTATTATTATTATTATTTGTTCTTTTTGTATTTGCACAGTTTGTTGTCTTTTGTACACTGGTTGAACACTTATGTTGCTGTGGTCTTTCATTGATTCTGTTATGATTATCATTCTAGAGATTTGTTGGGTATGCCCATAATAAAATGGATCTCAGGATTGTATATGGTGACATATATGTGCTTTAATAATAAATTTCCCCTGAACTTTAAATTCAAGGCCTGGAGTCTGGAGTTAGGTCCCATCGTCGGTGAGTCTTGGGGTCGATATCAAAGATGGAACCCTGAAATACGGAAGTCAGTAAGCCCTGACATTGAGGCCAGACGGCCAAAGTCTTCAGTCTGTGAGTCCGCTGGGGAAGACAGAGACCTAATGTCTGCGAGTCCGCTGGGGAAGACAGAGACCTAATGTCTGCGAGTCCACTGGGGGCGGGAGGCGAGAGGCAGCCTGACCTGGGCATTTACAAGATTGTCTCTGTGTGTGAGAGGCTGGGTGGGGAGGTGGGAATGGGACTTGTTTAGCTGTTGTTGTTGTTGTTTTTGTTGCTTGTGTCACTCTGCTGAGCATTGTAGGGTTGCCATGGTGACAATACTTGCAGGCTGGCCCCAGCACATCCATAGGTTGTGTTGGTTGTTAACGCAAACAATGCGCTTCACGGTATGTTTTGATGCATGCAATGTGATAACATATAGGAGCAGAATTGGGCCATTTGGCCCATCAAGTCAGTTCCACATTTATTTATCACAAGTAATAAATGAATAAATAGAAAATGAAAACTTTGTCCCTTCATCTGATCATTTATTGATGAGAAAAGTAAGTAATTTTTAAAAATCCCTGCAGCACCCAACTAACACTAGTTAACTCATTTTTTTCAAAAGCATTTCTTCCTCAGAATTTTTTTTTGCTTATGATAGACCACTTGAAAGTAAACAAAAATGTAATTTCAGACTACTTGTATTACCTAGGAATTTGAAGAAACAAGAAATTAACTTTTATTGAATATAATGCATTTAATTTGCAACAGTTCAACTAAGCTGTAAGTGTTTTGCTGGTGATTTTTATTTGTATTTGGGCTCTGAGGCTTCTCGCTTAGGTGTCCAATAATAATCAGCCAGCATTGATGGATTCCAGTTACCCTGATACCGTTTCTCCATGACTGTAATGTCCTGGTGAAACCTTTCACCGTGCTCGTCACTGACAGCACCAAGATTTACAGGGAAGTGGTCTAAATGGGAATGCAGAAAATGAATCTTTAGTTACATGTTGCACTTCATGGTTTTGTATGTTTGAAGCATGTTGTCAACCAGCTGCATGTAGTTTGGTGCTCTGTAGTTGCCAAGGAAATTTTGAACAATATCCTCAAATGGCCTTCCATGTGATTTTCTCCAGTCCCACTAGAAGTTCTTCGAATTGCCTGATGGACCTATTTGATTTGTGGACCAACAAAAATACCTTTCTCTATCTTAACATCAGTTACTCTGACCTGAATTATGAATTGAAATAACAAAATATAAACAATTTCAAAACCAAATGGTGCATGATAGGGAAATTTCATGGTGATTTTCATGGTCAACAGCCCAAAATCCATAAGATAGACCCAAAAGTATTCAGGAAGCAAAATCTTTGTTGTCCAGTGCAATCACAGCTTCTCAAACTAAAAGTGACCTGCGATTTCCTGCTGAAAATCAAAACCAAATCTGCAGATGCTGGAATTCTAAGAACATGGAGATGAGTTGAGTTTACTGTGATGTGCACAAGTACGTTCAGATACAGGTTCAATGAAAATCTTGCCTGCAGCAACATCACGGGCACATAGTCTCAGACAACAAGCAGAACATAAATTATACAGAAATCATACATAAATTATGTCAGTGAAAAAGGGAGAAAACAAGACTGTGCAAAGCAAGCTATTAGTGTAAAGCAAAACAGAGAAAATGCAGGAACAACTCCAACAAATCTGGAATTAGAGGCCTGGAGTTCAAAGTTCAAAGTCCCATGAACATCAAGTCTGGGGTCAGTACCAAAGAGTGAAGTCAGTAAATCTAGAAGCTAAGGCCATATATGTTTTCTGTGTGTGTATATGTGTGTGTACTTAACTGTAATTTACAGTTTTTATTATTAAGTTTTGTATACGTTAACAAACTCTCCACAAAGTTAACAAATTTCATGACATATGTGGTGATATTAAACCTGATTCTGATTCTGAGTAATTTGCATATTTTCCTACTCCCCGTTGAACTGTCCTCACTTGGTGCCAGAGTGTTCCTGCCACTCTGCACCCTCCCCAATACTATCTGCTCTAATTTTGTTTAATCATCTCTTTTGTCGCCCCTAATTAAATGGATTCCAGATATTCAAACACACCATATTAATCAGCTTGTCCTATCTATTCTGCTTGTTACAACCTCCAACAACTTTCAACAGATTTGTCAACAGGATTTTCCTACATTGACACGCATAAACTGCTGGAAGAACTCAGCAGGTCAGGCAGCATCTGTGGAAATGAATAAACAGTCGACGTTTCAGGCCGAGACCCTTCATCAGGACTGGGAAGGAAGAGGGAAGATGCTAGAATAAAAAGGTAGGTGAAGGGGAAAGAGGGGAAGGAGCACAAGTTGTCAGGTGATAGGTGAGAACAGGTGGGGAGGAACGTGTGTGGGTGGGGGAAGCAGGATGAAGTGAGAAGCTGGGAGGTGATAGGTGGAAGAAGGAGGAATCTGATAGGAGAGGACACTGGACCATGGAAGAAAGGGGAAGAGGAGAGGAAGGTACACATATGTTCCTTGATAATAAATTTATGGTTTTCTCAAACTATGTCTTGTTTAAATTTAGAAAAAATTAGAAGCGTCATTTATGACCCTTCTATTAAATTTGAAGAGATTTGGAGACCATTTATTCAATACTTTCACATGATGTAATTTGATCCTTTCCAATTCTTTTTTGTTAATTATACAGGGAGAGGAGCGGAGTTAATGACACTATTGGTTTTATCTGAGGTATCATAATAGCCCATTCTTTTTCTTTTTTTTCTTTAGTTTTCTTTTAGTTGGTTTAGATTAGTTTTTTTTTCTTTTGGGGTATATATTTTTTCTTTGTTTCTTTTTTCATGATATTTTTATATTTTCACTTTATATTTTTCCTATACTATGTTTGTACTTTGTGAGATTTTGGAAGGTTCATTAATTATGTGTCAATTGAGTTTTTACTTGTATAAACTAATTATCAATAATGTAATCCCAATTGCTCCGTATCTATTTTCTGTAATGTTTATGATGTTGAAATTAATAAGAAGATTGAAAAAGAAAAGGTGATACATTTACTTTGAACTTTGAACTTGAGTCACCACGGTAGTGTAGCCAATCGCTATTACAGATCAACATGTCAGAGTTCAGAACTCAAGTTCACTGGTTTATGTAAGAAGCTTGTACGTTCCTCAGAGAGTGATGAATGCATGGAACACGCTGCTGGGGGTGGTGGTAGAGGCAGATACAATAGGGGCATTGAAGAAACTCATAGCTAGGCACATGGATGATAGAAAACTGGAGGGCCCCGTGGGAGGGAAGGGTTAGATTGATCTTAGAGTTGGGTTAAAAGGTCAGGACAACACCATGGGCCGAAGGGCCTGTTTTGTGTTTGCAGTTGTTCGTTTCCAAGCACCCTGCACAGTGTCCTTGTGCGTGGACCATTCACTTTTAAAGTCATAGAGTCATCGAGCACTACGTCACAGAACCAGCTCCTTTGGCCCATCTAGTCGATGAAGTGTCTCGAACCCGAACGTCAACTGTTCATTTCCCTCCATAGGTGCTGCTCGACGCACTGAATTCTTCCAGTGTTTTACGTGTGTTACTCCAGATCTTCAGCATCTGCTGTCTCTCTTGTGCCTGACCAGTAAGATACTCAGTTATAGAGTCATAAAGTCATGGATCACTATAGCACTGAAACCGGCCTTTTGGCCCATCTAGTCTATGCCATGGTTAGTTTGCCTTGTCCCATCAAGCTGAGCGTGGACCATAGCTCTCCATACCCCTCCTATCCATGTACCTATCCAAACTTCTCCTAATCAAACCCACATCTACACTAGCACCAGCCTCTGAGTACAGAAATTCTAAGATTCAAGATTTAAAGCACGTTTATGATTGAAGTATGTCTGCAGTATACAGCTCAGAGACTCATCCTCCCACCGACAGCCATGAAACAAAGAACCTCATTGGACCCATTCAAAGAAAAGCATCAAACCCCCCAAAGCCCAAAAAAAAAACAAATCGTGCAAAAGGCAAAGAAAAATGAACAAAAAACACAGAGTATAAAACATCAAACTACAGAGTCACTGAAACAGTCCAGGACTGTTCAGTTCAGCTCAGCTCTGTTCAATGTAGCGCTGTGTTGCTCATTGACTGTAGGCCGCAGAGCCAGTCCGCCCTGATCAAAATTGCACAAAATAGCAGCAAAAAAGGAGTGACCAGAAACCAGAAACACATCATAACGTGAACTACAGAGTCCAATCCACAAACCACGTCGATTAAACCTTGCCCAAGACCCAAGACTCCGGCACCATCCTCCAGCAGAATCAGGTTTAATATCACCGACTTAGGTTGTGAGATTTGTTAACAGCAACGAGCGAGAGGGCGAGAGAGACCGATCGAATACAGGCATCTTCCTCCAGGTGCAGCAAGAGGTACACCGGTCACTTGCAGGCAGACGGCGCTGAACACCCGCTCGCCTTCCACTCTCATCCTCCTTTATTTCAATCTTTCATGATGCTTTAATCGCGAGATCAACGAGAAATGGAAAATCCTTCTTTTAGTGGATTTGGCCCAGGACATCACGGGTAAAGCCTTCCCAACCATTGAACACATCTACATGAAACACTGTCGTAGGAAAGCAGCATCCATCATCAGAGATTGCCACCACCCAGGCCATGTACTCTCCTCGCTGCTGCCATCAGGTAGAAGGTACAGGAGACTCAGGACTCGCCCCACCAGGTTCAAGAACAGTTACTACCTCTCAACCATCAGGCTCTCGAATAAAAGGCCCCGTCATTGATCTATTCCCACAACCAATGATCTCACTTTATGGACTCTTTATCTCATTATCTCATGTTCTCATTATTTATTGCTATTTATTTATATTTGCATTTACACAGTTTGTTGTCTTCTGCACTCTGGTTGATCTTTCATTTGATCCTGTTATTGTTACTATTCTATAGATTTGCAGATAATGCCCACAGGAAAATGAATCTCAGGGTTGTATATGATGACATTTATGTACTTTGATAATAAATTTACTTTGAATTTTGAACTTTGAAATGGAGTCAAACATGAGTTCCCCCTCATGTTCCCTTTAAACATTTCACTCTGTCATCTGATTGATGTGTGTGTTGCAAAATGGACCTGGGTCTCGATCTTGATCTACAGTCTATGATGAAAAGAGCTGTAGTGAAATTACTGACCACAGACTTGTGAACTGGCAAGGTTGACAGCTAATAACTCAGGATGTATTTGCTCTGCTCTAACCTGCCGTGTGAGAACTTACATAAATCTCTCCAGAGAAAGAGGAGGATTAAATTACAACAGTTTAAAACTGCATTTAGCTGCAGGCACTCTGTGTAAGGGGATGGAGAAAAATAACCTTCTGTCCTTGAATGTATCTTTCATTATCATTAGAAAAGAGTGAAAAGTGGATCTTGATTGATCCAATTTATAATAAGCAGGCGACTTCAGAATCGGAATCACCGGGATATGTTGTGAAATTTGTCTAAATTTAAGTAAGAGCAAAAATAGAAATAAGAACGTAGTGGTGTAGCACTTATGGGTTCAATGTCCATTCAGAAATGGGATGGCAGAGGGGAAGAAGCTGTTCCTGATTCATTGAGTGTGTGTCTTCAGGATCCACCCTGATGGTGGCAATGAGAAGAGGGCATGTCCTGGGTGATGGGGTCCTTAATGATGGATGCTGCCTTCCTGAGACATCGCTCCTTAAAGATGTCCTGGATACTACAGAGACTAGTGCCCATGGTGGAGCTGACTAAGTTTACAACTCAATCCTTTCAAATTCCTAATGAAATATAGCCACTGTCTTGCCTTCTTTGTAACTGCATTGATATGTTGGGACCAGGTTAGGTCCTCAGAGATACTGACACCCAGGAACTTGAAATTGCTCACTCTCTCCACTTCTGATCCCTCTCTGAAGACTAGTGTGTGTTCAAAAATGTCAATGAACGTAGAGGAGACTTGACCCAAAAGCAGAGCAGTGGAGACGATTTGGCCACAAATACTAGCTTTAATAATAGGTTGTAGTCGCGCTGACACGCAACGAGTGAAAGCAACACACTGAGTCAAGCAGGGTCTGGTTGAACTGTTTACTGTTTTAAATCCGTGCGCGCTTAAGTGCCCGCACCCAGCATCCCCCGCCCTTTGAGGGGCGGAAGTGACATCGGCTTCCGGGCCGAGGTCTGCCCTGCACTCAGAGCCCTCTCAGTTGCCGCTGGCTGTGGACTCGCCCACGACTGCTGGAGCCGGTTCGCTTGCCACGTGGGCGAGCAGCCACATGACCCCCCCCCCAAGAACTGGCGCTAGGAGGTGCAGAGTCCACAGCCTGCACACTGTCAGTTCTTTTAGGTGGCCGGCCTCGTCGTCGTGGGGTGGCACCGCAACCGGGCATTCAAGGTCTAGATGCGCCGGTTTGAGACGGTCAATGGTAAAAGTCTCTTCACAACCGCTGATGTCGAGAACGCAGGTCGTCCCATTATGGCACACCACCTTGTAGGGTCTTTCGTATGGTCACCGCAGGGGTGATCTGTGCACGCCTCGGCGAACGAAAACATACCTGCTCTGTTGTAGGTCCTTGGGCACGAAAGAGGGTGTTGTTCCATGATGGGACGTTGGGACTGGGGCAAGTGTTCCAAGCCACTCCCGGAGTTTAGTTAGGACCGCCATAGGTGTGTCCTCCTGGCCATGGGGTGCTGGCACAAACTCACTGGGAACTGTGAGCGGGGCACCATAAACCAGTTCAGCCGATCATGCAGCCAGGTCCTCCTTGGGTGCCGTGCAGATACCAAGCAGCACCCAGGGGAGTTCGTCCACCCAGTCTGGCCCTCAGGCGTGCCATCAGGGCCAACTTCAAGTGCCTGTGGAAACGTTCCACCAGGCCGTTGGACTTCGGGTGGTAAGCAGTCGTTCGGTGGAGCTGGGTTCTGAGGAGTTGTGTCAGTGCAGACCACAAAGCCGATGTGAACTGCACAGCCCTGTCTGAAGTGACGTGGGCTGGGAGTCGGAACCGTGCCACCCAGCTGGTAATCAGGGCTCCGGCACATGTCTCCGTGGCCGTGTCAGCGAATGGGACAGCTTCCGGCCACCTCGTGAACCTGTCCAGCATGGTGAACATGGTGAACACTCCTCTCGAAACCGGCAGTGGGCCAACAATGTCCACATGGACATGTTCGAACCTCCTATGTGTCGGCTGGAAGGGTTGCAGTGGGGCCCTCACCTGCCTCTGGATTTTGGAGGTTTGACAGTGTGTGCATGTCCTGGCCCAGTGCCCGACCTCCTTGCATAGGCCGTGTCACACAAACCTGTCTGCGATCAGCCGGATGGTCGCCCGGATGGAAGGGTGGGCTAATCCATGCAAGGCGTCGAAAACACGGCGCCTCCAAGCAGTCGGAACAATGGGCCGAGGTTGCCCAGTGGACACATTGCAAAGGAGCTCATTACCTTCGGGCCCAATGGGTATGTCTTCGAGGCGGAGTCCTGAGGGTGCGGTTCGGTACGCAGGCATCTCTCTGTCCAGTCGTTGAGCCTTAGCTAACGCCGCATAATCCACCCCAGAGACAGAGAGTGCACTGATTGGACGGAGGTGCGTGACAGCGCATTGGCTACCATGTTGTTCTTCCCGGAGATGTGCTTGATCGTGGGGGTAAACTCCGAGATGTACGACAGGTGGCGTTGCTGACCACGGGTCTGACACTTTGGCAAATGCAAAAGTGAGGGGCTTGTGGTCTGTGAAGACCGTGAACTCTCTCCCTTCCAGGAAATACCTGAAGTGCTGGATGGCAAGGTACAGGTCCAGCAGCTCCCTGTGGAAAGCGCTGTACTTAAGTTCCAGGGGTCGTAGGTGCCGGCTGAAGAAGGCGAGCAGCTTCCACTGGCCTTCGATGAGCTGCTCGAGCACGCCGCCAATTGTTGCGTCAGAGGCATCCGCAGTGAGGGCAGTGGGGACGTTGACCCAGGGGTGGACCAGGAGCGTGGCGTTTGCTAATATGTTCTTGGCTTGTTCAAAAGCCGCCGTCGCCTCCTTTGTCCAGGTGACCTCTTTGACCCTGCTGGACATCAAGCCGCAAAGGGGCCGCATGATCTGGGCCGCTGAGGGCAGGAAACGGTGATAAAAGTTAAACATCCCAACCAATTCCTGCAGGCCTTTAACAGTGCTGGGCCTGGCGAATTGGCGGATGGTTTCAATTTTTGCCGGCGGGGCACAGCTCCATGGCAGTCGATCCGGTGTCCCAAGAAATCGACGGGGGATAGGCCGAACTGGCACTTGGCGGAGTTGATAGCCAGGCCGTAGTCGCTTAGGCAGCAGCAGAGCCTTCCAAGGCGCAAATCCATGGTCTCGTGAGACTAACGGATGCCTATAAAAAACATAATAACAGTACTAATACAAAAAGATTGAGATTACGTTATTGGTAACTGACATATGCAAGTAAAAACTGCAGATAATATAAGTATAATAGACCTCCCAAACTCTTGATATAGTTAACCATGATAAAAAGAAAAATGAAAGAAATACCATGAGAAAAAAAGCCCCAAAGTGAAAAAACTAATCTAAACTAAACCAAAAACTAATCTAAACAAAGCAAAACAAGGCTTGGCTAATATATTACATCGAATACGATCATTAATGTCATTAACTCCGCTCCTCTATCCATATATTCTAGGTTAATAAAAAGGATTCGGAAAAGGTCAATCACTTACATATGTCATGAAATTTGTTTATTTTTGTGGCAGCAATACAGTGCAATAGATAAAATTACTGCAGTGCTGTGCAATTGTCTTAGGCACCCGAATGATATATATGTGCCTAAGACTTCTGCGCAGTCTGTATTTTGTTCTCTTTTTCATTACTTATTTATTTATTTTTGATTTTTTTTTTATGATAACTGTTGTAAATGGGAAGAAAGTCACCGGAGAGACACAGCTGGGAGTTACGAAGTAGTCTCTTTATTTGACAAAATGAGACAGAGCAGGCATCGTACTGAGACTCCTTTCAGAGGAGGAGGCCTGTTCAACCCAACACTACCTGACATTTTATACACTAAAGATCAAAGGAGACAGCAGGACAATTGTATTGTTACTATGTATCTACAATGCTTCCTTTGAATTACATGTAACTTTCACACTTCCTTCTTCGCACCCACACTCCAGACAATTGTCACAAAACATCAAATTTTGTGAAATATATCAGTGAAAATAAACTGATTGTGATAATTTAAATAGTTCGGCACAACATCACAGACCAAAGGGACAGTTGCTATGTGGTTGTTCTACAGTCTGCTCTGAAACTAAAAAAAACTAAAATCAGTTTGAAGGTTTATAGATTGAGGCCGGACTATAACCAATAACTTAGTGGATGTATGAAAATGCCGATTGTTGGATATCATATCAGACTGGATAAATGAGAAATATCCCTTCTGACAGCCGCCTGTGTGTTCACCGGTGTAACAAACAGGAATGTCCGGGAGTATTTCATTAAACACTAGTTGTTAATGTCTGTGTGTATAGAGAGAGAGGAAGGGAGATGGGAGAGAGATGTGGAGGGGTGGGAGGGAAGGGAGGCTGAGGGAGAAGGGAGAGAAGTGGGGATGAGGGGGGAGAAGAAGGGGGAAGGGAGAGTTGAGAGTGAGGGGTAGAGCGAGGAGAGAGAAGAGGAAAAAGTGGGAAGAGAGGTGAGGGAGAGGGGAGAGAAAGAGATTGGTGTGGAGAGGAGAGAAGGAGAAACAGAAAAGGGGAAAAGAGGGCCAGAGAGAGGGGAGAGTGGGGGTAGAGAGATGGCTGAGAGAGGGGGAGGATGAAAGGGGAGAGGGAGGGAGTGGGAAGGAGAAGGAGGAGAGAGAGAAGGAGAGGAGAGGGAGGGGAGGGGGGAAATCCCGCAGGGTGGCCATTTGAACCTCATTGTGACAGTTGACTTCACGTACTAAAAGATGTATGTTGACATAACGGATTACAAAGGCAGACGTGTGTACAAGTACAAAGCTGTCAAGCAGGGAGGGTGTGCCGTTGTGATTCGCTGATGTGCTGTCCGTATGTGTGAAGGACAGGACGAATGCGAACGATTACAGAGCAACACAGAATGAGGTATCAAATGGGGAAGGGAGGGGGTTGTGAACCTCGGCCTATTTTGGAAATTAATACACAGAGAGGAAAAGAAACTTTTTTCGGCAATATACAGTACTTGTCTGAAAACCCCAAATCGAAAGTCATTTGCGTGCACGAAACCAAGCAAGAAAGTTAGCTCGCGTTTCTGGTATTTCCCCGGCAGAATTTCTCACCAATGTGTAAATACCGGCTTTAGTCATGTCTTCGCCTTCGAATTGCTTTCGGCAATTTCCATGCCGGTGTGTATACAGCAGGTTTACCCCGTCTGGATTCAGCTCCGAACGCGTCCACAGCTCTGCTGCCTGGCCTGCTGAGTTCCTCCAGCATTTTGTGTTCTGTTGATTCGGGCTGAGTTCATCCCGCAAACTGTGCGGTTCTTCACGCATTCCAGACCTCCGCCGTTTTCACAGAGTCGGCGGGGACGCGAGTGACTCCCACCCTCGGCAGCAGCCGGCACCGTCCTCCGCTCCGTTCGCCAGAAGCGGGATTGCTGGCGGCCAACCATTTCAATTCCTTTCCCCATGTCAATCCAAAACCTCTTCTGCCACGATGAGGCCATCTCTGGTTGATGGCCACACATTTTAGTTCCACGTCCCAATCCCATTCTGACATGTCTATCCACGGCCTCCTCTACTGTAAAGATGAAGCCACACTCAGGTTGGAGGAACTCACGCTGTTACGTTGGTTTGTAGACAGCCTTATATTCTGTCTGGGTAGCCTCCAACCTGATGGCATGAACATTGACTTCTCTAACTTCCGCTAATGCCCCATCTCCCCCTCGTACCCCATCTGTTACTCATTTTTATACACACATTCTTTCTCTCACTCTCCTTTTTCTCCCTCTGTCCCTCTGAATATACCCCTTGCCCATCCTCTGGGTTCCCCCCCCCCCGCCTTGTCTTTCTCCCCGGACCTCCTGTCCCATGATCCTCTCATATCCCCTTTTGCCTATCACCTGTCCAGCTCTTGGCTCCATCCCTCCCCCTCCTGTCTTCTCCTATCATTTTGCATCTCCCCCTCCCCCTCCCACTTTCAAATCCCTTACTCACTCTTCCTTCAGTTAGTCCTGACGAAGGGTCTCAGCCTGAAACGTCGACTGCACCTCTTCCTATAGATGCTGCCTGGCCTGCTGAGTTCACCAGCAACTTTGATGTGTGTTACTTAAATTTCCAGTATCTGCACAATTCCTCACGTTTGCCCTATATTCCGTCTGGGTAGCCTCCGACCTGATGGCACGAACATCCATTTCTCCTTCTGGTTTTTTAAAAAAATCTCTCCTCCTAGATAAATATATCTATAAATTTTTTTAAAATTCTTTCTATCTACCTATAGGCAGATAAACAAATAAATTAATACTGAGGACATGAGTTGTAGAGTCCTTGAAAGTGAGCCTGCAGGTCGTGGAATCAGTTCAGAGAGAGTTGTGAGGGAAGTTATTCAGGCCTGTTAGGAGCCTGATGACCCCACCCATCCCAGTGCTGAAAGCCTGAGCTGTCCTGGCCTTTACTGACTCCCCAGGAAGGGAGAACTCCAGAGATCCGCTGCCCAGAAGGGGCATTCCACTTTCACCCCAGACTGTAGTGGGTTTGCATTCAACCCCCATTCCCCCATCCTTTTCAACCCAGTCTCTTCTTCCATGTGAGAAAATATGAGCTCCCTTTCTCACCACCGTCCGGTCTGCACAGCCCACACCAGAGCATTTGATGGCTCTGGGCCTTCTACTCAGTGGAATTCAGAAGAATGAGGGGTGACTCATTGAAACCTATGGAAGGTTGAAAGGCCTTGATAGAGTGGATGTGGAGAAGATGTTTCCTGTGGTGGGGGAGTCTAAGACCAGAGGGCACAGCCTCAGAATAGAGTGGCATCCTTTTAGAACAAAGATGAGGAGGAAGTTCTTTAGCCAGAGAGTGGTGAATCTGTAGAATTCATTGCCTTAGGTGGCTGTGGAGGCCAAGTCTTTATGTATATATGAGGCAGAGGTTGATAGATTCTCAATTGGTCAGAGCATGAAGGGATTCGGGGGGGTGGGGGAGAGGCAGGAGATTGGGGCTGAGAGGGAAAATGGAGCAGCCATAATGAAATGACAGAGCAGACTCGATGGGCTAAATGGCCTAATTCTGTTCTGATATCTTTGGGTTTTATGGTCTTACTATGAAGGAACAAGAGGAAATGGTTTATAATTCACAAATGCAGAGGGAATTTGTATGGCTGAGGGTTACTGTTAGCAGCTGTCTCAGCTCCTTGTGCCAGCCTCTGGTACTCTGTTCAACTGCACTTAAGCTAGTGATGGATCAGTACTGTGCTGTTGTCATTTCTTGTAAAACTGACACAATTCCTCCATTAACATTCCTGCCATACTTCTCAGGCAGCTGTGATGGAATTTCTGAAACCACTTTGTTCTGTGTAGGTGGTTTCCAGTGAAAGAGAAGAATAACTCTATTGGTCACATGTATACCGAGACACATCCAGCGTTGTCTTGCATCAATGACCAACGCAGTGCGAGGATTGTGCTGAGGGAAGCCCACAGGTGTCGCCATGCTTCCAGTGCCAACAATCCCAACATGTGGGAATGAGATTAAAAGCCGAGAGGTAATGTTGTAGCTATATAGGACCCTGGTCGAACCCCACTTGGAGTACTGTGCTCAGTTCTGGTTATGTCACTACAGGAAGGATGTGGAAACCATAGCAAGGGTGCAAAGGAGATTTACAAGGATGTTGCCTGGATTGGGGAGCATGCCTTATGAGAATAGGTTGGGTGAACTCAGCCTTTTTTTCCTTGGAGTGACGGAAGATGAGAGGGGACCTGGACAGGGACATGGAGCTGAGAAAAATAGAGGGCTATGGATAAGCCCAGGTAATTTCCAAGGTAAGGACATGTTCGGCACAGCTTTGTGGGCCGAAGGGCCTGTATTGTGCTGAGGGTTTTCTACGTTTCCATAGCGTGCATCCAACTCTTAACACACACTCTTGGAATGAGGGAGGAAATCGCAACACCGGGAGGAGGACGGGAGAAACATACAAACTCCTCACAGAGAGCAGTGGGAACTGAACCCCAATCGGTGATCACTGGCACTGAACAGTTAACCCGACCGGTGATCGGTGATCACTGGCTCTGTACAGTTAACCCAATAAGTGATCAGTGATCACTGGCTCTGTACAGTTAACCGAATCAGTGATCAGTGATCACTGGCACTGTACAGTTATTATGCTAACTGCTATGCCCACATGAAGTAACCCAAGAGGCAACACTTTCCTCATAAACATGTGACAGAGAATGCAAGAAGCAGTAACCAAGAGTGCAAAATCTATGATTATTTTATTTCTATTTATTGAGGTACAGCACAGAACAGGCCCTTCTGGCCCTTTGAGCTGTGACATCCAGCAATCCCCCAATTTAATCCTAGCCTAATCACATCCAGAACGTACAAACTCCTCACAGGCAGCAGTGAGATTTGAGCCCCGGTCACTGATACTGTAAAGTGTTGTGTTAACCACTACATTACCATGCTGTCTCATGTCCCTGATAAGATGTTATACAGCTTACCCCCTCAAGGCATCTTTGAGGAGCAAAGGTTTTTCACGTTGGTTATCCTGTTTACTGTTTAAACACATGCAATCTCTCTGATCATTATCACATTTCAGCATACTGTACGCAAATGACTGCACTTCAGGTTTCAATAGGCATATTTAATGTCAGAGAAATGTATACTATATACATCCTGAAATTCTTCTTCGCAAACATCCACAAAAACAGAGGAGTGCCCCAAAGAATGAATGACAGTTAAATGTTAGAACCCCAAAGCACCCCCCGGCTCCCCCCTGCTACGCATAAGCAGAGGCAAAGCAACACCCCCTCCCACACCAGCAAAAAAGTATCAGCACCCACCACCGAGCACTCAAACATGCAGCAAAGCATCAATAAAGACGCAGACTTGCAGTACCCCAAAGACTACTCGTTCACCTGGTATTCGACATACCACGGGCTCTCTCTCTCCCTAATAAGGGGAAAAGAGGTTTCACAGTGAGAGGGGAGACATAACAAACAACTCACCAATTTATGGAGTTAAAAGTATATTGCGTTGCTTCTTCCGAGCTCCGTGCCCAAAGAACCCGGGTCTTCGGGCACACAGTCACCAGCAAGCTCACTGCTTTCGATCTTCTGTCTCCCACAGCACATCAGGTGATGGTGGCACCAGCCTCAAATCAGCCTGCCTCCAGATCCATGAAAATCCCGCATCCTGAAGGCGCACTGGTCTTCCAGGCCACATCCTTGGCATATCAAATAGTGGCCAGTCATGAGGCCCCAAGAGCAGGTCCCATTCCCACAAAGAACCAAAGTCAGCCTCTAGCTCCAGGTCAGGGACTTCAAAAGAACCTGATGTGGATGATGTTGACAACATGGAGTTTGCGATTTTAGAACTGGCTTATTTATACTTCTGTTATTGAAAAGATTATTGATTCACGATGTCGAATTACAAAGAAGCAAAGGGCATGAAGTGCAAAAGAACTGCTAGTTCATTTAAAGCAGAATGGCTTAATGAAGCGATAGAAACTGTTCCACTGAAAGCTCATGAGATCAGGAACGTGTGGCTACGAGAAATATTTAGATACAATACAGAAACTGGTGTTACCTGCATGTATTGTTGCGATGCAAAAGTTGCTGGAGAATTTGCAAGTGGGAAGAAGTAGAGTGATATTTGGAAACTTGACCTTTTAAAGTGTCATTTAGCAAGCAAATCACAATGGACGGTGCGCAAAAGCTATGGAAAGAAACTCCTTCATTACCCACTTCAGGCCTGCTACCTATGTTTTGTGAGGGTGCAGATGAATGAGAGTGAAAATGATCAAACCCAGAGGAGATCAAAGATCTTATTGACCGTGTTTTGCTAGCTGTTAAAATGAATGCTCTCTATATAAAATTCCGTGCACACATATTGTTGTCACTGGACAAAAAAATTGCACAGCACAAGATTTTTTGCACACTGGTCATTACAAATTGAAGGGAACATTGGTCCTTAATGATGGATGCCAATTTTTTGAGATATCATCTTTTGAAGGTGCCCTTGATGGTGAGGATCTAGTGCCCATGATGGAGCTGGCTGAGTTTACAACTCTGCAGATTTTCCAGATTCTGTGCAGTGGTCCCTCCATACCAGGCAGTGATGCAACCAGTTAGAATGCTCTCCACGGTACACCGGTAAAATTCTGCTAGATTGGCTGAGAATCGATAGACTCTCAAATGTGGACATTTGGCCAATTATTCTGGGTACAGTCACATGCTAAACAACAAATCTAACCTATTGAATGCTGAAATGCCTCAATAGAGTGGATGTGGAGAGGATGTTTTTGGACACAGCCTCAGAATAGAGGGGCATCCTTTTAGATTGGAGATGAGGAGAAATTTCCTTAGCTAGAGAGCGTTGAATCTGTGGAGTTCGCATGGTCACAGATGGCTGTGGAGGCCAAGCCGATGAGTATAGTTAAGGCAGAGGCTGATAGATTCTTGATTGGTCAGGATATGAAAAGATACGGGGAGAAGACTGGAGAATGGGGATGAGAGGGAAAATGGATCAGCCATGATGAAATGGCGGAGCAGACTCGATAGGCCGAATGGTCTAATTATGCTCCCATTTCTTATGGTCTAAGTACTAGCATCTGTACACTGAACAGATCCAGAAATCTGTAAAACTAAAGCACACCTTCTTAAAAGAATATAGGAATAATTCAGAGTCCAATTGATTTTAGCATGTAAGCTTAAGCAAAAATCAATTTCTTATGTACATAGGGGAATTAAATTTAAAACCACTTTTGTCTGGAAAGGTTGAGTTTCTGTTATATGTTTGATCTCTTTGATGGTTCTGATGACTTAACAGATTGTATATGCAGATGATCAGAATCCTCACATGCTGTATTTGTTGATTAGGCACTGCTCCAGTAGAAATGCTTAATGAAAGTGGATGCTTTTCCAATATCTTCCATTTCAGGGGACTCTTTCCTAATGAGGGTACTAAAGAAGATGACGCCAGCGAACAATGCGACCAATGGCTATGTCCTTCAGACAGTTCACAAAACTATTTCTTTTACTTCATCTTCTTTCAGATATGATTCAGCTACGATTGAAGTCTGTGATTTACATATTGACAGTGTGTTAAAGCTGGCACACTACACCAGGGACAGTATGGTGCAGCATCCAGGCTGCAGTTGGTTCTGCCCCCCAGTATTCGCTCGGCAAAAGGCAAGCTGTATTGTGGTCAGCTACAGATGTCTGCAGCACTTATGGCCTCAAGCCACAGGGTTGCCTGTTTACAGCCGCCAGGAGAGAGGTAACGGAGCCGGTGTGCTCCACTGGGGACAATATGGCGTGGCATTTAGGCTGCAGTTGGTGCTGCCCCCCAGTGTTTGCTCCGCAGAAGGCAAGCTGCATTGTGGTGGACTGCAGATTACTGCGGCATTCATGGACTCAGTCTGGACTTTCTCTTTTGCTTGGCTGTATCTACAGATATCTTACATATGCTTGTTATGTTGTATATGCTATGTGTGCTTTGTGCTGTGTGTGACTGGTGGTACTGTGTTTTACACCTTGATTGAAACCAACGAGGACAAGAGCAGAAGTCAAGCAGACGTTCAGCACCGTCTGTCTGCGTTTCACTGGACTCTCTCTCCATCTTGCTCGCTGCTGCCAGAGGAAAGTGCCTGTCTTTGACCGGTCTCTCTTTCACTCTTGCTCAATGCTACCAGAGGAAGGTGCCTGTGATCCAGAATCCCTGGAGCAGGAGGCCCCGAGTCCTCGGCTTTGCTTGTTGCTCGGCGGCCGGGACGGGGTCGAAGCGCTCGGCAGAGATGGTGCTCGGTGCTCCGTGTTGGCGGGCTGGTCGGAGGCTCGAAATTTTCGGACAGACTCAGAGTTAGCTGTGGTCTGGTGCTTCCAATGCATTGGCAGTTGTCGGCGCCTGGAGGTTTATGGCAGAACAAGTTTCTCCCTTTTGCCGCCTGTTATCAGGACTATCGAGAGCCAATCGGAACTTTGAGACTTTTTTTGACCATGCCCATGGTCTGCTCTTTATCAAATTATGGTATTGCTTTGCACTGCCGTAACTATACGTTATAATTAAGTGGTCTTGTCAGTGCTAGTCTTTGGTTTGTCCTGTTTTTTTTGTGATATCACTCTGGAGGAACATTGTATCATTTCTTAATGACAATAAACGAGGACTGAGAGTCCTCATAATCTAATCTAATAATCTAATCTTTGACCGGTCTCTCTTTCACTCTTGCTCAATGTTACCAGAGGGTTATGCCTGGGTCTTGGGCAAGCTTTACTCAATGCAACTCTGATTGTACTCTGTAGTTCATATTATAATGTGTTTCTGGTTTCTGGCTACTCCTATTTTTATTATAATTTTGTATGATTCTGACTGGCTGTGTGGCCTGCAGTCAACAAACGACACAGCACTAAATTGGATTGAACTGAACTAACGTGAACATCCCCAGACTGTTTCAGCGAATCTGTGGTTTGGTGTTTTACACTCTGTGCTTTCCACTTGTTACTTTTGCTATTTGCACAATTTTTTCTTTTTTTTTGTCGTTGGGTGTTTGATGTTTTCTTTGAACAGGTTCGATGGTGTTTCTTTGTTTCATGGCTGCCTGTGGAAGGACAAATCAGGGTAGTACACTGCATACATACTTTGATAATTAATGTACTTTGAATCTTTGAATGATGAGGACTCCTTTTGGAGCACAGATCTGCTTATATAGTTAAATAAGCTTTAACATAAAACATCAAACACTATGGCAGGGTACGGGCCTTTTGGCTCACAATATGGTGCCGACCACTCTAAGATCAATCTAACCATTCCCCCTCCCCCCGCCACATAGCCCTCCATTTTTCTTCCACCCATGTGCCTATCTAAGAGTTTCTTAAATGTACCTGCTGTATCTGCCTTTACCACCACCCCTGGCATTGTGCTCCATACACCCACAACTCTCTATGTGGAAAAATCTCTCTGAAATACCCCCTATACTCTCCTCCAGTTACCTTAAAATTATGCCCCCTCAAGTTAGCCATTTCCAGCAAAAATTCATCATAAAATAATTATTTACAAGAAGAAACCATGTCATTTACATTTCTTAAAGCCAATAGCATGGTTAAAGCCCTCCCCACATGTGCCAGCAGCACATCTCGACAGAGCATTGTCACAGGAAAGCAGGATCTATCAACAGGGTCCCCTACCACCCACGTCAGGCTCTCCTCGCACTATTGCCATCAGGAAGAAGGTACAAGACCCTCAAGACCCACACCACCAGGTTCAGGAACAGTTATTACCTCTCAACCATCTGACTCTTGAACCAGAGGGGATAATTTCACTCGACTCATCACTGAACTGTTCCCACAACCTATGGACTTACTTTCAAGGATGCTTCATCTTATGTTCTTGATATTTATTTATTATTATTATTATTTCTTTCTTTTCGTATTTGCAGTTTGTAGTCTTTCACGCACTGGTTGAAATCCCAAGTTGATGGGGTCTTTCATTGATTCTATTGTGGTTATTATTCTATTATGGATTTATTGAGTATGCCCACAAGGAAATGAAACTCAGGGTGGTATATGGTACTTTAATAATAAATTTACTATGAACTGTTGACACTCATGTGACCCCGCTGGGGTGGTACAATAATTGAGGGGCTTCCTCACCGGACCTGGCCCCTCCCTCTCCAGTTGGAGAAGAACCCTACATTGTAGTCCTTTCCCACAGAGTCCTTGTGTTGGCTGCACCAAGCCTCAGCATGTCCTCCTGTCGCCTGGTATGTGCCAGCTGGCAGCATTCCTCCACAGACGTCTCGATGTGATGGCAGACGAATAAGTTTCGCACGGACCAAAGGGTGTCTTTCATTGAGTTGATGATGTTGTGGACCACAGATACACAATTCCATGAAGATGGCATTTTTAAAATTCAAAATAAACTTCATTCATCATAAAAAATATTTACAAGAATAAACAGTGTGATGCCCTTTCATTCTTTACATAGATAGACAATACTCTCTGTACTGATCTATAATGTTCCTACGTGTCAATAGCACCCTCGACCCTCGTGTGGCCCTCTGAGGTGATATGCTACTACAATAACTCAGGGGCTTCCTCACCCAACCAGCCTCTCCCTCTCTAGTAGCAGGAGAACCCTATTCCGAGGTCCTTCCCCACCGAGCCGTTGCGGTGGCTGCACAAACCTCAGTGCGTCCCTCAGCACGTACTCCTGCTGTCATGAGCCCTGCGGGCCTGCGCCGCAAACCATAGAGCTCTGGGCTACAACGTTTCTAGAGCTCCTGTATTTGTTAATGGTTGGCTTATCTAATGTCATTAAGCACTTGAAGTTTTCATTTATTTTGACTTGCATGTGTTTTCCACATACTGTGATTATTTAAAGCAGACTCCAGATATCACGGGGTCCTTCTTTTGAGAATGATTTATTTCACAGTGTTGCTTGGTTGACCCACCGATGTCTGGCTGGAATTCCTATGTATAAACTTCTACTTCCTTTTCTACATGGGAGTTTGTCGTTCCTCTGCACCTGGGTACAATCATTGCCAGTGTACACCAAGGCACCTGCAGCCTAGAGGACTGAAGTACACAGCACACAACATACAGTGTGGGAATGTGTGAGCAACGTTCTAACAACACAGGCACCACAGTTCAGTTTACAGGCAGATGGTAACAATAAGAGATATTTGAGAGAATGGGTCATGTCTGACCCTGTTTCAGGCATATAACACTCCCTTTAGTGATTTGTTATATTCTATAACTCCAAAACATAAAACTAATTGAAAGAAAAACACGGGAGCCAGGGATAACTCAGTTTTAGGTCAGTGAGGCACGCACATACAACATCAAAATTCAAAGTTCAAAGTAAATTTTATTAACAGAGTACACATATGTCACCACATACATCCCTGAGATTCATTTTCCTGTGGGCATACTCAGCAAATCTATAAAAGAGTAAATATAACAGGATCAATGAAAGATCAACCAGAATGCAGAAGACAACAAACTGTGCAAATGCAAATGTAAATAAATAGCAATAAATAACCAGAACATGAGGTAACGGGATTAAGAGTCCAGCTGCAGTGCTGTCGACAAAAAAGCCTTGCAGAGGGTGGTTAGGGGAGCAGAGAAGGTTATTGGGGTCTCCCTACCTTCTGTCCAAGACCTCTTTCAGAGTCAATGCCTCCAGAAGACACGGTACATCATTAAAGACCCCTCACATCCTCTCTATGAACTGTTTGTTCTTCTGCCATCAGGCAAACGTTACAGGAGCATCAAAACTAAAACCACAAGGCTACTAAACAGCTTCCTCCCACAGGCAGTCAGACTGCTAAATAGCTGCTCTACCTGACTCTGCTTTGGACACTTTTAACTTGCACTGGACACTTATAACTGATTTTAACTGACATGTGACTGTTGTGTTTTACTATTTATTGTTATGTTTATTATTTAGTGTTGCGTTTGTTACGTTATGATTGCACTGCCCCTGAGAAACGCTGTCTCATTCTGCCCTGCAGAGCTGATGTACGGTTAGAATGACAATAAAGTTTTTTGAATCTTGAATCTTAAAGTGAGATCATTGGTTGTGGGAACATCTTAATAGATGGACAAGTGAGTGAAGGTATCCCCTTTTGTTCAAGAGCCTGATGGTTGAGGGGTGATAACTGTTCCTGAACCTGGTGGTACGAGTACCTTTACATGATGGCAGCAGTGAGAAGAGAGTATGGCCTGGGTGGTGGGATCTCTGATGATGGAGGAGCTTTAGAAAGGCTGAAGAGGTGATTTGCCTGGATTGGAGAGCATGTCTTATAAGGAAAGGAGTGAGCTAGGCGTTTCTCTTTGGAGTGAAGGAGGAATGGAGATGTATAAGACATAGACAGAGTAAAGAGCCAGCATCTTTTTCCAGGATTGAACTAGCTAATACAAGAGGGCATAATTTTAAAGAGATTGGAGGTAAGTATAGGGGTGATGCCTGAAGTTAGTATTTTACACAGGGAGTGGTGGGTTAGTGGAACACCCTGCCATGGGTGGTGGTAGAGGCAGATAAAATCGGAGTTGTACAGGCCACTCCCCTGTACAGTGGATACAATGGATTGCAGAAGTGTTGATGAACTCCAACCGTGCCATCAGCTCCGGTCAATGGAGACAGGAGGTCATTGATGCCCTCTGCTCCACTGGGAGCTCAGGACCCAAGAAGACAGACACATGGAAAATGGAGAGTTACGTGGCAGGGAAGAGTTAGATTAATCAGCATAAAAAGTTAAAAGGTCAGCACAATATTGTGGACCGAAGGGCCTGTGCTGTGTCATTGAATGTATTCTACATTCTATTTAGGTTAACTGCAGCAAAATATGTTAAATTCTGGGGATATCTTTAACTCATACCCAAGATTAAATTCAAACACATGGTTTCTCTGTTGGAGTATGTGCTGACAGTGCATTTAGAATACAAAGCTTTTAAAGCTTGCTAACTCAAAAAGTGCAGAGATTTGGTGTCAAAGTAGGAAGTGGGCCTTGTGAATGCTGGGGACTTTATCAGCTGGGTTGAAACTATCTGCAGAAGATCAGCGGGATCCCAGTGAACTTTGTGGTAGCAGCCCTATGAGTTATAGCTAATATAAAAATATTCAAGATTTATTTATTTATTGAGATACAGCACGGAATAGGCCCTTCCAGCCCTTCAAGCCATGCCACCCAGCAATCCCCGATTTAACCCTAATCACAGGGCAATTTACAGTGACCAATTAACCTACCAACCGGTTCGTCTTTGGTCTGCGGGAGACCTCCGGGTTGAATGTAGAGAAAAGTATACGGTGAGAGAAGGAAGAAAGAATCATACTGGGCACCATGTGGGAATTTCAAGATTTAATAACTTTGCATGTGATTGGTTCAAAAGTAGTTTTCAATATAATCAAAAAGTTCGGAATCAGGTTTAATACCACCGGTATACGTCGTGAGATTTGTTAATTTAGCAGTTGCAGTACATGATAATATAGAAAAAAATAGATAAATTAATTACAGTAAGTATATATATGTATATTAAATAGTTAAATTTTAAGAAGTACAAGAACAGAAATAAAAAGGTGAGGTGGTGCTCATGGGTTCAGTGTCCTTTGAGAAATCAGATGGCAGAGGGGAGGAAGCTGTTCCTGAATCACCGAGTGTGTGTCTTCATGTTCCTGCACCTCCTTCCTCGTGGTAACAATGAGAAGAGGGCACGTCCTGGGTCCTTAATGATGGACGTCCCCTTTCTGAAGCACTGCTCCTTGAAGATGTCTTAGATACTATGGAGACTAGTACCCAAGATGGAGCTGACTAATATTACAACCTCCTATAGCTTATTTCGATCCTGTGCAGTAGCCCCCACGCACCCCCCCACCCCATACCAGACCGCAAAGCAGCCAGTCAGAATGTTCTCCACAGTACATCTGTATATGTCTTTGAGTGTTTCAGGTGACAAAACAAGTCTCCTCAAATTCCTAATGAAATATAGTTGTGAAACACATTGATATGTGGCAGCAGAACATTGCAATACACAATGATATCTGTAAATCACAGCAAGATGTATATATATATATTTCAAAAAAGTTAAATTAAATAAGCATTGTCAAAAGAGATATGAAAGTAGTGAGGTAGTGTTTGTGGGTTCAATGTCCATTCAGAAATTGAATGGTAGAGGGAAAGAAGCTGTTCCTGAATCACTGAGTGTGTGTGTGTGTGTGTGTGTGTGTGTGCGCGCGCGCGCGCGCAACACTCACAACACGCTGGAGGAACTCAGCAGGTCAGGCAGCATCTGTGGAAACGATCAGTCAATGTTTTGGGCTGGAACCCTTCATCAGGACTGAAGAGGGAAGGGGCAGAGGCCCTATAAAGAAGGTGGGGGGAGGGTGGGTTGGAGAAGACTGGTAGGGTCCAGGTGAAAAACCAGTAAGGGGAAAGATAAAGGGGTGGGGGAGGGGAAGCAGGGAGGTGACAGGCAGGAAAGGTGAAGAAGGAATAGGAGAAAACACAATGGATAGTAGAAGGAGACGGAACCATGAGAGAGGTGATAGGCAGCTGGGGGAGGGAGGGGCAGAATGAAATAGGGATAGAGGAAGGGAGGGGGAGGGAATTACCAGAAATTGGAGAATTCTATGTTCATACCAAGGGGCTGGAGACTACCTAGACTGTATATGAGGTGTTGCTCCTCCAACCTGAGTTGAGCCTCATCATGGCAGTAGAGGAGGCCATGTATGGACATATCTGAATGGGAATGGGAAGCAGAGTTGAAGTGGGTGGCTACTGGGAGATCCTGTCTGTTGTGGCGGACAGAGTGGAGGTGCTCGACGAAGCGGTCCCCCAATCTGCGTCGGGTTTCACCGATGTAGAGGAGTGTGTGTGTGTGTCTCTTCTATAGCCCAGTGGTACTGAGGCCAATTGCCCAGCTGGGTGGTGTAGCAGTTAGCACAACACTATTAAGTTTCAGGCCATCAGAGTTCAAAGTCCAAAGTAAATTTATTATCAAAATACATATATGTCATCATATACAGACCTGAGGTTCGTTTTCCTATGGGCGTTCTCAATAAATCCAATAGCTATTTCAGACTCAGTGAAAGACTGCAACAACAGGGCAGACAACTAGTGTGCAAAAGACAAAAAACTGCAAATATAAAAATTTTTTAAAAATTAAAACTTACTGTTCACTGTCCTCAATATCATAGAAACATAGAAACATAGAAAATAGGTGCAGGAGTAGGCCATTCGGCCCTTCGTGCCTGCACCGCCATTTATTATGATCATGGCTGATCCTCCAACTCAGAACCCCGCCCCAGCCTTCCCTCCATACCCCCTGATCCCTTTAGCCACAAGGGCCATATCTAACTCCCTCTTAAATATAGCCAATGAACTGGCCTCAACTGTTCCCTGTGGCAGAGAATTCCACAGATTCACCACTCTCTGTGTGAAGAAGTTTTTCCTAATCTCGGTCCTAAAAGGCTTCCCCTCTATCCTCAAACTGTGGCCCCTCGTTCTGGACTTCCCCAACATCGGGAACAATCTTCCTGCATCTAGCCTGTCCAATCCCTTTAGGATCTTATACGTTTCAATCAGATCCCCCCTCAATCTTCTAAATTCCAACGAGTACAAGCCCAGTTCATCCAGTCTTTCTTCATATGAAAGTCCTGCCATCCCAGGAATCAATCTGGTGAACCTTCTTTGTACTCCCTCTATGGCAAGGATGTCTTTCCTCAGATTAGGGGACCAAAACTGCACACAATACTCCAGGTGTGGTCTCACCAAGCCCTTGTACAACTGCAGTAGTACCTCCCTGCTCGAATCCTCTCGCTATAAATGCCAGCATACCATTCGCCTTTTTCACCGCCTGCTGTACCTGCATGCCCACTTTCAATGACTGGTGTATAGTGACACCCAGGTCTCGTTGCACCTCCCCTTTTCCTAATCAGCCACCATTCAGATAATAATCTGTTTTCCTATTTTTGCCACCAAAGTGAATAACTTCACATTTATCCACATTAAATTGCATCTGCCATGAATTTGCCCACTCACCCAACCTATCCAAGTCACCCTGCATCCTCTTAGCATCCTCCTCACAGCTAACACTGCCACCCAGCTTCGTGTCATCCGCAAACTTGGAGATGCTGCATTTAATTCCCTCATCCAAGTCACTAATATATATTGTAAACAACTGGGGTCCCAGCACTGAGCCTTGCGGTATCCCACTAGTCACCGCCTGCCATTCTGAAAAGGTCCCGTTTATTCCCACTCTTTGCTTCCTGTCTGCTAACCAATTCTCCACCCACACCAATACCTTACCCCCAATACTGTGTGCATTAAGTTTGCACACTAATCTCCTGTGTGGGACCTTGTCAAAAGCCTTTTGAAAATCCAAATATACCACATCCACTGGTTCTCCCCTATCCACTCTACTAGTTACATCCTCAAAAAATTCTATGAGATTCGTCAGACATGATTTTCCTTTCACAAATCCATGCTGACTTTATCCGATCATTTCACTGCTTTCCAAGTGTGCTGTTATCACATCCTTGATAACTGACTCCAGCAGTTTCCCACCACCGACGTTAGGCTAACCGGTCTATAATTCCCCGGTTTCTCCTTTTTTAAAAAGTGGGGTTACATTAGCCACCCTCCAATCCTCAGGAACTAGTCCAGAATCTAACGAATTTTGAAAAATTATCACTAATGCATCCACTATTTCTTGGGCTACTTCCTTAAGCACTCTAGGATGCAGACCATCTGGCCCTGGGGATTTATCTGCCTTCAATCCCTTCAATTTACCTAACACCACTTCCCTACTAACATGTATTTCACTCAGTTCCTCCATCTCACTGGACCCTCTGTCCCCTACTATTTCTGGAAGATTATTTATGTCCTCCTTAGTGAAGACAGAACCAAAGTAATTATTCAATTGGTCTGCCATGTCCTTGCTCCCCATAATCAATTCACCTGTTTCTGTCTGCAGGGGACCTACATTTGTTTTTACCAGTCTTTTCCTTTTTACATATCTATAAGAGCTTTTACAGTCCGTTTTTATGTTCCCTGCCAGTTTTCTCTCATAATCATTTTTCCCCTTCCTAATTAAGCCCTTTGTCCTCCTCTGCTGAACTCTGAATTTCTCCCAGTCCTCAGGTGAGCCACTTTCTCTGGCTAATTTGTATGCTTCTTCTTTGGAATTGATACTATCCCTAATTTCTCTTGTCAGCCACGGGTGCACTACCTTCCTTGATTTATTCTTTTGCCAAACTGGGATGAACAATTGTTGTAGTTCATCTATGCAACCTTTAAATGCTTGCCATTGCATATCCACCATCAATCCTTTAAGTGTCATTTGCCAGTCTATCTTAGCTAATTCACGTCTCATACCTTCAAAGTTACCCCTCTTTAAGTTCAGAACCTTTGTTTCTGAATTAACTATGTCACTCTCCATCTTAATGAAGAATTCCACCATATTATGGTCACTCTTACCCAAGGGGCCTCTCACGACAAGATTGCTAATTAACCCTTCCTCATTGCTCAAAACCCAGTCCAGAATAGCCTGCTCTCTAGTTGGTTCCTCAACATGTTGGTTCAAAAAACCATCCCGCATACATTCCAGGAAATCCTCTTCCTCAGCACCTTCACCCAATCTACATGTAGATTGAAGTCACCCATTATAACTGCTGTTCCTTTATTGCACACATTTCTAATCTCCTGTTTAATACCATTTCCGACCTCACTACTACTGTTAGGTGGCCTGTACACAACTCCCACCAGCGTCTTCTGCCCCTTAGTGTTACGCAGCTCCACCCATATCGATTCCACATCTTCCCGGCTTATGTCCTTCCTTTCTATTGCGTTAATCTCTTCTTTAACCAGCAACGCCACCCCACCTCCCCTTCCTTCATGTCTATCCCTCCTGAATATTGAATATCCCTGAACGTTGAGCTCCCATCCCTGGTCACCCTGGAGTCATGTCTCTGTGATCCCAACTATATCATAATCATTAATATCAATGGCCTTTCTCTTTGAATTGATCAGTTTCAGTACTTGTGTAAGCGAGAATGAGATTCAAGATGTCATAAGGAAGAAAATCAGTTTAATAGCAAAAATATTTACCTCAGTCAGTAAATATTTGTTCTGCTCCACAAAACACACTTACCAATACTTCTGCTGTAACCGGATAGTTTTTAAATAAACCATCCTGCATTTAATAACTGGAAACTATTTTCCTGGGCAAAGAACTCAGCTCAGAACCAGAATCAGATTTAATACCATTGGCATATCTCCTGAAATTTGTTGTTTTGTGGCAGTGCTACAGTACAATACACAATAAATATTTAAATATAAGTAATTAAATAAGTAGCGCAAAAAGAGAGCATAAAAGCAATGAGGTGGCGTTTGTGGGTTGTCTCATCGTCTGTTTCAAAATCTTTAAATTCCTCAGTGTTATCATTTCAGAGGACCAGTCCTGGGCCCAGCACACAAATGCAATTATGAAGGAAGCACGGCAGCACCTCTACTTCCTTTGGAGCTTGCAAGATTCGGCATGACATCTAAAACTTTGACGTGCTTCTATAGATGTGTGGTGGAGAATATTGACTGACTGTATCACAGCATGGTATGGAAACACCAATGCCTTTGAATGGAAAATTCTACAAAAAGTAGTGGATTTGGCCCAGTCCATCAAAGGTAAAGCCCTCCTGGCCATTGAGCACATCTACATGAAATGCTATCGCAGGAAATCAGCATTCATCATCAGGGACCCCCACCACCCAGGTCATGCTCTCTTCTCAGTGCTGCCATCAGGAAGGAAGTACAGGAGCCTCAGGACTCACACCACCAGGTTCAGGAACAGTTTTTACCCTTCAACCATCAGGCTCTGGAACAAAGGGGGATAACTTCACTCAACTTCACTCACCCCATCATTGAACTGTTCCCACAACCTATGGACTTACTTTCAAGGATTCTTCATCTCATATTCTTGATACTTATTACTATTATTATTGTCATCATCATCATCAATATTTTTCTCAGCGTAAACTGGTAAGTCCTGAGGTATGGGCATAGCCAAGCACACTCATCGTTTCAATTGCTAGGTTTCAGATTATTCTAGTGGTGTTTAGTATTGTGGCTTTCTGGAGATTTACATAAATATTTCTGAGTAGTCCTCATTGTTTAGTGTTATTGTGTAGTGACTCGAGGATGATACCAGTTGTAGATAATGTATGCCCTGTTCATGTTCCATACTCTTTCAATTTCCTCTTTTAATTCAGCATATTTCTGGTGTTTTTCACTCATTGATTTCTGTAAGTTATGTGTGTTTGGAATGGCTGTATCTATTTAGTAAGTTGTTCTTACTTGTTTATCCTGTAATATTATATCTGGACAGTTATTATGGATTGTCCAATCTGTAATAACGGATCAGACATAATATAATTTGTGTGATTCTGTCTCTAAAACTGGATCAGGCTTGTATTTATAGTACAGTATGATTTCTTTTATGAGTTTGTATTTTAAAGCGAGATTTCGGTGAATGATGTTTGCCACTTGATTGCGCCTGTATAAGCACTGTATTCAGATTGCTGCAGGATCCTGTAACATGTTGGATAGTTTCTGGTTTCTCTTTGCATTTTCTAGATTATCCATCTTGAATTGGTTGTGCTCTTATTATGTATTTTTGATCATTTTTTTGTCAACCACTTGGTCCTGTATTGCAACAAGGAACCCTTTTGTTTCTGGGACGAGGTCTCCAACTCTGAGCCAGGCGTTTGATGCTTCCTTGGCGACATCTGGTTTGCTCAGATCATGGGGATGTCGTCCATGGAGGGACATGCTCTTCCATTGGTTAACTTTTTCTTCTATAGTGGTAATTTCTTCACTTGTCTGGGTTGTGCTCACATTGAAGTTTAGTGGTGTGTACTTCTTATCAGAATTGCATGTGCTCACATGGAGTGCTGAATTCTGTTGTCATTGATGAAAGTGTCTCCTGAGAAGTTTTATCTGACTGTTGTGCAGATTTTTACTGTCTGTTACTCCTCTTCATCCTTCTGTCTCCAGTAGTGTTAATCTAAGCACGTTCCAGTTTACATAATATTTTCTGAAATTTGTCATTTCAGTTCTTATTTTTCTTTGTAAATTTTCCAGATCAGTTTCAGACAAAGATCTCATGCCAAAAGAATAAGTTAATATTGTTATAGTGGAAGTGTTTATTGCCTTTGTAATATTTTTACTGCTGAGATCTGTTTGGCAGGCCTTGAAGTAAATTCAGTCAAAAGTTTTCCCTTTATCGCACTATGATCTATTTTCTTTGCTTGTTGATATCCCAGCTGTTTCATATTCATCCATCAGTTGTATTGTATCCTGCTGCTCTGTCTTGTATTCTATTAGATCCATTGCACCTTACTTTATGTTAAATGTTCTGCATTTATCCAGTCTAAAGTTCATGTTTATATCTTTCAAAAACATTTCTACACAATTAATTGAATTAATTGAACATAGAACATAGAATAGTACAGCACAGTACATGCCCTTCAGCCCACAATATTGTGCCAACCCTCAAACCCTGCCTCCCATATAATCCCCCACTTTAAATTCCTCCATATACCTGCCTAGTAGTCTCTTAAATTTCACTAGTGTATCTGCCTCCACCACTGACTCAGGCAGTGTATTCCATGCACCAACCACTTCCTGAGTTAAAAAACCTTCCTCTAATATCCCCCTTGAACTTCCCACCCCTTACCTTAAAGTCATGTCCTCTTGTATTGAGCAGTGGTGCCCTGGGGAAGAGGCGCTGGCTATCCACTCTATCTATTCCTCTTGATGTCTTGCATACCTCTATCAGGTCTCCTCTCATCCTCCTTCTCTCCAAAGAGTAAAGCCCTAGCTCCCTTAATCTCTGATCATAATCCATACTCTCTAAACCAGGCAGCATCCTGGTAGATCTCCTCTGTACCCTTTCCAATGCTTCCACATCCTTCCTATAGTGAGGCGACCAGAACTGGACACAGTACTCCAAGTGTGGCCTAATCAGAGTTTTATAGAGCTGCATCATTATATCACGACTCTTAAACTCTATCCTTCGACTTATGAAAGCTAACACCCCATAAGCTTTTTTAACTACCCTATCTACCTGTAAGGAAACTTTCAGGAATCTGTGGGCGTGTACCCCCAGATCCCTCTGCTCCTCCACACTACCAAGTATCCTGCCATTTACTTTGTACTCTGCCTTGGAGTTTGTCCTTCCAAAGTGTACCACCTCACACTTCTCTGGGTTGAACTCCATCTGCCACTTCTCAGCCCACTTCTGCATCCTATCAATGTCTCTCTGCAATCTTCGATAATCCTCTACACTATCTACAACACCACCAACCTTTGTGTCATCTACAAACTTGCCAACCCACCCTTCTACCCCCACATCCAGGTCGTTAATAAAAATCACGAAAAGTAGAGGTCCCAGAACTGATCCTTGTGGGACACCACTAGTCACAGCTCTCCAATCCGAATGTACTCCCTCCACTACAACCTTCTGCCTTCTGCAGGCAAGCCAACTCTGAATCCACCTGGCCAAACTTCCCTGGATCATATGCCTTCTGACTTTCTGAATAAGCCTACTGTGTGGAACCTTGTCAAATGCCTTACTAAAATCCATGTAGATCACATCCACTGCACTACCCACATCTATACGGCTGGTCACCTCTTCAAAGAACTCTATCAGTCTTGTTAGGCACGATCTGCCCTTCACAAAGCCATGCTGACTGTCCCTGATCAGACCATGATTCTCTAAATGCCCATAGGTCCTATCTCTAAGAATCTGTTCCAACAGCTTTCCCACCACAGACATAAGGCTCACTAGTCTATAATTACCCAAACTATCCCTACTACCTTTTTTGAACAAGGGAACAACATTCGCCTCCCTCCTATCCTCCGGTACCATTCTCGTGGACAACGAGGACATAAAGATCATAGCCAGAGGCTCAGCAATCTCTTCCCTCACCTCGTGGAGCAGCCTGGGGAATATTCCGTCAGGCCCCGGGGACTTATCCATCCTAATGTATTTTAACAACTCCAACTACTCCCTTAATATCAACATGCTCCAGGACATCAACCTCACTCATGTTGTCCTCACCGTCATCAAGTTCCCTCTCAATAAAGCTTTAGCTTTTTTGATGAAGGAACATATAACTTCAAATCATCCATGTATAGAAGATGTGTTAGGGTATAACTCATTTCATTGTTCCTGATTTGATACCCTATTTTCATCCAATTCAGTAAATTAGAGAGTGGGTTTAAAGCTAGACACAAACTTTGTGGGCTTAGAGAGTTGTCTTGGAAAATGCCTTAGTTTATTTTGATAACAGTGGTTGTTCTTTTTTGGTTGTTAGTAGATAGGGTGATTATAGTATACAATGCTTCATCAGATGTTGAAGGAATTTCACAAGTGTGGGGTGTAGTTTATATATATTAAGAACTTCTATTAACCATGAGTGTTTGACAGTATCAAATGTTTTTTGATAGTCAATGTAACATCATGAAAGATTTCTGCTTTTCCACCGGGCTTAATTTAGAATTATGGAATCTCTTATCAGTTGTTCTTTACATCCTTCCATCCCCTTACAGCATCCTTTCTGCTCTTCTGTAAGTATATTGTGGTTATCTCAGTGAGTAGTGATTAGTTGTGAGATGCATGATGTTATAATTTTATATATAGTTTGTAAGCAAGTAATAGGACAATATTTTGATGGATTTTTTGTGATTTCCCCTTTAGGTAAATATATATGTTTTACCTTCTGACAAAAATTCAGGCACTTTTTCAGGATTTTTGATATGCATTATTCGGTATGGATGAAGGCAAGTACATTTTTTATACCAATAATTGTGAACATTATCACTGCCAGTACATTTCCAGTTGTGGGTATTTTTATAACCTCTTTCAGCATATCCATTGTTACTTCAGGAATTTGCATTTCTTCAATCGTGTGTGTGTGTTCTTGTTTCTCCCTAATCCAGCTTGCTTCTGATTGTGCATCACCCTGTTTGACCAGATATTAGACCAAAAATCCATTATCTCTGTGTTTGTTGGTAATTCTGCACTAGCGTTGCTGACATTTTGATGTGTCAAATTTAGTTTCAGTGTCCTATATAAACCTTTGTCATTGTTTCTGAACTGATAACTCTGTTTTCTTCACAGCAGGCCAGGCAGCATCTCTAGGAAGAGGTACAGTCGACGTTTCAGGCTGAGACCCTTCGTCAGGACTAACTGAAGGAAGAGTGAGTAAGAGATTTTAAGAGTTAGTAAGAGATCTCTTACTAACTCTTCCTTCAATTAGTCCTGACGAAGGGTCTCGGCCTGAAACGTCGACTGTACCTCTTCCTAGAGATGCTGCCTGGCCTGCTGCATTCACCAGCAACTTTGTTGTGTGTTGCTTGAATTTCCAGCATCTGCAGAATTCCTGTTGTTTGACTCTGTTTTCTTCCTCTGGCACATTTCATGGATCTATTTAGTCTGGCATTGTATGCACCAAGCTTTTGTTTTAGAGTTTCTATAAATTCTACAGTCCTTTTGTAAGGATTGATCATATCTTGTATGGACCTTATTATTATTATTATTATTATTATTTCTTTTTGTACAGTTTGTTGTCTTCTGCACTCTGGTTGAATGTCCTAGTTGGTGCGCTCTTTCACCGATTCTGTTATGACTGTTTTCCTTTGGATTTATTGAGTATGCCCGCAAGAAAACGAATCTCAGGATTGTATGTGGTGACATCTATGTACTTTGATAATAAATTTACTTTGAACTTTGATGTTGTGACTTGCAAATGATTACTGTAACTGCTTTTCAAGTGATTTTCTGTGAAGTACTGAGATGAATTAAAACTGTGTAGATTTACAGTATAGTCATTGGTATGAATGGGAAATGGCTTTGTTTGCACAAGTGTGTGAGTAATGTGTACTAAGTTCTGTAACCCAAACTTCTGGTGGAGTAGCAGTAATGCATTATTTGCATAACATAAGTGGCTGCTTCAGTAGTTCTTGAGTAGGGAGGGGAAAGTTCTGTCAATATTTCCATAACTAACTTGTTATCTGTCAGAGAATAAAATGCTGGTATTTAAATATCAAATTACAAAGCTGCACTGTTATAGCCTCTGTATGACATTTTGGTCATGTATATCTCAGGCACACATGGATGGTGTTAAAAGAAGCCAGAGAGACATTTTAGGACTATCAATTTCTCCAGCATATTACTCAGCATACTGTCTGCTGTGGTCTAGGAATCCACAGGGGCAACCATTTTTTACAGGGAATAAAGATATCAAGGGATTGAGTTTAAGTTCCCTGAGGTAATGTTACAGCTCTATAAAACTGGCTAGACGACACTTAGAGTATTGTTTTCAGTTCTGGTCGCCTCATTCTAGGAAGGGTTTGGAAACTTTTGAGGGTGTGCAGAGAGGATTTACCAAGATGCTGTCTGGATTAGAGAGCATGTCTTTTGAGGACAGGTTATGCAGAAGAACAACGTCCATGAAGAGGGACACCCACCAACCAGGACATGTTCTTGCTGCTGCCATCAGAAAGAAGGTACAGGAGCCTCAGGACTCTTGCCACCAGGTTCAGGACAGTTATTGCCCCTCAACCATCAGGCTCTTGAACCAGAGGGGTTAACTTCACTCAACTTCACTTGGCCCATCATTGAACTATTCCCACAACCTATGGACTCATTTTCAAGGACTCTTCATCTCATGTACTTGGTATTTCTTGCTTACTTACTTATTATTATTTCCTTCTTTTTGTATTTGCAAAGTTTGTTCTCTTCTGCACTCTAGTTGATCTTTCATTGATCCTGTTATAGTTACTATTCTGTAGATTTATTGAGTATACACACAAGAAAATGAATCTCATTTGTATATGGTGACATATATGTACTTTGATAATAAATTTACTTTAAGCTTTGAACTTTGTGCAAGTTATGTTGTTGCTGGAAGCATGGTAACACTTGCAGTTTGCCCCCAACACATTCCCAATGCAAATGATACACTTCACCTGAGATTCAATGTACTTTTGACAACTAAAGCTAATCTTTCTTGCTTTCTTTCTTTTCTCCTTGGAGTGAAGGAGGATGAGAGGTGAATTGATAAGGGTGTATAAGATTAAAGGAGGCATAGATCAGGTGGATATCCAGAGACATTTTCCCAGGGAGGAAATGGCTAATATGAGGGGGCATAACGTTAAGTTGATTGGAAGAAAGTATTGGGGGTGTTAAAGGTGGTTTAACAGAGGGAAGTATGGGTGGAACGTATGGGTGGAACATATGGGTGGTAGAGACAGATACATGACCATCACCATCATTATATGCCCTATCGTGGTCTCAAGAGAGTGATTGTTCTTGGCAAATTTTTCCACAGAAGTGGTTTGCCATTGCCTTCTTCTGGGCAGTGTCTTTACAAGACTGGCAACCCCAGCCATTATCAATCGTCTTCAGAGATTGTCTGCCTGGTGTCAGTGGTCACACAACCAGGACTTGTGATCTGCACCAGCTGCTCATACGACCATCACCACCTGCTCCAATGGCTTCAGGTGCCATACATGAGGCTGCTTAGCAAGATAAGAGCCTATGGTATCACAGGAAAGATATTAGCATAGGCTAATTGGCAGGAGGAAAAGAGTGGAAATAAAGGGAGCCTTTTCTGGTTGGCTGCCAGTGACTAGTGGTGTTCCACCAAGGTCTATGTTGGGATTGATTCTTTTTACATAATATGTCAATGATTTGGATGATGGAATTGATGGCTTTGTTGCAAACTTTGAAAAAGATATGAAGATAGGTGGAGGGGCAAGTAATTTTGAGGAAGTAGAGAGGCTACTGGAGGACTTAGACAGATTAGGAGAATGGGCAAAGAAATGGGGGTGGAATACAGTGTTGGGAATTGTATGGTTATGCACTTTGATAAAAGAAATTAAAATTAAATTAAATTTCTAAATGGAGAGAAAATACAAGAAACTGAGATGTAAAGGGACTTGGGAGTCCTTGTGCAGGATTCTCTAAAGATTAATTTACAAGTTAAGCCTGTGGCGAGGAAAGTAAATGCAATGTTAGCATTAATTTCAAGAGGACTAGAATATAAAAGCAAAGATGTAATGTTGAAACTTTATAAATCACTGGTGAGATCTCACTTGGAGTATTATGAGCAGGTTTGGGCCCCTTATCTTAGAAAGGATGTGCTGAAACTGGAGAGGTTTCAAAGGAGGTTCACAAAAATGATTCCAGGATTGAATGGCTTGTCATATGAAGAGCCTCTGATGGCCTTGGACCTGTATTCACTGGAATTCAGAAGAATGAGGGATGACCTCATTGAAATCTACCAGAAGGTGAAAGGCCTTGATGGGGTGGATGTGGAGAGATGGGGGGGGGGGGCGGTGGAGGCAGGAGATAGGGGCTGAGAGTAAAAATGGATGAGCCATGATGAAATGGCAGAGCAGACTTGATGGGCCAAATGGCCACATTCTGCTCCTATATTTTATGGTCTTATGTGCCCAATAACTTGGCCTTCAAGTCATAATACATGTATATATAAGCAGAGCAATATATCAGAACATATACAATATCTATATCTATATCTATCTGTCTATCTATTTTCAGCACTGGCCAAATGTCTAAGACACATATATATTGCTAGGGAGCCTAAGACTTTTGTGCAGTACTGTATTTAAGTACATTTTGTGCATTACTGTACTATATTACACTGTACTGATGCCACAAAAAAAAATGACATGTGTGAGTGATAATAGACCTGATTCTGATATGGGTCTCTGCTGTGGACTGAGAGTGGGAAGGAGGCAGGGAGAGGGGAATCACGGTTGGGAAAAGGGGAAAGGAGAAGGGAAGGGGAAAGGAGAAGAGAAGGGAAAAGCAAGTATGAGAGAGACATTCTGTAACGATCAATAAACCAATTGTTTGGAATCAAATGACCTTGTCGGTGTCTCAGGGCTGGGTCACCTGCCACTGGCACTCCTCTGCCACCTGTCCCACATATGATGAGGCGTTTGTCGGTCAGGGTTGTCTATGGATGTTGCATCCTAGCTTCTATATACACAAGTCAGGGCGTACAATATGAGGAGCAAGCTGTTGCCCATGTGCAGACCCTCCCCTCTCCGTGCACTGGTGAATCCAATGGAACAGCAGAGACTGAAACACTTTGGCACCAGTGACATCACAGGAGTTGCCAGTCAGCATTGAGCTCAGTGTAGGACTTCCTTAGGGACTTCAGCTCTGAATTTTTCCCTCAAGGTTTATTCCCGAAGCCTTCCACATGAGTGGGTATAGCCGCAAGGTAGTGGAGGTTTGAGAGCAGTTTTCCTTCTCACAGGTGAGCTGCCAACCAATGCTGATGAGCCCCAGCTGCTGCAAGCAACTGATTTTAAGGCACCAGTAACCCACTTTCGCTCCTCCTGCTGTCCGTAGAAACGGTTCTGCCAGACTTAGTAGCTAAGCTACATGTGGAGGCCAGGAGCTGGACTTGGTTGTCAGAGGCTATTTGAGATGCACACCATTTAATAGGTATCCCCAGTACCACCCTGGACCCCTGGCTATGACAACCTTAAGGAACCTCAGTACATACAACATAATTATATCTATATCTGCCTGCCATATATATATAGAGGCAGATATAATTTTACGTATTACACTGTACAAATATATATATATATATATAAATATATCTATACATATATATATTTTTACAATGTAATACATAAAACATATTAGAAACTACAAAAAAGAATATATATATATATATATTCTTCTCGTACCTGAAAGTAATTTTTTATGTATTACACTGTACTGCTGCTGCCAAACAACAAATTTCATGTCATATGTCGGTGATAATAAACCTGATTCTGATTCTGATTACGTCTGGATCTTTTAGGTCTATCTGAGAGCGTGAGTTTAATATTTCATCTGAAGTATTTAATATTAAAGAACCACAGTACTTAGCAGTCCCTTAATAATGTACTGAAGAGGCAACATTGAGTTTTATGATCAGGAAGTCTCTGGAGTGGGCTTTGAACACACAATCTTTTAGCTCAGATGAGAAAACTATCAACATAGACGAAGTGAGAGCAGTTCCAACGGAGATTTATTCAATCTCTTTGTTTTAACTTCTCCGCTCCAGGGAAATCACCCTTACCTTGACGGCTTTGCATTGTTGCTTCAAGGAGAGGTGAACAAGAAAGGCGGCATCCATCATTAAGGACCCCCATCACCCAGGACATGCCCTCTTCTCATTGCTACCATCAGGGAGGAGGTACAGGAGCCTGAAGACACACACTCAGTGATTCAGGAACAGCTTCTTCCCCTCTGCCGTCCAATTTCTGAATGGACATTGAATCCATGAACATCACCTATTTTTTTATTTCCTATATTTTTTGTATTACTTATTTAATTTAATGATTACATATATATTGTAATTTACACTTTTTCTCTCTATTATTATGTACTGCTGTTGCAAAGTTAACAAATTACACAGCATATGCTGATGATTTAAAACTGATTCTGGCAAATCCAGCTATACTCCCTATAAATTGGATTCCATTATATTATTAAATAAGTGATTAATATATTACAGTTACCAATTTAAAGGCATAATAGCTTAATTTTTAAACACACCAAAATCTGATAGTGAGGAATATCTTTTGTTTGGAGAGTCAAATCAGAATCAGGTTTAGTATCACCAGCATATGTTGTGAAATTTGTTAACTTTGTGGCAGCAGTACAATGCAATGCATGATGAATATAAAAAAAACATAAATTACAGTAAAAAAATTATATATATATATACACATATATAGAACAGAATATATATAGAACAGAACACATATATATATATAACAGAAAAAAGAAATAAAAAGTAGTGTTCAATGTTCATGGGTTCGATGTCCATTCAAAAATCTGACAGCAGAGGGGAAGAAGCCGTTCCTGAATCGCTGAGCGTGTGGCTTCAGGCTTCTGTATCTCCTTCCTGATGGTAACAATGAGAAGGGGGCATGTCCTGGGTGGTGGGGGTCCTTAATGATGGGTGCTGCCTTTTTGAGGCACCACTCAAATTGAAGGATTGAAAGATCATTTATTATCAAAGTATGTATGTAGTATGCCATCCCGAGATTCATCTTTCCACAGACAGCCACGAAACAAAGGAACACCATAGAACCCGATCAAAGAAAACATCAAACAACCAACGCGCAAAAAAAAGAACAAATCATGCAAACACAAAGACGAAAGAATAACGGACAGAATAGTAAACATCAAATCACAGAGTCATTGAAACAGTCTAGGAATGTTCAGTTTAGTTCAGTTCAGTTAAATTTAGCGCTGTGTCATTCGTTGACTGCAAGCCAGAGAGTCAGTTGCCCTGATCAAACTCACACAAAATAGCAGAAAGAAAGGAGTGACCAGAAACAAGTAACCCATCATAACATGAACTACAGAATCCAATCCACAAACCACATCAATTAAACGTTGCCCAAGTCCCGAAGCTCCAGGACTATCCTCCGACAGCATCAGGAAGAGAGAGAGAGACCAGTCAGACGCAGGCAGACGATAACTAGGCCTTTCAACATTCAATACATTTCAATGAAATCCCCCCCCCCACCTTCATTTTTCTAAATTCCAGTGAGTACAGACCCAGAGCCATCAAACGCTCCTCATATGTTGAGCCTTTCTTTCCTAGGAACATTCTTACTTGTGTTGGTCTTCTGAACGTGCTGCTGGATTGATTTGGAGGATTAGTTCCAGAGCATTGTTCACCCATGTACTTTGTTCAAAATATATTTGGCTTGTCAGCATGTTAAAACTATAAGACATAGGAGCAGAATTAAGCCACTCAGCCCATCAATGCTCCAGCATTCCATCATGGCTGATTTATTATTATCCCTCTGAACCCCATTCTCCTGCCTTCTTGTAACCTTTAACACCCCGACAAATCACAAATCTATTAACCTCCATTTTAAATAACTTGAGAAGACTTGATTTTCTTAGTTTACAGATAATAAATGTTCCTGCTTTTCAGATTAGCGAGTTTTTACAGTACAACCTGACATTAGGAAAGTGAACTGGTTGTGTTTTGTGCTTTGTGTCACAGAGAAGTTCCTCTTTTAGAAATTCTGACATTCCTGACACCAGGGGAGGAAGAGAGGATAACTGCATCATGAAGCAATGGGATACCGGTAAGAAAAATGATGACAAGTTACTACCCGTTCAGCAGCATTTAGGTCCTCCATCTCTCTCTGTCCTTGGCCATATTCTCTATTTGTGCCCAGGTGTGGTTCGGAGTCCTCATTTCTGCCTCTACTGTATGGCACCAAGCTGTCTTTGGTCTCCCACATTTTCTCCACCCTTCAGGGGTTCAATGAAGTGCTATCCTGATGATTGAGCTGGCCTCTCTTCTCATCACATGCCCATTCCATCTTCAAAGTTTCCTCGTGATGACTGAGGCCTTATCCGCTTGATGACACTGAAGGAACAGGGCGTGGTTGGAGATCTTTCTTAGCCAGAAAATACAGAGGATCTTCCAGAGGCTCATAGTGTGGAATGATGACAGCTTGGCGAGATCGCTCTCTGTGATGAGCCAGCGTTTGGTTCTGTACACACCCTTGTACGGATCTGTGTGGAAAGAACACAGCTCTGGTTCAGCTTCACCTTGATGTGGACATTGTACTTGGTTGATCCCCAAATGTTGCTCATTGATCTGAGGGCATTTCTGGCTTTGTTGAGTCTACACTGGATGTCACCTTTAGTCCCACCATCCTTCCAAATGATGCTGCCCAGGAAGGTGAATCTGTCGGTGCTGGGTAAGTCAACGTCAAGTGCCTTGACCAGAGGAGGAGACTCTACATTGAGGGTCACAGTCCCAGTCTTTCCCAGACTGACTCTGAGTCCAAATTGTCCACCAAAGGTGCACAGGCACTGAGTTTCTCTTGCAAGTGCTGGTACGTATGTGACAGTAATGCAAGGTCAACCACAAAGCCAAGCTCTTCGAAAGTAGAGAATAGAGTCCACCTAATGCCTCTCTGCTCATCCTTCATTGTCTGCCTCATAACCCAGTCAATCACCAGGTTAAACAATATTGCCAACATCACACAGCCTTGCCTGACTCCTGTCTTGACTTCAAAGCTCAAATTGCAGTCTGCAACTGTGCAGGTGAAGTTAGCATAGAAACTCTGGATAAACTGGACAGTTTTGGAAGGGGTCCCATGTGATCTGAGAATTTGTCGGAGACCCTCCCTGTGGATGCTATCAAAAGCCTTTTCGAAGTCCACAAAATTCACGTACAGTTGTCTCTGCCACTCTGTGCACTGTTCTAAGATGTTACGCAGTGTGAAGATCTGGTCAACACAGCCTCCATTTCTCCTGAAGTCAGTTTGCTCTTTCCTCAAGCACATATTGATGCAAAAAATTATGACAAGAACTCAGATCAAAAATTAAATGTGTAGGGATTGTCTCAGTGATATCTCAATCTGATTTAAGAATTGTCATCTATATTTCTGACACATTCAAACCTATTCAAAGCCTCAAATAGTTCAGACTGCCCTTGAGACATCAACCAGTGACAAGTCTCAATACTGAGGATTTTAATTCTTTTCTGCAGAATTGGGAAGCTGAAATAAATTAATGCCTGGGAAATCAAATCTTCATTGTGGTCAAAATGCTATAGAAAATGCTTATATAGCATTGCATCCAAAATTAAACCGTGTATTTAATAATCATGGGTGACAGCATTATAAAGGAAGGAAACCTTACTTCGATTTACATGTCATCTCTGGGAACTTATTTGTGAAAGGAGAGTTATTTAAATCTCCCTAAGATTGTCCCCTCCCACTAAATGCTATTTTGTGACAATTTGTGGTTGCGGTAAGGTCATTATATTATTGAATACGGTTCGAATATACAGATGATTATCACGTAAAGGTTTTAATTTCCTGTCTGTACTTTTCAAACTGTTTTTTACTTACTCTGCTTTCTTAAGTTCATTGCTATGCTTTTTAAAATGTTGTACTACAACTAAATCTCTGGATATAAGGCACTCAAGATGAGCAAGGTGACTTATTTACGTATTTTTATATATTTAGGGATAGAGTACACAACAGGCCCTTCCGGCCCACTGGGCTGTGCCACCAGCAGCCCACCAATTTAACCCTAGCCTAATCACAGGACCCTCCAAGAGGATCACAGCCTTGTCGTAGGGTTTGGAGGCTTGTGTGCCTCAATGATCCGGAGAGCCATATTGGCTGGAGTCAGGGCTTTATGCTTTGGCTCTTGGTAGGGTCACCCTTGCCAAACAGGTCAAAGGATAGAGGTCAGACTAAGAGTGCTCCACTCCAGGTTTAGAGGTTCAGCTCGGGGCTAACGACCCTCTTTAGGAGAAGGAAACATACCTTTAGAACTGAGATGAGGAGGAATTTCTTCAGCCAGAGGGTGGTAAATCTGTGGATCTTGTTGCCACAGTTTCATCATAACATGCATATAAAGTTCGAGATTGATAAGTTCTTGATTGGTAAGTAGGTTACAAATTACTGGGACAAGGCAGGGGAATGGGGTTGAGAAAATGAATCAGCTGAGACTAAATGGACGAGCAGATTCGATGGGTTTAATGGTCTAATTCTGCTTCTATACCCTATGGTCTTACTCTGGAAACATTTACTCAGTTTTGCACTCTTGAAAGGCACAGCCTGCTTTGTTGAATACTTCTAGCAGTCTCCAAGAGCACCAGAGCCTTGTCATGTTCTGGAGGCTTGTACGCCTCAATGACCCGGAGAGCTATGTCGGCTGGAGTCAGGGCTTTATGCTTTGGCTCTTGGCGGGGTCACCCATGCCAAACTGGTCAAAGAGTAAAGGTCAGACTAAGAGTGGTCCACCAGTCCTCCAGGTTCGGGGCTTCAGCTCAGGGCTAACAACCCTGACTGGTAAAACAAAATTGTTACAGAAACAGTGATGAAGCATCCTTTCACATCTGAGTGCGACTGTATTCCTGGGTCTCCACCTGGAACTTGCATGACTGACAGTAGTGAAAACCAAGAGGCAGCTACTGATATGATGAAGGAAGCTCTGAACTGCACCCAGAGATGGAGAACCTTCACTGCTGCCCTAAATTCCAGTGGTGTAATGGGTAGTAGGATGGGAATATTAAGAGAATGAAGTGTTTTTTACTTTATTTAGGAAACACTTTATTCTGTATTTTGTTATAGCTTTACGTTGTATTACTCTATGCACTGTTGTAATGAATTGATCTGTATGGATAGTATGAAAGACAATTTTTCCACTCTATCAGTGTATGCAACAATAATAAACCCATTTACCAATTTACCATGCTTAATTCAATTTTGAACACAAGAAGTAATGGTTCCAACCTTATGCTTTGAATGGTCTTGATAAGATCTCAATACAATACATATCCTTCTTGTATTTTATTGAACACTTGAAAATTTTCCAATATAAACTGATAGTGTACTACAATAGCAGACGCTTAACAGAAACTTGGCTTTGTTTAAAGTTCCTGTTTCCTCTATAACAATATGGTTTTTTTCTGTCTCTCTCTCTCTCTCTCTGCTTCCTGCCCCAGACATCCTCATGGCTTCTGAGTGAAAATGCTGATCCGTGCCAAACTTTTCCTTCAGCTTGTGCCAACACTGAGAATCAGGTTTAATATCACCGGCATTGTCGTGAAATGTGTTAACTGTGTAGCAGCTGTACAATGCGATACATGATAAATATTTTTTTAAACTGTGAATTATAGTTAGTATATGTATGTACAGTAAATAGTTAAATTAAATAAGTAGTGCAAAAACAGAAATAAAAAAAATAGTGAGGTAGTGTTCATGGGTTCAATGTCCATTCAGAGATTGGACAGCAGAGGGGAAGAAGCTGTTCCTGAATCACTGAGTGTGTGTCTTCTGTACCTCCTTCCTGATGGTAGCAATGAGAAGGGGGCATGTCCTGGGTGGTGGTGGTCCTTCGTGATGGATGCTGCCTTTTTGAGGCACTGTTCCTTGAAAATACCTTGGATACTATGTAGACTTGTATCTATGATGATGCTGACTAATTTTAAAACTCTCTGCAGCTTACTTTGATCGTGTGCAGTAGCACCAATCCCTCCCCCAATACCAGACAGTGACACAGCCAGTTAGAAACTTTCAAGTGCTTTAGTTGACATACCAAATCTGCTCATACTCCTAATGAAATATAGCCACTCTCTTGCCTTCATTATGGATTCATTGATACGTTGAGGCCAGGAACCCAGGAGCAACAAGTAAGTCTTACTTCACGTTGGCAATCTTGAAATGGGATTACTTTGCTGCTTACTTCAGGATGAATCCAGATTTTAAAAAATGTTGTCTGCACATGAGAGGTTTGTGTGCTCATGAGTGTCTCGCCAGAATTTCATTGCTTTTGTATGTAAACTGCAGTGAGTGAACTGACTGTTGTAATTCATACAGTACTGTGCAAAAGGTTTAGGCACATATATATAACGAGGGGGCCTAAAACCTTTGCACAGTACTGTGTTTGTCAATGTGGAGCAGAGAGCGAGTTTGTAAATCTGGATGTTGGGAATGGCAAGAGTGGAGCACCGCGGGAGGGGTGTGGAACAGGTGGCAGAGACGGCGTGCCAGTGGCTGGGTGGGGGTGGCACAGGTGCAGACACACCCAACCCTGAGTCACCAGGCAAGGTCCTGTAAGGATCATAGTTTCAACATTGAGTGTTCAATACAACAGCAGGGTCATTACGTTGAATCTAGTTAGACCACTTTTCAGGTTATCAGTCTTTAGGAAGGATGTGAAGAGCAGTAAAAGATTTTCTACAATGATATGTAGTAAGTAAGCTAACAGTAGGAAGAAGTGAACTGCAGAAATGAATGTTGCTTTTTTATTGAGAGAGCAAGAGAAAAGAAGATATTTCATAATTAAATGAAGCGCCCTGATCAGGATTGAAAAGAAAAATCTAAAGCTGCAATTTTACAGATATGTACAGCAATTGAAAAAAAACCAAAATAATTTATCTAATTAAAGATCAAAGATCAAAGCAAATTTATTATTGAAGTACATATATGGCACCATATACAACCTTGGTATTCAGTTTCTTGCAGGCATTCATAGTGAATAGAAGGAAACACAACAGAAGCAATGAAAAACTTCACACAACCGAGAAAGGACAAACAACCAGTGTGCAAGACAACAAACTGTTGAAATACAAAAAGAAAAGAAGTAATAATAAATAAATAAATAAATAAATAAATAAACTATATATATATACTGAGAATTAATGTTAATTTAGATAGAAAATGACTTTATGCATTACATAGGCTGGCAGGGTAGTGTAGTGGTTAGCACAACGCTTTACAATACCGGTGATGACCTGGGTTCAATTCCCGTCACTACCTATAAGGAGTTTGTATATTCTCCCTGTGACTGCGTGGGTTTCCTCCCACAGTCCAAAGGCATACCGGTTGATAGGTTAATGGGTCATTGTAAATTGTCCCGTGATTAGGCTAGGATTAAATGGGGGGATTGCTGGATGGCAATAAAGAGCCAGAAGAGCCTGTTCCATGATGTATCAATAAATAGCTCGATAGATAAATAAATAAGTTGATTGTTTTCTATGTCCCTGGATTTAATTTGTTTACCTGTTTTATGAAAAAGCATTAAAATCTGACAAAGAAGTCCTTAATCTCAGTACAACAATATATTTTGGGTCATTAATTATATTGCAGTCCTATAATGCATCCACTTCTAAAACTTACAGATCTTTCAATTACCAGGTGGAAATGATCTGAATCAAATTTTTAAAATATGACGATGCAGCATTGCATATTATCTGTGTGATTATCACTTATGCGTGGAAGAGCTATCAATAGCCACTTTCAGAATTATGAACTTGCACAGAAATTGCTATCTACTTCATAAGCAGAACCTATTGCTTTCTCTTTTGGACAGAGGTGTTCAATAAGAGGGAATAGATTGCTTTTTGAAAATAATTTATGAGCGATGTTCTGGCAATGATTCATGCCTAAAACATTATGTATAGCAACTAATCCTAAGTAATTTTGTTTACATGCTCCTCTTTAATCTTTAGTTACCATCCCACGGAGGAGAAGGCTATATATAAGCAAAGGATATAGTGGGTAAAAGAAAAAAATAATAAATTATCTTTATCTTCATTTGGATTCTCAATTTCCTAACCTGCAGATTCCAGGCAACAACAGCTCCCCCACAATCTCCATCAACACAAGATTGTGTGCTTAGCCCCCTTCTCCACTCGCTTTACACTTATGACTCTGTAGATAAGCTCAGCTCCAAGTTCAAACTAATTTTATTAGCAAGGTACATATATGTCACCATATACAAACCTGAGATTCATTTTCTTGTGGGTATACACACAAATCCAATAACCACAATAGAATTAATGAAAGATCGTACTAACAGGGCAGACAAACATATGTGCAAAAGATAACAATCTGTGCAAACACAAAAAAAGTTAATAAATAAATAAGCAATAATTATCAAAAACATGGGATGAAGAGTCCTTGAAAGTGAGTCCAGAAGTTGTGGGAACAGTTCAGTGATGGAGCAAGTGAAGTTCCCCCTTTGGTTCAAGAGCCTGATGGTTGAGGGGTAATAATTGTTCCTTAACCTGGTGGTGCGAGTCCTGAGGCTGCTGTATCTTCTTCCAGACAGCAGCGGTGAGAAGAGAACATGGCCTGGGTGGTGGTGATCTCTGATGATGGATCCTGCTTTACTGCGACAGCATTTCATGTAGATGTGCTCAATGGTTGGGAGGGCTTTACCCCTGATGGATGCGTGGGACAAATCCATTACCTTCATAGGATTTTCTGTTCAAAGACATTGGTGTTTCCATATCAGGCTGTGATGAACCAGTCAATATAATACTCCACCACTCATCTACAGAACCATTGTTTAAGCATAATCTCTGTAAATCAATCCTTCATTGATGAAATTCTTCTGAATTTATCTTGAACATTTTCTATTTTTTCTGTAATTTTTCAATAAAAAAGTATTTTTCTTTTGTGGGAATACAGAAAGTTCCACCACAGAGAGCTCTCGCTTTACCACTGCACCTTTGTACACCAGCTGTCTCCCCTCTTTCTTCCCAGTCTTGATGAGGAGTCCCTCTGTAGATGCCTGACCTGCTGAGTTCCTGCAGCATTTTGTGTGCTGCTTCAGATTTCCAGCAACTGTTGTCTCAGAATCAGATTTAATATCACTGGCATACGTTGCTAAAGGTGTTGTTTTATGGCAGCAGTACATTGCAAAACATAGTGATAAAAGCTGTAAATTACAATAAGGCAAGACAGTGGCTATATTTTATTAGGAGTTTGAGGAGATCTGGTATATGACCTAAAACACTTGAAAATTTCTACAAATGTACTGTGGAGAGCATTCTAACTGGCTGCATCACCATCTGGTATGGGGGTGGAGGGAGCTACTGCACAGAACCAAAGTAAGCTGCAGAGACTTGTAAAATTAGTCAGCTCCATCATGGGCTCTAGCCTCCATAGCATCCAGGACATCTTTGAGGAGCGATGCCTCAAAAAGGTGGCATCCATCACTAAGGACCCCATCACCTAGATCATGCCTTGTTCTCAGTGTTACCATCCGGAAGGAGGTAAAGGAGCCTGAAGCTACACACTCAGCAATTCAGGAACAGCTTCTTCCCCTCTGCCATCCAATTTCTGAAGGGACATTGAACCCAGGAGCACTACCATTCTACTTTTTTATTTCTATTTTTGCACTACTGATTTAATTTAACAATTACACACATATATATAGTGTATATACTTACCGTAATTCACAGTTTTCTCTCTCTAGTATTACTTATTACGTTGCACTACTGCCGCAAAGACAACGAACTTCACAACATAGGCCAGTGATATTAAACCTGATTCTGATTCTTCTCCCTGATGGTAGCAACAAGAAGAGGTCGCTCTTATGCCTTCACCTTATATCTGCTTCTTGATGGCATGCAAGCTGCTATGTTAACCAATGAGTTCACAGCAGACCCAATTTCAATGCACCCTAGATTATCACCACCCTAGCAGTGTCAGTATTTCTTAAGGAAGTCTGCAGATGCTGGGAATCCAGAGCAACACGCATAAAATGCTAGAGGAACTCAGCGAGTCCAGCAGCATCTATGGAGGGGAATAAGCACTCGAAATTTTGGCCTGGGACGCTTCATCAGGACTGGAAAGGAAGGGGGAAGAAGCCAGAATAAGAAGTTGAGGGGGTGGGGGAGGAGTACAAGCTGTCAGATGATAGGTGAGACTAGATGAGGGGGAAGATACATGTTTGGGGGAGGTGGGGATGAAATAAGAAGCTGGGAGGTGCTAGGTAGAAGAGATAAAAGGCTGAAGAAAAAGGAACCTGACAGGGGAGGGCAGAGGACCATGGAAGAAAGGGAATGAGGAGGGACACCAGAGGGAGGTATCTCCTTTTCAGAGTGGAACTAATCTATAGGATAAATGTGAAACTGTTTAACTTGATGTGCCTCCACTCCAGAACCAAGTTCAGTCACTGAACTGTTGTAAACACTTCTACTTCTGCACATTTGGAGCCAGACATCCCCACATTACTTAATTTTGATAGTTTATTTCCATAAATGGGTTCAATTTCAAAGCCCTGTATCTGACCTTTGAGCACAAAATTAAATATGTCTCTTTCAGTCTATTCTCAAGCACAGTTGTTTTTTTCAAAACAATTCAAATTAAGGTTTATTTTCCCCCAAACTTGAGAAAATCTGCAGATGCTGGAAATCCGAAGCAACACACTCAAGATGCTGGAGGAGCTCAGTAGGTCAAGCAGCATTTATGGAAAAGAGTACTGTCGATGTCTCGGCCTGAAACCCTTTATCAGGACTAGAAAGGAAGGGGAAAGGAGTCAGAGTAAAAAGGTGGGAGGAAGAAAGGAAGATGTACAAGGTGGCAGGTGATAGGTGAAAATCGGAGAGGGAGAGGGGTAAAATAAAGAGCTGGGAAGTTGATTGGTGAAAAAGATAAAGAGCTGGAGAAGGGGGAATCTGAAAGGAGAGAACAGATGACTGTGGAAGAAAGGGAAGGGGGAGCATTAGAGAGAAGTGATAGGCAGGTACGGAGATAAGCTGAGAGGGAATCAGGAATGGGAATGATGAAGGAGAGAATGTGGGGGTAACTCCCAGAAGTTTGAGAAATTGATGCTCATGCCATCAGGGTGGAGGCTTTGCAGATGGAATATAAGGTGTTGCTCTTCCCTCCTGAGTGTGGCCTTATCCCATCAGCAGAGGAGGCAATGGACTGATTTATTTTTGATACGTCTTTCCTCACAATCTTCAACAGGCACAATAAAATTATTGCTGAATTCAGTCTTGTGTTTTCTCAACTACAACTTTTGAATTGATCTGAAAATATTGATTTCTATTGCAAAAATTGTATTTTCTCAAAAGTATGTAGTGTCATTACTCAAACCTTTACATGAGTGACTTTGAGTTAAGGTTACATATCATTTCAAAAGGAACAGGTTATAACGTGGGTTGAAATTTACAACAGGTCAATTTCAGTGTAATGAATCTGCTTGTCATTTTAATGCTCAATTTTCTTAATTTTAGCATAAGAGTAGTACACACAGTTATCTTTAAATATCTTTTTAATAAAGCCAATAAAAGAATTGGCTAATTCTCCTTCTCCTGTTAACCAGGAATTGGCTAAAATCATAAACACAAGAGAAGGGTCTTGGCCTAAAACACTGACTGTTTAAATCATTTCCCAAGATGCTGCCTGACCTACTGAGTTCCTCCAGCAATTTATGCAACATACATCAAAGTTGCTGGTGAACGCAGCAGGCCAGGCAGCATCTATAGGAAGAGGCGCAGTCGACGTTTCAGGCCGAGACCCTTCGTCAGGACGAAGGGTCTCGGCCTGAAACGTCGACTGCGCCTCTTCCTATAGATGCTGCCTGGCCTGCTGCGTTCACCAGCAACTTTGATGTATGTTGCTTGAATTTCCAGCATCTGCAGAATTCCTGTTGTTGTCCAGCAATTTATGTTTGTTTCTTCAGATTCTGCTGACGTTGGAAATCCAAAATAACCTGCACTAAACGCTGGAGGGACTCAGCAGGCCAGGCACTATCTATGGAAAGGAATAAAGAGTTGTTATTTTGTGCCGAGACCCCTCATCAGGGCAGTAAAAATTAATATTGCACAGGTACGGTATATATTCCCTTTAGTTGTCTAATTTACCATGGCATTGTGTTAAACAATTGTTCTAATAGTAGTAGAACAGCTCTACCAGGATGCAAGCGAAATTATAATTGGCTTGAAATTGAAAATTGAAATTCTAAGTAATGTCACAGCAACAACTCTGCACTCAACACCAGTAAGACCAAGAAATTGACTGTGGACTTCAGGAAGGGGAAGTTAAGGGAACACGCATCATTGAGGGATCAGAAGTGGAAAGGGTAAGCAGTTTTAAATTCCTGAGTGTAAGATTAGGGCAGCAGGAGGGTATTATGGTTAGCACAATGCTTTATAGTTCAGGCAACCTGGGTTAATTTCACATCCTTGCCTGTAAGGAATTTGTATGTCCTCGCCCGTTACTGCTTGTGTTTCCTCCAACAGCCCAAAGGCACACAGGTAGGTTGCCTGGTACACTGCCAGCTAGGTTAATTGGTCATTGTAAATTGTCTTGTGATTAGGTGAGGGTTAAATCCAGGGATTGCTCAGCGCCACGGCTCAAAGGGCCAGAAGGGCCTGTTCCGTGATGTATTTCAATAAATAAATAAATAACATCTCTGAAGATTTAACCTTGATTAGTCAGGGCATGAAGCGATATGGAGAGAAGGCAGGAGATTGGGGCTGAGAGGGAAAATGGATCAGCCATGATGAAATGGCTGAGCAGACTCGATGGGCCAAATGACCTAATTTTGCTTTTATATCTTTTGGTCTTAGCTCAACATATTGATGCAATTATAAAGGAGGCAAAACAGCGATTATACTTCATTCGGAGTTCGAGAGGAATTGATATGTCACAAAAGACACTTGCAAATTTCTACAGATAATCTCTATGGAGAGCATTTTAATTGGTTGCATCACCATCTGATATGGAGAGGGCCATTGTACACGATCAGAAAAAGCTAAAGAGAGTTGTAAACTCAGCCAGCTCCATCATGGGTGCCAGCCTACCCAACATCCAGGAGTCCTTCAAAAGGTTATGCCTCAAAGAGGCAGCATTCATCATTAAGACCCCCAGCACCCAGGCCATGCCCTCTTCTCATTGCTACCATCAGGGAGGAGGTACAGGAACCTGAAGACACACACTTAACATTTCAGGAACAACTTCTTACCCTCTGCCATCAGATTTCTGAATTCATATTGAACCCCTGAACACTACCCCACTACTACTTTTCCGTTTTTCTCTTTTTGCACTATTTATTTGACTTTAGATAAAATATATATTACTTCTTACCGCAATTTACAGTTTTTATTATGTATTGCAACGTACGGCAGCTGCATAACAACAAGTATCAAAGCGTACGCCAGGGATATTAAACCTGATTCTGATTCTTTTTTTCAAGAGGTAGGATTTATAAAATCATCTCTAATCATTAACAGAATCAGAATCAGGATTAATATCATTGGCATATGTTGTTAACTTTGTGACCACAGTACATTGCAATGTATAATAGAGAAAAAATGTGAATTACAGTAAGTAATTTATATATATTTAAAATAGTTGAATTAAATAAGTAGTGCAAAAATAGAAATAAAAAAGTAGTGAGGTAGTGTTCATGGGTTCAATGTCCATTCAGAAATCGGATGGCGGAGAGGAAGGTGCTGTTGCTGAATCGTTGAGTGTGTGTCTTCAGGATTCTGTACCTCCTTCCTGATGGGAGCAATGAGAAGAGGCCTTGTCCTGGGTGATGGGGGTCCTTAGTAATGGACACCACCTTTCTGAGGCAATGCTCCTTGAAGATGCCCTGAATACTACGAAGGCCAGTGACCATGATGGAACCAACTAAGTTTACAACTCTCTGCGGTTTACTTTGATCCTGTGCAGTAGCCCCCTTTCCATCCCCTGCCAATACAAGACAGAGATGCGCCAGTTAGATTGCATTAATATTACATTTGTTAATATTTAGTTTGTTTTCTTTATCATTGATTCCCCATTCACTGTGATTTAATCTTGCATGGTTGACTGTGGCTTTACACGACGTGCTTTCATAAATCATAGTACAGACGGTACAATAAGCAGACTGATTAAACCAATAGTTCATAATATTTTACAATTCAATTTTAGAGACAATGCTTCGAGTAATTTATTTGCTATTTGGCATAAGGTAAAGCTTCACTGCCGCTCTTAGTTTCTGAATGCAACAGGTTACATGGATTCTGTGCCTCCGTCAGTTGGGATCGACCATGGATATTGCATGGATATCTAGCTGTCTAGATATACAAGCCAGGGTAGAATGGTTTGGAAAGCAAGCTGTTGCCCAGGTAGAAAGCTTCCCTTCTCCACACAGCTGAAGAACTCAAAGGAATGGCAGAGGCCAATACAGCAGCTTTGCAAGAGTTTCCAGTTAGTGTTGAACTCAGTGTGGGATTGCCTTAGGGACCGTGCCGGATTTTCCCCTTAGGGTTTACTCCCGAAGCCCTCCCAATGAGTGGGTGTAGCTGCAAGGCAGCGGAGGCTTAAGATCAGAGTTTTCCTTCTCCTAAATGAGGTGCCAACCACTGCTGATGAGCCCCATCTGCCTGAAATGACTGGTTTTAAGACGCTTCTGCCCCTTCTCCTGACAGCAGAAACGGTTCCAATGGGCTTAGTAGCTAAACCACAGGAGCTGGACTTGGTGACAGAGGCTATATGAGATGGATGCCATTGGGAGAATTTAATAGGTAGTGGGAGTTTATCCCACTACCACCCCCGGCTATAACAATCTTAAGGAACCTGTTACAATGGATACGCAATGGGGAAAGTCAAGGAGTAGAAGAATACGAGAACTATTTTGTTGTACAAGATTAAGGAAGGTTTCAATGCTGCTGTACTCAACAGACCTTCCACACTCAGGGCGCTGGATGAATCTGTAGGCGTTGTGCAGACCTGCAAAAGCTGTTCTCCAGCTGGACATTTCCGACTAGGAGTGTTCACCTTTACCTGAGGAAGACAACATAAATTTGGGGCAATGTGTTCTCTTGAATCAGAATCAGAATTATTATCGCTGATATACCTCATGAAATTCCAAGTTTAAGAAGTTCAAAGTAAAATTTATTATCAAATTTATTACCACATGCAACCCTGGGATTCTTTTTCCTAATGGGCGTTCTCAGCAAATCTATAGAATAGTAACTGTAACAGGATCAACGAAAGAGCAAGAGCATAAAAATACAAGAGTCTTTAAAGTGAGCTCATTGGTTCTGGGAATATCTCAATAGATTAGTGTACTTATCCTTTTTTGTTCAACAGCCTGATGGTTGAGGGGTAGTAACTGCTCCTGAACCTGGTGGTGTGACTTCTAAGTCTCTTTTACCTTCTTCCTGATGTCCGCAGTGAGAAGAGAGTGTGACCTGGGTGGTGGAGTCCCTGATGATGGACTCTGCTTTCCTCCGGCAGTGTTTCATGAGATGAGCTCAATGGTCACGTGAACTTCAAAATTTGTCAGGTTTCCCTTTCCAGAGGGTATTAATCAACATAAGCACAGATTCTACAGAGGCTGGAAATTCAGAGTAACACATACAAAAACTGGAAGACCCTGAAATGTTGACCACTTGTTCCTTTCCATAGGTGTTGCCTGACCTGCTGAGTTTCTCCAGCATTTTTGTGTGCTGTATTAATCAACATATTTGGATTTGAAATAATCTAAGCAGCACGAGCAGAATTTGAATGCACAATTTCTACAGGCTATTTACATAACTGCCAAACCACTGAGTCTCCAACATTCAGAGTTTTCCAAGCTGTGGTTTTCAGGTAGATACATTGGAACATTGTATGCCAAGTTTAAATGTTGTAACCTATATAAAATTGTAGCCATTGAAATAGTTAGTGTGATTTTTATCAACCCTTGAAGCCTTTAATAAAACTCCATACTCACAAAATCTAAAGGCAAAAAATATGGGCAAGATTAAAGTTTCAAGTTTACTGTCATCTGACTCTACATATATATAATCAAATGAAACAACAGTCCTCCAGACCACGGTGCACCCACAAAACATATATCACATACAGCATATAAACCAAAATATTATCATAATTAATTTAATAAAATATAATTCAAAATGCATCTAGGGTGCAGCGCAGGTAAACAGTAATCAGCTCGCTGACGTAGTGACAAGACTTCGGTGGTGTCAGGGTATTCATTTGTGTCACAGCCTGAGGGAAGAAGCTGTTACCCAGTCTGGCAGTCTAGTCCTGATGCTCCTGTATCTCCTTCCTGACGACAGTGGGTCGAAGAGTTTGTGGGATGGGTGGTGCGGATCCTCAGCAATGCTTTGGGACCTTCGTCTGCAACAGTCCCGGTAAATGACACAAATAGTGGGGAGGGCGACCCCAGTGATCCTCTCACCGGTTTTTACTGTCCTCTGTTGGGTCCTGCGGTCTGACGCCTTGCAGCTTCCATATCATACAATGATGCAGCCAGACAGGATCCTGTAGAAAGTTGTTCGAATGGGGGAGGGAAGACTTGCATGCCTGTCTCCTCAGAAAGTGTAGACGCTGCTGTGCCTTCTTGACTGGTGAGGAGGTGTTGTGGGTCCAGGTTAGATCGTCCGTTATGTGTACACCAAGGACACAGTGCTGCTCTTCACAGCAGGGCCATTGATATGCAACGGAGAGTGGTTGACCTGTGCCCCCCTACAGTCCAAAGCTGAGTTAGTAAGGTTTTTTTGATCAGTCATGACCTGCTGGCCATATATTGGACACATGGTGTAAATGCATTCTCACTGAGACATCTTTGGTTTGAACTGACAGGGCAGGTGACACTGCACATCAACGATAACCATAAATTATTTAATAAGGTAAACTAGGGCTTGGTATGTCCTTGCTTTCTCAAGCCCTCCAAAATGCAGCTCTGTTCCCGTACAAGTCTCCTTCCTTTCTGAAAGATTTTTGCATTGAGCTGTCAGCATTGGTGAAAAAGTGGAGACTGACATTTATGATCAGCAGGGTAGTCGACTCATTTAAGCCTACAGAGCTGTGTTTATTGTTACAAGTGATGGAGATCAAAACATATTGAAAAGAAAATAAACGATTGTCACTTTAATGAGTGGCACTTAAGCCTGTTGATGCTATTAATATTTAGCGAGATTAGGAAATATTCAGTGTTTACAGGAGGTTCCTGAGAAACAGGTGTTAGCCCCTCAGTTTTAATAACTACGTACATATCCTGTGGATTTAACTTCACGTCAAACTATTTACAATTCTGAAGTGTAATGTTCACTGAATCATCCACCTCCCCCTGACCACACAGTTCCTCCTTCATTCCCTCAATGTACATGTCATAATTTCCTGTCCCCAGACCTGTCAAACCCTTCTTGGACATCTTACCATCCCCACCCGACCCTCTTTGGTTCCCTGATTTACACCCACTGAAATTCTTCAGTTCCCTCAATACCCCTACCAGACATTCCTCGGCCCTCTCATCAGTCCCGCCAGATCCTCATTAATCCCCTCATCAGCCCTTCCAGACCCTCCTCAACCCCATCACCATCCCTGCACACCCTCCTCAAAAATCCTCGCTATTCCTGATAAACCTCCTCAATCTCCTCTGTTGGATCCCTCTTGGTCCTTCACCAAAGCCATCAGAGGTCCTCTGTAGTTGTTTGAAAGTTCCTCAAAACCCTCCCCATCCCCACCAGACCCTCTTGTTTTTCAAAACAGAATCCTCACTCCCCATAGAACCCCCTCAATAAACTCATTATCCACACCAAACCCCATTATCCTTACTACCCAAACCAGACTCTCAGTCACCTCACCACTCCACCAGAGCCTCAATAACCTCACTACCGACATCAGACCTTCTTCAAACTCCTTACATCCCACAACAGACCTTCCTCAAGAACTTCAGCACACCCACTGAAACATTCTCAGAACTGCTGACCACCACTACCATATCTTCTCTAGTCTGTACCTGGTCACCACACCAATCCCACTGTCTGTAGCTGGTCACCACACCAAAACCACTGACTGTAGCTGGTCACCACACCAAAATCACTAATGTAGCTGGTCACCACACCAATCCCACTGACTGTAACTAGTCCCCACATCAATCCCACTGGCTGTAACTGGTCACCATACCAATTCCATTGGACCCTCTTTGGTTCCTACCCCAATCCTGCTGGACCCTCTTTGGTGACCAACAACCCCCACCAGACCATTTCCTTGGTCAGCAAACTAATCCCACTGGAACCCCCACACACTCCTCTTCAATCCCACCGGACCAGGACCCCCTCCCCACCTCAACCCCACCAAAAGCACCTTCTGTTCCTACCTCAATCCCACTGGACCAGCCACCTCCCCATGTCCCTACCCTATCCCTCTGGACCAGCCCCCCACTCCCCACCTCAATCCCACTAGACCACCCACTCTGTCACCACCTCAAGCCCACCGGAACCATCTCCCGTTCCCACCGGACCCTACTTGATCACCCCCAACTCCCGGTGCTCTCGTGCATCGCGCCGCGCTCCAGCCAGATCAGTCGCTGATGCGCGAACAAGCTCACGGCTGGGTCGGGGGTGGGGGGGGGTGGTGGTGGGAGGACGGAGGAGGGAAGGGGGCGGGGAAAACGGGAGCGCGCAGGCGCACGGGGAGGCAGAGAAAAATAGTGAAGGGGGTGGAAAAAGAGAAAAAAAAACCCCGGAGCAGGCGGCACAGCGCCTGCGCGGCGTCGCTGGGTCGAAGTGCGCAAGTGCTTGGGGGCTGTAAAAGCCTTAAAGCTGGCAAGTCCTGAATGGTGTAGAGAGAAAAAAAACACACACACACAGCCGTCCCGGACCGCTGACTCGAGGATTTTCATTGCAGCAAAAAGCAAAGTTTTTTAACCTGAGCCACTTGCCCCCCTGGCTGTCTCCATGCTGGCCGCGGGCCTGCATTGTTTGGTTTCGTGAGGGAAAGGAAGAAGGAAGAGACGGGGGGTGGTGGTGTGATAATACATTTTAATTCCCCCCCTCCTCCCTTTTTTCCCTGAGGTAATTTTTTTTCTGAGGGGGAGGGAGGAATATGGAGGGCCCGCGATGCAGCGGACTGAAGCAGAGCCGGCGGTCGCGCTCTCACCGGGACCGGGCGAGGAGGAGGGAGGCAGCGAGTCGCCGAGGCGGAGGAGGCGGCCGGCCCCACAGTCCTTCGTCGGGCTCGGAGCGGGACGAGAAGCCGAGCCCTGGACAGGCGCCCGCCAGCGCGGCCCCCCCTTCCTCCCGCTGCTGCCGGCCACCCCGCCGCAAAAGGAGGGCATCCAGCTCTCAAGAGGAGGACATCATCGACGGCTTTGCCATCGCCAGCTTCACCACCCTGGAGGCTCTGGAGGTAAGAAGGAGGGGTTGGGGGTGAGTGTGAGAAAAGGCAGTCGTGTCTTCCCCCCCACCCTCCTCGGCTGCATCACCGAAGCTGCTCTCTACTCTTCCCTCTTCCTTACATACCAGTCATATCCATACCCCTTGCTATTGACAGTCCGGCCACTGCCAGTTTATTCCCTGTCTGAAAGCTCTCAGTGAGCCTTATTGTCACCTTGTTGCTATCCTTGTATTTCTTTTTCCACCCCACCCCTTCCAAAATAAAAATTCTGCACTGTTTGCAAAACGATTGGGTCAAGCTGCCACCGATTTAAAAACCTCTGAGGCATCTCTTCGCCTTACTTGATTTCTCTTTCGCTGACTTTTGAGTTCCAAGTTGATGTTGAATTGGCTGGGTGCAAAATCAGACTCTGAAAATGTTGACATAACAGCTTAACACTTATTAATTCCCTCTTTACTACCCCCATCAAACTATATGCTTAAATTGTTAACTTGTATGACGAATTGTCCTAATAGTAGGGAAGTATTAATTTTTAGGGACAGCAGAAACTGACATTTGTTTGTGTGAAGCAAAGATGGAATAGAATTTTGGAGCTAGTATGATCAGTTGGGAAAATATGATTCTGTGATATCTTTCTGATTTCAATTACAATATTTTTTCTGCCCTTGTTGGGGCATGCTGTAATGCCACTAAGTTATTCAGTGTGATTTTGGATGTACTTGTTGGTACATTTTGTGCTGCTTGATGTTTTATTTCAAGTAATGGTGGGATTTGAGGAGCTGTAAGTTTTAAATGGTAATGCTCCTTAGTTGTCAATAACATTCATCTTCCCACCACATTTTCCCCATTCTCCCCACCCCAAACAAAGAAAAAGTTTGCAGGCAGTTTTGACTTTTAAATAATTTTCTACATCTATTTTTAAAATTCATTTAATTTTCTCCATGTTCTGTACTCACCCTTTCAAACTTCTGAGGCTACTGTGTGTGCATGAAATATCAGACTTCATCCCAAATTGCCCTAAACTTTGACAGCTGTAAGGTCTTCTCACTGGTTGTTGGTAGTAATCAGTTTAATATTGGAGAAATTTTGGATTCCTCAGTTTAAATGGGTGGAATAATTTTGCAAGTGCTTTTGAAGTCTGGATTGAAATATTTAAGATTGCTGAAAATGTTTTATAAGCTTGGACTTGGTGTTCTTTGTCAATGTCTGAAAAAGATGCTTCATTGTCAATGTCCTGGATATAAGCCATGGTTGTCTGCAGATTTTTATTTATTAAACTCAATTTGGAAAGTTATTTATAAATGTATTTGCAAAATGTCATCAACATTATTAGTCTTTTATATTTTCTTTAAAAAACCAAGTGTTTAATGTGTTTCTAGTGTTATTGTGAAGTAGAATGAATTCTGTCAGTTAAATACTTCAGATGAAGTGGTATTGCTGTATGATCAGTTTTCACTCTTTGTCAGAATTGAGAATACACTGATATAGCTGTATTAAGCTTTGAGGGTCACAGCACAAAAATGTGTTTAAAATGTATGTATTTGTATAAGGTGGAAAAAAAGGTCAAAACAGATTTTCTCTGAAGTGTTCTGTATAAAGTTGTCTTCATTTGTTTTTTTTCTGGTATTTGATAGCATTGCAAAAATAGTGATTTTTCATTTATTGATTCAGTTGAAGCAAATGTCAATCCCTGGTGATAGTCTGAGTGTTTAAACATCACCAGCATGGTCATTCTTGAACTGAAATATTTAATTGGGTACTTTTTTTTTAATATAATGCTTCATGACAGATTATGAACACGTGCTTTGGTTGAAAGAAATTTAGGGAAAGTGCTAAAATAGTTTATTTGCTGTTGTGGGATGCCTTTTAAAGTTGCAGTTCATTGCAGTTCTCTGTTGTTTGTGTTTCATAAATAATTCGTGGGTTTAAGCTTGTACTCAGTATTAATTTGAAGATGTCTATAGGAGGTGACCAAAACACTGAATAAGGTGACCAAAAATTATGCAAGATACTTTTATATTTTTTATTGAGATTTACAGTACAGAACAGGCCCTTTCTGCACTTTGATCTGCACCGTACAGTAATCCCCCCCCCCATTTAATCCAAGCCTAATCATGGAACAATTTACAATGACCAATTAGCCTACCAACCTAAGTCTTTATACTGTGGGTGGAAGCCCTCGCGGTCATAGGGAGAACGTACAAACTCTGTACAGGCTTTGGTGGGAATTGAACCCTGGTCGCCTGCACTGTAAAGCTAACTACTACGCTACTATGCTGCCCAACCATGTGTTGTATTTGACTAGTTGGGGGTGGGGGGGAGGGTACATTTTCATGTTTCCAGATTGCCACTGCTGACAGTTCCAAGTTTACTGATGACCTTTGGGAGGGCAATTTGCAAACACTACTTAGAATTCTATCTAATCTATACGGTTACATTATCATTGTTTTAAAATCTGCTTTTATTTAGCAGTGAGGTGTGTAGAGCAAATGACGCCTCTATGGGACATTGTTTTGAGATACATTGCCTAGCAGAAAAGTGTTCTGGTAACTGTTTTGCAGGTGTTGCATGTTGTATGATCTGGCAATCCTACTTGCTCTTTGCAGGAATTGCTGAGTAGATACAGAATATGTCAGAAAAGTTCCATACTTTCAGGGGATTTTCCACTGTACATTCCCTGATGACAGTTATTGTAGTGTTTCATTTGTTAATTTGGTTTTCGCTTTGGCTTGGTAGTACTTTTTTGTTCATTACAAAAGTTTTAAAAAATCTAATCTGATTGTACTTTGTCACATTGGTATAACTTCAGCAGAAATTGACATTGTACCAGGATAGGGACTAAGGCCTTTTAGCATTTTGACTATTTGATAATATGCCCTGTCTCTATAAACGATTTCATCCTTGATGCAGCATGAGACTTTACAATATTGGCAACCGGTATTCATTTCCCACTGCTATCTATAAGGAGTTTCTACGTTCTCACTGTCACTGCGTATGTTTCCTTTGGGTGATCTGGTTTCCTCCCACAGTTCAAAAACATACTGGTTATTGTAAATTGTACCCTGACTAGGTTAGAGTTAAATAGGAGAGGTTGCTGGACAGTTTGGCTCGAAGTTGCTGTAAGGGGCTATTCTGCACTGTATCTCTATAAATAAATAATTCTTGATTGACCAAGTTGCAGCTTTTGGGAGATGGTTTTACATTCCATCACCTTTTGGACGATGGTTTTGAACTTCCATTTTTTTTTTGGTGCACTGTTAATTTTTCTCTCAAGTGGCATGGATAAGCTTTGGCTAGATTTAAACTTGTCAGCATAAAAGGTTATGAAACTGTTCATTGCATTTATATGACTGATATACATGAGAACAATCATGTAAAAATAACAATCATTGATTGTGTCATAATAATTATTTTTCGCTGTTACTATTTCTGTGTTCTGTCAAAATCTAAGCCTGGAGTAAATTATAGTTGAAGATGGATTTTGGGACTTATTGGGCTCTATAGAGTTCCACTGCAGTTTTACATTTTTAATCATGCAAAACTTTTTGGCAATTGTTTGTAGAATTTTCTTCATAGCTGGATTAGAATTTAGAATTGATGCTTACAGTATTAACATAGAACAGGTGTCGATTTTGAATTGGAGTTGATGAACAGGGTGTAATTACATTTTGTAGACAATTGCTGTAGATTTAAATACATTTTGATACAGTTTTCCACACGTGAGCTGAAACTGTGAAAATGCATTGGTTTAAAGTGGGCAGCATGAGGTTATTCCATCTAAAATGTCCTTTTTAGAACAAAAATCTGCACAAGTAGTCCCTTCATATTCCAAAATGTCGATGATTTTCTGCAAGTTGATATTTGACCATTGGGTTCTCATTCAGCATGTTCTAACTGGAAAAGATGTAGAACTTTTACAGTTTTTGATTGTGTGTTTGACTTGGGCTAAGTGTTTGTTTATTGATTTAGCTCCATTTTAATCTTGGTTTGTGTGGTACTGCAGTTTGTTCAGTCAAATCATTACTTGTATTTGGGTGGTATTGCACTTTAATATAACATTAGAAGCAGCAGTCAGCTCTTTGGTCTCTGTCCCTGCTCTGCTAGTTGAGAGATTTTATTTCAGTAACACTTCCTTGTACAATCCTGTATTTCTTGATGCACTTGATATCTAGAAGCCAATCCATGTTTCACTGGAATATATACAATGACTGAACCCCCTCTGCCTTCTTGGATAGAGAATTCTTTAGATTCACGATGTTCTGAGTTACACACTTTATTTCTGTAAGGAATGGGCAATTCATTATTTTGACACTGGTTCTCTGCTCCTAGGTACAGTACTTCATCCAGGCATCTGATCCTATTTGCCTCTTAAGAACTTCTAAGCTCCAAGACTATTGGGTGTTTATTTTGTCTTTTCTGGTGTGGGTAGTGGGGGCAGGGTGACAATCCCCTCATACTAGAAGTGTTGGTGACTCAATATTTGAGACGTGCTCTCCTCTGCAGCATGATATATTTGCAGCAAGATATCTTGTACTCGCTAACTTGTGCAATAAAATTCTTTAAACTGGATTGCCTTCCATCTCTTGTGAACATTGCAAATCTGCAGGGTTTTCCAACCTGGGATCTGTGGCATAATGGTAGGGGTCCATTGCATAAAAAAGGTTGTGATCCCTGCTCTGAAGCCGTGCAAGTCACAGCCTCCTAATCTGAAAATGATCATTTTTGACTAGGATGACTGTTTTTCTTTTATACAACTCCATGAATCTATGAAAAGGACCACCTCTTCTTTCTCCCCTACCCCCCCCCCAAAAAGATCTCCACCATCACAGAACCCAGTCCACAGCTGATTTGATCTACTCTGGGTGATGCCAAGAAATACCTGTGAGCACTGTTTGTAAAGGCAACGTCCCAGCTGCAGTACTGAAGGTCTGTGTTATAGGTCTGGCTGTGCCTCCAGTGAGCTGTTCCAGAATAGTTACCACATTGGCATCGAATGGATTATGTGGAAAATTGCCCAGGTTTGTCTTGTTTACAAAAAGAAAGGATGAATCCAATATGGTTGATTACTACCTAATTGGTCTGGTCCCAACCCTTAGCAAAGTGATGGAAGCTGTAGTCATTGCTGGTAAATGGCACCAATAGCTCATTAGAGCCTGTCTGAATTTTGTCAAGCCCATTCTGCTGGAGTCCTCATTGGAAACTTGGTCCAAACGTATATTTGCGGTGAGGTACAAGTAACTGCTCTTGACATCAAGGCAACAATTGATTGAATGTAGTATCGGGGGCCCTGGTGAAAGTGAAGTCATTAGGCAGCGAGCGATTCAGGAACAGCTACTTCCCCTCTGTCACCCAATTTCTGAATGGACCCATGAACATTAGCTCGCTTTTTTATTTCTGCTTTTTTGCTACTTGTTTAACTATTTGATATTATATATAATACACCCAAAACTTGAATTCAGTTATTTTTCTATGTTAGTATGTATTGCATTGTACTGCTGCTGCAAGGTTAATAAATTTCATGACATATGCAAGTGATATTAAACCTGATTCTGATCAAGGAAAATCTGCTCCATAGTTGGAAATATACCTTGCACAAAGGTATATTGGAGGTTGTTGGAGGTTAATCATGTCCAGGGCATAATTGGAGGAGTTCCTTGGGGAAGAGTTCTGGCCCAACATTCTTCAGATATTCATTAATTGCCTTCCTTCTGTTATAATACTGGAACTGGGGGCACTTGCTGATAATGTCTGTCATAACTCCTCAGCAAATGTTTGTCCCTGAATGGCATTATCTGTTTGAAATGGATGACACTCAGGCATGTATTGTTAAGCCACAGAATCAGAGTCAGGTTTATTATCACCAGCATGTGACGTGAAATGTGTTAACTTAGCAGCAGCAGTTCAATGCAATACGTAATCTAGCAGGGAGAGAGAAAAAAATAATAAAAATTATAAAAATAATCAAGTAAATCAATTATGTATATTGAATAGGTTTTTTAAAAATGTGCAAAAACAAGCACTGTATATTTAAAAAAAAGTGAGGTAGTGTCTAAAGTTTCAATATCCATTTAGGAATTGGATGGCAGAGGGGAAGAAGCTGTTCCTGAATCGCTGAGTGTGTTCCTTCAGGCTTGTGTATCTCCTACCTGATGGTAACAGTGAGAAAAGGGCATGCTGTGGGTGCTGGAGGTCCTTAATAATGGATGCTGCCTTTCTGAGACATCGTTCCCTAAAGATGTCGTGGGTACTTCGTAGGCTAGTGCCCAAGATGGAGCGGACTAGATTTACAACCTTCTGCAGCTTCTTTCAGTCCTGTGCAGTAGCCCCTCCATACCAGACAGTGATGCAGCCTGTCAGAATGCTCTCTACGGTACAACTATAGAAGTTTTTGAGTGTATTTGTTGACATGCCAAATCTCTTCGAACTCCTAATAAAGTATAGCCACTGTCTTGGCTTCTTTATAACTATATTGATATGTTGGGATCAGGTTAGATCCTCAGAGAACATTGACACCGAGGAACTTGAAGCTGCTCACTCTCTCCACTTCTGATCCCTCTATGAGGATTGGTATGTGCTCCTTCGTCTTACCCTTCCTGAAGTCCACAATCAGCTCTTTCGTCTTACTGACGTCGAGTGCCAAGTTGTTGCTGCAGCACCATTCCACTAGTTGGCATATCTCACTCCTGTACGCCCTCTTGTCACCACCTGAGATTCTACCAACAATGGTTGTATCATCAGTGCCAGGCTATGGCCTTCCTCAACAACTGATTCTGCAATTGTCAAGTCCCCCCAAATGTTCATATTTTGTGGATCACCCTTGGTCAGGAAAGCAACTAGAGCAGTCACAAATACTATCTACTGGAACAGGCCAGAGGCCTACTGTCTTGTAGAATATGATGTGCTTCTTTGAGGACTTTGTCCATCTCTTGTGGCTCTATACACACACCTACTTGGTCCTCTCAGGGCTCTATTCTCTCTAGTTACTGTTTTCTGTTATAAGATTATAATCCAGTTATTATAATATGAAATCTTTGTCAGGGAAGATTAAGAAGAATGCAAAGCTATTGCATGCTCCCTTTTTGCCCTCCTGATTTCCTTCTTGGGTGTACTGCTTCCTCTATCTCCAGGGATTCACTTAACCCCAGCTGCCTTAACACCATGCTGCCTCCTTATTTCCGGCCAGGACCTGAATATGTCTTGTCATCCAAGTTTCCCTGTTCCTGCCAGCCTTCCACATCATTCTAACGGGAACATAGAAATGTTGAGCTCTCGTTATCTCGCTTTTAAGTCCTCCACTTGTCAGAAGTCCCTTTGCCTACAAGCATCTGACTCTAATCAACCATTTCAAGTCCCTGCCTAATAATAATGCAGCAAGAGTAGCTTTTTTTTTGTCACATGCATATTGAAGCAGTGAAAAGTATCGTTTCCAACACAGTCCAAGGAATATGCCAGGGCAGCTGGAAAGTGTTGCCACACTTCTCGTGCCTACAACTCAGTAACCCTAGTCTTACATCTTTGGAATGTAGGAGGATAACCAGGTCCCCAAAGCATGTGCTACCGGGCTGCGAGGAAACGATATGATTTGGCGATATGAAACGATATGAGTCGGCTGCATCTTTCTTCATTCCCTGTCATGCACTGTTGAACTTGAACATCCCCTCCCCGCTCCGTTGGCTGGTCCGCAAGAATATTGTTGATTTTAAACCGGTCCGCAGTGCAAAAAAGGTTGGGGACTCCTGCTTTAGATGACTGTTATGGTCATCCACATCTTAGAAACACTGACAATAGAGCACTACTGTCTAGTAAGTCATGAGCTTTAAAGGCTGTAATCTTTAAACAACTGGAGATGTATTAACATGTTGATTCTGCAAAATACCCCAAGTTTATTCGTTCCTTATTCTTCCAATGTAAGCATTTCCCCCCACCACCCCCCGCCCCCGGCTAGCATTCCCCAGCATTAAATTGCCCTTTATGCTCAGTTGCCTCTGTTGGACAAGTCATATCATTCACAAGCATGATGCCAAATTCTAGAAACTGACCTTCTATTTCATGCTCTTTAATAGACCAGGACTTGAGATGATAAAAGATAAGATTTCTATCTATCTATAGTATGTATATCTATCTATCTATCTATTTCAAGTGTTCTTTCTTTTTCAATCTTTTTATTAATTTCAAAATACAAAAACAAAACATAGCAATAATACAAATAGTAGGAGATATATTGTTACACTTAAAAAAAGTAATTGTAAAACCGTAGTGTAAATTAACAAAGCTCCCAAACATGTAGAACTAACCACGGATAATACAAAGCAAAAAAAAAACTGGAAAAAAAACATGAAAAAGAAAAAAAACAAAACAAAAAAAAACAAACCCCATCCCCAAAGAAAAACAAAATTAATCAACTAAACTAAAAGACTTGGGCAAAACTAAGAACTTAAAAATGGAAAAGAAGAAAACGTTAGTGTCGACGACTCCATTCCCCTCCAACAACAATACAGAGAGATAAAACAAGTTTGGAAATGATCACATTACATCAAATGAAAATGCTGAATGAATGGCCTCCAAGTTTTTTCAAACTTAATGGAAGGGTCATAAACTACACTTCTAATTTTCTCCAAATTCAAACACACCATAGTTTGTGAAAACCAATGAAATACAGTAGGAGGGTTGATCTCTTTCCAATTCAAAATGGACCTTCTAGCTATTAAAGTAAGAAATGCAATCATCCTTCGTGATGAAGAGGTTAAATTATTTTAGTCTATCATTGGTAGTCCAAAGATAGCAGTAATTGGATGAGGTTGTAAGTCTATATTTAGGACCGTTGAAATAATATCAAAAATATCTTTCCAATATTTCTCCAACAAGGGACATGACCAAAACATGTGGGTTAAAGAAGCTATCTCGAAATGACATCTGTCACATATTGGATTAATATAAGAGTAATAACGAGACAGTTTATCTTTGGATATATGAACCCTGTGCACTACTTTAAACTATATCAACCTATGCTTAGCACATACAGAGGATGAATTCACCAACTGAAGAATTTTTTCCCATTTTTCAGTCGGTATATTAATCTCAAGTTCTCTTTCTCAGTCAGCTTTAATTTTATTAGAAGCATCAGGACATAGATTCATAATTATATTATATATAATTGCTATTTCAAGTGTTCTTAAACAACACAGAATGCTGGCAGAACTCAGCAAGTCAGGTAGCATGTATACAGGGAAATCAGAAGTGTTTTTTGAACTTGGTGGCGTAGTGGAGATGCGTCTCTACTAAAGGAGGTGCAAAGTGCTCCTTCCCTCTGGTCTACAGGTCTCCCTTGGGTAAGGTGTAGCAGCTGCTTAGGTCCACCTAGTCTGGGTCATGTGAAGCCATGGGGGCAGGTGGTGGATGGTTGTATCAGCATCCAGTGCATATCACAAGTCCTGGTTATGTGACCACTGATGCCAGGTAGACAATCTCTGAAGAGTACTGTATTGATAATGGCTGGGGTCACCCATCTTGTAAAGACACTGCCTGGAAGAAGGCAATGGCATATCACTTCTGTAGACAAAAAAAATTGCAAAGAACAATCATGGTCACGGACAAGTCATATGTCACGCCACATGATGATGGGGGGAAAATGCAACAGGAATATGCAGGAAATGGAAAGATACGGCTATTCAGAGGTAGAAGGAATTGGTTTAGTTGAGTATATGATTACTAAATTTAATTAGTTTAGCGCAACATGTGGGGCAAAGGGCTTGTTCCTGTGTTGTACTGTTCTGTGTCATAATATATTTGGCTAGTGTGAATTCCCAGCCTTGAGTATTCTGTGGTGAAACCACACTTTAGTTGGCATTGAGAACCTTGAATTTGTGTTTCAGGAGTGCCCAAGCCCAGCGTAAATACTAGAAGGCAGGTACCGCCTTATAAGCTACTTGCTTGCCATTCCACTTGGACTCCCGACCCATTTGGAGAAGTTTTTGTTTCTGCATTGTTGACTCCTAACCCACAGAACCAGCAGAGCTGAGATGTGATCTGACTGTCTTAAAGAATAACCACCAATTTCCCAACCAACTAGTGTTGGGCTGACTGGCAATTCTTTCTTCCGCCCACTCCCCTATTGTAAACCTGCCCCCCCCATACACACTTCTCAAAAAAAAAATTGAGTTGCATTACATTTGCTACCTTCTGATTTGTGAGAGCTGTTCTGGAACCTGTAGAATTTTAGAATTTGACCAATTTTCCCAGTCATTTCAGTATCTTTAAATGGGGTGAGGTTGGCCTTTCACTCCCATTAACCTAACCAGCACTTTATGTAATAATGTCTTTCAGTTTATCTATCCCATGCCTGTTTTGAATGTCTTTCTAAATTTTGAAAGGCTGATTTTTTTTTGCACATAGCAAATGGGGAAGGGGATGTTTGTATTTCTTTGAATGGGTTGGTTCCACAATTCTTTGTTTCATGGCTATATCATGGGAAAGACTAATTTTAGGGTTGTACGCTGTACTTGGAATCTTATTTTCAAATCTTTTCCTACAATTATGTTGTTATGGTACAGTTGATGGCAGTAGTTCCTGAGTTTGATTTTTTTTGGGTCCAAGTTCTCTTGAAGTTGTGTGTAATCTAGTTGTAGTCTTAGTGCAACACAAAGGGTATGCACTGTTGAAAGTGTTGTTTCTTGGGTGATGGGTCAGCAATCCAAATACCTGTTTGGATTTGTTTATATGGATTCTGGTTCTTTGGAGCACATCGGAATCAGTACATTTTGGCCCAATTAAGCAGCTTTCCCAATTGGCTGAAGTTTCATGGAAATGAAGACAAACTACCTTTTTAATTGAGTAACAAATTATATATGTAAATGAAACATAGAACATTACCAATACCTATACAGTACTATAAGACTGTTGTTCGTTCCATGCAGTTATCGACAGAGGAATTTGTCCAGTATACGCAGACACTTAGTGCAGATAATGGATTTCCTTCATACAATGCTTTTGACGATTGCATCCTCCAAATCTTTTCATAGTAACATTCAAGATGATTGTCAGTGCCTTTGTAATTTCTAAATTGTTGAAAGTAGTACAATCGTTTCATTTTCACTCCCGGCCCCATTTCAGGGATATCCAAGCCTGAATACTTGAAACCGCAGTAAGCAAAACAGTTCCGAATTGACTTGCTGCTTATTTCTCACTAGCGATCAGTGACAAAGCTCACTGCTTTTTGAACACATACACATAAACTGACACTATTTTAAAACTGTTCGTTCGAAGCATGGTGTTATCTAACAGCCACGCAAGTGCACATGACTGACGCTAGTTAGAAAATGTTTGGCAAGAGTCTTCTGTCCCAATTAACCAACAGAGTGTCTCAAATGAACAGAGGGAATCTGAACTATTTTTCCAATTTAGATTTTGTTGTAAGTGAACGACTGCCCTGATTAACCAATGGCCCAATTAATCAGAATCCACTGCATTTTGGGGAAAAAAGGCTCTGCTGCTTTATAAACAGGAAACTTATCTCTTGTGCTATCACTGTTTATCCTCCATCCAACAGCTGTAAAACATAGTATCTGGTCAGTTATCACAGTACTACTGTGGAAGCTTACTGTGCTCAGATTAGCTGTCAGGTTTCCTATTATTACATCTGTGACTTCCCTTCAGAAGCATTTCATTACATGTATAATACTTTTTATTGTGAAACGTGCCAAATAAAAGCTAGTTTATCTAACTTTTCAACTAGGTATGTCTGATAAGCTGATTGGTGATATTTTTCATAGTTGGGGGTTCTCACGGTAAAAGAAACAAGTATTCATTCAAACATTCCATTAGGATATTTAATTTTGCTATTTTAAACGTATTGGTAGTTAAAGCTTTTCTGTTTTTTTTAACATGTTGCCGTGTTAATAAACCTGTATAGGCTTGAAAATTTGAATCTTGGGACATGTTGGGCCCAAATCATAAATGTCCGATTCAGGTTTAATATCATGCAGCGTATGTTGTGAAATTTGTTGTCTTTGAAGGAGCAGCACAATGCAATAGATAATAGAGAAAAAAATGGAATTACAGTAAATATGTATTAAATAGTTAGAAAAGTGGTGCAAAAATAGAAGTTAAAATAAAGTAGTGAGGTAGTGTTCAATGTCCATTCAGAAATGGGATGGCAGAAGCAGAGAAGCTGTTTCTGAAGCGCTGAGTGTATGCCTTTAGGGTTCTGTACCTCTTTCCTGATGGTAGCAATGAAAACAAGGCATGTCCTGGGTGGTGGGAGTCTTTAATGATGGACGATGCCTTTTTGAGGCATCACTCATTGAAGATATCCTAGATTCTATGGAGGCTTGTGCCCATAATAGGGCTGTCTAAGTTTACAGCTCTCTGCAGCTTACTTCGATCCTGTGCAGTAGCCACCCCTCCCCCCCCACCTCCCAGTACCAGACAGTGATGCAGCCATTTAGAATGCTCTCCATGGTACATCTGTAGAAATTATTATTTGTTGATATGATGCAGAGTTTGGATGCTTTAAGATCCCTTATGTACTCAGTCCTTTTCAACTTTAATTATATATGAGAAGCGATTGGTCTTGTTCTCTTCCAGAATTTTCAAATTGAGGTCAATATGTGGGCATTCTAATCTGTTTGTCTAAAGGCAATAACTTAAATGTTTAAAGTGTAGCAAAATTGAATCTATGTTTGGAATTAAATCGGGCTTGTAATTTTTCTTTCATATCTTTAGGGACAATTATATCCATTACTAATTCAGTTAGGTAACATAAGTAACTTTAGAACCTCTTGGAAACCGAATACAAAATTATAATCAAATTCCTTCTGAATATTAAATTATTTAAACTGCAAAAATTATGCATTTCACAAATTTGTAAGCCAGCAAAAGTGACCACGCAATTGCTGGAAGTGTAGGAAGCTACTGTTTAATTAGAATCAGCAGTTTCTTTGTTTTAAGCATGACTTCTTTATTGTCAGAATGCCAAGTAGGGTCTGGATTAAAACAACCTTCAGAACTAATACATGGAGTTTTGGCTGGAGTGTGCTTTGCTCCCTATAGATCATTTGGCATTAGTGGAATTAGGTTTTTATTGACATTTTTACTGGGCTTTAGTTAACTTTCATGGGATCCTGGAAGAGTGATGCCTGCTATTTTTCCTATAAAATATTTTTGTGGAGGAGCAATGAAAGAATTTTAATTGAAAGACCATTTAGAGTATGAAATGTTTCCACACATTCCATTTAGCAATTTTCTCATTTCTGGTTTAAGAAGTGCTCTCCTCTGGATAGTAGTCTATCAGTAGATTATCCCTTTAGAATCTCTGTGCTTGTTTTAAATATTAATACATTTTTGGATATTAGAAATGTAATTTGAGGCAATAAAATACTTTTCTGACCAATCAATAACATCTAATACTTGTTATTATAAAATAAAATTCCATTACAACCTGTTTTCTTCACTGTTATGCTAGCAAAACTTGCTGTATTGAAGTTTATACTATAAAGAAGTCATGCCTAAAACAATATTGGAAGTACTCAGCAAGTAGTTACTACTTGTGGGAAGAGAAACAGGTTAAAGTTTCAGTTTCTGGATCTTTTGTTAGAACAGGGAAATGGGGAAAACATGTCACAGTCAGAGGCTTATTGTGCAGAAACTGGCCTTGCAGCCCAACTCTGTAGTTGTGTACGAGAGTATATTGACTGGCTGCATTACGGTATGGAAACACCAATGCCTTTGAATGGAAAATTCTACAAAAGGTAGTGGATTTGGCCCAGTACATCATGGGTAAAGCCCTCCCAAGCACTGAGCACATCTACATGAAATGCTATTGCAGGAAAACAGTATCCATCATCAAAGATGTCCACCACCCAGGCCATGCTCTTTTCTTGCTGCTGCCATCAGGTAGAAGATACAGTGTACAAGAACAGTTACTACCCCATAACCTTCAGGCTTTTGAGTAAAAGGGGACAACCACACATACTTGTTCATCCATCGAAATGTTCCACAACCAATGATCACTTTAAGGATTCTTTATCTCAATATATTGTGTTCTCATTATTTATTGCAATTTATTTATATTTGCATTTATACAGTTTGTCGTCTTCTGCACTCTGGTTGATCTTTGATAGTCACTGTCCTATAGATTTGAGTATGCTCAGAGGAAAATGAATTTTGGGGTTGTATATGGTGACATATATGTACTGGGATAATAACATTTACTTTGAACTTGATGCTGATTGTGATGCCTATCCACACTGATATTGTGGGATATTTTCCTGCATTAGGGCTGTATTCCTGTCTAACTTTCTTGTTCAAGTACCTGCTAGTTTTAAATTGGGGGAGAGATGGATAGGACAGAATATTTCAGAAAGTGAGGCTGGAGTTTAAGCTATTAAAGAATTTACCTGTAACAGATTAATGAAAAACTGAAGCAAAGGAATGTAAAAGCTGTCAAATGCAGTGCTGCAGGAAATGCACAGAAGGTCAGACAGTGATAGAGGTGAAGGGCAAAGTGATAGAGGTGAAGGGCATTACTTGCAACAAAACCGGCTATAAACAAGTGAATTTCAAAATTAAACAGCAGGGGAACAGGCCCTTCGGGTCAACTCATCCATGCTAACCCTGAACTGGTCATATTTTCCTGCATTTATCTTGTGTCCTTTAAACCCATGCAATATGCCTTGTTTGTGTTGATGTTTTAATACATGCTAACTTTGGGATTCTTCGTACAAATAATGTTCAAGTAATTTTGGGTACAATTTTTCCTTTGCAGATTAATATTTACCTGTTGATCATTAATATGTAAAAAAGGCACTGGCCCTCAGAATTATGTGATTTTATGGGTTCTGAGGCTGAGGTAGGAACTGTAGACTCTTCCTACAAATGAAGGAGGGAGATGCCCGAGGAGAACAGTATTGGTGGAATCTTTCCAGGACCAGGTTGTCTGAAGTGGGTATTTCAGCTATCTAGAGCATATAAGAGGATAGGGATAAGGATTGCCTGGGAGATCAAGAGCTTTGTGTCTCACCTGTGATCTTGAAACACCTTTTCCCTTATTGAATAGAAGATTAATGTCTGCCTTTATCAAATGGTGGTTCCCAAGTGCTTCATGTTTGCTAGTGTCAGAGCATGAGTATTTTATCGTCAGAAGTCAGTATTCAACAGGGACATGTTGATAACAGATCCGTTTTTTTTTATTGTGAGTGTGCGACCTGTCCTCTGTATAGTTCGGTGAATAAGCCAATGAAGGTTGAGAGCTTTTACTGCTAAATATATACTGGAAGCTTCAATGACCTTTCTTCCTAAAGTGTAGTTGCTGTAGGTTAAACAGCTTCTCATTACTTTTGAAGATTAGTTCCACTCCCGAGGAACTCTTGTTGGAGTTGAGCACAACATTGCTGCAAGAAAGACAATAAAGATGCCCTTGTTTGATGTCTGTCCTTAACTGATGAGCTCAACTGTAGACCCATCAGTTAAGATGTGGCTTGCATGTCATGAAGCAAAGACCCATCAGTTAAGATATGGCTTGCATGTCATGATGAAGCAAACATGAAATTGATGTTTCTACAGGCAGACAATTTAAAAGGGCTCTTTCAGTTGCTTGTGATTTTTTTGATCTTGCGAAATAATTTTGACTCTGCAATGTTTGCTATCAGGCTTGTTTCCCTGGTAATGATCAGTTCAATTACTGACTGCTTTGCATTGTCATCTAGCAGAGTGAAACTTTTATAGTGATCACATTTTTAACCACCTTCAATCAATCACCTGAAAATTATTATAGGTGCATATTTCAGTTTCTTTAGCCTATGATTCTATATCCAACATTGTTCCTACTTAAACATTCCTCAAGTGAATACTTAATAGTATTGTTTTCCCTCAAATGAGCCTATTCTAATGTAAGTGGAGAAGCATCTCCAGACAATCATTTTGGCACAGCTTTTACTGTTTGTGCCTCAACTCTTTTCAAAGTGAATTTATTGTTTGATAAAAAAATTGCCTGTAATTTTTGGTTTCTGAATCTTCAATGATTTAAAGATTTAATTCTGTGATGTATTTATGGGGTACTCCTGGTGTCATTTCCTAGGATATTTTTATTCTGGTATCTTTCCCTCTTCCTTCTCAGTCCTGAAGAAAGGTTTTGACCTCAAATGTCGACTGTTTACTCTTTTCCATAGAAACTGCCTGGCCTACTGAGTTCCTCCAACTTTTTGTGTGTATTGCAATATGGCCTTATATTAAGGGCAGTTGTGATATCTATGCATGTGTCAAGAAATGTGTATTGTGAGGGAAAGTTTTGTTGATTTATTTACAGCATAAAACAGTGCAGCACAGCAACACACCCTTTAGTTACAGCAGCTGACCAAAATGTCAATCCAAGCTAATCCCATCTGCCTGCATATGGTCTATAATCTTTCCTTTTCTTGCCTGTCCATGTGTCTTGTCTAATGATCCTCAAATGTTACTGTTTTATCTGCTTCCAATTCTCCTGACCATGCATTTCAGGCAACTATCACCTATTATTCTTAAATAAAACACTTTCCTTGTAAATCTCCTTTGCCCATCTCACCTTTTTATAAGCCATGTTCTCCACTGTATGACATTGTCTCCTGGAGAAAGAGACTGACTACCTACCCTATCTATATACCTTGCCTTTATACTTTGATTGGTTTGTCCATTGTCTCTTCTCCAGAGAAAATAATCTAAGTTTGTCCAACATCATTGTAACTAATCCAGGCTTTCTAGTGAACTACTTTTGCATCCTGTCAAAGCCTTCAAAAACTTCCTGTATTGTGGTGACCATAACTGGAAGCATTACTCCAAATGAGGCCTAACCAAAGTTTTGTACAGCTACTTTTACTTTATACTCAACACTGACTGATGCAATACACTTTCTTTACACCCTAGCTACCTGTTGCCAATTTCAGGGAGCTGTGGACTTGCACCCCAAGATTTTGAATGTTGAACTTGGCTAGGTTAAACTTCATCTGCCTGTATGTCCTGTTGAATCGCTTGACAACCTTACACCCGATCCACAATTCTGCCAATTTTTATGTTTGTAGATTTGCTAATCAGCCAACCTACTTTTACATCCAAATGAGGTATCAGCACTTAAACCACAGGTCAGACCTCTAGTTAGAATAATGTTCCTTTGCCACTGCTCTGTGCCAAGCTAACTTCAAATCATGTAACGACCTGGTAAAGATTTTACTGCTCATTTTGTAGGGTATTTCATGTAATGGTTTTCTGCAGAAGCAGTGTGTTCTGGTAGTATTTGGGTCACAGTTAAAGATGAGGGATGCTTAGGAATGTTAAGTTATCCAAACAGGATGGTGGAATTGGGAGAATTGTGTAATTCATCTGTAGATTTTGTCTTTAATATTGTATGCAGTGTATATGGTCTGTTATTTCTTGCTGCTGGACGATTGCATGGGAGCAGGGAGTTACACAGTATTCACCAGATCAGTATTCTGGTCGGTATTCTGATCGGCATCCCAACCTCCTGGGTTTGGCGGGACCCAAGTCATATTGACTGGAGAGAAAGGTTGGTTTCTCACTGAGTCTGTTGCCTGTGAGTGAGGGGCTAACAAGCCGCATCTCTAGAGACACCAACTAAAAAGTGGTTTCATTGTCTTCAATAATTTTCCTAGCACTTGATGTTGTGGTGTTCGCTGAGCTTGGGAATTAGCTTGAAAACTTTTCATCACCAGTCAAGGTGACATCCTCAGTTGCAGTTGTTGGTAGTTCCCACTCCCAAAGAAATTGAATGTAGCTAACAAGGTCTGTGTTGGACAGTGAGGTGAATTGTTAACTTTATAGTGTAGCTGTTGGTAGAAACATTGTCCAAATACTTGTGATTTTCAAGTAGTACAGCCACCCCCTCCTTTATAACCATTTGGCTAATAGAAATTCGGCCTTGCAGAATCCATAACTTGCTGCCCAAAAATCAGAGATGCACAATAAAATTCACTATATTTGAATTTATACTAAAAAAAAATATTCTTTTTCATTTAGCGTTGATACACATGCAGATGTTCTCACATTTTGGCAAATTACAATACCATCTCTCCTTTTTATTGGTTCTGAAATTTTGGGCAACTAGAATTTAATGGTTTTGATTTGCTTAAAATCATGTTACAGTGTAAACCCCAGTGCCACTTAGCAGATCTTTAAAATTGTGTATATGAAAGTTTCTAAACCTTGCAGTTGGTTGTCTGATTGTTGGTATGACAACCAGATAGGAGCTGTGAGCTTGTGCCAGCCTGTTAAGCACAGAGTGTACTTAATAATGAATGGCTTGAAGGGAGGAAGAAACCACCTATCATTGGCAACTTGCATAAAATCAACACAGTATCTTACAACGTTGATTTAACAGCAAGGAAATAAGTCAGTGGTCTTGTTTGTGTTTGCTCTGTCTCAAATGGTTAAGCCTGTTTTCTGTATCCCTTAAAACCTGTATCCCATTCTCTTAAACTATTAATTTGCTGTTTTAAAAAAATAATTGGCCCAGAGCTTGCACTTTTTAAAAAAAATCCAGATTTCAATTTCCAGTAGTGGAGGAAGAGCTGACCTGAATTCTGTAATAGATTATTTAACTCTGATTCTATTATTATGGCCTCTTACTTTGAAGGAAGTGGCTTATCTGCATCTATTCCAGGAGTTCCCAACCTGGAGTCCACAGACCCCTTGGATCCATGGCATAAAGATCAGGAACCCCTGATCTAGCCTAACAAATATTATTTTGCGTTATATACCTTCATTAGATCAGTTCTCTCTCTTAATTCAGCCTGCACAGATTCTGGAGAAACTACTTGTCCACGTGTTTATAGTTTAAAAGTTGTTGCATAAGGCATGCAGTCACAATTACCATTGGGCTCCAATCCAAGATAGAAGTTTCAGTGATGGACCCTTTTAAAGAGGTTCCTAAGGCATGTTTTATAAGTGACTAAACTATCCAGATGAGAAGGTGAAAGAATTCGTATCTATACATGATTTGACTTTTTTTTATAAACCATAACAAGCAGTGAGCATTAAATTCTTATGGGGTGGTTGAAGATTATGAGGGGTATAGATAGGGTAAATGCAAACAGGCTTTTTCCACTGAGGTTGGGTAGGACTAAATCTTGTTGAAAAGTAAGGGGAGCATGAGGGGAAACTTCTTCACTCGGGGTTGTGAGAGTGTGGAGCAAGCTGCCATCACAAGTGGTGCATGCAAACTTGACTTCAGTGTTTAAAAGTTTGGATAGGCATATGGATGGTAGGGGTGTGGAGGGCTATGGTCCCAGTGCAGGTTGATGGGAGTAGGCAGTTTAAATGGTTCAGTACAGACTAGATGGGCTGAGAGGCCTGTTTCTGTGCTGTACTTTTCTATGACTCTATTGCTTAGCACAGTCATTTAAAACTTTTTAATTGTTATAGCAACACTATTTCACAGAAATTTGAAATTGCAGTGTTAATAAAAGTTCATAGTTAATATCACTATTCAAAATGTATCAGTCAGATCACATTATCAATTCGCTTTGGGTAGTAATTCACTGTAGACTTAAGTCAGCTTTATTCTTGGAATAGGAATTCCAACTTTTCCAATGATCACCTTTGCAGTAGCCAGTGATTCCTTTAAAATGTGGTTATTTGGTGTCAGAATCGCACTACTCAGACTGATTACTTTCAGAACCATTCAACTGAAATGTCCTTTGCATTAGTGATATTGAGAGGCCATCCACCATATTAATTTCAAGCTCTGGCTATTTTGCTGCCACAACTCCATTATGGCAATGAGATTGCATCCATTAATTTCTACTTGTGCTGTGAATGATGCATATAATTGGATAAAGATTTCACTTCTGTCTTTACACTTTTTTAGCTTTCTGCTTTGCAGTTGCTAGGTTCTGAATGTATTTACTATTCTGCCACTTTGCCTCTTATTTTAGCTAAAATTTCTCCTCACCAGATTTCCTTTCTCCCCTTCAGTATTTAGCTTAAAGCCTATCTATAGCTGTGATTGACCTTGATTCACTTAGGCACCTGATTTCTAGTCTGTGAAGCCTGTCTCACAGAATAGCTCCTACTTTCTCCAGTATTGGCTTGCCACCTGTACACCTTGAGTTGAAATTGATTGTTTTGCTCTCTCCTCTCACACCATTGCATGAGGCATGCACCCAATTCTGATTTTATCGATCACTTAGTAATCCAGAGATCATTGCTTTTATTGCTACTTTTTAATTTGACATCAGTTCATATACTTTCATCAGAACCAACCTTAGTCTGACATCATTGATTCCCACAAAGGCCATGGCAGCTGGCTTTCTCCTTGCCCTCAGTTGCCCATAATCTTGACACCAAATAACACAGCCTTGGGACTTGTATGATGGTTGTAAACAGTATCTAGTGGTTCTCCATTGCTACATTAATTTTCACTCCAGTGTGAATGGCTTCCTGTGTTTGGTTTGCTTATTCACCCTTTCTATATTCTGTGAGAATTCCTACACCCATTGGACAAGTGGAAGGGCTAAAGCTTCTGCAGTGATAATATCTGGATCTCTCATTCCTACCTGCCATACTAGGTGCTCATTTCCACCCTCCACCCCCTTTCTCTCCCTCTCCCAAGGCCTTTGGGAGCAGACATTTTTTCTGCTCCTAACTGTGGTGTTCAAAGGAGATTTAGAAATCTGCAGTGTTCCAGTAAGCTGGGTTTCCAGAGGGTCTTGCAAGTTTAAGCCACTTGGCAATCAGTTATGTATAGTTTATACAACATGTCATTACACACAATGCAGAAAAGGGTTAGTGTCATTTCCTGGCTTGTCACTGTGAAATCCTGACACTTGCATGTTTATCTATAATAGCAATGTTAGAAAGATTCTGCACGACCAGGATTTCTTCTGTTGAGTGCTGAATTACTTGGTTCTCTGTTCTGTTTAAAGAAGTGAACATCATCTTCCCTCTATTCTGTCACCCACCTCAACTGCATGCTCATTACAATCTCAGTTTGTGAACATCAGATATAAAATTATTTATGAATGATTATTAAAGAAAATCAAGGAACTAGAGATTTTTGGCGTTTAATGGACTTTAATTCTGCATCCACTTTTACATTGTTTGACTTGTAATTCATATTGTGCCTTCTCTTGCCATAAAATGTCAAAATTGGTGAAGGCAGGTAGCTGATGTAGCTTGTGGAAATGATCCAGGCCTTTGTCTACGTCCTGAATGATAGACTTGAACAGAGAGTTAAATCACAAGGGATCCAAGCACTATTGAGAAACTGGATCCAGAATTGGTTTGGTGAGGATAGTAATCTGTAAACTTGTTTCCCCCCCCCCCAAACTGGAAGTCTGTGACAACTGGTGGCCTCACAGGATCAATGCTGGGAACTTGTATAACGAGATTGAATGAGAATTTTAAGTGGTCTGATTAGTAGGTTTGTAGATGACATGGTGGTGTCTTTAGTTGTAAAAGTTAAATAAAATACAAAACTTAACACTTGAAGACAACAAAAGATGAATACAGTACTGTGCAAAAGTTTTAGGCACAAGGACAAAAAAAATCTATAAAGCGAAGATGCTTTCAATTATTACTATCAGGAGCAGTAAACAGTAAAATTAAACTACATCAAATTCAGTATTTGTTGTGACAATCCTTTGCCTTTAAAACTGCATCACTTCTCTTGGGTACACTCATGCGGTTTTATAAGAAAATTGCCTGTAGGTTGTTTCTGGCATCTTGGAGAATTTGCCGCTTCCGCCTGTGGACATGTAAGACACAGGGTCTTTCTGTCTGCCTTTAATTTCTCCCTTTCCCGACTTAAACTTTGAAATTTTAACTTTATTCAGTCGGATTTGTTAAAGTGATAATTATAACCATGGCTACCTTGAGAAGCACTAAAAAAATTTCCGATACAGGTAATGGTAAATCTTTTAAAAAAAAAACTGACGAAGCTTCTGAAGAGCCAGCCTGGGTTAATAGATTAGAGAGTCAAATGAGCTCTATTGTCACTGAATTAACTCAACTAAAAGAAAGTCTTCTTCCTTTGGAGGAAAAAATTGATTCTTTGAGCTTGGATCTTAAAGAAGTGACTTGTAATGCAGCTGATATTTCCTCTCATTTGGAAAAAGCACAACGTCGGATTGTTGATTTGGAAGCTCGTTCTCGTTATAATATTAGAATTGTGGGATTGAAAGAGCAATCAGAATCTGCCGATATACTGGACTATTTCACTAAAATGTTTCAATCTCTATTTCCTGAGGCATTTTCACAATTGTCCGACATCGAAATAGCCCACAGGATTGGAACTCCGAGAGAAGGTAAAAACAGACATGTTATTGTGCGTTTCCTCCATATTCGAGACAAAGACCGTATTATTAAACTGGTGAGAATTTGCCACAGTTCTTCTGTGGACTTTGGCTGTCTCACTTGTTTTTGTTGCTTCAGGTAATCCTAGACAGCCTCAGTGATGTTGAGTTCAGGGCTCTGTGGAGGCCATACCTTTTGGTTTGGTTGTCCTTTGCCCAGTTTGATTTCTTCTAGGTCCATTTCTGTTTCAGTTAATCAGTTTAGTTCATTCAACTCATTATGTTATTGATCATATAACCATATAACAATTACAGCACGGAAACAGGCCATCTCAGCCCTTCTAGTCTGTGCTGAACGCTTACTCTCACCTAGTCCCATCTACCTGCACTCAGCCCATAACCCTCCATTCCTTTCCTCTCCATATTCCTATCCAATTTTTTTAAAATGACGAAATCAAACCTGTCTCTATCATTTCTACTGGAAGCTCGTTCCACATAGCTACCACTCTCTGAGTAAAGAAGTTCCCCCTCGTGTTACCCCTAAACTTTTGCAGCTCATGTCCTCTTGTTTGAATCTCCCCTTCTCTCAATGGAAAAAGCCTATCCACGTCAACTCTATCTATCACCCTCATAATTATAAATACCTCTATCTAGTCCACCCTCAACCTTCTATGCTCCAAAGAATAAAGACCTAACTTGTTCAACCTTTTTCTGTAACTTAGGTGCTGAAACCTAGGTAACATTCTAGTAAATCTCCTCTGTACTCTCTATTTTGTTGACATCTTTCCTATAATTCGGTGACCAGAACTGTACACAATACTCCAAATTTGGCCTCACCAATGCCTTGTACAATTTTAACATTACATCCCAACTCCTATACTCGATGCTCTGATTTATAAAGGCCAGCATACCAAAAGCTTTCTTCACCACCCTATCCACATCAGATTCCATCTTCAGGGAACTATGCACCATTATTCCTAGATCCCTTTGTTCTACTGCATTCCTCAATGCCCTACCATTTACCATGTATGTCCTATTTTGATTAGTCCTACCAAAATGTAGCACCTCACACTTATCAGCATTAAACTCCATCTGCCATCTTTCAGCCCACTCTTCTAACTGGCCTAAATCTCTCTGCAAGCTTTGAAAACCTACCTCATTATCCACAACCCCACCTATCTTAGTATCATCTGCATACTTACTAATCCAATTTACCACCCCATCATCCAGATCATTAATGTATATGACAAATAACATTGGACCCAGTATAGATCCCTGAGGCACACCACTAGTCACCGGCCTCCAACCTGACAAACAGTTATCCATCACTACTCTCTGGCATCTCCCATCTAGCCACTGTTGAATCTATTTTACTACTTCAATATTAATACCTAACGATTGAACCTTCCTAACTGACCTTCCATGTGGAACCTTGTCAAAGGCTTTACTGAAGTCCATATAGACAACATCCACTGCTTTACCCTCGTCAATTTTCCTAGTAACCGCTTCAAAAAATTCAATAAGATTTGTCAAACATGACCTTCCACGTACAAATTCATGTTGACTGTTCCTAATCAGACCCTGTCTATCCAGATAATTATATATACCATCTCTAAGAATACTTTCCATTAATTTACCCACCACTGACGTCAAACAAGGTACTCTTCATAATTGATCATGAGTACCTTGTTTCTTATCTTTGTTTAATCAAACACTGGGCTATATACCTACAAAGTAGTCAAGCTTTTATTTGAGAAGTGGTCTATTTCTTAATATGTTACTTAATGAAATATTTAAAAAAACTCAAAGGTTTAATTTTTTGGAAAATAAATGTTTGGAAATCTAAAATTTGCTTCTACTGGCACTAATACAAAAAGAACAAAATTTAAACATCTAAAACAATGTAGAAAAATCTAGGGTGCCTCAGAATTTTGCACAGTATTGTAAACATCAAATATTGAATGTGAGGTGAAGTGTCCTTGAAAATGAGTCCCTAGGTTGTGGGAACAGTTCAATGATGGAGTGAATGAAGTTATCCCCACTGTTTCAAGAACCTGATGGTTGAGGGGTAATAACTGTTCCTGAACATGGTGGTGTGAGTTCTGACATTCCTATACCACCCTCCTGATGGCAGCATCAAGAAAAGAATACGACTTGCATTGTGGGGCGTCCTTGATGGATGCTGCTTTCCTACGACATGTAGATGTGCTCAGTGGTTGCTCCATGATGTACTGGACTGAATCCACTACTTTTTGTAGGATTTTACGTTCAAGGGCGTTGGTGCTTCTGTACCAGGATGTGATGCAACTAGTCAATATACTCTCCACCACACATCTATAGAAGTCAGTCAGTTTTAGATGTCATGCCGAATCTTTAGACTTCTAAGAAAGTAGAGGTACTGCCATGCTTTCTTTGTAATTGCACTTGTGTGCTGGGCTCAAGATGTCCTCTGAAATGATAACACCGAGGAACTTAAAGTTGCTGGCCTTCGCCACCTCTGATCCCTTGATGAGGACTGGCTACTGGACTTCTGGTTTCCTTCTCCTGAAATCAATAATCAGCTCCCTGGTCAAGCTGACATGGAGTGAGAGGTTGTTGTGGCACCACTTGGCCAGATTGTCACTCTCCCTCCTAAAGCTGATTCATCATCACTTTTGATATGGTCCATAATGGTGTCATCAGCAAACTTAAATATGGCATTGGAGCTGTGCTTAGCCTCACAATCATAAGTGTAAAGCCATATTTGAAGCTGCTTCCTGCATTTGTGTGGCGTGCACCATGCCTGTGATTTGGGCTTTGGACGAAGATGGCTCAGGAGGATTCGAGTGCAGATGATGTTCCTTCTGCAGTTATCATACTTGGACTTGAAAATGATCCAGAGCCTTAAGGTTCTCTGGTGTATCATCTTTTCCCTGCTGTGGGCAACGAGATAGTGAATTGTGACTGATGCTGAAGGAATCACTGAGGAATACAGCAGAAGTGCTGATGTTTAATTCCAAGGCCAAGTTATTTTTGAGTTTTGATACAATCTTCTCTACTTTGCTATTCTGTTTGCAAGAAACTTGCTATTTCAGCTTCATGAGAATTAGAAACATCACACCTAATTTTGGAATGAAACAACACTTTCATAAAACCTAAAATTAAATAATTGTATCAATTCTTTTAATGTGTTGAATGATGAAATTCCTTATTTTTGCATTGCAGCCTTAAACACATTAGGCAAATCTGACTGGGTGTTTGGTTTTGATGGAGGTAGTCTCTGCTGTTTTTATTGTCTTTTCAGCAGTTGATGTCAAAAAAGCTGCTGCAATATACAGTAGAAGAATTTAATTTTGAAGTGATAAGAGCTCATTCCAAATTCCTGACATGGGTGGTTTGGTGGTTTGTGAATAGAGTCCAAGGAATTAAAAATGCTTTAGGCTGCATTCTATTTTTAATAAAATCAAATTGAGAAGTTCGCAACATACAGATTACTGTAGAAGGAAAATATTTCTGCTTCCATTGTAAACATTGCTATATTAAAAATTTAATGCATTTTATCTGGAGTAAGCATCAAAATAACAATTTGATTTATTTAGTTCGAATGTGAGATTGTGTGTCTGCTTGAATTTCAGTCTTTGGTTGTGTTAATGGAAGCAGGTTGATAAGTTTTTCAGATAATTTATTGCCCATCACTCAATGCTATTGTGGTCATAGGGGATGATTACCTTGAACAATTGCAAGCCAGAAGATGTACTGAATAGAGCTGTTGGGTAGAAAGTGCTAGAAATTTGGATCCACAGATGAAGGAGCTTCAAGTGGACCACAACCTTGTTGTAGGGTTTGGAGGCTTGCGTGCATCAATGACCCAGAAGGTTTTGCTGGCTGAAGTCAGGACCTTGTCCTTTGGCTTTAGGTAGGGTCACCCATGTCAAACAGGTCAAAGAGTAGAGGCCAGACTAAGTGGTCCAACAGTCCTTTTGGGTTCAGAGGTTCAGCTTGGGGCTAACAACCCCAGTTGGACAAAAAAATATTGTTACAGAAACAGTAATGAACAATCCTTCTACATCAAATTGACAGACCAAGATGGGGGACCTTTATTGCTGCCCTAAATGCCAGCAGTATAAAGGACAGTAATTGGGATAGGTGATGTATGTTTCTGAGTTGACGTGGTGTTACTCAGAATGTCCCTACGAAAAATTGAAACAATTAAAAACTGTGCTAAGTTATTAAAACAAGCAAAATAATTCTTCACTAATTTTCTTTTGGGGGTAGAGTACTTGAGATTTACAGTCGTTTATGGGACAGGAATACTTGGATTCATCTTGAATCTAACTTGGCATCTTGAAGTTACCTTTGTCATTTAATTAATCATTCTAAAATATAACACCGACCAACTGCATTAGGCTAAAGTAACAATCCTAATATTTGTTCTCCCATCAGGTACCCATGTTCTACTGGAACAGAAATATGCCAATGAATATCAAAAATGTATATTTGTATATTAATTATAATTTAAATTTTTAATATTTACTATCGATTTATAATCCAGAGAGTGGGAAGTGCAGAATCAAATATGGCTATGATGATTGTACGTTCTAGTATCAATTGTTTGGGGACAATAAAGTATAAGATGCTCAGAGAAGCGGACTTCCAATCTACATAGAGTCTCACTGATACACAGGAGACCACACCTTCTGATTTCCATCTTCTATTTCTCACCTCCACCCAAATCAATTCCACTTCCTGATCTCCTTTATCCTCAAAGCAAACATCTCGTTTTCAAAATTATAGGATGTGTTGAACTCTTGAATATTCAGTTTCCATTTAATATAGTTAGAAGATTAATTCATCCATCTTACTGACTAGGCTTTGTACATTCATTTGGACTTTTTAAACCTTGCATCCTTAAATTGATTTGTCACTGCTCTCCTGCTGATGGATGCTGTCCCTTACAACCCAGTCATCATTCCTTACATTACCAAATGCGAACACTTCTTTGAAACATTCCTAAATTTCTTTCGCCAGAATTCTCAATCTCCACCTCCACCACTCGTCCGCCCCAACCACCATTTAGTTTAAAGCCACTATTGAAGTCGAAGTTATTCAATTATGAAGTTATTCAAGAACCTGTCCCACCATGATTCAGCATGAAACAGGCCCTTCCAGCCACACAGCCCAGCAATCCCCCAGGAACTGCACATAGAATACCGGTACTGTAAAGCGTTCTGCTAACCACTACATTACAGTGCCGCCCTATGTGTGCATGTCACAACTGAATAGCTCCTTTTCCTCAGTACTGGTGACAGTTTACACTAAAACCCCATAAATGTATGTACAAATATACATTTTTGATATTCATTCGCATATTTCTGTTCCAGTAGAACATGGGTACCTGATGGGAGAACAAATATTAGGATTGTTACTTTAGCCCAATGCAGTTGGCCGGTGTTATATTTTAGAATGATTAATTAAATGACAAAGGTAACTTCAAGATGCCAACAACAGGAATTCTGCAGATGCTGGAAATTCAAGCAACATACATCAAAGTTGCTGGTGAACGCAGCAGGCCAAGCAGCATCTATAGGAAGAGGCGCAGTCGACGTTTCAGGCCGAGACCCTTCGTCAGGACTAACTCCTGACGAAGGGTCTCGGCCTGAAACGTCGACTGCGCCTCTTCCTATAGATGCTGCTTGGCCTGCTGCGTTCACCAGCAACTTTGATGTATGTTGTTTCAAGATGCCAAGTTAGATTCAAGATGAATCCAAGTATTCCTGTCCCATAAACAATTTTGCATTAAAATGACTGTAAATCTCAGGTACTCTACTCCCAAAAGAAAATTAGTGAAGAATTATTTTGCTTGTTTTAATAACTTAGCACAGTTTTTAATCGTTTCAATTTTTCATAGGGACATTCTGAGTAACACCACGTCAACTCAGAAACATACATCACCTTTCTATCTCAATTACTGCCCTTTATACTGCTGGCATTTAGGGCAGCAATAAAGGTCTTCCATCTTGGTCTGTCAATTTGATCAAGATCAAGATCACAAGACAAAGAAGCAGAAGCAGGCCATTCGGCCCATCGAGTCTGCTCCGCCACTTCACCATGAGCTAAACTATTCTTCCAACTAGTTCCAATTTCCGGCTTTTTCCCCATATCCCTTGATACCCTGACTAATTAGATACCTATCAATCTCCTCCTTAAACACCCTCAATGATCGGGCCTCCAGAGCTGTATGTGGCAACGAATTCCATAAATCCACGACCCTCTGGCTAAAAAAATTTCTCCTCATCTCTGTTTTAAATGGGTACCCTCTAATTCTAAGACTGTGGCCTCTTGTCCTGGAATCACCCACCAAGGGAAACAGCCTTTCCACATCTACTCTGTCCAACCTTTTCAACATTCAAAATGTTTCTATGAGATCCCCTCTCATTCTTCTATACTCTAATGAATACAGTCCAAGAGCCGACAAAGGCTCCTCATATGTTAGCTCCTGCATTCCAGGAATCATCCTCGTAAATCTTCTCTGAACTTTCTCCATCATCAGTACATCCCTTCTAAGGTAGGCGGCCCAAAACTACACACAGTATTCCAAATAAAAACATCTTCCATTCACCAGGTAAATTCTGACAGAGACCTATGTTTTGTGGCTGTTTAATAACACTTCAGCAAACGTGTTGGTAGAGTTCAACATCCGTGAACATAAACAAGGAACATCTGCATTATGCAGTTTGATGACTTGGGTTGAAATAATCTTGACTCTGGAGTGCAGTCAACATAGATGTAGCAAGAGTTGACCCTATAAAGGATAGAGAGGCAATCAATATAAGAAGAAGCCCTTTAGGACTCTGTGCTCAACTCTAACCTCATTCTACAGCACAGTATACCATCTTGCCACCATCTCAGTATAACAAGAAGGTGAAAAGGCTTGTAAAGCTGGAAATAGTGATCATGTTGAAGTTCTTAAATTTGGTGGAAATGAATGAACTTCACATATACTTAACATTTGGTATTAGATTTAATTGAATGGTTTTGCCAACCATTATTAAAAATGTTCCTTAAGTGTATTTTAATTAATGTTAATATTTTAATTAATTGTCCATTAATTGTGGTCAAGTGGTTATTGTTTTTAAATGGTTTCACTGTAATTTATTTAAATCTTTTTCATGTGCTCCTAAATATCCCTGACTTCACATTTATCCACATTATACTGCCTATGTCATATTTATTTGCTCACTCACTATTTGCCCGTCTTATGTTTAATTGCAGTTTTAATTTTAAAAGATTACTGTAAACACCACAACAAAAGAAAATCAGAACAGTGGGCAAAGTTGAAACATAATTAAACCCTTGGTCGCAGAGGTGGGCTTGAAGAGAGATATCAAAATGGAGAGAGTTTGAAGAGGCAGATTATTTCGAAAGAGATATCTTAACAATTCTCTGCATTGCTACTGCTGTTGGACTAACGAATGAGGGAGCATGTAACATTTCAGAGGCATGCTAACAGATTTCAGGAAGGAGAATTATAGTTAAGGTTAGAGATATGCAAAGGCACAATATAGATTTATTTATCTGGGAGATCAAGCTGAACTCTGACATTTGTTAACTCATCTCTGAAAGTTTGAGGTGATGAACTTTGCATCAGGCATCTACAAGATTAGGATCCTTCCCTAATGTGCCCCTGTGAGAATGTGGATCACTTCCCATTTCTTAGGGAAGGCAGATATCAGTGATGAAATTCCCAGTGTTTAATGCACCATCACAGCCTTTACTTGATCTGAAGGAAAGGGTATCTGAAGATCCAGACTTGGTCTATTACAAAATTCCATCCAGAAGTGATCTTACATCAGACATCTCAAGGCTCTGGGGAAAACATAACACATTTCCTCTGTAAACCTTCTGTAGTGGCTACTCAAACCGACACTGCTTAGAGACCAAATACGGGGGGGGGGGGAGGGTTGTGGGGCGGGGGGGTGGAGGGTTTAATCCTAAATGATGTGCCATCAGAATCAGGTTTATTATCACTGGCATTATCACCGAAATTTGTTAACTTAGCAGTAGTGGTTCAATGCAGCACATAATATAGAAGAAAGATAAATAAATCGATTACAGTATATGTATATTGAATATATTAAAAAATCATGCAAAAACAGAAATAATACATATTGTGAGCAAGTTATCATAAAATAGGTTTAGCTATCTTATTTAATACACTGGGCTGCCCTTGCTGCCAGTTACATTGAGCTTCATTAGAGCAATGGATTTGGTAGGGGGCGGCATCTCGTTTTGGGTTGTCTTGGTACAATTTTCAGGGCTGGAAATGATTTTGACAATGACAGATAATCAGCTGTTCCACCCTTTTAAATCACAAACACTTTTTCTCTCCTTTCTGGTATCTTAGATTAATTTTTCTTTAACCTACATATCTTCCAGATGTAAATCTTTATCACCCTCTCCACCCTTAAACTGTTTTTGTTTCCTTTCTCTGCTCCCCGTCTCTGTATTTCACTTCTAACATTTCCTGCTCCCGAGAAAGGTATTAAACAAAATGAGAATTGTTTCTTCAATAGGTGTTGCCTTGCTTGCTCAGATTCTCCAGCATTTTCTGGTTTTATTTCAGATTACCAGGATTTGCAGTTTGCTGTCTTTATACTAATACTGGCTTTGTAACGAGGTTCAGTATCATAGTCTAAACTTGATTCAGATCAATTTGGACTATTAATCTTTATCAAAATGCTTTTTTGGTTCTTTGGTCCTTAGGGAGGAGATATGGCAAATACAGTAGTATTGTAGTACTAATAATATAATCAGATTTTCAGTGATGGATGTTTCAACACCAAGCAACTAAGAGGGGAATGTTGAGACTGCAGTTGAGGAAATACCAAGATCCCCTCCTCCTTCCCTTTCTTCTGTGGTCCACTCTCCTCTCTTATCAGATTCCTTCTTCTCCAGCCCTTGCCCTTTCCCACCCACCTGGCTTCACCTATCAGCTTCCAGTTAGCCTTCTTTCCCTCCCCCACCTTTTTATTCTGGTGTCTTCCCACTTCCTTGTCAGTCCTGAAGAAGTGTCTCTGGCCGAAATGCTGACTGTTTATTCATTTCCATAGATATTGTCTGACCTGCTGATTTCCTCCAGCATTGTGTGTGCATTGCTTTCAACTTCCAGCATCTGCAGAATTTTATCGTTTTATTTGAAATAATATTAACATATAAGGTTTTGCTTCATTTAAAAAAATCACTCAGAAAGCTAAAGATGTTGTGACTCCTTTGTTAAATTCCTGATGGAATATATTTTACAGCATTTTTGCATTCCGAATCGCAAATGGAACTTGAAAAATTACTTTGGTTATCATCTTCTGCCCTCCAATCCCTTTGCAAAAAATACATTTACTCTAAGTTACACACATGAAAGTTGCTGGTGAATGCAGCAGGCCAGGCAGCATCTCTAGGAAGAGGTACAGTCGACGTTTCAGGCCGAGACCCTTCGTGAGTCCTGACGAAGGGTCTCAGCCTGAAACGTCGACTGTACCTCTTCCTAGAGATGCTGCTTGGCCTGCTGCGTTCACCAGCAACTTTGATGTGTGTTGCTTGAATTTCCAGCATCTGCAGAATTCCTGTTGTTTGTTTACTCTAATTTAGTTTGGTATGGGTATTTATAAAATACAAACCCTGTAAACTCAATCCTTTAATTTTTGAATGGTAATGAGGAAAAGTCAAATAAATTGTAAAAGTTTCACTGCCTGCTGTAGGTCTGCATTGCTTTCCTGGAGAGTTTGTGAATTTGTAATTTAAAAGAAACTCATGAAGTTAACCTTTTTGTAGATATAGCCAGTTTTAGTCTTGGTTCCAAAGTTATCTCAACTCTGATTCATGTAGGCTAACTATGAGGTGATTTTAATCATTTATTGATCTATTAACTATTGGATATTCTTATTCTTGGTGGAGACAGGCAAATTTTAGTAAGTGTTTTTAAAAAAAAAACCTCCAGAAGTATGAGAGTGTGGTAGCACAACACGAATCTTTGACTGCAGCTTTGCTTGTCAAAGGTGGAATTGGGAAATCTGGGAATTGAGTGGGGTGGGTTGGGGGGAAATGAAGTCCCTCTCTAGTAAATCACTTGTAGTGCAGATCAGTTAACTTAAATGGCCCACTTGTCAAACCCCATTTTTAAAAAAATTAACAACAAGACAAGCAGCTACACCAGGGCAAACAGTATTCATCTTTCCTTATTTGATGTCTTCAACCAAAAATGTAGCATTTTCCTCTCCCTAAATTTCTCTTTTATTTTGCTTTGGTTTCTGTGGGTGACTTCTGATTTTTTACTGTGAGCCCAGATGGTGTTTGATTACTGAAGAATTTCAACTAAACGTGAGCTTTCTTGTACTTGCTGTACTTGGCCTATAATTACCATGGCACAGCAGTCATGTATGAGAACCCATTCTGAATTTCCTACCAGTGGTCAACTGTCATATTCCTCCTGCTCAGGTGTTTTTAATATGTATTAATAATGGGACCTAGATCACTTTGGTAACTTATCAAATACGAAAAGCATACACATATTTTAAGGTGTTATGTACAAATCCCATTTCCAGAAAAGTTGGGATGTTTTCCAAAATGTAATAAAAACAAAAATCTGTGATAATGTTAATTCACGTGAGCCTTTATTTAACTGACAAAAGTACAAAGAAAAGATTTTCAATAGTTTTGCTGACCAACTTAATTGTATTTTGTAAATTTAGAATTTGATGGCTGTAACACACTCAACAAAAGTTGGGACAGAGGCATGTTTACCATTGTGTTACATCACCTTTCCTTTTAATAACTTTTTAATCGTTTTGGAATCGAGGATACTAATTGTAGTAGATTTGCAATTGAAAATTTTGTCCATTCTTGCTTGATATAAGACTTCAGCTGCTCAACAGTCCATGGTCTCCGTTGTCTGATTCTCCTCTTCATGATGCACCATACATTTTTAATAGGAGATAGATCTGGACTGGCAGCAGGCCAGTCAAGCACACGCACTCTGTGTCTACAAAGCCACGCTGTTGTAGCCTGTGCAGAATGTGGTCTGGCATTGTCCTCCTGAAATAAGCATGGACGTCCTGGGAAGAGACGTCACCTTGATGGCAACATATGTCTCTCTAAAATCCTAATATACGCCTCAGAGTCAATGGTACCTTCACATACATGCAACTCACCCATGCTGTGGGCACTGATGCACCCCCATACCATCACAGATGCTGGCTTTTGCACCTTTCGCTGATAACATTCTGAATGGTCGTTTTCTTCTTTGGCACGGAGAATTTGACGCCCGTTTTTTCCGAAAACTAGCTGAAATGTGGACTCATCTGACCACAGCACACAGTTCCACAGTCTTTCGGTCCATCTGAGATGAGCTCGGGCCCAGAGAACTCGCCGGCATTTCTGCATAGAGTTGATGTATGGCTTCCTCCTTGCGTAATACAGTTTCAAGTTGCATTTCTGGATGCAGCGACGGACTGTTGAGTGACAATGGTTTTCCGAAGTACTCCCGAGCCCAGGTGGCTATAATTGTCACAGTAGCATGACGGTTTCTTAGGCAGTGCCGCCTGAGGGCTCGAAAATCATGCGCATTCAACAGTGGTTTCTGACCTTGCCCTTTACACACTGAGATGTCTCTGAATTCTCTGAATCTTTTCACAATATTATGTACTGTAGATGTTGAAAGACCTAAATTCTCTGCAATCTTGCATTGAGAAATGTTCCTTTTGAACTAACAATTCTCTCACGAATTTTGGCACAAAGGGGTGAGCCACTACCCATCCCTGCTTGCAAAGACTGAGCCTTTGATGGACGCTACTTTTATACCCAGTCATGATACCTCACCTACCAATTAGCCTGCTTAATGTGGAGTCTTCCAAACCGGTGTTACTTGAATATTCTGTGCACTTTTCAATCTTATTTTAACTCTGTCCCAACTTTTGTTGAGTGTGTTGCAGCCATCAAATTCTAAATTTGTGTATATTTACAAAATACAGTTAAGTTGGTCAGTAAAACTATTGAAAATCTTTTCTTTGTACTTCTGTCAGTTAAATAAAGGTTCACGTGAATTAACAAACCACAGACTTTTGTTTTTATTGTATTTTGGAAAATATCCCAACTTTTCTGGAAATGGGGTTTGTATATTGTATAAATGGGATTTCCAACTACTCAAGAAAATTTAGCTGAAATTGTTCTCCCATTTGTAACCAAAAGCATTCGAGCTTTGTGGAAGACTACTTTGGAGTGTAATACATCTAAGTTGATTATTTCAGTAATGAATAGTGATGCTTGATTCAATAGCATCCTTGTTCTCATTGGTGTATCTTTGCTTGTATTCCCCTCTAAAACCATTGCAGAATTAGGAACTGGGCAGACTTAGTCAATTGGTATATCTTGTAGATGTACAGCAAGTCAACTAAAAAGCAGTTTTTGTTTTTATCAGGTTTATTGCTCCTTTTCATGCCTTGTGGCGCATTGGCAGTATTTTTGCCATTTCCGTAGCATTTGACTTTTTTTGAGGCAGCGTTGCTAGCTGCTTGACAATCAACCTGGCACTGATGGAAAGTGTGCAAGGAGCCATGGTTTATTACATGTGCATTATTGTTCATTCGAGGAATTTTCATAAAATTGTCTAATGAACAGGACCTAATTTGGGGGAATTGAGAGTTCTACATTATTAGGCCTCGCCTATTTTTTTGTGGGATCGGGGTATGACTATTGTCTAGGGAGGCTATTTGGGTGGAATTGAGGAATGGGAAAGGTGTAGTGACGCTTATAGGGGCGTATTATGGACCATCTAATGGGGACTGAGAACTGGAGGAGCAAATTTGTAAGATAGCAGATATTTGTATTAAGCGCAAGGTTGTGATTGTGGGAGATTTTAATTTTCCACACATAGACTGGGAAGCCCATACTGTAAAAGGGCTGGATGGTTTGGAGTTTGTCAAATGTGTACAAGATTGTATTGCTGCAAAAAACTTAGAGATACCAACTAGAGAAGGGGCAGTGTTGGATCTCCTGTTGAGAATGAGATAGGGCAGGTGACGGAGGTATGTGTTGGGGAGCACTTCGGGTCCAGTGATCACAATACCATTAGTATCAATATAATTATGGAGCAGGATAGGACTGGTCCCAGGGTTGAGATTTTTGATTGCAGAAAGGCTAACTTTGAGGAGATGCGAAAGGATTTAGAAGAAGTGGATTGGGACAATTCGTTTTATGGGAAGGATGTAATAGAGAAATGGAGGTCATTTAAAGGTGAAATTTTGAGAGTACAGGATCTTTAAGTACCTTACATCAAAGTTGCTGGTGAACGCAGCAGGCCAAGTACCTGTTAGGTTGAAAGGAAAGGTTAAAAGTTTGAGAGAGCCATGGTTTTCAAGAGATATTGGAAACTTGGTTCGGAAAAAGAGCGGGATCTACAATAAATATAGGCAGCTTGGAGTTAATGAGGCGTTCGAGGAATATAAAGAATGTAAAAAGAATCTGAAGAAATTAGAAGAGCTGAAAGAAGATACAAGGCTGCTTTGGCAAGTAAGGTGAAAATAAGTCCAAAGGGTTTCTACAGTTATATTTATAGCAAAAGGATACTGAGGGATAAAATTGGTCCCTTAGAGAATCAGAGTGGACAACTGTGTGGAGCCAAAAGAGATGGGGGAGATTTTGAACAATTTCTTTTCTTCGATATTCACTAAGGAGGAGGATATTGAATTGTGTAAGGTAAAGGAAACAAGTAGGGTAGTTATGGAAAGTATGAAGATTAAAGAAGAGGAAGTATTGGCGCTTTTAAGGAATAAAGAAGTGGATAAGTCTCCGGGTCCAGACAAGATATTCCCTAGGACCTTGAGGGAAGTTGGTGTGGAAATAGCAAGGGCTCTGACAGAAATATTTCAAATGTCATTAGAAACGGGGATGGTGCCGGAGGATTGGCGTATTGCTCATGTGGTTCCATTGTTTAAAAAGGGTTCTAAGAGTAAATCTAGCAATTATTGGCCTGTGAGTTTGACGTCAATGGTGGGTAAATTGATGGAAAGTATTCTTAGAGATGGTATGTATAATTATCTGGATAGACAGGGTCTGATTAGGAACAGTCAACATGGAGTTGTGCGTGGAAGGTCATGTTTGACAAATCTTATTGAATTTTTTGATGAGGTTACTAGGAAAATTGACGAGGGTAAAGCGGTGGATGTTGTCTATATGGACTTCAGTAAGGCCTTTGACAAGGTTCCTCACAGAAGGTTAGTTAGGAAGGTTCAATCGTTAGGCATTAATACCGAAGTAGTAAAATGGATTCAGCAGTGGCTGGATGAGAGACGCCAGAGAGTGGTGGTGAGTAACTGTGTGTCAGATTGGAGGACTGTGTCTAGCAGTGTGCCTCAGGGATCTGTACTGGGCCCAATGTTGTTTGTCATATATATTAATGATGGTGTGGTAAATTGGATTAGTAAGTATGCAGATGATACTGAGATAGGTGGGGTTGTGGATAATGAGGTAGGTTTTCAAAGCTTGCAGAGAGATTTAGGCCAGATAGAAGAGTGGGCTGAAAAACGGCAGATGGAGCTTAATGCTGATAAGTGTGAGGTGCTACATTTTGGTAGGACTAATCAAAATAGGACATACATGGTAAATGGTAGAGCATTGAGGAATGCAGTAGAACAGAGGGATCTAGGAATAATGGTGCATAGTTCCCTGAAGGTGGAATCTGATGTGGATAGGGTGGTGAAGAAAGCTTTTGGTTTGCTGGCCTTTATTAATCAAAGCATTGCGTATAGGAGTTGGGATGTAAATGTTAAAATTGTACAAGGCATTGGTGAGGCCAAATTTGGAGTATTGTGTACAGTTCGGGTCACCGAATTATAGGAAAGATGTCAATAAAATTGAGAGAGTGCAAAGGAGATTTACTAAAATGTTGCCTGAGTTTCATCTCCTAAGTTACAGAGAAAGGTTGAACAAATTAGGTCTTTATTCTTTGGAGCATAGAAGGTTGAGGGGGGACTTGATAGAGGTATTTAAAATTATGAGGGGGATAGATAGAGTTGACGTGGATAGGCGTATTCCATTGAGAGAATGAGAGATTCAAACAAGAGGACATGAGAGTTAGGGGGCAAAAGTTTAGGGGCAACATGAGGGGGAGCTTCTTTACTCAGAGAGTGGTAGATGTGTGGAATGAGCTTCCAGCGGAAGTGGTTGAGGCAGGTTCAATGTTGTCGTTTCAAGTTAAATTGGATAGATATATGGACAGGAAAGGAATGGAGGCTTATGGGCTGAGTGCAGGTTAGTGGGACTAGATGAGAGTAAGAGTTCGGCACAGACTAGAAGGGCCGAGATGGCCTGTTTTTATGCTGTAATTGTTATATGGTTATATTGATTGCAGCCCACGACATTTTTTTCATATGCTGACAAACTTACGTTTTTTGACTTCCTCTTCTCTTCCTTACCATGCATATTCCTTGCACAGCAGCCTATTCTTCCTCTTGTTCTTGCCCTCCTACCCTCAGCTTTTCTGTTTTCACTTCAGATTTCCAGTGTTTGCTTTTTGTTGTTGTTTCTGGTATTTTGAATGTAGAAGAGTACAGTACAGGAGCAGGCTATTCTGCCCACAATTTGTGCCAAGCCAGCTAAAAAGCAAATTAAAAATGCCCAAACACCAATCCTTCATGTCCATATCCATCCATCTTCCTTACATCTATGTGCTTATGCAAATGTCTCTTAAAAGCCTCTAATGTATTTGCTTCTACCACCATACCCGGGAGCGCATTCTTGGCATCCACTACTGAGTAAAAACAACTTTACCCTCACATTCCCCTTGAACCTCCACCCCGCCCCCCCCAACCAAGCTTCAGTAAGGACTACATTACAACATCATAGTTCCATGTACTGATTCGTGCTCTTAGTTCATCACCCTTGCCCATAATACTCCTAGCATTAAAATATATTTAATTGAAGAAAGTTTTCTTCCAAAAAAGCAGTCACAAGGTTTTTTTTAATAAAGAACAAAATTTGCTGGGAATTGGAAGGTCGGGGGAGGGGCATTTCTGTAGAGAAGTAGAGGTAATGTTTCACGTCTGCAGTGTTTCATCAGAGCTCAGTGGAGCAGCCTGGTATTGTTACTGCTTCCAATCACTTTCTCCCCTCGAGACCGATCATGAAGTTATTTCTTGTTACTTCTCTGCACTATCAATAATTTTGGAATATTGGGTCACATCCTCCTGTGGTGTAAGGCTGAGTTTCACATTCATCATAGAAACAGAGGAGAGACATGATCATTTAGAATGTAATTGCTGAAAAGCCGTAATGGAATTGAATTTCTCAGTTTTCTTTTGTAAGAAAATACATCTGTAAAACAAATACCACCATCTTTATTGGGGAGGGAGTTGCTTTCTTAGAGAACATTCTATCTCAGAGTTGCTTTTGATGTATCAAGAAATGTGAGTTGGAAAAAAATATTTACTTTTCTGCAAATTTCATGAGTGAATATTTATTTTGGATTCCACATTTTTTTTGGGTTGTAGTTTGTGAATTCCAGAAGGGAGCATTTGCTACTCAAACTGTCATAACATGGCTGTTGTCTGTACTAGACTTTATTTCAAATTTTGAAGTAGATTTTGTTATCAAAGTGTATATACAGTGGTATGCAAAAGTTTGGGCACCACTGGTCAGAATTTCTGTTACTGTGAATAGCTAAGCTAGTAAAAAGATGAACTGGCCAAAAAGTTCTATTTTAACTTCATCAGTCCACAGGACTTATTTCAAAACTGCATCAGGCTTGTTTAGATGTTCCTTTGAACCTTTTGAATAGAGCTTTTTGACCGCAATGAGCAAAGTTATGTTTGGAGAAAAAAGGTGCAGAATTTCATGAAAAGAACCCCTCTCCAACTGTTAAGCACGGGGGTGGATCGATCATGCTTTGGGCTTGTGTTGCAGCCAGTGGCACGGGGAACATTTACTGGTAGAGGGAAGAATGAATTCAGTTAAATACCAGCAAATTCTGGAAGCAAACATCACGCCGTCTGTAAAAAAAAAAGCTGAAGATGAAAAGAGGATGGCCTCTACAACAGGATAATGATCTTAAACACACCTCAAAATCCACAATGGACTACCTCAAGAGGCGCAAGCTGAAGGTTTTGCCATGGCCCTCACAGTCCCCCGACCTAAACATCATCGAGAATCAAAAAAGCAGTGCATGCAAGACGGCCCAAGAATCTTACAGAACTGGAAGCCTTTTGCAAGGAAGAATGGACGAAAATCCCCCAAACAAGAATTGGAAGGCTCTTAGCTGGCTACAAAAAGCATTTACAAGCTGTGATACTTGCCAAAGGGGGTGTTACAAAGTACTGCCATGCAGGGTTCCCAAACTTTTGCTTCGGGCCCTTTTCCTTTTTTATTATTTTGAAACTAAAAGACGGAAATTAAAAAAGTTTTCTTAAAATATTAAAGAAATGTGTCATCTTTAACTTTATGCCTTTTGGAAATCAGTTCATCTTTTACTCGCTTAGCTGTTCACAGCAACAGAAATTTTGACCGGGGTGCCCAAACTTTTGCATGCCACTGTATGTCACCATATACAACGCTGAGATCCATTTTCTTATGGGTATACTCAATAAATTTATAGATTAGTAACTATAACAGAATCAAAGATCAACCAGAGTGCAGGAGACAAACTGTGCATATGCAAATATAAATAAATAGCAATAAATAATGAGAATGTGAGATGGTGTCCTTGAAAGAGAATCCATTGGTTGTGGGAACATTTCAATGATGGGGCAAGTGAAGTTTAGTGAAGTAATCCTCTTTGGTTCAAGAGCTCGATGATTGAGGGGAAGTAATTGTTCTTGAGCCTGGTAGTGTGAATCTTGAGGCCCCTGTATCACCTTCCTGATGGTAGCAGCGAGAAGGGAGCATGACCTGGGTGGTGGTGATCTCTGATGATGGAGGCTTCTTTCCTACAACAGTGTTTCATGTAGTTGTGCTCATGTTGGGAGGGCTTTACCCATGATGGACTGGACCACGTCCACTACTTTTTGTAGGATTTTCCGTTCAGGCGCTTTGGTATTTCCAGGGTGTGATGCAGCCAGTCAATACACTTTCCACTACACATCTAAACAAGTTCATCAAAGTTTTGCGAAGTTGTATAATGGTGAGCATTTGTAAGTCGTGTATCAGGGTTGTGCAGCGTTGGCTTTGGAATTGATGTTTTGGTGATTAAAATCAGGGATATTGTGTGGTATTACAATACACTTAGCTTTTTACTATTTAGCTAAAATTGTATTCTAGAATTTGATTATCAATGCATTCATTCATTTGTAGTAAATGGAAAAGTGTTTATGTTCAGGTAGAAGGGAGCTGGTTGTACTGGAGAAAGAAAGCTAAGAAATGGAGAACTAACCTGAAGTATATTCTCCACAAGGGTAACAAGGTGGGGTTGCATAAATTTATCTTGTAATTCAATTATATTTAGTAAAACATCAGTAATCTAGCCAGCTTTATTAGACTACGCACACAAAATGCTGATGGAACTTAGCAGGCCAGACAGCATCCATAGGAGGAAGCACAGTTGATGTTTCGGGCCGAGACCCTTCGTCAGGACTAACTGAAAGAAGAGATAGTAAGAGATTTGAGAGGGGGAGGGGGAGATCCGAAATGATAGGAGAAGACAGGAGGGGGAGGGATGGAGCCAAGAGCTGGGAAGTTGATTGGCAAAAGGGATACAAGGCTGGAGAAGGGAGAGGATCATGGGACGGGAGGCCTGGGGAGAAAGAAAGGGGGAGGGGAGCAGGCACGGAGTTATAGTGAAAGGGACAGGGGAGGGGAGGAAAAATAAACAAATAAGGGATGGGGTAAGAAGGGGAGGAGGGGCATTAACGGAAGTTAGAGAAGTCAATGTTCATACCATCAGGTTGGCCCAGACGGAATACAGGTTTCCCCTGCCATCCGAAGGTAGAGCGTTCCTATGAAATAGTTCGTAAGCCGGAATGTCGTAAAGTGAAGAAGGAACTACCATTTATTTATATGGGAAAAATTTGTGAGCGTTCGCAGACCCAAAAATAACCTACCAAATCATGCGAAATAACACACAAAACCTAAAATAACAGTAACATATAGTAAAAGCAGGAATGATATAAACACACAGCCTATATAAAGTAGAAATCATTCTCTACAATCATTGCCACACTGTTCTCTGTAGCGAAAATCTCAAGCAAGCGCTCTCGGCAGAAACACTCTCTCCAGTAACCTTTAAGCTATGAGGCTGCCAAATCATACCAAATAACACACAAAAATATACAGCCTATATAAAGTAGAAATAATATATGTACAGTGTATACATACATTACTGGAATTGGGAAGACAGTGGCGAGCACACTGATGATGGTGTGTTAGGCTGTTGTTGTCGGAGTTGGGGTGGTGCAGTGGTCTGGGACCCCAACCTCCAGTCCGCTGACCGATACCGATCCGAGAAGCATGCAGGGATGCAGCGGTAGCCGGGATGTACCCAGCACGTCTTTAAGAAAAAAGCCGAAATAAACAAGCTAATTAATTAGGTGCTGCCCGGCATGTAAATGTCGGCCCAGATCAGAGGCGACTCAATCGGCAATCCTTATGCTTGTAAGCAGAACAAGTGCTGCACATGCCCTTACACTTCCTCCCTCACCATCTTTCAGGGCCCCAGACAGTCCTTCTAGGTGAGGCGACACTTCACCTGTGAGTCGGCTGGTGTGATAACTGCGTCCGGTGCTCCCGGTGCGGCCTTCTATATATTGGTGAAACCCGACGCAGACTGGGAGACCGTTTCGCTGAACACCTACGCTCTGTCCGCGAGAGAAAGCAGGACCTCCCAGTGACCACACATTTTAATTCCACGTCCCATTCCCATTTTGATATGTCTATCCACGGCCTCCTCTACTGTCAAGATGAAGCCACACTCAGATTGGAGGAACAACACCTTATATTCCGTCTGGGTAGCCTCCAACCTGATGGCATGAACATTGATTTCTCTAACTTCCGTTAATGCCCCCTCCTCCCCTTACCTCATCCCTTATTTGTTTGTTTGTTTATTCCCCTCCCCCCATCCCTCTCACTATAACTCCGTGCCTGCTCCCCTGCCCCTTTCTTTCTCCCCAGGCCTCCCGTCCCATGATCCTCTCCCTTCTCCTGCCTTGTATCCCTTTTGCCAATCAACTTTCCAGCTCTTGGCTCCATCCCTCCCCCTCCTGTCTTCTCCTATCATTTTGGATCTCCCCCTCCCCCCCCCCACTTTCAAATCTCTTACTATCTCTTCTTTCAGTTAGTCCTGATGAAGGGTCTCGGCCCGAAACGTCGACTGTGCTTCTTCCTATGGATGCTGTCTGGCCTGCTGCGTTCCACCAGGATTTTGTGTGTGTTGCTTGAATTTCCAGCATCTGCAGATTTCCTCGTGTTTTTGTTACTAGACTGTCAGATTTTCTCAGCTATTGGATGTTATTCCTGTTAATATCCTAAAACACTTTTATTGACTTGTCTTAGATTTTACATATCGGCTGCCACAGTAGTGCTTAGCATAAAGCTATTATAACTTGGGGGATTTCAGAATTCAGTTCCGATGCCATCTCTACGTTCTCCCCGTGAACTGTGTGGGTTTCCTCCGAGTGTTTTGGTTTACTCCCACAGTTCGAAAATCTACAGATTAGTAGGTTAATTGGTCATTAGTGGCCTTGTAAATAGGTTAGTGTTAAATTGGTGGGTTGGTGGATGGTGCAGCTTGTTGGGCCGGAAAGGCCTGTCAGCACAGTATCTCTAAATAAATATTTCCCAGTGAACTCGTTAAGCTTAAATGGAGTACTGGAAATATTACTGGAAATATTACTGGACGTTTTAAAGACCGTAGGAACCAGGGTCCCGGTGAGTTGGAAGAAGGCACATTATTTAACCTCAGCTGGATTTCTGATCCAACAGCTTTTGTATTAAAAGCTTTCTGTTTCAGAGTATACTGTTGAAACTGACCTAGGCTTTGTCAGTCCAAAATTTAACCCTCACTTTTCCCAGACAGGCTTTATTTTCTACATCTGTCAAATTCCTCTGATAGGAAAAAACAATTGTTGAACATGTCCTTTCGTTGTTAAGTTCACTCATCTTTTTTGTCTACTAGATTATGTGGCTTCCCAGGATCCCAATATATTGAATTTAAGATTCATGTGAATGTGTAAATGTTTTATTATTTTGCCTCTGAACATCTTTCATGTATTCATTTTCCTTTGTAAACAGTTGCACATTTTTGTCAGAGACAGGAGTTGCTCTAATCCCAGTGCTCTGGATTTCCCTCACAACGTTGTTCTGTTCCTCCCACAGTCCGGAAACCTACTGGTTGGTAGATTAGTCATTGTAAATTGTCCTGTGATTAGGCTAGGGTAAGTAGATGGGTTGCTGGGCGGCGCGACTCATTGTGCCGGAAGGACCTGTTCCGTGCCCTAATCTCTAAATAAAATGGGGCTCATAGCTTTTATGAAGTGAGAAGTGGTATTACTGCTGAGGCTGAGACCAACGATGTGCGTGCATAGATTTTGGGTTATTTGTTATAGGAGGTTTAGGCTCCCTCAGCAACCATGTCCACTTCAGTGATTTCCTTCTGGAGTATGAAGTTATTCACTTTTGTATTTGATAGGGTTTATAGATGAAAGCATTCTCTAAACATTCTCAAATAGTTTAATTAAGTTTTTACATGTATTGTTGAGAACACCAGTCAGATTCTTAAGCCTGGACTTGTAAATTTCAATGTACTTCATACATGTTATAAGTCTTTCAAAAAGATGTGTTCAAATGAACATTGTTCTAGTTTTTGTTTTAAGTTCTTGTTTATAAGGTTTTTTTATTAGATTGACCAAACATCAATAGAGTTGATGCAGATTTTTAAAATAGTTTTGTTTGTTTATTTAAGACGTAGGGTTTTCTGGCATGGACAACATTTATTGCTATTCTTCAAGCTGGTTGTTTATTTTAAACCACTTTGCAAACCCTAACTGGGTGATGAATCTTAACTTGTGGGCACTCAATATGTGAGGTAGATCATTTATATGTGAACCATTTCTCTATTACCATCTCTATTAGTAAGAGCTGGAATTACGTCTTTAGAAAGGGGTGACATAGGGTCAGGGAGTGTCAAATTTTTGTGGGTGGAGTTAACAAACTGTAAGGGTAAGAAACCATTGTGGGAATTGTATGTAGGCTTCCAAATAGTAGCCAAGATGTAGGGTTAAGATTGCAAAGGGAGCTGGAAAGGGCATGTAATAAGGGTAATGTCAGAATTGTAACTTCAATATGCAAGGAAATGGGAAGATCAGGTTGGTGTTGGATTGCAAGAGAGGGAATTTGTTGAATGCCTATGAGATGGCTTTTTAGAGCAGCACAAGTCACATGTATCAGTATCGCAATGGAATAAAGAATTACAGAGGCATGAGAGAAGGGTTTGCCCTGGTGGATTGGAGGGGGATACTGGTGGGGATGACAGCAGAACAGAGGTGGCTACATTTCTGGAAATGGTTCACAATGTCCCACTGAAGTTCTTAAATAGCAGGGCAAGGCAACTTTGGCTGACAAGGGAAGTTGAGGACTGCGTAAAAACCAAGGAAAAGGGCTATAGGGTAGCAAAAATGAGTAAGAAGTTGGGTGATTAGGAAGCTTTTAAAATCCAACAAAAGACAACCAAAAAGGCTGTAAGAAAAGGAAGGATGAAATATGAGGGCAAGCTAGCTGATGATATAAAGCCAGGGTACTAACAATTGTTTTTTCAGTTATATAGAGAATAAAAGGGAGGTGACAGTTGATATTCGACCACTGGAAAATGATACTGGCGAGGTGGCAATTGGGGGCAAAGAAATGGTAGATGAACTTAAGTACTTTGCTTCAGTCTTTACTGTGTAAGACACTAGCTACATGCCAGAGGTCTGAGGGTTGGGGAGCAGGAGTGACTGCCATTGCCATAACAAAGGAAAAAGTGCTAGGCAAACTGAAAGGTCTTAAGGTGGATAAGTCACCTGGACCAGATGGACTATATCCCAGAGTCCTGAAAGAAGGTACTGAAGAAATAACTGATGCATTGGTGATGATCTTTCAAGAATCATTTGATCCTGGCATGGTGCCAGAGGACTGGAAAATTGCAAATATCACTCCACTCTTTAGGAAGGGAGGAGGACAAAAGGGAGGAGATTATAGGCCATTTAGCCTAACTTCAGTGGTTGGAAAAGTTTTGGAGTCTATTATTAAGGATGAGTTTTCAAGGTATTTGGAGACTAATGATAGAAGTCTTCAAAGTCAGCATGGTTTCTGTAAAGGGAAATCTTGCCTGGCAAATCTGTTGGAGCTCTTCAAGGAAGTAATAAACAGGATGGACAAAAGAGAGTTAGTGGATGTCATTTACTTGGATTTTCAGAAGGCATTTGATACGGTACCTCACATGAGGCTGCTTAACAAGATAAAATCCTGTGATGTTACAGGAAAGATACTGGCATGGATAGAGGAAAGGCTGACAGCTAGGAAGCAGCAAATGGAAATAAAGGGGACCTTTTCTGGTTGGCTGCCGGTGACTAATGGTGTTCATCAGGGGTCAGTATTGGGATCCCTACTTTTCACATTTTGTCAGTGATTTAGTGGAATTGATGGCTTTGTGGCAAAGTTCGCAGATGCTACAGAGATAGGTGGAGGAGTAGGTAGTGCTGAGGAAGCAATGCGATTGCAGCAGGACTTGGACAAATTGGATGAATGGGTAAAAAAGTGGCAGGTGGAATACAGTGCTGGGAAATGTATGAAAATGCATTTTAGTAAAAGGAACAAGAATGCAAACTATTATCTAAATGGGGAGAAAATTCAAACATCAGAGGTGCAAAGGGACTTGGGAGTCCTCGTACAAGGCTCCCAGAAGGTTAATTTACAGGTTGAGTCTGTGGTAAAGGAGGCAAATGCAATGTTGGCATTTATTTCAAGGGGAATAGAATATAAAAACAAAGAGATAATGCTGAAGCTTTATAAGATACTAGTCAGGCCGCACTTGGAGTATTGTCAACAGTTTTGGAGCCCTTTATCTCAAAGGATGTGTTGTCATTGGAGAATGTCCAGAGAAGGTTCATGAGGATAATTCCAGGAATGGTGGGGTTAATATAAGAGGAGCGTTTGGCAATTTTGGGTCTGTACTCACTGGAATTTAGCAGAAAGCGGTATCACATTGAAACCTACCGAATGGTGAAAGGACTAGATAAGATGGATGTGGAGAGGATGTTTCCTTGGGTGGGGGTATCCAGAACTGGAGGGTATAGCCTCAAACTTGAGTGCTGATCTTTTAGAACAGAGGTATGTCACGTGACCGGCAACAATGAATATAGAATTGAGTCAAGTTTTAAAAAAACAAACAAACATTTATTAAACTTTGCTCAAAAATGGCGATGTATTTAAACGACTAACTTAACTGGAAGTTAACTGCTATACGGCAACTCTGGAACAGTTCTTAAAAGGGTAAATGCAAAAACAGTTCTTAAAGCGGTAAATTCGAACACAGTTCTTAGAATGGTAAATTTGAAAGTCCAAGTGATTTATGCAGTCAATTAGAGACTTTCCTGAAGTAAAGAATTCCTTGAAGACATGTCGTTACTGCTGATTCCAGCCGGAACCTGCCTTGTCCGCAAGATTCACGATGACAGAAATAAATGGCTTAAAAGGAACTGACCGTTTTCCTGGCGAGCGAACCTTGCACGAACGTGCTCTTTTGGCAGGAGTTATCTCAGATGCAGGTCACTATCTCTTGACTGGAGAATCAATAAGGTCGATCCTTTACGAAACTACCGAACGACACCAACTTTACTCGACTTGGCGAATTCCTGAATTTTGGTAAGGTCTTCACTCTCCAATACTACTTATAATAGAGTAGAACTTCACTTTAAAACAAAACTGCTTCATCAGCCGAATACGCAGCAAAAACGGAGTATCTGACACAAAACTAAACTGAAAACCCTACTGCGTCACATCAGGGGTCTGTCTTTTATATACCTGTACCTCACTGGCAGGAAAATTACATCATGTGACCTCTGCAAGACCATTACATCATCACAAGACATCCATGAAATACGTAACAGGTAAGAAGGAATCTATTTTTAGCCAATGAGTGATGAATTTGTGGAATGCTCTGCCACAGATTGTTGTGGAGGTCAAGTCTGTGGGTGTATTTAAAGCGGAAGTTGATAGATTCCTGATTGGTTGGGGCATTATGGGGTATGGTGAGAGGGCAGGTGTACGGGGTTGAATGGGATCCAGGATCAGTCATGATGACATCGCGGTGCAGACTCGTTGGGTTACATGGCCTAATTCTGCTCCAATGTCTTTTGGTCTTATGGACTAATCCTCAGTGGAAGGGGAGGACCTGTTTGCATGTAACAGTAAATCAGACACCAGATCTCTTAAGAACACAGGCTAGCAGTTTCACCACCAGAGGCCACTTAAGAGTTGCTTTGGAAATTGACAAACACTTGTTTCCATTGATATTTATGCAAAAATACCTATTAAACAATGTAAAGTCTCTGAACCAACATTGGACATCCAATAGGACTCCTAACTGGGCAGGCGAAGACAAGTAAATGTTGGTCCTCATGAACACTATTCATTACGATAATATGGTTAGTGTATGGGGTAAATTTTTATGTTTTCCAACGTGTCTGTAAAAGCTGAGTTTGTTTGTAGCCCGGGGTAGCCTGTAGTTTGTGGTTAAGTTACTACGATGGTGATATTCTGCAGGATGTTCCAGTTTTCAGACCTAAATGGTGATGTATTTTCACATTGCAATAGTATGAGAGTCGGGGGTGGGGGAACTTCCATTTTCATAATTGCTGCACTCATCTCCTCTCTGGAATTGGAAACTTTGGAGTGCTTTTTGAAGGCTTGTGTTGCTGTGGGATCTTTTGTAATTGATGAATATATCCCTTGTGTTCATGTCTCTGACATATCAGCTCGGTGGCTTCATTCATTATAATACTGAACCAAATAATTGTTATTGGCAATAGTCATCGAGCAAGGTGAGATTATTTGGTCACAATCCTGATGTACCTTGAAGATGGGAAAGGGGTTAACTACACTCACTTGCCCATCATTGGTTCCCACAACCAGTGATCTCACTTTAAAGACTCTTTATCTTGTCATCTCATGTGCTCAGTTTGTCGTCTTCACTCTGGTTGATCTTTCCTATTATAGTTACTATTCTATGGATTTAATGAGTATGCCCACAGGAAAATGAATCTCAGGGTTGTACAAGGTGACATATGTACTTTGATAATAAAATTTGCTTTTGAACTTTGAGACCTCTGTGCTGCAAGATGTACTCAGTGGCCACTTTATTAGGTACTCCTGTACACCTCGTTAATGCAAGTATCTAATAAGTCAATTGTGACAGAACTCTATGCATAAAACATGTATACATTGTCAAGAGGTTCAGTTCAATTCAAACATCAGAATGGGGAAGAAATGTGATCTTAGTGACTTCGACTGTGGAATGATTGCTGGTGCCAGATGGGGTGATTTGAATATCTCTCAGAAACTGCTGACCTTCTGGGATTTTCACACTTAACTGTCTAGAGTTTAGAGAATGATAGAGAGAACCTGTAGGCAGGTAGTCACTCAGGGACCTGGGGGACAGATAAGTGGGTAACAGTCTGGAGAGGGAAGGGCAAGAAGCAGGTGCTACAGAGTACCCCAGTGGCCGTCCCCCTTAACAATAAGTATTCCTGTTTGAGTACTGTTGGGGGTGGGGGTGAAAATGGCCTCCCTGGGGGAAGCAACAGTGGTCGCACCTCTGGTACAGAGTCTGGCCCTGTGGCTCAGAAAGGTAGTGAAAGGAAGAGGATGGCAGCAGCGATAGGGGACTCTATAGTTAGGGGGTCAGACAGGCGATTCTATGGACGCAGGAAAGAAACACAAGTGGTAGTTTGCCTCCCAGGTGCCAGGGTGCCAGTTTCTGATCGTGTCCACAATATCTTGAAGTAAGAAGGAGAACAGCCAGAGGTCGTGGTACATATTACAACCGAAAGGAGGAGGTCCTGAAAGCAGACTACAGGGAGTTAGGAAGGAAGTTGAGAAGCAGGACCTCAAAGGTAGTAATCTCGGGCTTACTGCCTGTGCCACGTGACAGTGAGTATAGGAACAGAATGAGGTGGAAGATAAGTGCGTGGCTGAGGGATTGGAGCGGGGGCAGGGATACAGATTTCTGGATCATTGGGACCTCTTCTGGGGCAGGTGTGACCTGTACAAAAAAGACTGGTTGCACTTGAATCTGAAGGGGACCAATATCCTGGCGGGGAGGTTTGCAAAGGCTATTGAGAGTTTAAACTCGAATTGCTGGGGGGTGGGAACTGAACTGAAGTGATGGAGAAAAGGGAGTTTGGCTCACAAATAGAGAAAGCTTGGAGACAGTGCGAGAGGGAGGATAGGCAGGTGATAGAGAGGGGATGCGCTCAGACTGATGGTTTGAGATGTGTCAATAACTCTACTGGGTGTTTTTTATAGACCACCCAATAGTAACAGGGACATCGAGGAGCAGATAAGGAGACAGATTCTGGAAAGGAGTAATAATAGGATTGTTGTGGGAGATTTTAATTTCCCAAATACTGATTGGCATCTCCGTAGTGTGAGGGGTTTAGATGGGATGGAGTTTGTTAGGTGTGTTCAGGAATGTTTCTTGACACAATATGTAGATAAGCTTACAAGAGGAGAGGCTGTACTTGATCTAGTATTGGGAAATGAACCTGGTCAGGTGTCAGGTCTCTCAGTGGGAGAGCATTTTGGAGATGGTGATCACAATTCTATCCCCTTTACCATAGCATTGGAGAGGGATAGGAACAGACAAGTTAGAGAAATGTTTAATTGGATTAAGGGGAAATACGAGGCTATCAGGCAGGAACTTGGAAGCATAAATCGGAAACAGATGTTCTCGGAAATGTACGGAAGAAATGTGGCAAATGTTCAGGGGATATTTGTGTGGGGTTCTGCGTAGATATGTTCCAATGAGACAGGGAAAGGATGGTAGAGTACAGGAACCGTAGTGTACAAAGGCTAGTTCTAGACAAGAAGAGCTTACGAAAGGTACGAAAAATTAGGTAATGATAGAAATCTAGAAGATTATAAGGATAGCAGGAAGGAGTTTAAGAATGAAATTAGGAGAGCCAGAAGGGGCCATGAGAAGGCCTTGGCGGACAGGATTAAGGAAAACCCCAAGGCATTCTACAAGTATGTGAAGAGCAAGAGGATAAGATATGAGAGAATAGGACCCATCAAGTGTGACAGGGGAAAAGTGTATATGAAACTGGAGGAGATGGCAGAAATAATGAATACTTTGCTTCAGTATTCACTATGGAAAAGGATCTTGGCGATTGTAGGGATGACTTGCAGTGGACTGAAAAGCTTGAGCATGTAGATATTAAGGAAGAGGATGTGCTGGAGCTTTTGGAAAGCATCAAGTTGGATAAGTCACCGGGACTGGACGGGATGTACCCCAGGCTGCTGTGGGAAGTGAGGGAGGAGATTGCTGAGCCTCTGGCAATGATCTTTGCATCATCAGTGAGGACGGGAGAGGTTCCGGAGGATTGGAGGTTTGCGGATGTTATTCCCTTATTCGAGAAAGGGAGTAGGGATAGCCCAGGAAACTAAAAACCAGTGAGTCTTACTTCAGTGGTTGGTAAGTTGATGGAGAAGATCCTGAGAGGCAGGATTTATGAACATTTAGAGAGGCATGATTGAATTTTTTGAGGATGTGACGAAACACATTGATGAAGGTAGAGCCGTATATGTAGTGTATATAGATTTCAGCAAGGCATTTGACAAGGTACCCCATGCAAGGCTTATTGAGAAAGTAAGGAGGCATGGGATCTGAGGGAATATTGCTTTGTGGATCCAGAACTGGCTTGCCCACAGAAGGCAAAGAGTGGTTGTAGATGGGTCATATTCTGCATGGTAGATCAAATATGATGGCAGAATATAGCATTAATGACAAGACTCTTAGCAGTCTGGAGGATCAGAGGGATCTGGGAGTCCGAGTCCATAGGACACTCAAAGCTGCTACGCAGGTTGACACTGTGGTTAAGGAGGCATACAGTGCATTGGCCTTCATCAGTCTATCATTTAATGAGTTTAAGAGCTGAGAGGTAATGTTGCAGCTATATAGGACCCTGGTCAGACCCCATGTGGAGTACTGTGCTCAGTTCTGGTCACCTCACTACAGGAAGGATGTGGAAACTGTAGAAATGGTGCAGAGGAGATTTACAAGGTTGTTGTCTGGATTGGGGAGCATGCCTTATGAGAATAGGTTGAGTGAACTCAGCCTTTTCTCCTTGTAGCGACGGAGGATGAGAGGTGACGTGAGAGAGATGTACAAGATGATGAGAGGCATTGATTATGTGGATAGTCAGAGGCATTTTCCCAGGGCTGAAATGGCTAGCATGAGAGGGCACAGTTTTAAGATGCTTGGAAGTAGGTACAGAGGAGATGTCAGAGGTAATTTTTTACACAGAGAGTGTTAAGTGTGTGGGATGGGCTGCCGGCGGTGGTGGTGGAGGCGGAAACAATAGGGTCTTTTAAGAGACTCCTGGATGGATGCATGGAGCTTAGAAAAATAGGGGGCTATGGGTAAGCCTAGGTACTTCTAAGATGAGGACATGTTCGGCACAGCTTTGTGAGCTGAAGAGCCTGTATTGTGCTGTAGGTTTTCTATGTTTAATGCTGCGAAAAACAAAATAAAATCCAGCGAGTGGCAGTTCTGTGGGCATAAATACTTCGTTAATCAGAGGTTAGAGGAGAATAGCCAGACTGGTTCAAGCTGACAAGAAAGTGCCAGTAATTCAAATAACCACGCATTACAACAGTGGTGTGCGGAAGAGCATATCTGAATGTACAGTGCATTGAACCCTCATGTAGATGGACTGTAGCGTAGAAGGCAATACTGGCTTCCACTCCTGCACCTAATAACGTGGCCACTGAGTGTACTTTCAGCTGAATATGCAAGTGTGCTGGTCAGGTTAATTTTGTAATTGTGATCTTCAGCATATTGAAGGTGGGGGGGAATTCTCTAACACGATTGAAGTGGTCAGATTCCTTCATTGGAGATGGCTTTTGCTTAGGACTGGTGTAGTCAATGGCTTATTGTCCTGGTTCTGCAGTGGGAAACTGAAAAACGGCTTCAAGATGAGTAGCAAATAATCCATCAGGTTATTTCTCTATATATGCAGACTGAGAAAGCTTATGTAGCTGAGGTGGTTGGTCTATAACCAAGCATTTTTCATGTAAAATAACACCAAGCAGTGGAGATTGTTCCTTGTTACTCACTAAGCAGTTTTGCTGTCATCTGACTCTGGAATTCTTCTCTCAGCCATGTGTAGATCAAGACTAATGTGATCTGGAGCTTTTTAATTTATTTAGTGAGATACAGTGTGGAGTAGGTCCTACTGGCCCTTCGAATTATGCCGCACAGCAACCCCTGATTTAATCCTAGCCTAATCATAGGACAATTTAAGTTGACCCATTAACCTACCAACTGTACGTCTTTGGACTGGGGGAGGAAGCTGGAGCACCCGGAGGAAACCCATGCAGTCACAGGGAGAATGTACAAACAGTGTTGGCAATTGAGATTGCGTCGCTAGTACTGTAAAGTGCTGTGCTAATCACTATGCTACCATGCTGCCCCATGCCCCCGTCTTTGCACACTGACTTTTTCAAATTTAATTAGATGTTTAAATTCTCCAGTTGCTGTGGTGGGATTTGAATTCTTTGGATAATTTCATTGAGACCTCTGGGTTTCCAGTACAATAACTGTGCAATTTCTCTTGCATATTTTTTAAGAATGCTATAAATTCAATGGAAAGGGGGCACTCAGACTTTTTCAAATGGTAATTCAGGAAGTATATGCATATCAGATTTGCAATTTCCTAATCCAGTTAAATTTGCTTCAATTCATACACCATTTAATGAAGATGTTTGGATGCATGAGTCCTTTACATAACTTTGTGGATGTGTCAAGCCTCATATTACTTTCTGAAATTGCTGTCATCCAGTATCAGTACCTCAGACATAATAAACACACAAAAAATATGCTATTCTTTGCTGTAAACTCGAGTTGAAGCTGTTATTATTGCTTCCCCTTTATCTTGCCCTGCAAATTAACTAGCTGTGACAATTGTTTTTGCACGTGTTTCCACTGAATCAGACAGGAATTTGCGATAAGTGTTCACAGTTCACTGCTCTGTCATTGATATAGAATTGAATTGCAATGTAATAAACATATCACTGGTACATGGTGAAGGCTTCTCTGTCCCATATGGCAGTGATTACTTGATTCCTTACTGACCTAGTGGTATGTCTATCTACAATCTAATATGATTTCCTATGGCAAGGGTTCTCTTTAAATGTACTAATCTGTCATGCACTAAGTTGGAATCCCTTTATCCGTTTTTTTTTAGCTTTACTGTTCTGATGCCTGTTTGCTCAAGGATAGAGTTAGCTTTATATCCCGGCCCTTTGAGCCGCAACACCCAGCAACCCATCAATTTAACCCTAGCCTACTCACGGAACAATTTACAATGATTTACTAACTGGAACGTCTTTGGACTGTGAGAGGAAACAGTCACACCTGAAGGAAAAGCATTCATGAGTGCTGAATTCCGATGCCGCAAGCTAACTGCTACACCCCTTTTCCATTTATCTATCTATTTAGTTATTTAGTGATACAGTGTGGAACAGACCCTTCCAGCCCTTCAAGCTGCACCACCCAGCAACCCACCGATTTAACCGTAGCTTAATCAAGGGACAACCTGCAATGACCAATTAACCTACTAACCCATACGTCTTTGGGTTGTGGGAGGAAACCAAAGCACTTGAAGGAAACCCACATATTCACAGGAAGGAATGTATAAACTTGTAAAGGACACTGGAATTGAACTCCAATCTCCGCTCTGAGTTGTAATGGCATCGTGCTAACAGTGGCACCCCAGGGTTCGCTATTGTGATTGAAGTTTTCGCTTACCGTTACTTGATGCACAACATTAGTATTCTAGCCAAGCTTCATTCTCAACAAGTTGGATAGCAAGCACAATAATTGTATTACTTAGCTTGTCTCATGATTATTACTTGTGTAATCCTGTGAGTAAAGCACAGATTGGTTGTACATAGAATGCAGTTATAATGGTGCATTTATTTCACTTCGTTTCAGAACCAATTTCTTTTCCACAGCTGCAGGAAATTGCATTTTGACGTATGGTTAAGCAGCATAACAAAATTTGATCTTTATTGCTGCACAGATGTTGAACATAATTTCGTGGTGTCAGTGTAGATTTACTGGTGAAATCTTAGTGCTAGTGGCTTGAAGCTTTTAGTTTTTTCTTTGTATTTTGTCACAGCTTTTGTGCTGTAACCAAAAATGTCTTGTCAGGAAAACTTGTGCTTAAACTGTTTTGACTGTTGCCATTTGCAAAAACCACAACAAAGAAACTGTTTGGTGTATAGAGAGCTTGCGTTTTGAATGTTTAAAGGTCAGTTTGACATTTTATTGACTTGTTTTAAAGTTTATAATTATTAATGGAATTCTGCTTGAGGGTTTTTATCTTAATGAGGTTATTTGATTGTTTGAAACAGCCTGAGACCAGCGATCTGTTCAATCTTTTTTTAAGATGTAAAGTTATGACATAAAACATTGCCATTTGGCACCATTTAACTATTGAGTCTCTAACTCCTTGAAAGAGTACTATAATTAGTTATAATCCTGTGCCCTTGTCCCAAAACACTACAAACATGGATCTATGTCACTCTTTCCTTCTGCATCTGTATAAATAAGTCCTAGTCTCCAGGTCTTTGTAACACTTTAAAAAAAAATGTTTCTAACTTGCTTAGTTCTGATGTGTACTGTAATCAGAAACCCAGTTTCTCATTCCACATATGCTGCTAAACATGAGTATTTTCAGCAATCTTTTAAATTTTATTTAGCGCTTCCTGCTTCCGCATTATTTTGCTTTTCTAATGCTAATTAATGGATGCCAAACACATTTGGAAAATCAGTACTTCAAAGCGATCCTTAACTCTACTTTTCTATTTACTGTAACCCAAGTTTATTTAATGCTATAACAAGTTGATTTCAACTTGACAGAATAAAGAAGGTGACTGTTGCAGTATCTGCTGCTTTCAGAATTGAAATCGTAGCAGTTGAGCAGTTTTCATTAGGTCTCTTCCTGCAATTGCATGCTTAAAGTATTTGCATTGTTATTTAACAATTAAAAATTCTGGATGTTTACAAACAGTTCTAGTCACTGTTCAAATGGCAGCTTTTTAGATGGGTCTAGTTTGAAAGTAGGAGTGAAAAGCACAATATTGATGGTGCGTGAACAGAAATAACAAAAAATCTTTTGTCTTGTTTTGGAGCTGGAAGACGATGTGACCTGAGCCCTTTTCCTTTTATAACTGTTCAAATGAAACATTTCCTAATTTTTGCCTTTCTCTCACCACAAGTGCTCTCTGACCTGCATCTTCTGTTTCTCATTACAGAACTGGTAGTTTATTTGATGCTTGAAGTGACTCTTCACCTACACATACATTTGTCATCTGTTTTTCTCCACCAGCTACTCTTGCTGAACAGTTTCTAACTAGTGTCAGCTGTGTGAACTTGTGTCATTAGACACAACACTGTCCTAGCAAACCATTTTTAAGTAGCATAGTTGTGTGTGTGTGTGTGTGTGTGTGTGTGTGTGTGTGTGTTCAAAAATACTTCAAGTTAGAAACTATGAATAATTGAAGGTTTTGACAATCGTCTTTAATGTTACAATGAAAATGAAGATTTGGAGGATGCAATAGTCAATAGGATTGTATGAAGGCAGTCCAGTATCTACACTAGGTGGCTGCATTGATTTTGTTTATTTATAGTCAAAAGAGTGCAATGCGGTTGATTTCCTTCAATGAGTATTAGGAACTAACAGTTTTGTAGTACTGCAGTAATATTGGTAGTATTCTAATTTGTTCTGTATTTCATTTAAACGTAATTTGTTATCAGTAGTCTCTTTATACCTTAATTATTTCTGTGAAACTTTGGTAGTTGGGTAGCCACTTTAATTGGGCCAAAATGTACTGGTCTTGATATGTCCCAATTAATCAGAATCCACTGTATTTTACAGTTAATCAGGATATTGCAGGCTCTGAATTTACTGTGGAACATTTCACCTCTGAGTATTACGTAGAATGGAGTAGTCTTGTAAACCATCCTATTGGTGCATTGTCACATGTACCAAAATTCGGTGAAAGGCTTGTCTTTTATTACTGTTTGTACTGATCAAATCATTGCACAGAGCATTAAGGTAGAATAAGTTAAAACAATGCTGAATAAAATGAAAAATAATAACGAGCATCTTGGAGTAACAAAGTAAATCTGTATTTTTAGACATATACAGTGAGTCAGGAATGTAGAAGTAGCAAGAATTTCAACTGAGGTGCTCATGAGAAGATGAGAATGAGTTTTTCTTAAATTATATGGGGGATATAAGAGCCACTGAGAGTTAGGATGGACAAAAATGTCTTGTATAGGGCTGAGTGTAGGGTATATATTGAGTTCTGAAAGGAAGGCTGGTTAGTGTATTGGCAGACCTCTGTCTAAAGATTGTGCAAAGGGGGCCAAGATGTCCTTGTAATAGAGTTTGTAGGTCAAAGTAAACTTGTTATTGAAGTATGTATGTCACCATATACAACCATGAATTTTTTTTTTGTGTGGGCATACTCAATAAATCTAGCAATCAATGAAAGATTGCACCATCAAGGTGGATGACCAGTGTTCAAAAGACTGTTCAATACAAAAAAAATTAATAAACAATAATAGTGAGAACATGAGATGATGAGTTCTTGAAAGTGAGTCTGTAAGTTGCGGAAACAGTTCACTGGGGCGAGTGAAGTTATTCCCCCCCCCCATTCAAAAGTGTGATGGTTGAAGGGTAATAACAGGTGGTGAGAGTCCTGGGGCTCCTGTATCACATTGCTGATGGCAGTAGCGAGAAGAGAATATGACCTGGGTGGCGTTTCCTGATGACAGAGCTGTCAGGTTCTCAGTATACGTACCTTAACTCGAATACTAAAATAACCAAAATTTACTATTGGTCTCTTCAGAGCCTTCATATGTTTTGTCCTGAAACTACTGTTCATAATTAAACTGGCTTTTAAAACTTCTATCTGTTTTCTTGAGTATGTATACTGAGAATGCCTTGAAGCATGTTGCAAATTAGTTTCTTAAATTAAGTCGTTTATCTCTCCTTAAATGTTCCCAACTTAAATGATAGTTCAGTGTTATCATTCAGGGTGGCGGGGTTGAGATGCAGGTCACCCTTGGGCAAGATGTAGCACCTGCCTAGTTCCCTGATCAGGGTCATGTGAAGCCACGAGAGCAGGTGGTGGATGGTCATATGAGCAACTGGTGCATATCACAAGTCCTGGTTATGTGATCACTGATGCTAGGCAGACCATCTCTGAAGGGCATTGATAATGGCTCGGTTTACCCATCTTGTAAAGACACTGCCTCGGAGAAGGTAATGGTGTTAGAGTGAGTTTTTGGGTAGACGATTCATTTATACTTAAATGGCTTGGCCACCAGTCTTCTGTTTGACAAAGTACTGTGGATTGAGTTCATAACAATGCATTTCCTAAAAGCTGTGAATACCAGACGCTGCTGATGCCGTAGTTTGACCAGATGCTGTGGTTTCAAAGACAGTATTATCTATACTTTATAAATATGAATTGTCCTCTATGATAGCACGTAAAATACCAAATAAATATATTGTGGATTTAACTTGCATTCCTAAAGGCTGTGAGTACCAACCCAGACATGCGGGCGTCAGGGGGAAAGGATGAAGTCAGAAGGTGTGATGTTTTGTATGTAGCTTCAAAAGAAAGCATTGTCTATGCATTGTCTCTACTTTGTAAATAGGGATTGCCCTTTGTGTTTAGCAAATAAATATCGACCCCACATTGGACTAGCGAACCTTTCCACTGAAAGCGTCTCCATCCATATGATGCCTGCTGAACTTTGTTTTGTCAAATAAAGAAGCTGCTTTGTATCTACCAGTAACTCTGTATTAGTTTCTTAAGTGAAGTCGTTTATCTCTCCTTAAATGTTTCTAACTTAAATGATAGTTCAGTGTTAGCATTCAGGGTGGCGGGGATGAGATGCAGGTCATCCTTGGGCAAGATGTAGCATCTGCTTAGTCTCCTGATCAGGATCACGTAAAGCCATGAGAGCAGGTGGTGGATGGTCATATGAGCAACTGGTGCATATCGCAAGTCCTGGTTATGTGATCACTGATGCCAGGCAGACCATCTCTGAAGGGCATTGATAATGGCTCGGTTTACCCATCTTGTAAAGACACTGCCTAGGAGAGGTAATGGCAAACCACTTCTGTAGAAAAATTTACCAAGAACAATCATGGCCATGATCACACTTATCATACAAATGTATGATATGGCACATAACAAGTGAACAAGTGCTAGTATTCACAAAAATTGTGAATTAAAAATGTTTCGTATGACTGCCCAAAGTCAAACCGTTTGAGGCCCACAGTTGGTTCGGGTGGACCATGGATGTTCCATCTTGCGTTGATACACAAGCCAGTACAATGTGGAGAGCAAGCCGTTGCCCATGCAGCAGGCTCCCCTTCTTTACGCAACTGATGAATGCAGAGGAACTACAGAGACCAATACAATTTGGTACCAGTTGTGTCTCAGGAGTTGCCAGTCAGTGTTGAACTCAACATAGACTCCAGCTCCAGATTTTCCTTTGGGGTTTACTCCCAAAGCCTTTCCATGAGTGGGTATTGCTGCAAGGCAGCAGAGGTTTGAGATCAGTGTCTTCCTTCTTGTTAAGCTGTCAACCACAGCTGACGAGCCCCATCTGCCTGAAATGACTGGTTTTAAGGTGCCAGTAACCTGCCTTTGCTCCTTCCCCTGTCAGTAGAAACGGTTCTGCTAGATTTAGTAGCTAAGCCATATGGGAAGCCAGGAGCTGGACTTGGTTGTCAGAGGCTATTTGAGGCACACACCATTGGGAGAATTTAATAGGTATGGTATGGTCATTGTCCATTGTGTCTGACAATAAGGGGAAACTTGTGCAGGAGAGTTTTTAAAGTGGAAAAGCTGGTGTACTGGGGCAGTTCCACTCTCTTGACCACAATTGCAAGTCCAATGGTACGAACAAGTGTCACAAGCTGGTCTGTCTTGGTTGTAGTGGATGACCATGACTACTTCTGTGCATTGTCATGCTCTTTTCTCTCCACTTTACAGCACTGCCTTCCTGGCCATTGGATCTCACTGTAGATCTGATCCGCTCAGTCTGCCGGCAGCTGACTTCACCTTCTTGGATAGGCATGTCCCTTTCTCACTGGGTTAAGAGGCCTGCCAGCTACACTCTCCTGGTTTAGTCTGCCTGTTGAAGTGGTGTACTGGGGTGTGGCTGCTGTTGCATGCAAACAGCTACTTGGAGCCAAAGGTGAGAGCTTATTCCCACTGCCACCCTGGGGTATAACAACCTTAAGGAATCAAAGTTGAGGAGATGTATTCCAATATCTTGGCCAGTGCATCCTGCAATACATATCATTGCGTTTTGAGGGACCTTGCTGTGCAGCGTACAAACTGCCCACTATCTCGTCAAAAAAATAGCACTGCACCCAAGGAAGACGACAATTTGTGATGCTTCTTCGTACCACTGGTTCTGGAATTCTAATGTGCAGGGAGTGGAACTGCCCCAGTGCAAGGACTTTTCCATTTTAAAAACTCTCCCGCACAGGTTTTCTGTCATTGTTGGACACTACGGACAACCACCTTCCCCTTCTTCTGTGGTCTTCTGTCCTCTCCTATCAGACCCCCCCCCCCCCCACTTCTCCAGCTCTTTATTTCAACAATCAACTTTCCAGCTCTTTACCTCTCCCCCCCGCCCCGATTTCAACTATCACCTACCACCTTGTACTACTTCCTCCTCTCCACCCCTCTACCTTGTTACTGACTTCTCCCCTTCCTTTCCAGTCCCGACAAAGGATCTTGGGCCAAAATATCGACTTATTTACTCTTCCATAGATGCTACCTGGCCTGCTGAGTTCCTCCAGCATTTTTTAACCCAGCTGGTGGCGTAGTGACATCAGTGCCGGACTTCGGGGCGAAAGGTCCCGAGTTCGAATCTAGCCGGCTCCCCTGCACGCTTTCCATCCGTGCTGGGTACAGTTGGTGATCCCTTTGGAAACTCACCTGGCAGAAGGCAATGGCAAACCACTGCTGTAACTTGCCTCATATGCAGTTCCCCACTACGTCAGAAAGGCGTGGAGGGAAATCGCTAACCGGAGAAACTCCGGATGCAACGTACCTTTCCTTTCCTATCTTCTCAAAAATGTCTGGTTTATCTGCTTGGATTGTCTTGAGCATAAGTGATGCTTTAGAAATGCATTTACTTATCAACTTGTTTGCTATTTCTAACTGAATATGTTTAAATGCACTTGCATGTAGACTCATTTTTGAAGATTCCCATTTTGTACTTAGCCTGAGCAATTGTGTATATGCTGGTCATCTGATAACATTTGACTAAACACAAGAGATTCTGCAGAAATCTTGAGCAGCACATTTGACTGTTTCAATTACAGGTGGCCCCTGTTTTCTGGACGTTTGCTTTACGACATCCCACTGTTACGAAAGACTTGCATTAGTTACCTGTTTTCGCTAACAGAAGGTGTTCTCACTGTTACGAAAAAAGGCAGCGTGCGCCCGAACAGCCAAGCTCCTCCCCCGGAACGACATTCTAGCCGGAATTGCTTAAACACATGCTTTATCTCGATTTATTTTGTGCATCCGTTAGCAAGATGAGTTCTAAGGTATCGGGAAAGCCTAAAAGAGCTCGTAAGGGTGTTACACTTGGCATAAAACTAGTCATGATTAAGCGTTTCGATCATGGTGAACGAAGTAAGGACATTGTCCGCGCGTTGAACTTGCCTGCATCCACCATTCGCACTACTTATACGCGGAGAGAGAATTTTGAAAGCTGCCGATGTTACTGTTGGTTCTGCTCGTAGCGAAGTGGTCTCTGTTCGTTGGCATCCAATAAAGGATAAAATGGAAAGTCTATTGCTGAAATGGAGAGTTTTCTTATACTTAAGAAGAAATCAGTCAGTCTTTTTAACAAGCTGAAGCAGAAAGCACTGGACGATGGTGATGAAAGTGCTGCAAAAGTGGAATTTAAAGGTATTCATGGGTGGTTTGATCAGTTTCTGAGGCGAGGGCAGCTTCATAGTTTAACGTTTACTGGAGAGAGTGCTTCAGCTGATACTGAGACTGCCGAAAAGTTCCCAGCAGAACTGAAGAAAATAATTACAGAAGGTGGATAAAGCAGGTATTTAACTGTGACGAAACTGCAATTTATTGAAGTCTTCCCGATTCCGGTAAGTGAATCTACACTGTACATACATTATTTCTACTTTTATATAGGCTGTGTATTTTTATGTGTTACTTGGTATGATTTATTATTTGGCCGCTTCAAAGGTTACTGGAGAGAGTGTTTCTGCCGAGAGTGCTGCCGTGAGATTTTCGCTGTGCTAAACAGTGCTGCAGAAAAGTATTTCTATTTTATATAGGCTGTGTATTTATCATATCATTCCTACTTTTGCTATATGTTAGTTATTTTAGGTTTTATGTGTTATTTGGCATGATTTTGTACGTTATTTTTTGGGTCTGGGAATGCTCATCAGAAAATTTTCCCATATTAATAAGTGGTAATTGCTTATTCACTTTACGACATTCCGGCTTACGAACCGTTTCATAGGAACTCTCTATCTTCGGATGGGGGGGAAACCTGTGCTCTTCAAAGACCAGAAATGATTGAAGTTGTTCCAGGTTCAACATAGCTGCTAGTAGTACCGCTGAAAAACTGTTCTGTTTTTAAAGTACAAACTTGTTTGAGATATTATGGGGAAAATCCTAGTTAAATGTTTTAAAAGTACATTTATTATTAAACAACCTTGAAATTCATCTCCTAACAGACAGCCATGAAACAATGAAACCCAAAAGAACCCATTTTAAAAAAAAAGTCTGTCAAGCATCTGATGTGCAGATGGGGAAAAAAAAACAAATTGTGCAAACAATAAATTAAAGCAAATAGTGTTCTGAACTAAAGTCCACAAAGATAGTCAGCACATAGCCAAGTAAGCGTTTTGGATCATCCCTCACCTCAGGCCCCGACACCTGGACCTTTTCAATCTGATCCAGTGTTAAATGGTCATCCAAGCATTGGGTTCAGTCACTTCGATACTATTGTTTATATTGGAACTAGAACTATAATTGTAGAATTTTGGGTTAGTCTAGCTTCACATTGAAGAAATGGTGGTAGACTGAAATTAGTGGACTTGATTATCTACTCCTGTTGAATCATAAAGCCTGCTTCCATGCTGATTGACTAGATGGTTTTATTTAATCTAGTCATAAAGTGGGCAACTAAAATGCATAAATTATTTTTGCAACATTGTTGTCTCTGGGTTTGCATTTCTTTGCATTATGATCTTTAGTTTGCACTTGAGTTTCATGGAGTTGCACTACACAATTTTAAAATAATTAAAAAAAACATTTTGCTGCCTGCAGCGACTAATTCATGCTCCCCTTAGAAGAATATTGCATTAATGTTTGCATTGTAGATTGGTTTAGTTTTTGTGATTAAATTATATCATGAAGGTTTGTGCATTGCTTGTAAGTTTGGTGGGCGGGGCACAAACATGGTATCAAAAGCCTATGTATGATCCATTTGAATGTTCTAACAGACAAGCAGGCAATACCCTAATAATTGTTACAGTTTGAAGACCTGTTGCCAAACTGAGCTCTTGTGAGGAGGAAGTAACAAGTTGGAGTTTTTTCTTTTTTACTACTCAGCATTTTATTTTTTAGCACATGGCTGGTATCTGTTTATAATTGTTTCTTGCGGAGGTATGATAGACTTTTACTGACAAGCTTTAAACCCTCTATATGTGACACATAGAGGCTTTAAACTCCTATTGTGTTAATTAATGTGTTTTATGTTGACACCCACAATGGGTGGCTGCAACAGCATGGGGTCCAAATTTTTTGATGGGTGTAAATGTAGTCAGTTAATTATGTTATTACTGGTTTAACCTTCTGCTTAAACAGATAAAATTTACTTGTATGTGGTTCTGTTTACAGACATAAAGATTTATGCTTTTGATTATGGCTTTGTAATTCAGTTCCAGTTATCATAAACTTCTAATATTTTTCTGATCATCTATTAATTTGTGGTAAAAGGGTTTTGGGGTATTTTGTGGACTCTGCAATGCCAAAAACTTCCTATTTAAAAAAAATACTAATATGCTTTCCGACTTGTTTTCAGTTAGTTTGACAGATTATTTCAAATTTGATGCCAACACTATTCTTGATTAACCTGGCGGTGTAAGTCCTGAGGCTCCTGTACTATCTTCCTGATGGCAGCAGCGGGAAGAGAGCATGGGTGGTGCTTGCCACTGTGACAGAGCTCAATGGTTGGGCGGGTTATACCTGTGGTGGACTGGGCCAAATCCATTACTTTCTGTCGGATTTTCCATTGAAGTGCCTTGGTGTTTCCATACCAGACCTTGATGCAGCCACAATGATAAAACATCAACCTCTTCAGAATGTGCAGTGTTTCCCAGCATGTCTATTTGAGGTGGAGATTCTTTGGGCTCCAATTCATGGATCTTTGAGAAGTCTCCAAAGTTCAAAGTACATTTATTATCAAAGTGTGTATAAATTATGCTATCTTGAGATTCATCTGCTTACAGGCAGGCACAAAGCAAGAAACCTGAAAGAGCACAATTAAAAAAAACTAATACCCAGTGCGGGGAGAGGGGAAGGGGGAGAGGATACGAATCGTGCAAACACTAAAGGTAAGCAACAACATTCAGAACCAAATTGAATCCATAGACCTGGAACTGGGAAACACTGCACATTCTGAAGAGCAAACAGCAGGAATTCTGCAGATGCTGGAAATTCAAGCAACACACATCAAAGTTGCTGGTGAACGCAGCAGGCCGGGCAGCATCTCTAGTAAGAGGTACAGTCGACGTTTCAGGCCGAGACCCTTTGTCAGGTCCAGACGAAGGGTCTCGGCCTGAAACGTCGACTGTACCTCTTCCTAGAGATGCAGCCTGGCCTGCTGCATTCACCAGCAACTTTGACATTCTGAAGAGGTTGATGTTTTATTATTGTGGAGAGGGGAAAATGCTCAACATTTACTCAACAACCAGAGTAGGTCCTTAGCCTCAGACAGTGCATATCGGGGAGCAGTTGATCACATAGCAGGGCAAATCACTGTGAAGCTCAGATATGAAGCCTTGGAGCAACTGGATCAGACTCAGAACCTCCAGCGCTGTGGAGAGAGTAAAAGTCTCTTTGCTAAGGCATTGCTGTCAGTCAGAAGACAACAAAGAGTTATATAAAAGGAATGTTTCTCCAGAGGTAGAGTTGAAATCTAATGACAGCTGTTCACTGTATCAGTACAGTCACATTCTCAGTCGTGATGAATACCACAAAGGATGTCAACAGCTATAGAATCCTCTTGATGTGCCACAGGGGTCAGTGTTGGGACCACTTCTTTCCACGTTATATGTCGGTGATTTGGATGGTGGAAATGTTGGCTTTGTAGCCAAGTTTGCAGACAGTACGAAGATAGGCAGAGGGACAGGTAATGTTGAGGAAGCAGGGAGTTTGCAGAAGGACTTGGGCAGATTAGGAGAATGGACAATGAAGTGACCCATGGAATACAGTGTAGGGAAGTATATGGTCATGGACTTTGGTAGAAGGAATAAAGGAGTAGAATATTTTCTAAACGGGGAGAAAATTCAGAAATCAGAGTCCTTATGCAGGATTCTCTAAAGATTAATTTGCAGGTTGAGTTGATGGCAAGGAAGGCAAATACAATTTTAGCATTCATTTCGAGAGGACTAGAATATAAAAGCCAGTATGTAATGCTGAGGCACTGGTCAGACCACACTTGGAGTATTACGGCAGTTTTGGACCTCTTATCTAAAAGACGTGCTGGCATTGGAGAGGGTCCAGAGGAATTTCACGAGACTGATTCTGGGATTGAAAGGATTAATGTGTAAGGATTGTTTGTCTCTGGGCCTGTACTTGCTGAAGTTTAGAAGGAGGAGGGGTTTCTCATTGAAACCTATTGAATAACTTAGAGTAGATGTGGAGAGGATGTTCCCTATACAGTATTGGGTTAGTCTAGGACCAGAGGGCACAAGCTCAGAATAGAGGAACATCCATGTAGAGCGGAGATGAGGAATTTCTTTAGCCAGAGGGTGGTGAATCTGTGGAATTCATTGCCACAGATGGTTGTAGAGGCCAAATCATTGGGTATATTTATAGTGGAGGTTGATGTTCTTGATTAGTAAGGGCATCAAAGGTTACAGGGACAAGGCAGGAAAATGGGATTGTGAGGGTTAATAAATCAGCTATGATGAAATGGTGGAGCAGGCTTGATGGACCAAGTCACCCAATTTTGTTTCTAAGTCTTGTGTTCTTGGGATATCAACACAAATGAATGGACTTCCTAAAATCTACATTTTAACCAAAGAAACTTTTCCTCAAGGATTGTACAGTCCTTTCCTTAAATGCGTTCTGCATTGAAGCTAGTCTCCTGGGCGTGATACAAAACAAGTAATAAATAGAATGGGGAGACTGGTGATGTCATTTTCTGTAATAGTTGTGAAACTACCAGGCTACAGATTTGATAACTTTTATGCATGCATTCAAGTTTGTTTAAATACATCTTCTGGAATGCATCGTAATTAGTAACAGCACATTGCACTTGGGTCAGTTGTTAATAATGTTCCTCCATCTATTTTTAATAAAGCAGATGTACTTGGATGTAGTTAGTAATGGGAAACGTTTGGTGTTCTGATTAATGTTTGATACACTGTAATATTTAATAGTGATGTGCTGAAGGAAGATTGCCTTCAAAGGTTGATTTTGCCATTTCAATGTAGAAACAATTTGCTTGTTACTAATGTGACAGAAATGATAAGACCATAAGATTTAGAAGCAGAATTGGGCCATTTGCCCTATTGAATTTGCTCTGCCGTTTCATCATGCGTGATCCACGTGATTCTCAGCCTCAATCTCCTCCCACCTTCCCATATTCCTTTGTGCCCTGACCAATCGAGAACCTGTCAACTTCTACCTTAAGTATACCCAATGACTTGGCCTTCACAGCAGTTTGTGGTATTGAACTCCACAGATTCACCTTTCTCTGGCCAAAGAAGTTCTTCATCTCTGTTCTTAAGGATGCCTCTCTAATCTGAGACTGTCCCCTCTGCTCCTAGACTTTCCCATCATAAGAAACATCCACTCTGTCGGGGCCTTTCAACATTCGATAGGTTTCAGTGAGGTCACCCCTTATTCTTCTGAATTCCAGTGAGTAGAGGCCCAGAGCCATCAAACGCTCCTCGTATTACAAGCCTTTAAATCCTGGAAACAGTTTTGTGAACCTCATTTGAACCCTCTCCAGTGTCAGCATTGGAGTATCAAGACATATGAAAAAACCTTCATTATTTATTTCAGCCAAAGCCTTACAGGAGCAATAAAAAATACTATCAACAAGCTCTTGATTTTCGTCACTGTATAATTGTTGGATCATTAAGGATTGCAAATGTTTGTTTTTGGGGGAGGAAGGAGGAGTACACTGCTGCAAGAACTTGGTGCATGAAATAGCTTTATGGAGCCAAGAGTGTATGTTGGTATTTGCATTCGAGAACTGAGGAAAAAGAAATGTTGACCAAGGTTTAGCAATCCACAGGAGGAGTGGAGACAGACTGGTAAGTGATAGAGGAAAGGTGAACAAAGACTTAAAAACACACAATGCTGGAGGAATTCAGCAGGTCAGGCAGCATCTATAGGCGAAAAGAAACAGTCTGTGTTTTGGGCCGAGACCTGTCATGACTGGAAAGGAAGGGGTCAGAAGCTAGAAATATAAAACACTGGGTGGCCATTGCCTGGGTTACCTGAAATTGGGTTGGGTTGGGTTGAATTGAATTGACTTGACTTTATTTCTTGCATACTTCACGTACATAAGGAGTAAAAATCTTTATAGTACATCTCCATGTAAATGTGCAATGTGCAATCATAGTAATTTATAATAAATAGAACAGTCAATGTAACAAATCAGCGTGAGTTAATCAGTCAGATGGCCTGGTGGAAGAAGCTGTCCCAGTGCCTGTTGGTCCTGGCTTTTATGCCATGGTACCGTTTCCCAGATGGTAGCAGCTGGAATAGATTGTGGTTGGGGTGGCTCAGGTCCCCAATGATCCTTCAGGCCCTTTTTTCATACCTGTCTTTGTAAATGTCCTGAATCATGGGTAGTTCACAACTACATATGCACTGGGCTGTCCGCACTACTCCGCAGAATCCTGAGATTAAGGGAGGTACAGTTCCCATACTAGGCAGTGATGCAACCAGTCAGGATGCTCTCAATTGTGTCCCTGTAGAAAGGTTTTAGGATCTGGGGGCCCATACCAAACTTCCTCAACCGTCTGAGGTGAAAGAGTGCTGTTGTGCCTTTTTCAGCCCTCAGCTGGTGTGTACAGACCACTTGAGGTATTAGGTGATCTGTATGCAGAGGAACTTAAAGCTGTTTACCCTCTCAACCTCAGATCCATTGGGTATGCATGGGGTTGTAAACCACTGAGGAAGATTGAGATGTTGTTAATTTGGAAATTTCAGTTAATTTTGGATTATCAATCAAATGTTCAAAAACAATTGTTATCACTTATGTCTCAGACTTATGTTAGACCTTGCTATAAACATGCAGGAGATAAGGTTTGGAATGGGAGTGGGATGGTGGATAAAAATGACAGGTATTTCTTTCCTGCTGAGTGTTTGCAGGTACTCTGCAAAGCAATTGTACATGTGTGTGCTGCAGAGAATTATAAGATTAATCAGCTCTGTCATGGATACTAGTTTCAATAATTTCCCAAAACATCAAGGAGCAGTACCTCAAAAAGGTGGTGTCCATCATTAAGGACTCCCACCACCCAGGTCATGCCTTGTTCTCATTGCTACCTACAGGAAGGAGGTACAGCAGCCTGAAGGCCCACACTCAATGATTCAGGAACAGCTTCTTCCCCTCTGCCATCCGATTTCTGAATGGACATTGAACCCATGAACACTACCTCACTACTTTTCATTTCTGTTTATGCACTACTTATTTAATTTAAATATTATATATACACTTGTGGTAATTTTGTTCTATATTATCATGTATTACATTGTACTACAGCAAAGTTAACAAATTTTGCGACATAGTCTGGTGATATTAAATCTGATTCTTTCTCTGATATAGACGAGAATACATGATCAATGAGTAGAGAGTCACAGAGAGAATGCTTAAAGGGGAATGTGTAACTGGCAGAAGTAGCAAAGTGTGAATGCAGAGGCTCATGGGGTAAATCTGATAAAAGGGTATTTAGCCTACAACGTTAGCTCAGCCAACATGTAGGTTATCCTTCAGAAAAGTGACAATACTGGACCAAATCTTAATGAATTATGAAACAATAGTAATGTTAACTGTAGGGCATATGAAAATTTGAGAGCTGTAGTTAAGAGGGAAATTTAGATTGCCAAAAGGCAGGCTGAGAAGGATATTGCTGATAATGCTAAGATTGATCCTGAGAGATCTTTTCAATACTTTCATAGCAAAGGAAAAGTTGAGAGGAACTCAAGTGTATTAGAGATAATAGTGGAGTGTTGAATTATGCAGAGAAGGACGTAGCAAAGATTCTTAGCTTGTACTTTGATAAAATATTCACCTGGGAAGATGTTAGCAGTATGCCAGTAAGTGTAGAGAAAATAAGGTTGTTTTAAGTGACTTGGAGATCTTAGAAAGTGAGGTCCTGCTTCAGCTGAAAAGACAAAGTTAAAAAATCTCCAGGTAACCTGTATCTAAGGGTACTTAGAGGACTGATTTTTATATATAACAGTAGAGCAATTGATATAATTTACTTGGACTTTCAGAAGGCTTTTGACAAGGTACCCCATGTGAGGTTAATAATTAAATTACAGGAGTTGGGGATTTAGGGTAAGGTGTGTGAATGGGTGCAGAATTGGCTCAAAAACAGAATGAATTATGGTGAGAATATCATTTTTACACTTAAAAGATGATAAAAGTGGGTTCCGCAGGGACCTGCTTAGGGGTCGCTGCTTTTTTAATCTACATTAATGATTTAGATAGCAGATCAAAAATAAACTAGTAAAGTTCTAAAGACATAAAATTAGGGAGACAGACTGATAACATTCAGGGAGCAGAATCAATACAGTTAGATCTAAACAAAATCTATATGTGGACATATAAATGGCAGATGAAATTTAATCTGTAAATGTAAAATATTGCATATAGGAAGTAGAAATGTTAGATATAAATATACAATGGGGGGCATTTTGAGTTAGAAAGTGCGCTGTCTGGGAGGGATTTGGGCGTCCTGGTAGAGTCATCACTATCAACATCCAGACAATGCACGGAAGTGATTAGGAAGGCTAATAGAATGTTGGGCTATATAAAACGCTCAGTGGAGTCCAAGTCTAGAGACGTTCTTCTTGAGCTGTATAATGCACTTGTGAGGCTACACCTTGAATACTGTGTACAGTTTTAGTCTCCATGTTCTGTGAGGGATGTGAAGGCACTGGAGAGAACTCAGAGAAGGGCAACTAGACTCATTCCAGGTCTGCAGGGTATGAGCTATGAAGAAAGATTGAAAGAATTAAATCTTTTTGGCCTAAGTAGATGTAGAATAAGAGATCAAAATTATTAAGGGTATAAGTAAGGTGGATGCCAGCTGCTACTTCAAGATTAATCCGTCATCAAGGACATGGGGCCATAGGTAGAGTCTGGTTTAAGGGAGAATTCAGACTAATGTCGGGAAGCATTTTTTTACACAATGAGTTGTGGACACATAGAAGAAATTACTTAGTTGTGTAGTTCAGGGTAGTACCTGAGAGACTTTCAAATCTAAGCTCAATAGCTACTTCAACAAACTATGTCAGTAGGAATTTGGCAAGCTTTGTTGGGCTGAATGGCCTGTTTTTGTCAAAAACACATGAGCCTTTTTGGGTATAATGACCATAACTCTTGGGTTTCAAGGTAATTGTAGCATGTATAATGGCGGTCTAGAAATTAAAAGTATTGAATTGGGGAAAGGCCAATTTCAAGATTGTCACATAGGACCTGGCAATAGTAGACTGGGATCAGCTACTTGTGGGTAATCTGTATATGACAAGTGAGTGTATTTCAAAAGTATGATAATAAAAGATCAGGGCCAATGTATTCCCATAAAGGTGAAAAATTAGGCAAATCTGTAAATCTTAATGTCAAGGAATGTTGAGGGGTTGACTTGTTTTTTAAAAAAAAACATGGCATTTATAAGAATACAGGAAATGGATGGGGCCCTTCAAGAGAATTTGATTTTGAGAGAAGTACTTAAAGAAGTTAGGATGGCAAAAAAAGGCCAGGAAAATCACTGACAGGCAAGATTAAATACCATGAAGGTTTTGTTTGTGTATAGTTAACAGCCAGAGGATAACCAGGGAAAGAGGGAGTGTTAGTGGTCAAAGAGGCAATCTGTCCTTGGAGATGAGGCATAAATTCATTCGTAAATAAATGCTTCTCAGAATCAGGTTCATTATCACTGACATGAAATTTATTATTTTGCGGCAGTGTAAAACATTGAAATTACTTGGAAGTTCCAAAAATGGGACAGAAGATGTGTAACGGAGTAACGTTCATGAACTGTTCAGAAATCTGATTGTACGGGGGGTTGGAGGAAGCTGTTCTTCAATAACCGAGTGAAGGTCTTCAGATTCCTCTACCTCCTCACAGATGGTAGTACATGAAGAGGGCATATCCAGGATAGAGGATCTTTGATGGATACTACCTCCTGAAGGTGAAGATGGGGGATGGGGGGAGGGATGTTCCCATGATAGAACTGGCTGAGTCAATAATGCTCTGCAGCTTCTTGTGGTTTTGCACATTGTGCTTCATACCAGGCTGCGATGCCACCAGTCAGGATGCTGTCCACCATAGATCTATAAAAATTTGCAAGAGTCTTTGGTGACATACCAAATCTCTTCAATGAGTGGAGGGACTGGGGTGCCTTCTCAATTCTTTCAGGAGGAAAAGCCTTTGCTGGAGATATCAGGGACAGAGGAAATTATTAAAAGGGAGGAGTTATTAGATGCTCTAGCAGATTTAATGATGAATTAATCCCTATGGTATAATGACTCTAACATGTAATATCCGGTTTTTTGTGGTTCTAGTTGTGTTTCTAGAAAGTGATGACTGCATCAATTGGGGATTTGACAGTGGTAATATCTTTAACGTAGAGCCTAGGAGGTTATAAATTGTGTGGCGTGAATATTATGTGCTATCTATCAGCTTGTATTCTAGTGTTAACATCTAACTGGCAAGGACTGCTTCATGTTCTGATGGATTGAGAACGCAATTGAAACATTGGCACAGCGACCTCATTTTCTGGCTTTACAATTGATGAAGGGATCTTTATGACAAGATCAATTCACTATTTTCACTGATGTTGGGTGAGAGATGAGTGTACAAGATAATTCATCCACTCTTCAAAATGGTGTCATAAATCTTTTACATCTGATAGACCTGATGGATTTACTGCAACATATTGTGCAAGAGTACAATACTATGTCAGCACTGCAGTGAGATTGTTGATCAATGGGGTGAAATTTGAACCCAGAATTTGAATGGTGCCTGCTGAACCACAACTTAATTACAATAGCCTTTCTCACTACCTTTCATAATTGTGTTGACTTTGTGATAGTTATTGAGAATTAACTAAACTATCTCCTGATTAAAAGTAATGATAAGACCATAAGACATAGGAGCAGAATTAGGCCATTTGGCCCATCAAGTCTGCTCCACCATTTCATCATGCCTAATGCATTTTCCCTCAGCCCCATTCTCCTGCCTTCTCCCTGTATCCCTTTATGCCTTGACCAATCAAGAATCTATTAACCTCTGCCTTAAATGTGTAAAGACTTGGCCTCCAAGGCTTCCTGCAGCAACAAATTCCATAGATTCACCGCTGTAGCTGAAGAAAGTCCTTCTCATCTCTGTTCTAAAAGTAATGATTGTAGAATTCTTGACAAACTAGTATCCAGGTTAAATTGCACTGCCTGTCCCAAGACATGATTGAGTGTACAGAACTGCAATATAAATATCAAAGTATTTTAAACTGAAAAACTTAACTAGATTTTGCTTGTAGAATTTTAGGAGATAGACTTTTCATTGAAATAAGTCCATAAATTTACTGTAATTGGAGAAATGTGTTTAACTCACCAGCTCATCTCCTATTTCCATATTATATTGCTATTGATAGATGTAATAGGCTAACTGCAAACTGTCATTCAAGCTATCTTAAATGGTAGATAGTGGTATCAATATACTCTGATTATTTTAATTACCCTTATGACTGAGGTTAGATCAAACATGCCATTAAATTACAACTGGCAAGACGCCTCATGGCTTGGAGCTCCATCTGTTAGCTAGCATAAAGTGTATGATTTCAAAAACATGGTGCACATACTGTGAAACAATTAACGTTAGGGTGAGCAGAAATATCAGCAGCATCAGATTCGAAGAGAGGCAGTTGAAATGTTCAATTGTTACTTTAAAATGAGTCACTTTTGCATGAAACGCAAGAGCACATTCCACGTAATTGACAAACATTTCTGCCTTGTCGCTGTTGGGCAAACAGCTGTGTTACTGGGATCATCTACATCACAAACATGTACTATTGTTGTGATCATTGTATTGAAAACAGATGCTTATGTTTTTGAGATGCATTGACTATTGTTGAAATGTTGGGAAATATGAATATTTTACTCTCAAAACTAGGCAACTCGCAAAACATTGTGCTATTTAGGCACATATTGAAATCATCTAATTGGTAGCTACAGTAAACCTCTTACCAATTTATATTGTCCTGTTTTTCAGTTTAAAAAAAAATCTGTCTCATTGGCAGGCTTCCATTGCTTGAGTGAAATTACAGTGTCTGGTTAGATTAAGACTTGGAGAAATCCTGTACTTGATCCATACTTCAAAATAGTTTTGGTATTAACCAATGCCTATAAAAATATAATTGTCTTAAATGAACGTTTATGGGATTTAACTAGTATGATCACAAACACGAAAACTCTGCAGATGCTGGAAATCCAAACCAGGGCACACAAAATGTTGGAGGAACTGGCCTGTCGAATTCCTCCAGCATTTTGTGTGCTACCTTAAGTAGACTGATGTTTAGTGGCAGCGTAAGCGTAGCTGGACATCAGAGTTTCAGTTTGTTCTTTTAAACACAAGTAGGAAAGTACCACAATTAATTGAGCTGTTTGTGTAGTTTGTATTCTGTGGGCATCATTGTCTGCAAAATATCAAATGTTTCAGTTGGAGCAAGTTTAAACTCTTACTTCTTTCCCGTTACATGTACTTTGCTGCAGGTTTTGGTACTTGTGGTTTTTTATTGTGGCTTAATGAGTTGTACATTGGTTGACTTTGGGCCCTACATTTCATTCAGAATTAACATTCAGTTGCTCAATTCTTTGTCAAAGTTGTTTGGAACTTCAACTTCTCAAAAATGGCTTTTTAGTTTCTGATGAACAATGCCATAAGGATGACAAATGTATTAAAATGTTCCCAGAAGTGAAAGACTACTTTTGGGGGTGGCGGGAGGGGGGGGGGGGAATTTGAAGGATTGTCTGAATGTTTTTAAAACTTTTAGAATTAAACTTTCTTAATGGGGAATGGAATCTACTATACAAGCATGTTGGTTGGTGGCACAAAATGAACTTGGTGGGGGGAGGGGCAGGGTTGATGCTCTCACTGCTGCTTGTGCGATGGGAAGGGGGCTTCGTCATTCTGTCCTTTTCTATTCATTTTATGAGGTTCCTTCATTGTATACCGTATATATTCCCTGATATTTGAATCATTTGGTATTCATTGTAATTAATAGAATTATTTCATCTACTATTAAATAACCAACAATCCTTCATTTTTCTTGCAATACTCTGTCAGCAGCATTGCCTCTGCAGAGGAAGTTTTTTTTAAATAAACCACTTTCTGTGATCAGTGTTGCTAATAATAGCTTGAATTTCCCAGACTGTGTGCTTACAATGAAAATGAGAGTTTTGAAATATACTCTTATGGCCACTGTGGCTGTCACCAGTCGGTCTTAATGATTTCTTCTGTAAGAAAATACTTCTTTTGGTTGGACTGCTGACACATTGGCTGTGCCTTTTTAGTGAGGAGAAATAAATTTTTAGTTTCCTTATATCTTTGAGATGTGTATAAAATGGATTAGTTAATTGATATGTTAATTTCCAAAGTTTACATTTTGGATTTCTGTATTTTAGCAGTGGTTTACAATGAAATCACACCCGGGGTGTAATGGCAGCATAGAGCTATTACAGTGCCAGCAGCCTGGATTCAATTGCCACAGTTGTCTCCAAGGTGTACGTTCTCTCCACAACCACATGTGTTTCTTCTGTGTGCTCTGGTTTCCTCCCACAGTCTAAGGATGTATGGGATTAGTAGGTTAATTGGTCACATGGGTGTAATTGGGCAAAGTGGGCACTTTGGGCGGGCAGGCCCTGTTACAGTGCTGTATCTTTTACAAAAAAAAAAGGAAAATGAAATGGGTCAGACATTCAGCTTAGTCACATTACAACTTTTAATGAGTGTGAAATAAAAGGTAACACAAGAATTTATACTGCAGTTTTTTTTTCTATGCCATCACATTTCTTGGTTTGTAGATTTCCAGATCATTCATTTTTTAGTCGGTCAAAGGCCTAAATTTGTTCATTGTGTGCTGTGTCATATGACATGGACAACCATGGTCTTTCCATTACCAAGATTGTTATTGACCCAGGTGAAAGCATTTATGAGGTTGATGGTTGAATTTTGATCCCAGGCATTGTACTTTTTTGAGTTAGCAATTACATATCACTGTTGTTTGGTGTTGTACTTGGAGTATTTTCTAAATAGTTCCAACCAAAGAAGACTAGATTCAATAGTGCACCATTGTTAAATATGTGCGATGCTTCCTGCTTGAATAGAAATTGGCATACAGCTGAATCTTTCAGTATCCCATCTTCAAATAGTATTGCTTTCCTGCAGCTGGTTCTCTTCTGATTAAATAATTGTTCCATGTTGACAAGTGCATAACTTTATAAAATCTATTGCATGCCCAAATCCCACAATGCTCTTTGTGCCATTCCATTTCTGGTGTGTCCTCTTAGTTTAATAACATGCACATGCTTTCTTTCTAAAACTTGCAGCTTCTAGTGAGTCGCCATCTCTCTCATTTCTCCCTCCTCTTCCCTGAGCCCCCTCCACTCCCATGATCTGTTGGCCTTGCATGTTTGCATCAGGATTGGCAGTTGCATTTGCACTTTCTGAAATTCTTTTCCCAAAGCACTGGTGTGTGTTACTGTAACACAACACAAATCTTTACAAAGGAGGACAGAAATGTGAATCAGATGGTCAGAACCTTCATTTGGGATATTGAAGTTTTAAAGTGCAGGTTGTTAGATAAACTGAACGAGGAATTATTTTTTTAAATTTTGAGTTGCAGTGCAGAGTAGACCCTTCTAGCCCTTTGAGCTACGCTGCTAGTAATCCCTGATTTAACCCTAGCCTAATTACAATGGCCAATTAACCTACCAACTGGTGGTACTTTGGACTGAGAGGAAACTGTAGTACCTGGAGGAAACCCATGTGGTCACACAGAGAAAATAAAAGCTCCTTATGGGCAGCAAAGGGAATTGAACCCAAGTCACTGTAAAGCGTTGTGCTAACTGCTATGCTACTGAGCCGTATCAGTTGCTTCACAACCGAGGGGAACTTGGCTCAGGCAGCATCTATGAAGAGGAGTAAACAGGACTGGAAAGGAAGGAGGAAGACGCTAGAATGAGAAGGTGGGGGGAGGAGGAGGATTGCTAGAAAGCAATAGTGTCGATCTGCCTCTCTACCAGAGGCTTTTAGGTTCAGACCCAGGGAATAACTGTCAAACAGTTTACTTAAAAGTACATATTGTTTATTAGCAAGCTTGGTTGCTCAGTTGAACTACAGAGCTCCTTTCACAGAGCCTGGGAAAATCTGCAATCCAAGTGAGCCCAGAATACTGTTTGGAGCTGCTGATATACATTGTTATCACATATTTTGATAAGGGTAGACCAAGAAGCTTCTCATGGAGCAAACACTTATTTGTTCATACATTATTCTCACAGCATGACTTGTCAAGCTGCCAATAAGTCAGTTAGGTTTTAGCCCTTTTAATTCTGCCTATAATTCCCTATTCCCTCCTTTTGTCATTCCATTGACAACTAGGATTATCAGTGTTGGGAGTGTTGTACATCTTAATTTTCATATTTGTGTAAGAAGGGTGGATAGTAACCCTTGGGATAAGCCAAAGGACTTTCTGGATCATTGTCTCCATCTTCAACATTTGCACCTTGGTCTCTCTGAGGTCCCCTTTCTTCGAGGGGGGCTCCTTGTATAAATATCCCTGTGGGTGGAGGGCAAAAGCACCGGCTGACAAGGCCATAAACATAGCAAAACTTCAATAGATATGAGTACTCCCATGATGATGATAGCATAATGTAGCAGTATACCGCTCCATCCTATGAAGATGCCACTGAAGGGCCACAATCCTCCTTTTGAGCTAAAACCATGTAGGTCAGCCCAGATTTTCTGGTTTTTATTTACTTCCTTTTGAATGTGAACGGAGAGAGAGGTAATGTTCTCTGATTCATCTGGGATGTAGGTGCAGCACTCCTGTCCTATAACAGCACATGCACCTCCTTTTTCAGTCAGAAAAAATCGAGGGCCATTTGGTTCTGCAAAACCATCTGTCATAGCACCATCATGTCAGCGGTGATGGCCCTCACCTGATCCTGGACGTCATTCATTGCTTTAGTGGGACTATTGGCCATCTCCTCCAAAACTGCGGCCAGGTTGATGATTTCCCTTGAGTTGTGGGCCGCCCCATAGAAGGGGAAAGCTATCATTCAGAAGTGCTCTGGTTGTGAGATTCCTTGCTTTTGCTGTAGGAGGGAAGGGTGCTGGTCCAGGGTTTTCAACATTGGCATGTGAGGTACAAGGTAAGCCAGGAAGCAGCACCCCATCCAATTTCTGCTGTTTTGTTAGGTGTCCCATGGGCTGGCTGTCTCTCCTGGAAGCCACAAGTGAACCCACTGAGTTCCATTTGGGGGTGCAGTGGTTCGGTCGTTGTATAAATGGCACAGATGCTATTGCCCAGAAAGGAAGTCCCCTTATCTTTTGAAATTACAATAGCAGATAGTATTTGGTGGTTGGTCAGATCTGACAATGGTGGAGGGACATGATGTCTGACCTCCCAATTGAATGGCTTTTTCCGGGGCGGGGGGGGTGCAGAATGAATATACCAACCATCAAAGCAGTGGCACCCACAGTATCCAGTCGCATCACTGGTACAATTTTGGGCCTCACTAGTCTGACTGTCATTAGAAAAGGCCCAGACTGACCGTTGTTCACAGCTGTTCAGCAGAATGGCTATTAGGAGAATCTCTGTCTTCCCATGGGGAGGACTTGCTGCACACACCCAGCAGGCAGATGAGTTCGTTTTCCTAGCATAACTATAGCAAAGCGACAGGAAGGTGTTTGGCTTGGTTACTACAATACGAGTGCTTAAAATTACTAGTAATAGCTTAGTCAAGTTTGAACATGTTTGATGTGTCCTAGATATATCAATTTTGGATGTCCTTGTAGTTTGACTGCCATCGGAGTGGTCAGTAATACTTGGTGGGGTCCTTTCCAGTGAGGCTCAAGCTTCTTTCTAAGATGGTTCTTTACGAGAACAGAGTCTCCTGGGCGAATTCTATGTTCATTTTCCAGTTCCTCTCCTCGGTGGATCTCCTTCACCTGCAAATGCAAGACCTGGAGAGTTTTAGTTAGTGCCAGAACGTATCATATAACTTCATTCAACACTAGAATCAGGTCCATCTCAGGTACTTTTGGGGTTGGAAAGGCATCCTTCCAGGGGATTCCTAACAGTCTGCCAAATACTATTTTGGCTGCCGACACCATATTTGGTCTGAAAATGAGTTCTCATCTGGAACAAGACTATCGGGTAGCACTTTGAGTCAATTTTGACCAGTTTCTTGTCCTAATTTAGCCAATTTGTTTTTCAGCGTCCCTTTAGCCCTTTCAATCAGTACGGCAGCCTGTGGGGACAGTGGAATGGCTGTCTAATCCCCAGAGCCTGGCATAGTTGGGTATTAATCTCACCCACAAAATGAAGGCCGTTGTCAGATACAACTTGCTGTGGTACCCTGAATCTGGAACTGATTTCTTTCAATAAAATACGCACCACGGTATCGGCTTTGTTATCTGTGGTGGGATATGCTTCAATCCATCTACTAAAAACATCAAGAATTACAAGACAAAATAACTGTGTGCGTGGTAATTCAATAAAATCAAGTTGTAGTTGGCAGAAAGGGTATGTTGGCAATGGGGTATATCCCTTTGGGCATGGGGTGCCTTTTCCTGGATTATGTTCTTGGCATATCAGACATCATCCAGCAACATTCTCTGCTACTTTCTCCAGGTCAGGGCTCCACCATGATTCCAAACATTGCCTTACCATTCCCTTCTTGCCAAGGTGAGTATTGGTAAGTACAAAGTCTACAATATAGCCCAGTATAGAAACATAGAAACATAGAAAATAGGTGCAGGAGTAGGCCATTCGGCCCTTCGAGCCTGCACCGCCATTTATTATGATCATGGCTGATCATCCAACTCAGAACCCCGCCCCAGCCTTCCCTCCATACCCCCTGACCCCTGTAGCCACAAGGGCCATATCTAACTCCCTCTTAAACATAGCCAATGAACTGGCCTCAACAGTTTCCTGTGGCAGAGAATTCCACAGATTCACCACTCTCTGTGTGAAGAAGTGTTTCCTAATCTCGGTCTAAAAGGCTTCCCCTCTATCCTCAAACTGTGACCCCTCATTCTGAACTTCCCCAACATCGGGAACAATCTTCCTGCATCTAGCCTGTCCAATCCCTTTTAGGATCTTATACGTTTCAATCAGATCCCCCCTCAATCTTCTAAATTCCAACGAGTACAAGCCCAGTTCATCCAGTCTTTCTTCATATGAAAGTCCTGCCATCCCAGGAATCAATCTGGTGAACCTTCTTTGTACTCCCTCTATGGCAAAGATGTCTTTCCTCAGATTAGGGGACCAAAACTGCACACAATACTCCAGGTGTGGTCTCACCAAGGCCTTGTACAACTGCAGTAGTACCTCCCTGCTCCTGTACTCGAATCCTCTCGCTATAAATGCCAGCATACCATTCGCCTTTTTCACCGCCTGCTGTACCTGCATGCCCACTTTCAATGACTGGTGTATAATGACACCCAGGTCTCATTGCACCTCCCCTTTTCCTAATCGGCCACCATTCAGATAATAATCTGTTTTCCTATTTTTGCCACCAAAGTGGATAACTTCACATTTATCCACATTAAATTGCATCTGCCATGAGTTTGCCCACTCACCCAACCTATCCAAGTCACCCTGCATCCTCTTAGCATCCTCCTCATTGCTAACACTGCCACCCAGCTTCGTGTCATCCGCAAACTTGGAGATGCTGCATTTAATTCCCTCATCCAAGTCATTAATATATATTGTAAACAACTGGGGTCCCAGCACTGAGCCTTGCGGTACCCCACTAGTCACTGCCTGCCATTCCCGTTTATTCCCACTCTTTGCTTCCTGTCTGCTAACCAATTCTCCACCCACACCAATACCTTACCCCCAATACCGTGTGCTTTAAGTTTGCACACTAATCTCCTGTGTGGGACCTTGTCAAAAGCCTTTTGAAAGTCCAAATATACCACATCCACTGGTTCTCCCCTATCCACTCTAATAGTTACATCCTCAAAAAATTCTATGAGATTCGTCAGACATGATTTTCCTTTCACAAATCTATGCTGACTTTGTCCGATCATTTCACCGCTTTCCAAATGTGCTGTTATCACATCCTTGATAACTGACTCCAGCAGTTTCCCCACCACCGACGTTAGGCTAACCGGTCTATAATTCCCCGGTTTCTCTCTCCCTCCTTTTTTAAAAAGTGGGGTTACATTAGCCACCCTCCAATCCTCAGGAACTAGTCCAGAATCTAACGAGTATAGTTTCGGGTACGCAGACCTGACAGGCAGGAGTAAGTCAGAGGTCCTCAGTTGGTGAGTAAAAACATAAAACATAGAAAACCTACAGCACAATACAGCAAACAACAGGAATTCTGCAGATGCTGGAAATTCAAGCAACACACATCAAAGTTGCTGGTGAACACAGCAGGCCAGGCAGCATCTCCAGGAAGAGGTACAGTCAGCATTTCAGGCTGAGACCTCTCGGCCTGAAACGTCAACTGTACCTCTTCCTAGCGATGCTGCCTGGCCTGCTGCGTTCACCAGCAACTTTGATGTGTGGAGCACAATACAGGTCTTTTACAAAGCTGTGCCGGACATGCCCTTACCTTAGAACTACCTAGGCTTACCCATAGCCCTCTATTTTTCTAAGCTCCATGTATCCATCCAGGACTCTCTTAAAAGACCCTATAGTTTCCGCCTCCATCACCGCTGCCCATTCCACGCACTCACCACTATCTACGTTTTTAAAAAAAACTTACCTGGACATCTCCTCTGTACCTACTTCCAAGCACCTTAAAACTATGCCCTCTTGTGCTAGCCATTTCAGCCCTGGGAAAAAGCCTCTGACTATCCACATGATCAATGCCTCACATTATGTTGTACATCTCTATCAGGTCACCTCATCCTCCGTTGCTCCAAGGAGAAAAGGCCGAGTTCACTCAACCTATTCTCATAAGGCATGCTCCCCAATCCAGGCAACATCCTTGTAAATCTCCTCTGCATCCTTTCTATGGCTTCCATGCCCTTTCTGTAGTGAGGTGACCAGAATTGAGCACAGTACTCCTAGTGGGGTCTGACCAGGGTCCTATATAGCTGCAACATTACCTCTCAGCTCTTGAACTCATTGAATGATAGATCGATGAAGACCAGTGCACTGTATGCCTTCTTAACCACAGAGTCAACCTGCGCAGCAGCTTTGAGTGTCCAATGGCCTCAGACCCCAAGATCATTCTGATCCTCCACACTATCAAGAGTCTTACCGTTAATACTATATTCTGCCATCATATTTGACCTACCAAAATGAACCACCTCAAACTTATCTGGGTTGAACTCCATCTGCCACTTCTCAGCCCAGTTTTGCATCCTATCAATGTCCCTCCACACTATCCACACCACCCCCAACCTTTGTGTCATCAGCAAATTTAGTAACCCAACCCTCCACTTCCTCAAAAAGGCTCTTGTAAAAATCACAGAGTAGGGGTCCCAGAATAGATCCCTGAGGCACACACTGGTCACCAACCTCCGTACAGAATATGATCTATCTACAACCACTCTTTGCCTTCTGTGGGCAAGGCAACTCGAGATCCACAAAGCAATGTCTCCTTGGATCCCATGCCTCCTTACTTTCTCAATAAGCCTTGCATGGGGTACCTTGTCAAATGCCTTGCTGAAATCTATATACATTACACCTACAGCCCTACCTTCATCAATGTGTTTAGTCACATCCTCAAAAAATTCAGTCAGGCTTGTAAGACACGACCTGCCTTTCACAAAGCCATGCTGACTATTCCTAATCATATTATGCCTCTTCAAATGTTCATAAATCCTGCCTCTCAGGATCTTCTCCATCAACTTACCAACCACTGAAGTAAGACTCCACTGGTCTATAATTTCCTGGGCTAGCCCTACTCCCTTTCTTGAATAAGGGAACAACATCCACAACCCTCCAATCCTCTGGAACCTCTCCCGTTCTCATTGATGATGCAAAGATCATCACCAGAGGCTCAGCAATCTCCCTCGCTTCCCACAGTAATGCTTTCCAAAAGCTCTTGCACATCCTCTTCCTTAATATCTATATGCTCAAGATTTTCAGTCTGCTGCAAGTTATCCCTACAATCGCCAAGATCCTTTTCCGTAGTGAATACTGAAGCAAAGTACTCATTAAGTACCTCTGCTATTTCCTTTTCCACTTTTCCACTGTCACACTTGATTTGGTCCTATTCTCTCACATCTTATCCTCTTGCTCTTCACATACTTGTAGAATGCCTTGGGGTTTTCCTTAATCCTGTCCGCCAAGACCTTCTCATGGTCCCTTCTGGCTCTCCTGATTTCATTCTTAAGCTCCTTCCTGCTAGCCTTATAATCTTCTAGATCTCTATCATTACCTAATTTTTTGACCCTTTCGTAAGCTCTTCTTTTCTCCTTGACTAGATTTATAACAACCTTTGTACATCACAGTTCCTGTACCCTACCATCCTTTCCCTGTCTCATTGGAACGTACCTATGCAGAACCCCACGCAAATATCCCCTGAACATTTGCCACATTTCTTCCGTACGTTTTCCTGAGAACATCTGTTTCCAATTTATGCTTCCAATTTCTTGCCTGATAGCCTCATATTTCCCCTTACTGCAATTAAACATTTCCCTAATTTGTCTGTTCCTATCCCTCTCCAATGCTATGGTAAAGGAGATAGAATTGTGATCACTATGTCCAAAATGCTGTCCCACTGAGAGACCTGACACCTGACCAGGTTCATTTTCCAATACCAGATCAAGTACAGCCTCTCCTCTTGTAGGCTTATCTACATATTGTGTCAAGAAACCTTCCTGAACACACCTAACAAACTCCACCCCATCTAAACCCCTCACTCTAGGGAGATGCCAGTCAATATTTGGGAAATTAGAATCTCCCACCACAACAACCCTGTTATTATTACTCCTTTCCAGAATCTGTCTCCCTAACTGCCCCTCGATGTCCCTGTTACTATTGGGTGGTCTATATATTTAAAAAAAAACACCCAGTAGAGTGATTGACCCCTTCCTACTATAAAGTATTCCTAATTTCCACCCACAGAGACCATCCGCAATGCAAAAAAGGTTGGGGACCCCTGCTCTAAGCTCATCTGCTTTGTTCATAATACTCCTCGCATTAAAATAGACACATCTCACACCATCGGTCTGAGCACATCCCTTCTCTATCACCTGCCTATCCTCCCTCTCGCACCGTCTCCAAGCTTTCTCTATTTGTGAGCCAAGCTTCCCTTCCTCTGAAACTTCAGTTCAGTTCCCACCCCCAGTGTTGCTAGTTTAAGCTCTCCCCAGTAGCCTTAGCAAACCTCCCCACCAGGGTATTGGTCTCCCTGGGATTCAAGTGCAACCCGTCCTTTTTGTACAAGTCACACCTGCCCCAAAAGAGGTCCCAATGATCCAGAAATCTGAATCCCTGCCCCCTGCTCCAATCCTTCAGCCACGCATTTATCCTCCACCTCATTCTATTCCTATACTCACTGTCATGTGGCACAGGCAGCAATCCCGAGATTACTACCTTTGAGGTCCCACTTCTCAACTTCCCCTAACGCCCTGTCTGCTTTTAGGTCCATCCAACTGATTCCCAGGTGGCTTTCTCTTTTTCAGGGGCATCCCTCTGTAAAACACGCACATCCTTAATTCCAGGCATACCCTTTGATTCGGAAACGTGAGATTCAGTTTTTCTCTGGCGATTCCTCATTTGGGGAACAATCAGTGCTCTGGTAGGGGCAACTTGTTTCACAGCTGAGTCAGCCATGTTGTTTCCACCGTCAATCTCAGTAGTACCTTTAGTGTGTGCAGAGCATTTAATAATGGCCAATTGTGAAGGAAGACAGATGGTGGACAAAAGGTTGTGTATGTAAATTTTATTAGTGATGGGCATACCAGAGGAGGTGACGTAACCCCAGCTTTTCAAAGTTGACTGAAGTCATGAGCGACTCCAAAGGCATATCCGGAGTCTGTAAAAATATTGGCCGATTTCCCAGTGGCTTGGATGCATGCTCTAGCGAGTGCAAAGTGTTCAGCTTGCTGCACCAAGTGAGGAGAAAGGAAGCAGACTCCGTGTTTTCTATGTCGGAAACAACTGCATAGCCCGCATGGCTCTGGCCTTGGTTGTCTATAACAGAGCTCCCATCGACGTAGAAGACTAAGTCCGGGTTAGCGAGGGGAACGTCAGTCATGTCAGGTCAGACATCTGTCAATTGGTGATTTATTGTTGCACGATCATGGGGTGGTGAATCTAGACGCTCAGGTGGGCATTCTAAAAAGGTGGCTGAGTTCATGGCAGAACAGGAGAAAATTGGAGAAGGGGGTTCTGTAGGAGAAGGACCCCGTATTTAGTGCAGCAGAAATTGACAAGGCCCAGGAATTTGTGCATCTGAGTCGACGTAGTGTATTAACATTGGGGGTTAATTAGCACAGGTGAAGGGCTGAATCTGGTACCTTCTTGTCTGTTAAGATCTGTACTACATTAGTGCCACACTTGATAACAAAACCTTTTAAAAACAAGTCTTTTTTCTGACAAACTAACACACTAGATTTTTTTAAGAAAGTATAATGTAGTGTCCTTACTTGTTCAGTATTGGACAAAACCAAAAATCAACCTTTGCTCACAAGGAAAGAAAACAAATATTAAAATATATAAGATTACTCTAGCCACCCATTGAAAATTTAAATGAATGTTTTTTCCTTTTAGATGGCCTCTGTGGTTTGCTTTGAAAGACTGAACTAGACACTTCTGTCTGACAAGGCCTCAGATTGTTCATAGAGCTGCAATGGTAAATAATGAGCATCTTTATCTGATTTACAGCTTTCCTAGAAATACTTTGTATTTGTGAACTACTAACTACTTTTAAATGGATTTCTGAAGCTTGAGTGGATTCTGACCGGTTCACATTGTTGACTTTAACCCTGTCGGCCACCTTGCTGCGCAGGGCTTGGAGGTGGAGAGCACGGTATCGTGGGGACTGGTTCCCTGCTGTGTACAGCGGAATTCCCGATCGTGCAGAAAAAATGACATTAAAGCGTTCTAGGAAATCATCAGGGGTCTCACCTTTCCTGGGTTTACACTCTAAGACCTTAGTTATATCTATGGAGGGGGCCAGAACGTGGGACAAGGGGTTCAATATATTTTCAGTCATCTGCGGTTTGGTTTGCTCACTCGCGATTAACTGGTCGTAGTTGCCATGTCCGAGCCGAGTGGTGAATCGTATCTGATCAGTTGGAGTAAGGGTGGCCATAGCCAGAGGGAACAAATCTCGAGAGTTAGCGGAATAGTTAGGACAGTTCTTAAATAACTACAGAACACTTGGCGGGGGGGGGGGTCGACTTTTTTGTTGGGGGCAGCATTCAGTATACCACAGAATTTGAAAGGGATCCAGGGCTTATGGATTTGCATAGTAGGTGCTTGTCCCGCCACTCCGGCTTGTGGGTTAGGAACGGTCCTCATTGATTCCAAGCAATGGATACTGAGTCTGTATCGGTCCCGGTAAAACAAATGGCACTTGTTCAGGGGTCCAGTCCGGGAGATGTCCAGTCTGTGCATGCGGGCAGAAACAGGTATTGGACTTCCCAACCGTCCTGGAGGAACTCCATCAGTCAGTAACAATGCAATGACTGTCGAGTTGGCGGACTGAGGCACCAGGATGAGAACCATATGGGTTGGGGAACCTGACCATGGTAAAACAGGCACTGACGCAGCTGCGGATAGCATGGCGGGATTATTAGGTTGCCTCACCCATTCCCAGTCATCGTCAGTATCGTTTGGGGAAATCGGTCGGTATGTCTGGATAGAGGCAGGGTACCCCAGAATTATTTTTATTCTCCGTTTCCCTTTTCCCTTTATTCGCTCTTCCATGTTTTGTCTCTGATACAATTTCTTTCCCCGTCTACTTTGTCTGTTTCTGTCCCTTATCCCATTCTTCACAAATCGCTCTCAACTCTTGTCAGCTCATAGGATTGCCTCATTTATCACGTATGCCTATCCCTCTTCGTTTAGCGTTATCAGTCCAACAATTTAATTTATGTCTATCTTTTATTTCTGCTTCTTGTTGCCATAGGCCAATCAGGCGACCATACTCTTTCTCTGCCTTCCTTTTCCATATTAAATTTAAATCAAATGTACCTCCTGCAGACCAATTGTCTTTTCCCAAATGTTTAGACAATGGGAACAACATTTGTATCAGTTTCTTTTATTGTCTGGATATTTGTCTGTTATTTTCTGTAACAGACTACTCGCCACCTCTTTGTCTAAGTGTGCACCCCTCGTATTCCGGGGGGCTCGAACTGCCCGTCTTCTTTATTCCCTTTGCGTCCCGTCAGTGGATCTTCCCTGCCAAAATGAGGGAACAAATGGAGCCGTCAGAGAGCAGAAAGGAACCAAGGTTAAAGCTTACCTTGTGGGTCTCCATCTCTGATTCAGCCCAACGGTCCGTCCATCCACTTATACAATTTTGCCGAGGGGTCTACCACGTACTGGGTCCCTGCTCGTAGTGCCAAGATGTCGATCTGCCTCTCTGCCAGAGGCCTTTAGGTTCAGAACCAAGGAATAACTGTCAAACTCAGTTTACTTAAAAGTACATACTGTTTATTAGCAAGCTTGGTTGCTCAGTTGAACTACAGAGCTCCAGTCACAGAGCCTGGGAAAATCTGCAACCCAAGTGAGCCCAGAATACTGTTTGGAGCTGCTGATATACATAGTTATCACATATTTTATTAAGGGTAGACCGAGAAGCTTCTCATGGAGCAAACACTACTTTGTTCATACATTATTCTCACAGCACGACTCGTCAAGCTGCCAATAAGTCAGTTAGGTTTTAGCCCTTTTAATTCTGCATATAATTCCTCATTAGTTGAAGCCAGGTGGGCGGGAAAGATAAAGGGTTGGAGAGAAAGGCTGTCTCTTTTTTTTTCCTTTTCAAGGTTCTTTTGAAGACCTTGACATGAGGTTGCACTCTGACTTCAGTTCTTTGAGGGAATGGGACCCACTCTCAGGGCCTCATGACTGGCTGCTCTTTGATACCCCAAGGACTCGACCCGGAAGACTAGTGCCCCTTCAGGGTGCCAGATTTTCATGGCTCTGGGGATGGAGTGATTCTAGGCCAGTGCCCCTGACTGAGGCATTGCCAGAGAACACAGAACATCAGGAGCAGTGGGTTAGCTGCCTTGGGCTGTGTATCCAGAGACCTGAGCCTTTCTGGGGCCGACTCTCTGGGCGCAGAGCTTGGAAAAAGCGATTCAACAGACTTTTAACATCTTACATCAGCGAGTTGTTTGTTATATCTCCCCTCTCGCTATGAAACAGGGACACCTTTTTTCCCCTTATTAGGAGAGAGAGAGAGCCTGTGGTATGTTGGATTACTGAATGAATGAGTGGTCTTTGGGGAACTGCAAGTCTGTGTCTTTGATGCTTTGCTGCATGCTTGAGTGCACAGTGGGGGGAGCTGGTGCTTTTTTTTTGCTGGGGGGGTTGTTGCCTTGCTGCTGCTTGTGCGTGAGAGGTGGGAGCTGTTGGGGGGGCGTGCTTTGGAGTTTTAATGTTTAACTGTCATTCATTCTTTGGGGCACTCTGTTTTCTTGGATGTTTGTGAAGAAAAAGAATTTCAGGATGTATATTGTATACATTTCGCTGACATTAAATGTACCTGTTGAAACCTATTGAATTTGATAGGAGAGGAGAGTGGACCAAAGGAGAAAGGGACTAGGGGGAGGTGATAGGCAGGTGAGAAGAAATAAAAGGCCAGAGTAGGGAACAGAAGAAGGGAGGGGAATGGAAAAATCTTGCTCCCATTGTCCACTCTCCCCTCCTATCAGATTCCTCCTGCAGCAGCCCTTTCCCACCTACCTGCTTCACCCATCACCTTCCAGTTAGCCTCTTTCCCCTCCCCTCCCCCCCCACCTTTTAATTCTGGCATCTTCCACTTTCCTTTCCAATCCCAATGAAGGGACTCAGCCTGAAATATCGACTGTTTATACCTCTCCGTAGAAGCTGCCTGATCTGCAGAGTTCCTCCAGCAATTTGTGTGTGTGTGTGTTGCTTTTGGATTTATAGCATCTGCATAATCTCTGGTGTTTAGCAATAATCTGAATGTTTATTTTGTTTTGTCATGGATGGTTTGCACGTGCAAGGCTAGCAATTATTGCCTACCCCTTAATTGTCTTAATGTTGAGACGTCATCTGAAACAGCTTGAAAATGCTGCTACAGCTTTGGAGTATAGAGTCCACAATTTGAATGACCGAGTTTGCTCCTAGGGAACGTTCATCATTTCCAATGATTATATCCGATACAGGAAAATTAATGCTTTTTATATGGTATAGGTCCGAAATTACTTGGTGTCAATTTTGGGTTGTTTATTTCTTGGTTATTCCACATTTGAATTTTATTTCCTATTGGTGCTCTGCTATAATCTCATCAACATTGAATTGCAAACTAAGCAATGTGTATAATGGAAACAAAAGCAGAAAATACTGGAACCATGTAGCAATCAAACAAGGAACAGAGTTGACATTTGAGACCATGAATCCTTTATCAAATGGAAAAAAAATTAGAAAACAAATGGCGGAGAGAACAGGCAATTACTTTTTTTTTGAAAATCAGTTGTATTCAGACGGAATAGAAGCCAGAATAAGGAAGGAATAGGCTGCTAGACCTTCCCTGTTTAATAAATAATAAATAAAGGCATCCGTTATTCTTGCGAGACCATGGATCTGCGCCTGGAAAGTCTTCACTCTCCAGGGCGCAGTCCTGGGCAAGGTTGTGCGGAAGACCGGCAGTTGCCCATGCTGCAAGTCTCCCCTGTCCACGACATTGATGTTATCTAAGGGAAGGGCAAGGGCCGATACAGCTTGGTACCAGTGTCGTTGCAGAACACTGGGTGGTTAAGTGCCTTGCTCAAGGACACAACACGCTCCCTCGGCTGGGGCTCGAACTCCCGACCTTCAGATCATTAGTCGAATGCTTTAACCACTTGGCCACGTGCACTTGTTTAATATGATCAGGGCAAATGAATCACTTTCTCTACACATCCTTCTACCAACTCAAATATATTTGGTGTCTAGCCTCTACTTCAGGTTGTTATAGCTGGGGGTGATAATGGGGACAAGCTCCCACTACCTTTTAAATGCTTCCAATGGCATGCGTCTCAAATAGCCTCTGCCAACTGTGTCCAGCTCCTGGCCTTCATGAATGGCTTAGCTACTAAGCCCAGCAGAACTATTTCTACTGACAGGAGAATGAGCAAAGGTGGGTCACTGGCGCCTTAAAACCAGTCGCTTGGGGCAGATGGGGCTCATCAGTCGTGGATGGCAGCTCATCTAGGAGAAGGAAAACTCTGATTTCAAACGTCTGCTATACTCCGGGGAAGGCTTTGGAAGTAAGCCCAGAAGAAAAATCTGGAGCTGGAGTCCCTAAGATAGTTGAGTTCAAAGTGACTGGCAACTCCTGCGATGCTGCTGGTACCAAACTGTATCGGTCTGTACTGTTCTTTGGGGTTTATCAGATGTGTAGAGAGGAGGAGCTTGCTACACGTGCAATAGCTTGCTCTCCATACTGTACTGTCCAGGCCATCCATGGTCAACTCTGATTGACAGAGGCCTTAGACTCAGATCTTCAGTGGGGAGAATGCTACAGAGTTGCCATTTTTGGGAGAAAGTCCTTTATCCAGAACTCATTTCTAAGTAACATAACTGATTTCCTGGTCTTGGACTCACCAGCCGTCAAGAAACATCATCCTTGCATCTATTCTGAATAGTCCTCTTATTCATAGAAACCCCAGTGAACATAAGTCTAATCCAGGGGTTCACAACCTTTTTTATGCCATGGACCAACACCATTAAGCAAGGGGTCCGTGGAACCCAGGTTAGGAATCCCTTGTTGAATCAAACCAATCCTTTCTTGTACATCGGTATGACCATCCTAACAATTGACTATAATAAACCTTATTCTCACTTACTCCATGACAAGCGCATCCATCCTCAGATGAAGAGACTAAAACTGCATACGTTATGGAGTCTCACCAAGGCCCTGCTTAGCTGCAGCAAGCAATCTTTACTCCTGTATTCAAATCCACTTGCAATGAAGGTCAGTGTTGCATTCTTCCTAACTGCTTGCTGATCTTTGAGTGTGTACTTCCAATGGCTGGAATACAATCTGTAATCTTTTGCATCACTCCTAATTACATTTGATCACCATTCAAGTAATATGCCTGTTCTCTGAGCCAGTGTCAAACCTTGCATTTATTGGCTTTATGCTGCACTGGCCCCTATGAATCTTTACAAATTGCACTGGAGCCCTTCTGCATCTTTTATTCACCTCACTGGCATTTCACCTGTAAATCAGTGATACATCTGGGACCAGCATTGATCACTTTCATGCCCAATTAATTACTGCATGCTACCTGGGGGAGAATATCTGCTTATTCCTACTGTTTCCTGACTGCTAATTCTCAATCCATGTGTGTATACAACTCTGAATTCTCTTCTACGTAACTTGTCAAAGTACACGACACCCCTTTATTCTCCCTTGCCTGTTTAATGGTTCAAATTAATGTCAGAGAAGGTATACAGCTAGAAGTTCTTGCTGTTCACAAGCATTCATAAAACAGAAGAAAAAATCCCGAAGAATGAATACAGAAAAACGTTAGAATCCCAAAGCCCCCCTTCTCCCTCTCACACACAAGCAGCAGCAAAAGCATCAAATCTGCCTGCTCCTCCCCCTGTCCCCACTTGCTTCTGCAAAAGCATCAATCTCTCACCACTCACCATGCAAGCAATAACAAAGCCTCTAGAGTCCATCAAAAACAACTGTCCATCCCAACACTTCGACAACTTAGACAGGCTCTCACTATTGAGAGGGGGGGGGGGAGAGAGAGAGAGAGATATCGCTTCTGCACCAATGCTGTTTCAATGTTTATAACTAGTTGAAGTAATTACAGTTGCATCAAGAAATGCAGGAGGTTGTGATTACATGAAATGACTTAAATTCACTTAATTCTTGTGGTATCAATGCGCTTGGAATGGTAGGCGATTGAAGGTATTGTTCAGAGAGGAACGTGAGATGGTGGCAATTGATTTGAAGCTTCAAGGTGCTCTTGCAGACTAAATGGAGATCTTCTGTAATGTAGTTCCCTTACAGGCACTTTTTCCCAATATGGAAGAGATATGATCCTAAACACTTAGTACATTAGATTGGAAAGGTGAGTTGTAGATGAACTTGTAAGGACTGTATGGTGGGAAGGGAAGAGCTAAAAAGGTAGATGCTCCTCTACAAAAGATGAGAGGATCTTTGATTGAGAGTTCTATCAACTAACAGTTAACAGGAAGGTATAAGGGGCCCTTAATTTTAAGAGAGCTCTCTTGAAATGTCTCAGTAATTCCTGCCTATCATTTGGAGGCATTATAAGCTTAATACCTGCTGTAGGAGCCATGTATCTGTTTTCTGTCCGTATCGTATTTTGTGTTGTGTGTTTATTAAGGGTAATTTGTCAATGAAGAAATGTGCTTTATGGTTGAGTCGAGTTGTTCTCCGATCTTGGCACTTGCGAAAGTTTTGTCACCATGTGAAGAGACATTGTCAGTGTGCTGTTGATTGTGGTGTGTCCTCCGAATGCTTGGAGGTGTCTTCTTGCATTGGTCAGTATGGGAAGGTTGGGCAAAAGGCCATTTCCATGCAATGAACACTGTCTTCAAATAAAATTTTGTATTCTAGTTCACCCAATGCATCAATAAAGTGCTGTGTATGTCAATAAATCTTCCTTGTGTGTTTTTCCACCACTCCTACCTACAAAGCCTTGCAATAAAGGCTGACATTATTTGCCTTCTAATTGCTGACTGTACCTGTGAGTTTCATTGCTGGTTTGTGTGAGCAGAGGAAAATACTGCTAAACCACCAGAATTAGCTTCTCTCTATTTTAAGAAGGGGCATTATTGTATACTTCCTCACTTCACGCATGCCAACCATATTGTCCATTGCGTTAACTGTTTCTTTGCACTTGTGATTTCCTCACAGCACACTTTCCCACAGTGTTGCATCATAAGTGGCACGGTAGCGTAGTGGCCAGCGCAACACTCTACAGTACAGGCTACCTGGGTTCAATTCCTGCTGTGGTCTGTAAGGAGTTTGTATGCTCATCCCATGAATTTCCTCCGAGTACTTCTTTTTCCTCCCACCAACCTAAGACTTACCAGTTGGTAGGTTAATTGGTCATTGTAAATTGTCCCATGATTAGGCTAGGTTTAAAGTTGGGGGATAGCTGGGTGACATGGCTTGAAGGGCCAGAAGGACACATTCTACGCTCCCAATAAGTAAATAAAGTAAATCTGAATGCGTTTCTTCTGTTTTTTGTTCATTTGATATAGTTGATATAATTTGAGTAGCTGAGGTCCCAATATTGATTCGAGTCAAGTTTATTGTCATGTATACTGCCAAACGAGACAATGTTTCTCCGGAAAAGAGTTAAGTTAATGTTTCGGGCTGAGACCCTTCGTCCAGGGTTTGATAGAATATCGTCTAAAACATTAACTGTTTACTCTCTTCCTTGGATGCTGCCCAACCTGCTGAGTTACTCCAGCATTTTGTGTATGTTGCTCTAGATTTGCAGTATCTGCAGATTTCCTTGTGTTTGTGAACTTCTCGCCAGGCCGGGGTGCAAAGGACAATAGTAGACACAACACAATATCATAAGAAAGAAAGAATTAAATCTACAAATGAGTTGTGCAGAGATAAAGTGCATAGATTAAATATTGTCGAGTATAGTGCAAATTATCCAGTGACACTAATTCCTGTGGCATCCCACTACTAATCACCTGATAATTTAATACACTATAAATTCCGTTTTTTTTTATCTTGTATAACCAATTCTCTGTCCTTCGTACTACCTTCATTCATGTAATAGCTTCTTGTGTGTACCTTACTTAGTGGATTTTGACCCCAATATAGATTTTGTAATGGAGGTGTTACATTTGCTATGTTTTAATCTGCTTTGACTATTCCAGGAAGGTGGAAGATGTTTTGGTTAGCATTGGACATAATTAAGAAATAAAAATTTTAAAACTTCATTTAACCTGGATACAACATATTGAAAAACGCAAACACGAGGAAATCTGCAGATGCTGGAATTTCAAGCAACACACATAAAAATTGCTGGTGAACACAGCAGGCCGGGCAGCATCTCTAGGAAGAGGTACAGTCGACGTTTTGGGCCAAGACCCTTTGTCAGGACTAACTGAAAGAAGACATAGTAAGAGATTTGAGAGGGGGAGGGGGAGATCCGAAATGATAGGAGAAGACAGGAGGGGGAAGGGATGGAGCTAGCATGAACATTGATTTCTCTAACTTCTGTTAATGCCCCACCTCCCCTTTGTACCCTATCCGTTATTTATTTTATTATTATTAATTAGTTAATTTTTCCCCCTCTCTCTCCTTTTTCTCCCTCTGTCCCTCTCACTATACTCCTTGCCCATCCTCTGGGCTTCCCCCCTCCCCCTTTCTTTCTCCCTAAGCCTCCCGTCCTGTGATCCTCTCATATCCCCTTTGCCAATCAACTTTCCAGCTCTTAGCTCCATCCCTTCCCCCTCCTGTCTTCTCCTATCATTTCGGATCTCCCCCTTCCCCTCCCACTTTCAAATCTCTTACTATCTCTTCTTTCAGTTAGTCCTGACGAAGGGTCTCGGCCCAAAACGTCGACTGTACCTCTTCCTATAGATGCTGCCTGGCCTGCTGCGTTCACCAGCAATTTTTGTGTGTTGCTACATATTGATGCAGCTATAAAGAAGCCAAGTCAACAGCTATATTTCATTAGGAGTTTGAGGATATTTGGTTTGTCAACTAAAATACTCAAACTTCTACAGATGTACCATGGAGAGCATTCTGACCATCTGCATCACCGTCTGGTATGGGTGGGGGGGGGCACTGCACAAGATCAAAGTAAGTTGCAGAAACTTTTAAGATTTGTCAATTTGTCAGCTCCATCATGGGTACTAGCCTCTGTAGTATCCAGGACATCTTTAAGGAGCAGTGCCTTGGTGATTAAGGACCCCTACCACCCAGGACTTGCTCTCTTCTCATTGTTACCATCAGGAAGGAGGTACAGAAGCCCGAAGGTACACTCAGCAATTCAGGAACTGCTTCTTCTGTCATCCAATTTCCAAATAGATATTGAATCCATAAACTATATTTGTTTTTTTATGCACTACTTATTTTAGTTTAACTAATTGGAGTTTTGTTAGATTAGTAAAGTGTAAAAGAGGTGAGAGTGGATATGGGACTGCTGGAAAATGAAATTGGAGAAGTAGTAATATGGTGAAAGAAATGGCTTGTCATATGAAGAGCATTTGATGGCTCTGTGCCTGTATATGCTGGAATTCAGAATTGAGGGGGTGACCTCATGGAAACTTATGGAATGGTGAAAGGCCTTGATAGAGTGGATGTAGAGAGGATGTTTCCTATGGTGGGATAATCTAAGCCCAGAGGACACAGTCTCAGAATAGAGGGGCATCCTTTTAGAATGGAGATGAGGAATTTCCTTAGCCAGAGAGTGGTGAATCTGTGGAATTTGCCACAGTCACCTCTGGAGGCTAAGTAAGTCTTTATGCATATTTAAGGCAGAAGTTGATAGATTTTTGATTGGTCAGGGCATGATGGGGTACGAGGAGAAGGTCCGAGATTGAGGCTAAGAGGAAAAATGGATCAGCCATGATGAAATGGCAAAGGAAACTCGATGGGCCAAGTGGCCTAATTCTGCTTCTATATCTTATGGTCTATTTAATAAATTTAGAGGATATAGAGGAAAAAACTGAATTTTAAAAGTGTGTGTGTGTATGTATATATATGTATTTTTTTTAAATCCATTTTTCCTCTTTATCATGTATTTCATTGTACTTCTGTTGGAAAGACAACAAATTTCACAACATATCTGGGTGATATTAAATCTGATTAATAATAAATTTTCGATATGAACAAACCTGCCCAGTTAGCTGACGTTTTTAACATTCTAAATTCAACATTTAATTTCTGCCTGCATCATGACAATCTGGAAGTTCTTGTTAACTCTGTCAGGCAGTGATCATTTCCCCCCAGAGGATCCTGTAGAATGAGACAGCTAATTAACCCCATCTCAATGAACAAGATGAGATCTAAAATAGCCTGCTCCCAAGTTGCTTCCGTGACTTAATTGATGTGTGAAACTCTCTCTGAATGCATTTTATAAACTTGTTCTTCAATCTACTTTGATTTGCCAAGACTGTTTGAAAGCATGCCCCCACCCCCCAAAATAATTTCATATAAGCTGTTCAACCTCATGGCATGAACATTGATTTCTCGAACTTTCTGTAATTACTGCCCCCCCCTTCTCCTTCACCATTCCCATTTCCCCCCTCATCATATTTCCTTATCTGCCCATAATCTCCCTCTGGTACTTCTCCCCTTTCCCTTCTACCCTCTCCTATCAGATTCCTCTTTCTCCAGCCCTTTATCCCTTTCTCCAATCAACTTTCCAGCTCTTACTTTACCCCTACCCCCTCCCAGTTTCACCTTTCTTACCACCATGTCCCCCCCACCTTATTACTCTGCCTTTCCATTTTTTTCCCCAGTCCTGATGAAGAGCCTTGGCCCGAAGCATTGACTGTTTACTCTTTTCCATAGATACTGATTGGCCTTCTGAGTTCCTCCAGCATTTTGTGTATGTTGCTTCATACATGTAAGTCTCATTTCTTGATAAGTGCTATCTTCAATTGTTTTGCAATTCTTTGAGGCTGATAAGAGACTTGCAAGTGTTTTTATATTTATCTTTTCACTTGCACTACAGCTGTCAAAACTAAGTCTTGTTGTTTGGTCCTTCCTGTTGTCATGTGCTGGGGAGAGTAGAGAGGTCATATTACCAGCCTTTTGCCTCAACTGGGGGACGGTAGAGAGATTGGATAGGTTGGACTTGGTTTACTTTGAACAAAGGAGGATAACTGATGGCCTAAATGTAAATTTTTGAGATCCTCCTGATAGGATTTAACATTGGATTTAAGGTAAGGAGTTTTAAAGGTGATCTAACAGGAAAGTATTCTCTCCTCTCTCCCCCCCCCCCTTCTCCATTCTGACCTTTTACCTCTTCTCACCTGCCTATTACTCCCTCTGGGTCCCCTCCTCCTTGCCTTTCTCCTATGGTCCACTCTCCTCTCCTCTCAGATTCCTTCTTCTCCTGCCCCTTCACCTTTTCCACCCACCTAGCTTCACCCAATACCTTCTAGCTCTCCCCTCTCCCCCACCTTTTTATTCTGGCTTCCTCAATTTGAAGAAGGTTCTCTGCCCAAAATGTCACTTGTTTATTCATCTCCATTGATGCTGCCTGACCTGAGTTCCTCCAGCACATCTGCAGATTTTCTCATGTTTATCATTCTCCATAGATTTGAAGCATTTCTTTGCATTGCGATCTGTGGTTTATACTTGAGATTCATTGAGATGCACTAAACAATTTTACAATAATTCCAAAATAATCCCTCCAGCATTTTGTGTATGTTGCTTTGGATTTCCAGCATGTGCAGATTTTCTCATGTTTGTGTTTTTTAAGCAGGGATTAATACTTGTGCTGCAGCTGGTGGTGGAATCAGATAGTCACTACATTTAAGAACCATTTGGGAACTTTAGGTTAGGTGCCAATGAGGGTACAGCCCTAATGCTTGTAGATGATGAGCAGAGTGGTCAGCATGGATGAAATGGGTAGAAGGGTCTGTTTCTGTGCTCTGACTTTCAGTTCTCATGACATAAACTCACTGTCTCTTTAATTACAAGTTATTTTGATTCATTTAAAGCCTTAAGCTCTTGGTTGGGTTTGCAGTCTCCTTTCAAGCTATGATATCCCCATTACTAATGGCATTGGAAAAACTATTAATCTCAGATGCTCATCTCTTCTCATTTGACTGCTGGGTGTGTGTCCTTTTATGGGTGAAGTGGGGTTCATAGTTGATGCTAGGCAGTAATCAGTAAAATAACTTCACCTGAACTTCTGTTCCCAGCTAGGATAGGAAAAACCAGTCAGTGTCTTTTTGTTATTCAATGTGCCTAAACTGTTATCCTACACAGTTGTGCTGCTTTCAAGTACAGGGTAAGTGGAGTTTGTTCCAAATTAATATTCAGGAGACACACACAAAATGTTGGAGGAAACTTGGCAGGCCATGAAGCATCTATGGAAAAGAGTACAGTTGGTGTTTTGGGCAGAGACCCTTTGGCAAGACTGGGGAGGGGGTGCGGGGAGAAACTGAGTAGGTTTAAAAGGTTGGGGTTGGAGGAGGGGAGAGAAAAACAAGGTGACAGGTGAAACCTGAAGGGGGAGAGATGAAGTAAAGAGCTGGGAAGTTGATTGGTGAAAGAGATGTAGGGCTGGAGAACGGAGAAGCTGATAGAAGAGGGCAGAAAGCCATGGAAGAAAGAAAACAGAGAGCACCAGAGGGAGGCAATGGGCAGGCAAGGAAGTGAGGTGAGAGAGAAAAGGGGATGGGGAATGGTGAAGTGGGTGGGGGGGGGCATTACCAGCAGTTTGAGAAATTGATGTTCATGCATCAAGTTGGAGGCTACCAGGCAGAATATAAGGTGGTGTTCCTCCAACTGAAGTGTGGCCTCACCACGACAATGGAGAAGGCCGTGGATAGACATAATTGATTGGGAATGGAAGTGGAATTAAAATGGGTGGCCACTGGGAGATCTTGCCTTTTCTGGAGGATGGAGTGTGGATACATGGCAAAGCAGTCTCACAGTCTACGGCGGGTCTCACCGATTATACAGGAGGCTGCACCAGACACAGCAAATGACCCCAACAGACTCTCAGGTGAAGTGTTGCCTCACTTGGAAGGACTGTTTGAGGCCCTGAATGGTAGTGTAGGAGGAGGTGTAGGGGCATGTGTAGCACTTGTTCTGCTTGCAAACATAAGTGCCAGGAGGGAGATCAGTGGGAAGGGATGGATGGACAAGGGAGTCACGTAGAAGAGATCCCTGCGGAAAGCAGAAAGTGCCGGGGGGGTGGGGTGGTGTGGAGCAGAGGGGAAGGGAAAGCTGTACTTGGTGATGGAATCCCATTGGAGATAGCGGAAGTTGCGGAGAATTATGTGCTGAATGTGGAGGCTGGTGGGGTGGTAGGTGAGGACAAGAGGAACCCTATCCTGTGGGAGGATGAGGTAAGAGCAGATGTGCGTAAAATGGAAGAAATGCGATTGAGTGAGGTGCTGTCATAGTCTGGCTTACTGACCTCTATCTTGCTGAGGCCCATTGCCAACTCTCATACATATCCCCTTTCTTGCCCCTTGAACAGTACCTCACTAAGGAACTCCAAGCCATTGTCTCTCACACCGTCACCAATCTTATTGACTCTGGGGATCTCCCATCCACCAACACCAACCTCATAGTTCCCACACCCTTCACCTCCCATTTCTACTTCCTACCTAAGATCCACAAACCTGTTTGTCCAGGTAGATCCATAGTTTCAGCTTTTTCCTGCCCCACTGAACTCATATCTGCATACCTCCACTCTTATGCTCCATAGATCAGTCACATCCTACCTACATCCATGACACTTCACATGTTCTGGATCTTTTCAATATTTTCAGGTTCCCTGACCCCGGTCATCTTATTTTTACTAAGGCTGTCCAGTCCCTATACGACTCCATCCCCCACCAGGAAGGCCTCAAAGCTCTCAGTTTCTTTTTGGACACCAGACTCAACCAGTTCTTCACCACCACTCTTTTATGGCAGCAGAACTTGTCCTCACTCTAAATAATTTCTCCTTTGACTCCTCCCACTTCCTTCAAACAAAAGGTGTGGCTGTGGGCACTCACATGGGTCTCAGCTATGCCTGCCTGTTTGTTGGCTACGTGGAGCAATATGTTCCAAGCCTACAGTGGTGACCAGACCTATGCTACGTCGACAACTGCATTGACGCTGCTTCTCGCACCCATGCTAAACTTGTCAACTTCATCCACTTTGCCTCCAACTTCCACTCTGCCCTCAAATTTATCTGGCCCATTCTGACACTTCTTTCATGACCTCTGGAGACAGCTTATCTACTGATGTCTATTAGCCCCTGCCTTATACAGCTGAATCTTGGACTTGCTGTCAGAGTGGGCTTCCAACCCTCTGTCTCTCAATTGAGGAGGCCCTCAAGGCTGCGTACTGAGTGTTCTCCTGTATTCCCTGTGTACCCATGTCTGTATTGCCAGCCACAGCTCTAATCTGCTAATTAAATTTGCGACGACACTACATTGATTGGCCTTGTCTCAAACAATAACGAGGTGGCCTTCAAGGAAGAAGTCATCCTTCTGACACAATGGTGTCAAGAAAACAACCTCTCCCTCCATGTCGCAAAAACAAAGGAGCTGGTTGTGGAGACGGGCTGACCCCTTTTGACATTAATGGATCTGAGGTTGAGAGGGTAAACAACTTTAAATTCCTCGGCATCCACATCACCGAGGACTACACGTGGTCTGTACACACCAGCTATGTGGTGAAAAAGGCACAACAGCATCTCTTTCACCTCAGATGGTTGAAGTTTGGTATGGGCCCCCAGATCCTAAGAACTTTCTACAGGGGCACAAGTTAGAGCATCCTGATTGGCTGCATCACTGCCTGGTATGGGAACTGTACCTCCCTTAATCGCAGGACTCTGCAGAGAGTGGTGCGGACAGCCCAGTGCATCTGTAGTTGTGAACTACCCATGATTCAGGACATTTACAAGGACACGTGTGTAAAAAGGGCCCGTAGGATCATGGGGACCTGAGTCACCCCAACCACGATCTATTTGAGCTGCTACCATCCAGGAAACGGTACCGCAGCATAAAAGCCAGGACCAACAGGCTCCGGGACAGCTTCTTCCACCAGGCCATCAGACTGATGAACTCCTGCTGATTTGAGTGTACTTTATATTACATTGACTGTTCTATTTATTATAAATTATTATAAATTACTATGATTGCACATTGCATATTTAGACTGAGAAGTAATGTAAAGATTTTTACTCCTCATGTATGTGAAAGATGTAAGAAATAGTCAAGTCAATTCAAGCCCACGGACTCTATCATCTACCTGGACTGTACCTCCTCCCAACCTGTTACTTGTAAAAGCACCATCCTCTTCTCTCAATTCCTCCATCTCTGCCACATTTGCTCTCAAGATGAAGCTTTTCATTCCAGAATGAAAGAGATGTCCTCCTTCAAAGAAAGGGGCTTCCCTTCCCCCACCATCAACCCTGCCCTCAACTGCATCTCTTCCATGTATGACTATCCATGGCCTCATCCACTGTTGTGAAGTGGCCACACTTACGTTGGAGGAACAATACCTTGTATTCCATCTGGGTAACCTCCAACCTAATGGCATGAACAATCGTTTCTCAAACCTTCAATAATGCCTCCCCCCACCATTTCCCCATCCTCTTTTCCCTCTCTCATCTTATTGCCTCACCTGCCCGTTACCTCCCACTGGTGTTCCTCCCCGCTTTTCTTTCTTCCATGCCTTTCTGTGCTCTTCTATCAGACTCCCCCTTCTTCAGCCCTGTATCTCTTTCACCAATCAACTTCCCAGCTCTTTACCTCATCCCTCCCCCTTCAGGTTTCACCTATCAGCTTGTGTTTTTCTCTCTCCTCACCCCCACCTTTTAAATCTACTACTCAGCTTTTTTTCTCCAGTTCTGCTGAAGGGTCTCTGCCTGAAACATTGACTGTACTCTTTTCCATTGATGCCTGGCCTGCTGAGTTCCTCCAGAATTTTGTGTGTGTTGCTTCGATTTCCAGCAGGTTCTCTGTTTGTTAGTGGATTAATATTCAGGAGGCCTGAAGCTGTTATCTTTGGTCGCCACCACAAACAACATTCCCTAAACAGCAACTTCATTTCCTAAGCAGTTAATAGTCTAGATAAAAAAAATTAGAGGAATCCAGTTAGATCGGGACCAGTACATATTAGCCTAATTAAACAGCTGCCCCAATTAGCCGAAGTTTCATGGAAGTAGTTAAAAGGGGCATACTAAAGCAAAGTGAGAAGCAATGTATTTAAATAAAATACAGAACAAATTAGAATGCTCTCACTGCATAGAAACTGTATTAGTTCCTCTATTATTATTATTAAATGGTTATCAATGGAATTGTGCTGCCACGTTCTTTTGAATGGCAGTGAATCAACAAAATTTAAATAATGGACACACCCAAAATACTGGAGGAACACAGCAAAGAAGGGTCTTGTCCCAAAACATTGATTGTTTACTCTTTTCCGTATATGTTGCCTGGCTTACTGAGTTCCTCCAGCATTTTGTGTGTATTACTCTGGATTTCGAGCATCTGCAGACTTTCTCCTGTTGGTAGATAATGGACTGCCTTTGATCAGTGCTGAGGTTGCATCCTCCATATCTTCACTTTCATTGGAACATTCAAGATGAATGAAGATATCTTAATTCTTTTGTTTCTAACTTGTAGTTAAAATCATTTTATTTCCCTCCTGAAAATGGGTGGGGGAGAGATTGCAGCTGTTTCTTATAATATGGAAATGACAGGAAGTAAAGGCTCAGCACCCCTGTATATTTTTGCTTGTTAAGAGGTAACATCGGAAATGGCCATAACAGAGGTCCTGGTACAATGACAAGGAAGTTCTGAGCTCCTGGAGACCAGGCTTTGCTGCACAGACTTCAAGTACACGTAGGCATGCTTAGACTATTTTATTTGCATGAATGCACATGTACAATCTTGTATTCATTCTTTTCTTTGCCCTGCCACCTTTTTAAACCCCTTTATCTAGCCTCTGCTCCTGGTCTCACTGCTTGCTTACTTCACCTAGCTCTCTTAGTGCTCTACTCTGGCACTCACCCCCATCCTTCTCTTAGTTTCCACATACCTACTTGACCTTTGCTGCATCTCAGCTCTCCAGATACCAAGAGACCTCTTCATGGGTTGAATTCCAAATGGCAATTTTCCTCCCTCAACATGTGCCTGTCCCAGCTGAAGGCGAGCCCAGAATCCTCTATCGGCCAAAAGCAGAATTTCTGTATGGCTAACCATTTTCATTCTTGTCCCCATTCCCATTCTAACATGTTGGTCCTTCGCCTCTTTTTTTCCATGATCAGGCCGCTCATGAGGAAGGAGCAACAACTGATATTCTGTCTAGGTAGTCTCTAGCCTGAGGGGCATTAATGTTGATTTCTCCTTATAATTTTTTTTTTACCCCTTTGCCTTGACTTCTTCTCCTCACCTGCCTATCATCTCCAACTAGTTCCCCTCCTTCTTCCCTATTTCCCACGATCAACTGTTCTGTCATCAAATTTTTATCTTCTCTAGTCCTTTACCTTTCCCACCCATCTGGCTTCACCTATCGCCTTCTAGCTAGAGCTCCTTCACCTCCCTTTATTCTGGTGTCTTCCCCTTCCTCGTCCTGAAGAAGGACCTCAGGCCAAATTTTCAACTATTCATTTCCCTCCATGATGCTGCTTAATCTACTGAGTTTGCATTTTGTGTGTGTTGCATAGGTACTGCTGTTGCCCATGTGCTCCAGAGTAGAGTGGAGATCCAGTGAAACTGTGTCCACTGATGACCTTTGTAGTTCTAAGCAAATTGCCGTGGGTCTAGGTCTTTGCTCAGATAGGAATTAATTCTAGCCATGACCAGACCCTCAAAGCACTTCATCACAGATGTAGATCCGGATCTACATCTTCACTTTGGTAGCGTTCAAGAATTTATTCAGTTATTTGAATGTGACTGATGTGAGCAGCAGTGAGCTTGGAAAACACATGGTTCTTGTGCAGTTGCACTCATGGGCCAGAAGTAGGTCTAAGGAAATACCTAACTATGTTGTCAGGGCCTTCTAATCATTGTTGGGCACTGGCATGTTTTCCTTTTCTGTGAACTTTCCAAAAGATATTTCTTGGTTCTAGGAGACCCACTGTCTGCATTTCTGTTGAACTGGCCCAATGCCTCCATTACTGTCAACATCTTTCACTTGATCGACTTAAAACAGACAGATTCCTTTATCATTCATCACAAAGTATTATAAGTGAAGTTGTACAATTTCTGTGGAAATATCGTGAACAATGGGGCAAATATACAGTCACTATTCCATTCAAGACATAACAGGAAATTGACACTGGCTGCGATTTACTGTCCCATGTTAGCTTTGGTGTTTCATGATCTGGAAGTGTACTTAGTACTAATCCTAAACTTTAGAACATAACTTTTTCATAAGTAGTCATTTAAAAGATTGATCTTTTTGAAAGATTTCAAGCGTTGGTAAGACATCATGGTTCTGTCAATTTTTTCCACCTGTGTATAATCTAGTACCTTCCACCCCATTGGCCTCCATGTTCAACAGATTGTTCTATGCAATTTGTCACTTTTGAAGAGCCCACCACTAGAACGGCATTCCTCCTCCTCAAACGTTGGCCATTCCTCTGCCTCTGCTGCTTTCCACATACTACTCCCTTCCTCCAGTAGTGAGTGGTCTTTCATTCCTGATTATGGCATCTGCATTCTCTTTGGCTGCCCTTATCTGGTCTGTAACATGCCTCTAAGTCTTCAAGAATGTGATTGATACTGAACTGCCCCATGGAGTAGCCTATCAAACCCCTCAAAATACAAAACATCAATGTTTCAACAAAATAAAAAGATTAGTCTCCAATAGACCCTTGTCAAGGCAAATTCAACAATCATCTATAGCTGTTCAGCATAGACATAGGCCATTTAGCCTATGGATACTCATCCATATTAATCCCATCTTTTAGTACGGAATCCTAGCCTTCAATGTCCAAGCAATTCAATGTTTGTCCAGCCACCTCTCAAATGCAGTTAGTAATTCTGCTTCCACCACTTACTCCAGCATCAGGCACTTGACACACTGGGTCAAAAAAACCCCTATCGTGAACATTGTGGAAAGTGATGTATATAGTGGGAGAACAGACAACAACCTTTCCCTCAATATCAAGAGCCAAAACTCCGTTCATTGGCATGAGGCAGTTGGGTGACACACATGCCTGTCTTGTATCAATGGTGCTGTAGGCGTGATGGTTGAGAGCTTCTCGTTAGTGTGTAAGTATCAGCAACAGTTTGCTCAGGCTGCTGCATACTGTGGTCAAGAAAGTGCACCAACACTTTTTACTACTTCGGAAAGCTAACATTCACCAATTTGTATAGATGGACTGCAATAATCATCCTATCCAGATGCATCACAGCTCAATGTGAACTAAATTTGCTGTAATAAAAATTTGCAAGGGTACACTGTGCACTTTCTTCATTTCTGCATTCATAGATAATAGGTAGTATTCAATTATATTTCTTAAACCAATAGCACTATTGCCACCCATTTCTCTTCTCTACCCCCCCCCCACCACTTCGGTTTGGTATGGTATTCCGGGGGGAAATAATAGACAAACTAGCTAGGAGAAAGTCAGTGGTTGCTGTTTACTTGGATTTTCAGACGAGGCTTTGACAAACACCATCCATGAAGCTGCTAAAACAAAATAGGACCTCAGTATTACAAGAAAGATAGTAGCAGGAACTGAAGATTGGCTGAGATGGGAATAAAGGGAGCCTTTTCTGATTGGCTGCCCGTGACTGGTGTTTCAGAGGGGTTGGTATTGGGTCTGATTCTTTTCACATTTATATGATAATGATCTGGATGATGGAAATTGCTGGCTTTTCGCCAAGTTTGTGAACAATACTCAGATTGGTGGAGGGGGCAAGTAGTGTTGAGGAAGCAGGGTGGTTGCAGAAGGTCTTGGATAGATTAGGACAAGGGCAAAGAAGTGGCTGATGGACTACAGTGTACTGAAATGTATGGTCATGCACTTTTGTAGTACAGTAAAAGAATATTTTCTTAATAGGGCATAAATTCAGACTGGGGAGCTCTAGTGCAGAATCCTCTGAAGCTCAACTTTTAGGTTGAGTAAGGAAGGCAAATGCAATGTTAGCTTTCATTTTGAGACTAGAATTAGAATATTTATTAGAATTTATATTCATTAGAATATAAAAGCAAAGATGTAAGGCTGCAGCTTTAAGGTATTGGTCAGATGATACTTGGAGTATTAAGATGAAGCCACACTCAGGTTGGAGGAACAACACCTTATATTCCGTCTGGGTAGCCTCCAACCTGATGGCATGAACATCGACTTCTCTAACTTCCGCTAAGGCCCCACCTCCCCCTCGTACCCCATTTGTTACTCATTTTTATGCACACATTCTTTCTCTCACTCTCCTTTTTCTCCCTCTGTCCCTCTGAATATACCTCTTGCCCATCCTCTGGGTCACCCCCCCCCCTTGTCTTTCTTTCCGGACCTCCTGTCCCATGATCCTCTCGTATCCCCTTTTGCCTATCACCTGTCCAGCTCTCAGCTCTATCCCTCCCCCTCCTGTCTTCTCCTATCATTTTGGATCTCCCCCTCCCCCTCCAACTTTCAAATCCCTTACTCACTCTTCCTTCAGTTAGTCCTGACGAAGGGTCTCGGCCTGAAACATCGACTGCACCTCTTCCTATAGATGCTGCTTGGCCTGCTGCGTTCACCAGCAACTTTGATGTATGTTGCTTGGAGTATTATGACCAGTTTTGGGACCCATATCTAAGAAAGGTGCACTGGTATTGGAGAGGGTCACTAGAATGATGCCAAAAATGAAAGATTAATGCATGAGGAGCGTTTGATGTCTCTGGGCCTGTACTCACTGGAGTTTAGAAGAATGAGTGGGGATCTAATTGAAACATCCTGAATATTGAAAGGCCTAGACAGAGTGAATGCGCGGAGGATGTTTCCTATAGTTGGGGAGCAGAGGGCAGAGCCTCAGAATAGAAAGTTGTCCCTTTAGAACAGAGATAAGGAGGTATTTCTTTAGGCAGAGAGCGGTGAATCTGTTAAATTGTTTTCCATAGATGGCTAAGAAAACCAAGTTATTGGCTATATTTAAAGTGGAGGTTGACAGGTTTTTGATTAGTAAGGGTGTCAAACATTATCAAGAGAAGGCAGAAAAATGGGATTGAGAGGTGAAATTTATTTATTGAGATACAGTGTGGAATTGGGCCCTTGAGCTGCACCCCCAGCAATCCCCCAATTTAACTATAGCCTAATCACGGGACAGTTTATAATGACCAATTAACTGACCAAATGGTAGGTCTTTGGAATGTGGAGGAAACTGGAGCACCAGGAGAAAAACCCCATGTGGTCATGGGAAGAACGCTATACAGGCAGTAGCAGGAATTGAACCTGGGTCACTGATACTGTAAAGCGTTGTACTCTATAGTGTCACCATATAAATCAACCATGATTGAGTGGGGGAGTAGACACATTGGGCCAAATGCTACTCCTGTATCTTAATCTTCAGTAGGATTAAAAAAAAATGGGTGACCAGGGCACAAGTTGTAAATGGGGTAATTTGTTTATTGAGTGAATGGAAGAGTGAGAACAAAAGGGATAGCAGCATGAGAAGAGGCTCATTGGCCTACAAAGTCTACTCTGATAATGATGCCAACCTAAACTAATCCCATCTTCTGCACAAGCTGCACATTGCTCTGTTCTCTCCCTTTGTAAATGCCTACTATTGCTGCTTCTGTACGTATTATGACCATTTCCCCTGGCAATGTGTTCCAGGGATTTAACTGCTGTCTGCATAAATCCCTGTCCAGCTCTCTTCAAGTCTTCATCTCATCTCATCTCAAAATATATCCCTGTCCAGCTCTCTTCAAGTCTTCATCTCATCTCATCTCAAAATATACCCTCTACAATTTGACATTTCCACCTTGGGAAAAACACTAAGACTATCTATGATGATCTCAAAGAATAATGAGTCAGAGTGCAACAAGTACTGAAAGAGCTTGGTGAGATGGTTCTGAGGAATGTATAGCGTGTGTTGGTCCAACCAAGTCAACAGTACAGACAAGAATGCTTACCAACGCTATTTCCTCAGGAAGCTCACAAAATTTAGCATGTCCCCATTGACTGTCACCAGTTTTTATTATTACACCATAGAAAGCATCCTATTCAGATGCATCTCAGTTTGCTATGGCAATTGCTCTGCCTGTGACTGCAGGAAACTGCAAAGAGCTCAGTATATCACAGAAGCTAGCTTCCCCTCCATGGATTCTCTCTACACTTCTCACTGCTTTGGTTAAGCAGCCAACATAATCTTGAATTCCTACCCACCTGGGGTGTTCTTTCTTCTCTCTCCCATTGAGCAGGAGATACAAGTGCCTTAAAGCATTTACACCAAGCTCGATTACAGCTTCTATCCTGCGGTTATATGACTATTGAGTAGTTCCATAGTATGATACGATGGATTCTTGACGTCACAACCCACTTCTTTGTGATCTTGCACCTTGTCCACCTGCAGTGCACTTTCTCTGTACTGTCGCACTTGATTGTTATTGTTTTATCTTGTATTACCTCAGTGCACTGTTGCAATAAATTAATCTGTATGAACAGTATGCAGTACAAGATTTTTCATTGTACCATGGTACATATGACAATAATAAGGAAGATTATCAAGTTAACTATTCCTCTTGTGATTTTGTAAACTTCTATCAGGTCACCCTCAGCATGTACTTGAAAGAAAGCAATGTTATCCAGCTTCTCCTTATAGCTAATCCTCCCTCATCCTGCAGCATCCATTCCAAAGCCACCATATTCTTCCTGTAATTAAGTTATTAGAATCAGATGCAAAATTCCAACTATGGAATAACCGAAGTTATAGTGTATACAACTGTAACATGTCAATGCACTGAACGATGAAGGCAAGCATGCCTTATTCCTCCTTTTTCTACCTTATCCTTCTGTGTTGCCACTTTCAGGAAACTCTAGACTTGGACTTCAAGATCCCTCTGTACATCAGTTCTTCTAATGTTCCCACCATTTACTATATACTGTGTATTCCTTTTGCCTTTTACTTCCCAAAATATACACTTAACTGGATTAATTTCGATCAGCCATTTCTTACCGCAGAATATTGAGTTTCTAGCCTTGGTCACCAATCATATCTTGTATTATCAATTCAAATTTCAAAATAAATGTTATTGTTAAAGTACATGTATGTCTCCATATACAGCCTTGAGACTTATTTTCTAGTGGACATGCTCAGTAAATCAATGGAATAATAACCATTACAGATCAATGAAAGGCTGCCCAACTAGGGTTTCAGCCAGAGTGCAGAAGACAGCAAACTCTGCAAATACAAATAGGAGAAATAATAATAAATAAATAAACAATAAATATTGAGAATGTGAGATGAATAGTTCTTGAAAGTGAGTCCATAGGTTGGGGGAACATTTCAATTATGGGACGTGAAGTTATCCCCACTGGTTCAGGAGTCTGATGGTTAAGGGGTAATAACTATTCCTGTACCTGGCGGTGCAAGTCCTGAGGCTTCTGTATCTCCATCCTGATGGCAACAGTGAGAAGAGAGTATGTCCTGGGTGGTGGGGTCTCTGATGATGGATGGTGCTTTCTGAGAGAGTACTTCACATAGATGTGCTCAGTGGCGGAAAGGACTTTACCTATGATGTACTAGGCCATATCCACTACAACTTGTGGGGTTTTATTTGATTGTAAATGCTAATTGTCTTTTTAATTTTTTTTCCCTCAGAGTCTATTTGCCGTGACCCTCCTTCATTTCACTACTCTGCATTTCCTCTGTAACTTCAAATTTTCCCTTGCTGTAATTATCTTGGAAGCCCATCCTAATAGACTAGTCCCCCCCTTTGTCCACTACTTGTGCCAATGTGCAATGAATTGAAATCTATTCTCCCTGCCACAGTTTGAAGCTAATATACAATTCTCTGATCTTATTGGTTTGATGGCAAGTTGCACATAGTTTAGATAGTAATCTAGCAATTTGCTATTCAATTTTATTTAAAGTTTAAACCCTGGCTGCTCATGCCTCCTTAATATCATTCTTCTGTGATGCGGGATTCTGTTTCTGATTAATTAATGCCTTGAAAAGTAGAGGGGCTTCTAGCTGGTATCTCGTCTCCCACAGCATTACCTCAGCACTTGACACTTGAAAGACGATGTCACATTTGGGGGTTTCCAATCTTTTTTTTAATGCCATGGACCCTTATGATTAACCAAGGGGTTCTGGGGACCGCTGGTTGGGAACCCCTGCATCTCTTAAATACAGTTTGAAGCCAGAATCTTCTGTCTGAGAAGATAGACTTGTATTACTGATCTAAGGATAATTTCAGAATGAGATCTAGCTGCAGAGTAGAGTAAAGTTACAATGGTGAAAGGAGTTTTGAATGATGGATTAAGTAACAAGGCTTTGTACACTGCCTATGTATAGTATATACAACCTCAATATGGGAATACCAATGGCATGAACATACTTGCAGACTCGTGTTTAACATGAACATAGATGGTATAGGAATGCCAGTGTTGATTTTGTTAGAAGTCCTATAATATCATTCTAACAGCCAAGGTGAGCAAAACAAATAGCAGTTGAGTTAATTAATTCAGTCATGCAGGTAGAGATGGTATGTTCATGAGTTCTTTTTGATGTTGCTGACTTCCATCAAAATGTGCATTATTGTTCAGGCAAACAATTATCATTTTGCCCGGTAAGGGGCAAGGATACAACGGATAACTTTAAATAAAGTAGAGGTGAACTCTAGAGTTACTGAAATGGCTTTGAAATAATGGATATCAATCTGGTCTGGGTCAGGTTGGGTTGAGCTGTTCTCAGATCTCAGCAATTTACTTGTAAAAGTTTCGTCACCATGCAAGGAGTCTTTGTCAGTGTCTTGTTGATTGTGGTATGTCGTCATCGTCTTCTTGTCTTACGGCGGTTGGCACCCAGCTTAATGGTGCATTTGTGTCCTCCAAATGCTTGGCCTTTATATACTTAACAATAAGCTGATTGGTTGTCATTACAGAAACTTAATTGTGACGTGGTGAGGAAATCTTGTCGCTGATTGGCTGTGTGGCAAACTTAGTGTGTTGTCTGGAATTTTGTCCACATCAGCTCATAAATAGAATCGAGGTCTATGTTTTTGTTTACAGAAACTACGTTTCTAAGAATTCTCTTGCTTGTGCCATGCTTTTCGCTAATACTCTGTCTAATTTGTGTCCCTCTCGATTTTCATGGGTAGAGACTAGGGCTACGTCCACACTACGCCAGATAATTTCGAAAACGCCAGTTTCAAGTAAAAACGACAGGTGTCCACACTAAGCGTTTTTCAAAATATCTCTGTCCACAATAGACGGATATTTGGGCGAATCTCCTCCTACTGGGCATGTGCAGGACACACAGAAAACAAGCAAAGAGAAAATGGTATACTTAGTGCGCGTTTGTCCCGTTACAGAGTAGAAAAACTTAAAAGGAATTGCTCTTAGCTCTCGCGCAGGAGGACTTAAAACTTAAAAAAAAACAAATACTGGAGGGGAGGCAACCGACAGGAAGTTCACGGACAGTATGACCCGGCTGAACATTGAAAAACTGACTAACTCTGCATTAATAAAGCACCTTGTTAAATGTATAAAAGCATGTCTGCATCAGTGTTATTTTGTATTTCCATACAATGTTACATTAGGCTGTTACACATCTATTGTCAGAGAAGTACTTGCACAAACAGGTAAACCTTCTTAGTTCTTGATCCTCCAAAATATTCCGCATGGAATTTAAACTGGAGGTGGCGGAGGGTGTTTTCTGTCTTTACCTTCATACAAGCAAGGACAGAAAACAGGGCAAAGTGAGTATACTTATTTATTCAGTAAGCTATGGGTCAAAGTATTTGGTGAGTACATTTCTAACTCTTCTGGCTTCAGTCTCATTGCCGTCTGTTCTGAAATTGTTAGGTTCTGCGAAGCACAGAATCAAATATCGCTGTGATGATTGTATGCTCTAGTATCAATTGTTTGGCGACAAAGTAGTAGTAATAATAATAAGAAAACAATGGAATGCCGGGCTGCTGCCATCTGTTCCGGCACGTCATGACAGCGGTTTTAAAAAGCTCCGGTTACCCCGTACACACTGCAATGGATATTAGGCGTTTTCAGATTTATTCACTCTGGAGACCGTTTTCTGAAAATCTCAGTTTTCAGGGGATGAAAACGCTGTTTTAGTGTGGACAGAGAGTCAAAACGAAGAGAAAAAGCTTCGTTTTCAAAATTATCTGGCGTAGTGTGGACATACCCTAGGGAGCATTGGTCATGCCGTTGTACGTAATATTATTCCCTCGATAATTTAATTCCTACATTTCCTCTGTCTCTTTGCAATGAAAATGAGGAGAATAGTTTACAATCTGATGAGGTTTATGTTTAATATGCACGAAGATAATTAATTCTGGGAATTGTAGCGTGCAATAAACTGAAGATAATATATGTTGTATGAATTTTAGGGTGCACATTTATGCCTCAAAGTTATTGTGAATACTTTTGACAGTGGATTAACATTTTAAACAATGTATCAGAAATGCAAACCAGAATTTGAGTATTTTTTTTACTGTAGGACTGCTCGGAATCTCTCCTGGAGTTATCCAGTCTTGTACGAAACATTTAAAGCTCTGCATTTTTCATAAGTTACCTTACTCTGATGTTTGATCGTAGATGTAATTTAAAGGAGTTCTCTGGGAGGGAAAAGTAGCTTCAAGTACATTGACCACATTTCATAAATAATTTGTTGGCTGCTGTATGCTTGGGATGACTTGAGCTTATGAAAGGCATCTTACAAATGCCTTTATTTAGAAATGATCAGAGTTCTAGAACATTATTTTTGTATTTTTGGAAGGCTTTTTTTTATTCCCTTTAGCTGACTATTAACTATTTTCAATTTATTCAGAATCAGGTTTAATATCACCGGTATATGTCATGAAGTTTGTTAACTTTGTGGCACCAGTACAATGCAATACATGATATAGGGAAAAAAAGTGAATTGCACTAAGTGTATATATATATGTGTGTGTGTGTGTATATATATATATATGTGTGTGTGTGTGTGTGTATATGTATATATATATATATATATATATGTGTATATATATATATATATATATATAATGTGTGTGTGTGTGTGTATATATATAAAATGTGTGTGTGTATTAAATAGTTAAATTAAATAATTAGTGCAAACTAAAAAGTAGTGAGGTCGTGTTCACGGGTTCAATGTCCATTCAGAAATCGGATGGCAGAGAAGACGCTGTTCTTGAATTGTTGAGTGTGTGCCTTCGGTCTCTTGTACCTCTTTCCTGATGGTAACAATGAGAAGGGAACATGTGACTGATGTTCAAGAAGAGAACATGACTGAAGTTCAGAATCAGGTTTGATATCACAGGCATATGTTGTGAAATTTGTTGTCTTTAAGTTAGCAAGACATAATAGAGAAAAGGCTGTGAATTACAGTCAGTGTGTGTTTGTTGTTATGATTAAACATAAAAGAACAGTTTAAATTTTTAAAAAGACTGTGAATATGTTATTTTTCCCAGTTAATCTCTTTCAGTCTGATTGCTGGTAATATTCACTTCCATTGACAGCCTTGAGCAGTTTGGCAAAGTGTGCTTTTGGGAGCTAAATGGATAGCTGTGGTTGAGCCAGTGAAATCTAGCTTTGTTTTATTTTGTAGCTTTAGTAGTCAAAACTGGAAAAACTATTTTAATTACTATTCAATTGAATTTGGGTCTAATTGCCATTCAACCATACATGATAACTCCAAGCAAATGAAACAGCTTTATGCCAGGGCCAAGGTGCAAAACACAGTACCAACAGTCACACGCAGCACAAAGCAGACATAGCACATACAAGATGGCAAACGCATAAAGATATAGCCACACAATAAAACAAAGTCCAGACCTGAGCCAGGATGCAGCAGAAATCTGCAGTTGACTCCCGGAGGAACGCATTTGCTCCATCACCCCAAAATTACGAGTCTATTCATTGGAATATTACAGTAAGATGGCTTGAGTTTGGCAATAAGGCAATTTGATATTTCTGTCATCACATTTTGCCTTGGCATTGTGATCTTTTGGTTAAAATTAGTCTTCCACTCCATTTTAGCCAGATAGACACTAGCATTTACAAGATGAATATTCTCAAATATGCGTTTCAAAGTTTAAAGTAAATTTTATCAAAGTACATATATGTCACCATATACAACCCTGAGATTCATTTTCCTCAGCAAATCTATAGAATACTAACTATAACAGGATCAATAAAAGATCTACCAGAGTGCAGAAGACAACAAACTGTACAAATACAAATATAAATAAAAAGCAATAAATAATAAGAACATGAGATACCAAGATAGAGTCCTTAAAGTGATATCGCCGGCAAGTGGTAAGAGTGGGCTCCCTCACCTCTGCCCCTCAACGCAGGTGCCTTTAGGGCTATGTACTAAGCCCCCTCCTTCACTCTCTGTATACCCATGACTGTGTTGCCACCCACAGCTCCAATCTACTAATTAAATTTGCTAGCGATACTACATTGATTGGCCTAATCTCATATAATAACGTGGCAGCCTACAGAGAAGAAGTCAAGAAAACAACCTCTCCCTCAATGTCACAAAAACAAAGGAGCTGGTTGTGGACTACAGGAGGAATGGAGGCAGGCTAACCCCTATTAACATCAATGGACCTGGGGATGAGAGGGTGAACAGCTTTAATTTCCTCTGCATACACATCACAGAGGACCTCACAGGGTCTGTACTTACTGGCTGTGTGGTGAAAAAAGCAAAACAGCACTTCTTTCACCTCAGATGGTTGAAATTTGGTATGGGCCCCCAAATCCTAAGCACTTTCTACAGGGGCACAATTGAGAGCATCCTGACTGGCTGCATCACTGCCTGGTATGGGAACTGTACTTCCTTCAATCGCAGGACTCTGCAGAGGGTGATGCGGACAGCCCAGCACATCTGTAGATGTGAACTTCCCATGACTCAGGACACTTACAAAGACAGGTGTATAAAAAGGGTCCGAAGGATCGTTGAGGATTCGAGTCACCCCAACCACAAACTGTTCCAGCTGCTACCATCCAGGAAATGGTACCGCAGCATAAAAGCCAGGACCAACAGGCTCTGGGACAGCTTCTTCCACTCGGCCATCAGGCTGATTAATTCATGCTGATACAATTGTATTTCTATGTTATATTGACTGTCCTGTTGTACATACTGTTTATTACAAATTACTATGAATTGCACATTGTGCAAAGATTTTTACTCATGTATCTGAAGGATGTAAGTAATAAAGTCAATTCAATTGGTTGTGGGAACATCTCAATGGATGGGCAAGTGAATGTAGTTATCACCTATTCACGGTCCTGATGGTTGAGGGGTAGTAACTTGAACCTGGTAGTGCGACTCCTGTGGCTCTTGTACCTTCTGCCTGATTTATAGCAGTGGAAAAAAAAGAGCATGGCCTGGGTGGTGCTGATCTCTGATGAAGGATGCTGCTTTCCTATAGCAGTGTTTCCTGTAGATGTGCTCAGTATTGGGAGGGGTTTACTCATGATGTACTGGGCCAAATCTACTACCTTTTGTGGGCCTTTCTATTCAAAGGCAAAGGTGCTTCCATACCAGGCCACAATGCCACCAGTCAGTATACTGTCCACCACATATCTATAGAAGTTTGTCAGAGTTTTTGATGTCGGCCAAATCTCGGCAGAGCCCCAAGGGATATTTTGTCTCATCTTTATGCGCTGAAATGCTTGGAATGGAATAGAACATCTATTAGGCATCTATTTGAAAAATGTAAGTAGATCTTTATGAAGGGCTCTTAAGAATAGGCAATAAGTGTTGTCCTTACTAGCCATGCTGAAGTCGCAAAAATGAACAAATATGTTTGCATCACTTTGAATGCACTTACTAAGGTGATTGAATAGACTCTGAGTGTAAGCCATGAATGATGGTGTTGTTTCCTTGTCTCTTGAATGCCAAGTTTCCATTTTACCATGGGGCTATGGAAGAGAATTCAACTCAAAGCACTTCAGAGCTTGACTCCATTCTCCTACCAGACTGAAAGCAGGTCATAAATTAGACCTATTCTGATTGGTTTTGTGACTGTGTGTGAAGTTTTGAGCACCATTTATACCTGCTCAGAAGTGATTCAAAATCAGAACTGTCTCACTTCTCAGTACCAATGAAGGGTCTCGGTCCGAAGCGTCAACTGTTTACTCTTTTCCATAGGTGCTGCCTGGCCTGCTGAGTTCCTCCAGTAGTTTGTGTGTATTATTCTCCCACTTCTGTCCCGTCTGAACCAAACATGTTGCGTTTTCTTTTTATGCATGTCAGTATGTGGCATGAGAAATTCATGGATTCACACTGTGATTCAGGTACAGCTTCTTTCCCCCATCAGATTTCTGAACTGTCTGTGTACACTACTTTATTATTCCTTCACGTCATATAAGTCAGTGACAATAAACAGATTTTCTAAAGATAAACTTGGGTGCACCGTCAATTGTCACAGGAACTACTTGGGGCCAACTCAGTTCTCTTCAAGCAATTTTTATAAAAAGTTGTGCTGTTATTCAGATGTATAATTATACAAAGCAGAACATGACAGGTACTTCCTTTGTTGTAAGGTGAGGAATAAGTTTAAATGTTTGGGCAAATGACATAATTTGTGCCAAGACAAGGCCACTCTCAGGGTGGAGGAGCCAACACCTTGTATTCCGCCTGGGTGGCCTCCAACCTGATGGCATGAATATCTATTTATCTCCAGGGTAAAGAAGTTCCTCACCCTTCCCCTCCTCTTTTCCCACTCTGACCTTTTACCTTTTCTTATCGACGTATCATCTGCCCCTGGATCCCCTTATCTTTCCATTTCTCCCATCTTCCATTCTCTTCTCTTATCAGATTCCTTCTCTAGCCCTTGACCTTACCCACCCACCTGACTTCACCTATCACCTTCTAGCTAGCCTCCTTCCCATTCCCCCCAGCTTTTTATTCTGGCATCTTCCCCTTTCCTTTCCAGTCCTGAAGAAGGATCTTGGCCTGAAATATTGACTTATCTATTCATTTCCATAGATGCAACCTGATCTGCTGAGTTCCTCCAGTGTTTTGCGTAAGTTGCTTTGGATTTCCAGTATCTGCAGACTTTCTCATGTTCACGAAATGCCATAATTTTTGTTCATTCTTTCAAAGAGTTAAACGGCAGCTGGATTAGGACATGTTTACATATTGTATTTGAGGATTAAGAGTGTAACTCAGAAATTGTCTGTTGATTGATGGCATCAGTGAAAGTGCCTTGTCTGGATGTCTATGATCATGATAACATTGAAAGTGTTTAATCACAAGCAAAAGAGAATCTGCAGATTCTGGAAATCCAAGCAACACACACAAAATGCTTGAGAAACTTTGCAGGTCAGGCAGCATCTATGGAAAAGAGTATAGGTAACTATACTCTTTTCCATCAATGCTGCCTGGCCTGCTGAGTTCCTCCAGCATTTTGTGCGTGTTGCTTGAAAGTGTTTATCAGGCTGTGTGCGCTGTTGGGTTACTAAGTTATCTGTGATTTAACTTTGAGGCTGAAATGCAAGGTACATGTGCATCAGCTAAATGTAATACACTCTAATATATCTAAATAATTGAATGATTATTGTTAATGATACCTGTAAATTTCAAAAACTGCACAAGTGTGCACAAGAAAATGTATGTTTTATGTGTAATCCATTAATTTTATTGTTGGTATTGTTCTTGAATGGGCATTGACCTGTCCATTGCCAGGCTGAAGAAAAGACCTGGAGAAGTGACTGCTGACTTCACCCATCCTAGCAGTCACCTATTTACCAAATTACCATCAAGGAGATGTTACAGGTCCTTCAGCACCATGACTGCACGTCATCTTTGAAGGTTCTTTCGTATAGCTCTGCAGCTTCTCAACAACTCACTCAGGTGTAATACCCTAACTGTCCCTGCACAATATCCATTAAATGGCCATTCCTGCTCTCCTTGTTCTGTTGATAATTATGGAGTCTGTTTATAAGTTCACTTTCATTTAAGTTTGATTATTGACTGTTTCGCTAATTGTTGATTGCTCATGGCTGTTTGCACTATTATAAATTGTTGGTTGCTCTTGTGTTTGTTTGTTTATTTATCTATCTATCTACCTGTGTGGGCACGTGGCCAAGTGGTTAAGGCATTGGACTAGCGACCTGAAGGTCATGAGCTTGAACCCCAGCTGAGGGAATGTGTTGTTTCCTTGAGCAAGGCACTTAATCACACATTGCTCTGCGACGACATTGCCAAGCTGTATGGGTCCTAATGTCCTTCCCTTGGACAACATTGGTGTCATGGAGAGGGGAGACTTGCAGCATGGGCAACTGCTGGTCTTCCATACAACCCTGCCCAGGCCTGCGCCCTGGAGAGTGAATACTTTCCAGGCGCAGATCCATGGTCTCGCAAGACTAACAGATGCCTTTATTTATATCTACCTATATTTATTTATTGAGATACAGTGCAGAATAGGCCCTTCCAGCTCTTCAAACCGTGCCACCCAGCAACCCCTGATTTAACCCTCACTTAATCAAGGGACAAATTACAACGTTCAATTACCCTACCAATCAATATCTCTTTGGACTGTGGGAGGAAACCGGAGCACCTGGAGGAAATCTGCGCAGTCACGGGGAAAATGTACAAAATATATAAACTCCTTACAGATAGTGGCAGGAATTGAACCTGGGTCGCTGATACTGTAAAGCGTTGTGCTAACCATTATGCAACTGTGCTGCCCCACTGTGCCCCAATACTGTTACGGTATTGTCCTGTGTTTTATGCTTGCCATCAAACCACAATCTATTCTGGTAGTAATAAAGTAATTATGACCTGACAAAACGGAAAAATATTAATGTTTTATACCTAATGTCTTTTGTAGAGGTGCTCCGTGCCTTTTAAATAGTTTCACAGAGAAAAAAAATATTAATTTACTAACTAATTTTAAGCAACCTGAAGAAGTGACTCCAGGTCAATTTGAACTTTCCTCCTATTGCCAAACTTTGCCCAGATTGTACTGGAATCATCTTTCCGCTTCAAAAAGTGATGAAACAGTTTGTCTTGATTTCGTAACAAATGAATTATCCCTAATCTCCAAAAGAAATGGAAGAATCAAGTGGAATTAAATCTCTGGAGCAAATTAGAGTTTGGCACTCCTGTTTCTTAAATCTTTTTTAAAAAAAAAACTTTATAATACTGTATTTAACAATTTTCTATAAACCAGAAATGAGCAAATCTAAACATTCGTTTGAAATGTTGAATGATAGGAGAATAGAATCTGCAAATGGTTGGTTTTCCTGTACCACACAATGTTCTCCAGCATTCCTACGTGCTTACCTATCGTAGTTCTGTGACGCTAATTGCTATTTTCTCAGAACAATGATATTGACATTTGTCTCTTGGTGCCAAGGGTTTAATTTGACATCAAGGTAGGCCAAAATCTCATAGAATGTAGAGCATAGAACAGTACACCACAGAAACAGGCCATTTGGTCCATAATGTTGTGCTGAACCAAAGAAAATGGGAACCCAAATTTATCCAACCTCTCGTTATTACACATGCCCTCTAAGCCAGGCAGCATCCTGGTAAACCTCTTCTCTCCAAAGCCTCAACATTCTTCCTAAAGTAGGATGACCAGGACTACATGCAATACTCCAAATGTGGTTTAACCAGAATCTAATAAAGTTGCAACATAGCCTCATGACTTTTGAACACAGTGCCTCGACAAGCATTCCAGAAGCCGCCTTAACCACCTTTTCGACCTGTGTAGCCACTTTCAAGGAGCTATGAACTTGCATTCCAAGATCCCTTTGCTTAGCAACACTTAACAGTGTATGTCTCCTTGCATCTGTCCTTCATTTGAAATTCTATATCATATATCCAAATTCCATGTCCCTGTAGTTATAATTTTACTAGGTAAATTACGTTTTCATTAAAATTGGAGTTTGATTTAATTGACTTTTACAGTCTGTGGGTTTAGAATGTATGACTCCTATCCATTACTTCAATATTCTGGAAACTTGCAGTGAAATGTAAATCTTTGAGTTTAAAAAATACACCAGTACATGTGAAAGAATACAAAACCTATTGAGAACAAGATGTCCAATAACACTGGACAACAATTTTTTCAAAAGTGTTGCTTCCTCAAAATTTTTTTTTGTGTTTATAATAGACTGCTTGAAGCTGAACACAAATATAATTTCAGACTAGTATCACGTAGGAATTTAGAAAAACAATAAGTGAACTTTTATTGAATATAATGTATAACAGTGCTGACACTTTGCAATAGTTCAGCTAAGTTAAATATGTTTTGTTGATGATTTTCATTTGTGCTCAGTATCTGAGGCTTCTCATTTAAGTGTTCAACAATAATCAGCCAGCATTGATGGATTCCGGTTGTCCTGATACCATTTCTCCATGACTGCAGTGTCCCAGTGAAACCTTTCACCATGCTGGTCACTGAGAGATCCAAGCTTTGCAGGGAACAGGTCTAAATGGGAATGCAGAAATGAATCTTTAGTAATATGTTGTTGTGGTTTTGTATGCTGAAGCATGTTGTCAACCAGCTGCATGTAGTTTGGTGCTCTGTAATTTTGAACAATATCCTCAAATGCCTCCCACTTCCCTGGTCCCGCTAGAAGTTCTTTGCATTGCGTATCATTGATGACCTGTTTGATCTGTGGCCCAGCAAAAATGCCTGCCTTCATCATGGCATCAGTTATTCTGACTTGAATTACGAATTGAAATAACAAATATAGGTAATTTTAAAAAAATGGTGTGTGATAGGGAAATTTCATGGTGATTTTCATGATGAGCAGCCTAAAAACCATAAGATACAATTAAAAGTACTCAGGAAGCAAATTCTTTGTTGTCCAGTGTCATGTGGGATTATGTACTCATTATTCCCAAAATGAATATTGGAGATTATTAAAGATTCTTGTATCGTTGATGATGAGATTGATGAAGGTACATCAGTAAATGTTGTCTACATGTGTTTTAGACAAAGTCCCTCATGGGTTGTGGAAGATCAAGGCATTTGGGATCCATGAAGATTTGATGAAATAGATTCAGAATTGGCTTAGACATTGACAGAAGATACTGGTGGAGGGGTGCTGTCTGACTGGAACTCTGACCACTGGTGTTTGAAGGATCAGTGCTGGGATCTCTGATAAATTTTTCTCAAAATCATTTATATATTCATTGACTTTAGTTCAGCATTCAATACTGTGATCCCCTCCAAGCTGATCACCAAACTTCACCAGCTTGGTATCAGCTCATCCCTCTGCAATTGGACCTCGGAGTTTCTGACTAACAGACCCCAATCAGTTAAGTTGGACAACCTCTCACCCTGAACAAGGCTGTGTATTGAGCTTTCTCCTATGACTGCATTCCTGTACATGGTTCTAACTCCATAATCAAGTTCACAGACGACACCACAGTGGTTGGCCTGATCGGAGGGGATGACGAGACGGCCTGCAGGGATGAGGTCCCACACCTTAACCTGGCGCTTAACACCCAGAAGACTGAGGAGATCATTGTGGACTTCAGGCATGCTAGGAACCACACTCACGTCCCCAGCTACATCAATGGAGCTGTAGTGGAGCATGGATCAAGCTTCAAGTTCCTTGGTGTCCACATTTTCGAGGATCTCACCTAGTCCCTGAACTGCTCCATCCTGATCAAAAAGGTGCAACGTCGCCTTTATTTCCTGTGGAGCATCAAGAAAGCTCACCTCTGTCCCAGGATACTGACGGACTTTTACCGCTGTACCATTGAGAGCATACTCACCAACTGAATCTCAGTGTGGTACGGCAATTGTCCCGTATCAGACCGCAAAGCACTCCAGCGTGTGGTGAAAACTGCCCAGCGGATTATCAGCACCTAATTGCCCATCATTGAGAACATCTACCATAAACGCTGCCTGGGCAGGGTGAAAAGCATTATCAAGGATGCATCTCACCCTAACCATGGACTTTTTACTCTCCTCCCATCCGGTAGGTGCTACAGGAGCCTCCGCTCCCGCACCAGCAGGCACAGGAAGAGCTTCTTCCCTGAGGCTGTGACCCTGCTGAACCTCACATCACAGCGCTAAGCAGTATTGCATCCATATTGTACTGTCTCAGTACTTTTATATTTGTGTGCTGTAGCACTTAATTTTTATTCGCAGTTATTTTGTAAATAACACTATTCTTGCATTTCTGGTCAGATGCTAACTGCAATTCATTGGCTTTGTATCTGTACTCGGCACAATGACAATAAAGTTGAATCTAATCTAGTATATAACTAGGCTGATTAGCAGGTTTGCAGATGAGTTGTAGCTGGTGAGGATGGCTGTCAAAGGATATAGTTGAAAACTTGGGCAGAGGAATGGGAGATATAATTTATTAGGATGGCAGGGTAGAGATATATCTCTGCCGAAGGAGGTGTAAGGCAATCCTTCCCTTTGCTTGTCTGCAGGTCAAAGTGTAGCACCTGCTTAGCCACCCCTCCCCCCCACCCCCCCCCCCCACAGTCAGTGTCACGTGAAACCATGGGTTCAGGTGATGGTGGTTGTAAGTACAGCTGGTGCATATCCCAAGTCCTGGTTATGCGACCACTGATGCCAGGTAAACAATTTCTGAAGAGTATTGATATTGGCCGTCTTGCAAAGACACTGCACAGAAGAAGGCAATGGCAAACCACTGTTGTTGAAAAATTTGCCGAGAACAATCATGGTCATGGAAAGAGCATGATCATCCACATCATAGGGCATGGCACATAATGAACGAACGAGTTTAATACAGATAAATGTGAAGTGTTGCACTTTTGGAGGTCAAATGTAAGAGGAAGTATACAGTAAATGACAGGGTCCTTGTAGCATTAAAGCAGAGACAGGAGAATGTGGGTTCTGGAATGTGGAAGAAACTCACAGGTCAGGAGACAAAGGGATTGAGACCCTGAATCAGGACTGAGAGTTTAAAGGGGAGATGGCTAGTACAAAGGGATGGAGTGGTGAGAAAAGTTCCATGCGTCACCTACCTTTCTTATCCAATTCAGTAATGGTGGTACAGCCCTCTGTTGTTTCCACTCCCACCCTCCCTCAGTATGGCTCTATCCACTGTTCCCTCTCGGTGTGCAGCCACAAAGTAATTGAAATGCTCCCATGTGTGTAGCCTTTGTTGCTGCGCAGCTGGAATTTTATTTTATATAATGTTAAAACAAAGTGTCATGCGGTTTTTAGGGTGTGTAAAAATTTCCTGTTTGGTCTGCACAGCTGTTATAAAAAAAAAATTAGAAGGAATGTTGGCTCTATGTGAATCCATCTATTGCTTGACAGCTCCTTCGTACTCACCCTCCACTCCATATCTTTACACTGGTTGTCTCTTGTTTTACATTCTGTCCTGATGCAGGGGTCTCAACACAAAAATGTCGACCATCTCTTTGCCATAGATGCCGACTGATCAGTTGAGTTCCTGCAGATACTTATTTTTTTCCCTTTGGGAGCATTGTATGGAATGATCTAGGGTGCAAGTCCATCACTGCCTGAAAGTGGCAACACAATAGATAATGGAAGTAACGAAGGCTGAGTTTAAAAGTAGAGAAGTCATGTTGTAACTGTACACAGTTTTGGAGTATTGTGTGCACTTGTAGTTGTTACATAACAGGAAGTTTGTGAGGCTTTGCAGAAAGTGTAGAAAGGGCTCACCAGACTGTTGACTGGATTGGACAGTATTAACTCTAGGGAGATGTTGGACAAACATGAAGTGCTTTCTTTGGAGTGTCAGAAGCTGAGGGAGTGGCCTAATAGAAGGTATACAACATTTGAGAGGCATAAATATCAAATACTAGAGGGCATGGGTTTAAGGTGAGAGAGGGAAGAGTTTAAAGATTGCAAGTACATTTATTATCAAAGCATGTATATAGTATATATCCCTGGGATTTATTTTCCCATAGTCAGCCTTGAAACAACACCATGGAAGCCGTTCGAAGAAAAACATCAACCCTCCCTCCCCAAACATGCAAAATAAACACGTCGTGCAAACAGCAAAAAGGGAAAAAAAAAACAAGTGAAATACAGAAAATAAAACTCAAAATGGAAAGTTCAGTTCAGTTCATTTCAGTCTAGCTCTACATCATTTGCTATCTGTAGGCCGCCCCAGTCAAAATCACCCAAAATAGTAACAAAAAAAAGCAACCAGAAACCAGAAATACATTGTAATGTGAACTGTAGAGCCCAGTCGCCAAACTGTGTCAATTAAACCTTGCCCAAGACCCAGAGCTCCAGCACAGTCTTCTGTCTGCCTCCAGTGAGAGGGAGACCATTTGAATGCAGGAACCTTCCTTCGGGAGCAGCAAGCAAGAAAGGTAGAGATACTGTCACAGAGAGATGCCTTCTGCTCTCGTTTCAATGTTATCGATTTTCCTTGATGCATTAATTAGCAGATTGGTAAGAAATAGAGTCGATCATGGGCTCGTGCCATGTCTCTTGGCTTCTTAGCTTCGAGGCTGCATGCTCTGCCTGAAACTTCAGCAAACACCCTTGGAGATACCAAAGCACCAGATCACTCAACCGGTCCAACCCTCCCCCCACCACCCCCATCAAAATGTAGATCACCAGCTCCAACAGAAACAGAACCACATTTGAAAGAAAAAGAAGATGTAAAAGAATTGCTTTTGTGAACCACCTTGAGGATGTCAGCCTTATTCGTGTTGTTCACTGGCGCCATCTTAAAGGAGATTTCAAGGGAAGTTTTTTTTACAGAGCAGTAGGTGCCTGGAGTGTGTTGCCAGCAGAAGTGATGGAAACAGAAGTGAGAGCATTTAGACATGAACAGATAGAATGGGGTGATGTTGACCATGTGTAGGCAAATAATTAGTTTAATTTGGAATCATTGCCAACATAGATATTGTGGGGCGAAAGGCCTTTCCCTGTGCTGTACTGTTATATCTGTTCTATTATTGTGTATACAGTTGGTGTTTATTTAGATATGCCCCACTTTAAAATTATCACTTGTTACTGAGTGGCAAAAATCTGCAGGCCAAGTGTATGAGATCTACTTACAGGCAAATTAGTATGATTTATTATGGTCGTATTTGTCACAAATCAACACCTCTGCAGTGTTGCCATAAATATGGATTTGAAAAATGTTGTGTGAATTAATATAATAGGTTCATCTTTTTTTCTTTCTGGATAATTGTTTGTAATTAATGGAATTTGCTTTTTTACATCCTTCACAGTATGTTTGGGGACTAATCTAATAATAGGTAGCGTGTTGAATTGTGACAGAATTGAACTAGAGCCAGTTTAAAAAAGCCTGCTGTGTAATGGGCTCAACAATATTATTGCAATGTATTGTGGCTGCGAGAAGGGAGAATGTTATTAGCAATATCCTCTGCAGAGAAATTGTTCTTGTCGCACACTGTGATGGGCATCAGTCTTGATGTAAATCAAATCAAGAATTTATGGCAGACCGAAATCAACTGGGGAAATGCATATTTGAATCTTCAAATTTTAGAAATGTACTTTTGAACCTATTGTGAAAATATACAGCTTCAAATAACATCCAGATTCTCACAACTATTATCACTGCTGTCATTTCTTCTGAGGCAAAGAAAAGAATTTTGAGTTGCATCTAATAAAGTGTGTCAGGAGAACTTGATGTGATTCCAACCTCTGAGCGCATCTACATGAAATGCTGTCGTAGGAAAGCTCATCCATCATCAGAGATCCCCCAACACCTGGGCCAAGCTCTCTTCTCACTGCTGCCATCAGGCAGAAGATACAAGAGCCTCAGGTCCTAGCTACTCTACATTGGCTTCATGTATCCTTTAGAATTGATTCTAAAGTTCATTTGTCTCTAAACCTCTCATTGGTCTGAGACCAGAGTACATCACAAAATCGCTTTTGTTTTATAATCCAGTGCAAACTCTCAGGTCTTCTGCTGGTCTCTTAAATTTAAACAATCTCCCTCAAAAGGTAGTTGGCAGGTCAGCTTTTTTAAACTACACTCCTGAACTCTGGAATTCAATACCTAAAACTGTAAGGGATGCAGACTTAGTTAACACTTTTAAACAGCAGCTCAAAATATATTTATTTAATCTTACCTTTAGCTGACATTTTTTTGTTTTTTATTTTCATGTTTATCATTATTTTTAAATTTTATTTTCATTTCTACTCTTTTTCCCAATTGTAAAGCACTTTGAACTACATCATCTGCCTGAAAATGCTCTGTAAATAAGTTTATTACTATTATTATCGAGGAAAGACATTGTTTTGGCCAGTTAAAAAAGCCTATTGTTTCAGTAACTTGAGAAGGATCCTGGCAAAAATTTCAGTGCATAAAAAGCATAGACACCTTTCTATAGTTACCACGGCACGATGTGTATTTCTGGAAAATGGGTCATGACAGGTATCATTTAGCTCCCTTGATCTGTCCTTCTTTTCACAGGTATAGCTGAAGACTGTGAATTTGTGACCTAAGTTCTTCACTAAGCTTATGTCTTGGTGGGGTAACACAGTGCTGTTTAATCAGTGTTTTGTAAAGTTGCAGTGTGACATTACATTTCCTTATGTTCCATGCCTCTACTTAAGAAATCATGTCATACAATGCCTTCACTGAACTATCCACCTACTGTATGTTGTTACTTTGAAGGAGTATGGATTTGAACCCCAAAGGCATTCTTTGTCCATTTTCTTGGTGTCCTATCATTTATTGTTTATGTCCTGCCCTTGAGGGACTTCTCAAAATGCATCATTTTGCATTTGTTGTGATTAAATTCCATCTGCCAATATTCTACCCAACCTGGTCCCTCTCGATTGTCGTTTGGTGGCCTCTGTCCTTGATCAGTTCACTTCTCTTTTGGCTTTCAGAGAGGAGGGCTCTGGGTTTTTGGGCTGTAAGTAGCCTGGTGTGTATCATTTTTGTTGTTGAGTTGCTGGGCTTCTTGCACTCGTTCCACCCATACGTTCATTAGAACTTAGAATAGTAGAGCACAAGAACAGGCCCATAATGTTTTGTTGAACTAGAGATGTCTCATTCCTTCTGCCTATTTAGGGCTTACATCTCTTAATTATCTGCAAATTCATGTGCTTATGTAGGAGTCTTTACATGCCTCTGTCATTTCTGCCTCCACTATCACCACTGGCAGTGCATTCCAGGCACCCTCCTCACTTTGTGGTTCAAAAAAAAACTTGATCCACACAGCTTAGAATTTCATCCCCATCATGCCTTCACCTGCATGCACTCTGGTATCACACGTTTTGGTTCTGGGGGAGAATTATACTGGCAATCTACCCTATCTATACTTCTCATAATTTTATAAAATTATGTCAGGTCTCCCCTCAGCCTCTGCTGCTGCAGACAGAACAATCCTATCTTGTCAAATCTCTCCTTATAGTATATGCCTTCTAAATCCAGACTGTAATCCTGGTAAACCCCTTCTGAACCCTTTTTATAGCCTCCACGTCTTTCCTATAATGGAGCTATCTGAAGTTATTGCAAAATCCAGATGTAGCCTAACTGCCATTTTATAAAGCTGCATCTCACTCTTGACTCTAGAATTTCATTCCTCAAATAATAAAGGCAAGTATGTTATACGCCGCCTTTGCCACCCTGTTGATTTGTGCAGCTATTTTTAGGGAGCTATGGACTTGAACTGAAGGATTTAACACTGTTAAGAGTCCTGCTAATAACTGTGGCGTTCCCTTTCCCCTTGATCTCCCAAAGTACCACACCCGTATCTGGAACTCAGACAACAGCTTTTCTGGGCCCCTGGCCTGTTGAGCAGGTTCTTTTCTCTTGAATTATGATGAAATTTTGAATCCTGGAATGTCTTGCATTTGCTGTTAATCAGCTTTTGGATCTCCTAGTCATTCCCTTCAAACCTTCAAAACCTGTTCTGCTACTTGGTGGAGAAACCAAGCAATGTACTAGAGGACTGGAGTATCAGAAATAACGTAAATCACCTTTTTATCAAAATTTGGTGTAGGGAGATGCCAGGCAATATGCTGAAAACTTATAGCCACTTTCCTACTGAGCATTGTTTCGTCTGTTCCTTGATGCATGTTGTAGAATAGGATAGGATGTACCCTGCATGGTTGGTTACTTACGCTGGCATTTAGGGAAGCAATAAAGGCCCTCCATCTCTGGTGATGTTCAGGGCTTCCTTCATCATGTCAGTAGCTTCCTCTCAATTTTCACTATTGTTAGTCATGTATGGCCAGGGTGGAGACTCGGGAATACTGCTGCACTGTGATGTAGAAAGATTCTTCATTGCTGTTCCCGTACCAGTCAGGGTTGTGAGCTCTGAGCTGAACCCCCAAACCAGGAAGACCAATGGACCACTCTTAGTCTGGCTTTTACCCTTTGACCTGTTTGGCATGGGGACTCTACCAAAAGCCGAAGTGTAAAGCCCTGACTCCAGCCAACATAGCTCTCCTTGTCACTGAGGCACGCAAGCCCCCAAACCCTACGACAAGGTTGTGGTCCTCTTGGAGGGCACAGTTGGCAATTTGGAATTATTTAGTACAGACAGGGGCTAATAATCTTGCACAATGTTCTAGCCACTTATTATTAAAAATCTGAATTGGGACTTTACAATTTAAATCAAGGTGTGGCCTCTAATATGAGCTTAAAGTGTACATTAATATAGTAACTTCGGCATTGTACTTCGAATATGAAATGCTCCAGCAGGCAAAGGTTTCAAGCTAAACTGCTTTTAATTAATATTATCTTCTATAAAGATAATAAATATATTTCTTCTAAGAATATGGATGCTGCTATGTAATGTAGATTTTCGATATAGACAAAACCTCTGATCGCTGATAGAATATACCCTCAGTAGCCACTTATTAGGTACCACCTGTACCGAATAAAGTGGTCACGGTGTATATGTCTGTGGTCTTCTGCTGCTGTAGCTCAAGCCCTTCAAGGTTCAACAAATTAGTTGCAACCTGGAGGCCAGGTCATTGAGTATTTAAAGTGAAGGTTGATAGATTCTTGATTAATCAGGGCATGAAACGTGACGGGGAGAAGGCAGGAGAATGGGGGTTGAGAAGGAAATGGATCAGCCATGATCAAATGGTAGAGCAGTCTCAATGGGCTGAATGACCTAATGTCTTCTGGTGTTGTGCATTCAGAGATGCTCTTCTGCACACCATTGTTGTAACACGTGATTATTTGAGTTACTGTTGTCTTCCTCTCAGCTTGAACCAGCCTGGCTATTCTCCTCTGACCTCTCTCATTAACAAGGTGCTTTCACCACAGAACTGATGGTTACTGGATGTTTGCTTTTTGCATCATTCTCTGTAAACTCTAGAGAATGTATGTGTGAAAATCCTGGGAGATTAGCAGTTTGAGATACTCAAACCACCTCGTCAGGCACCAACGATCATTCCATGGTCAAAGTCAATTAGATCACGTCACATTTCTTTCCCCATTCTGTTGTTTGGTCTGAACAGCAACTGAACCTCTTGACCATGTCTGCATGGTTTTATGCATTGAGTTGTCCAACAGTATCCAAAGTGGTGTACTTGTTATTGAGGGGAACAGCCACAGGGATACCCTGCACTTTCTGCCTGTATATAGACTCAAGGCTGATACCTGCTTTATAGCTGTATCTCAGATTATATGATTTGACAAGACTGACAGCAAACCCCATATGTTTTGTAAACAAATAAAGCCTGACAAAATTAGGACAATGTAATATATAAAGCTCCAGGCAAAGAGAACAGTGTTAAGAAAAATATCTGAACTGCAGTTAGTGAACTCTGTGGTACTTCATTTTGGCTGAGTGGTTTCTTAGTTAGGTTTCAACTCCCTGGGTATTTCTGGCTGTTATATGCCATGTACTTAACACTGCCTTTCTCACTACTGTTTGGATAATTCAATTACTGATCATGGTGATTGAAAGTCCAATTTTTTCTAGCTCTGACATCTTTTGCATTCAGCCAAGAGCTTCCAAGGAAATGCTGGAACCTGAATTGCATTCCAAGATCAACTCCTACGTCTTTCACAGCTCTACTTTTCCAATCTCGCAGTATTAATCTTGGGTCTGTTCAGTTCTGTAGTTCTGTCATAGAATCCTGGTGGCCTCTCTAGTGTATTAAAAAGAAAGCTGTGCCAATATTTTCTGGAGCAATAAGCTTCTGGTGGTTGTGTAAATTTATTTTGAAATTGTTGACTTTATCATGAAGATGAACTTATTTATTGTTTATTTATACAGCATGGAATAGGCCCTTTAAGCTACACTGTCCAGCAATCCCCTCATTTAACCCTAGCCTAACCATAGGACAGCTTACAATGACCAATTAATCTACCAGCTGGTATGTCTTTGGACTGTGGGAGGTAACTGGAGCACCCAGAGGAAATCCACGCAGTCATGAAGAGAACGTTCAAACTGCTTACAAGCAGCAGTGGGTATTGAACCTAGGTCGCTTGTAGTGTAACATGTTCTGCTAACCACTCTGCTACTTATCATTGACTTTATCTTAAGATTGCTGACGACAGTGCAGGGGCCTAGGTCTTCTAATATACAGTAACAGATCAAAACAAACTCAGTGGATCAAATTGTAACTGTATTACTTGTCAGAGAAAGTTTACCTCTGTACATTAAGTCATTGGTAGATAGCTTCCATCTTACAAATGAAAACAGCTCATTTTCATACCATTACAAAGTTCAGTAATTCATCAACTTCATGTCTTTGAGGTTGTTTCATTCCACAATTGCATTCCTCCCTTATCTGCATCTGTCTTAAATGAGTCCATTTGTCTGATGAGGCTTCTGTCCCCCTCCCCCCACGAAAGCTGCATCCTATTTTTTTGCTCTGTTGTCATAACACTCCCTGCCATAAAATACCCCCATTAACAAGCCAGCAAAGCACTCTGGGATCGCACAGGTTCAATTTTGTCATACGTTTTACAAAAGTTGTAACTTCACAAAGTCTTCAGGATCTCGGATATATTTCCACAACTTCTAGCACAAAATTGCGCAAGGACCACAGCCCAGTGTTTCCATTAACATGTAGATGATCCCTGTAAGGTTGCAGCTCATGACCAACAGGTACAATAACAACCTTTGAAAGACAGGTGGGACAGGTACATGGACAGGACAAGTCTACATGACTTAGGCCAGGGGTCCCCAACCTTTTTTGCACTGCGGACCGGTTTAATATTGACAATAGTCTTGCTGACCGGGTGGGGCGGGGGTGGGAAGGATTGCCAACGGACAAGAGTAGCAGTCAAATACAATGACCATGAAGCCTTGCGCGGGCACCAGTGCGGATGTGTGCGCCTGCTGATTTCCCCCGCCCCCCCGCAAATTGATTTTGGCGATTCTGTTCGGGGGGGGATGTTAAGCGCGACCAGAATATCGGTGATAAGTGGCTAATACACTCAGTTTCATTTCTAAAAGGGTTTATCTAATGAATTTAATATGAAACACACAGCGCATATTTTCCTCTCATGAATACAGTGATAAGTCAATTATCAGGGGAGGACAGGGGAGCTTGAAGTAAGTATTGAACGAACTTCCAGTAAAAGTGGCAGAAAGAGGTTCGATATTATCATTTAAAGAAAAATTGGATAGGTATGTGGACAGGAAAGGAATGGAGGGTTGTGGGCTGAGTGCAGATCGGTGGGATTAGGTGAGAGAAGCGTTCGGCACGGACTAGAAGGGCAGAGATCGCCTGTTTCTGTGCTGTAATTGTTATATGGTTATATAAGTCAATAGCATCATAACATTTTAAGTAACGTTTGGATATGAAACACACAGCGCATATTTTCCCTGTATGAACATATAAAATCAAAGCAACACACCAATATCGCTGAATCAGTGGGAGCCCTGGGCTTGTTTTCCTGCAACAACAGGGTCCTATCGAGGGGTGATGGGAGACAGCGATACTCGAAAGGGGTTCCTTATGTCCATTCTATTCCGCAATTTAGTTTTCGTTGCATTCATTGCAGAAAACTCCGCTTCACAGAAATATGTTGGAAGCAACGTTTTCAGTGCTTTCGTGGCTATCTCAGGATATTTAGTCTTGACTTTGATCAGGAATGCCAGCAGAGATGTTATGTCAAACATACTTTTCAGCACGCTGTCATTTGCAAGCTCGAGGAGTTGATCTCCTTCCCGTGCTGACATGGCTGACGTGCGGGTAATGACCTTGCATGCATAATGGCTCAACAGTGGGAGTGACAGGGAATGAGGAAAGGTGCAGCTGACTCATATCGCCAAATCATATCGTTTCCTCACGGCCCGGTAGCGCATGCTTTGTGGCCCGGTACTGGTCCGCGGCCCGGTGGTTGGGAACCGCTGACTTAGGCCAAAGACTAACAACTGGCAACAGCTTGGATGGGCATATTGATTGGCATGGAGTTGTTTGGCTAAAGGGCCTTTTTCTCCGTTGTATGACCACTGTTCTCTCTAAGGTGTGCAGCTGTATAGTAACTGAAATCTCCTTGCACACATAGCCTTTGTTGCTGCACAGCTGAAACTTTCTTTAATATAACATTAATATAGGGCAGCATGGTAGCCTAGTGGTTAGCACAACGCTTTACAGTACCAGCGACCCAGGTTCAATTCCTGCCACTGCCTGTAAGGAGCTTCTACATTCTCCTCATGACTGTGTGGCTTTCTTCCAGATGCTCTGCTTTCCTCCCACAACAAAGCCGTACTGGTTGGTAGGTTAATTGGACATTGTAACTGTCCCGTGATTAGGCTAGGGTTAAATTGGGGGATGCTGGGTGATGCGACTCGAAGGACTGGAAGGGCCTATTCACTGTATATTGATATGTAAATAAATATAAAGGGCTGCACAGTTTTCAGGGAGTGGAAAAAAATTCCTTCTTGGAGCAATGGTTGGTCTGCGCAGCTGTAAAAAAATAGCGAACAATGGCCTGCAGTGGTCAATTAACCTACCAACCTTGCATATCTTTAGGGTATGAGAAGGAAATAGAGCATCTGTAAGAAGACTGCTAGCTCCATTGTCTGTTCAGTTGCTGGGCATGAATATTAATGCTGGCAGCTGTAGCCAGGAAGATTGTTTTGGCAAACACAAAAAAACTGCAGATGCTGGAAATCCAAGACAACACACACAAATCGCTGGATGAACTCAGCAAGTCAGGTAGCATCCTTGGAAATGAATAAATAGTCAATGTTTTGGGCAGAGGCTGAAACGTCAACTGTGAGGCGACACTTTACCTGTGAGTTGGCTGGGGTGATATATTGCGTCCGGTGCTCCTGATGTGGCCGTCTATACATTGGTGAGACCCGACGCAGACTGGGAGATTGTTTCGCTGAACACATACGCTCTGTCCACCAGAGAAAGCACAGTGGCTACACATTTTAATTCCATGACCCATTCCCATTCTGATATGTCTATCCATGGCCTCCTCTACTGTCAAGATGAAGCCACACTCAAGTTGGAGGAACAACACCTTATATTCTGTCTGGGTAGCCTCCAACCTGATGGCATGAGCATTGACTTCTCAAACTTGCGCTAATGCCCCACCTCCCCCCGTACCCCATCTGTTATTTATTTATGTGTACACATTCTTTTTTTCTCTCTCTCCTTTTTCTCCCTCTGTCCCTCTCACTATACCCCTTGCCCACCCTCTGGGCTCCCCCCCCACCTTTTCTTTCTCCCTAGGCCTCCTGTCCCATGATCCTCTTGTATCCCTTTTGCCAATCAACTGTCCAGCTCTTGGCTCCATCCCTCCCCCTCCTGTCTTCTCCTATCATTTCGGATCTCCCCCTCCCCCTCCCCAATCTCTTACTAGCTCTTCTTTCAGTTAGTCCTGACGAAGGGTCTCGGCCCGAAACGTCGACTGTACCTCTTCCTATAGATGCTGCCTGGGCTGCTGCGTTCACCAGCAACTTTGATGAGTGTTGCTTGAAATTCCAGCATCTGCAGATTTCCTCGTGTTTCCGTCAACTGTTTGTTTATTTTCATGGATGCTGCCTGACCTGCTGAGCTCTTCCAGCATTTTGTGTAGATTTGTTTTGGCTCTTAGAAGAAGCTGAGGGAGAAGCCTTTGCTGAGGTGATGTGGAGTGACAAGGGAGTTGAAGATTAGATAATGAAGGAGATGAAAACGTGATAGGGTGAGCATGGGCTGAAGTGGGTGCCAAGAGCTTGTACTGGGCAGCATCGCACTGATACCTGCAAAGTCACACATTGTCTGCCACTATAAATATTTTCTTGCCTGTCATTGGTGCAGTGAGGTTAATACTTGAAGCCTTGCTTTCAGTATGTCATGGGCTTTCTCTACAGAAACCTAGATTTGAATTAAATTGGTATTCAGATGTAGTTTGCCTCTTCACAGGCAATTAGTCTGCTCAATATATTTGTAAGTATCGGATCTTTGCAGATAAAGTTCAAGCCTGCTGCCTGTTAGAAAAATGTTAAATGTGTTTGTCTAAACTATGGGCTACTATGTCATAATGGGAGGCAGCATAAAGGTCTGGATATATTGTGTGTGCTTACATTTTCCTAGCAGTCATTAGCCCAGTTATTAAAGAATCTATTGATTGTTTAAAAAAAATAAATTTTGTGGGATTGAAATTGACTTCCATAGCAAGTTGGATATTCCTGTCATTATGAATGACTCCTTTTAGGATATTGTAGTTTGTGGTTCATTAAAAATAAAATGGATTGTAACATTCAAATCTAATAGATGTGTTTTATGCACAATTGTAATATTTTGTTATTTAGCAAGAACTTCTCTATTTAACCTTTTCAGGAACAAAAGTGTGATCTCCCTAATCACTTACGTCATTACAGTTAGGACAAATATAGGTCCCTTACAGTCGGAAACAAGTGAATTGATCATGGGGAACAAGGACATGGCAAACAAATTGAATAATTACTTTGGTTCTGTCTTAACTAAGGAGAACATAAATAATCTTCCGGAAATAGTAAGGGACCGAGGGTCTAGTGAGATGGAGGAACTGAGGAAAATACATTTTAGTAGGGAAGTGGTGTTAGGTAAATTGAAGGGATTAAAGGCAGATAAATCCCCAGGGCCAGATGGTCTGCATCCCAGAGTGCTTAAGGAAGTAGCCCAAGAAATAGTGGATGCATTAGTGATAATTTTTCAAAACTCTTTAGATTCTGGATTAGTTCCTGAGGATTGGAGGGTGGCTAATGTAACCCCGCTTTTTAAAAAAGGAGGGAGAGAGAAACCGGGGAATTATAGACCAGTAAGCCTGACATCGGTGGTGGGGAAAATGCTAGAGTCAGTTATCAAAGATGTGATAACAGCACATTTGAAAAGCGGTGAAATCATCGGACAAAGTCAGCATGGATCTGTGAAAGGAAAATCATGTCTGACGAATCTCAGAATTTTTTGAGGATGTAACTAGTAGAGTGGATAGAGGAGAACCAGTGCATGTGGTATATTTGGATTTTCAAAAGGCTTTTGACAAGGTCCCACACAGGAGATTAGTGTGCAAACTTAAAGCACATGGTATTGGGGGTAAGGTATTGATGTGGATAGAGAATTGGTTGGCAGACAGGAAGCAAAGAGTGGGAATAAACGGGACCTTTTCAGAATGGCAGGCAGTGACTAGTGGGGTACTGCAAGGCTCAGTGCTGGGACCCCAGTTGTTTACAATATATGTTAATGACCTAGACGAGGGAATTAAATGCAGCATCTCCAAGTTTGCGGATGACACGAAGCTGGGCGGCAGTGTTAGCTGTGAGGAGGATGCTAAGAGGATGTAGGGTGACTTGGATAGGTTAGGTGAATGGGTAAATTCATGGCAGATGCAATTTAATGTGATATAAATGTGAGGTTATCCACTTTGGTGGCAAAAACAGGAAAACAGATTATTATCTGAATGGTGGCCGATTAGGAAAAGGGGAGGTGCAACGAGACCTGGGTGTCATTATACACCAGTCATTGAAAGTGGGCATGCAGGTACAGCAGGCGGTGAAAAAGGCGAATGGTATGCTGGCATTCATAGCGAGAGGATTCGAGTACAGGAGCAGGGAGGTACTACTGCAGTTGTACAAGGCCTTGGTGAGACCACACCTGGAGTATTGTATGCAGTTTTGGTCCCCTAATCTGAGGAAAGACATTCTTGCCATAGAGGGAGTACAAAGGAGGTTCACCAGATTGATTCCTGGGATGGCAGGACTTTCATATGATGAAAGACTGGATTGACTAGGCTTATACTCTCTGGAATTTAGAAGATTGAGGGGGGATCTTATTGAAACGTATATAATTCTAAAGGGATTGGACAGGCTAGATGTAGGAAGATTGTTCCCTATGTTGGGGAAGTCCAGAACGAGGGGTCACAGTTTGAGTGTAAAGGGGAAGCCTTTTAGGACCGAGATGAGGAAAAACTTCTTCACACAGAGAGTGGTGAATCTGTGGAATTCTCTGCCGCAGGAAACAGTTGAGGCCAGTTCATTGGCTATATTTAAGAGGGAGTTAGATACGGCCCTGTGACTAAAGGGATCGGGGGTATGGAGAGAAGGCACAGGGTTCTGAGTTGGATGATCAGCCATGATCATACTGAATGGCGGTGAAGGCTTGAAGGGCCGAATGGCCTACTCCTGCACCTATTTTCTATGTTTCTATGTCACTTAGATGTGTTTCAATTTGCTATTGAAACTGAATTAAGTATTTGTGTTGCCATTCAACATTTATTGTAAAGTTCAGCCTTGCTGCTGGTTATTATCAATGGGCAAATTTGTATGGATTAAACTGTGTTTTCTTACTGGTCTAGCAGTTTGGGTAGCTCAATGTTCAAAGTAAATTTATTATGTACAAAGTATGGAGTGATCTTTTTTTAACAACATATTTATTGACTTGTGAGAATAAAATCAGGTCTATGAGGTGTTATGTAGTTGATGGATAAGTGTTTGCAGGTTGGAGGCCGGTGACTAGTGGTGTGCGTCAGGGATCTGTACTGGATCCAATGTTGTTTGTCATATACATTAATGATCTGGATGATGGGGTGGTAAATTGGATGAGTAAGTATGCAGATGATACTAAGATAGGTGGCGTTGTGGATAATGAAGTCGGTTTTCAAAGCTTGCAGAGAGATTTGGGCCAGTTAGAAGAATGGGCTGAAAGATGGCGGATGGAGTTTAATGCTGCTAAGTGTGAGGTGCTACATTTTGGTTGGACTAATCAAAATAGGGCATATATGGTAAATGGTAGGGCATTGAGGAATGCAGTAGAACAGAGGGATCTAGGAATAATGGTGCATAGTTCCCTAAAGGTGGAATCTGATGTGGATAGGGTGGTGAAGAAAGCTTTTGGTATGCTGGCCTTTATAAATCAGAGCATTGAGTATAGGAGTTGGGATGTAATGTTAAAATTGTACAAGGCATTGGTGAGGCCAAATTTGGAGTATTGTGTACAGTTCTGGTCACCGAATTATAGGAAAGATATCAACAAAATAGAGAGAGTACAGAGAAGATTTACTAGAATGTTACCTGGGTTTCAGCACCTAAGTTACAGAGAAAGGTTGAACAAGTTAGGTCTTTATTCTTTGGAGCGTAGAAGGTTGATGGGGGACTTGATAGAGGTATTTAAAATTATGAGGGGGTAGATACAGTTGACGTGGATAGGCTTTTTCCAGTAGTAGTAGTAGAGTAGGGGAGATTCAAACAAGAAGACATAATTTGAGCGTTAAGGGGCAAAAGTTTAGGGGTAACATGAGGGGGAACTTCTTTACTCAGAGAGTGGTAGCTGTGTGGAACAAGCTTCTAGTAGAAGTGGTAGAGACAGGTTTGATTTTGTCATTTAAAAAGAAATTGGATAGGTATATGGACAGGAAAGGAATGGAGGGTTATGGGCTGAGTGCCGGTAGATGGGACTAGGTGAGAGTAAGCGTTCGGCACGGACTAGAAGGGCCGAGATGGCCTGTTTCCGTGCTGTAATTGTTAAATGGCTATATGATTATATACATCATCTTACGCAACCCTTGGATTTGTTTTCTTGTGGGCACGTTCAGTAAATCCAAGAACCATAATAAAATGAAAGACCACACCAAACAAGGTGGATAAACGACCCGAGTGCAAAAGACAACAAACTGTGCAAATAGAAAAGCAAGAAAAAAATAAGAATAAAAAAATTAATAAGCAATAAATATCAAGAACATGAGATGAGTTCTTAAAAGTGAGTCCATAGATTGTGAGGACAGTTCATTGATGGTGTAAGTGAAGTTGAATGAAATTATCTCCACTAGTTCAAGAATTGAGGGGGAATAACTGTTCCTGAACCTGCTTGTGTGACTTCTGAGGCTCCTGTACCACCTTCTTGATGACAGCAGTGAGAAGAGAGTGATGACCTGCATGGTGGGGGTCCTTAATGATGTATGTTGCAATCCTGCAACAGCCTTCTGTATAGATGTGCACAGTGGCGGAGAGGGCTTTACCTGTGTTGGACTGCACTATATCCACTAATTTTTGTAGGCATCTCCATACAAGGACATTGGTGTTTCCATACACGGCTGTGAGGCAACCAGACAATAAAATCACCACACATCTATAGAAGTTTGCTAAAGTATTAGGTGTCATGCTGATCTTCTCAAACTTCTAAGAAAGTAGAGGCATGGCCGTGCTTTCTTCGTAATTGCACTTGCTTGCTGGGCCTAGGACAGGTCCTTTGAAATGATAACACCAAGGAATTTAAAGTTGCTGACTCTCTCTACTTCTGATTCTCTGATGAGGACTGGCTCATGGAGCTCCTGAAGATAATGATCAGCTCCTTGGTCTTGCTGACATTGTGTGAGCGGTTATTGTTGTGGCATCACTCAGCCAGATTTTCAATCTCCCTCCTTTTTGCTGATTCATCACCACCGTTGATTCAGCCAGTGACTGGTGACATGAGCTGGATGCTACCTGACCTGCTGATCTTCTCCAGTGTTTTTTGTGTGTTGCTCTGGATTTACAGTATCTGCAGAATATCTTGTGTCTATGAATTAGAGAAGCTCATTGAGATTTGTTTAAACCTGGAGCCCACAGACCCCTCAGTTAATGGTAGGGGTCCAAGGCATTTAAAAGGTTAGGAACCCTGGTTTAAACAATCAATTCTGAGATAGATAAGCATTTGATGCTTGGAGAATTCTACATTATGTGATTTAGAGTGAATTTAAATGGAGGAAATCTTCCTAATTGAAACTATGTTACATCAATACTTTGTTGGGAAATGAATTGAAAAGCTTACTTGCAATGTAAGTCTTCAGATGAACTTGTTGGTTCTTCAAAACAACATTAACATGGTTTTATAGGTTCTCCCTGACGCCTGTTTGAGAAGTTATACTTTGTAAGCTTCAAGCTTTTTTTAAGTCTTGTTTTGACAGGGAATTTGTGCAATCAGTGTCGATTCATCATCTGTGTGTGCTTTTTTCACATAATTGAAGACAGGTTGCTGTTTACTGAAGTAGTCTGACATTAGGGGACGAGGTCTGCTGTTTCATGACAATGCACATTTCTTCTAAAACACCCTTTATAAAGATTACATTGTGGCAAATCTTTTAACACTTTGATAAAAAGAAGCTAAAATTCTCTATCAACCCAATTATATCAAAGTCTTTAAAAGTTTTTTTAACTGATTCAAAGATTAATTTATTATCAAAGTATACAACTCTGAAACTCTTCTCCTCTGTGTAACCATGAAATCAAAACAGAAAAGGAAAGCAGCACGATCATCAACCCCCAAATCCCCCCTCCCCAAACAAAGGAGACAACAAAAGCAGAACAGGCACACTACCTCCAAATCCCCCCTCCTGCATAAAAAAAATTGAACAAAAACGGAACAGGTGCATCAACCCCCAAATCCCTTCTCCCACACAAGAAAAATGAGAAAGATCGGGTGATAAACACAGAATGTAAAAAAAACTATTAAGCCTGGAAAAGTCAACATCCAAAACACAGAGAACCTGTGCAACACTGTCTGGGCACAGTGGCAGACGCTCACCCTCCATATTTGCCTCAATGTTTCAATCTTGCTCATTGCTTTAATCAGCGAAATGGAGTCAAGATTGGCTCGCACCCCGTCCCATAGCCTGCCCACCATGAGACTCGCGCATACTGCCTCTGTCTTCTGGAATCCTCTTGGAGACTGCAGAGTGCTGGAACACTTAAACAATCTCCAAACAGCAATCACAGGCTCCAATAGTTCCAGAATTACATCCAAGACAAAAAACAAACATAAAAGACATAAAAGAAGTAAAATATATGTTTTCATGATCTATCCAGAAGATGTCAACTGAAGGAGAGTTGTATGCAATCAACATCTTGACTGGAATCATAGAATAATTAAGTCTGAAAAGGAGGCAGTATCAGTATCTGGTTGCCCCACTATAGGAAGGATGGTTGAGGCTTTAGGGGGAGTGCAGAAGAAGAGTGCAGATGATACCTGGTTTAGAGGGCGTGTGCTATCATGAGAGGCTGGATAAACTTGGGTTGTTTTCTCTGGAACGGTGGAGGCTGAGGGAAGATCTGATAGAGGTTTATAAGATTATGTGAGGCAAACATAGTGTCTTTTTCCAGGGTAGAAATGTCTAATACCAGAAGGCATGCATTGAAGGTGAGAGGGGGTAGGTTCAAGGGGGATGTGAAGGTTAAGTTTTTTTACTCAGTGATGGATGTCTGGAATGCACTACCTGGTATGGTGATAGAGACAAATACATTAGAGGCTTTTAAGAGACGTTTGGATAGGTACATGGATGTGAGAAAGATGGAAGGATACAGACATTGTGTAGGTAGGAGGGATTAGTTTTTGGGGTTTTTTGACTTTCTTTTTAGCTGGTTTGGCACAATATTGTGGGCCGAAGGTCCTGTTCTTGTGCTGTACTGTTCTATGTTTAATGTCCTAATATTCTTTTAAACTTATACCTGAAATCTGTACCTTAACAACCTTCCTAAAGTTAGGCGATTGGAATTGAACCAGTATTTCAATTGAGGCCTCTCCAGCGTTTTATATAGATTCAAATAACACCTCTGCTTTCATATATATTCTGCTTTTAAGGAATCTAGGATTATATGCTTACTAACTATTGTAAACGTACCCTGCCAGTTCCATATACTTGGACATACATGTTGAGTTCTCTTCATTTGGGCTATGTGGACATTTAGTTAGGATGTTCACTTTCCCTGTTATGGGCATGCACACAAAAGTGGGAGGTGGGATGCTGGGTGGTAAAAAAATGGTAGTCTTGTGTACCAAACGTGAATGGAGAAAGTAAAGTTGTTAAAATGTAAGAAAATCTTGTCATTGTTTGAATGTTAACAGTGTATACCTAAATTGTTTTGTACACAATTTAGACCTTGAGACATGCTGTATTCTTCTGCTTTTATGTTTTTGTGAAATGTATTCATATTTTATCTATTAAATTTAATTTTCCTCTTCTCCCTCTTTAGTTAGCATATCTGTTGTCTTTTACAGGCTGTTATTATCCTCCTTGTTCTCCATATATCCAGGTTTCATGCTATCTGCACAGGTTTGGAAAATTTACCCTGCAATTTCCTGTTCATGCCTATAATGTAATGAAAATAAATGGTCCCATGCATTGACCCCTATGAATGCCACAGATTATATTCCAGTTTCTTAAAAATACAACCTTTGCCACTGCCTTGTTTTATCTTTTAAGTGAATTTCCTGTCACTGCTGCTATCTACTCTTTAATTTCATCAGGCTCAGGTTTGTAATAAGCCTTGTGTGTGGGATCTCATCAAATGCTTTTGGAAACTATGTATAAACACCACCTCTATTTCCTTTAGCCTTCTCTATGCCTCTTTGACCTTCTCAGTTGCCTTATCAAAAAATTCAATTGGGTTAATTGAACACTATTTTCCTTTTTACAAATCTCTGCTTATTGAATTGCTTTTTCTGCACCTATTATTTTCCCCCGATAAATTTTTCTAATAGCTTATCTAGAACAAGAGCTTAATTGCAGCTGGTAAACATGTCCCTGCACTCCTTTTGAACAAGTCCTTCTGCACCTTCATTTCAACCTTCTCCTTCAGCCTATCTACACCAGGTAACCTGTTTACTATAAGCATAACCAATCATTGGCTCCTTTATCAATTTTAGTCCTATTTTCTTTCTACTGTCTTTGCTGCTGTAGCACTCTGTTCCTTGGTATAAAATTAAGGAAAAAGTACTCATCTGAAAGAGTCACAGAAACAGGCCCTTCGTCCCATCTACTCTGTGCCAAACTATTTAAATAGCCTATACCCATCGACCTGTAGCAGGACCATAATCCTCCATACCCCTAATGTTCTTGCACCTATCTGAACTTCTCTTAAATGTTGAAATCAAGTTCGCAGGCATTGCTTGTGCTGGCAGCTCATTCCACACTCTCCCAGCCTTCTGATTGAAGAAGTTTCCCCTCATGTCCCCTTAAACTTTTCACCTGTCACCCTTAATCCATGACCTCTGGTTGTAGTCCTACGCAACCTCAGTGGAAAAATCCTGCTTGCATTTGCCCTCATAATTTTGTATACCTCTATGAAATTTCCCATCAGTTTTACATTCCAAAGAATAAAGTCCTAACCTATTCAATCTTTCCTTATAACTCGGGTCCTCCAGTCCTGGCAACATCCTTATAAATATTCTCTGTACTCTTTCAACCTTCCTTGTATCTTTCCTGTAAGTAAGTGACCATAACCGCACACAATTCTCTAAATTAGGCATCACCCATGTCTTGTACAACATAACATCCCATCTCCTGCACTCAATACTTTGATTTATGAAGGCCAGTGTGACAAAATATATACAATAAAATCTGAAAATACTAGTGATATAAATACAGCAGATCAGGAGAGAGAAATAGAATTGATGTTTAGGTGGATCCCTCATCGGAATTCATTTGGTATTCTGCCTATGCAATGCCTCTTGCCTAATTACTTAATTACTGTCGCTTACATTGATACTCATACTTGCTTCCAGCTTGCTTTGCAAGTGTGAAGTGAAGACATTTTGGTTTCCATTTTCTTCTGCCTTGAATCTTTGCTTGCCTTGTTTTACTTTTTGAATACCTTACCAGTTTACTACATTTGGCCTAGTTCTCATTTATTTGACATGTCATATAGCTCTTTGTTGGATGAACTTGCTCTTTTTCCTTTACTGCACATTATACTGGTTACTATGGGGTGGGGTAATGTAATTCTCCTAAATTTACCACTACTCAATATTTCTTATGCACTTCTGTAATTTCCTGGTGGATTGGCTTATCTACTCCTCACTGTTTGGTGACCTATAGAGTATTGTGTACGCTGAAGAGCATTTTAACTGGCTCCAACACCTTCTGGTATGGGGGGGGGCGGGGGAGGATCCTCTACAGGATCAAAGTAAGCTGCAGAGACTTGTAGACTCAGTCAGTTCCATGATGGGCACTAACCTCCGTAGTATACAGGACATCTTCAAGGCACCATCATTAAGTACCCCCATCACCCAGAATGTGCCCTCTTATTGCTACCATCAGGGAGGAGGTACAGAAGCCAAAGAGGCATACTCAATGATTCAGGAACAGCTTCTTCCCCTCTGCCATCCATTTTCTGAATGGGCATTGAACCCATGAACACTATTTCACTACTTTTTTATTTCTATTTTTGCACTGCACTACTTTTATAATTTAACTATTATATCTATTATATATTGTAATTCACAGCCTTTTCTCTATTATTATATATTGCATTGTACTGCTGCTGCAAAGACAACAAATTTCACAACATGTGAAAGTGATATTAAATCAGATTCCAATTCTGATCTTCAGTCATGTTTTCTTCGTGAACTGTTGTATTACTTTCTTCACTGGCACTATCTAACACCCTTACTGCTTTTGGCAATTTTATTATTCTTTACATATAATAGATGGCCACTCCCTTGTAATTTATTTTAAATTTGCCTTAGCTGCACTGATAAAAGTTAGGTAATAGCTCTTTGATCCCATTTCTTCTTGGAGGGCACTCGTGCACATATACACTTTGCTCTAAAAATCTGTGGCCTTTCTTGCTGCATACAATTAAATTGTGCAGCATAGTAACATAGTGGTTAGCACAACATTTGGCAGTATCAGTGACCTGAGTCCAATTCCTGCCCTTGCCTGTGAGGAGTTTGTACATTCTCCCTGTGACGGCGTGGGTTTCTTTTGGGTGCTCCAGTTTCCTCCTACATTCCAATGACACACTAGTAGGTAGGTTAATTGGTTCTTGTAAATTGTCCCATGATTAGGCTAGGATTAAATGGGGGGGGGGGTTACTGGCTGGCGTGGCTCAAAGGACTGGGAGGGCTTATTCCATGCTACATCTCAATAAATAAATACTCCCTTTCCTCCTCAAATTTTGACTGTAGCCCTTCTTCTTTCTTGGGTTCCAGTGTGAAAGATGATTCCAGTCTTCTCCCTTCCCTCACAAATTTTTCTTCATACCCCAACACTGTGCAGTATTTTTTGACCCATGGTGTCCTGTTCTCTTCTGTAGTCCCTCTGAGCCAGAGGTTCCCAACCTTTTTTTAATGCCATGGACCATTAAGCAAGGGGTCTGTGGATTCTAGGCTGGGATCACCTGCTTTAAGCATTTGTCTTTAATGCCAAGTATGTTTGAGAAGGAGCAATCTTGAGTCCTGCATCCCGTGTCTCTTCCTGTATTCAAATGGTCATCCATTAACTATCCTGACCTCTGAAGCTAGGAAATGCTTAGCATTTAAAAAGTAAGATTCAGAAATTTCTCATGTTCCCTTGTGACCTCTAGTGACTCCAGCTGCCCTCAAGTCCGGATATCTTGTGCACAAGTTCAGCTTCCTGTACTGGTCCTGTAGTTTAAAACATTGTAGACCCCCCCCCCCCCGCCCCCACGTCACTCTCCATACCTTTGTCTTTTCAGTGCCATTCAGTAAAGTCTTTTGTATGTTATTCAAATTAAAAAGTGTGCACTTTACACTTAAGAAACTTAACATTAAGTGGTCAGTTTTCTGTGGGTTAAGTATGTCTGTCAACTTAAGACATTTCTCCCCCAAAACTATCTTGAATAAAATGCAGTAATAACTTTTATCTACTGAGCACTGTACAAAGTGTAAAAAGCAACATCTGCTTTTGTGCAGTAGTGGTATCTTATCAAGAAATGATTTTACAATTGATTAGGTAACAGATAATAATTGGTGCACTGTAGTTAGAAAGCAAAAGGGTCAAGCTACAGAATGCTAAAGTAACTTTTGATGGATCATTCCAGAATATTTAATTTCAAATTACTGGATTGATTTGTAACTCATCAAGTTTTATCTTTAGGAAAGGTTGTATACAGATGGACAAATGGATACAATCAAAACTCAACGTAGGCTTTTCTTCCTGACTAAACAGAAGTGATCACATTCTGTAGATAGCCTTTTATTCTGAATTAACTGCAGATAGCTGGGCCCAAACAAAGTAAAACAGATGTTAATTGCACAATAAAATCAGAATCAGGTTTAATATCACTGGCATATGTCGTAAAATTTGTTATTTTGCTGCAGCAGTACATTGTAATACATAATAAAAACTATAAATTACAATAAGTATATAAAAATTAAATAAAGGAGAAAAAAATTACTGAGGTAGTGTTCACAGTTTCATTATCTATTCAGAAATCTGATGGTAGGGGGAAGAAGCTGTTCCTGAATCATTGAGAGTTAACTGTTCAACATTATGCATTTAACTATTTGGATACATGGTGAGGTTGTGGTGGTGGAATTAAGGAAAGATGATATTTCCTATTCTCAAAATAAATTGGGATTTTTTTGCTTAATGAGGTTAGGTTGACACTATTGGCAGTTACATTGTCAGCTTGAAAATTCTTTGCTGGCATATTCCTTGAGAGGTCATTCATTAAATTGACAAGTAGACATTATGTGCATGTCATGTGCCTGGCAGGCGTTTAGCTGCACAGATCGTTAAAATGTGACAGCATTGCATTTTACAGGAATTTGGGTGTCAGTTCTTTTGATTTTGTTTAGTTTAAAATCTCTTTCATTTCAGAGGTTGTGCACAAGAGTTATAAATTTAATCAGGTTTAACTGAGCAATATCATGTTAATCAACAACAGATTAAGGTAATTGTAGTTTATTTGATCCCTTTGGTTCAATGATTCAATTTAATATCAGAAAATGTATACAGTATACAACCTGAAATCCTTACTCTTCACAGACATTCACGAAGCGGAAGGAAAAAATCCTCCAAAGAATGACAGAAAATGTTAAATCCCCAAAGCTCCCCATCCCATGCACGAGCAGCAGCAAAAGTATCTGCCCTTCCCCTTCCCCCACTTGCTGCAGCAAAAGCATCAACCCTCCCCCACCATCACCACCAAGCAAGCAAGCAAAGGCCTTTAGAGACCATAACCTAGAGTCCATCAAAATCTGCAGTCCATCCCAACACTTAGACATCTGGACAAGCTCTCACCTCTCATCAGCAAGGTAGAGAGAGGTATTGCTCACTGTTTTGATATTACAATCTGTAGCATTGTGTATTTGAGTTGCCCCATTCCCCGCCCCCCCCGACTTGAGGGCATTATTTTGAGAGCAGTGTACACCACTGTTTAAATGTTTCAATCTCCTGCGATGCCTCAGTTGGTGACACTGACAAGGAAACCACAGGGCTGCATCCCAAAGTTTCATACATTGCGTGTATGTATTGGAATCTGTCTTTATTCTGCATGGATTTTGACTTCTGAAAGGATAGCTTTAACTTGGGCCACAACATGGAACAATTTGTTTGTTGATGGTGTTAATAATATTACATTAATCAGTTCACATTACTCAAACATGTCCAAATACTTGAGCTATGCGGCATGCATACCAAAGGAATTACCAGCAATCTTGTCCTGCAGCTAGAGGAATCATGAGATCAAAATGAGCTGTAGATAGTTACAGACTTAGTCAGCTCCATCATGGTGGGTACCGGCCTCCCTGGTGTCCAAGACATTTCAAGGAGCGATGCCTCAAAAAGGTGGCGTCCATTATTAAGGACCTCCATCACCCTTGTTCACATTGGTGTCATCAGAAAGGAGATACAGAAGCCTGAGGCACAGACTCAATGTTTCAGGAACAGCTTCTTCCCCTCAGCCAAGTGATTTCTGAATGGACATTGAACCCATGAATACAACCTCACAATATATCCTGAAATTACAGTTTCAGTGCACCAAAATAAAATACTGCGTACAACAAATTTCACAAATGCTTTTATAAAATGATAAAATGTTTCAAGTGATCACTAGCCGTTACTTATTTATACACATCACATTGATGCTTCTCTGTTTTCCTACTGTTATTTCTACCTGGCAGTTTCAACTGTTTAATCATAAGTAACACCTAAATTCTCATCTAAAAAGAATTGGCAGACTGGAAAATCCAGTTTGTCCATCAAGTCAGTTTTGGATACCATTGGGTTCCTTGCGAAGATGGAGAAATCTGGAATCAGAATCAGGTTTAATCTCACCAGCATATCTTGTGAAATTTGTTCTCTTTGTGAGCATTCCCTCCTCCCCCCATTCCCTCCCCCCTCCCCCCACATTCACCAGCCCCCTCTCTTTCCAGCTGTCCTCTTAAAGTGGAAAAGCCGTTGCACTGGGGCAGTTCCACTCTCTCAACACTGGAAGTCCGGGTCCAGTGGTATGAGTAGTCGTCACAACTAGGTCTTCCTTTGTTGTAGTAGATCACCATGACATCTTCTGTGCCTTGTCACGCCCTTTGCTCTTTACCCTTCCTGGCCATTGGATCTCACTGTAGATCTCATCCTCCTAGTCTGCAAACTTCACATGCTGGGACAGTCATATCCCTAACTCAGTGGGCTTGAGGCCCGCTGGCTACCCTTACTTCGTCTAATCTGCCTGTCGAAACAGTGTACCGACGTGTGGCCGCTGTCGCATGCAAGAAACTACTTGGAGCCCGGACGAGAACTGATTGTCGGTAGGCAGGCTGACCAGAATGAACAAGGCAAGCCCATTCACTGGAGGTACTACCCCTCCCTTGACATCCCATACTTCCCATTACTCAATAGAGATTACTCATATTTGAACTTGTACAGCTAAGCATAGTGAGGAACAGATTATGGCATCGAATGCATCCATCCAGCTGGAAGTAAAGAAAGACATTATAGTTCCTGGATACTCTCATCAGCACATGGAGAACTTACTGCCAGTGCCCATCAGTGGTCTGTAGCTGTGTCACTAAGGGTGCAGCCTTGATGCCCTCAGGTGCTGAGTGGTTGTCATGGTCCTCATAGTTAGTCTCCATACTCTGAGCTGTGCTGTAAGAGTGCCAATATCCCACAGGGCACCATGGTGGCGTAGTGGTTAGCGCGCCACTATTACAGCTCGGGCCCTCAGAGTCGGAGTCCCCTGATGTCTCCTGTAAGCAAGTTTGTATATCCTTTCTGTGTACATGGGTTTTCCCCGGTGCTTTGGTTTCCTCCCACAGTCCAAAGCCGTACCAGTTAATAGATTATTTGGTCATTGTAAATTGTCATGTGATTAGGCTAGGGTTAAGTCAATGAATTGCTGGGCGGCACGGCATGAAGGGCTGGAACGGCCTGATCTGTGCTGCATCTATAAATAAACAAACAAACACAGGGTGCATTTCACAACAAATACTGGCACAGCAGCTTGTAGCAACAAGGGAAGGTGTGAACCTGTGCCAGGTTACCAGCATCCAAATTCCTGGCACAGCAGCACTTGGCAGCGAGGAGGGCATGAGCTCTTGACAGAGCAACATGCAGGTTGAGCACATTTTATTGGAAAGGGCAGGTGTGTACACTTCAACAGGACAACCAAGAGTGCTGACGCAAATCTGTACTCTGCAGGACAGTGCTAAGCAAGGTACCAATCTAAACATAAGGCATGTGGAATGTTTGCTTGTGCAATTTTTGTTTTTTATTGTCGATGTTACCCCACAAAAACTGTCAAATTTTGTTAAACCAGCTTAAATTTTCATATTTTCAACAACTCAGCTCTTCCTCTCTCCTCTTCAATGCATGCCATCTGTTTTATTTTTAAATTTGATTGCTCTTTTCCAAATGAATGCCAAAATCTAAATATTCAAGAATATGCCTCATAGAGAAAATTTTGACTCTGTTTTAATGTGTGTACACTCTCAAGACTTGGTCTTGTATACTTCCATTGAATACACTGTAAAGGAACATTATTTATTTTAAGTGTTTAGGGTTTTTTTTGAACAGGATTCTTGAGCTCTGGAACATGATGAGAATTTTTACATTGGAAAAGTCATTTACAGTTAATTTCAATTAATGAAATTTCACTTCACAAGATTTTCTCCTGGAACGCAGTTGACTGAATGTTGAGAATAATCTATGGTGTAGGTAGGAGGGATTAGTGTTAGGGTGTTTTTGATTTTATTTTTAGCTGGTTCGGGACAAAATTGTAGGCCAAAGGGCCTGTTGCTGTGTTGTATTGTTCTGTCTCTTAATTTTACTGGAAATGAAGGACTTCTGTTTAAATTACTGTACTTTGATGTAAAAGCTAATAATTCTTTCAAATACAGAAATGATTACCAGCATTTGCTTAACAAAACATTCATAAGAATATGTTATCACATATCAACACTTTAGGCATTTTTAAAGGGCTGTTTTAGAAAGCAAAACTGTAATTGGTTTAGTATGTGAGTCTTTTTTCAACGTGGAGAATCATGCCTTCTAATATTCACCTTACATTTATTACTAGGTGTAATGGAAAAAAATGGCTGGCAGTCTGCCAAGTTCAGTGAGTGTAAAGGGGACCAATAACTCTATGTAGTTTCAATTCATCAATTTGTTACTGCACATGTAATAACAAGAATTATGGTTGTGTATTTGGCTTGGACCCGTGTTTGGCAACCCAAAAAGCAAGAAACCTATTTTCAAACTTAGTCAATAACCATGCTGCAATTCATGTAACCACATTTGCACACACACACAATGCTGGCAGAACTCAGCAGGTCAGGTAGCATTATAATACAATACTTGTTTTCTACTGTTCACAAACATTTTCTCATTAGCCATGTGTATGTATGTCATGCTAACATTATATTAAATAAGTGAGAGAAAGAAAATAAGCAAAGGACCTGCTTCTTAAATCTAATCTTCACCTACCATAAGAAACAGAAGCAGGAATCAGTCATCTGGCCATTGAGCCTGCTCGACACTCATTAAGATCATGGCTGATCTGGCTTAGACACGGATTCACCTACCTGCCTTTTCCCCATAACCCTTAATTCCCCTGTGATGCAAAAATCCACCTAACTGTGTCTTAACTTTATTTAATGAAGTAGCCTTTATGTCTCCTTGGGCAGAGAATTCCACAGATTCACCGCTATATGGGAAAAGCAATTTCTCTTCCATCTCTGTCCTAAATCTATTCCCCTAGTTCTAGTTTTGCTTACCATTGGAAACAACTTTCTAGTCTTTATCATATCTGTCCTTTTCATAACTTCATATGTTTCATAAGATCTTCCCTCATTTCTGAATTCCAGAGAATGCTTCCATTTCTCGAGTCAGGAAACTCGAAATAAAAAGCGACACTGCAGATGGTTATGGACTGGGAGCAGGTCAATGGGACTAGCAGAATGAAGTTTTGGCACAGACCAGAAGGGCTGAATGGCCTGTTTTCTGTGCTGAAGTGTTCTATGGTTCTATTGTAACAGCAAAATAGCGAGCTGTTGGTCTCCCTTCACAAGCTGGCAGAAGTGATACTTCTCCCTCTCATGTTAGTAAGAGAGAGGGGGCTTGAGACATGTTGAATTGTTGGGTGAACAGTGGTTTTTGATGGACTATTGATCATGCTCTCTTTGGGGACTTGTTGCTTGTATGGTGGGTGATGGGGATGCTGAAGCTTTTTGCTGGAATAAGTTGGCGGAGGGGGAGGGTTGATGCTTTGTGCTGTTTGTGGGTAGGAGGTGGGGGGGCTTTGGGGTTCTGTTATTTTTCCTGTAATTCATTCTTCTGGAATTTTTTCCTGTTTTGTGGATATCTGTGAAGAGTAAGAATTTCAGGTTGTATATTGTATACATTCTCTGATATTAAATGGAACCAATGAACTATGATAGTCCCAGGGATTCAATCTGTGTCTGTAAAGTACTCTGGGTCATTCAGAAAAAGTAAGTTTAAAAACTTATTTTTTCAAGTAGCTGTTATTTACACTTCACTCACTCTCACAGAGCAAACATTTCTCACTCCTCTAAATCAGGAAGCCAGATACAGTTCCTCTAGGTGGTTCAATTTCAAAAGCTGCCACCCAGCCCAGTACCGCATATTTGTGAATGTCTCCAATAAGTGCCAATCTGTGTCGGAAGCTAGGGCAGAGGCTCTGACTTAAAGAATCTTGCTGCTTATTTTGCCTGTCTTTAGTTGTACAGTTAGTGCCAGCATGAGACTTATCCACCCTGCTTGTTGTTCTGCAATTTAAATGACCTTTCAGTTCTTTGCATCTGAAACAATTTCTTAACTACAGTGGATTCCTGTTAATTGGGACACATCGGGGCCTATACGTTTTGGCCCAATTAAGCAGCTGCTCCAATTACCTGAAGTTTCAAGGAAATAGTTAAAATGTATAAAAACGACAAACTACTGATTAACTGAATAACAAATTAATATTTTAATGAACTAGCAGAGCAAATTAGAGAATTACCAGTACTATAATACTGTAAATTTGTAGTTTCTAATAGTTATTGGAGGAATTCATTCAGCGTATGCTGTTGTGTTCTTTTGACTATAAACGAACAAAATCATTGCAGACACCTGGTGCAGATAAGACTTCCTTCAACAATGCTTTTGATGTTTGCATCCTGCGAATCTTGATTTTCATTGTAACATTCAAGATGCTTGTTGATGCCTTCAAATTCTTTGTAGTACTTAACATGTTAAACTAGTGAAATTATTTAACTTTCACTCCTGGCCATTTCTGGCATCTTTTAAGCCTGAATGCTTGAAACTGCAGTGAGCAAAACAGTTCTAAATTGTCTTGCTGCTTATTTCTGCCAACTATTTGTATCAAAAATCACTGGGTTTTGAACATAGGCACAAGCTATTTAAAAGCTGTTTGCTCTGAGCATGGCGTAGTGTCTAATGGCCAGATAAATGCACACATCTGACATGTTAGAAGCTGTTCATTAACAGTTTCTTCTCCAAATTAAGCAGCATAAAGTCCCAAACAAATGAAAGTAATCCTGGCTATTTTCTTGATTAGTTTTTGTTCTTTGAGTTGTCCCAAATAACCAGCTGCCCCAACTAACCGATGGCCCAATTAACTAAAATCCACTGTCATCGTCATGATCATCGTCATCTTCATCATATTGCCAATATAGATAGTTTTGCTTTAACAAGGTAGTTGCATTTTTAATAAATCCTGGGTTGTAAAAAGCTGTATAATAGCAGAACATGTTAAAACTGAATCTGAATAAAACTTGGGAGACCAGCTTCTTATAGTTATAACAGTTTATTGCACACCCTCCTACAAGAGTTTGGGACCCAATTGTCAAAGGGAAGGCACGCAAGTACTGCCACTGCCTGACAAGTGGGCCCAGTCTCTCTGGTTACAGCCGTATATTTATACATAGTAAACCCTACTGTTGCAAGATGTCATTTGAACTGGTACACCCACCAAGTCTGTTGGTGCGAAACTTAGTTACAGATAAGAGAGTCTACTAGAACAAGGCTTAATTACAGATGGATGCGCTGTCCAGTCCGTGTCAGTTATTCCCTTTGCTAGGCCCTGACTTAATTACAGATGGAATTTCATTCCTGTCCTTATTGGTGAGTCCTCCTCCCCTACTCAAACAACGGCACAATGTGCAATGTTATCAAACTTTCAATGTCTCCCTGCAAGCTGAGGAGAACTGGTAATGAACCTGTCTTAGCTAACTGCTGTAGAGAGAGTTTACTTCAGTTCAAATATTCCTATTCAGTCGCAATTATTCTTTTAGCCAGAGGTTACGTAGGTTTAAAATGATTTTTTTTATATCCCCAATTCCTCAAACAGGTTGTAGTTGCCTTTGAAGCACAGATTTAAATTGGATTTCCTGATCTTGATTGTGGGATAACCTCTGTGGCCGATGTAATACAAGTGTTCCATAATCCATCAACTGAGCTATGAAAATGCATTTAAGCAAAAATTAAAACAAAATTTCATGTAAAGATATGAGAGGGGCTTCCTTCAACTCACACAAAATGCTGGAGGAACTCTGCAGGCCAGGCAGCTTCGGGCTGAAACGTCAACTGTACTCTTTTCCTAGATGCTGCCTAGCAGCTGAATTCCTCCAGCATTTTGTGTGTTGCTCAGATTTCCAGCATCTGCAGACTTTCTCTTGTTTGAGAGGGGCTCCCTCATCCATTTAAAACCACACCCCCCCTTCTCTGATTTCTCCTCAGCCTTTCCAGTCCTGAAGAAGAGTCTTGGCCCGAAGCATCGACTGTTTTCTCTTTTCCATAGATGCTGCCTGACCTGAGCTTCTCCAGCAATTTGTGTGTGTTGGTTTAGATTTCCAGCATATGCAGATTTTCTCATGTTTGTAACATCAGTTGAAATCATTTTCTTAAAGGAAAACTTAACTGATTCTAGATGCGTAAGACATGGATATGGTTCTGAATATGTGTGGTTTTTCTGGCTTCAAAGGTGGGATTGATCTTTCACCAAAGTATGACATACAACAATTAAATGGAGCATCTTTAACTATCTGGGTCAACAATGCAAGAAAAGCTTTTAAAGTTCAAAGTACATTTATTATCAAAGTATGTATACAATATACAACCTTGAGGATCATCTTCTTACAGACAGCCACAAAACAAGAAACCCAAAAGAACCCATTTAAAAAATCCAACAAACACCTAATATGCAGAGAGAGAAAAAAAAAACAAATTGTGCAAACAGTGAAAGCAAGCAAACAGCATTCAGAATGAAAGTAAGTCCATTGCACTGAATCCTGGAACAGTCAGAATAGGTCCTTACCCTCAGTTCATCACATAATGGAGCAAAGTGTCGCGGAACCCCCAGTAGGTCCACAGCTTCAGAGTCAGTTCATCACACGTTGAAGCAAAATGTCGTGGAACCTGGAGCAGGCCCACAGCTTTAGCCTCAGTTTATCACACAATGGAGCAAAATGTTGCAGAGCAGCCAAGCAGGCCTGCAGCCTCAGCCTCAGCCTCAGCCTCAGCCTCAGTGCAGCGAAGAGCAGAGCAAACGTTGCGGAAGAGTGAGCAGAACCAGTCTGACCCTCATCTCTGGTCCCGACACCTTGCCTTTTCAAATCATCTAGCTGGGCATAAAGTTGTCCTTTATATTCCTTTCGAGATGACTTGAATTGTTTTGCAGTCAGTTGCATGTTTTTGCAGTGCATCACTGTGTTATAATGTTGGAAATATGGTTTTGACCTGAAACGTTAAACTCTTTCCACAGCTGCTGCTCGACCTTTGCAAAACTTTTGTTTTTATTTCCCATTTCCAGCATCTGCAGCTTTGATTTTATTTGAATTTGGTGATTTATTTACTTTAGTAGATATTAATATGATAATGTTCCCTCTTGTTCTAAATCAAATCATAATACAGTGGCATGCAAACGTTTGGGCACCCCGGTCAAAATTTCTGTTACTGTGAATAGCTAAGCGAGTAAAAGATGACCTGATTTCCAAAAGGCATAAAGTTAAAGATGACACATTTCTTTAATGTTTTAAGCAAGGTTACTTTTTTATTTCCATCTTTTACAGTTTCAAAATAACAAAAAGGGATAAGGGCCCGAAACAAAAGTTTGGGAACCCTGCATGGTCAGTACTTAGTAATACCCCCTTTGGCAAGTATCACAGCTTGTAAACGCTTTCTGTAGCCAGCTAAGGGTCTTTCAATTCTCGGTTGGGGGATTTTTGCTCATTCTTCTTTGCAAAAGGCTTCTAGTTCTGTGAGATTCTTGGGCTGTCTTGCATGCACTGCTCTTTTGAGATCTATCCAAATGTTTAGGTCAGGGGACTGTGAGGGCCATGGCAAAACCTTCAGCTTGCGCCTCTTGAGGTAGTCCATTATGGATTTTGAGGTGTGTTTAGGATCATTATCCTGTTGTAGAAGCCATCCTCTTTTCATCTTCAGCTTTTTTACAGATGGTGTGATGTTTTCTTCCAGAATTTGCTGGTATTTACTTGAATTCATTCCTCCCTCTACCAGTGAAATATTCCCCGTGTCACTGGCTGCAACACAAGCCCAAATCATGATCGATCTACCCCTGTGCTTAACAGTTGGAGAGGTGTTCTTTTCATGAAATTCTGCGTCCTTTTTTCTCCGAACATACCTTTGCTCATTGCGGCCAACAAGTTCTATTTTAACTTCATCAGTCCACAGGACTTGTTTCCAAAATGCATCAGACTTGTTTAGATGTTCCTTTGCAAACTTCTGACGCTGAATTTTGTTGGGAGGACCCAGGAAAGGTTTTCTTCTGGTGATTCTTCCATGAAGGTCATATTTGTGCAGGTGTCGCTGCACAGTAGAATAGTGCACCATCACTCCAGAGTCTGCTAAATCTTCCTGAAGGTCTTTTGCAGTCAAACGGGGGGTTTGATCTGCCTTTCCAGCAATCCTACGAGCAGTTCTCTCAGAAGGTTTTCTTGGTCTTCCAGACCTCAACTTGACCTCCATCATTCCTGAGAGCTACCATTTCTTAATTACATTACGAACTGAAGAAATGGCTACCTGAAAACACTTTGCTTATCTTCTTATAGCCTTCTCCTGCTTGGTGGGCATGATTTATTTTAATTTTCAGAGTGCTAGGCAGCTGCTTAGAGAAGCCCATGGCTGCTGATTGTTGGGACAAGGTTTGAGGAGTCAGGGTATTTATAAAGCTTTGAAATTTGCATCACCTGGCCTTTTCCTAACAATGACTGTGAAAAGACATAGCCCTAACAAGCTAATTAAGGTCTGAGACTTCGGTAAAAGTTATCTGAGAGCTCAAATCTCTTGGGGTGCCCAAACTTTTGCATGGTGCTCCTTTCCTTTTTTTTATTCTAAAATTGTACAAAACAAAAATAATACACTAATCTTAAAATGTTGAAAAGAATGTTTCATCTTTAACTTTATGACTTTTGGAGATTAGTTCATCTTCTACTCACTTAACCATTCACAGTAACAGAAATTTTGACCAGGGGTGCCCAAACTTTTGCATGCCACTGTATTTGACATTCTTTAGTTAGAAACATAGAAAATAGGTGCAGGAGTAGGCCATTGGGCCCTTCGAGCCTGCACCGCCATTTATTATGATTATGGCTGATCATCCAACTCAGAACCCTGCACCAGCCTTCCCTCCGTACCCCCTAATCCCCGTAGCCACAAGGGCCATATCTAACTCCCTCTTAAATATAGCCAATGAACTGGCCTCAACTGTTTCCTGTGGCAGAGAATTCCACAGATTCACCACTCTCTGTGTGAAGAAGTTTTTCCTAATCTCGGTCCTAAAAGGCTTCCCCTTTATGCTCAAACTGTGGCCCCTTGTTCTGGACTTCCCCAACATCGGGAACAATCTTCCTGCATCTAGCCTGTCCAATCCCTTTAGGATTTTATACGTTTCAATCAGATCCCCCCTCAATCTTCTAAATTCCAACGAGTACAAGCCCAGTTCATCCAGTCTTTCTTCATATGAAAGTCCTGCCATCCCAGGAATCAATCTGGTGAACCTTCTTTGTACTCCCTCTATGGCATGGATGTCTTTCCTCAGATTAGGGGACCAAATCTGCACACAATACTCCAGGTGTGGTCTCACCAAGGCCTTGTACAACTGCAGTAATACCTCCCTGCTCCTGTACTCGAATCCTCTCGCTATAAAAGCCAGCATACCATTCGCCTTTTTCACCGCCTGCTGTACCTGCATGCCCACTTTCAATGACTGGTGTATAATGACACCCAGGTCTCGTTGCACCTCCCCTTTTCCTAATCGGCCACCATTCAGATAATAATCTGTTTTCCTATTTTTGCCACCAAAGTGGATAACTTCACATTTATCCACATTAAATTGCATCTGCCATGAATTTGCCCACTCACCCAACCTATCCAAGTCACTCTGCATCCTCTCAGCATCCTCCTCACAGCTAACACTGCCACCCAGCTTCATGTCATCCCCAAACTTGGAGATGCTGCATTTAATTCCCTCATCCAAGTCATTAATATATATTGTAAACAACTGGGGTCCCAGCACTGAGCCTTGCGGTACCCCACTAGTCACTGCCTGCCATTCTGAAAAGGTCCCGTTTATTCCCACTCTTTGCTTCCTGTCTGCTAACCAATTCTCCATCCACATCAATACCTTACCCCCAATACCGTGTGCTTTAAGTTTGCACACTAATCTCCTGTGTGGGACCTTGTCAAAAGCCTTTTGAAAATCCAAATATACCACATCCACTGGTTCTCCCCTATCCACTCTACTAGTTACATCCTCAAAAAATTCTGAGATTCGTCAGACATGATTTTCCTTTCACAAATCCATGCTGACTTTGTCCGATGATTTCACCACTTTCCAAATGTGCTGTTATCACATCTTTGATAACTGACTCCAGCAGTTTCCCCACCACCGACGTTAGGCTAACCGGTCTATAATTCCCGGTTTCTCTTTCCCTTCTTTTTTAAAAAGTGGGGTTACATTAGCCACCCTCCAATCCTCAGGAATTAGTTCAGAATCTAACGAGTTTTGAAAAATTATCACTAATGCATCCACTATTTCTTGGGCTACTTCCTTAAGCACTCTGGGATGCAGACCATCTGGCCCTGGGGATTTATTTGCCTTCAATCCCTTCAATTTACCCAACACCACTTCCCTACTAACATGTATTTCGCTCAGTTCCTCCATCTCACTGGACCCTCTTTCCCCTACTATTTCTGGAAGATTATTCAGTGAAGACAGAACCAAAGTAATTATTCAATTGGTCTGCCATGTCCTTGCTCCCCATAATCAATTCACCTGTTTCTGTCTGTAGGGGACCTACATTTGTCTTTACCAGTCTTTTCCTTTTTACATATCTATAAAAGCTTTTACAGTCAGTTTTTATGTTCCCTGCCAGTTTTCTCTCATAATCTTTTTTCCCCTTCCTAATTAAGCCCTTTGCCCTCCTCTGCTGAACTCTGAATTTCTCCCAGTCCTCAGGTGAACCACTTTTACTGGCTAATTTGTATGCTTCTTCTTTGGAATTGATACTATCCCTAATTTCTCTTGTCAGCCACGGGTGCACTACCTTCCTTGATTTATTCTTTTGCCAAACTGGGATGAACAATTGTTGTAATTCATCCATGCGATCTTCAAATGCTTGCCATTGCATATCCACCGTCAATCCTTTAAGTGTCATTTGCCAGTCTATCTTAGCTAATTCACGTCTCATACCTTCAAAGTTACCCCTCTTTAAGTTCAGAACCTTTGTTTCTGAATTAACTATGTTGCTCTCCATTTTAATGAAGAATTCCACCATATTATGGTCACTCTTACCCAAGGGGCCTCTCACGACAAGATTGCTAATTAACCCTTCCTCATTGCTCAAAACCCAGTCCAGAATAGCCTGCTCTCTAGTTGGTTCCTTGACATGTTGGTTCAAAAAACCATCCCGCATACATTCCAAGAAATCCTCTTCCTCAGCACCTTCACCCAATCTACATGTAGATTGAAGTCACCCATTATAACTGCTGTTCCTTTATTGCACACATTTCTAATTTCCTGTTTAATACCATCTCCGACCTCACTACTACTGTTAGGTGGCTTGTACACAACTCCCACCAGCGTCTTCTGCCCCTTAGTGTTACGCAGCTCTACCCATATCGATTCCACATCTTCCCGGCTTATGTCCTTCCTTTCTATTGCGTTAATCTCTTCTTTAACCAGCAACGCCACCCCACCTCCCCTTCCTTCATGTCTATCCCTCCTGAATATTGAATATCCCTGAACGTTGAGCTCCCATCCTTGGTCACCCTGGAGCCATGTCTCCGTGATCCCAACTATATCATAATCATTAATAGCAATCTGCACTTTCAATTCATCCACCTTATTACCTTAATTCTGCTATCTGTATTGTGAAATGAGATTTTACTTGTTTGAAGCAGTGCCATAGTGTGTGCATTGAAGCTACCTTTATGATTCCACAGACATTTTCACCTGTAGTATGTTTCAGTTTTTTTTTGATGTTCTTTGACCTTGCTTGGCAATATTTCTTCCTAGTTTCTGCTGGCTGTCATCAGAATCACATTTAATGTAACTGGCATATATCGTGAAGTTTGTTAACTTTGTGGCTGCAGTACAATGCCGTACATGATAATGTAGGAAAAAAACTGAGAGTTAAATTATATAAGTAGTACAGCAAAAATCAAAATAAAGTAGTGAGGCCGTGCTCATGGGTTCAATGTCCATTCAGAAATTGGATGGCAGAGGGGAAGAAGCCATTGAGAAGTGGGCACGTCCTGTCCTGGGTGTTGTGGGTCCTTAATGATGGATGCCACCTCTTTGAGGCACCGTTCCTTGAAGATGTCCTGGATACTACGGAGTCCCTTTTTAACATTTCCACCTGTATGTATCCTATAGGCTCTTGTTGTTTCACACTCTAGAGTGGGGTAGATAAAGACTTGGGGAAAGAACATCATGAAATTATAAAATTCACAGTGAGTGTATTCTAACTTTGTAAAACCTTTTTAAGAGTTTTTTTTGGCAGCTTGCATAATGTTTCTCCTTTAGAAACACTGACTCATTTTGTTATCTAATTCTTTAGAGAACATTATCTAATCCCTTCTGAAGGATAAGTATATTTTCAGCAGCTGAGATGCATTGAATATCTCCAGCTATTTCAACAATAATTACTTTGTTTCCCGAGGCCTTATTCTCTGAAAAGTGAGTCAGGCCTCTGCTTCTGCTTTTTTTTAGTAGCTGTTGACTGATGTACTAAGTGGAAATGACAGTGCTCTGTGAAAGGCCAAATGTATTAAACTTAACAGGGAGTGATCAAATGATCTAGTATTTGGAATGGAAGCTTATTAACAATGGTAGTGAAGTTTGACCAAAACAAATCTTTGTTGCTCTTTGCATATGTCTACATAAGTTTGTGTTTGAGGCATTATTGCTTATTACCAAACACTGAGTTTATATTAAAGTGATTTTGCATTAGTTATTATCCACCATAAGGTACTGCTTAATTTTTGGTTTTTATTATGTCTAATTACATTGAAGCCAAGCTTTTATTACGTTGTAGAACTTCCAACGAACCATTGACTTATTTTTATTTATTTCTGTAAGCCACGAGATTGGGAAATGCTGTTTAGATTGTTTCATTACAACATCCACAGGCAGTTGAACCCTTGCCCCGTGCCCCTCATTCTGGCCCCTTCAATTCCATCCCCCTCCATCTCTCCTTGATGAGAATGAGGTGGCCACAAAAATAAAATAGGTCAGTTCTGCTCCACTGGTGTTTTCTCCAGGGCTTTCTGCTTGCCTTAATCAATTAGGAGTTTTGTTAATCTGTGCCATTAAAGGCTTATCATGTACACGGAACCCTACATTGAGCAGAAGTCCATTCAACATGACAGATAAACGGAGGTGTGACAGCGTGCTTGACTCTGCTGTCTGAGTGGCAAATTTACATAACATAGTTCCAGATCCATTTGCCAGGCAGAAGTTGGACTGTATTCAATGAAAATATTGGACCTGGAATCTTCGGCAAGTCTCAATGATGACTACACCAGCCTTGGACTGACTTCTCAAGGGTGAATTCCACACTTAACTGCTTAACCTTCTATGGGTGTGGTGAATTTCTTGATCTTACTGGACTTTTGTCCTTTTGCTGCACAGTGGTTGGTCCATGAGAATAGACTAAACCTTTAAGTGCATTTTTTGAGGCATGCTGTCCATGCCCCAGCCAGGCACACTGCATAGATTTTTAGATCTTTTTGCTCTCAAAGTTCTTCAGTAGGTTCAATAGGTACATCTAATGTCAGAGAAATGTATACAATATACTTCCTGAAATTCTGTTTCTTCACAAACATCCACGAAAACAGAGGAGTGCCCCAAATAATGAATGACAGTTAAAAGTTAGAACCCCAAAGCCTCCCCCAGCTCTGCCCTCCCACGCACAAGCAGCAGCAAGGCAATGCCCCACCCCACCCACCACCAGCAAAAAAAAGCATTGGCACCCTCCACCGAGCACTCAAGCATGCAGCAAAACATCAATAAAGACACAGACTTGCAGTATCCCAAAAACTTAATTGTTCACCCAATAATTTAGCATACCACAGGCTCTCTCTCTCTGTCTTCTTAATAAGGGAAAAAGAGGTGTCTCCATTTTACAGTGAGAGGGGAGACATAGCAAGCAACTCGCTGATTTATGATGTTAAAAGTCTGCTGCGTCACTTTTTCTGAGCTCTGCGTCCAGAGAGCTCAGATCTCTGGACACACAGCCAGCAGCCAAACCGCTGCACCCAACGTTTCGTGTTCTGCTGTGACGCCTCAGTCGAGGCACCAGCCGAGAATCAGCCCGTCTCTGGAGCCGCGAAAATCTGGCACCCTGAAGAAGTGCTAGTCTTTTAGGCCGTGTCCTTGGGATATCAAAAAGTGGCCGGTCATGAGGCCTTGAGAGCAGGTCCCATTCCCGCAAAGAACCAAAGTCAGAGTGTAACTCCAGGTGAGGGCCTTCAAAAGAACCTTGAAAAGGAAAAAAAAGAGATATCAAAGATAGAAATAGAGCTGTTTCCGAAGGTGCAAGCAAAGGAACGGCGTTTAGCGCCATCTTGATTTTACTCCACACTCTGAGTTGGAGACATGTTGATTCAATGGTTCAGTGGTTCAATTTAATATCAGAGAATGTATACGATATACAACCTGAAATTCCTACTTTCCTCAAACATCCTCAAAACAGAACCCCCTCCAAAAGAATGAATAGCAGAAAACATTAGAAACCTTGAAAGTCTGCCCCTCCCCCTCCCATGCACAAGCAGCAGCAAAAGCACTAACCATCCCTTCTCCCCTCCACTCACCATGCAATCAATAGCAAAGCCCCCAAAAAGACCATGATCTAGAATCTATCAAAAACTACTGTTCTAGAAACATAGAAAACCTACAGCACAATACAGGCCCTTCAGCCCACAAAGCTGTGCCGAACATGTCCTTACCTTAGAAATTACCTAGGGTTACCCATAGCCCTCTATTTTTCTAAGCTCCATGAACCTATCCAGGAGCCTCTTAAAAGAACCCTATCATATTCGCCTCCACCATAGTCGCCTGCAGCCCATTCCATGCATTTACCACTCTGTGCGTAAAAAAAAAACTTACCCCGCACTCCCTCTGTATCTACTTCCAAGCACCTTAAAACTGCCCTCTCGTGGTAGCCATTTCATCCCTGGGAAAAAGCCTCTAACTATCCACACAATCAATGCCTCTCATAATCTTATGCAGTGTCTGTACAAATTGTCAACCAAGGCTAAATAAGCTGTCAGAAATGGATCAAGTGAACTGTTTTATTAAGGGCAAGGTTTTGAATAGGCTGTTAGTGCCAATGTATATTTTGATCCTGATTGGAGTATGTACCAGGTTCTCTTGCCAATTACTTTAAGTCATGCCCTTCAATTCTGATGCTTCTGGGGGGCAGTGTTTCACAGACATTTCTCAAGTCCGGACTCTCCTTTCCTGGGGAAAACATTTGAACATATAATTCTTTCTCGCAGCTTCTGAAGAAAGGTGCCTGTGTTTGACTCTACCCCTTCTCTCTCCCCTAACCCTGTCCCTCTCCCCCCCTCTCCCCCCCTCTTGATTTCTTGAACTTATGCTATTGCCTCCCCACTTTCCTTCACCATTTCCCATTCCCATTTCCTTCTCTCACCTTTTCTCCCTACCTGCTTTCTCCATTCGGATATCCCCCTTCTCTATCCCTTTGTCTTCCACCAGTCAAATTCCCAGCTCTTTACTTCACCCCTCCCCCTTGCCTGGATTCACCTGTCACCTACCACCTTGTACTACTTCCTCACCTTGCCCCATCATTGTACTCTGACTCTAATCTTTTTTTCCCAGTTCTGAAGAAGGATCTTGGCCTAAAACATTGACTGTTTACTCTTTTCTGATAGAAATTTATAAGATTATGAGAGACATAGAGTAGACAGGGAGTATCTGTTTCCCAGCGCTGAAATATCTAATACCAGAGGGCATGCACTGAAGGTGAGAGGGGTTAAGTTCAAAGAGGACGTGAGGGGTAAGTTTTTTACTCAGAGAGTGGTGGATGCCTGAAATGCACTGCCTGGTATGGTGGTAGAGGCTTTTAAGAGATGTTTGGATAGGCACATGGATGAGAAAGATGGAGGGATATGGACATTGTGTAGGTAGGAGGCATAAGTGTTTGTGTGTTCTTGATTTGCTTTTTAGGTGGTTTGGCACAACAATGTGGGCTGAATGGCCTGTTCCTGTGCCGTACTGTTCTCTGTTCCATGTTCTTTGAATCCAAGTTCAAGTTTAATTGTCATTCAACCTTTCACGCGAATATAGCCAAACGAAAAGGTGATCCTCTAGGAACAAGGTGTAACACAGTACCATCAGTCTCACACAGTACATATTGCACATACAGTTATTCTCATAAGTGTATAAACTGTTGTGTCATCCCTTGGCCCCCTATGTTCCGGTGCGAATTCCAGTCTTTCTAAGTTCTTATCAGCCTTTCATTCTGTGCAAGATGCTGGTATTTTCTTTTCACTGTACTTTCTGTTGCTACCACATCCTTCCTGTAAAGTGGTGACTAGAGCTCTAAGAACTACTCCCAAATAATCTGTTTTTCATCAAGCTCCAAAGTGACATCCCATCTATTCGACTCAATGCCTCAATCTATAAAGGCAAGAATACAAGTGGCTTCCCTGCCCTAGGCACATGTGTCACCATTTTCAAGATGTAATGGACATGCACCCCAGGTCCCTCTATACATCAACATCCCTCATTCCCGGCCATTTGTTGTCTGTTGTATCAGACTTCGACTTCCCTAAGTGCACATTGTACATTTCTGGATTAAATTCCATCTGCCAAAATTCGATTCAACTTTCCAGCTGATCTATGTCCCAGTGTATCTCAAACATGAGAAAATCTGCAGATGCTGGAAATCCAACGCAACCCACAAAATGCTGCAGGAACTCAGCAGGTCAGGCACAATCTATGGAAAAATGTAAACAGTCCACGATTTGGACCAAGACTCTTCTTCAGGACTGGAAGGGAAGGGGAGAAGTGAGAGTAGAAAGGTAGGGGAGATGTGAGGAAGAACTACAAGGTGGCAGGTGATAGGTGAAACTGGGAGAGGGGGAGGGAGTGAGGGGTTCTTTTTCTTCTATTGTCTTTTGTCCTCTCCTATCTGATTCCCCCTTCTCCAGCCCTTTATCTCTTTCACCAATCAACTTCCCAGCTCTTTGCTTCACCTTCCCCCCCTCCCTGTTTCACCTAACACCTGTCACCTTGTTCTTCTTCCTCCCCTCCCCCACCTGCTTACTCTGACTTCTCCCCTTCCTTTCCAGTCCTGAAGAAATGTCTCAGCCAGAAACATCGACTGTTCACGTTTTTCCATAGATGCTGCCTGACCCGCTGAGTTCCTCCAGCATTTTGTGTGTATTGCTATGTTCCTCTGTATCCAACTTTGAACAACATTTTATACTGTCTATGACCTACCATTTTTTTGTGATTTGCAAGTTCACTGCATTATCATCCATTCATTTATGTGTTGTTACAAACAGTGAAGGTCCCACCACCTATTGGTGTGGTACACCACTTGTTATGGACCTCTAGTCAGAAAAACACTCATCCTTCTTTAGCCGCTGCCTCCTATTCATCATTATGTGCCATGTCGTATGATGTGGGTGATCATGTTCCCATGATCATGATTGTTCTTGGCAAATTTTTCTACAGAAGTGATTTGCCATTGTTTTCTTCTGGGCAGTACCTTTACAAGACAGGTAATCCCCAGACATTATCAATACTCTTCAGAGATTGTCTGCCTGGCATCAGTAGTTGAGTAACCAGGACTTGTGATATGCGGCAGCTACTCATACAACCATCTATCATTGGTTCCCATGGTTTTATGTGACCCTGATCAGGGGGTTAAGCAGGTGCTACACCTTGCCTAAGGGTGATCTGCAGGCTAGAGGAGGGAAGGAGCGCTTTACACCTCCTGTGATAGAGATGTACCTCTTTGGTAGAGATGTACCTCCAGATCGCCTCCTATTACTAGGCCAAATTTGGATTAATTTTGCCAACAAGCCTCATCCTTTGTACCTTAACCATCTAATGTTCAAGGAAACATCGTGTGTGTCATGGTAATGTAGAGATTAGTATAATGTTATTACAGCTTGGTGCATCGCATTTCGAAGTTTAATTAAGGTGTCTTCTCTAAGTAAGTTAGTACGTTCGCTAGTTGTGTGCATGGGTTTCCACTGGGTGCGCTGTTTTCCTCTGATGGTCCAAAGATGCACTCTTTAGTAGGTTAATTGGCCATTGTAAATTGTACTGTGATTAGGTTGAGGTTAAATCGGTGAGGTTGCTAGGCAGTGCGACTCAGTGGGCTGGAAGCCCCTATCCCTATCTGTATCTCCAAATAAAATAAAAAGTTTCTTTGAAAGTCAGATATAGCATTTAAAGGTAAGATTGTATCTTGAAAGTCTCTTTAATCAGTGTATCACGTGTTGTATGTTGTTGTTCTTTTGAATTGTGGGCATTCCTTGAAGGCCAGCAATAAGTAACTAACCGTGCCTGGCTACACTTGAGAAAATGGTGACTCACATTCTTTTTGGTAAAGGTTTTCATTAAAACCCTTGAGCTCCAGAGTTTGGATTCATTAGACTAAAAGAATGGCGATATTTCCAGTTCAGGGTGGCATACCTAAAACAGTGAAAAGCTTTTCTTGCATGATGTTCATGCAGATCAAATGCAGGGTGACTTGGATAGGTTGGGTGAGTGGGCAAACTCATGGCAGATGCAATTTAATGTGGATAAATGTGAAGTTATCCACTTTGGTGGCAAAAATAGGAAAACAGATTATTATCTGAATGGTGGCCGATTAGGAAAAGGGGAGGTGCAACGAGACCTGGGTGTCATTATACACCAGTCATTGAAAGTGGGCATGCAGGTACAGCAGGCGGTGAAAAAGGCGAACGGTATGCTGGCATTTATAGCGAGAGGATTCGAGTACAGGAGCAGGGAGGTACTACTGCAGTTGTACAAGGCCTTGGTGAGACCACACCTGGAGTATTGTGTGCAGTTTTGGTCCCCTAATCTGAGGAAAGACATCTTTGCCATAGAGGGAGTACAAAGAAGGTTCACCAGATTGATTCCTGGGATGGCAGGTCTTTCATATGAAGAAAGACTGGATGAACTGGGCTTGTACTCGTTGGAATTTAGAAGATTGAGGGGGGATCTGATTGAAACGTATAAGATCCTAAAGGGATTGGACAGGCTAGATGCAGGAAGATTGTTCCCGATGTTGGGGAGGTCTAGAACGAGGGGTCACAGTTTGAGGATAGAGGGGAAGCCTTTTAGGACCGAGGTTAGGAAAAACTTCTTCACACAGAGAGTGGTGAATCTGTGGAATTCTCTGCCACAGCAAACTGTTGAGGCCAGTTCATTAGCTATGTTTAAAAGGAAGTTAGATATGGCCCTTGTGGCTACAGGGGTCAGGGGGTATGGAGGGAAGGCTGGGTTCTGAGTTGGATGATCAGCCATGATCATAATAAATGGCGGTGCAGGCTCGAAGGGCCGAATGGCCTACTCCTGCACCTATTTTCTATGTTTCTATGTTTCTAAATCATTACACAGTGCATCAGGGTAGAGTAAGATAAAACAATGAAAAATGAAGTGTGGCAGCTACAGAGAAAGTGTGGTGCAGCTAAACAATAAGGTGCAGATCATAACAATATAGATTGTGAGGTCAGGAGTCCATCTTATTCTAGGAGATTAGTCAATAGACTTGTAATAGCACAGTAGAGACTGTCCTTGAGCCTGATGTGACATGCTTTCAGTCTTTTGTATCTTCTGCTCAATGGAAGAGGGGGAAGGAAAGTACCTGTGGGGTGGGTGGGGTTTTTGACTATGCTGGTTGCTTTACTGAGCTGGTGACAACTATAGACTGAGTCCATGAAAGGGAGGCTGGTTTCTGTGATGCTCTGTGCTGTGCCTACACCTCTGCAGTTTCTTGCGATCATGTACAGAGCCATTACCGTACCAACCAGTATCATCAACATAGAAAGCTTCTATGGTGCATCAATAAAACTTACTAAGTGTCGACAGGAACATGCCAAATTTTTTTAGCCTGCTTGGGAAATGAAGGCATAGTGAACTCTCTTGGCTGTGGCATTTCTGCTATTGGATCAGGAGAGGCTATTGATTTGAGTTGCTTTTGTATTACAGAGGTGGTCTGAGAAAATAAAGGCTGTTCTGCCTGTAGCTGTGAGTCCCACTGTGTCTGTTTATAAAAAAAAATCTGTCTTTAATTCCCCGTGTGTTTCACTAAACCCTTCAGGACTTGTTCCTGTGCGTGCCTGGAACAAATTCATATCTTCTAAGACGAGACGTTCTAGGACAATTGATGACTATAGGAAATGCACTGTGGTTTTCTCTGCTGCATCAATACTTTCTAATGCTCTGCCCAAATGAAAGGATTTATCTTCTTGTCTCCATTTAATCCTATAAATTTATTTAAACACCTCTATCATATTCACTCAGCCTACATTATTCATTGAAAAAGACTGCATTTGCCTTGCCTGTCTGGTTGATTAAAAGCCCTTTAAATTCAGCCAGTTTTGCTGTACATCCTTACAGTCTTTTGTAGAGTATAACGTTGGACAATGGTGGTCCAGTGCCATCTTTTTACCAATGCCAATTGAAGTGAACCCCTTGACCATCAGCTGCTGCAATGTTATTCACCTCTGAGCAGTTAAGTAGTTTTTATTTAGAGATACAGCATGGTAACAGGCCCACAATTCAACACTGCCCAATTACACCCATGTGACCAATTAACCTATTAATCTGTACATTTTTGTTCTGTGGGAGGAAACTAAAGCATCTGGAGGAAAGTCACAGGGAGACTGTACAAACCTCATACATATAGCGGTAGGAATTGAACCCAGGTCATTGATGCTGTAATACTGTTATGCTAACCACTGTGCTACCGTGCTGAAGCCCAACCATGAAGGGAAGGCATTTTTATCTAATACTGTACAAAATGTAGTGTAAGATAAAAATAGGAATGTACACAAAAGCTGTGAAGTGGTTCTTTAGCCTTATTTAAATAATTTTTGAATTACTGGGGAGGGGGCAGAGAATTTGATTACAAGTAATAATAGTTTGGAGCACAGTTGACCATTATATTGAGCCACAATGCATTGCATTCTCGGGTACTCTGGTGAGGTTAGATTGTAGCTAAATGTTTTTTAAAGTCTTGTCCAGTTCACTTGACATTTCCCCCTTCTGTGCTGAAGGCTGTAAAACAATATGTAGAAGGCATGAAAATCTGACAGCATGTTCAGGAGTCCCACATTAAACTATGCAAGTGTAGAAATTCAGAAATTACTCGGGTCACTGTCATGGTATAGTGATAGTGAATACAGTACAGGTTTATTACCTCTTATCCAGAATCCAAAATTTTCTGAGCACTGATGTGACATTACAAATTCCACAAAACCCTCGTAGGGTTCCCAGGCGATGTGCAGGTCTCTGCTGTACCAAAGACAGTTTTGAGAGTGACCTCACATACTTGTATGTAAGTCAAGTCAAGTCACTTTTTATTGTCATTTCAACCATAACAGCTGGTAGAGCACATAGTAAAAATGAGACAACGTTTTCCAGGACCATGGTGCTACTTGAAACAATACAAAAACTACTACACTGAACTACGTAAGAAAAAACACAAAAACTACACTAGACTAGAGACCTACCCAGGACTGCATAAAGTGCACAAAACAGTGCAGGCACTACAATAAATAATAAGACAGTAGGCACAGTAGAGGATATAGTAGGTTGGTGTCAAGCCAGGCTCTGGGTATTGAGGAGTCTGATGGCTTGGGGGAAGAAACTGTTCCCTATGAACTGAAGTTAATGAAAAATAGAAAAACACTGCATAAAGCAAAAAATGAAGGTCTCAGTCGAGTACTAAAAGAGTGAATTTATCAACTTTGGCCTGAACATGTGCTACTTAATATATGTTGATCACAAAACAATAAAAAATTTATCACAATAAAGTGAAAATTGAAAGATATTGTTCATGAACAAAATTATTAAAACCCTTATATAAAACCACTCCCTCTCCCCATCATAGTTGTTGTGGAATGTGCGGCCTTTTGAATTCAATGGCAGATATGAAGTCCATTGCAGTGCTGGAACCTGCTAATAGATGCGGGGCGGGGGTGGTCATTCAGCTCTGAGACGGTCTGTGGAGGACCCAGCTCCATCACGTCAGATTGTGCTCTGACTGTGGCATGTTCACTCTGTGTGCTTCACACCATCTATATAAACTGTATGTGTAATGTAAATGGATCTCATGTTTAGACTTGGGTCCCATCCCCAAGGTATCTGGGTTTGTTGTCACTGAAGTTTAGAAGAATGGGGGGCGGGTGGGGGGGGAAGAGTCTCATTGAAACCTATTGAATATTGAAAGCAACACACAAAAAAGTTGCTGGCGAACGCAGCAGGCCAGGCAGCATCCCTAGGAAGAGGTACAGTTGACGTTTTGGGCCATATTGAAAGTCTTAGAGTAGATGTTTCCTATAGTGGGGGAGTCTTGGACCAGAGAGCACAGCGTCAGAATAGAGGGATGTCCGTTTAGTACAGAGGTGAGGAGGAATTTCTTTAGCCTGAGGGTGGTGAATCTGTGAATCATTGCCACAAGTGGTTGTGGAGGCCAAGGCATTGGGAGTATTTAAAGTAGGGACTGATAATTCTCAATTAGTCAGGGTATCAAAATTTACGGGGTGAAGGCATGTGAAAGGGAATGAGAAGGATAATAAATCAGCCTTGATGGAATGATGAAGCAGACATGATGGGCTGAATGGCCTAATTCTGCTCCTATGTCTTGCGGTCTTATACAAAAACTTAAAATATTTTATGAATTCTACTAAGTTTTCATCATACATGAGGAGGGCTCATTTGCAGGCTTGTGATAGAGTTTGTGTTACTAATTGAGTTACTGTTCACTATCTATAATGAAATAATTAACTAATGGAATTTATTTCCAACTTTAATTGGTATTGGACAAAACAATGTTGCTAGATTTTAGACACATCACCGAAAACTACAAGAATTTTTGTACTGGATTATCCTATTTTTTTTTAAAATAGCCAGAGCTCAAAGATAAACTATGTTGTGAAGATGACTGATAAAAAGATGGAGTATTTTTGTTTACATCCAGCTAAAGTGCAGAGCTGACTGAGTGCCAGAATACAGGACAAAATTAGTACAGTGACTTAATGGTGTCATAGTATTGGCCTATACGAAGGATCACACATCATCCTCATCAAGGGATTAGAAGTGGATAAAGTAAGCAATTTCAAGTTCCTGGGTGTTTGTGAGGATCTAACCTGGTCCCAACATATCAATGCAATTACAAAGAAGACAAGACAGAGGCTATATTTCATTAGGAGTTTGAGGAGTTTAGGCATGTCATCAAAGGCATTAGCAAATTTCTACAGGTGTACCATGGAGAGCATTCTTACTGGCTGCTCTCCATGGCAATATGGGGGTGGGGTGGTGTGGCCATTGCAGAGGATTGAAATAAGCTGCAGAGAATTTTGCAATAAGTCAGTTCTAGCATGGACACTAGCCTCTGTAGTATCTAGGACATCATCAAGGAGTGATGCCTCAAAAAGGCAGCATTCATCATTAAAGGATCCCATCATCCAGGTCATGCCTTATTCTCATTTCTACCATCAGGAAGGAGGTACAGAAGCCTGAAGGCACACACTCAACGATTCAGGAACAGCTTCTTCCCTTCTGACGTCTGATTTCTGAATGGACATTGAATTCATGAACACTACCTCACTACTTTTTTGTACAACTTATTTAATTTAATCATTTAATATATATGCTTATTGTAATTCAGTTTTTTCTCTATTATTATGTGTTGTTGCCGCAAAGACAACAAATTTCATTACATATGCTGGTGATATTAAAGCAGATTCTGATTCTGAATACAGGTGGATATAAATCATCTTGCAACCTACTCTGTATCTCTTGGCTTAACTAAAAAGACATGTGATTGATAGAATATTGGTTGCAATTTTAAACAATAACATTTTCAAATAAATTTTCATTGTGGCAGAGGCGATTAGAATGTACAGCTTTTCATTGTATTTCATTTCCTATATAGCTAACTGTATTTCATTTCCTATATAGCTAACTCCATTATATTAGTTATGTGATATCATTATTAGACATAGTCATAGTCATATAGTCTCAGAACATGGAAATTGGCCCCTCACCCTATGCTGACAAAGGTGTCCACCAAAATAGTCCCATTTGTCCACATTCGGTTCATATCCCTATAAACATGGCTTAATGTCTTTTAATTCTTATTGTACTTGCCTCAGCTACCTCCCTGGCCACTCATTCCATGTGCATACCATCCTTTGCATGAAGAAGTTACCCCTCGAGTGCCTTTTAAATCTTTAACCTCTTACCTTAAACCTGTGTCGTATGGTTTTTAGTTGCCCTCAGGCGCCACAGTAGTTAGCGGTTAGTACAATGCTATTACAGCTAGTGGCATTCTGGAGTTCAAAGTTCAAATCCGGTTCCATTCTGCAAGGAATTTGTCCGTCCTCCCCATTAAATGTGTGTGTTTCCTCCTGGAATTCCAGTTTCCTCCCCAGTCTAAAGATGTACTGGGTAGGTTAATCAGTCATTAAAATTGTCCTGTGATTATGTTAGGGCTAATTGAATTTGCCATCAGTTGCTGAGGCGGCATATCTTAAAAGGCCAGCAGACCTTCTCTGCATGGGATTGCTAAATTAATAAATCAATCCCCTAGGGAGGGAGATTGCAGTTACGCTACCTATGCCTCTCATGATTTTATAAACTTCTATAAGATCACCCCTGAATCTCCTACATTCCAAGGAATAAAGTTCCAGCCTTCCAACCTCTCTATGAATCTGCTCCTCTAGTCTTAGCAGCATCCTTGTAAATCTTCTCTACACATATCAAGATGACCAAAACTGTTCACATGGTTTATTCCCCTCATCATTCCCCCAAATGCTCATTTGTCTGCCTAAACGCTCTTAAATGTGGCGATCATATTTGTTTCCACTTGCTCTATTGGCAACTGAACCCTACCATATGCTGTGCTTTAAAAAAAAACTCGCCTCATAAATCTCCTTTAAACTCCCCCCCTCCCCCCATCTTAAAGCTATGCCCCATAGTATTTTCTTCCCTTCCCCTTCACTGGGGAAAAAGACTCTGGGGGAGAATACAGTAAGTAAAATAAGTGGGGGAGGGAATGGGACTGAGAGCCAGCATACATTTGATGGACTGGATAGGCTTCTTTCTTGTTGTAAGTAGGATGACATAATATGAGAAATAAGACTTGGACTTTTCTTTTTTTATATAAAAAAGCTGTAACTTTACAGCTTTGCTCTTTTAGAATACAATATATTGTGACTTGCTGTGGAGAAGACACTTAAGTAGAAATTGAATATCAGGTCGGACGCTTGTGTAAGGAGAGTTGCTGTGGAGATGTAGTTCTAGTTATAGGTCCTGGGGAGACATAAATCAAAACTGGCAGCATAACCACAGACACAAAATGAAAAACTGCAGAGAGAAACTGCTCCAGGAGTGACTTCTAATGTGATACCACATCCAACACCTAATGGAGTTAAACATCGTTATTGAACAGGTGGCAAATCCTTGGTGATTTGGTATGTACAGTAAAAATGCTAGGTGTTCTGAGTTCTTGTTGATTCCTGGATTTACTGAGTTGGCTGTGATCTTACCAGTCAGTTCAGGACACCAGAATCACCCACAGTGCCTACAGATAGGAAGCCAGAAATCAGATTTCTGTGTACGTTCACATTTTAGTTTAATTCAAATGCATTCGTAAGGCCAGTGGTGTTGTGGGGATGGAACTGGACTCTCTCACGGTGGTGTCTGAAAAGAGGATGCTGTCCAAGTTGCATGCCATCTTGGACAATGTCTCCCATCCACTACATAATGTACTGGGTGGGCACAGGAGTACATTCAGCCAGAGACTCATTCCACCGAGATGCAACACAGAGCGTCATAGGAAGTCATTCCTGCCTGTGGCCATCAAACTTTACAACTCCTCCCTTGGAGGGTCAGACACCCTGTGCTGATAGGCTGGTCCTGGACTTATTTCATAATTTACTGGTGTAATTTACATATTACTATTTAACTATTTATGGTTTTATGACTATTTATTATTTATGGTGCAAATGTAACAAAAACCAATTTCCCCCGGGATCAATAAAGTATGACTATGACTACTTTCATTAATTACTTAAGCCATCACCCCTACTGGGCCATAGGCCACTGACAGCAGCTTGCTAGAGTCCTCAAGATCTTGTGGCTCTTGGCGTTTCTGTAGCTCTGGGTTTTCAACAGGATGGGGTTGCTGGCCCCATGCCCAAACCCCCTCCTTTTGCAGTGTGCTTGGGACCGACCACGATGGAGTGCTTTTGTTGACTGGCCTTCTGATATTGATGTTCAGACTTAAAAAGAACAATATTTCTTCAAAGATGCTCCTAAGGTGCAGAAAATAAACTGTTAGAGCTGGGGTTCCCAACCTTGGGTCCACAGACCCTTTGCTTAATGGTATTGGTCCATGACATAATAAAGGTTGGCGACCCCTGTGTTAGAAAAACTTGGCAGTCGGGCAGCGTCATTGGAGGCAGGACAATGCTGCCTGACCTGAGTTACTGCAGAATTTTTTTGCTCCATACAGCATCTGCATTCTTTTGTCTCCAACTCCTTCCTAATAACTAATAATACTGTTCTTTGTGGAAACTGGATTGACATAATATTTTCAATAAATGAAAGTATAAGAGTGGGAGGAGAGTATCAGTTAATGTGGCATTTGTTTAGGTCTTTGGTTTGATAGAAACTTATCACGCTTAATCTGTAGGTAGTAAATTTATACAAAGGTGCAATATACTGTATATGTATACTGTACATATACATATCTTAGGCATGCATATATGTATAACTAGGGTGTCAAAGACTTTTGCACATTACTGCAGTAATTTTATGTATTGCACTGTACTGCTGCCACAAAAAAAAACAGATTTCATGACATATGTGAGTGATGATAAACCTGATTCTGATATTGGTCTCTATTGTGGACAGAGAGTGGGTAGGGGGCAGGGCGAGGGAAATCAATGGTTAGGAAAATCCACGCTACCCCCTCGCCCCAAGCACGCCTTCTCTGCCACCTGTCGTATACCCCTCCCACAGCACTCCACCCTTGTTGGTCCCAACATACTTTGGTTCCACAAACCTGTTCTCTCCTCCACACTGTTTCACTGGTCTTCCCCTCCCCCCTCTCGCTCCCCTCTTTTCCCAACCATGATTTCCCTCTCTCTTGCCCTTTCCCACTCTTAATATAGAGACCCATATCAGAATCAGGTTGATCATCACTCACATATGTCATGAAATTTGATTTTGCAACAGCAATACAGTGCAATACATAAAATTACAACAGTACTGTGCAAAAGTCTTAGGCACCCTAGCTACTTATATGTGCTGAAGACTTTTGCACAGTACTGTATCTGCATGTCCTATCCTAAAAAAAATCATTTCCATTAATTACCCTTAAATGATTTGATCCATCATTTGAAATGTTCTGTTCTCATTATTATATCTGTGATTTTTGATTATTAAGAATTAGATCCTGAACAGTGCTGATGTCATTAATCTTAGTCAGTCTACTGATGTCTCTAGAAGTTTTCTGTCAATAGCAGTAAGGCTGTTAAAATCTCAAGTACATGAGTGGATGACCATAACTGTTGGAAATCTTCCAACAATTATCATTTTATTCTATTCAGAGCTACCTACTTCAAGAGAATTGTCTTTGTCTATTGCAGTTTATTAGACCTGAACTTATTAACCTGTATTGTAGCCTATCACAATATAACTAAAATGACCCTTTTTATTTTTATTGGATTTCTCTTTTACTTCCAATAGATATTAACTGTTGTAAGCTGATTTTGTGTGAGGTGGCACATTTTAAATTCTGAAAATACTGCATGCAATCGGTATGAATTACCTAGCACAGTAACAGGCCTTCTGGCCCATCGACTCCATGCTGACCATTAAGCATCTATTTACACTAATCCTACAGTAGTCCCATTTTATTATTACCACATTTTCAACATTTTAGGTTGACCTCTCATCAAGACCTAGCCCCTCTCGCTATCCTTCCTCCTCTCCCACCTGCTTACTTTTTCTTACTGGTTTCCTGCAATGACCTACTAGCCTCTGTTTCACCCCTCCTACTCACTTCCATAAATTGGCAATCTTCCCTTTACACTAGAGGTTGACCCCACCCCCCCCACCCCAGTTTGGGAACCCCGTTCTATACTTTCACTCCAATGTGGTGACTCAACCTGAACCATCAGTTATCCCTTTATTTTGTTGGTCAGCATTGTACATAATACCCCCGATGTGCCCTCACCAAGGACGTATGAAATTTCAGAACTCAGACCCTTGATTTTTCTACAGAAGTGGTTTTCCATTGCCTTCTTCTGGACTGTGTCTTTACGAGACGGGTGACCCAGCCATTATTAATATTCTTCAGAGTGGTGTTGGTGGTCGCATAACCAGGACTTGTGACATGCACCAACTGCTCATATGACCTTCCACCACCTGCTCCCAGGGATTCACGTGACCCTGATCAGTTGGTGGGGGGGGGGGGGGGCTAAGCAGGTGCGATGCCTTGCCCAAGGGCCAATCTGCAGGCTAGCAGAGGGAAGGTGTGGCTTGCAACTCTTTTGGTAGAGATGTATCTCCATCCTGCCACCCACTCTGACTATTTTCTGCTGATTAATAAATTCCCTGATCAATAGGATGGCACAGTAGTATAGTGGTTTGCTTTAACCTATTACAACGCCAGTGACCCAGGTTCAATTCCGCCACTGCTTGTACGGAGTTTGTATGTTTGTCCTGTGACATGTGGGTTTCGTCTGGGTGCTCCGGTTTCCACCCGCATTCCAAAAACGTACAGATTAGTAGGTTAATTGAGTGGCGCAGGGCCTGTTACTGTACTGTATCTCTAAAAATAAATTTAATTAACGTCAGCACATTGCACACAATCCAAAGAACACTTAACCTTATGCATGCTTTTATGTGGCATCTTATTAAACTTCTTCTGGCAACCAAGTCCTATCTTCTGCCAAGGTAACACCAAGTACATGCTGCATTCCAGGAATCCCAAAGGCAGCCCAAACTCCATCAGCATTGGTTGACATGGGATGCAGTGATAGGCACCTTGCTAGGCATGGGCAAGTTGTGTCAAAGGGCCTTTTTCTATGCTGTATAACTCTATATATTGCTGGTCCTTTATCGTGGTCTGGGCTAACTACTGGAGCATGCTCAAACAGTATTGTAAGAGTACTTCCACAAGGTTGCATCATGGCCTGATATGGAATCAACAATGCCTTTGAACAGAAATTCTGACAAAAGATAATGGATTCGGCCCAGTACTTCACGGGTAAAGCCCTCCCAACCATTGAGCACATCTACGTGAAATGCTGTCGCAGGAAAGTGGCATCCATTATTAGGGACCTCCCACCACCCAGGCCATGCTCCTGTCTCGCTGCTGCCATCAGGTACAGGAGCCTCAGGACTCGTGGAACTAGGTTCAAGAACAGTTACCACCCCTCAACCATCAGGCTCTTGAACAAAAGAGGATAACTTCACTCACTTGCCCATCCATTGAGAGGTTCCCACACCAGTGATCTCACTTAAAGGACTCTTTATCTCATCTCGTGTTCTTGTTATTTTTTGCATTTGCACAGTTTGTTCTCTTCTGCACTCTGGTTGATCTTTCACTGATCCTGTTATAGTTACTATTCTGTAGATTTGCTGAGAATGCCCACAGGAAAATGAATCTCAGGGTTGTATATGGTGACATTTATATACTTTGATAAAGAAATAACTGAACTTTGTCGAAGGACTGCAGTTTGCTTACCACCTTAAAGACTTGGGGTTGGGTAAATGAAAAGTGTATGTATACGGGGAGGGGGGGGCGGGAATAAAGGCATTTGAAAAAAAATTAATTGAACTTGCTTTCTTTTATGTGCAAGATATTATACATAGGTGTTCTTCCTTGAAACCTGGGTCCCAGCCTATTCATGCTTTATCATAATTGCATTGGTATTATTCTTGAGTATTGTTGAATGCATTTATCAAGGTGTCATATTCTCAGATCATGAGAGATCTTTAATTTTACAGTAAGATTTGTGTTGTGTTGAATGGTGCTCCCGATTTCTGCTATGGAATTATGTTTAATCCTTTATTTGGTGAGATCTTGAAGCCTTCAAGCACAAGTATTGCAACTAAAAGGTTGCAGTAAAAATCGTGAATGATGATGCTGAAAACTGCAATGTACATATCTTCACAGTCAGTGGAGCCGGGGGAATTGATAATCAATTGTCTTTTCTTCCAATGATACATAATTATTCATAGTTCAAGCAGATAATTCAGATTCTGTCACTCTGAAATTGGAGAATGTTTTCTAGAATTAATTTTGCTTTAATTGAGTGACACCCTGTGGTTTCTGTGCAACTAGAAATGAGCTATATGCTCTCTGCAGCAGGGAGACTGTTATTCTTCACTTTATGCTGATTGTGCTGTGTTTAGTTTTAAGCTGTTTGTCAGTGCATAGGGTCAGAGATGAGCAGGGTTAGAATAAGTGACTCCTTGTGTTTTCTTTCTCTTGATCCATTGACTATAACTGGTGTGTCAAAGTATTCAGGGAATCCGTGGTTAAACTAAATGTCACAGTAATGTCAATAGCACCAGGCAGTATCTACCCTTCAAGAAGCAGATGGCCTTTTATTTAAAGAACAGAGCCATTCATTAAGTTGCGTCAAGTTTTTTTCCTGTATATGTAATACACTTGCAATCTTGTAAAGCTTATTCAGTAAGTGTGATGGGAAAAATTTTATCTGCTAATATTTGATCTTGCTGTAAGATACTGACAAAATGTTTGATTAATTTAGAGTCTTCCTGTACTGTGGATTGAGTGCTGTCCCAGAGGTTTCTTGCAAGATACTTGACAAATATAATAAGGTTTGGGTGGTGAGGGTCAAAGTGTTATTTTGAAGAGAGTAAGACATAAATACATAATTTTAAGTTTTAATTTGGAATGTGCATTGATTTATTTTTAATCTGATAGTAATTATAGAAATAAGTGTTAATCTTCCTGAACAAATGTTTCTAAAGTTTAGATTCATTTAGGTATGGAAAAAAAGTTTAAGAAGATGGAAACCAGTGAATTAGTTCAATGTTTTCAGTAGCTCATTTGATCTGAGACTATAATATAAAAAATTGAGATTTATGGCTCAGATCCTTTCTGCCTATTATGGACATTAGCTGAAACATTTAGTTTATTTAGAGATACAGCATGGAAAATGCCCTTCTGGACCATTCAGGCTACGCTGCTCAGCAACCCACTGATTTAATCCTAACCTAATCATGGGACAATTTACAATGACTGATTAACCTACCAACCGGTACACTGTGGGAGGAAACCGGAGCACTCGGAGAAACCCACACAGTCACGGGGAGGACGTACAAACTTCTGGATGATGTCAGAATGAACTCCAAAATTCTGCGCCCTGAGCTGTAATAGCACCGTGCTAACCACTACACTACCATGGCACTCCTGTGCCTAGCGTCACTTTATGGATATACAATCAATCTATGTGCATAACTATCTTAGATATTCAAATTTATTAGTTTTTTACATTATTATTGCGTTCTTAATCTTATTGTTTTTCTTATGCTGCACCAAATTCAGGATAACAATTTTTTTGTTCTCCTTACATTTGTTAATGGAAATAACATTAAACAATCTTGAATCTTAAATCTAACCTCTTTCACAACTCCTCTGCCCCACAGAATGTTATGGGGCCACCCTACATCTATCAGGAGAGTGGTCAGAACATTACTGTACATATTCTGGCTATTAAGCTGTTACAAAAGACAATATTTTCCAATAGCTGTACACAGTTGATGATCAAGAAGGTTATGACCCTGGGTGATTTTACAGTTGCCTAACCCAAGGACTGCCTTTCCTGTTACTGTAGTCAAAATTGGTTCACTTTCTCAAAAGAAAAATCTTAAATTTCAATTTGCGGAGCATTCTTTCATCTTTATCAAGGTCCATGTTTGATATTCATCCCAGTTGGTAACTATGATCATAATTTTTGGGTTTTTAAATTTTTTGATGTGGATGCTCTGAATGAATGCTGAACATTAAAATATGGTTAGATCAATTCCAGCTCAATACACAGAACTAATGGAATCCTGATGTGTTTTGGAAATCCGATTAGATTTTGGGTGCTTTGATTTTTGTCATATTGAGCTTACAGCAGAGGGAAAATAAATAGGCAATAAATAACCACAAATATCGATAAGGAATCTTTGCACATTGACTTTTTGATCCTCAATCGCTCAACGGGAACACTGCATGCATTGTTATACTGTTACCCAACAGACAGCACAAAAATTGCAGTTCCAGATAATCAACGAAGACTCCAGCAGGATGTAGATTAGTTAGCTGCAGACAGTTGCAGCTCATTTAGAACGCTGCCTCCAGAGTCCCCACTAAAACCAAGAAAGTAGAACATACCACTCCAGTTCTCAGATTGCTACAGTGACTTCCTGTCCATTAGAGGACTGAATTTAAAATATTACTACTGGTTTATAAAGCACTGAATGGTCTAGGGCCAAAATACATCTCTGATCGTTTGCTGCATTATGAACCTTCCTGAACTCTCAGGTCATCTGGGGCAGGTCTGCTAGGGTCAAACCTAAACATGGTGAAGCAGCTTTTAGTTACTATGCTCCACATAAGCTTCCACAGGATCTGAAGTCTGCCCCAACATTAAGCTCTTTTTAAATCAAGCCATAAAACTTCTATTTTCACTGTAGCTTTTAATTAGAATCTCCTGCACTGTAACTTCTATTTATCATATCTATTTTTGTGTGATTTTATTCTGTTATATATTGTCAGAAATCTGATGTTTGATTTTTATATCTTGTTCTATGTAAAGCATTTTAAACTGCCTTGTGTTTGAAAAGTGCTATACAAATAAACTTGCTATAGTTATAAAAGGAGAATCAGGTTTAGGTTCAGATTTAATATCACTGCCTCATGTCGTGAAATTTGTTGTCTTTGCCTCAGTACAATGCAGAAAATAATAAAGAAAAAGCCCCATGAATTACAGTGTGTGTGTGTATATGTGTATAGTTAAATTAAGTAAATAGTGCAAACATTTAAAAAGTAGCGAAGTAGTGTTTGTGGGTTCAATATCCATTCAGAAATAGGTGGCAGAGGGAAAGAAGCTGTTCCTGAATCGTTGAGAGTGGGCCTTCAGGCTCCTATACCTCCTTCCTGATGGTAACAATGAGAACAGGGCATGTCCTCAGTGATGGGCATCCTTAATGATGGATGCCACCTTTTTGAGGCATCGCTCCTGAAAGATGTCTTGGATACTATGGAGGCTAGTGCACATGAGTTTACACCTCTCTGCAGCTTATTTTGATCCTGCACAGTAGCGACCGCCACCCCACACCAGATGGTGATTCAACCAGTTAGAATGCTCTCTATGGTATATCTATAGAAACTTACGAGTGTCTTTGATGACATACCAAATCTCCTCAAACTCCTAATGAAAGATAGCTGCTGTTGTGCTCCTTTGTAGCTGCTTCGATTTCAAAAGGCCAGGTGTTATTTAATCTGGGCAAGCTTGAGGGATTGCACTTTGGAAGATCAAATGTAAGTAGAAAATCTACAGTTAATGGCAAGACCCTTAACAGCATTGATATACAGAGAGATCTCAGGGCCCAAGCCCATACCTCCCTGGTTAGGGTGCACTTGGATAACTCTGTGCTGATCTGCTCACCCCATTACAGAAGGGATGTGGAGACTGGTTAGGGTTCAGAAGAGGTTTACCAGATTACTGCCAGGATTAGCATATACTAGCTATGAAGAGATATTGGGCAAACTTGTTTTCCCTGGAGCATTGGAGGCTGAGGGGAGGTCAGATAGAAGTACATAAAATTGTGAGAGGTAATTTTGGGTAGTTTGCCAGAATCAGAGTTAAGATATTTTAACATAATAAAGGAAGAAGTGTGGGGTATCTTCAAGAGCATTAAGGTGCATAAGTCCCCAGGGGCTGATGGAATATACCCCAGGTTATTGAGAGGGGCAAAAGATGAGATGACAGTGGCCTTGACCTGCATCTTCATGACCTCTAGCTACAGGGAAAGTACTGGAGGACTGGCAAGTAGCTAATATTGTTTCATTATTCAAGAAGGGAAATTGAGGCTGAGAGAGAAGTGGTTCAGCTATGAGAAAATGGCGGAGCAGCCTCGATGAGCCAAATGGCCTAATTCTGCTGTTATATCTTATGGCCTTATGGTCTAAGGAAAACAGGGACAATCCTGGAAATTATATACCAGCAAGTCTTACATCAGTGGTAGGGAAGTTATTGGAGAGGATTCTTAGGGATAGGATATATGAGCAATTGGAAAACTATGGACTAATTAGGGACAGTCAACATGAGCCTGTGCAGGCCAAGATGTGTCTTACGAACTTGATTGAGTTTTAGGAGGAGATGATGAAGAAAGAGTTGTGCACGTTGTTGTCTATGTGGATTTCACATAGTTTGACGTATGACAAGGTCCCTCATGAGAGGCTCACCCAGAGATTAAGATTCGGAGAGCGATGACCCATTACCTTGTTATTTATCTTTTGCACAATTTATTTATTTTTAAGGTGATTTTTTTATGACTTGCACTGTACTGCTGCTGTAAAAAAAAATCACGACTTGTGTCAGTAAATATATATGTGTGTGTATATGTATGTATGTGTGTGTGTGTATATATATATGACATGGATGAAAATGTCGATTGGTGGTTAGTAAATTTGCAGATGATACAAAGATTGGTGGTATGTGGATGTCGTTAAAGACTGGTAAAGCGGGATATGTATCAGTTGAAGATGTGTGTGGAGAAATGGCATATGGAGTTTAACCCAACCAAAGTGCTGCCACTTGATATTAAATCTGATTCTCAAGAGACAATACACTGTTAATGGTTAGATCCGGAACAAATTTGAGGAACACAGGGATCTTGGGGGTGGCTACACAGGTTTCTAGCAAGGTAAAAAAGGCAAGTGGCAGGCTTGCCTTTATTAGTCAAGGAATTGAGTTCAAGGAGTCAAGAAATTATGCTGTAGCTTTATAAAACTCTGGTTAGGCTGCATCTGGTGTATTCATTCCGTTCTGATCACTATTATAGAAAGTATTTTGAGACTTTAAAGAGAGCACAGAAGAGGATGCTGGCCGGACTAGAGGTTATGCACTATAAGATGTTGGACAGACTTGGGTTGTTTTCCCAGGAGCAATCGAAGCTTAGGGGCAGCCAGTATCTTTTATCCAGGATTGAAATATCACGTACCACAGGCATGCATTTAAGGTAAGTTCAAAGGAGATGTTTGGTGCAATTTGTTTTACACAGAGTAGTGGGTGCCAGGGATGTGTTGCCTGGAGTGGTGGTGGTGGTGAAGGCTTTCAAGAGATTCTACACCAAATAAATGTGGGGAAAAAAAATGCAGGGATATGGACATTGTGTAGGCGGAAGGGATTTATTTAGTTGGACATTTGATTGCTAATTGATTTGGCCTGGCTCAACATCGTGGGCTGAAGGGCCTGTTCCTATGCTGTGCTGCTGTGTGTTCTAATGTTGGTCCTGCATAGATGCTGTATAGCCTCCTCCCTGATAGGAGTGGGACAAATAGTGCATAAGCAGTATCACAAACACAAGAAAGTCTGCAGATGCTGGAAGTCCAAAGCAACACACATACAAAATGCTGGAGGAACTCAACAGGCCAGGCAGCATCAATGGAAGTGAATATACATTTGACGTTTCAGGCAGGTCTCGGCCCAATATGTTGACTGTTTACTCTCTTCCATAGATTCTGCCTGGTGCACTGAGTTCCTGCAGCATTTGTGAGAGTCCATGAGTAGGGCAGGTGGGATCCTTCATGATTTTGCAGGCACTTTTCTGCCAACTTTCTGAATACACGTCCTTGATGGTGGGTAGTCTGGTGCTAGTGGTGCATTGGACAGTTTTGAATACCCATTGTAGACTGTTCTGTCAGCCTCAGTGCATTTACCATAGCATGTAGTGACGCTCTCTATAGCACACTGTAAAATGACATAAGTGTAGATGTGCATAGTTCAGCTCTCTTCCTCCTCCTCAGAGAGCAGAGGCATTGATAGGCTTTCCTGATTGTGCTGAATAAATGGCAAATTGGACAACTGTGGTTTAAAAAAACCTCAGGATACAAAATTAGGAGCTCTTTATTCCTGTAGCTTTTGAAAACTGATATGCATGTATAATGTGTGTGTGTACTGTAATATACTGCTGCCGCAAAGTCAACAAATTACACAACATATGCTGGTGATATTAAACATGATTCTGATTCTGAAGGGCACAAGGGGAAATTAGAATCTTCCAAACTGGTTTCAAAAGAGCTAGTAAAACTTTCAGACTTAAGAATATCAAAAAAACGGCTTCAGGCATTTAGCAGACAGATGGGATGAGACAGCTCCACTTGTAGAGTTAACAGGTGCAAAGGTTTGGTGTACTCTGCTGTAAATATTATTTATAGATATTTCAGCAGTATTTTCCATTTTATAAAAAATGGTTCAAGTTCTGCGACCTCTGGACCATTTATTCTCTTTCCAATATTTTTATTATTAAATTTACATATAAGAATACAGGGTACAAGAAAAATATATATCAATACATTATACTAAATCGTATATAAAGACTCCTTACCCTATATTCATACAGATTAATTAATTTGTAACATTGAAATATAGTAATTTTATTATATATATAAAAATCTAACCCACTACCAAGACCAAAGCTGACCATTTATTAAAATACTTGAAGTGGGCTAATTTCATTGAACTGATATCTGGTCTAGAGAGTTAGGAGGCAAAGGATATAAAATTAGCTTTTGAGATATGCTCAGAGACGAGGTGGTCATGAGGCAGTGATCGTAATAACGGAAGAGAGTTAAGCAGGGTGCAGTGGATGACTGATAAAGGAAATGAGGGTTAAAGTAAGGGCACAAAGAGATTAGCATTAGGAAAAAAATCCGGTAGAAGATGGCGCCAGCAAACAATGCAACCAAGGGCGATATCCTGCAGACAGTTCACAAAATTACTTCTGCCACTTTTGGTTATGTCTTTTTCATTCAAATGTGGTTCTGCTACTGTTGGAGCCTGTGATCTACATTTTGGTCATGTGTTTTTGGGCTGATTGAGCGATTTGGCATTCTGCTGTCTCCAAGAAGGTTCCATGAGGCTTCGAATCAAGTGTGTGGCCTCGAGGCCAAGGTGCCTGGAGACGGGCTGCAAAATTATCAGGGTAGCCTACAGATAGCAAGCATCAAGCTGAACTGAAATGTGCCTGGACTCTTTCGAATTTTGTGTTTTATATTCTGTGTTTTTACTCATTTTCTTCTTGATGCTGTTTGCATGGTGTTTTTTACCTTTGCATGTGGGGGCATTGTTGTTGGAACATCGAGACAGCAAGTAGTGTGCACTGTTGCCGGAAGAAGGCCTCTGCACTCGAGTGATTCTTTCTCTTGCTCTCACCTGTCAGACCTTGAGTTGGGTGGCTCAGAGAAGTGCCGCTGTAGATTGTAGCATTGAAACAGCAAGCTGCTGGTCTCCTGCTCTTGTTGCAGGAACGATCTCTCTCTTTCCATTGCTGGTGAGAGAGAGCCCGTCTGAGATACTGAAATGTTGGGATAGACTCTAGTTTTTTGATGGACTCGAATAAAGGTCTCTTTGGGGACTTTGCTTTTGTTAGCATGGTGGGGGAAGAGGATCAATGCTTTTGCTGGAGCAAGTGGGGGGGAGAGGGACTATGCTTTTGCTGCTGTTTGGACGTGGGAGGGTGGGGGGACTTTAGGGTTTTGATGTTTCTATCATTCATTCTTCGGGGGGGGGGTTCTGTTTTATGAGTGTCGGTGAAGGGTAAGAATTTCAAGTTGTATACTGTATGCATTCTCTGATATTAAATTTGACCACTGATTTTAAATGCAGTCTTTCTGTCTTGGCTATGGAGGCATTAAGTGTTTTGTCACTGTTGATAAACAGGGGGGAAGGGTAAGTTTGACAGGTACAAGTTAGTTAGTCTAACATCAGTGGTTGGGAAACCTAGACTCTAGGTGAGGGAAAAGTTACTTCAAAGTTCAAAGTAAAATGTATTATTAGAGTACATACATGTCACCACATGCAGGCCTGGGATTCTTTTCCCTGTGGGGATACTTTGCAAATCTATAGAACAGTAACTGTAAACAGGATCAATGGGCAGCAAACTGTGCAAATGCATATATAAATAAATAGCAATAAATAATGAGTATGAAATAACAAGATAAAGAAAGTGAGACCATCAGTTGTGGGAACACCAAAAATAGAATGAGTGTACTTGTTTCCTTTTGTTCAAGTGCCTGATAGTAGAGGGGTAGTAACTGCTTTTGAATCTGGTTATGCGAGTCCTGAGATGCTTGTACCTTCTACCTGATGGCAGCAGCAAGAAATGAGCATGGCTGAGTGGTGAGGATCTTTGATGATGGATGCTGCTTTTTTACGACAACATTTCATGTAGATGTGCTCGATGGTTGGGAAGGCTTTACCCTTGATGTACTAGGCCAAATCCACTACCTTTTGTAGGATTTTCAGTTCAAAGGCTTTGGTGTTCCCATACCAGGCTGTAATGCAGCAAGTCAGCACATTTCCACCACACACCTTTAGAAGTTGGCCAAGGTTTTTATTGACATTCTGAATCTTCGCAGATTCCTGACGAGGTAGAGTCACTGTCGTGCTTTCTTTGCTACATTTATATGATGAGTTCAGGACAGGCCCTCTGAGTTAGTGACATCCAGGAATTTAAAGTTACTGATCCTCTGATGTTTCAAGTATACTTAATACTTGAAAAGATGTAGGTTGATAAATGGGAGTTATATCTTCTGAGAAGTATTCAAGGGGTTTGGTAAATGTAGTGTTGTGCCCCTTTGCATCTGGCTTCCTAACTTTATCTACAGATTGCTGGAACCTCATGGCCTCACAATCGCCCACAAGCCAACAGTGACTTTAAGCATGCAAACAAGAGAAGATCTGTAGATGCTGAAAGTCGAGGTAATACACACAAAATGCTGGAGGAATTCAGCAGGCCAGGTAGCATCTATAGAAAACATTAAACAGGACTGGGGACAAAAAGATGATAAGTTCTGACCTTCCTCTTCCTGGCCTGCTGAGTTCCTCCAGCATTTTGTGTGTATTATGGCAACTTTAAGGAAGCTTGTCTCAGGAACAAAGGTACCAGTAAAGAAAACCGACAAATGCAATGTGGTGTACAGGATCACTTGTGGAGACTGCAACAAGAACTGTTTGACCAGATGGGAGGTAAACTCTCAACTCATTTGCAGGAACACAAACTGGCATGATCCATTGTCGCTAATTTCAATACATGAAGACCAAGAAGGGCACCACTTTAACTGGGGCACAGTGGAGGTTCTGGCGCAGGCAAACATGAAGCAGGCATGAAAATTTTTAGAAGCGTGGTTCTCTTCGGATAACTCTGTAAGCAAACATTTCGAAATAGACGCCATGTACGAACCCCTAAGAACCAAAGAAACGTGAGCCAATAGATCAACTGAAGGGGTAGCCAATCAGGACTGAGGCAAGTGAACGGGGGTCTATATAAACGCAAGCACTCCCCAGAAAGAAACACAAGGATGTCACCCCCACTGGTGATGAAAAGTCTGCAGGCTAATTGTCAAGCTTGGCAAACGGCACAACATCAAAAGACCTCAATCAATCAGTTTGATTCAGTTGCAACATCGCTTCCTCACTGATCATCAACACAGGTATCCCCCAGAGCTGCAAGCTAAGCCCCTCTGCTCAACTCTCCTTACCAGCACGACTGTGTGCTAAGCAAAACTGCAGTACCATCTGCAAACTTGACACACCACTGTTGCTGGCTGATGAGTTAGTATACAGGTTTGAGAGAGAACACCTGGTTGAGTTATGCAGCAACAACAACTTTATGCTCAATGGCAACAGAAAAGGAACTCACTGAATTTAGAAAAGTGAAGTCAGCAGACTACATGCCAGTTCTCACCGTTAGATCAGATCTGGAGAGATTTAGCAGCACACCCAAAATGCTGGAGGAACTCAGCAGGCCAGGCAGCATCTATGGAAGAGTAAACGGTTGACTTTTCAGGTCGAGACCCTTCATCAGGACAGGAAAAAAGAAATGAAGTTAGAGCAAGAAAGTGGGGGGAGGGGAGGAAGAAGTACAAGGTGAGAGGTGATAGGTGAACCAGGAAAGAGAGGAGGGTGAAGTAAAGAGCTGGGAACCTCTACAAACTACCTATTGTGCGACTTCTGATTTTTTTTTGGTCTTCCTTTGCAGTGTTTTTCTTTACTGTCTCATGTAGCTTATATATAACTTATGTTCTGTGTTTTTTCTGAATCTGTGTGCCTATGATGCTGCAAGTAAGTTTTCATTGTACCTGTACTGCACCGTACTTGTGTATATTTAAAAATCTTAAAGTGACATGCACAAAGTGCTGGAGGAACTCAGCAGGTCAGGCAGCATCTATGGAAATGAATAAACAGTTGGCGTTTCGAGCTGGGGCCCTTCTTTTGGACTGAGAAGGGAGGGAGAAGATGCCAGAATAAAAAGGTGAGAGGAGAGGAAGGTGGCAAGCTAGATGAAGCCAGGTGGATGGGAAAGATCAAGGGATGGAGAAGAAAGAATCAGATAGAGGAGAGTGGAGAAAGAGAAGGATGAGAGGACCTGGGGAAGTAATAGGTAGTGAGAAGAAGTAAAAGGTCAGAGTGGGGGCTTAGGGAGGGTGAAATTTTTTCTGGAAGGAGAAATCAATATTCATGCCATCAGGTTGGAGGGTATCCAAACGGAATATAAGGTGTTGCTCCTTCACCCTGAGGGTGACCTCCTCTTGGCACAAGAGGAGGCCATGAATTGATACATTGGAATGGGAATTGGAATTAAAATGTTTAGCCACCGGGAAGTCCCGCTTGTGGCAGATGGTGTGAAGGTGCTCCACAAAAAAGAACTTGACTAGTATCATAACTTCTGAAACCTGTTAATAGAAGTGACAATTTATGATATTAGAGATATTGAAGCCATTGGATAGTTTTCCACTCAGTTTTCAGTGACAATTTATGATATTAGAGATATTGAAGCCATTGGATAGTTTTCCACTCACTGAATTCAGTTTTAACATTCTTTGCCTCTGTCATGCAGCTCTCTTGGTGGTTGCAAAGAATTGTGATATTTATGAAACAGAAATGTAGCATCAGTGACCAGGCTAGCGAAAAGCAAATTTCACTGATAATAGTGTTGCTGGCACCTGCTATCACATTGCTGGCGACTGAATACACACTAACAAGGTAGTAATTGGATTTGTTCTGCTTTACAGACAGAAGAAAGCCAGGCAATTTTCCACATTATTTGGGCAGGTGCCCATGTAGTAACTGAACTGGAAAAGCTTGGCTAGATGTGCAGCTAGTTCTGGAATACTAATCTTTACTATTATACTGAGAATATTATCTGATCTCATTGTGTTATTATCAGGCAGTCTTGAGTGTTGAGATGAGCAATTTCTTTAATCAGAGAGTGGTGAATCTATGGAATTTGCTGCCACAAACGGCCATGGAGGCCAAGTCATTGGCTATATTTAAGGCAGAGGTTGATAGGTTCTTGGTTAGTTGGGCATGAATGAATACAGGGAGAAGACTGGAGATTGGGGCTGAGAGGGAAAGTGGATCAGCCATGGTGAAATGGCAGAGAAGGTCTATGGGCCAAATGGCTTAATTCTACTTCTATATCTTACGGTCTAAACCTCCTGCGATGCCAGCTCAATCCTAACTTCCAATGACAAGGGCTTGCAGTTTGCACTTGCCCCTGCAGGATTCCTTTCCCCCTCCCCCCCCCCCAGTTGCTCCTGTTCCCTCCCGCATCCCAGGGACGTACCAGTTGACAGGATATTTGTCAGCACAATAATGCTTGCATACTGCACAGTACGTGGAGGAAGAGAATAATCTTATGTGGGCAAACTGGAGAAGTGAGAGTTCATATTATTCAAACTGAGAAAGTGAAAGGTTGTGCTTGTTCAAGACTTCCACTATCTTTGATAAAGTGTGTAGCAATGTTCTGTTTTGTTTCATTGGAGAATTGCTATCCAGAAATCAAACTTAGAGTAAGTGATAAAAGAAACCAAAGGAAGATGTGGACATATTTTCTTAAAGCACTTTCCATTTTCTTTGCACATTTAGTCGCTATGTGTGGAATGTAGTACTTGAAATTATGTTAAAAGTTAATTAAGTGGAGTTTTCCAAAGGAAATTTATTAAATACTTAGTCATAGAGTTGAACGGCACAGAAACGAGTTATACAGCTTGCAGCACCCTTGCTGACCTTTAAGCAAGACCAATACCATTAAGCAAGGGGTCTGTGGACCCCAGGATGGGAACCCCTGAACAATAGGAATACTATTTGACGTTATTGAATCAGTGTTGCTTCCATGCTTTGTCTTTTTAAGTGACACTTAAACACAGTGATTTTGTTTGACTCCACGCGGCAGCAGGTTCCATATATAAACCATAAGCCATTGTTTTAAAAATCTTTCCCCTCAAGTCTTTAACTCCTTTCTCTCACCTTAAGCCCATGCCCTCTTGTTCTTTATCCTTTTTTACCGTGGGAAAAAGATTCTGATTACCTATCTGTAATGGGCTGGGTTGATCAGACCCAAAAGGCCCAAACCAATTCAAGTGTTCTGGAGATGTGGTAATAAACATATGAGCAAAACAAAGTAACAAGCCTAATTTATTATCATAAAATAGAAGGCACGAATAAACCACATAAAATACTATGTCGTAAGTCACAAAGATTTCCACAAATCACTTGATTGTTTCCGTTGTCTAGGGACTTGATTGTCACTGTAGTCAGGTGAACTCTGAATTCCAACTTGTGAAACAACCCTGGTCCACCCAAGTCACCAATTGATCGTGATCTTTGGGTCTAGGTGAAGTCCCAAAAACCAAGGAAAAAATGCCTCAATAAATAGAGGTTCAATCCACAAGCATAGCGAGACATACAGAGACAGACAAACTCTTTGATCTTTTGTTCTTATGCCACTAACTCGGCACGGTTTCTTTAGAAGTTCTACAAACACTGAGAAACACCCAGAGACAGATAAACTCTTTTCTCATTTATTCTTATGTCACTGGTGCCTAAGACCAGGAAAGACTCCAGCTTCTATTAGCAAATATTTAACAAACTTAGTGTTTAACTTGTACAGACACCTTACGTGCTACGAGATCACAAAGAGTTAAAGTGTCACTTGTAGCTGTCAGACTTTCATTCAGTATTTATATATATATGCCTTAGACTTGAGCACAGTACTGTATTCCTCCCTGAACTCATTATTTTCCATGTCCTTTGGGAATTCAGATGAGTAGAGACTTGTTGCCTGGTTCCACACCATAGGTTACCCTTTCGGTCTTTGATAGATCTACCCTTTCCTTGTATCCCCTCTTACTCCTGATTTACAGTACTGTGTAAAAGTCTTAGGCATATATAATATACCTGGGGCGCATAAGACTTCTGCGCAGTACTGTATTTGTCCACGTGTTGTGGAGAATGAGTTTGTAAATCTGGCTATATATGTGTGCCTGAGACAATTGCAGAGGACTGTACTAATGGAATGTCTTTCCTCCGTGGGGAATACTTTAGAGAGCTAATGGGAAAAAGAGTGGAATAATATTAATTGGCTAATTCTTTCAAAGAACTAACATATTTATGATTCTCGTTTCCAGCACCTTCATGTAAACTTTCAGTAAGGCTCATGTTGTAGGAGCTGAAATCACAGACGTCTGATTCTATTGTATAAATGTTCTACAAAGGAGGAGTTGATTATGTCTAATAACCATTTATACTTGAATATGTAGCACTGGAAAGCTAGCAGGGCAGAAACTTTTTTTCTCTCCTCTTCATCTTTGACGTAGTGAGTGGGTTCCTGCTATTATTGGGATTACCATACTAATTAGAAATCATGGATTGAATTCGACTTCTTGCTGATTACTTGGAACTTCATCTTGGAGTTATTACTACAAACCCCATTTCCAGAAAAGCTGGGATATTTTCCAAAATGCAATAAAAACAAAAGTCTGTGATATGTTAATTCACGTGAACCTTTATTTAACTGACAAAAGTACAAAGAAAAGAGTTTCAATAGTTTTACTGACCAACTTAATTGTATTTTGTAAATATACACAAATTTAGAACTTGATGGCTGCAACACACTCAACAAAAGTTGGGACAGAGTTAAAATAAGATTGAAAAGTGCACAGAAAAGTCATGCTACTGTGACAATTATAGCCACCTGGGCTCGGGAGTACTTTGGAAAACCATTGTCACTCAACACAGTCCGTTGCTGCATCCAGAAATGCAACTTGAAACTGTGTTACGCAAGGAGGAAGCCATACATCAACTCTATGCAGAAACGCCGGTGAGTTCTCTGGGCCCGAGCTCATCTCAGATGGACCGAAAGACTGTGGAACCGTGTGCTGTGGTCAGATGAGTCCACATTTCAGCTAGTTTTTGGAAGAAATAGGTGTGGAGTTCTCCGTGCCAAAGATGAAAGCGACCATCCAGATTGTTATCAGCGAAAGGTGCAAAAGCCAGCATCTGTGATGGTATGAGGGTGCATCAGTGCCCACGGCATGGGTGAGTTGCATGTATGTGAAGGTACCATTCACTCTGAGGCGTATATTAGGACTTTAGAGAGACGTATGTTGCCATCAAGGCGACGTCTCTTCCCAGGACGTTCATGCTTATTTCAGGAGAACAATGCCAGACCACATTCTGCACAGGCTACAACAGCGTGGCTTTGTAGACACAGAGTGCGTGTGCTTGACTGGCCTGCTGCCAGTCCAGATCTATCTCCTATTGAAAATGTATGGTGCATCATGAAGAGGAGAATCAGACAACGGAGACCACGGACTGTTGAGCAGCTGAAGTCTTATATCAAGCAAGAATGGACAAAATTTCCAATTGCAAATCTACTACAATTAGTATCCTCAGTTCCAAAGTGATTGAAAAGTGTTATTAAAAGGAAAGATGATGTAACACAATGGTAAACATGCCTCTGTCCCAACTTTTGTTGAGTGTGTTGCAGCCATCAAATTCTAAATTTGTGTATGTTTACAAAATACAATTAAGTTGGTCAGTAAAACTATTGAAAATCTTTTCTTTGTACTTTTGTCAGTTAAATAAAGGTTCACGTGAATTAACGTATCACAGATTTTTGTTTTTATTGCATTTTGGTAAATATCCCAACTTTTCTGGAAATGGGGTTTGTACTTCACTGAACAAGTTTTTTTTATATCATTAAATATAAATTTAATGGAAAAAAGAGTAACATTTAATTGGGTACAGTCCATAATTACAATTTGATAGCATGTTAAATATCAACATTCTCAGTATTCTGTTTACTAGGAATTCCCTAATGAGGCAATGAATGCTGTTGTTGAATGATTGGAGATTTGATCAGCTCTAAGTTAATTTCACTGTGATTTGGTTTATTTGATTTGAATGGAATGTGATTTTAATCTGTCCATTGTTAAATGGTATTTTTTTTGTTCTATAGTTAAAATGATTGTCTAAGATTTTACCACTCAATTAGTACTTTAGCAAATTTGAATATGCACTCAGAAGACATGGACCAGTTCGGCTGAAGGGCCTGTTTCTTGGCTGTATGGTTCCATGACTAACTCTTCCAAAACCTCTGGAATTCTCTGTTTGAGGAAGTTGTAGAGAAGATCTGGAGATTGTAGGCTGTGGGGATCTGGCACAGGAAAGTTGAGGCCTAGGGAAAATCAGCTATGATATTGATTGGCAGGGCATGCTTGAGGGGTCAAGTGCCCAAGTTCTGTTTTCAAACGTTTTAGAAAATTCCTTTACCCAACATATTGATGCAGCTACAAAGAGGGCATGGCAGGAACTACATTTCATTCGGAGTTTGAAGAGATTTGGAAAGTCACCAAAGACACTTCCAAATTTCTACAAATGTGCCGTGGGTATGGGGCGGGGTGGGTGGCTACTGCACAGGATTGAAATAAGCTGCAGAGCGTTGTTAACTTAGTCAGCTTCATCATGAGTACTAGCCTCTGTAGTATCCATGACATCGTCAAGGAGTGATGCCTCAAACAGGTGGTATCCATCATTAAGGACCCACATCACCCAGGACATGCCTTGTTGTCATTGCTACCATCAGGAAGGAGGTATAGAAGCCTGAAGGCACGTACTCAACAATTTAGCAACAGCTTCTTCCCCTCTGCCATCTGATTTCTGAATGGATATTTAGTCCATGAATACTACCTCACTACTTTTTTATGCTACTGATTTATTTAACTAATATATATTATTTACTGTAATTCAGTTTTTTCTGTTACTTATTGCATTTTTACTGCTGCTGCAAAGACAACAAATTTCATGATAAATACTGGTGATATTAAACCTGACTGTGATTCTGATTCAGTGATGTGAGCAAGGCTGTTTCTGTTGCGAAGTGATTCAGGAAATTAGTATGTTTTACCTTCTATTATAGAAAACATCCTATCCAGATGCATCACGACAACTGCTGTACTTGAAACTGTTAGAAACTGCAGAGTTGTGGACACAGCTCAGAATATCATGGAAACCAGCCTCCCCTCTATGTATACTATACCTCTTGCTGCCTTGGTAAAGCCGCCAGCATAATCAACGATCTCACCTACCCCAGACATTCTCTCTTCTCCTGTCTCCTATCAGACCTCAAATACAACAGTTTGAAAGCATGTACCACCAGATGCAGGGATAACTTCTGTCCCACTGTTATAAGACTATTGAATGGTTTCCCAGTATGATAAGATGGGCTCTTCACCTCACAATCTATCTTCTTGTAACCTTGTACCTTGCTGTCTATCTGCACTTGATTTTCTCTGTACTGTATTACTTATTCTGCATCCTGTTAATTGTTCTACCTTATACTGCCTTAGTGGCCTCTTGTAATGAATTGTTACGTTTAGGTTGAGTTGTTCTGTGATATAGGCAATTTACTTGCAAGGGTTTTGTCCCCATGTGAGGAGACATTGAGACATTGTCGGTGTGCTGTTGATTCTGGTGTGTCCTCCGAATGCTTGGCCTTTACATACTTTTCAATCAGCTGATCGGTTGTCATTTTGGAAACTCAGTTGTGATGTGGGGAACTCAGTTGGCTGACTGGCGAACTTCGTGCATTGTGCTCTGGAATTTTGCCTGCATCAGCTTGCAAATAGGATTGAGGTCTACATGTTTGTTTACAGAATTGTTCGTAGAAAACCACAGTTCTAGGAATTTTCTTTCATACTATGCTGAGTGTTTGCTTGTGCCATGACTTTCACTGATACCATTTGAATTTGTGCCCCATGAGTAGAGACCAGGGAGAGTTGATCATATTGCTTGACAGCCAGTTGATGTTTATGGATTCTTGTGGATAGTTTTCTCCTAGTTTGGCTGATGTAATATTTGCTGCAGTCCCCAAATTTAATTTTGTATGTATGGTGGTATGCAAGACAAATTTTCCATAATACCTTGGTACGTGAGACAGTAATAAACTAATTTACCAAACTATTGGTTGATGGGGGTGAAAACTGTGACATGACAACAAATACTTTATCCTGTGTCAGATTATATCCCAGAAGACTGACAATATGAGACAAAAACCATAGTAATCATGTTAAGTGCGGAAGACTGCAAAATATGGAACCGCCATGAATATTGATGGCAAGACTATGAACAGTCTTTTTATGCAGATGTTAAGTACATGATCTGGCCTGGAATATTGAAAAATAGCTGTCTGCAAATAACTTCCTAAACAAAAATGTACACTCTCAGCTTGTCTCAAAGTCCTCACTTCATTTTAGACTACAGTGTTAACCCCATGCACCATGAAAAGCCTGCTGTAAAATGATACAGTACCAATATGTGGGCACACGTGGAATTTTGCAGATGCTGGAAATTCAAGCAACACACATCAAAGTTGCTGGTGAACGCAGCAGGCCAGGCAGCATCTCTAGGAAGTCAACGTTTCAACAGTCAACGTTTCAGGCTGAGACCCTTCATCAGGCCTACCTGACGGAAGAGCTAGTAAGAGATTTGAGAGGGGGAGAGGGAGATCCAAAATGATAGGAGAAGACAGGAGGGGGAGGGATGGAGTCAAGAGCTGGACAGGTGATTGGCAAAAGGGATATGAGAGGATCATGGGATAAGAGGCCCAGGGAGAAGGAAAAGGTGGGTGGGGGAGGAACCCAGAGGATGGGCAAGGGGTAGAGTGAGAGGGACAGAGGGAGAAAAAGGAGAGAGAGAGAGAGAGAGAAAGAATGTGTGTATATAAATAAATAACGGATGGGGTACGAGGGGGAGGTGGAGCATTAGCGGAAGTTAGAGAAGTCAATGTTCATGCCATCAGGTTGGAGGCTACCCAGACAGAATATAAGGTGTTGTTTCTCCAACCTGAGTGTGGCTTCATCTTTACAGTAGAGGAGGCCGTGGATAGATACATCGGACTGGGAATGGGATGTGGAATTAAAATGTGTGGCCACTGGGAGATCCTGCGTAGCCTCCAACCTGATGGCATGAACATTGACTTCTCTAACTTCCGCTAATGCCCCACCTCCCCCTCGTACCCCATCCGTTATTTATTTATATACACACATTCTTTCTCTCACTCTCCTTTTACTCCCTCTGTCCCTCTCACTATACCCCTTGCCCAACCTCTGGGTTCCCCACCCCCCTTTTCCTTCTCCCTGGGCCTCCTGTCCCATGATCCTCTCCTATCCCTTTTGCCAATCACCTGTCCAGCTCTTGGCTCCATCCCTCCCCCTCCTGTCTTCTCCTATCATTTTGGATCTCCCCCTCCCCCTCCCTCTTTCAAATCTCTTACTAGCTCTTCCTTCAGTTAGTCCTGATGAAGGGTCTGGGCCCGAAACGTCGACTGTACCTCTTCCTAGAAATGCTGCCTGGCCTGCTGTGTTCACCAGCAAATTTGATGTGTGTTACCAATATGTGTGCATTTGTTTCCCTCTTTCAACTTCTTACCTGACTATTACCTCCCTCTGGTGCTCCTCCTCCTCCCTTTTCTTCCATGGTCTTCTATCCTCTCCCTTGAGATTCCCCCTTCTCCAGACCTTTGTCTTTCATTAATCAACTTCCCAGCTCTTTTCTTCACCCCCTCCCTATCTCCCGGTTTCGCTTATCGCCTGCCATCTCTCCAGCCCTTAACCTTTCCCACCCACCTGTGTTCACCTATCACCTTACAGTAGCCCAAGTTTTTATTCAGGCATCTCCCCCTTCTCTCTCGGTCCTGACAATGGGTCTCAGCCCAAAACATCGACAGATTTTCTCTTTTTCATAGATGCTGCTTGGCCTGCTGAGTTCTCCAGCATTTTGTGGTGTTTTTCTGGATTTCCAACATCTGCAGATTTTCTTGTGTGTGTGATATTTGTTAATTTGCCATCATTTCCAGTTTTGTAATGGATCACTTCTCTTACAAAAGCCAAGTATCACCAGGCATTGCAAAATGTGTATATATTCTGTGCAGTGTTACTATTAGTATAAGTGAATTAATAGCTGTTTGAAATTAATACAACTTGCATGTTAATATCTGGATTACACAAGACTGAAGCGACCATGACTTGGTTTATATTCCACTTGTGTAATCATCTGTCATTCTAAATCTAAATCTATCTGCATAACCTCCTTGATTCCTTCTCTTTTGTATCTTTGTCCCTTGTCCTCAAGTGTATCTGTACACTACAGTTCAAAGTAACCTTTTATGATTGCATACAACCCTCAGATTCATTTCCTTGTGGACATACTTAGCAAATCTATAGCATGGAAACTATAACAGGATCAGTGAAAGATCAGCCAGAGTGGCGAAGACAACAAACTCTGTAAATGCAAATGTAAATAAATAGCAATAAGTAACGAGAACATGAAATAATAAGATAATGAGTCCTTAAAGTGAGATGATTGGTTGTGGGAATATCTCAATGGTTGGGCAAGAGAGTGTTGTTATCCCCTTTTGTTCAAGAGCCTGATGGTTGAGTAGTAACTGTTCTCGAACCTAGTGATGTGAGTCCTGAGGCTCCTGTACTTTTTACCTGATGACAGCAGCGAGCAGAGAGCTCGATCTGGGTGGTGAGGGTCTCTTGATGATGGATGCTTCTTTCTTACAGCAGCGTGTTATGTCGAATGATTGGGAGGGCTTTCTCTGTGATGTACTGGGCTGAATCCGCTATGTTTTGTAGGATTTTCCATTTTAAAGGCATTGTGGTGCAGCCAGCCAGTATACTCTACAGAAGATGGGAATTTCCACAGTTCTCACCATATCTGCAGAAAAGTTTCTGCTAAATTACTTATTAGATGTTTGGTGATTAACATCGACCACTGACCCTCAAGAAGGACTGCTGTGTGTTGTCCTAACTGCCCCTTCCTGAACTGAACAATCAATTCAGGTTTAGTATAAATTCCCTCCTTTCCAATTCTGTCCCGGAAAATAAACCATGGGGCTTGTTTGTGTTTTCTGTTGTAGCCAATCAAATCTTTGGTGCAATTTCTTTTAAGAGATTTGTGTGTTTTATTCCAAGATCCTTAAGATCAACTACCCATGATAGATTAATACTCCCAAGTACTGCGCCTCATTTATTAGTTTGAATTTTCAGCACTTGCAGACTTCTTGAATCTGCAGATGCTGGAAATCCAAGCACCACACACAAAATACTGGAGGAACTCAGAATACCAGGCAGTATCAATGGAAAAGAGTACAGTTGACGTTTTGGGCTGAGACCCTTCAGCAGGATTGAAGGGCAATCTAGAGGGTGATAGGTGAAGCCGGGTGGGTGGGAAAGATAGAGGTCTGGAGAAGAAGGAATCTAATAAGAGAGGAGAGTGGACCATAGGAGAAAGGGTAGGAACAGTGTCATCGGGGGAGGTGAGAGACAGGTGAGAAGAAGAAAGTAAGAGGTCAGAGTAATTCCACTTTACTGCTTATCCCCGACTCCACATTGTATGAGTTTTAATTCTTTATGGACAACATATATGAACACCTTACATCTAGGTAAATTTCATCTGTTGCATACCATTGTCAAAGATTCACAAGACTAGTTTAGCAATACCTCCCATTTTGAAATCTATACCAATTATTTATCTTATTAGGATATGCAGCATGGAACAGGCCCTTCTGGCCTGTCAAGCCGCACCACCCAACAGTCCAACAAATTAACCCTTGCCCAGGAGTCCCCAAACTGGGGTCCACGGACCTCTTGTTGAATGGTTGAGGTCCTTGGCATAAAAATGGTTGGGAAACCCTGCTAATCATAGGACAATTTACAATGACCAATTAACCTGCTAACCAATACATCTTTGGACTGTGGGAGGAAACTAGAAAACCCAGAGGGAACCCATGTGGCCACAGGGAGAATGTACAAACTCTTTACAGACTGCAGTGGAATGGAACTCTGAGCTGTAATAATGTCACACTAACCACTGCACTAATGTGTGTAATCAAACTTTTGGTCTTTAGAATATTCATTTTGTCGTGATCAATTTTCAAGAAGGGTTCTATCTGCCTTCATAAATAAGATACTAAATTACCTTTTCATTAGTCCTCTGACACCATATCTTTTTCTAACACTTTAGTAAGTGCGGGATATAATACTTCTGCTGTCCCTTCTCCGGTATACTGTAAAATATATGGATTCAGTTTTTTATGAACAAGGTGTTTAGCAAATGAAGTCAAGCATTTTAAGGCAATGCTATAGGCCAGCTCCTGTAGGAAAGTCAAGTCTGTGACAGGCTTGCATCATGTTATAACTAGTAATTTTGGATTATATGAAGGCATTTCAAAGGTTTTGCATTACAGAATTTAACAAATACTATTTTTTCAATGAGTGATGCATCACTTAGCAGGAAATATTGTCCAACTTCACTGAACTCAAAGCCAAAATTAATCTACACTAAGAGAGTCCTGTCTTTCACTTTTGACTACATGGACATAAAGGCAATTGAAAAATAGCGTAATTTCTAAATAGTATTGTTATTGTAGCTGTTTACTATCCAAATTCTGATATGTACACCAAGTCTGCGAGGATTTCAAAACATATCTTCTAACGTCACATGTTCTTGCTACCATCTAGCTGGCATCAAGCCAGTTTCCTGTCAAAACACATCACTGCTCTCAGCTTGTAAAAGAAAGCAGCAGCTATCATCAAGGACCCCAACCATCCAGGTCATGCTCTCTTCTCGCTACTGCCATTGTGCAGGAGGCATGGGAGCCTTGGGTCCCAAATCACTAGGTTCAAGAACAATTATTACCCTTCAACCGTCAGGCTCTTGAACCAGTGTGGATAACTTCAGTCACCCCAATCTGAACCGATTGCACAACCTATGGACTCACTTTCAAGGGCTCTACAACACATGCTGTCAGTATTTATATATCTGTTTATTTATCTTTTTCTGTGTTTGCACAATTAGCGGTCTTTTGCACGTTAGTTGTTTGTCCATCTTTGTTACATGAAGTTTTCCATTGATTCGATTGTTTCTTTGTATTTATTGTAAATGCCTGCAAGAAAATAAGTCCCAGGATAGTATCATCATCGTTGTGTGCTGTGTTGTGTGATGTGGGCTGTCATTGTCTTTTCATGACCATGATTGCTCTTGGCAAATTTTTCTACAGAAGTGGTTTGTGGTTGCCTTCTTTTGGGCAGTGTCTTTACAAGACTGGTGACCCCAGCCATTATCCATACTCTTAAGAGATTTTCTGCCTGATGTCAGTGGTCACATAACCAGGACTTGTGATATGCACCAACTGCTCGTACGACCATCCATCACCTGTTCCCATGGCTTCACGTTACTCTGATCAGGGGGCTAAACAGGCTACGCCTTGCCCACAGGCTAGCAGAGGGAATAAATGCCTCCTTTGGTAGGGTTGTACCCTGCCACACACAGGTTAGTATATGGTGATGTATTTGTAGTTTGCTAAAAAATTTACTGTGAACTCTGAACATCCAGTAGCGTCAGTGATGAGTGACAGATTGAATGATGCTGTTTCAGAGAGACCCAAGTATCCTTTGTAAATATGTCACTCCAATTTAATGTCTTCACGCAGCAAGCAATTAGGAAGGCATCATGTACTTTGTACTCAAATCCCATTGCAATAAAAATAACCAAGAGTGGAGACAGCTTGCTCCAATTATGTTGTGACCTGATGAGACTACATCTGGACAAGAATAAGATACTTGTGATAGAGAGAGAGGGCAGCAAAAGTTCACCAGCTTGCTTGTTGAGATGCTGATTTGTTTCACAAGGAGATGTGGAGCAGACTAGTCAGAACAGAAATGTCCTGTGGGGAAAAAGACACAATGCATTCCATGGCTGTCATGTCTGGAAGTAACAAGGGTACCGATGTAAATCTGAAAGAACAAGGGTGTAGGATAGGGGCAGCACATAGTGGTTAGCCCAACACTTTATAGTACCGGCGACCTGAGTTCAGTTCCCACCACTGCCTGTAAGGAGTTGGTAGGTTCTGCCCTTGACCACTTGGGTTTCCTCCAGGTGCTCTGCTTTCCTCCCAAAGTCCAAAGAAGTACTGGTTGGTAGGTGAATTGATCATTTAAATTGTCCTGTGGTTAAGCTCGTGTTAAATCGGGGGATTGCTGGGCGCAGTGGCTCAAAGGGCCAGAAGGGCCTATTCCGTATTTCTCAATGAATAAATAAAAATTAAAATAAATTCATTTGAGGTAGAGGTACAGTTAAAACATTATGAAAGAGGAAATGATGGCGTGAAAATCTGGTAAGACCTGATAGCTGTGGCTTCGTCGGGACTTGACAATGATATTTATTTTCTCAGTGATACAGCACAAAACCGGCCCTTCTGGCCCACTAAGCCACTGCTTTAACACCAGCCTAATCACAGGACAATTTACAATGACCAATTAACCTTCCAACTGGTACATCTTTGGACTGTGGGAGGAAACCGGAGCACCCGGAGGAAACACATGTACTCACAGAAGGAACATACAAGCTTTTTTACAGAAGATGCCAGAATTGATCTCCAAACTCTGACACCCTGAGCTGTAATAGTATTGCGCTAACCGCTACGCCTCCTTTGCGCCTTATCTGGAATGAATAAGAAAGCACTGATTTTCAATTAGTTTGTCTTCCCACATTTGCACGTTGATGCAATCTACTTGGTTAGTCTTCAGCAGGTGTTCAGGATGCTATCTGTCTCCTGTATCGGCTGATAAAATTGATTCTGCCGTTCTATCACCATCAGTGTAATCCCAGGGATATTTTTTGTTCACATCCAAATTTACCCCTGTAACCTGTTCCAGCATCTTCTGAATCTACAGGTCTTATGGAGGGAAAGATGGAAATGGGCAGATGGCATTGCAAAATTGATTTTGAAAAGTAGTTACTACAGTAATATAAATTGATATCCTAGAACAGGACACCCAACCTTTTTTTACATCATGGGACCAATACCATTAAGCAAGGGGTCGTTGGACCCCTGTCCAATAAGATTTTTTAAAATCCAGCTACATAGGTATAATACAGGTGGTATACCACAAGCCTCCTAAAAGCACAAGGAGCAGATATAGAGTCATAGAATACTACTGCACAAAAACGTGCTATTTGGCCCATCTGGTCCAATCACCCTGCAGCTGGTCTATAGCCCTCCATACCAACACCTTCCATTCATGTACAACACCTATCCAAATTTCTCTTAAATGTTGAAATCGACCCAGCATCCACCACTCATTCCACGCTCTTGCCAGTGTGAAGAAGTTCCTCCCACCATGTTCCCCTTAAACATTTCACCTTTCACCCTTAGCCCATGACTTCTGGTTCTAGTTTCACCCACCCTCAGTGGAAAAAACCTGCTTGCATTTACCCAGTCGATAACCCTCGTAATTTTGTATGCAAGTAATTTTCTCTATGTAGACAGATCATAGTAATAGATGTTATCACAATATGGGATTTTAACTTCCCCAGTGTTAACTGGGATTGATTTATTGTGAAAGATGTAGAGGAGATGGAAATTTTAAAGTGTATCCTGGAACTTTTTGAGCCATTGTCGAGGGTTCTACTAAGGAAGAGGCCATACTGGACTTTAGGAAATTTAGCAGGGCAATTGTTTGAAGCATTAGTTGGGAGAGCATTTTGGAGATAGTGATCACAGCCCTTAGGTTTCAAGGTAGTATTTGCAAAGGGATAAAGAAGGCCTGGATGTTAAGGTTCTAAATTGGGGAAGGCTGCTTTCCACATCTCAGAACAGGACCCAGACAAAGTGCATTGGGTGCAGTTTCTTGTAGGCAATTCTAGACTGGACAGATTGAGTCATTTAAAACTGAAGTGCTGGTCAGACCAGATTTCCCTCTAACCAAAGCATGCTAGTATCCTTGATTAATTCATGCCTTTCTAAGTACAGATTACTTATGTGGCTGGGTTGAGTTGTTCTCTGATCTCAGCAATTTACTTACCAACGTTTCATCACCAAGCAAGGAGACATCGTCAGTGTACTGGTGATTGTGATGCTTCATCCGCATGCTTGGCCTTTATATACTTTAAAATCAGCTGATTGGGCATCACTTCGGAAACTTAGTCCTCCATAAAAGCCAAGCATTCGGAAGGCACATCTCAATCAATAGTGTGCTGACTATGTCTTCTCGCGTGGTGACGCAAAGTTTGTAAGTAAATTGCCAAGATTGGAGACAACTCAACCCCAACATCAATCACCCGAGCTACACATCTTCCAAGTTAATTGTATCTCAGAATTTTTTCCCCCAATAACCTCCCTACCATTGAAAGGCTTAACAAACCTGTTGTTACCCAGCTTAGTCCTGCTGCCTTTTCAAATGCTGTCCTCCAGTCATCTGACATCTCACCAATGGCCAGTGAAGATCTGAAACTATTACAGGATTCCAGTTCCCCTTAGAGCTTGTGGCAACGCTGGACACATTTCATTAGGCCCAGGAGAGTTATCCACTTTTAAGTCTGCTAAGACATTTGATACCTTCTTTCGAATGATATGTGTGATGATGATAAACCAATTTCTATTCCTATTCCTCCACCTCCACATTGCAAAGAGATCTTGATCAGTTAAAAGTTCAGAGTTCAAAGCAAATTTTATTATCAGGGTATGTATATGTCACCACATACAACCCTGAGATTCTTTTTCCGCTTGGCATACTCAGCAAATCTATAGAACAGTAACTGTAAACAGGATCAACAAAAGATCAAGTAGAGTGTAGAAGACAACGAACTGTGCAAATGCAAATAGAAATAAATAGCTATAAATAATGACAGCAAGATGAAGCGTCCTTAAAGTGAGATCATTTTATGTTGAAACATCTCAATAGATGAGTGCAGTTATCCTCGTGTTCATGAGCCTGATGATTGAGGGGTCCGTAACTGTTTTTGAAACTGGTGGTGCAAGTCTTGGGGCTCTTGTACCTTCTACCTGATGGTAGGAATGAGAAAAGAGCATGGCCTGGGTGGTATGGATCTTTGATGATGGATGCTGCTTTTCTATAGCAACGTTTCATGTAAATGTGCTCAATGGTTGAAAGGGTTTTACCTGTGATGTACTGGGCTGAAGCCATTACCTTTTGTTCAGAGACATTAGTGTTCCCATACCAGGCCATAAAGCAGCCAGACAATAGACTTTCCAATACACATCTAAATAAATTTGTCAAAGATTTTGATGTCATGCCAAATCTCCACAGACTTCATAGAGTTAGGGAGATAGACTAAGTTTAAGTTTAAATGTTATTCAATACTCATGAATACAGCCAAACAAAACAGTGTTACTCTTGGCCCAAGGTGCAAAACACAGTACCAACAGTCACACACAGCACAAAACATATATAAAGTAGCAAGCGTACATTAGATATCAGTAAAATATAGTCCAAGACCCTGAGTCCCATAAATGTTGCAGCAATCTGTAGTTGAACACAATATAGCTTGTCTTTTGCTGAGTGAACACTGGGGGCAACACTGACTCCACACCATCTTCGGTGGAGTGCACTGACTCCGACATCTCTCCTGGGAGGCTGTAAATAGACAACACCTTGGCCTGAGGCCTGAGGAATGGCAAATTGTGAGGTGTTTCATTTTGGACAGTCAAATTAAGCAGGACTTGTTCAGTAAATGGTAGAGCATTGACAAAAGTTGTGAAACAGAGGGACTTGGGAGTACTAATGCACAGTTTGCAGAAAGCGGCCATGCAGCCTTCATCAGTCAGGGCATGGAGTTCAGTGGCATTATTTTGTAATTATTATAAATTACTGTTGAGGCTGCACTTGGAGTATTGTGTACATTTTTGGTCTTCCTGTTATAGAAGTACACTCAAGCTGCAGAGGGAACAGAAAGCATTTACAAGAATGCTGCCTAGAGTAGAGGGCCTGATCATAGGGAGAGGATGGACACTACATCTTTTATCCCTTCCAACATAGTAGAATGAGAGGTGATCTCGTAGAAGTTCATGAAATCATGAGGGTTATCGAAAAAGTGGAAGGTCATAGTCTTTTCCCCAAGGTTTGGAAAGTCCTAAACTAGAAGGCACAGATACAAGATAAGAAGAGAGAGAATTAAAAGAAACCTGAGAGATAAGACCATAAGATATAGGAGCAGAAGTAGGCCATTCAGCCCATCGAGTCTGCTCCGACATTCAGTCATGGGCTGATCCAATTCTTCCAGTCATCCCCACTCCCCTGCCTTCTCCCCATACCCTTTGGTGGCCTGGCTAATCAAGAACCTATCTATCTCTGCCTTAAATGCACCCAATGACTTGGCCTCCACATCCGCTCGTGGCAACAAATTCCACAGATTTACCACACTCTGACTGAAGTAATTTCTCCGCATCTCTGTTCTGAATGGACGTCCGTCAATCCTGAAGTCGTGCTCTCTTGTCCTAGACTCCCCTACCATGGGAAGTAACTTTGCCATATCTAATCTGTTCAGGCCTTTTAACATTCAGAATGTTTCTATGAGATCCCCCTCATTCTCCTGAACTCCAGGGAATACAGCCCAAGAGCTGCCAGACGTTCCTCATGCAGTAACCCTTTCATTCCTGGAATCATTCTCCTGACTCTTCTCTGAACCCTCTCCAGTGTCGGTATATCTTTTCTAAAACAAGGAGCCCAAAACTGCACACAGTACTCCAAGTGTGGTCTCACGAGTGCCTTATAGAGCCTCAACATCACATCCCTGCTCTTATATTCTATACCTCTAGAAATGAATGCCAACATTGTATTTGCCTTCTTCAGCACCCACTCAGCATGGAGGTAAACTTCTAGGGTATCCCGCACAAGGACTCCCAAGTCCCTTTGCATCTCTGCATCTTGAATTCTCTCTGCATCTAAATAATAATCTGCCCATTTATTTCTTCCACCTAAGTGCATGGCCATACACTTTCCACCAATATTGTATTTCATTTGCTGCTCCTTTGCCCATTTCCCTAAACTATCTAAGTCTCTCTTCAGGCTTTCTGTTTCCTCAGCACTACCCACTCCTCCACCTATCTTTGTATCAACGGCAAATTTAGCCACAAATCCATTATCCCGTAGTCCAAATCATTGACATACATCGTAAAAAGCAGTGGCCACAACACCGACCACTGTGGAACTCCGCTGGTAACCTGCAGCCAGCCGGAATAGGATCCCTTTATTCCTACTGTCTGTTTTCTGCCGATGCTGCACCCATGCTAGTAACTCCCCTATAATTCCATGGGCTCTTATCTTGCAAAGCAGCCTCATGTGCGGCACCTTGTCAAAGGCCTTCTGAAAATCCAAGTACACCACATCTACTGCATCTCCTTCCTACCCTGCTTGTAATTTCCTCAAAAAAAAAAGTTGTAGTGGGTTAGTCAGGCAGAATTTTCTTTCAGGAGACCATGCTGGCTTTGGCCTATCTTGTCATGTGCCTCCAGGTACGCCGTAAAATCATCCCTAACAATCGATTCCAACAACTTCCCAACCACTGACATCAGGCTAACAGGTCTATAGCTTCCTTTCTGCTGCCTCCCACCCTTCTTAAATAGCGGAGCTCCATTTGCCATTTTCCAGTCATCCGGTACAATGCCAGAATCTATCGATTCTTGAAATATCACTGTTAATGCCTCCACAATCTCTCCAGCTACTTCCTTCAGAACCCGAGGGTGCATTCCATCAGGTCCAGGAGATTTATCCATCCTCAGACCATTAAGCTTCCTGAGCACCTTCTCAGTCGTAATTTTCACTGCAAATACTTCACTTCCTTGACACTCTTAAATGTACAGTATATTGTGGATGTCTTCCACTGTGAAGGCTGATGGAAACTATGCATTCAGTTCCTCTGCCATCTCTGCGTCTCTCATTACAATATCTTCAGCATCATTTTCTGTTGGTCCTATATCTACCCTCGGCTCTCTTTTACCCTTTATGTACCTAAAAGAGCTTTAATATTTGTCGCGAGCTTCCTTTCATAATTCATATTTTCCTTCCTTTCTTAGTTTCCTTCTGAGAGTTTTTAAAAGCTTCCCAATCCTCAATCTTCCCACTAGCTTTGGCTTCCTTGTATGCCCTCTCTTTTGCTTTTACTTTGGCTCTGACTTCACTTGTCAGCCACAGTAGTGTCCTTTTTCCATTCGAAAATTTCTTCTTTTTTGGAATATATCTGTCTTGCAGTTCCCACATTTTTCGTGGAAACTCCAGCCATTGATGCTCTGCTGGCCTTCCTGCTAGTGTTCCTTTCCAGTCAACTTTGGCCAGTTCCCCTCTCATGCCATTGTAATTTCCTTTGTTCCACTGAAATACCGACACATTGGAATTTAGTTTCTCCTTCTCAAATTTCAAAGTGAACTGGATCATGTTGTGATCACTGTTCCCTAAGGGTTCCTTAACCTTAAGCTCTCTTATCACCTTCGGATCATTGCACAACAGCCGATCCCCCTAGTGGGCTCAACAACAAGCTGTTCTAAAAACCATCCCTTAGACATTCTACAAGTTCTTTCTCTTGAGGTGCAGTATTGGCCTGGTTTTCCCAATCCACTTTTATGTTAAAATTCCCAACGATTATCATGACATTACCTTCTTTACAGAGAGGGTAGGGAGTACCTGGAATGAACTGCCAGACGAAGTAGTCGAGGTGGGTACCATTGGATAGATGCATGGAGGGGAGGGGCTTGGAGGGTTACAGGCTGATTACACGCAGCTGGGACCAGCAAGGAGGGTGCTGTGATAAAGATGGCCCAGTTGGACCGAAGGACCAGTTTCCGTTCTGTAGTACTCCATGACTCTACAAATTGCTCAAAAGCCCTTCAGAAATCTGTTTCAAAGCTACATTTAGGTCTGACAATAGAGGAACTGAAATTAGCTCTGTGGATGAGCATGAAAGATTGTTCAGAATGCAGACTGTTCTGTCATTTGTCAACTTGCTTGCACAAGAAGTTGAAAGAGCTCCAGATAACATGACAAGCCTGTCTCTGGATTCATCAGACTGATTTTTTGGAGTGGGAATGGCCAAAGCTGCCAAGACACATGTCTCTGGAAAGATGAGACCTTGATGTGATGGAATGTGCTCCGTTTATCTTGAAATTTTCTGTTTGGGAAGAGTTCTATGCTCTCAATTCTCATAGATGCCAGTAGATAGATTTCAGTTATACATGAGAATTAACTTAAACTATCCACAATTTTATTGGGAGGTTGGTGTATCTTTCTACTTTTTAAACACTCTCATTGATAGCTGCAGTTCTGGGTTGTTTGTTTTGCTGATTTGTAACACTTATAATTGTTCATTGATTTAATACAATAACAGAGAGTGTCTTATGATGGTGTTCATCAAGAAGAAGAAAATCAATTAAAAAATCAGAATTACAAAGAAATACCATCTTCATGTACAACAGACCAAGGACTTTATTCCTTGGAACATAACACTGAGGGGAGATTTGATAAAGGTATACAAAATTATGAGGGGTATAGATAGGGTAAATACAAACTTGCTCTTTCCACTGAGGGGTCGGACTACAAGTAGAGGTTATGGGTGAAAGGTGAAAAGTGTAAGTGGAACATGAGGGGGAACTTCACTCAGAGGGCAGTGAGAGTATGGAAGGAGCTACCAGCACAAGTGGTGAATGCGAGCTCAATCTCAAGAGCAAGAGAAGTTTAGATAGATACATGGATAGGTAGGGGTTTAGAGGGCTATGGTCCTAGAGCAGGTCGATGGCTTGTGGACTAGATGAGCTAAATGCCCTCTTCCTATGCTGTACTTTTCTAAGACTGTATGGCCAGTGGCTGTGTATAACAAAGTAATTCAACATTATTTGGCAATAGAAGCCATGATTAGCATTTGATCAGACCACACTTTGAATATTGTGAGCAGATTTGGTCCCCTTATCTAAGAAAGGATGTGCTGGTGGCATTGGAGAGGGTCCGGAGGAGATTCATGAGAATGATCCTGCGATTGAAAGGCTTAATGTGTGAAGAGCTTCTGATGGCTCTGGGCTTGTACTTGCTGGAGTTTAGAAGATTGAGAGGCGAATCTCATTGAAACTTATTTAATATTGAAAGGCCAATATTCAGCTGATATGGGGATGTTGTTCCATATAGTGGGAGAGTCTAGGACTAGAGAACGTAACTTCGGAATGGGAGGATGTTCCTTTAGGAGAGAGACAAAGAAGAATTAATTTAGCCGGAGGATGATGAATCTGTGGATTCATTGCCACAGACAGCTCTGGAGGTCAAATCATTGGGTATATTTAGAGTGGTGTTGATAACTTCTTAATTAGTGAAAAGTTAGGTGAGATAGCAGGAGAATGGAGTTGAGAAGGATAATAAATCAACCATGATGGAATGTTGGAGCAGACTTGATGGGCCAAATGGCCTAATTCTTCTATATATCTTATCTAGTTGGTGTCATTGCTTTTAATAACTTAGCAATACTAAATGGCCTGGTTTTGTACAATAAAACTAAGTGGAAAGGCAGTAATCTCTTGAACCATCATTAAATATTTTGCTTGATCTGTTTCAAGCCTGAATATCCAGCTTTACCTCATCTTCTTTATAATTGCCTTTAAAATGATCGATTCAAGAGTTGTAAACTTGTAACACTTCCAATTTCATTCCTGAAAAGCCAGCCTAAATTTTTAGACCATAGCTTACTTCTAGACTATCTGATTCTCAGTGTACCATAGTGTTAATTTGTGTAATGTATATCATTTAACTATTTGGATGCTGATGTTGTGGAGCTCCTACAAGGCTAATAAATCATTTCCAAGCAAATAGCCCAAAACTGTTCTAATTAGAGTATCATGATGGAAAGTTAACCTTATTTGGCAAGTGTGGCTGGTTAATAAAAGCAGCAACATATCAACTTAATACTTTATATGTTTCTTTAATATTGAAACCTAAAAATCAGAATCTAAAAAAGTTTGTCACTGGCATATGTCATGAAATTTGATTTTTTTTTGCGGCAGTAGAACATTGCAATACATAATTTAAAAAGTATAAATTACTAAAACAGTTGTACAGTTTATAAAAAAGTTAAATAAGTAGTACAAAAAAATAATGAAGTGGTGTCCATGGGTCCTGAAGAAGGGTCTCGGCCTGAAGCGTTGACTGTTTACTCTTTTCCATAGATGCTGCCTGACCTACTGAATTCCTCCAGCCTTTTGTGTGTGTTCCCTTGGAATACACCTGGCTCATATGGTGTCCCTTGTTCTGTCCAACTGGCAGGAGTAATTACAGGCAATTTTACCCTCCCCCTGCTTCAGTCTGATGTTCCTACCTACATTAAGACTATTATCATTCAAAGTAAAGTTATTATCTAAGTACATACTGTATGTCACCATATGCAACCCTGTGATTCATTCTCTTGCTGGCATTCACATTAAGTCCAAGAACCATAACAGAATCAATGAAAGACCTGCACCTAACAGGATGGACAGTCAGTGTGCAAAAGACAACAAATTGTGCAAATACAAAAGAAAAAAAATAATAAAAATAAATAAATAAGCAATAAATAAGAACATGAGATGAAGAGTCCTTGAAAGTGAATCCATAGGTTGTGGAAACATTTCAATGATGGGAAAAGTGAAGTTGTGAAGTTATCCTCACTGTTTCTCATCTGGTGGTGTGAGTCCTGAGGGTCCTGTACCTCCTTCCTGATGGCAGCAGCAAGAAGAGAGCATGATGTGGGTGGTGGGGCTCCCTGCTGATGGATGCTGCTTTCCTGTGACAACACTCCATCTTAATGTTCTCAATGTGGGGAGGGCTTTACCCGTGATGGTTTGGGCTGTATCCACTTTCTGTAGGATTTTCTATTCAAGGGCATTGATATTTCCATACCACGCTGTGATGCAACCAGTCAATATATCCTCCACTACGTATCTGTAGAAGTTTTATCAAATTTTTAGATGTCATGTCATAAAGCTATCAGGCAGGAACTTGGAAGCATAAATTGGGAACAGATGTTCTCAGGGAAATGTATGGCAGAAATGTGGCAAATGTTGAGTGGATATTTGCGTGGCTTTCTGCATAGGTACGTTCCAATGAGGCGGAAAGGATGGTAGGGTACAGGAACAGTGGTAAACAAAGGCTGTTGTAAATCGAGTCAAGAAGAAAAGAAGAGCTTACGAAAGGTTCAAAAAACTAGGTAATGATAGAGATCTAGAAGATTATAAGGCTAGCAGGAAGGAGTTTAAGAATGAAATTAGGAGAGCCAGAAGGGGCCCTGAGAAGGCCTTGACGAGCAGGATTAAAGAAACCTCAAGGCATTCCACAAGTATGTGAAGAGCAAGAGGATAAAATATGAGAGAATAGGACCAATCAAGTGTGACAGTGGAAAAGTGTCTATGGAACCGGAGGAGATAGCTGAGGTACTTAATGAATACTGTGCTTCAGTACTCATGACAGAAAAGGATCTTGGCGATTGTAGGGATGACTTACAGCAGATTGAAAAGCTTGAGCATATAGACATTAAGAAAGAGGATGTGCTGGAGCTTTTGGAAAGCATCAAGTTCGATAAGTCTCTGGGACCGGTCGAGATGTACCCCAGGCTACTGTGGGAGGCGAGGGAGGAGATTGATGAGCCAATGACAATGATCTTTGCATCATCAATGGGGACAGGAGAGGTTTCGGTGGATTGGAGGGTTGCGAATATTGTTCCCTTATTCAAGACGGAGTAGAGATAGCCCAGGAAATTATAGACCAGTGAGTCTTACTTCAGTGGTTGGTAAGTTGATGGAAAAGATCCTGAGAGGTAGGATTTAGATTAGATTATGAAGACATGCAGTCCTCTTTTATGAACATTTGGAGAGGCATAATATGATTAGGAATAGTCAGCATGGCTTTGTTCATGGTATGTCATGCCTTATGAGCCTGATTGAATTTTTTGAGGATGTGACTAAACACGTTGATGAAGGTAGAGCAGTAGATGTAGGGTATATGGATTTGAGCAAGGCATTTGATAAGGTACCCCTTGCAAGACTTATTGAGAAAGTAATAGGCATGGGATCCAAGGAGACCTTGCTTTGTGGATCTAGAACTGGCTTGCCCACAGAAGGCAAAAAGTGGTTGTAGATGGGTCATATTCTGCATGGAGGTCGGTGACCAGTGGTGTGCCTCAGGGATCTGTTCTTGGACCCTTACTCTTCGTGATTTTTATAAATGACCTGGATGAGGAGGTGGAGGGATGGGTTAGTAAATTTGCTGATGACACAAAGGTTGAGGGTGTTGTGGATAGTGTGGAGGGCTGTCAGAGGTTTCAGTAGGATATCAATAGGATGCATAACTGGGCTGAGAAGTGGCAGATGGAGTTCAACCCAGACAAGTGTGAGGTGGTCACTTTGATAGGTCAAATATGATGGCAGAATATAGTATTAATGGTAAGAATCTTGGCAGTATGGAGGATCAGAGGGATCTTGAGGTCCTAGTCCATAGGACACTCAAAGCTGCTGCGCATGTTGATTCTGTGGTTAAGAAGGCATATGATGCATTAGCCTTCATCAACCATGGGATTGAGTGTAAGTGCAGAAAGGTAACGTTATAGCTATATAGGACCCTGGTCAGACCCCACTTGGAGTAGTGTACTCAGTTCTGGTCACCTCACTACGGGAAGGATATGGAAACTATAGAAAGGGTGCAGAGGAGATTTACAAGGATGTTGCCTGAATTGAGGAGCATGCCTTATGAGAATAGGCTGAGTGAACTTGGCCTTTTCTCCTTGGAGCGACGGAGGATGAGAGGTGACCTGATGGAGATGTATAAGATGATAGAGGCATTGATCGTGTGGATAGTCAGAGTCTTTTTCCTAGGGCTGAATGGCTATCACAAGAGGGCACAGTTTTAAGATGCTTGGAAGAAGGTACAGAGGAGATGTCGGGGTAAGTTTTTAACGCAGAGAGTGGTGAGTGTATGGAATGGGCTGCTGTCGATGGTGGTGGAGGCGGATATGATAGGGTCTTTTAAGAGATTCCTGGATAGGTACATGGAACAGAAAAATAGAGAGCTGTGGGTAACCCTAGGTAATTTCTAAAGTAAGTACCTGTTCGGCACAGCATTGTGGGCCGAAGGGCCTGTATTGTGCTGTAGTTTTTCTATGTTTCTTCACAAACTTTTAAGGAAGTAGAGGTGTGCTGTTGTGCTTTCTTTGTAATTGCAGTTACTTACTGGGCCCAAGACAGGTCTTCTGAAATGATAACACTGAGAAATTTAAAGTTGATGGCCCTCTCTACCTCTGATCCCTCGATGAGAACTGGCTGATGGACCTCTGGTTTCCTTCTCCTTAAGTTAATAATCAGCTCCTTGGTCTTGCTGATTATTTAGTGAGAGGTTATTTTTGTGGAGCACTCAGCCAGATTTTCAATCTCTCTCCTTAAAAGGCAAGCAATGGTAACGTGCCTTAAGGACTACTGCTCTGAGATTTACCATCAGGAAGTGTATCAAGAGGCTAGTCATGACCCACATTAGCTCTAACCTTTCAAGGAACCTTGTCCCACTGCAAGTTGCCTACCGCTGAAATAGGTCCATGGTAGGTACCATCTCCCAGGCCCTACATGTGGACAGTAAAAGCATTTATTAGATGTTTAATGATTGCAGCTCCACCTGCCATGCTATAATTCCAAGACCTGGGAATCAGATCCTTGACTTTCTGACTTAATCAGTAAGGATAGACACCAAACCGGGGACACGAGATACTGCTGATTCTGAAAATCCTGAGCAACACTCAAAATCCTGGAGGAACAGACTCCAGTGGAGGGAAATGAACAGTTGATGTTTCCAGCTGAGGCCCTTCATTACTCCTGCATACATGCTGCCTGACTGGGTCAGTTCCTTCAGCGTTTTGTGCGTATCACTGACAATAGGCAGTAACATCTCTACTATAGTCATCACCATCCTTCGTGCCCCCAAAAGGCTGTATCCTCAACCTCCAACTCCCTACACACAAAGATTCTTCTTTAACTCCACCTGTAGTGGGCCATATCACAAATAGCAATGAATTGGAGTGCAGGAGTTAGAGAGCTTAGTAACATGGTGTTATGAAACATCCTTTCCGAAGGTGTCAACAAAACAAACCGGCTGGATATTGGTTTGCGCCCTGCCTTCAGGCCGCACACTTCACTCAAAACCTCACTGAACTTCCTCAGAGGTCAGATTGCTCAATTGGCCCAAAAACACACCATCAAAATGTAGGTCACAGACTCTTATAGTGCTGAGGTTGAGAGCTTAAAGTTCCTGTGCGTGAACATCACCATCAGTATGCTTCAGTCCAACTGTGTAGTATTTTATTCTCACCATGTTTTTTCTTGTACAAGAAACATGTATAATTTGTCTTCTATTTCATGTTTTTGTGAATGCTGCTTATCTGATTCTTTGTGTCTAGAATACTGCTGCAAGTTAGCTTTTCATTGTACCTTCATACATGTACTTTATGCAGATAACAAATAAACTCCACTTAGACTTTGTTTAGGATTTTCCGGCCCATAGTCAATCTTCAGTGGCTCCTCATTCAAAGGCCTATTTGGTATGTGAAGAATTCCACTTTGTTTTAGACTTTCCCTTATTGCTGCCATGTTAAATTGTAAACCGCTCAAGCTATTGTACGTCTAACATAGTTTGTCACAGTTGTTAATTAATGCCAAGGAGCTTTGACAGGATATGGTCATGGAATGAGCATCTTGAAAGATGATTTTCATGCTCCTGGCTGTGCTTTGGGCATGAAAATATTTTTTCAAAGACTTTTTCCAGTCTTTACTTATGCGATGACAACCTTTTTTTAGCATGCACAATGCAGGCAAAGTAGACAGATCCCAAATGTCATAGAACTACCAGAGCTTCCATTTCCTTCAGTTTATGGGATTGCATTATGGCAATTTGAGGTTGAAATTCGATAGCAGGTAAAAGAATTACTGCAACTACAATTAAACTTCTGTTGTAGTTAGGCCTTTGTACAAGTCAAAGTTTAAAGTAAAAGTTATGAGTTCATATATGTCACAACATACTACCTTCAGATTCTTTTTCCTGCAGGCATACTCAACAAATCTATAGAATAGTAACAATAAACGGTGAATGGAAGAGCAAGAGTATAGAAGGACAAACTGAAAATGAAAATACAAATAAATGGAAATAAATAATGAGAGCATGAAATAACAAAATTGAGTTCTTAAAGTGAGATCATTGGTTGTGGGAACATCTAAACAGAAGAGTTTAATTTTCCACTTTTATTCAAGAGCCTGATGCTTTAGAGGTAGTAACTGTTCCTGAACTCGATGGTACAAGTCCTGAGGCTCCTGTACCTTCTGCTTGATGGCAGCAGCGAGAAAAAAGCATGATCTGGGCGCTGAGGATCTTTGATGATAGATGCATGTTTTGTCAATAAAAACATTATTTTTGGCTTCAATGTTATTATGTTGGTACTCTGTACAGTATTAGGAACAATGGTTTCACTGATGTGTATCTATTTGTGCACTAAAGATATATCACAAATCAGGGTCAAAGTGATATTACGTTGTCAACATAAACTTCTGCAATAAGGCCAATAGAGCATATTTCACTGTTATGTCAAAGTCAGGTTTATTGTCATATGCATATGTGCAATGAAAAACCCCTGCAGCAGTATCACAGATAAATTTTCTGGGATAATTTTTTTCCCCGTAATGACTCTTCTGCACAGATTAATTGTCATAAAATTTGGCGGTGGTAGTGTAATGGTGAGCAGAATGCTTTACAGTACAGGTGACCTGAGATCAACTCCCACCGCTGCCTCTAAAGAGTTTGTACGTTCTCCCTGTGACCGCATGAGTTTCCTGCTGGTGCTCCGGTTTCCTCCCACAGTCCAAAGACCTATTGGTTGGTTGATTATTTGGTCATTGTAAATTGCCCCGTGATTAGGTTAGGGTTAAATCAGGGGATTGCTGGGTGGTGTGGCTTGAAAGGCCAATTTCGCAACGTAGCTCAATAAATAAACAAACATAAATAAATTGCTTCAGGAAGTGAGTGCTCCTCTGCCTTTATCATTCAGAAACATTGTTATCATTACACTCCCAACTACCAATATCCATGGAGTACCATTTACCAGAAAGTTAATGCAGTACGATGTCATTTTCATGTTTCGCACTGTACTGTTGCCGCAAAGCATGAAATTTCACAATATTTGTCACTGGTAACAAAACTGGTTCAGAGTCAGTGAATGCCCATTGAGTGTCTGTTTCGTTCCATGGAGCTGCTAGACCTGCTGAGTTCCTCAAGGATTTTATTTCTTTTTGTTCCAGATTTCAGCATCTGCATCCTCTTGTCAGAATCAGAATCCAGCATATGTCTTGAAATTTGTCAACTTTGCAGCAGCAGTACAATTCAGTACATAATAGAAAAAATGTGATTTACGGTAAATATGTATACAGGTCGACCTTCACTAATCTGACTACCTGTAATCCAGTTCTTTCAATAATCCGCACTGATTTCAAAAATTTTCCGTGCAACTGTAATTTCAAATTTTCTGGGCCACTGTACCAATCTGCTGCACATTGTTTTGGTTGTGCTCGATCTGTTCACGTGCTGGCGTGCTCTTGTAAGCACAGGCAGGTGATTCCTGCTTGTTTTCCTGCATTTATTAATATCATTTGTGTGAGGTGCAGCTCCTTGGCATCTACCTGTCTCACCCGCCAGCGGTGGGGGAGCTGGCATGCACTGGGTCGGTTCGCCTTCTTGCCCGCCTGCCGGCAGTCGCGCACTGCCCTCTGGCATCATCCAGCCGGCGCTCTGTTCTCTTCTGCCTACGACCTCAGATCAGACGTGGTGACCTGCTGAATTTAAGCATATTACTAAGCGGAGGAAAATAAACTAACAAGGATTCCCTCAGTAACTGCGAGTGCAATGTAGCCTTTGGAGTAACTGCAAGTCTGTCTTTGCTATGGCTTAGCTCACGCTTGAGTGCTGCTAGTGGGTGCGCTTTATTTTTTGCCGGTGGGGAGGGGGGATTGTTGCTCGCTGCCGCTTATGCGCAGGAGGGAGGGGAGCGGTGGGGGGGAAACTTAGGGGTTCTAACATTTAACTGTCGTTCATTCTTTGGGGCACTCCTGTTTTCGTAGATGGTTGCGAAGTAAAAGCATTTCAGGATGTATATTGTATACATTTCTCTGACATTAAATGAACCTTTGAATCCTTTGATATTTTAAAGGTATGATGAGGCGGTTAGCTATTGCTTAATGAATTCCTTCTGTAATTCGGCATTTTCACTAATCCGGCACTCCTCAGGTCCCAATGGTGCCAGATTATAGAAGGTCGACCTGTATTAAAATAAGTAGTGCAGAAATAGAAATAGAAAAGGCGTGAGGTAGTGTTCATGAGTTCAATGTCCATTCAGAAATCAGATGGCAGATGAGTTGGAGCTGTTCCTGAATCACTGGATGTGTGACTTCAGGCTTGTGTACCTCCTCCCTGATGGTAGCAATGAGAAGAGGGCCTGACCTGGGTGAAGGGAGGAGGTCCTTAATGATGGATACCACCTTTTTGAGGCATTGCTCTTTGAAGATGTCCTGGAGGCTCATGTCCATGATGGAGTTGACCAAGTTTACATCTCTCTGTAGCTTATTTTGATCCTGTGCAATAAGTAGCAGGATGGTGATGCAGCTAGTTAAAATGTTCATCACCGTACACCAGTAGAAACTTGCGTGTCCTTTTGGTATTCCTATATGTTGCTACTAGTTTTTTTTAACCTCTTTCCTGAGCCCTGTGTTAGTTTGCCGTTGGGGATGATATCCTTGGCCGTATTCACAACATGCTGGAGGAACTCAGCAGGTCGGGCAGCATCCGTGGAAAAGATAGGTCGATATTCTGGGGCGGAACCCTTCGTCAGGACCCGAAACGTTGACTGATCTTTTCCATGGATGCTGCCCGACCTGCTGAGTTCCTCCAGCGTGTTGTGAGTGTTGCTTTGACCCCAGCATCTGCAGCTTATTTTGTGATCTTGGCCCTATTGTTTGAATAATGATGTCGAAGATAATGAAGGTAGATTGCAAATGTAATCTCTCAATGACTGCAATTCAGGACAGAATTAATGTTATTGCTGCGTGCTTTACTTCAGTAATGAGTCAATAAATGCCGGAATATTAACGTACTTTTCTGATATTATTTCTAATAATCTTTATTGTGAAATGCTAACAGAATGTTATTCTTTGCATGAGTTGGCAAGGTTGATGGATTCAGTAACCATTGATGCCTCCAAATGATGAAGCAGTGTTTGTATTTGATTTGACAAGTGAGGCTGCAGGAAAGAAGTATATTTGGTAACTACTAGGCTTGAAATTTTATGGACTGGGTCACTTGATAGATTTGTTGTGAACAGGAAAATGACATTCTCCCTGTAATAAAGTGGAACAACTTACTCAGGCCTTACAGCTCTGTAAAGCTTTCTGTCTTTTACAAGATTTAATGGGAAAATGATAGGCTGCCCTCTGGCTTCCTCGCTTTGGTTGAGACAACTGTACAGCAGACTGGCACTCCTTGGAAAGCATATGGTCATCAGGTTGTCACTGACTTGAGTTCTGACCTCAGGTTCTGATGAAATGGAAACTCTTTGAATTGTATGTTGCTAGAACAGATTAATAGTTTGTCATCTTTATCATTACAGAATTCCATCATTATGCCATTACAGTTCTCAAGCATTCAGTGAAAAAGAGAATTTTAAACAAATCTGTCCCTAGCTGACACTAAAGTTTTGCACATACATCTGTAAGAGCCATGCATCTGTTCTTTATCTGCATTGTATTCTGTGTTGCACGCTTTTTTATAGTAATTAGTCATGTGAGTTGGGTCATGGAGTAGCAACACATATTCCATCTGGGTAGCCTCCAAACTAATGGCATGAACATCGATTTCTTGAACTTCCGATAATTGCTCCCCTCCTCTCCTTTATCATTCCCTATTCTTGCTTCTCTCTCACACCTTCTTACCTGCCCAACATCTCTCTCTGGTGCTCCTTCCCCTTCCCTTTCTTCCTTGCTCTTTTGTCCTCTCCTATCAGATTCACCTTCTTCAGTCCTTTATCTCTTTCACTTCACCCCTTCCCCCTCTCGGTTTCACATATCACCTTCCACCTTGTACTATTTTCTCCCCTCCTTCTACCTTCTTAATCTGACTTCTCCCCTTCCTTTCCAGCCCTGATGAAGGGTCTCAACCCGAAATGTTGACTGTTTACTCTTTCTCCTAGATGCTCTTTCTCCTGCTGAGTTCTTCCATTGTGTTGATTTGGATTTCTAGCATCTGCAGATTTTCTCATGTTTGAAAGTTACATATTCGTGCTTTGTTCTTGGTAGCTTGCAGCTGGGGACCAACAGATGTCATATCTTTGGCTGATCACTCAATTACAATTAACTTGAGTACGCTTAGATTTCATCGCTTCAAGATTGTATATTTACTAATTGCTAACAAAGGATCAAATACATGTCTTCGACTTTTATTAGAGCGGAGGGCACACTCATACAAGTATAACAAATCCGGGAGGGTTGTCAGCAGCAGCAATTGTTTTGGTTAGAATGAGCTGATACACTGTCCATAACTATCAATAGACAGGAGAACCGGAATATTTTTATATTTTTAGACTACTTTAAAATTTATGAAATAACCTGTGCTGATAATCAATGCAATATTTTTTTCTGTCCTTTGGAAATCAGCCTACTACTTTGAGGCAATTGCCTTTCAGTGTAGCAGTGCGTTATTCACTGATATCCTACCTTGGGAATGGAGAATTTTTTACATTGCAATCAATTTAATTACCATTAAGGTTATTGATCACCTTTGTTTCTCATTCTCTAATGCATATTTCTTAAAATTGGTTACTCTTTAATTACTGTATATTATTGCACGGTGGAAAATGTAATCCATGCCTCACGATTTACTGTCCAGTCAGTACTGATCACCTTTACTAGTACATATGTGTCCTATATGTGTGTTCGAGGTTCCTTAAGGTTGTCATAGCTGGGGTAGATAGTGGGGATATATTCCCACAACCTGATAAATGCTCTCAATGGTGTGTCTCAAATAGCCTCTGACAACCAAGTTCGGCTCCTGGCTTTAACATGTGGCTTAGCTACTGAGCCCGACAGAACAATTTCTGCTGAAAGGAGAAGGGGCAAAGGTGGGTTACTTGTGCCTTAAAACCAGCCACTCTGGGCAAATGGGGCTCGTTAGTTGTGGTTGGCAACTCATCTAGGAGAAGGAAAACTGGTCTCAAACCTCTGCTGCCTTATGGCTAGCCCACTCATGAGGAAGGCTTCAGGAGTAACCCCAGGGAAAATTCCTGAGTTGGAGTCCCTAAGGCAGTCCTACATTGAGTTCAATGCTGATTGACAACTCCTGCGATGCTGCTGGTGCCAAACTGCACTGGTCTCTGCCTTTCCTTTGTGTTCCTGAGCTGAGTGGAGAGTGGGAGCCTGCTGCATGGGAACAGCTTGCTCTCCACATTGTGCTGCCCTGGCTTCATATCATGTAGACATCTAGTACAGAACATCCATGGCTGACCCTAACCATTGGAGGGCCTCATCTATTTATATTTCATGTGTTTAATTGCACTAATGCTTATAGAAGAAGTGTGTTTTTATTGAGTGGAGTTACTTCAAAAGGTTGACAATTTGAGAAGTATGTTGACAATGGATTTTATACTTGTCTCACATGTACAAGGTTGAGATTTTTCCTTTGCTGATTTCCAAGCTGGAATCAAAGTTTATTGGATGCCATTTCAGTAACTCAATCCTCTCCACATCAAAATCGAGTTTCTGAAATGATGTCAAGTCAGCTGATTGATAAGTATATGAAGGCCAAGTATTGGGAGGACACACCACAATCAACAGCGCACTGACAATGTCTCCTCATATGGTGATGAAATGTTTACAAATAAATTGCCAAGATCGGGGAACAACTCAACCCAACTTTTTAGATGTTTCCTTTTTTGGTTATCTCTTTCCCATCCCACCCTTAAAATGTCATGGTATGTTCTACTTTTAACCTACAGCCCTCTAAATTCAATATCAGTCTTTGTGCATGTGCTTCCTGCCCTTTACATGTTCCTGCTGCCTTCCCTTTCCATCCCCTCTTGTCTGGTTGTTGGCCAGCTGGATGCAGTTCACAGACACTGAGTCTAAACAATTTTGACTGAGCTTCATCCATTTTTATAATTCAATTGCGATTAAATACTTCTGCTGTAGCCCAGTGGAAGTAGAAGGGGAACCTTGTGCAGTGAATGGTCTGGTTTAGAATACTTTAACCAAAAGGACTTGGGAGTCCTTGTGCAGGATTTCCTAAAGGTTAACTTGTAGGTTGAGTCGGTGGTGAGGAAGACAAACGCAATGTTAGCATTCAGTTGGATAGATTAAAAGATAAAAGCGAAGATGTAATGTTGAGGCTTTATAAGACACTGGTGAGGCCTCAATTGTAGTATTATGAGCAGTTCCGGGCCCTTTACCTAAGAAAGGATGTGGTGACATTGGAGAGAGTTCAGAGGAGGTTCATGAAAATGATTCCCAGTTTGAAAGGCTTATCATATGAGGAGCGTTTGATGGCTCTGGGCATGTACTCACTGGAATTCAGAAGACTGGGGCTGGGGGCGGGGTGGGGGGGGGAATCTTATTGGAGCCTATTGAATGTTGAAAGTAGATTTGGAGAAGATGTTTCCTATGGTGGGGGAATCTAAGACCAAAGCACATAGCCTCTGAATAGATGGATGTCCATTTAGAACAGGGATGAGGAGGAACTTCTTTAGCCAGAGAGTGATGAATCTGTGGAATTCATTGCTAAAGGTGGCATGTAGGCCAAATCTCTGGTTATATTTAAGGCAGAAGTTGAGGGGGAAATGATTCAGCATGATAAAATGATGGAGCAGACTCGATGGGCAGAATGGCCTAATTCTGCTCCTATATCTTATGGACTTATGGTCTAATGTGCCAGTTTATTAAACTGAGTAAAACACAGAAGTTCTACTGTCTGTATGTCATGTCTGTGAGAATTATTAATATTGACACCAGAAACTTTTCTAATTGTTCAAATAGGTTTATTTATACCTTATTAGTGGAGGGAAAAAGTGAAAGAGCAGCACACAGGAATGTTGCCAGATCTGGAGGACCTGAGTTCTAAGGAAAGATTGAGTAGATTAGGACTTTATTCTCTGGAACATAGAAGATTGAGGAGAGATTTGATAGAGTTATTTCCCACTTCAACCAATTCAGGAAGAACATATTGCTCTTCATCGCACACATCTTCTTAATCAATTTCCCCCGGGATCAATAAAGTATGACTATGACTAATGCCTCTGTAAAAATTTTGTGTTGATTTTGATCATGCTCTATTGGGTTGCTTTTTGGTCTTTGCAATGATTCCAGATGACAGTGCTAGTTTTTTTTTCCGCAGTATTTTGTTTTGGTTTGTTCCTTCTTTATCAAATGTGGCCTGTTTCTTGCCTTTTAGGGGCTTTAAGTTAGTGATGTTTCTCAAATTCTTTTCTTTGGTACCTCTCAGTAATTGCCGCCTTTTAGACTTTTCCCCGTTAACAGATTTGTGTGGTTTACCGCGGGCAATGATATCTCTTAACAAATAAGTCATTCTTACTAAAACCTAGAACCACTGAGAGGATTTTTCCCCCAATTTGCATTTTCCCTTGAGTAGTAACACTCACAACACACTGGAGGAACTCAGCAGGTTGGGCAGCATCCATGGAAACGATCAGTCAACGTTTCGGGCCGGAACCCTTCGTCAGGACTGAAGAGGGAAGGGGCAGAGGCCCTATAAAGAAGGTGGGGGGAGGGTGGGAAGGAGAAGGCTGGTAGGGTCTAGGTGAAAAACCAGTAAGGGGAAAGATAAAGGGGTGGGGGAGGGGAAGCAGGGAGGTGATAGGCAGGAAAGGTGAAGAAGGAATAGGAGAAAACACAATGGATAGTAGAAGGAGGCGGAACCATGAGGGAGGTGATAGGCAGCTGTGGGAGGGGGCAGAGTGAAATAGAGATAGGGGAAGGGAATTACCGGAAGTTGGAGAATTCTATGTTCATACCAAGGGGCTGGAGGCTACCTAGACAGTATATGAGGTGTTGCTCCTCCAACCCGAGTTTAGCCTCATCATGGCAGTAGAGGAGGCCATGTATGGACATATCCGAATGAGAAGCAGAGTTGAAGTGGGTGGCTACCGGGAGATCCTGTCTGTTGTGGCAGACGGAACGGAGGTGCTCAATGAAGCAGTCCCCCGGTCTGTGTCAGGTTTCACCGATGTAGAGGAGGATGCACCGGGAGCACCGGATGCAATAGATGACCCCAACAGACTCACAAGTGAAGTGGTGTCTCACCTGGAAGGACTGTTTGGGGCCCTGAATGGTGGAAAGAGAGGAGGTGTAGGGACAGGTGTAGCACTTACGCTTACAGGGATAAGTGCCTGGTGGGGGATCCGTGGGGAGGGGCCGATCCCTGCGGAAAGCGGAGAGGGGTGGAGAGGGAAAGATGTGCTTAGTGGTGGGGTCCTGTTGCAACACTTCACTTGTGAGTCTGTTGGGGTCATCTATTGCATCCGGTGCTCCCGGTGCAGGCTCCTCTACATCGGTGAAACCCAATGCAGATTGGGGGACCGTATCATCGAGCACCTCCGTTCCGTCCACCACAACAGACAGAATCTCTCGGTTGCCACCCACTTCAACTCTGCTTCACATTTCCATTCGGATATGTCCATACATGGCCTCCTCTACTGCCATGATGAGATGAAACTCAGGTTGGAGGAGCAACACCTCATATACTGTCTGGGTAGTCTCCAGCCCCTTGGTATGAATTTAGAATTCTCCAATTTCCAGTAATTCCCTCCCCCTCCCTTCCCCTATCCCTATTTCACTCTGCCCCCTCCCCCAGCTGCCTATCACCTCCATCATGGTTCCGCCTCCTTCTACTACCCATTGTGTTTTCCCTTATTCCTTCTTTACCTTTCCTGCCTGTCACCTCCCTGCTTCCCCTCCCCCACCCCTTTATCTTTCCCCTTACTGGTTTTTCACCTGGACCCTACCAGTCTTCTCCAACCCACCCTCCCCCCACCTTCTTTATAGGGCCTCTGCCCCTTCCCTCTTCAGTCCTGATGAAGGGTTCCGGCCCGAAACGTTGACTGATCGTTTCCACGGATGCTGCCCGACCTGTTGAGTTCCTCCAGCATGTTGTGAGTGGTGCTTTGACCCCAGCATCTGCAGAGTATTTTGTGGTTACGATTCCCTTGAGTAGTACATTGAATTCACTCAGATTGCAATTAAGATTAGGTAAATACTCATACACTACTAAAGTATTAAGTAAAGTTCCTTCTACATTCAAACTTAATGGCCCATCCCTACTGGATTGGAAGTTGTATAAAATTGTATTATGAAAAAATTCTGCATCTCCCACGGATGAGCTGAGCAACTTACCCCTATTCTATATGGTAATTGAAATCATCATTTAAAACATCTTGCCTTTGATAAAGCTATTCCTCAAAACGTTAAGATCAGAGTCTCTTGGTACACGTGTTGGTTATCCTTATATCGATCTGAAAGAAATGTGAATGCAAAATGCAAATCAAATCAAAATGCAGAAATGATTCCAATAAAGTGTAGTTAGCACAAAACCATCTACCTTTGGAGTTATTTATTTGCTCAGCAAATGTACAATTACAGCCTGGGAACCAATTGACAGCTCTGATCATTTAATAGAGTTATAGAGACATAGAAATGCATAGAATCAGGCCATTTGGCCCATCTAGTCTGTGTTGAACCATTTAAATTGCCTACTCCTATCGATCTGCACCAGGACCATACTCTCCATTCCCCTACCATCCGTGTACCTATCCAAACTTTTCTTAAATGTTGAAATCGAGCTCACATGCACCATTTGCCTGGCAGCTCATTCCACACTCACCACTCTCTGGGTGAAGAAGTTTCCCCTCATGCTCCCTCCCTTAAACTTTTCACCTTTCACCCTTAACGCATGACCCTTATTAGTAGTCCCATCCAACCTCAGTGGAAAAAGCCTGCTTACGTTTATCCTATCTATACCCTCCATAATTTTTGTATGCTTCTATCAAATCACCTCTTAATCTAACAATGTTTCAAGGAATAAAGTCCTAACCTATTGAATCTTTTCTTATAACTCAGGTCCACCAGACCTGACAACATCCGTGTAACTTTTCTCTGTACTCTTTCAATCTTTTTTACATATTTCCTGTAGGTGGGTGACCAAAACTGCACACAGTGCTCCAAATTAGGCCTTACCAATGTCTTGTACAACTTCAACATAACATCACATCCTATCTTCTGTACTCAATACTTTGTTAAATAGTTGTTTGCTGAACATGTTGAATAATATGGAAGTTTTAACAGTGCAGAAGAAGCATAATATCCCAGGAGGGCTCCATAACACAGTAGTGATTATGGGGACTTGTCAGAAGTATGATTAAAATAACTGTGATGTGTAAAATAATAGAACTAAAGGTTTGCAAACATCCAGGACTTCATAGCTTCCCTCCAAGTGTTATAAAGAAATGGTAAGAATATTGTGTATGAGAAGATGACCAAACAATAATCTTCCAATGACGAGAAAGTCTGTAGATGCTGGAAATCCAAAGCAACATACACACCTGGAGAAATTCAGCAGGTCAGGCAGTACCTATGGAAAAAAAGTAACAGTCAATGTTTTGGGCTGATTCCCTTCATCAGGACTGGAAAGGAGGGGTGAAGGTGTCAGAATAAGAAGGTGAGGGGAAGGAAGGAAGAAGTACCGGGGAGGGGCTGAAGTAAAGAGCTGGGAAGTTAATTAGTGAAAGAAATAAAGGGCTGGCATAGAGGGAATCTGATAGGAGAGGACAGAAGATCATGGAAGAAAGGGAAGGGAGAGGAGTACCAGAAGGAGGTGATGGGCAGGTAAGTAGAGAAGGTGTGAGAGGGAAACAAAAATGGGGAATGGTGAAGGAGAGGGTGGAGGGGGCAATTACCGAAAGTTAGAGAAATCTATATTCATATCATCAGGTTGGAGACTACCCAGACGGAATATAAACTGTTGTTCCTCCAGCCTGCGAGTGGCCTTGTCATGGCAGTAGAGGAGTCCATGGACTGACATGTCAGAATGGGAAATAGAATTAAAATGTGTGGCCACCAGGAAATCCTGCTTTGTGTGGCAGACAGAGTGAAGGTGCTCGGCGAAGCATTCTCTCAATCTACGTCAGGTCTCACCGATATACAGGTGGCTACATCAATTGGAATAATCTACCAATGTTCTCTCAGTTCTGAAATCCTTGCTTTTGATTGAAAATTTGCAAATTACTCCACTATTGGATAGGCATGTAATGCTGGAGGAACTGTCAGTACTGATGAATGGTCTGAGTTTGAAACATCGACTGTTATTCCTTTCTATAGGTGCTGCCTGAGTTCCTCCAGCCTTTTGCGTGTGTTACTCTGGACTACCGCCATCTACAGAATCTCTTGTGCCCTCTATTTGATAGACGAGTGGTAAACTGAGGAATTTCAAATGCTTATCTAACAAACAATGCTGTGAAGTTACTGAAGTGTGTAACTTAGTCAAGAATGACCAAACAGCTTTATTTTCATAAAATCCAGCATGGATTAATTTAGGGTACTTCACGCCTCAAGAATCTGATTGAATTTTCTGAATAATTAAATATACTTGTAGATGTTATTCACATATATTTCCAGATCATGCCTTGTTTTCATTGCTACCATTAGGAAGAAGGTGCAGAAGCCTAAAGGCACACAGGATTCAGGAACAGCTACTTCCCCTTTGCCATCTCATTTCTGAATGGACGTTGAGCTTTCACTACCACTTTCTTTTCTTGCGCTACTTATTTAATTTAATTCTTTAATGTGTGTGTGTGTATTTACACACACTTAATGTAATTCAGTTTTTTCTATTATTATGTATTGCAATGTACTGCTGTTGCAAAGTTAACGATTTTCACAACATATGCCAGTGATATTAAATCTGATTCTGATTTTGTCCAGCTCACTTTCAGTGTCTTTATTGATCTAGCTAAGTAGTTGGCTGAACAGCAGGAGACAAACAATAAGAATTAAGGGCAGGTGTTGATTTTGGCTAAAGGTGAACCGTGGTGGTTCAGTTGATCTACGATGGGGTTACAATATAGGATAGAAAGTTATGTATCTGTTTATGCTAATGACGCAAAGAGTAGGTGACATTACAAGCAATATGATTGGCAGCTTAAAGTTATAGAACTACACTCAGTGGCCACTTTCTTAGGTATACCTGCTTGTTAATGCAGATATCTAATCAGCCAATCATGTGGCAGCAACTCAATGTATAAAAGCACGCAAACATGGTCAAGAGGTTCAATTGTTCAGAATAAATATCAGAATGGGGAAGTAATGTGGTCCATGTGACTTTGAGCGTAGAATGAATGTTGGTGCTAAACTACTGATTTCATAGAATTTTCGTACACATCAGTCTCTGGAGTTTACAGAGAATGATGCGAAAACAAAAAACATTCAGTGAGTGGCAGTCTCGCCTTAATAATGACAGAGGTCTGAGGAGAATGGCCAGACTGGTTTAAATTGACAGGCAGGCAACAATAACTTAAATAACCATGTGCAGAAGAACATCTGTGAATGCACAAAGCATTGAACCTTGAGGTGGATGGGCTACAGCAGCTGAAGTCCATGAGCACTGGCCACTTTATGAGGTAGAGGATGTACCACTGAGTGTATATTGGGTTAGGTGGGAACCTGGTATAAAATAGTATAACTGGAAATGCATGGCAGAGCTGTAGACGCAAAAACAGTTAATATTTCAGGTCGAAGACCCTTCAGAACTGGAATGTGCCATACTTTGTGTTATCAGCCAGGATTTGATTTCGGCTTTCAAATGAGAAATTGGCCATTGATGAAAGAGATTAAAAGAAATGTGGTCAACTACAGTGTGGTAAATCTGTGGAATTTTCAGTCAAAGAGGACTGAGTTCAGGAAATTGAAGAGAAAGATTGATTAAATTTTATATATAAAGGGAATCCAGAGATTATTGGTTAGTACAGTAAAGCGTTGCTCAGGTAAAGGAGCAGTGCAGTTAGCTTGAGGGGCCTAGAGGCTTATTCCTGAGGCTGTGTTTATGTTCTCAGATCATGAAGGTCTTGGCCGACATTTCAGTCAACACTAAGGGAGGGAGGATTGCACGCTTAAGTGTGCGGTGTTAAAATCACATACTATAAATGTTCCCGAAGTGCTATTTCATAGGAAAAAGTTGAGTTCCTTTAATGTCCTGGGGTCAATATTGACACCTTAATCAAAGCTCAAAGTACGTTTATTATCAAAATATGTAGACATGATACAACCTTAAGATTTGCAGGCCTGCAACCTCAGTGTAGAGCAGAGCAGAGTAAACATTGCAGACTAGCAAGCCGAACTGGCCCAACATTACTGAAACAAAAAGTCTAGTTATTACTCCATCCCTGCCACTACCAAGACCTCGTCACTAGGATAGTGAGCTGTTTACAGTTTACCTGTGCTATGCACTGCATGCATTTTGAATTTTGTTAACCTGGTAATATTTTGGTTTATGTGCTGTGCATGGTATGTATTTTGTGGGTGCACCATGGTCTAGAGGAACCTAATTTTGTTTGGCTGTATATACGTACAGTCAGATGACAATAAACTTGAACTTGATCATGATTTGAATGACTTGCTGTGTTTCCTGTATACGATAATAGTGCACAAAAAAAACTGGAAGAGCAGGTCAGGTGACACTAGCGTCTGTGATCTTATCAAGCTGGTTACAGCACTCATAAATGCTATCTTTTGGATAAGTCCATAAAGTTAAGCTTTGTCTGCTGTCAGATGGGCACATGTGATCCCAATATATTATTTTGAAAAAGAACCAAAATGTTGCCAGTGCATTGGAGGGAGAGGATGAAGTGGCTGATTTTGTATCATGCAACCAATATCAATGAAACAGCTGAATTATTGGATAATTCTGCAACACCCAGCAGGTAAGGCTGCTTCAGTGAGAAGAGAAATAATGGATGCTTCAGATCTGGAATCTTTTTTCAGAATTAGGTAAGAGAGAAAACACCTTTCCCAGTTCTGATGAAGTATCTATGTCCTGAAATGTTACCTGTTTCTCTTTGTTTAAATTTTATTTATTGAGATACAGCACAGAATAGGCCCTTCCGGTCCTTTGAGCCACACTGGCCAGCAGTCTCCCGATTTAACCCTAGCCTAACCATGAGACAATTTACAGTGACCAATTAACCTACCAACCAATACATCTTTGGACCGTGGGAGGAAACCGGAGCACCCGGAGCAAACCCACGCAGTCACAGGGAGAACATACAAACTCCTTATAGAAACGGTAATGGTTCTGCATTGAAGAACATTGAAGGTCCAAGTATTTTAAAATCTGAAGTTTGTAATGCAATAAATAAGATGACGAAAGGAAAGGCAGCAGGTCCTGATGAATTGGTAATAGAGCAAATTATCGCCCTTGAAGATTATGGAATTAAAAAACTTACTGATTTAATCAATGACATTTATAAGACTGGAATAATACCAGAAGAGATGAAAAAAATCACTATTTATCACTCTTTATAAGAAACCTGGAGCAATAGAATGTGACCATAAATTTAATGAGTCATATCACTAAGATACTTCTAAGAATTTTGATGACAAGAGCTAAAAGTAAGATGCAAGCTGAAATAAGTAAAGAACAATGTGGTTTTGTGAAAGACAAAGGTATAAGAAACGCGTTATTGATGTTAAGGATACTATCATTTGTGGTGAAGCAGACTCGATGGGCTGAATGGCCTACTACTGCTCCTTTGTCTTATGGTCTTATCAGAACGAACTATTCAAGTGCAAAAAGATTTGTTTGTTTGTTTTATTGGCTCCACAAAAGCATTTGATAAAGTGAAACACAATAAGTTGTTTGAAATGTTACAGGAAACTCTAGATCTAGATTGGAAAGACCTCCGCCTAATCAGAAATCTGTACTGGGAACAAACTGCTGCTGTAAGAATAGATGGAGAAGTGAGTCAGTTTACAAAAATCAAGAGAGGTGTTAGACAAGGGTGTGTTTTCTCCCTTGATTTCTTTAATGTGTACAGTGAAACAATATTACAAAAAATAAGAGATCTTGGGAATCAAAGTTGGTGGCAAAAACATCAATAATTTTAGATATGCGGATGACACTGTGTTAATTGCAAGTACGGAGGAAGAACTACAAAACTTAATTGATATAGTTGTTGAAGAAAGTGCAAAAATGGGTCTATCTATCAATTGCAAAAAGACAGAATGTATGGTGATGTCCAAAAAGAAGGAGAATCCTATCTGCAGGCTGAGAATAAACGGGAAGACAAAACAAGTACAGAACTTTTGCTACTTAGGAAGCTGGGTGATGTTAGATGGCAGGTGCGACTTGGACATCAAAAGAAGAATAGGGATGGCAAAAGACACCTTTATGAGAATGAAGAGTATACTGACCAACACTAAACTAGGCATGACAACCCGCCTCAGAGCACTGAAATGTTACGTTTATCTAGTTACGTTATATAGCTCAGAATGTTGGACAATATCTAGTAACATGAGGAAATGAATTGAAGCAGCAGAGATGTGGTTTTTGAGGAGGATGCAAAGAATATCATGGACAAAACAAATATCTAATGAGGATGTCATGAACAGAGCAAGCACGAAAAAGAGAAATAATGTATGAGATCATGAAAAGGCAATGTGACTTCATTGGACATGTGAGTAGGAAAGAGGAGTTAGAATGCACAGTAATTAAGGGAAGAAAGCAAGAGGAAGGCAAAGACAAATGATGATGGAGACAGCAGCCAGAGAACTGGAAATGAATACCAATGAATTGATCCACTTGACCCGAAACAGGAGTGTGTGGGCCATGGCAGTCAAAGCTCAAACTGGGCATGGCACCTGATGATGATGAATGGTTCTGCCAACCATCAAGCTACCATGCTGCCCTGGTTCTCTTTGCTCAGATGCTGCCTGATCACCTGAGTCTTTCATACATTGTCTGTTTTAATTTCAGTATCTGCATGTTTTTGACTTTCTTCGGTCAAATAGTTATCTTTCTTGGAATCATGTAGTTTTCCTGTAGGAGAAAGTTGTATAGAACTTTCTACATCGTTAGAATTGGTGTTGAATGTGACTGTTCAATTGGTGTTAATGGAAGTGCTAAAGAACTCCTGGGCCATTTTCATTGCTAACTGAAGGACACAGAACTGATTCATCTATAAGTGTGTGAGACAACTAAATATTTTAAACATTAGGAGCAGACAAACTCAAATTGATGATTGCCGAAAAGAATCATCGGCAGAATTGTGCAGGTGATATTGGGAAAAATAGAAGATGGTTAATGTACAAAGTGTGTGCCGTACTGGAATTTTAGATGGGAAAAATGCCTCAGAAGTATAGTATTTATTTGGTAATTTGACCCTAGTGCTTACAAGTTGCTCTTTATTACCAGAACTTTTGCCTCAGAACTGTTAATTCTAAATTATTGGGAAAATACTGACCAGCTGCATAATCGTATTTTTTTTCAGCATGGCTGTATAGTGAAACATCTTGATAGCTATGTTATACTCTGGAGGTCTTGTTGAATGTGCATGTTCAACAGCTTCATTGTTAGTAGTACATTTTTGAGCAAGTTATTTTTAGAGGACCTTCAATATTTCTAGTTGATGACTATCTGCGACATTGAATCAGGTTCATGGGTCTGGCAAGTGAGACAAAAATGCTGACTGTGAATAAGTATATTAATCATTTATTTACAAAAAAAATCAGTAAAAGTTCCACGAAATATGAACATTCCTCAAGTTACAGACACTACAAAGATGAATATCAAATAAATATACATACTTTCAACAAAAATACTTAGGTAAAAGCGTGCACAGAGCATACCTTCGCAATGGTCATGTGCACTGCTTACATTAAACGAGGAGAAAGAGAGAGCGAGAAAGAACCTATATATCTAAGATATTTGAAACTGGACACCAGGCAGCTAACCAATTGGAAAAGCAGCTGCAGTTTCTAAACTAACCAACCACAACGGAAGTGTCTTCCGACAATCAAAGTAAGCCACGTCCCCCACAGAGCACTATCCCCAGATATCATAATCTCTTCCTATTTTCAGAATGAGGTTTAATATCTCTGGTATATGTTGTGAAATTTGTTAACTTGGCGGTAGCAATACAATGCAGAACATGATAATGTATATGAAAAAATAGTGTGAATTACAGTATATATAAAATAGTTAAATAAGTAGTACAAAAGAAAAAGAAAATGGAGATAAAAATGTAGTGAAGTAGTGTACATGGGTTCAATGTCCATTCAGAAAGCAATGGCAGAGGGGAAGAATCGTTGAGTGTGTGCAGTTAGGCTTCTGTACCCCCAAGGGGATGTCCTAAGTGATGGGGGGAAGATGTCCTTAATGATGGATGCCGAATTTTTGAGGTACCGCTCCATGAAGTTGTCCTGGATACTATGGAGGCTAGTGCCCATGATGGAGCTGACTAATTTTATGACTCTCTGCAGCTTATTTTGATCCTGTGCAGTAGCAACCCGCCCCCCACCATACCAGACAGTGATGCAGCCAGTTACAATGCTCACCATGGTACATTTGTAGAAATTTGAGAGTGTTTTTGGTGACATACCAAATCTCCTCAAACTCAAAATGAAATATAGCCACTGTATTGTCATCTTTATATCTGCATCGATAAGTTGGGTCCAGGATAGATCCTCTGAGATGTTGACACCCAGGAACTTGAAACCTCTCACTCTCTCGACTTCTGATACCTCTGTAAGGACTGGTGTGTGTTCCCTCATTTTACCTTTCTGAAGTCCACAATCAGTTCTTTGGTCTTACTAACGTTGAGTGCAAGGTAGTTGTTGTGAAACCACTCAACCAGCTAATATACCTCGCTCCTGTACGCTCTCTTGTCACCATCTGAAATTCTGCAAACAATGGTTGTATCATCAGCAAATTTATATATAGCATTTGAACTGTGCCTAGCTATACAGTCATGGGTGTAGAAGAGGGTAGAGCAGTGGGCTAAGCACACGCCCCTGAGATCCATTAGTATTGATTGTCAGTGAGGTGGAGATGTTATTTCTGATCCACACAGATTGTGATCTTTCGGTTAGGAAATTGAGGATCCAGTTGCAGAGGGATGTACAGAGGCCCAGGTTCAGGCTTTGTGTAATAAAATTTTTATTTTGAGCTACAGCAGTACTATTCTGGTCAGGGTGACTGAAGTGGAGGGGCAAACATCAAAGAAATTGAAATTTGTTACCAGCTGATCCAGCCAGTAAAATTAACTCTTAATCAGTCATTCAGTTATCAGAAAGCACACTGTTGGAGTAACTCAGTCAGGTCAGGAGGCATCTGTGAAAGCAGAGGAATGGTCAATGCTTTGGGCCCTTGGTGTATGTTCTTGATCAAATCCTCTGACTTGACTGATACTACCTGACCTGCTGAGTTCCTCTAGCATTTAGCCTTTTTCTCGCTCCAGATAATAGTATCTGCAGTCTCCTGTGTCTCAATCAAATAATAGAATTTGAAATACATTCCCAGTAGCCTGAGGATATTCACTGACCTCAGATTCTGATTGGTGTGTGAGATTTTCACTGCTTTCTGGCCACGGTGCTTAATTGCTTAACAGTTCTTTACAGATAGAGTGCATTCATGATCAAATCAATTAAATCATGTTTACCAGTTGAATAGAACATCAGATATTCATTTCAATGTGGCCCTTTGACATTTGGAATTTTCTAGCCATTTTTTAGGTTATAATTAATATAATATTGGGTGGTGGGATAGTGATACTGTACATCTCTACCAAAGAAGGTGTAAGGCCCTCCTTCCCTCCGCCAGCCTACAGGTCACCCATGAGCAAGGTGTAGCATCTGCTTAGCCCCTTGATCAGGGTCACGTGAGGTCAGGGGAGAAGTAGTGGATGTCGTACGAGGAGCTGGTGCATATTGCACGTCCTAGTGATGCGACCGCTGACACCAGGCAGACAATCTCGAAAGAGTATTGATAATGGCTGGGGTCACCCATGTTGAAAGGACACTGCGCAGAAGAAGACAACGGCAAACCACTTCTGCGGAAAAAATTTGCCAAGAACATCATATGACACGACACATAATAAGTGAACAGATATAATATACGTGTAATACATAATATTGCCAATTTATAATTTATTTTAATGTAATACACCCTATGTGCGAGGGATACGTTCCTTGAAGTTGACGCAAAATGTGAAATCGCATAATGTGAATAATTATTTAAATGGAGAAAATAGGGATGCATTCCCGAGGACTTCCTAAATATGTTTTATCTGTAACTTATTCACATTTTATACCAATATGACACAAAAGCAGTACTACAAGACAACATTTGTATTATATTTAATCACTTTAAGGTAATATTCAATTAATAAATCATAGAAAGTTAACATCCTCCGGTGTACAGTACTCACCAACAGAGGCAGGTGTGTTCACTCTGGGAGATGAGTGGTTGTTGTGGTGTTGGGCAGCTTTACATGGATAAGGTGGATGGTTGTGGTCGTCAGGATCATATCAAGCACAGCAAGGAGTGAAGGAAGACTCACAGAACGCTTAGAACTTCTGGCAGCAGAAGATTACCGCGATTTGCATGAAGTGGTGAGGGTTGTTTGCTTGGCAGCATTTTGTTTTTCAGCGTAAATTTGCTTGTAGGGAAGAAGGGTTGACGGCAGGGAATGACTGAAATACTGAATACGTTCTAAACTTGGGTCCATGTCCGTGTGCCAAGTGTTCCGACTTCCACCATTCCCTCACCGTTGGTAAACTCCCGGGATTTTCAAAATCATCTGTTGCTTGCAGCATCTGAGAGGTAGTTTGCGCTAAAAAAAAATACGTACACCTTGAATGTGGATTACACCTTGGTCGAGTGGTTGAATCAGCGATGTTGTGTTAGACGGCAGGAAATGCACTGTTATGTTAGAATGAATGCTGTCCAAATGTTTAGGATGGGCTGGCGCGTTGTCAAGTAACAAAAGAACTTTAAAGGCAAGATTCTTTTCTCGGCAGTAGCGTCCCAGAGCTGTGTTACCTTCAGCTGATGCTGCGCTGTTTATAATTTCCAACTTTTTTTCAAGTGTTAAAGTGGTTCTCTGCCGCTCGGCTGGCAGCCCAAGACATGACATTGGATGCTTAGGAGGCATAGTTAAATATTTCAAGCGCAAAATCACTGTACCGTAGGTAAAACCAACAAAAGTTTAAGATCGCGCATCCACACCTTGCCAAAACCAATGTGAGAGTGGCAGGAGAGAGACTGTGAGGCGCGCACACCTGACTTGTATTGGCGGGAAAGCGGTGCTTCTCATCCCAACAGTGAATCTGCATAGTCTGAAGACGCACATAATGAGGATAGGGTGTACATTATAACATATATTATGTATTGTTGCATTATTGTTATAAAATAATAATACTACAAGTAATATATAATGTTTAAAACATATTTGCATGGCATCTCTTCTGTTTGTTGAAATTACTGGTCAGAATGAGAATCAGAATCAGGTTTAATATCACCAGCATATGTCGTGAAATTTGTTGTCTTTGCAGCAGCAGTATAATGCAATACGTAGTAAAATACATAATGCAATAAAAAAGCCCACTTCTAAGTGGCCATTCATAAATCGTATGGCAGAGGGAAAGAAGCTGTTCTGAATAGTTGAGAGTACACCTTCAGGCTACTGTATCTCCTTCCTTATGGACAGGCATGATCTGGGTGATGGCATCTTTAACAATGGACGTCACCTTTTTGAGGCATCACTCCTTAAAGATGTCCTGGATACTACGGAGGCTAGTGCCCATGATGGGGCTGACTAAGTTTACAACTCTTTGCAGTTTCTTTCAATGATGTGCAGTACCCCCTTCCACCCCCAAACCAGACAGTGGTACAACCAGTTAGAATGCTCTCCACAGTACATCTGCAGAAATTTTCCAGTGTTTTGTTGACACATCAAATCTTTTCAAGCTCCTAATTAGGCTGTATGTTGTACGATCTAAATATAAAAGGACACTTCATTCATTTGTTATGTGCCATGTCATAAGATATGGGCAACAATGGTCTTTCTATGGTCATGATTGGTCTTGGCAATTTTTTACAGAAGTGCTTTGCCATTTTCTTTTGAACAGCGTCTTTACAAGAAAAGAGAACTGTGGGTAACCCTAGGCAATTTCTAAAGTAAGTACATGTTTGACACAGCAGTATGGGCCGAAGGGCCTGTACTGTGCTGTAGGTTTTCTATGTTTCTACAACCAGGACTTGTGATATGTACCTGCTGCTCATACGACCATCCACCATTTTCTCCCATGGTCTTGTGACCATGATTGATGGGCTAAGCAGGTGCTACACCTTGCTCAAGGTTGACCTGCAGGCTAGGGGAGGGAAGGGGCGCCTCACGCCTCATTTGGTAGAGACTTATCTCTATCCCACCACCCAGAAGGATGCTTACCTTTTGGAAAAGATAAGCAAAATAGAAATGATCTAGCCATGATTTAATGAATGGGATGAAAGCAGCAGAAAAGATTCTTAACTCAGAAGGCATTTGCTTTTTATTTTTACTTGCCGTATGGAGTAGGCCCTTCCAGCCCTTCCAGCCACATTGCTTAGCAACCCCCAATTTAATCTTAGCCTATTCACAGGACAATGTATAATGACCAAATAACCTACCAACTGGTACGTCATTGGACTGTGGGAGAAAATCAGAGCACCTGGAGGAAACTGGCACTGTCACAAGGAAAACATACAAACTCCTTACGGGCGGTGGTGGGATTTGAACCCCGGACACTGGTACTGTAAATCATTGTGCTAACCACTATACTACCGTGCCATAGTTAAGTAGATTCTGTTTGGGTGCAGCTAAAAAAAAAGACTGCAACGACAGCAAAGGCCTCAGACTGTATGGTAACATGAAAAATTACAGATACCTATAATAGTAAATATGGGAATCTTTAATCAACCTACTCACTGTGCAAACACATTTAGAATTAATAGAGCAGAGGAATATAATAGATGATTTTCTGTATCATTATGGGAGAAATAAATGAGAGAACAGGCCATTTTAAGTTTAATGTTGTGCAATGAAATGGGGTTAGTTGAGGATCTAGTAAAAGGGAATGTGATATAGAAATTTATATAAAATTGAACATTATCTAATTTAATTTGAAACCAAGGTTTTAAATCTGAATAAATAAAAGTACAAAAGTGCGAGTTGACTATAGTAAATTGGAAAATTATATTAGAAGACGTAATGATAGACAAATAATGGCTGACATTACAAATTATAAAATCCACAGTACTGTGCAAAGGTCTTAGGCACATATAGCTCGGGTGCTAGAGACCTTGGCACAGTGCTATGTCAACGTGGAGTGGAAAGCAAGTTTGTACCTCTGGTGAGAGCAAACAATTTTGGGAATGGTGAGGGTGGAGCATCCCAGGAGGGGTGTGGGACAGGTGGCAGAAAAGGAGTGCCGGAGATGGGTTGGGTTGGCTTGGGTGCAGACACACCCAGCCCTGAGACACCAGGCGAGGTCATTTGATTCAAAACAATTGGTTTATTGGTCATTACAGAATGTCTCTTTGGTGCTTCCTGCTCTGTACAGCAGCAGTACACTGCAATACATAAAATTACTATAATACTGTGCAAAAGTCTTGGACAGAATAAAGGAGAAATGCAATAGAATTTTATGGAAAAACTATACATATGCAAAGATTGACAAACAATCAGTGAGCAAAAGAAGAGAAACAGTGCAAATAAAAATAATCCTATGAACATGAGTTGTAAAGAGTTCCTCATGTCTGTAGACCACGGAATCAGTTCAGAGTTGTGGTAAATGAAGATCCACGCTGGTTCAGGGGCCTAATGGTTGTAGGATAATGATTGTTCCTGAACTTCATGGTGTGGGACCCATGGCTTCTGTATCTTCTGCCTGATGGTAGTAGTGAGAAGAGAGCATGGCCTGGATGGTTTGATGATGTATGCTGCTTTCTTGTGGTAGCACTCCATGTAAATGTGCTCAGTGGTGGTGAGACTTTTTCCTGTGATGTGACTGGGCTGTTTCCACACTTCCTGTAGACTTTTCCATTCTTGAGCATTTGTATTTCTACACCAAGCCAGTTAGGATACTCTCTACTGTGCATCTATAGAAGTCTATCTCCATTGCCGTTCCATAATGAGAAGTGGCTCAGGAGCCTCCAGCTTCCTCCTCTCTTATATTCAAAGATAATTAGCTCTTTGGTTTTGCTGATGTTGAGTGAGAGATGTTGTTGAGGCATCACTCAACCAGATTTTTAGTCTTCCTCCTATATGCCAATTCATCAGCACCTTTGATTTGGCCAACAATAGTGGTGTCATCAGCAAACTTAAGTACAACATTGGAGTCACACAATCAGAAATATAAAGTGAGTATAGCAGAGGGCTAAGCACATAGCCCTGTGATGCACCTTTGCTGGTGGTGAGTGTGGAGGAGATGTGGTTGTCAATCTGTACTAAATAGGGTCTGGCAGTGAAGGGCCTCTTAGAGTATTATGAGCAGTTTTAGGCCTCTTAGCTAAGAAGGGATGCACCTTCATTGGAGAGGGTTCCAAGGAGGTTCACAAAATTAATTCCAAAATTGACAGGCTTATCATATGAGGAGTGTTTCATGGTTCTGGGCCTGTACTCACTGGAATTTGCAAGAATGAGGGGGAAATCTCATTGAAACCTGTTGAATGTTGAAAGGGCTCTGTAGAGTGGAGAGGATATTTTCCATAGTTGGTGAGGGGGGTTGGTCGAGGACCAGAGGGGACAGCCTCAGGATAGAGGGGCGTTCATCTAGAATTGAGACGAGGAGGAATTTCTTTAGCCAGAGAGCGGTGAATCTGTGGAATTCATTACCACACGCAGCTGTAGAGGCCAAGTCATCAGGTATATTTAAGGCTGACGTTGATAGATTCTTGATTAGTCAGATCATGAAGGGATATAGGGAAAAGGCAGGAGACTGAGGCTGAGAGGGAAATGAATCAGCCATGATGAAATGGTGGAAAAGACTTGATGGGTCAAATGGCCTAATTCTACTCCTATGTCTTATGGTCTTATGAAGAAATCAAGGATCCAGTTGCACAGAGAGATACCAAAACTGAAATCTTGGAGCTTAGTAATGAATTTCGAGGGAATGATAATGTTGAATGCTGAGCTGTGGTCAGCAAAGAGCATCCTGCATTTTACAGCTGTTCCAGAGGTGAGTGAAGAGCCATTGAAATGGCTTCTAAAAGGATTTAGACAGGATTGGTGGGCAGCTGATATTTCTTTTGCTTAGGGTGTTTAGAACAAGTCATTACTATCTCAAAAAAAGAGACCACCCATTCAAAACACAGTTGCGAAGTAATTTCTATAATAAGAAGAAGTGGACTGTTACACCTCACAATCCTGGAAGGTTGTAGAGGTTCAGTCTCTGAGTATAATCACGACAGATAAATGTTTGGAAATAATTCAGAAGATGTGTAGCTTAAGTGGTCGATGTTTAAGTTGAGTTGTTCTCCAGTCTTGGAAACTGACTTGCAAATGTTTCACACTATACGAGGAGATGTTGTCAGTGTGCTGTTGATTGGCCTTTATCAGTTGATTGGACGTCATTTCGTAAATGACATGGGGAAGTACATCATATCGTTGATTGGCTGTGTGATGAATTTTATGCGTTGTGGTCTGGAATTTTGCCCACATTGGCTCATAAATAAGATTGAAATCTACATGTTTGGTTACAGACCGTAATGCACAAAATACAACTTATCCTAGCGAGAGGACATTAATTTGAAAGGTATCTGGTGACGAAACATTTGCAAGTAAATTGCCAAGATTGGAGAACACTCAACCCAACCAGATAAATGTTTAGATTACTAACGAGAAAATCTGCAAGTGCTGTAAATCCAAGTGATGCACGCAAAATGCTGGAGGAACTCAGCAGGCCAGGCAGCATCATGGAAAAGAGTACAGTTGAAGTTTTGAGCCACGACCGTCCTTAGATTCGGAAGGTTATGGGGTTAGTGCAATGAAGTGTTACTGAGATAAAAGGTCAGGCATGAGTTGCCAACTCGTCTATTCTTATTCCTTTCTCTGCCTTGTGGTGCATCAGATGACGACCTTGCTGTTCTTTATCATTTGTCTGTTTTTCACGAAGTTGATTTGCTAATTCGACTGGTGCAAAGAGCCAGCCGGATTTGAACCCTGGACTACTCGCCTCAAAGTCCGGAGCTGATGCGACTATTGTTGCTTTTAATTATATCTTTAGTCTTAGCTGCACCAACCACCAATGGGAATCGGACATCAAATTGTTGATGTAATTTTTGGTTAAGTGAGAGTTTGTATTTGCAATGAACAACTGCACCTTTGGTACGTTCTAAATCATTCACACATGCTCTCAGAAAGGTTTATACTAAGTAATGAGGGATTTGCTAAACATTTGGAATATGTATCCTTTGTAGTTGGATTAAACTCCTCTATTCAATAATGAGGTGGCTTGGTCCATTGATAGGCCCAGTGCTTATAAGCAATGTAGCACTGTGGTTGTGGTTTTAAATTTCAGTGAGTGACACGCTGTTGAACCTTTAGTGTGTAGACCTTGTTGGTTCTCAAGTTCTCAAATGATACACCTGCTTTAAAAGGATCAGAATAAGCATTAATGTTTGTAGATAATGTATAAGTGCCTAATATTTATCAAATATATTCTGCCTGTTAACTTTACAGGGTAATTAGAACTATTTATTGATAAGTTTCCTTTGCTTTCATTTTACAGATTAAATATAATAGTGTGTTTTAATATACTGTAAATTACAGAAGTTTTTTTTCCTGAAATGATATAAAATTCAGTGTACAGTTATCAAGATTATATGTTGCAGCATCTGAGTTGACTTGGCATAATTTAGTATTTTGAATGGGGCCACGGGAGGCAGACCAGTGGGCCACGGTTAGGAGGGGGAAGGGGAAGAGTCAGGTAATAGAGAGTACCCCGGTGGCTGTGCCCCTTGACAATAGGTACTCCTGTTTGAATACAGTTGGGGGGGACAGCTTACCTGGGGGAAGCGACAGTGGCCGTGCCTCCGGCACAGAGTCCGGCCCTGTAGCTCAGAAGGGTAGGGAAAGGAAGAGGAGGGCAGTTGTGATAGGGGACTCGATAGTAAGGGGGTCAGATAGGCGATTCTGTGGACGCAGTCCAGAGACCCGGATGGTAGTTTGCCTCCCTGGTGCCAGGGTCCGGGATATTTCTGATCGTGTCCAAGATATCCTGAAGTGGGAGGGTGAGGAGCCAGAGGTCGTGGTACATATAGGTACCAATGACATAGGTACGAAAAGGGAAGAAGTCCTGAAAGGAGAATATAGGGAGCTAGGAAAGGAGTTGAGAAAAAGGACCGTAAAGGTAGTAATCTCGGGATTACTGCCTGTGCCACACGACAGTGAGAGTAGGAATGCAATGAGGTGGGGGATAAATGCGTGGCTGAGGGATTGGAGCAGGGGGCAGGGATTCAAGTTTTTTCATTGCGACCTCTTTTGGCGCAGGCGTGACCTGTACAAAAAGGACGGGTTACGCTTGAATCCTAGGGGGACCAATATCCTGGCAGGGAGATTAGCGAGGGCTACTGAGGTGACTTTAAACTAGACCCTGGGGGGTGGGAATCAAATTAAAGAGGCTAGACGAGAGGAGGTTAGTTCACAACAGGGGGATGGCAACCAGTGCAGAGAGACAGAGCGGTGTAAAATGAGGGTAGAAGCAAAAAGTAGTAAGGTGAAAAGTAAAAGTGGCAGGCCGATAAATCCAGGGCAAGCATCAAAAAGGGCCACGTTTCAACATAATTGTATAAGGGCTAAGAGAGTTGTTAAAACGCGCCTGAAGGCTTTGAGTGTCAATGCAAGGAGCACCCGTAACATGGTGGATGAATTAAAAGTGCAGACTGTTATTAATGAATATGATATAGTTGGGATCACAGAGACATGGCTCCAGGGTGACCAAGGATAGGAGCTCAACATTCAGGGATATTCAATATTCAGGAGGGTTAGACAGGAAAGAAAAGGAGGTGGGGTGGCGTTGCTGGTTAGAGAGGAGATTAACGCAATAGAAAGGAAGGACATAAGCCGGGAGGATGTGGAATCGATATGGGTAGAGCTGCATAACACTAAGGGGCAGAAAACGCTGGTGGGAGTTGTGTACAGGCCACCTTAGTAGTGAGGTTGGGGATGGTATTAAACAGGAAATTAGAAATGTGTGCAATAAAGGAACAGCAGTTATAATGGCTGACTTCAATCTACATGTAGATTGGGTGAAGGTGCTGAGGAAGAGGATTTCTTGGAATGTATGCGGGATGGTTTTTTGAACCAACATGTCGAGGAACCAACTAGAGAGCAGACTATTCTAGACTGGGTATTGAGCAATGAGGAAGGGTTAATTAGCAATCTTGTCATGAGAGGCCCCTTGGGTAAGTGTGATCATAATATGGTGGAATTCTTCATTAAGTTGGAGAGTGACATAGTTAATTCAGAAACAAAGGTTCTGAACTTAAAGAAGGGTAACTTTGAAGGTATAAGACTTGAATTAGCTAAGGTAGACTGGCAAATGACACTTAAAGGATTGACGGTGGATATGCAATGGCAAGCATTTAAAGATCGCATGGATGAACTACAACAATTGTTCGTCCCAGTTTGGCAAAAGAATAAATCAAGGAAGGTAGTGCACCCGTGGCTGACAAGGGAAATTAAGGATAGTATCAATTCCAAAGAAGAAGCATACAAATTAGCCAGAGAAAGTGGCTCACTTGAGGACTGGGAGAAATTCAGAGTTCAGCAGAGGAGGACAAAGGGCTTAATTAGGAAGGGAAAAAAAGATTATGAGAGAAAACTGGCAGGGAACATAAAAACGGACTGTAAAAGCTTTTATAGATATGTGAAAAGAAAAAGATTGGTTAAGACAAATGTAGATCCCCCTACAGACAGAAACAGGTGAATTGATTATGGGGAGCAAGGACATGGCAGACGAATTGAATAATTACTTTGGTTCTGTCTTCACTAAGGAGGACATAAATAATCTTCCGGAAATAGTAGGGGACAGAGGGTCCAGTGAGATGGAGGAACTGAGTGAAATACATGTTAGTAGGGAAGTGGTGTTAGGTAAATTGAAGGGATTAAAGGCGGATAAATCCCCAGGGCCAGATGGTCTGCATCCCAGAGTGCTTAAGGAAGTAGCCCAAGAAATAGTGAATGCATTAGTGATAATTTTTCAAAACTCTTTAGATTCTGGACTAGTTCCTGAGGATTGGAGGGTGGCTAATGTAACCCCACTTTTTAAAAAAGGAGGGAGAGGGAAACCAGGGAATTATAGACTGGTAAGCCCAACATTGGTGGTGGGGAAACTGCTAGAGTCAGTTATCAAAGATGTGATAACAGCACATTTGGAAAGCGGTGAAATCATCGGACAAAGTCAGCATGGATTTGTGAAAGGAAAATCATGTCTGATGAATCTCATAGAATTTTTTGAGGATGTAACTAGTAGAGTGGATAGGGGAGAACCAGTGGATGTGGTATATTTGGATTTTCAGAAGGCTTTTGATAAGGTCCCACACAGGAGATTAGTGTGCAAACTTAAAGCACACGGTATTGGGGGTAAGGTATTGATGTGGATAGAGAATTGGTTAGCAGACAGGAAGCAAAGAGTGGGAATAAACGGGACCTTTTCAGAATGGCAGGCAGTGACTAGTGGGGTACCGCAAGGCTCAGTGCTGGGACCCCAGTTGTTTACAATATATATATTAATGACTTGGATGAGGGAATTAAATGCAGCATCTCCAAGTTTGCGGATAACATGAAGCTGGGCGGCAGTGTTAGCTGTGAGGAGGATGTGATGCAGGGTGACTTGGATAGGTTAGGTGAGTGGGCAAACTCATGGCAGATGCAATTTAATGTGGATAAATGTGAAGTTATCCACTTTGGTGGCAAAAACAGGAAAACAGATTATTATCTGAATGGTGGCCAATTAGGAAAAGGGGAGGTGCAACGAGACCTGGGTGTCATTATACACCAGTCATTGAAAGTGGGCATGCAGGTACAGCAGGCGGTGAAAAAGGCGAATGGTATGCTGGCATTTATAGCGAGAGGATTCGAGTACAGGAGCAGGGAGGTACTACTGCAGTTGTACAAGGCCTTGGTGAGACCACACCTGGAGTATTGTGTGCAGTTTTGGTCCCCTAATCTGAGGAAAGACATCCTTGCCATAGAGGGAGTACAAAGAAGGTTCACCAGATTGATTCCTGGGATGGCAAGACTTTCATATGATGAAAGACTGGATCGACTAGGCTTATACTCGTTGGAATTTAGAAGATTGAGGGGGGATCTGATTGAAACGTATCAAATCCTAAAGGGATTGGACAGGCTAGATGCAGGAAGATTGTTCCTGATGTTGGGGAAGTCCAGAACGAGGGGTCTCAGTTTGAGGATAAAGGGGAAACCTTTTAGGACCGAGATTAGGAAAAATTTCTTCACACAGAGAGTGGTGAATCTGTGGAATTCTCTGCCACAGGGAACAGTTGAGGCCAGTTCATTGGCTATATTTAAGAGGGAGTTAGATATGGCCCTTGTGGCTAAAGGGATCAGGGGGTATGGAGGGAAGGCTGGTGCAGGGCTCTGAGTTGGATGATCAGCCATGATCATACTGAATGGCGGTGCAGGCTCGAAGGGCCGAAAGGCCTACTCCTGCACCTATTTTCTATGTTTCTATGAACCATTTATTTGCAGCCTGGTGAATATTTGTCTCACAATAATAAGAATGTTTCATCTGAAATGTGTTCATATTTACCAAATCCCCTGATGTATTTATATATACGTGATACATTTGGTAAATATTATTTCTGAATGTTTGAATGTATAATGGCTCAATGATTGCCAGGTGATGGACATTCAAAGTAGCATTTTTTTTTTGGAGGATATGTACTAAAAATTTTTTCAGTGGTCTTTGTCCATGGTGTCCATTGGTGGTTACCTTTCGATGGTGCCATCAGTGGTCTCTGTCCATGACTACAAAGAGGAGACACAAGAGATTGTTGGTGCTAGAATCTGGAGCAACATGCACAACACAGGAACAACTCCATGGGCTAGGCAGTATCTGTGACATCTCAGGTTGAGACCCTTCATCTGGAGAGTCAGTCCAGGTGAAGGGTCTTGACCCAAAATGTCGACTGTCCATTTCCTTCTGCAGATGCAGCCTGACCTGCTGATTTCTGTCTTAATACAAAAGAGGAAGTCCATATCACTAAAAAGGAGGAGACAGTGGTGTTTAAGCATATTAAGTTAGAAAAATCCCTGAGACCTGACGAAGTATGTTATAGGATAGTTAGAAGGTAGAGAAGAGTCTGCTTAGCCAGCTCCATCATGGCCACTAGACCCAATAGTATCCAGGACATCTTCAGGCAGTGATGCCTCAAAAAAGGGGCATCATTAAGGACCCCCCATTACCCAGGTCATGCCTTGTTCTCATTGCTGTCACCAGGAAGGAGGTACAGGAGCCTGAGGTGCACACTCAACAATTCGGGAACAGCTTCTGTTATCTGACTTCTGAATGGACATTGAACTCATGAACGCTGCCTCACTATTATTTCTATTTTTGCACTGCTGATTTAACTGCTTTATGTGTGTGTGTGTGTGTGTGTGTATGTATCTCTCTCTCTCTCTATATATATAGACACACACACACACACACACACACACACACACTTATATCTTATACTTTATTGTCACCAAACAATTGATACTGGAGCGTACAATCATCACAGTGATGATTAATTCTGCGCTTCCCACTCCCTGGATTACAAATATTAAATATTAAAAATTAGTAAATTATAAATAGAAAAATGGAAAGTAAGGTAGTGCAAAAAAACCGAGAGGCAGGTCCGGATATTTGGAGGGTACGGCCCAGATCTGGGTCAGGATCCGTTCAGCAGTCTTATCACAGTTGGAAAGAAGCTGTTCCCAACTATGGCCGTACAAGTCTTCAAGCTCCTGAGCCTTCTCCCGGAGGAAAGGGGGACAAAAAGTGTGTTGACTGGGTGGGTCATGTCCTTGATTATCCTGGCAGCACTGCTTCGACAGCGTGCGGTGTAAAGTGAGTCCAAGGATGGAAGGTTGGTTTGTGTGATCTTACTGTAATTCATGATTTTTCTCTATTGTTATGTATTGCATTGTACTGTTGTTGCAAAGTTAACAAATTTCACGACAGCTACTGGTGATATAAAACCTGATTCTGATTCTGACTGTGCTGCGGCCCTGGCAGATATATTTACATTATCATTAGCTATAGTGGGGTATGAGAAACTGGCGAGCAGTAGTGCATCTTAATTTAACAAGAGCTGTAAGGACAAAGCAGACCAGTAAGATGGTAATGTTAGTGTTGAGAAAGTTACTGGAGGGAGTTCTGAGAAATAGGATGCACATGTATTAAATGTGCAGAAGCAAAGACTGATTAGGGATAGTCAGCATGCCTTTATGTATGGGAAAAATGTGCATTACACATTTAATCAAGCTTGTTTGAAGAGGTGATCAAGGGGATAGATACAGGTAAGGAAGTGTTGTTTACGTGAACTTTAGCGGGGCCTTTGATAGGCAGAGTAGACTGCTCCAGAAGGTTAGATCAGTGACCGGCAATTATATACAAAATGGACGTGGCAGTAAGAGTTGGAGGAGAGTTGTTTTTCGGATTGGCGGCCTGTGACTAGTGCTGTGCTGCAGGGACTGGTGCTGCATCCACTGTTGTTCATCACTTATATTAATGAGCTGGATCAGAATGCAGTTGGCATGGTTAGTTAGTTTTGGATAAATCAACATCGGTGGTAAAATACACAGTGACCTCGGTTATCTAAGATTGCAACACAATCCAGAACAATTTGGGGTGTGAGCCAATGAATAGTAAATGAAATTTAACTGAGACAAGTGTGAAGTTTTGCATTTTGCTAAGTTAGACCTTAAATGGACAGTGCTGCAGGCCAGAGGGCTCTAGGGATTTGACTACATACTGTATTATGCACATAAATAGCTAGGGTGCCTGAGACTTTTGCACAGTACTGTAGTAATTTTACATATTGCACTGTTTTGCTGCCAAAAAAAAACAAATTTCATGACATATATGACTGATGATAAACCTGATTCTGATGTGGGTCTCTATTGTGGACTGAGAGTGGGAAGGGAGCAGGGAGAGGGGAATCATGCTTGGGAAAAGGGGAAGGGAGAGGAGAGCAGCAGAGGGACATTCTCTAATGATCAATAAACCAACTGTTTGAAATCAAATGACCTTACCTATTCTCTCAGGGCTGGCGTGTCTGCACCTGTGCCCCCCCCCCCCCCGGACTGCCCCTGGTGTTCCTTCTCTGCCACCTCTCCTACATGCCTCCTGTGGCACTCTACCCTTGCCATTCCCAACAGTCTTTGCTTCGCCAGATTTGCAAACTCATTCTCCATTCCACATTGACAAATATAGTACTGTAGTTCCCTAAAAGAGGAGACACACAAAAAGAGTGTGGTTGAGGAAACATTTGGCTTGTAATCTTTCATCAGTCAAGGCATTGAGAACAAGAATAGGCACATCATCTTGCAACTGCACAAGTCACTGATGAGACTACAAGAGTATTATGTGCAGATCTGGTCACGAAGGTGTTGCAAGGATGTCATTAAGCTGGTAAGGGTGCTGAAAAGATTCCAGAGTGCCCAAGTTATAAGAACAGACTTGATGGGTTGGGACTTTTTCCACTTGGAGCACAGGAAGCTGAGGGGTGACTTTATAGAAGTTATATAAAATTATAAGGGGCAGGCATAGATAAGGTGCTTGGTTGCAGTCCTTTCCCCGTGGTAGAGGAGTACAATACTAGAGGGTCTAGATTTAAGATGAGAGGGGAAAATTTTAAAGGGGACTTGAACGGCCTTTTTCATACAGAGGTGGTATGTGGAATGAACTGTCTGATGACGTGGTAGAGGGTGATACAGTTACAATGTTCAAAAGGCATTTAGACAGGTATAGATGAGAGGTTTCAATGTTCAAAGTACATTTTATTATCAAAGTATGTATACTTTATACAACCTTGAAATTCATCTCCTTACGGGCAGCCACAAAATAAAGAAACCCAATACAACCCATTAAGAACAAAAAAAGACAGTCCAAACAACTAGTGTGCAGAGAGAGAAAAAAACCTTGTGCAAACAATAAAAGCAAGTAAACAATATTCAGAACTGAAGTTCACAATGCCAGCCATCAGTACAGCTGATCCAGAAGACCACTAATTTCAGGCCACAGCCTCAGTCCAGCACAGTCCCAGGGAGCAGCGAGCCGAACGAGCCTGTCCCTCGCCTCCAACCCTAACACCATGACCATTTCAATCAGGCCCAGTGCTTAAATAATCCAAACCTTGGATTGTACCTCACCATGAGCTCAGGCTCTGCCACCTCAATATGGCCAGTACCCGACATTTCCAATTTGTTTCAAGGAATAAGACGCAAGTACAGACAAATGGGGCTAGCTTAGGTTGGCAACTTGGTCAGTATGCATGAGATGGGCTGAAGGGCCAGCTTCCTTACTATTTAACTATGGCTCTATGATCTTTGTCAGTAACGGTGCATATCAGTTGGCATCAATATTCTTGTTAGAAAAGTGGTAGAATGTACAAAATCGTTTCCAAGCCTTGATCAGAATCTATATTAATATCACCAGCATATGTTGTGAAATTTGTTGTCTTTGCAGGAAAAAAAAGAATTGTAATAAATATAAATTAAATTAGTGCAAAAATAGAATTAAAAAATTAGTGAGATAGTGTTCATGGATTCAATGTCTATTAACAAATCTGATGGCGGGGGGAAGAAGCTGTTCCTGAATCAAGTGTGTGCCTTCAGGCTTCTGTACTTCCTTTCTGATGGTAGCGATGAAAACAAGGCATGATCTGGAAATGTTATGTGAATAACATCTACAAGTATATTTAGTATATTTAGTTATTCAGAAAATTCAATCAGTTAGGTGTCCTTAATAACAGATGCTGTCCTTTTGAGGCATCACTCATTGAAGATGTCCTCGATACTATGGAGTCTAGTGTCCATGACGGAGCTGACTAATTTTACAACTTTCTGCAGCTTATTTCAATCCGTGCAGTAGCCACCCCCCCCCACCCGCCCGCCCCCCACCATACCAGAAGGTGCTGCAGCCAGTTGGAATGCTCTCCATGGGACATCTGTAGAAATTTGCGAGTGTCTTTGGTGACATACCAAATCTCCTCAAACTCCTAATGGAATATCGCCACTGTCATGCCTCCTTTGTAGCTATATCGATATGTTGCATCTAGGATAGATCCTCAGAGATGTTGATACCACAGTCATCATTAATGCTATAGTATATTAAAGTGTTTGTAGGCATTGGCAAATGTAGAATCCAGAGGTATAATGTGTACTGATAAACTGAGGCATTTAAGTTCATGCTTCAGTAAGGCAATTAAAGATTGTGAAGCCACCCAGCTAACTATTAACTTCAAGAATACTCATCATTTGTCTTTCAACAAACAAGAAATGAAATGTTATAATTTATTATCTTGTGCTATTTCAGAAGGACCTTGCACTAAGACCGCAAGAACGAAATGAAAAGTGGGAAAAACAAGTAGGGAAGAAACCACGACAAGTGGAAAATGGCATGTTGGCTGAGCCAAGTGAAAATGGACATGAGAATGGAAATGGTACCTTGGAGAGAGGACAAGATCAGGGAAGAGATCAAACAAAGAAAAAAATTCCGATGAAGAACTCTGCACAGGTCTGTCAGGTGTTTGTTATTCGTTTATATGCATGTTGCAGTTACATTCTTGATGTATTTGCCTAAGGATGCAGGATCTGCATTAGTGAACACTCTGACCACCCTGTACTCTCTGAACAATCTAACCTCTCTTGTACCCTCTGAACAATCATTATTACATGTTGAACCAGGTTCAACCATGGCTATAACTTGGTCAACTATGATTTGCTGAGCATTGATCATCACTGAGATTCTAATCGTTAAAACTGCTCTTGGTGGTGATGTGTAAAAAAAATATAAATTTATAGTGTTACCAGACATGCCAATCACCAACTTCTGGCTTCAATAATGGTGAGATGTTGTATTTGTCCCATCCATTGCTTAACTGTGTTTTTAAATTGATATCAGCGATTGTTTTAAGCCACATCTACAGAAGAATTGTCCATTTTTCTTGTTCAAGATGTTCCTTGTTCAGTAGATGAAATATAATATACAAGGGTCAACATTGTAATTGCCATTTGAACATTTGATCTCTTTTAAATTCCAGTGTCGTTATTGTTGTCTCCTTCCATTTTAATGTTTGGCTTGGACTTTAGTGGCTTCCCTCTAATAGAATATTTATGCCAGTCATGCACAGTTTAACAGCAACATTCATACCGCAAGTGTCTCTGTCTCACAGGCAATGTAATGTACAAGATGGTTATGAAATTTATCAGCATTATCGCTGTCGACATAATCTCCAAGCCATTGGAAGTTAGATTAGAGATGTAGAATCTGTATCATGTTTTGGATTCTAGATTTGTAATGAGGAATAAATATTTGATAAATAGCGTGAAGGTTAACATGTTAAAAGTGTACAAGTTTAATCCAGGGCAAGGTTTTATTTGCTTGCAGTTTGATTTAAAATAATGTACATTGCAGTAAGTTGTTTTTTATTGAATTTTTCCGTAAGATACGGGAGCAGAATTAGGCCGTTCGGCCCATTGAGTCTGCTCTGCCATTTTATCATGGCTGGTCTGTTTCCCTCTCAGCCCCAATCTTCTGCCTTCTCCCTATAACCCTCGTGCTCTGACTAATTGAGAATCTATCAACATCTGCCTTGCATATACCTGTTGACTTAGCCTCCTCAGCCACCTGTGGCAACGAATTCCACAGATTCATCACTCTCTGGCTGAAGAAATTTTGGGGACATTAAACCATTTTTTGTAGTTTTCCTATCTTATCAAGGATGGGGGGAGGGGTGGATTGTGTTATTTTAGTAGTCCTAGGTTTGTGGAAAGAATTCAAGTACATATAATTATACAATCTTGAGATTCATCTCTTAACAAGTGTTACGTACCCCGTAACTGGGTTGCCAAACCAGCAGAAATGGATCACTCAGTTGGAGTCTGGATTACTAGAACTAAGAAAGTTTTATTAAAGAAACAAGCAACACAGTACTCTAATCAAAAGAATAATAAATGCAACAGTTCAGCAATGATAAACATACATGTACACAGAATTAAGATAACAGGATCAATCAAGCTCTATCGTTGTCTAGGGGTAAATGACCAATTTCAAAGTGACACAAAGTTCAGTTCAATTTTAGTTCAGTTCAGTTTGCAGACAGTGGGGGGAAGGAGAGAGAGAGCAAAACGAATGAATATTCAAACGGCTTCCACACACAGACCTTCGCAGTCAGCTTTCGTGTGAGCCCTTTGTGATGTCATCTGAGGTCACCGACCGTGACCCCTCCGTTTCCAAATACAAATCGTTTCCCTGCGGTGAACCTGGCAAAGGGTGGATACACACCAGGTTCCCACCGATCGTGCCTTTCCACCCTGAGTGTCTATGGCTTGATCCCACGATCAGCCGTCCAAAAGCTTCCCACCGACTTGTGAGAGGCGCACCGCTTCCAGGGTCTCGTTACCTCGGGTGTCGTGTGTGTCCTGCCTTAGCGAACCTGTCCCTTTTTATCCCCCTGCGGGGGTATCGCCTGTCCATCACTTCAAACAGTTCAGGGTTCAAAGGGGGAGCCGCTCTTGACAGCTCCCTCCTTCTGTTACTCTCTCTCCCCCGTCCCTTCATTACACATCTCCAAATGCTGCTCCATTGTTTTCCTTATCTCTCTCTCTCTCCTGAAGACAGGTGGCAGACCAACTGCTGATCACACAGGACAGCTAACATCTTAATCTATGTGTATTCTTGTCACACAAGCAGCCACAAAACAAACCCAAAAGAACCCATTTTTAAAAAGACTGAAAAATGCCCAATGTGCAGAGGAAAAAGCAAATCTTGCAAACAATGAATGCAAGCAAATAGAGTTCTGAACTGAAGTCCACAAAGAGTCCGTCTCCAGATCCTTTGTTCAACACAGAGCGGTTCATCTCTTGCCTCTGCCCCTGACACCCGGACCTTTCCAATCTGGCCTGGTGCCTAAATCATCGTCCAAACATGGTTCAATTGCTTCAATACACTCTGGGGTCTGGACCTGCCACCTCGATTTGGACCCAATCTGACCTTTCCAATTCAGCCTGCCGCTTAAATCAATCAAACCTCGGGACTTCCTTGCTCTCGGTGATGGGTCTGCTGCCTCGCCTTAGTACTGCCACATCAAATTGCCTTCAAATCCAAAGTGAAGGTACAGACTATTACTTGCGATGATCGTTTGCCAGAAGAAGAGTGATTAACAAACTATTTACTTGTTTTCCTTGTTTCATTAGCCACCAGCCAAAAGTTGATAGATTTACCAGCGCTTTCTTAAATTTGCTTTAAAAAAATGCAGAAATCATTTGTCTAACTTTATGCAACCAAGCTTGATTAAAAGTTCTGTGTGTAAAATGGCTTGGCATATACACAAGCAAAGCCTGGGGAAACAACTACTTTAGAAATTTGATATTAGCAGAAGTTTCTTTTTTTTTAAATTTTAAGTGAATACATTCAATCAATTTACAGTGAGGAATAATGAGGAACCCACTTCAACAAAAACACATTTTCTCCCACCACTGACTCTAGGAGTTCGTACATTCTCCCCATGACCGCGTGTGTTTCCTCCAGGTGCTCCGGTTTCCTCTCTCAGTCCAAAGATGTACCGATTAGTAAGTTAATTGGTCATTGTAAATTTTTCCGTGGTTAGGCTAGGGATAGCTAGGTAACGTGGTTCGAAGGGCTGGAAGGGCATATTCTGTGCTGTACCCCAATAAATAAATAAAGTTATATAATTTGCTCTTGATCATCAGCTCACTTAAATACTAAAGTACTGTAGGGTTTACAGATGAAGCCTCTTGTTTTTGACACTTCGAGATTGACCAAATATTGAATATCTGTACTGCAGCTGTCATTATTTAGGTTTGGGGATTAAATCAGTTTTTTCCATTAATGTAAACATCTCTGTGACAATAAAACAAGTGCAAAAATTGGTGGAAGCCAGAGAGAAGAATCAACAGGAAAGTAGAAATTTAGGTTGATAATCACTGCTGTTTTAATAGGCCAGTGGCTAAGTAGAAGAGCCAAACTACATTTTCGAGATGGGATTGAAGATAGGAGTGAGATTAATTGCTTTTCCCCTTTGTTCCATGTACTATTGATGCTGCAACTGATGCTTTCTTCTGCACTCTGGTTGATCTTTCATTGATCCTGTTATATTGGTTAATTATATAAGTATTTCCATAGGAAAATGAAACTCAAGAGTTGTATATGGTGACATTTCTGTACTTTGATATCCAAAACTTACTTTGAATTAATATATATATATATTGAAAGGCCTATTTAGACTGGATGTGGAGAGGAAGTTTCCCATAGTGGGTGAGTCTAGGGGCAGAAGATACAGCCTTAGAATAGAGGGATGTCAATTTAGAACAGAGATGAAGAAGAATTTCTTTAGCCAGAGGGTGGTGAATCTGTGGTATTTGTTGGCACAGATGGCTATGGAGGTTAAGTCATTGAGTATATTTAAAGCAGAGGTTGATAGGTTCTTGATTAGTAAGGTCATCAAAGGTTAAGGGAAGAATACAGGATGATGGAGTTGGGAGGGATAATGAATCAACCATGATGGAATGATGGAGTAGACTCGATTGGCCAAATAACCTAATTCTGCTCCTATGTCTTATGTTATCTCAGCTAGAGTAATATGGGTGTTTCCGACATCTGAGTGGTGCTTATGTAGTAATACTTCTGTCAGAGTTGAAAACTAGTCAGCTCAGAGAGGAATTTTCACAGACTGAGCAACAGGTTGAGGGTCAACTCTTAAAATGTTATCTGGGATTGTTACTATGAGTTGGCATTGTTAAGCAGATGATGTTTAAAATTGCTGTTTACCTACTGTGTGTCTGAATGGATTTGATTACTGATTTTCATACAGTGATAATTTCATTGTGAATTTAAGCATCAGGGGCAATTTGCATAATATTGTTTCTTGCATCAATGAAATTCTGATTCCACATGCCTAGCATGTTTTAATATGACACTGCATCGTGCATGTACACTTTACAGTGGGTATAGGAAAATCAATAGCAACTACAGAAGCATCTTCCTACACTATAAACACGAGATTCTGCAGACACTGGAAATCCAGAGCAACACACACAAAATGCTGGAGGAACTCAGCAGGTCAAACAGCATCTATAGAAATGAACAAACAGTCGACATTCCTGTTCTGACGTGTCAGTCCATGACCTCTTCTTTTGCCTTGCTGGGTGGAGGAGCATCTGATATTCTATCTAGGTAGCCTCCTGCGTAATGGCATGAACATCGATTTCTCTTTCTGGTAATTTTTTTCCCCTCCCTTTTCCCTCTTCTATTACCAACTCTGGTCTCTTATCTCTTCTCCTCACCTGCTTATTGCCTCCTCTTGATATCCCTTCTTCTCCCTTTCTCCTATCAGATTGTTTCTTCTTCAGTCCTTTACCTTTCCCCAACCACCCTTCTTGCTAGTCCTTCTTCCCCTCCACCCACCTTTTTATTCTGGCATCTTTCCCTACCCCCACCTTTCTATCCTGGTATCTTCCCTCTTCCTTTCCAGTCCTGAAGAAGGGTCTTGGCCAAAAATGTTAACTATTTATTCATTTCCATAGATGCTATCTGATTTGCTGAGTTACTCCAGCATTTTGTGTGCATTGCTCTTCCTACATTAAACAAATCAACCTATATTTCAGCTGCTGTTGATGTGACCCTAAATTAATATTAGCCAGGGACCTTTTGTAGTATATTTAACTAAGTGACATACTGTGATGCCCTTAGAAAAATGCTTGAGTCTTGTGTTATATTTTTCAATTAAGTCAAATTAATCAAATTTAACTTGAAAGTAAGGTGTAAGTATCAACTTCGACCGTGTGTTTGTATTTATTTGTTGCTTGATCTTTGACATTTGTGTTCTCTGGAAAATAATGTGCAGCTGCAGAAGGAAACTAGTGAGGAAATAATACCTTATTTGTATGGCACCTTATTGTAGATTGAGACATTTTAGCTTCTCCCTTGGGATTGAGGCTGACTTGCTTCCACTCCAATTCTCAGATAACAGAATAGGTCATTGTAGGATCTGTGGTCCGTGAGGCTGGGGTGGGGGGGTGGGTGCGCGGTGGTAGTGGTGGCATTTGAGAATTTGTGCACTCTTTCAGTAGTTTATGCTGGGCCTTTATATATACCAGCCTATGGATTATGGGTCTTGGTCCTTTATGCCTCTTCTCCATTTTCGTCAGTTATGGATAAAAGACTCCTAGGAAATAATAAGAGATGGAATTAGGAGTTTGATGCTGATGATGTTCACCTGAATGAGATGTCGGTTTGCTGCTTCTGTCAGTGCAATTGAACAATTTTACAGGGACAGCATTGGTGTTTAGTTATCTGCAGTCCATGCAAATAGGAGACCAGGTTTTATGAGCTTTGTGCTGGATATGCAGCCTTTATTTTCAGAAAGAATTGGAAGCTTCCTTTGAAGTACTGTAAAGTGACTTTGGGATTTATTTAGGAATTTCATGTCTATAAAGTCCATTGTATAATTGCAAGGAGGTTGGAAGGTGAAGGTAAGAAAGTATTGCTGAAAATGTGCGGAGCTTTACTAGGATCTCGTTTGGAATGCTAGTGTGCAACTTTAGCTATTGCATTTAAAGATAGATCTGTGGTGGTGTTCATGAAGTATAGATTCATTAGTTTGATCCCTTGGAAGGGTGAGTAAAACTGTGAGGAAAATTTTAACGGATTGGCCTGTGCTCTCTCATGTTTGAATGAGAATTGTTCTCACTGAAATGTGAAAGGACTGACAGGATAGATGCTGAGAAGCTGTTTCTTTTGTTAGACAGTTTGGAACCAGGAGACAGTCTCGGCGTATTAATAAATGGCGTAGGTTTTTTTCCCTCTTACCCTAAATAATGTAATGTTTCATACAGTCAACCCGATATAATTTTATACTGTACATCTCTGTCTGGATTCTCCTGAGCTTCCTCTGCTCCAAAAGAAAACAAACACAGCCTATCCTAAACTAACAGTGCAATCATGGTCCTCCCTACCATGATAAATACTAACCTATATATAGTACTTGAGGTGTGACCAGAAAATGTTTTATACAGTTTGGACCATAATTTCCCTCCTATTGGATTCCGTTTGCTGGCCAATAATGGTAAGTGTCCAAGAGACTATGTTCACCACCCTATATTGTCGTCGACAATGAAATAACGACTCAGAACACATACACTTTTAACACTCAACCACACTTTATTTTACTTGTGCACAAGGAGAACAGCATGGCCCCTGGTCGCCCACACTGTTCTGAAACCTGAACAGAAAAATCCTATTTTTTTAATACAGAATTCGCTAGCCGTTACAGATATTGATCATTTGGTAAAGTAAGTATGTTTGAATTCCTTACTTGCAAGAACAATCACTGTTCACACTACTGGTGTTAAAAGTCAAAGAAACTACAGGCTGATACCGATGATAATTTGAAGTTAGTAAGGCAAAAGGCTCAAGAGTGTATCGAAGCGACTGAACCCAATGTTTGGATGATTTAAGTGCCAGGCCAGATTGAAAAGATCAGCAAGTTGGGACCCAAGGAGAGGTATGGGCTGTTTCTGTTCGCTGCTCCACTCTGCACTGAACTAAAGGTGAATAGACAGGGCTGTCTGTGTGGATTTCAGTTCAGAATGCTATTTGTTTGCATTTATTGTTTGCATGATTTGTTTTTTTTTCTCTCTGCATATTAACATTCGAGTCTTTTTTTAATGGTTTTTCAATAGGTTTCAATAGGTATACTTAATGTCAGAGAAATGTATACAATATACATCCTGAAATTTCTTGATGTTTGGGAAGAAAAAGAATAAGCAAAGTGCCCCAAAGTGTGAATGACAGTTAAAATGTTAGAGCCCAAACCCCCACTCCCCCCTCTCCCCTCCCACGCACAGGCAACAGCAAGGTAATGATGCCCCCCCACTCCCACCAGCAAAAAACATCAGCACCCTTTACTGCACACACAATCGTCCAGCAAAGCATCAGTAATGACTCAGACTTGCAGTATCCCAAAAACTACTCATTCACCCAGTAATTTGGCATACCACAGGCGCGCGCGCTCGCTCGCTCTCTCTCTCGCTCTCTTGCTCTCTCTCTCGCTCTCTCGCTCTCTCTCTCGCTCTCTCTCTCGCTCTCTCTCTCGCTCTCTCTCTCGCTCTCTCTCTCGCTCTCTCTCTCGCTCTCTCTCTCGCTCTCTCTCGCTCTCTCTTGCTCTCGCGCTCTCTCTCTCGCTCTCTCTCTCTCCCTCGCGCTCTCTCTCTCGCGTGCTGTCTCTCTCCCCCCTCTCTCCCCCCTCTCTCCCCCTCTCTTCCCCCTCTCTTCCCCCCCTCTCCCCCTCTCTTCCCCCCCTCTCCCCCTCTCTCTCCCCCTCTCTCCCCCCTCTCTCCCCCTCTCTCCCCCCTCTCCCCCCTCTCCCCCCCTCTCCCCCTCTCCCCCTCTCTCCCCCTCTCTCCCCCTCCCTCCCCCTCCTTCCCCCTCCTTCCCCCTCCTTCCCCCTCCTTCCCCCTCCCTCCCCCTCCCTCCCCCTCCCTCCCCCTCCCCCCTCCCCCCTCTCCCCCCTCTCCCCCCTCCCCCTCTCCCCCTCTCCCCCCTCTCCCCTCTCCCCCTCTCCCCCTCCTCCTCTCCCCCTCCCCCTCTCCCCCCTCTCCCCTCCCCCCTCCCCCCTCTCCCCCTCTCCCCCTCCCCCCTCCTCCTCTCCCCCTCCCCCCTCCTCCTCTCTCCCCCTCTCTCCCCCTCTCTCCTCTCTCCCCCTCTCTCCCCCTCTCTCCCCCTCTCCCCCTCTCCCCCCTCTCCCCCCTCCCCCCCCCCCCCTCCCCCCTCCCCCCCTCTCCCCCCTCTCCCCCTCTCCCCCCTCTCTCCCCCCTCTCTCTCCCCCTCTCTCCCCCCCTCTCTCCCCCCCTCTCTCCCCCCCCAATAAGGGAGAAAGAGGTGTCCTTGTTTCACAGCGAGAGGGAAGACATAACAAACAACTTGCTGATTTACAATGTTAAAAGTCTGTTGCGTCACTTTTTCTGAGCTCTGCGCTCAGAGAGTCAGCACCAGAAAGGTGCAGTTCTCTGGACACAACCCCCAGCAGCTAACCCACTTCTCCCAATGTTCCATGTTCTCCCGCGACACTTCAATCAGAGGCACTTTGTGTTTCTTTGTTTTGTGGCTGCCTGTTAGAAGATGAATCTTAAGGTTGTATAATGTATAATAAATGTACTTTGAACCTTAGTTGGTGTGTGTGCCTTGGACCTCTTAACTTGTCTTCAGACTCATGGTATACATAGAGAAACTATGTTCTTCAAAGACCTTTCTTGTTTGGGTTGTCTGTACTCTATCTGTAGTGTATTCTTGCCTGGGTATTATGTTAACCCTTGCCTTACTGCAACTTTCACACCTGTCCACCTATGCTGACACCTTCAGGGATCCTTGGACATGTAAAATGAGCTTCCTCTGTTTCTTAGTTGTCTTCAGGACAGTACCATCCATTTTGTACATTTTCCTAAAATACATCATTTCGTGCTTATCAGAATTATTTTCCATCTGCTATAGGTTTAACCTACTTTACCGTCTGATCAGTATATTAACAAGGAATTATAAAGGTTCACCACTGTCAGCATGATGCTGAGATATACTTATGTATGCACTGAGACACATCATCAATGTTGTGACTTGGGCATCACCAGGTGTGTCAGAGTCATTGAACAATAGACACTCCTTCCTGTCCAGGTGATCTAGCCAGGTTTGATCAGGCCTTGGCTTGTGTCCAAGCAGCATTGGTCCATGGGTTATGCCTCTTGATCCATAAACATCTGGAGGCTCACTCAGCAGCCTCTGTGATGGTCCTGATGGCTCTTCTCTTTGCAGCCCCTGTAATGCCAAGGAGAGGTTAGTTTCTGCACCCCACCAAAATAGGCTTGCTAGAGGAAGCAATCTTCCTGCATTGAGTTTCTTGAAACCTACGAGAATTTTGTAGGTTCCAATGAAATTTGCACCCATTCTTTTAAATTCTAGAGCAGGGGTTCCCAAACATTTTTTATGCCATGGACCAAAACCATTAAGCAAGGGGTCCTGGTGAAAACAGACCTAATTTACTTCATCTTTCCTCTCGCAACAAACCAGCCACCCCTAAAGATATGAGTCTTTACCGCACTCCCTCTATGGCAAATTACTCTTTACTTTTGGTTAAGGTGAGAAGGAGAGCATTTAAAGGAGATGTGGAGGACAAGTTTGTTTTCACACAGATGGTCACATTCATCAGAATCAGGATTAATATCATTAGCATATGTCCTGAAATTTGTTGTTTTTGCGGCACCAATGCAATGCATAATAATGGAAAAAATTAAGTATATGCGTATATATATCTTATAGTTAAATTAAGTAAGTTGTGCAAAAATAGAAATTAATGAGATAGTGTTCATGGGTTCAATGTCCATTCAGAAATGGAGGGGAGGAAGCTGTTCCTGAATTGTTGAGTGTGTGCCTTCAGGCTTCTGTGCCTCCTCCCTGATGGTAGCAATGAGAATAACGCATGACCTGGGTGATGAGGGTCCTTAATGATGGACTCTGCCTTTTTGAGGCATCGCTGCTTGAAGATGTCCTGAATATTTCGGAGACTAGAGCCCATGATGGAGCTAATTAAGTTTATAAGTCTCTGCAGCTTATTTCAGTCCTGTGCTTTTGCTCACTATTTCCACTTCTGATCCTAGAACAGGTTACCAGAGTTAATGGTGAAACAGATACGATAGTGGCATTTAAAAGTCCTTTAGATTCCTGTAGGGAAAGAGGAATACAGGTCATGAATAGGCTAGAAGAGATTTAGTTTAATTTGGCATTGTGTTGAGCATAGACATCGTGAGCTGTAAGGCCTGTTCTTGAGATACACTGTTCTATGTTTTATTAAAGCTGTGATAATGAAGGCAAATTAACTAGGAGAGAAGAATGGATTCCTCATAGCGAAGGAAACTGTGGTAATTAGGAGGCTTTTAATCAAAGCTGAGGAAATCCACTGCAATGAAACAGAATCAGAGACCCTCCTTTGCCGAAGGATAAATAGGATTGGAAGTGCTGTAAATTAAATCCTTCATTGGAGTTAGCGAAAAAATCAATAGCAGTTCCCTAATTGTTTGTGTGAAGGACAAAAGTAGACATTGTTCAAGCTTGAGTAGAATTGAAGTGATATTCCAGATGTTTTTAACAGAAGCCTGACACTAGAGCAGTTGAGAGATTATGTATCATGCAGTGGATAACCGGCATGCTAACTGTTTGTTAGTTCCTGCCAGGTCACTTCCCCAAGGAAGTTTCTGCCTGGGGACTTGCTCTGTTCAGAATGGTTTTGAGGACTGAATTAGCAGAGGTTCTGAGTCACTATTTCAAGTGTAGACCATTTGGTAAAACTGGGTCATGGTTTTAGATATGATAATTTAGTTTTTTTGTGATGGAATTTTATTCAGTAATTGATTGCTTGAACCATACAATATCAGAACAATTTGAAATTGTTCAAATGAGTGAACTGACATAAATGTTTCTTCATTGTCTCAAACTCCATTTAATGTTAACATTGTATGGAGCCTAATTTTGATGTACAGTATGCTTCAGTGATGATCTTCCGTGAGAAGGAGCTTAAAGGTTTTTAATAACTGCTTCCTACTGAATAGGGCTAGAGAGGAAGAAGAAAACTGCAGATACACAGTGAATTCCCAACACACACTGAGATTTGAGATTAGGGGATTTGTAGAAAATTTTCCCATTCCAAACCTCCACTGGGACCACTTGTTTGTATCTTCTAATAAACTGTAGCCAGTTTGGGGCTGAGAGGATGGAGAATAGTTTTTGACAGACCAGATCTTTGGGGGCCTTTGCTATTGTTTGCATGGTTGGTGGTAGGGTTTGATGCTTTTGCTGGAGTAAGTGGGGGGAGGGTTGATGTTTTTGCTACTGCTTGTGTGTGGGAGAGGGGGCTTTGGGTTCTAATGGTTTTCTGTCATTCATTCTTTAAGATTTTTTCTCTCTGTTTTGTGGATGCAAAGAGTAAGGATTTCAGGTTGTATACTGGGTGCATTCTCTGATATTAAATTGAACCACTGAAATGGCAGAGTAGACTTGATGGGCCAAATGGCCTAATTCTGCTCCTATATCTTGTGGTCTTGTATGCTGTCCAAAGTCGTCATCTGGTTAGCATACTGCACTCTCTCAAGGAATAGAATGCATCAAGAGGGAAAAATTAAATGGAGATGTTGAAGTCATTTTGCTCCCGGGTTATTAAATGAATTTCATCCACTGGTATTTCACCAAATTTATGTGCTGAATGGTAGTGTCTGCTGTGTCGGAGGAGTTGTGGAATGGTATTACCGTATGCTTCTGCAGTAGGGAGCGTTTCTTATTCTGATTGCAACCCTTCATGTTTTGCTGGAAGAGTGCTTCACTGAGGTTATTGTTCAGGAGTATATACCAGTCAGTGACCTTATGTTGGCCAGCAGCATATACTGTTGAGCTGTTATTAAGTGTTATCTATGACTAACAGCGGCAAAAAGAAAATAATGCCTAAGGATAAAAGAAAGTTGGCCATAATTTTGGCAGAGGTTAATAGTTCAAAATTTATATTTTAACTTCTAGTCCCTCGCCCGAACATTCCTGTTCCTCGGCCCCAAGCTAACTAAAATCATTAAGTGACTAATAGTTGACTTAGTTCCTCATTTACCAATAATAATGTAATGATAACCAGATAGTAGCTAGAATGAGTTTTTGAGCGCTGGAGCTTCGCACTTGAATCATGTCAATTCCCTGCATTAACACCAAAAAGGTAAGACAGTCTTAATAACAAGAATGTGTTTTTTAAATAGGACTTCACAGTCAAAATGTCACTGTTATGATACTGCCTATGAAAATTTTAATCCTTTTTTTCTCACAATATTTCAGAAACCTCTTAAAAAGTATATAGAAATTGTATTTACTTACCTGCCAGTGAGTGGAAGAAAAAAGGAGTGGGAGTAGGCTGTTTGCTCCACATGTCTTAATTGATTCTCTATCTCAATAACTATTAGATATTGAGGTCTTTTGATGCTTTTTATGCCTGAAATCTACGTACTTTTATTATGTTCAACAATATGGCATCTGTAGCCTTTTCCTCCCTCTGAATGAAGAAATTTTGTCTCATTTCAATGGTTCAATTTATATCAGAGAATGTATATAATATACAACCTGAAATCCTTACTCTTCGCAGACGTTCACGAAACACAAGAAAAAATTCAAAGTATGAATGACCTAAAAGACCTAGAAGAAATTTTAGAACCCCAAAGCCTCCCTCCCACGCAAAAGCAGCAGCCAAAGCATCAACCTTCCCCCACTTGCTCCAGCAAAAGCATCAACCCCCCCCCCACCTACTATCAAGCAATAGCAATGGCCCCCCAGAGACCATGATCTAGAGTCCATCAAAAACTGCTGTCCATCCCAACACTTAGATGTCTCAGTCTCCCTCTCCCCCTAGGGTCTTGGCCCGAAATGTCATCTGTACATTTTTCCATATATGTGGCTTAGCCTGCTGAGTTCCCCCAGCATTTCGTGTGTGTTGCTTGGATTTCTAGCATCTGCAGATTTTCTCTTGTTTGTGTTGATATGTCATGTCTTTTGTTTTTCTTACAGTAGTGCACCCCAAGGTATCCCAGTGGTTAACATCTGCCACCCTTAAAAGCCTCTTTTACCATTAAAAGTAATTGACTCTCACTATTTTCTCACTTTCAACTGATTTTCAACTCGGGCTAGTATATCACTCTGATGAGCTTTAATTAATCACTTAAGAAGGGCTTTTCTCCCCTACCTAGGTTTGTCAAATGTGATTTCCTTTTCTTAAATCTGCATTGACTTTAACGAATGTCCTGGATATATTTTAACTGATATATTTCATCACATTCTTCATAATAGTTTTAACTGTATTCTGTGCTGCTGATGTTAGGCTAACTGATCTGTTAACTGGCCTCTTTTTTTCTACTTTTTAAAAATATGTAGGGACAGTTCTGTAATCAGTAAAATTCTGGTAGATTACTATCAGTGTATCCAGTATGTCCACAGGTACCCGTTTTAGTACTTGGGGTGCAGGATGTCAGGCCCTGGTGATTTTTCAGATTTCAGAGCCCTTAATGTCACCAGGGCTGTTATTAGTTTCCTTTACAAACACTAGAAAATCTGCAGATGCTGGAAGTCCAAAGCAACACACACAAAATGCAGGAGTTATTCAGCAGGTCAGGCAGCATCTATGAAAAAGAGTAAACAGTCAACGTTTTGCACTGAGACACTTCTTCAGGAGTTAATTCAGAAATAAGTTAATTTCCTTTAATTTATTCTTTTCATTAAACTCTTGGTTCATAGAACAATGGAATACTAATAACACCATCAGAGACTATTTGACACTCATGCACATGCTAGCTCTCTACAGAGTATCTCAAGCATTCCTCCATTCTGTTCTGTTCTTAGCAGCTTTGTGAAGTTTCCTTTTATTTATCCAGTTCCTCCTTTAGAAGCCATAGTGGAATTTGCTTTCACCGTATCTACAAGCAGAGCTTCCCAGAATCCAACCACATAAGGCATAAAAGAAGTTCTTGCTCATAGTGCTATTAGTCCTCTATTCCCCACTCTGACCTTTTACTACTCTTCACCTGCCTCTTACTTCCTCCTGGATCCCCTCCTCCTTCCCTTTCTCCTTTGGTATACTCTTCTCTTCTATCAGATTCCTTCTTCTCCAGCCCTTGACCTTTCCCACCCACCTGGCTTCACCTATCACATTCCAGCGAGCCTCTTTCCCCTCCCCTCACCTTTTTATTTTGGCGTCTTCTCCCTTCCTTCTCGGTCCTGAAGAAGAGTCTCAGCCAGAAACCTAAATTATCTATTCATTTTCATAGATGCCACTGGACCTGCTGAATTCCTGCAGCATTTTTATGTGTGTTGTTCTGAATTTTCAACTTCAGCAGAATTTCTCATGTTCGTGATTCTTTTCTCCATTATTCTATACATACGATCCTCATTACTTGACTCCCTTACTGAAAGGGAGCAGCCTCCAACGATTCAGTTATTTCTTTATACGCTTCTATCAGACCTCTTCTTAATCTTTTGAACTTTAAAAAATAGTTCCTGCCTCTCTGTTCTTGTTTTATAGTAACTCAATAGATGTTCATCTCAGGGACCATACCCCTGCATCTTCTCTGTATCTTCTAATGCCTTCATATCTTTCTTTAATACAGCAACCAGAATTGTGCTCAATGCTCTAATTGAATCTGGACCAGAGTTTTATAAAGATTCAGCATGACTCCACTGCTTTTATACTCTACAGCTCTTATTGATGAAGCCTAGAATTGCGACAGCTCATTAACCATTTTCTCAAGTTGCCTGGGAACTTAACTGATTTCTCTTCTGTGAGGGCACAGTCAAAGTATTTCTTTAATTGCTCTGCCATTTCTACATTCCATTATAAATTCTCCCTTTTCTGACTGTAAAGGATCAACATTTGTTTCCACTGATCTTTTATTTCATATAAATGTAGAAGTTTTTGCAGTCCGTTTTTATGTTCCTTCCATGTGTACTTGCATACTCTATTTTCACTCTCTGAATCAGTATTTTGGACATTCTGAATTCCCTAATTCCCAGACCTACGACTTTTACTAGGTACTTTATAGGACTCCTCTTTGGATCTGATAGTGTCTTAAACTACATTTTGTTACTATGATTGTGTTGATCTTCCTCACATTTTTGCACTGGAAAGAAATTTATTGCATTCATTTATTAAGTGTTATAGAGTCATAGAAAAGTGCAGCACAGAAACAGCCCCTTCGGCAAATCTAGTCTGTGCTGAACCACTTAAACTGCCTGCTCCCATCGACCTGCACTGGGACCATAGTCCTCCATGCCCCTACTATCCATGTACCTATCCAAGCTTCTCTTAAATATTGAAATCAAGCTCGATTGCGCCACTTATGCTGACAGTTAATTCCACACTCTCACAGCCCTCTGTGAAGAAGTTTTCACCTTTCACCTTTTACCCTTAACCCATTACCTCTAGTTGTAGTTCCTCTCAACCTCAGTGGAAAAAGCCTGCCTACATTTACCCTATCGATACCTCTCATAATTTAGTATACCTTTATCAAATTTCCTTTCAATCTTCTACATTTTACTGTTAGCCATTATTTATGCATCATCATGTCTTTTAGTGAAACTGTATCTAGATTTTCCTTTATTTTAGATTTAGAATTTTGTAGCAATAAACAGGAGATTCTACAGATGCTGGAAATCCAAAAGCAACACACACAAAATGTTGGAGGAACTCAGCATGTCAGGCAACATCTATGGAGAGGAATAAACAGTTGACAAATTGAGAGTCTTCTTGCTGATAGCTTGGTCAATTTTTTTAAAGAGTCCTCATTTGTGTTGCACTAGCACAATAAATTGGGCAGGGTGGTTTGGACATGCGCTAGTTGATTTCTTCAAGAGTGTAACATGAGGATTCATTCTGATATGATTACTGTTTGGCTCTGACAAAATATATTAAACTTAATAACAAAGTTATTAAACTGGTGAGTGAATGAACAGGGTTCATATCTCAATGACTTCTCATTACATTCTGAATCAGTAGTAGTTTAATGATTTATTGGGTCCAAATAATGTGCATGTTCTCACAGAAGGCCTGTTATTCTTGATCAATCCTATTTAATTGACTCTTATTCAGCAAAGAATGAAATGAAGAGTTTTATTGTTGGCAGAGGAGGAAGAAGTGCATTGGGTAACACAGCTGGCAACATCACGCTGTCACTGTCATTCCATCTATCCATTATCAGTGAGTAATGGGTTGGGTTGATCAGACCCAAAAGCCTCAAACCAATTTGAGTGTCCTGAAAAAGTGATAATAAGTGAACAGGCACAACAAAGTAACTTAAGTCTAATTTATTATTATAAAACAGAAAACACAAATAAACCACACTAAATACTACGTAGTAAATGACAAAGATTTCAGGGCACACGATTCGTAGTTTCCACTTGATTGTTGATGTCGTCGGGGGACTTGGTTGTTGTTGTTGTTGGGGGAGGTCTGAATTCCAACTTGTGAAATTACCCTGGGTCTCTCAAGGTACCGATAGATCGTGATTCCTCGGTCTAGGTGAAGTCCAAAGAATTGAGTGAAAGGTGCCTCAATAGGGGTTCAATCCACAAGCTTAGCAAGACACACAGAGACGGACAAACTACTTGGTCTTTTGTTCTCATGCCACTGGTATTTTGTGGCCAAGAAAGAATCTTGCTGCTATTAGCAAACATTTAACAAACCTACAGAGTAAGAATCCAGCCACTATTCGTGAACATTTAACAAACTTGGTGTTTAACTTGTACAGGCATACATGCTGTGAGCTCGCAAAGAGTAAAGTGTCACTTGCAATTGTTCAGTCTTTCATCTCATATTTTTATAAAATTTAAGGCACCACAACACAGCAAAAAAAAAACACAGGTTCAGAAATAACATTCTCTTGTATTTACGACCCCCCCCCCCCCCACTCACTGAATGTAAACTGAGGCCAGTTGTAGAACTTCAGGCAAGAAAACAAGCTCTGCTCCTTTGGCTTTTTGTCTTAATCTGACCTCCGCAGTAAATTCCAAAGAAGGGTGGATTTGTCATGCTTTCTTAAGATATTCTTAATATTCCCATCAGAAAATGCCTCTCCAGCTCCCTGGGCTCTGAAGCATCAGATAATTTTCACACAGAGTTTTGTGTGTGTGAGTGTAGCATATTTTCCATGTAACAACAGTAGTCTTGCATACCAATAAAATTGCTTATACAATCGGAATCAGGTTTATTATCACTGGCATGTGTCGTGAAATTTGTTAACTTTGCAGCAGTAGTTCAATGCAATACAAAATATAGAAGAAAAAAACACAAAATATAATAATAATAAATAAGTAAATCAATTAGTATACATATATTGAATAGATTAAAAATTGTGCAAAAACCAGAAATAATATGTTAAAAAGTGAGGTAGTGTCCAAGGGTTCAATGTCCATTTAGAAATTGGATGGCAGAGGGGAACAAGCTGTTGCTGAATCGCTGAGTGTGTGCCTTCAGGCTTCTGTACCTCCTACCTGATGGTAACAGTGAGAAAAGGGCATGGCCTAGGTGCTGAAGCTCCTTAATAATGGATGCTGCCTTTCTGAGACATCGCTCCTTGAAGATGTCCTGGGTACTTTGTAGTCTAGTACCTAAGATGGAGCCGACTAAATTTACAAGCCTCTGAAACATCTTTCAGTCCTGTGCAGTAGCATCCTCCCCCACCCCCCCGCACTAGACAGTGATGCAGCCTGTCAGAATGCTCTCCATGGTACTTCTATAGATGTTTTTGTGTGTACTTGTTGACATACCAATACAACCGATGTCTTGCCCTCTTTATAACTGCATCGATATGTTCGGACCAGGTTAGATGCTCGGAGATCTTGACACCCAGGAACTTGGAACTGCTCACTTTCTCCACCTCTGATCCCTCTGAGGATTGGTATGTGTTCCTTCGTCTTACCCTTCCTGAAGTCCACAATCAGTTCTTTTGTCTTACTGACGTTGAGTACCAGGTTGTTGCTGCGACACCACTCCACTAGTTGACATATTTCCCTCCTGTACACCTTCTCATTACCATCTGAGATTCTACCAGCAATGGTTGTATCATCAGCAAATTTATAGATGGTATTTGAGCTATGCCTAGCACACAGTCATGGGTATATAGAGAGTAGGGTAGTGGGCTAAGCACACACCCCTGAGGTGCACCAGTGTTGATCGTCAATGAGGAGGAGATGTTATCACCAATCCACACAGATTGTGGTCTTCCAGTTAGAAAGTCGAGCATCCAATTGCAGAGGGAGGTACAGAGGACCAGATTCTGTAACTTCTCAATCAGAATTGTCAGAATGATAGTATTAAATGCTGAGCTATGTTTGATGAACAGTATCCTGACATAAATGTTTGTGTTGTCCAGGTGGTCTAAAGCTGTGTGAAGAGCCATTGAAATTGCATCTACTGTTGACCTATTGTGGAAATTGGCAAATTGCAATGGGTCCAGGTCCTTGCTGAGGCAGGAGTTCAGGCTAGTCATGAGCAACCTCTCAAAGCATTTCATCACTAAATGTGAGTGCTACCGGGCGATAATCATTAAGGCAGCTCACATTATTCTTCCTAGGCACTGGTATAATTATTGCGTATTTGAAGCAAGTGGGAACCTCCGCCCGTAGCAGTGAGAGGTAGAAACTGTCCTTGAATACTCCCGCCAGTTGGATGGCACAGGTTTTCAAAGCCTTACCAGGTACTCCTTCAGGACCTTCTGCCTTGTGCGGGTTCATTCTCTTTAAAGACAGCCTAACATTGGCCTCTGAGACAAAGATCACAGGGTCATCAGGTGCAGCAGGGATCTTGTCATTTAAATAACTGTGCTTTGTTTCTATGCTTTGACATTGTGTGAACTCCTGGATTGTAATACTACCGTGTAATGTACTTCAGATCAATAACTAGATGTAGATCTAGTAGATAATTTTCCTGTTCACAGGATTGATACTTCACGCATGAAAATCAAGCTGATGCTTTCATGGGATGAAAGAATATTCGATGCATGGTTTCCTGGAATTAGAAGCACTTGATATACTGTACTGCTGCCATCAATTGTTTTATGTGGATATGTAATGACCATTAGATCTAGATATATGCCAGAGAATTTTATTGTCAGGGAGTTTTAAAATACAGCTCAATACCAGTCTCTTCTCATGATTTGCGGCACCTTTGTCTATGCTTATCATGTTTATGCAGCTGTGTTATCCCAGTAAGGAGCAGTATTAATGCCTAGCACAATGATCTTTGTTGGGTAGATTTGCAACTTGATTGGAAAACACAGGATGTCCACAAGGTCACAACACTGTAGCAACACACAGCTCTTTTATTTCTGTATTCAAAATTTTCTTCCACAATATGATTGAAAGTGATCAATAACCAGCTTAAATTGTCATTCAGTTTCAGTCTGATTTATGAAGCATTAGTGCTGGTGAGTGGGCGGTGTGGTTTAAGAAAATTACAGAATTATTTCTGAACTAAATGCAGACAAGGTTGTAGGTCAAAGACTTTCAATCCTCATGGATGACTCACCCCTGAGTTGACAGCAGTTATTTTCACTGCTGTGTGCATTAGCTGCAAATTTATTATATATTTCTGGCAGGTTTGCAGATTAACTTCTGAATGAAATGCATCAGCGAATGCAGTAGCTTAACATAATCATCGCATTTGACCTTGCATTAGACCACTGACAGTAACAGTAGTTGTCTTGATTAGCGATGTGTTTCTGACATGATTCCCCTTGCACTTAGCAGCCGAAGACTGTTTCCTGTCATGTAAGCTGCCGTACATACCTCTCTGCATGCCGCATGGTATTTCTACCCAGTATATATAATATGGCTGTACGGAGGGAGGGCGGTGACATAGCTGCACAAACTCTCTCCATATAATGTAGAAACCTGATTTCCCATGCAAGCTGAGTTTAGTGGTAATGTTAAGGTTTGAGGTTCTTAAATAATTTTCTGCATCAATGCCAAAATGTTGATAGTGTTATAAGAAAGGTCTTGCAGTATAAGTACAGCTAATATTCTGTTCTCATTTTAATTTGCACAAACATGTTGAGGGAGGGAGGATCTCTTTCACCTATCTGAGATATTTATCAGGAGTGCTGTGTTACATCTTGTCATGTAAGCTATTAGACAAAATTGACCCCAGGGAGGAATGGAAAGGGATTCAAGTTATGTTTAACACAAGAGATAAACTGAGAAATTTTGCTACTTCCTATAATTAAGAGGAAACTTAAGATCAATTTTAGCATTGTGGGTCACCAGGATGTTTGAGATGTTTCATAGTAATGGTCAAAACGAATCCCTTTTTCCCCATTCGTCCCACCCAAAATTGCTAAATATCACACTTGTTCTTGTTCTACAGTTCGCATGTCCATCATTACCTTTAATAAGTTTTTATTGAATTGTCTTGTTTTTGGTTTAGAAATACAGCGTGAAGCAGGCTCTTTGAGCCATACCATCCAGCAATCCCCCAGTTTAATCCTAGTCTAATCACAGTACAATTTACAATGACCTGTTAACCTCCCAACCAGTATATAGAAACATAGAAAATAGGTGCAGGAGTAGGCCATTCGGCCCTTTGAGCCTGCACCGCCATTTATTATGATCATGGCTGATCATCCAACTCAGAACCCCGCCCCAGCCTTCCCTCCATACCCCCGATCCCTTTAGCCACAAGGGCCATATCTAACTCCCTCTTAAATATAGCCAATGAACTGTCCTCAACTGTTTCCTGTGGCAGAGAATTCCACAGATTCACCACTCTCTGTGTGAAGAAGTTTTTCCTAATCTCGGTCCTAAAAGGCTTCCCCTTTATCCTCAAACTGTGACCCGTTGTTCTGGACTTCCCCAACATCGGGAACAATCTTCCTGCATCTAGCCTGTCCAATCCCTTTAGGATTTGATACGTTTCAATCAGATCCCCCCTCAATCTTCTAAATTCCAACGAGTACAAGCCCAGTTCATCCAGTCTTTCTTCATATGAAAGTCCTGCCGTCCCAGGAATCAATCTGGTGAACCTTCTTTGTACTCCCTCTATGGCATGGATGTCTTTCCTCAGATTAGGGGACCAAAACTGCACACAATACTCCAGGTGTGGTCTCACCAAGGCCTTGTGCAACTGCAGTAGTACCTCCCTGCTCCTGTACTCGAATCCTCTCGCTATAAATGCCAGCATACCATTCGCCTTTTTCACCGCCTGCTGTACCTGCATGCCCACTTTCAATGACTGGTGTATAATGACACCCAGGTCTCGTTGCACCTCCCCTTTTCCTAATCGGCCACCATTCAGATAATAATCTGTTTTCCTATTTTTGCCACCAAAGTGGATAACTTCACATTTATCCACATTAAATTGCATCTGCCATGAATTTGCCCACTCACCCAACCTATCCAAGTCACTCTGCATCCTCTTAGCATCCTCCTCACAGTTTACCGTTGAATTTTATAAATGTTTTGCTTCTTTATTGATTCCTTGGCTCTATAAGGTTTTTGAGGCTTCTTTGAAACTTGGTAAACTTCCGGAATCTTTTAATAGAGCATCAATTTCTTTAATACTAAAGAAGGATAAAGACCCTGCTCAATGTGCATCTTATAGACCAATATCTTTATTAAATGTTGATTCTAAAGTTTTTTCTAAGTTATTAGCAAATAGACTAGAAAAAGTACTTCCTTCTATTATTTCGGAAGACCAAACGGGTTTTATTAAAGGTCGTTACTCTTTTTATAATATTCGTACATTGTTAAATATCGTTTATACTCCCTCACAAAATGTTCCTGAGTGTGTTATTTCTTTAGATGCCGAGAAAGCTTTTGATAGAGTAGAATGGCCTTATTTATTTAAGGTGCTTGAAATGTTTAATTTTAGCTTGAAATTTATATCCTGGATTAAACTGTTATATTACTCCCCTGTAGCCTCGGTTCGTACTAACTCCTTAAACTCACCTTTTTTTCCTCTCTTTCGTGGTACTCGACAAGGCTGTCCTCTTAGTCCCCTATTATTTGATATTGCATTAGAACCTCTTGCAATTGCTATTCGAGAATCTTTAAATATTACTGGGATAACTCGGGGATTAAAGTCCCATAAATTATCACTCTATGCTGATGATTTACTTTTATATATTTCTAATCCTGAGAGATCCATTCCTGCTGTTTTAGAGTTATTAGCACAATTTGGTCTTTTCTCAGGTTATAAATTAAATCTTAGTAAGAGTGAACTTTTTCCGATTAATAAACATCTTCCCTTATATTATAAATTTCCATTTAAATTGATTAATAATTACTTTTCATATCTTGGGATTAAAATTACTTGTAAACATAAAGATTTATTTAAGACTAACTTTTTACCATTAATAGACCATATTACTCAACTTTCATCTAAATGGTTTCCCTTATATTTAACTTTGATTGGTCGTATTAATGCAGTTAAGATGTTTTTTTTGCCAAAATTTTTATATGTGTTTCAGGCATTACCAATTTTCGTTCCTAAATCTTTTTTTGATAAAGTTGACTCTAAAATTTCTTCATTTATTTGGCAGAACAAGAATCCGAGACTGGGTAAAATACATTTACAGAAAGCTAAGAGAGATGGAGGTTTAGCATTACCTAACTTTAGATTTTATTATTGGGCTATTAATATTCGACATATGAAATTTTGGTTACTTGACCGGGACATACTATTTATTCCTAAATGGGTAGCATTGGAATTACAATCTGTTCAGGGTTATACACTTGGTTCTATTTTAGGTTCCTCTCTTCCTTTTGATTCGAAACGTCTTAAGCAGGTCTCTAACCCGATAGTTAAATATGCTTTGCGCATTTGGTTTCAATTCAGAAAATTTTTTGATCTTAATCAATTCGGGTTAGCGATTCCTATTTTAGGTAACATATTTTTTCCTCCCTCTTTTACGGATCGCGCTTTTCAAACTTGGAAGACTAAGGGTATTTTACGGTTTTTGGATTTATTTTTAGATGGTTCCCTTATGTCTTTTGAACAATTATCTAATAAATATAACTTATCAAGAATACATTTTTTTAGATATTTACAAGTTAGAAATTTCCTAAGTACTATACTTACTTCCTTTCCAATGCTTCCTCCTATATATATTTTAGATTCGATAATTAACCTTAATCCATGTCAGAAAGGTGCATCGGCTATGATTTATAATATTATTATGAAACTTAGGAAAGCTCCATTTGATAAGATTAGGGTAGATTGGGAACAGGAATTGGGGCTTACCATTTCTGTGGATGATTGGGGGCAGATTTTACAATTAGTTAATACTTCCTCTATTTGTGCTAAACATTCCCTAATTCAATTTAAAGTGGTTCATAGAGCACATATGTCCAAAGATAAGTTAGCGCGTTTTTACTCGCATATTAATCCTTTCTGTGATAGATGTTCGGGGCAGATAGCCTCTTTAACTCATATGTTTTGGTCTTGCCCTACTTTGGAAACTTTTTGGAGAGATATTTTCAATATTATTTCTAAGGTATTAAATATAGATATCTCTCCTCACCCTATTACTGCTATCTTTGGACTACCTAAAATTTCTAGTAATCTTTCCCCTTCAGCCCGTAGAATGATTGCATTTCTTACTTTAATGGCGAAAAGATGTATTTTACAACATTGGAAAGAGCTTAATGCTCCAACTACCTTTTTTTGGTTTTCTCAGACGATTTTATGTTTGAATCTGGAGAAAATTAGAAGTAACCTTTATGATTCTTCATTTAAATTTGAACAGATTTGGGGACCTTTTATTCGATATTTTCATTTAATGTAATATTTACCCTTCTTGTTTTTTCTTCACTGTTTTAATGGAGGTCGGGATTGAGGACGTGATTTTAAGTTTAACTCTGTTTGGTTTCAAGTTAGCCCATTGCTTTGCTTTGCTTTTAGTTAGTTGCACGGTGGGTTTTTTTTTTGGGGTTTTTTTTTTTCTTTTTTTTTCCATTGATATATATAAAATCTAGTATACTATTATGTTATCTTGGTTTCTTATGCTTAAATTACATTGTTTGTAGTATTTTCTTTTTGGTATTGTTATCTTTTGGAATTTTATTATACTTTAACATTGTATTAATGTTTATATGGCTTACCTTTTTTGTATACTTACTCAATAAAAAGATTTAAAAAGAAAGAAAGCATCCTCCTCACAGCTAACACTGCCACCCAGCTTCGTGTCATCCGCAAACTTGGAGATGCTGCATTTAATTCCCTCATCCAAGTCATTAATATATGCTGTAAACAACTGGGGTCCCAGCACTGAGCCTTGCGGTACACCACTAGTCACCGCCTGCCATTCTGAAAAGGTCCCGTTTATTCCCACTCTTTGCTTCCTGTCTGCTAACCAATTCTCCATCCACATCAATACCTTACCCCCAATACCGTGTGCTTTAAGTTTGCACACTAATCTCCTGTGTGGGACCTTGTCAAAAGCCTTTTGAAAATCCAAATATACCACATCCACTGGTTCTCCCCTATCCACTCTACTAGTTACATCCTCAAAAAATTCTATGAGATTCGTCAGACATGATTTTCCTTTCACAAATCCGTGCTGACTTTGTCAGATGATTTCACCACTTTCCAAATGTGCTGTTATCACATCTTTGATAACTGACCCCACCACCGATGTTAGGCTAACCGGTCTATAATTCCCCGGTTTCTCTCTCCCTCCTTTTTTAAAAAGTAGGGTTACATTAGCCACCCTCCAATCCTCAGGAACTAGTCCAGAATCTAACGAGTTTTGAAAAATTATCACTAATGCATCCACTATTTCTTGGGCTACTTCCTTAAGCACTCTAGGATGCAGACCATCTGGCCCTGGGGATTTATCTGCCTTCAATCCCTTCAATTTACCTAACACCACTTCCCTACTAACATGTATTTCGCTCAGTTCCTCCATCTCACTGGACCCTCTGTCCCCTACTATTTCTGGAAGATTATTTATGTCCTCCTTAGTGAAGACAGAACCAAAGTAATTATTCAATTGGTCTGCCATGTCCTTGCTCCCCATAATCAATTCACCTGTTTCTGTCTGCAGGGGACCTACATTTGTCTTTACCAGTCTTTTCTTTTTTACATATCTATAAAAGCTTTTACAGTCCGTTTTTATGTTCCCTGCCAGTTTTCTCTCATAATCTTTTTTCCCCTTCCTAATTAAGCCCTTTGTCCTCCTCTGCTGAACTCTGAATTTCTCCCAGTCCTCAGGTGAGCCACTTTCTCTGGCTAATTTGTATGCTTCTTCTTTGGAATTGATACTATCCCTAATTTCTCTTGTCAGCCACGGGTGCACTACCTTCCTTGATTTATTCTTTTGCCAAACTGGGATGAACAATTGTTGTGGTTCATCCATGCAACCTTTAAATGCTTGCCATTGCATATCTACCGTCAATCCTTTAAGTGTCATTTGCCAGTCTATCTTAGCTAATTCACGTCTCATACCTTCAAAGTTACCCCTCTTTAAGTTCAGAACCTTTGTTTCTGAATTAACTATGTCACTCTCCACCTTAATGAAGAATTCCACCACATTATGGTCACTCTTATCCAAGGGACCTCTCACGACAAGATTGCTAATTAACCCTTCCTCATTGCTCAAAACCCAGTCCAGAATAGCCTGCTCTCTAGTTGGTTCCTCGACATGTTGGTTCAAAAAACCATCCCGCATACATTCCAAGAAATCCTCTTCCTCAGCACCTTCACCCAATCTACATGTAGATTGAAGTCACCCATTATAACTGCTGTTCCTTTATTGCACACATTTCTAATCTCCTGTTTAATACCATTTCCGACCTCACTACTACTGTTAGGTGGCCTGTACACAACTCCCACCAGCGTCTTCTGCCCCTTAGTGTTACGCAGCTCTACCCATATCGATTCCACATCTTCCCGGCTTATGTCCTTCCTTTCTATTGCGTTAATCTCTTCTTTAACCAGCAACGCCACCCCACCTCCCCTTCCTTCATGTCTATCCCTCCTGAATATTGAATATCCCTGAACGTTGAGCTCCCATCCTTGGTCACCCTGGAGCCACGTCTCTGTGATCCCAACTATATCATAATCATTAATAACAATCTGCACTTTCAATTCATCCACCTTATTACGAATGCTCCTTGCATTGACACACAAAGCCTTCAGGCGCTCTTTTACAACTCTCTTAGCCCTTCTACAATTATGTTGAAAAGTGGCCCTTTTTAATGCTTGCCCTGGATTTGTCGGCCTGCCACTTTTACTCTTCTCCTTAGTACTTTTTGTTTCTACCCTCACTTTACACCCCTCTGTCTCTCTGCACTGGTTCCCATCCCCCTGTTGTGAACTAACCTCCTCACGCCTAGCCTCTTTAATTTGATTCCCACCCCCCAACCATTCTAGTTTAAAGTCACCACAGTAGCCCTCGCTAATCTCCCCGCCAGGATATTCGTCCCCCTAGGATTCAAGTGTAACCCGTCCTTTTTGTACAGGTCACGCCTGCGCCAAAAGAGGTCCCAATGATCCAAAAACTTGAATCCCTGCCCCCTGCTCCAATCCCTCAGCCACGCATTTATCCTCCACCTCATCGCATTCCTACTCTCACTGTCACGTGGCACAGGCAGTAATCCCGAGATTACTACCTTTGCGGTCCTTTTTCTCAACTCCCTTCCTAGCTCCCTATATTCTCCTTTCAGGACCTCATCCCTTTTCCTACCTATGTCATTGGTACCTATGTGTACCACGACCTCTGGCTCCTCACCCTCCCACTTCAGGATATCTTGGACACGATCAGAAATATCCCGGACCCTGGCACCAGGGAGGCAAACTACCATCCGGATCTCTGGACTGCGTCCACAGAATCGCCTATCTGACCCCCTTACTATCGAGTCCCCTATCACAACTGCCCTCCTCTTCCTTGCCCTACCCTTCTGAGCTACAGGGCCAGACTCTGTGCCGGAGGCACGGCCACTGTCGCTTCCCCCAGGTAAGCTGTTCCCCCCAACAGTACTCAAACAGGTGTACCTATTGTTAAGGGGCACAGCCACTGGGGTACTCCCTATTACCTGACTCTTCCCCTTCCCCCTCCTAACCGTGACCCACTTGTCTGCCTCCCATGGCCCCGGCGTGACCACCTGCCTGCAACTCCTCTCTATCAATTCCTCACTCTCCCTGACCAGACGAAGGTCATCGAGCTGCAGCTCCAGTTCCGTAACGCGGTCCCTTAGGAGCTGCATCTCGATGCACTTGGCGCAGATGTGGACGTCCAGGAGACTTGGAGACTCCAGGGCCTCCCACATCCAACACCGAGAACAGCAAACTGCCCTCACACTCATACTGCCCCTCTCCTCAAATAACAACAGAAAATGAATGCCAAACCTTCCTCGCCTCGCCCGTTTCCGCCTAAGCCCGTTGAGCCGAACCCCTTAAGTCTTCACTCTGCTCCCGGCTCACTCTGCCGCCCGCAAACTACGCTGCCTGCTGTATGAGGCTCTGTTCCTTTTAAATCTGCCGCGCTGCACTGCCCGACGTCACACGCCTACGCAGTCCCACCTCTCAGAACGCCGTTGGAGAAAACAAAATAACGAAAATTTCAAAAATGTCTTTCTCGGCACTCCCACTCAGACTCCTCCTTCGAATCTTTGGACTGTGGGAGGAAACTGGAGGACCTGGAGAAAATGCACGCATTCAAGGAAGAACATACAAATTCCTTACAGGCAGCAACAGGAATTCAGATGGGTCGCCTGTACTGTAAAGCGTTGTGCTATCTACTACGCTACCGCCCTGCCTTCATAGCCATATTTAATACCTTATTTACCTCAAATTTATAAACCTGCATATGCAAGCAAACTCCTTTCGTTAAACTGCATAATAATAACTGCACTTCAAACGTAACCATTATGCTTGAAAACGTTTTATAGCTTAGGATATGATGCGTACCATCCACGTTCTTCGCTTCTGTGTAATTGAAGTGGAAGCATTGTGGAAAACTTTGTAGTGTTTTTTGCCAGAATTTAACATAGTTATATTCAAATAAAAGGGAGCATTGCCATGTCAATACTGTTACCACTGCAGTTCACAATTTACATTAATTTAGAATTCAGAATCAAAAGCACAGCTTTCAGTTTGGCCAAGATTTGAATTTGAATTGACCTTATTTCTTACATCCTTCGTATACATGAGCAGTAAAACTCTTTAAGTTACGTCTCAGTCCAAATGTGCAATCATAGTAATTTATAATAAATAGAACAGTAGAATACACTAAAGTCAGTCTGATGGCCTGGTGGAAGAAGCAGTTTCAGAGTCTGTTGGTCCTGGCTTTTATGCTGCGGTACCATTTCCTAGATGGTAGCAGCTGGAATAGATTGTGGGTTGGGGTGACTCAGGTCCCCAGTGATCTTTTGGGCTCTTTTTACCCACTTGTCTTTGCAAATGTCCTGAATCATGGGGAATTCACAACTACAGATGCACTGGACTGTCCACACCACTCTCTGCAGAGCCCTGCAGTTAAGGGAGGTACAATTCCCATACCAGGCAGTGATGCAGCCAGTCAGGATGCTCTCAATCGTGCCCCTGTAGAAAGAATCTGGGGGCCCATGCCAAACTTCCTCAGCCGTCTCAGGTGAAAGAGGCGCTGTTGTGCCTTTTTCACCACACAACTGGTGTGTACAGACCACGTGAGGTTCTCAGTGATGTGGATGCCGAGGAACTTAAAGCTGTTTACCCTCTGAACCTCAGATCCATTGATGTCAATAGGAGTTAGCCCGTGTCCATTCCTCCTGTAATCCACAACCAGCTCCTTTGTTTTTACGACATTGAGGAAGAGGTTGTTTTCTTGACACCACTATGTCAGAGAGATGACTTCTTCCCTGTAGGTCACCTTGTCATTATTTGAGATTAGACCAATCAATGTAGTGTCATTGGCAAAATTAATTAGCGGATTAGAGCTGTGGGTGGCGACAGTCATGAGTATACAGGGAGTAAAGGAGGAGACTTAGTACACAGCCCTGATGGGCTCCTGTTTTGAGAGTCAGAGAGGTGGAGGTGTGGGAGCCCACTCTTACCAACTGCTAGCGATCTGACAGGAAGTCCAGGATCCAGCTGCACAAGGCAGGGGTCAAGGCCGAGGTCTCTGAGCTTCTTGTTGAGCCTGGATGGAATTATGGTGTTGAATACTGAACTGTAGTCCAAGAACAGCATTCTCACGTGCCCAACCATAGGCTAGACTACATTGAGGAGGACTAAAAAAAATTACAGGACGGATGACATCAATCAATTTGCGGAAGAGGTGGAAAATTGGCAGATGATGTTCAGTACAAGTCAGTGAGGTTAGCATATGTTCGTCCGGTTGTTTGCTGAGCTTGGAGGTTAGATTGCAAACATTTTGTCAATCTTTTGAGGTGTTGAGGTGTTGTTTCTGCCGAGTGCTCGTGTTTCTATTGGTCTGATTCATTGTTCTGATTGGTTGGCTGTCACAGTAGCCGCTAGTCTCCACTGGGTCCCAGCCAACCAGATAGTTGAATGCTGACTGCTGGCCCATATCCCCATTTATCGGTGATTGTGAGCATTGGTTTGTCTGGTATCCGTGGCTCACCCCTTGGCCCCGATCCTGTGCGCACATATTTTCTTAAATTGCGTCGTTCAATATGCTTGTAATAGAGTCTTCTTTTGAGAATTCTCTTGATGTCTTATGATTTCCCAGACAAATTTGTGTCCTCCTTGGTCTTCATGTACTAAGAAAAATGACAGAGAATTGTGTTTTCCTGATGGTCATCTAGTATATTTTTGTAAGAAAACTTTGGAGGTCAATCGTGTGGAGGTCAATTGTTACTTAGTAGTTGGGCTAGAAATAATAAGGCTCTAAGCACATATACCAATCACTTATGCTTGTGTCATAGATAAGAAAAAGAAACCAAGCACTAAGTTTATTTCTCGAGCTATATAATTGAAAATAAACCTAATTATGTTAAACTTATCAGACATTCAATTGGGATGCAACACCTGGTTCTAGTTATTCTATAGTAATAAAGAATACACAAAGAAAAAATCGCTTTCGGTCTGATATTATGCAATGAAAAACAGTTAAATACTTTTGTTAATATTGTTTGAGTGATCATAACATGATTGAATTTTATATTGAGTTTGAAAGTAGCGTGGTTTAATCTGTTTCTTGTTCTGGAATCTAAATGTTGGGATTATGAAGGTATGAGGACCTTCATAATAAGATTGAAGGTGTGCACAAAAAGCTTATAAGAATGTTGCCGGAACTTGAGCACCTGAGTTATTGGGAGAGGTTGCATTGTTAGGACTTGTTTCCTTGGAGAGTAGGAGAATGAGAGGAGATTTGATATAGGGGTACAAAATTAAGAAGAGTATAGATAGGGGAAATGCAAGCAGGCTTTTTCCGCTGAGGTTGGGAGAGGCTAGAACTGGAGGTTATATGTTGAAGGTGAAAGTTGAAATATTTAGGGGGAACCTGAGAGGGGAATTTCTTCACTCTCAAATGGTGGTGCAAATATGGAATGAGCTGCCAGCAGAAGTGGTGCATGTGTGTCTGTTTACAACACTTAAGAGATGTTGGATAAGTACATGGATGAGAGTGGTATGGAGAGCGGTAGTCCAGCTGTAGGTCAATGGGACTAGACAGAACAACAGTTTGTCATGGACTAGATGGGCCAAAGGGCTGTTTCTGTGTTGTAGGGCTGTGTAACTGTATGACACGGTGGCTTGAAAACAACCTTAAGGCAATGGAGGCCAAGCTATTGGGTTTATTTAAGGCAGAAGTTGATAGGTTCTTGGCTAGTTTGGGAATGAAGGGTTACGGGGAGAAGGCAGAAGATTAGGGCTGAGAGGGAAATGGATCAACCATGATGAAATGCTGGAGAAGACTCGATGGGCCAAATGGCCTGATTCTGCTCCTATATCTTATGGTCTAAGTATGACAGTGCTCAGGCTGCCATTTGCATTTTAAGAAATAATGCAAATCTTGCAAAGTATGGACATTCCTTTTGGACCCAAACACCCAAAATGGAAAATGGTCTTTTTGTGGTGGATAGGAGGAATTAAAGGCCGTATATAAACAAAGGAAGATGCTTACAGAGTTGACAAAAATAGCAGGAGGCACGAGAGCTGGGAGCACATTGGAACTTGTCAAAGAGGACCAAGAAATTGATTAGTAAATGTAAGATAAAATATGAGAATGTATTGATGCAGAATATGAAGACTTAAGAACTTTTGGAAGAATGCAAAAGGCCTGCCAAGAATACAAGAAAACTGATGAGAATGAGGATTGGAAAGAAATTTGTATTTAATTGCAGGGACTGGATGATATGTATCCTGTATTTTTGAGGGAGGTTGCTTTAGAGATGGTGGATATATGATTATCATTCAAAATCCTGCATGTTCTAGGATTGTTCCTGCAGATTGGAGAATAGTACATGTGAAAGAAACAAGATGGAAAACAGGAAACTGCGGACCTGTTAGCCCAATATCAGGAAAAATGCTGGAATCTATAATGAAAAATGTAAAATACAATATTTACAAAGGATCTAACCTGGTTCCAACATATTGATGCAGTTATAAAGAAGGCAAGACAGTGACTATACTTTATTAGGAGTCTGAAGAGATTTGGTATGTCAGCAAATATACACAAAAACTATAGATGTACTGTGGAGAGCATTCTGACAGGCTGCATTACTGTCTGGTATGGGGGCGGGGGGCTACTGCACAGGACTGAAAGAAGCTGCAGAGGGTTGTAAATTTAATCAGCTCCATCTTGGGTACTAGACTACAAAGTACCCAGGACATCTTCAAGGAGTGATGTCTCAGAAAGGCAACACCCATTATTAAAGACCTCCAGCACCCAGGGCATTTTCTCACTGTTACCATCAGGTAGGAGGTGTACAGAAGCTTTAAGGCACACCCTCAGCAATTCAGGAACAGCTCCATCCGATGCCTAAATGGACATTGAACCCTTGGACACTACCTCACTTTTTTTAATATAGATATTTTTCTGTTCTTTTGCATGATTTTAATCAATCCAAAATACATATACTGAATAAGATTTACTTATTATTTTATTTTTTCTTCTATATTATTATTATATTACATTAAACTGCTGCTGCTAAGCTAACAAATTTCACTTCAAATGCCGGTGATAATAGACCTGATTCTGAATAATAGGACCAGATTTAGCATAAGATTTTGAAAACATAGAAACATAGAAACATAGAAAATAGGTGCAGGAGTAGGCCATTCGGCCCTTCGAGCCTGCACCGCCATTTATTATGATCATGGCTGATCATCCAACTCAGAACCCCGCCCCAGCCTTCCCTCCATACCCCTTGACCCCCGTAGCCACAAGGGCCATATCTAACTCCCTCTTAAATATAGCCAATGAACTGGCCTCAACAGTTTCCTGTGGCAAAGAATTCCACAGATTCACCACTCTCTGTGTGAAGAAGTTTTTCCTAATCTCGGTCCTAAAAGGCTTCCCCTCTATCCTCAAACTGTGACCCCTCGTTCTGGACTTCCCCAACATCGGGAACAATCTTCCTGCATCTATCCTGCCCAATCCCTTTAGGATCTTATACGTTTCAATCAGATCCCTCCTTAATCTTCTAAATTCCAATGAGTACAAGCCCAGTTCATCCAGTCTTTCTTCATATGAAAGTCCTGCCATCCCAGGAATCAATCTGGTGAACCTTCTTTGTACTCCCTCTATGGCAAGGATGTCTTTCCTCAGATTAGGGGACCAAAACTGCACACAATACTCCAGGTGTGGTCTCACCAAGGCCTTGTACAACTGACTCCAGGTGTGGTCTCACCAAGGCCTTGTGAAAAGGAAATAATGTTTGACATCTATTGGAGTCCTCAGAGGATGTGACTGGCAGAATAGATGGGGAGGACCAGTGGATAAGGTGTATTTAGATAAAACCTTGCACAGAAGGTTAGAGCATGCCAGAACATAATATACTGACATCGCTTGAGAAATGGTAACAGACAGAAAGATCAGAGTCTGATGGAACATGTATTTGACTCACTGGCAGGCAGCAACAAATGGTGTTTCTGTGGCATATTAGTCTCCTTAGTTTTTTGTAAAAGAAAAGATAGACGTGCTTGTGAAGGAGGAAGTACACGAAAGAATCTCTAGACTTGTTCCTGAGATGGCACGTTTGTCAAATGAGAAAAGAGGGAATTGAGTATGACTGTAGTCTCTTGAGGTTAGAAGAATGAGAGTTGGTCTGGTTGAAACTTGTAGAATTCTTACTGAGTTCCACGTGACCTAAGGGAGGATGTCTCCCCTAACGGAGGAATGTAGAACAATGGCCACAATAATGGAGTGAGAGGTTTTGGCCACTTTGGACTGAGAAAATAAATTTCTAGTGAACGTTTAGAGTTCTCAACCCAAGCCTGTTGTGGAGTAATTGAACACACTTTTTAAGCCCATTCTTTTAAGCTATTGGTAATAGTACTGTATATTAAGGTAATCAGGGATATGAGTGGTGCTGAAGTTATGACTTCGATAAATGCATGGCAGGCTCAGAGAGCCAGATCACCTACACTGCTCCTGATTTCTCTCTCCTTATGTGCCAGAGAGGGTTCAATTATAAACAAGGTCTCTATCAAAAATGTAGGTGTACATGTATCAGGATGAGGAGTATAACCTTTAAAATTTTGAAAGGTTTTGAAAAAGTGATAAAAGGCACTATGTTGTTTGTGGAGAAGAGTAGATCTAAGGGTTGTCAATGTTTGATTTCTTGTAAGGAATTGAGAAAAAGAATTTCTTTACCGAAGAGTTTTGAGAATCTTGAATTTTCACCCAAAGGTAGAGGTTGGTATAAATACAATAAGGAGAAAACTGTATAGAGAGTGAAAATTGGATTGCACTGGCATGTTTAGGAGAGGAGAGTGAAGGAGCCTGAAGTGGAGCTGAAATGCTGGCATGGACAGGATGGGTTTCTTGATTAGTTTCTGTTCTGTGTAATATCATTGTCATGTTGTATTGACGTGGGAGGTCATGGTCTTTCTATGACCATGATTGTTCTTGACAAATTTTTCTACAGAAGTAGTTTGCCCATTGCGTCTTTACAATATGGGTGACCCCAGCCATTATCAATATGCTTAAGAGACTGTCTGCCTGGTGTCAGTGGTCACATAACCCAGGACTTGAGATATGCAACGGCTGCTCATACAACCATCCACCACCTGCTTCCATAGCTTCAAATGACCCTGATTGGGGGCTGAATAAATGCGACACCTTGTCCAATGGTGACTTGCAGGCTAAAAGAAGGAAGGAGCGCTTTACACCTCCTTTTGTAAAGACATATCTTCACACCACCTCCCATGTGTAATATCACACTGTCCAATAAAAGAGAGTCCTGTTACTTAATATAGTGGGGAAAAAAGCAGTTGGTGTGAATTTTTAAAAAAATTCTCAATTGTTATTGTAATCTTTCCAAGAGATGATAATTTTGACTTTAGGAGGCTGGTCTGTAAATAAAATGTAACTTAGAAGGGTATTAAACTTTGATTAAAAACTTGAAATCCAACTCAAAAAATAACTAAGTGCCAATTTCACATTATTTATGTCAATCATAATAAATCTAATTCTGATCCTCCATCAAATGTACAATCTCACGAAAACAAAATGGAATAAAAATGCTATGTTTGCAATGATTTCACCATTTAAGAGAATTTGGATAGGTACGTGGATGGGAGGGGTAAGGAGGGCTGTGATCGCTTCTTCTGGGGCATAGGTTGCCAATAGCAGCTCACCGGAGTCCTCTTTCCTGGGCCAGTCTTTCACGTTGTTTCCAGGTGTAGCCCATCTCCTTAGTGTATCCTTCCTTTCCCAGGTATGAGGCCTTTAGAGCTTCTGTTGGCGTTGGTATAGTGCTGGGCTTTTATAGGATAGTTACTAGCTCCATGACCAACTCTCATCCTTTCGCAGCCAGAGTTGCGACCGTCCGTGACAGAGTTAGGTCAATGGGATTAGGCAGAATAATAGTTTGATGGGCTAGATGGGCTGAAGGGCCTGTTTCTGTGCTGTAATGTTCTATGTCTCAATGGCTGCAATGCCCCAGAAGCTTTGAAAATGGGCAAAACGCCATTTTATGAATGTTGCAACATCACAGAATGTTGCTTTTCATGTTCAAAGAGCCCTAAGGCAGCCTTTGCTGTCTGTGCCAGGAGCTGCAAATGCTTCTTCTGTATTCTGTTATTTGATCACCTTGCATTGTAAACAGCTTATCTTCTATTCAGTCTGTCGCTATGATATTCAAAGGCTTATTTATGACGGTATTATGATGTTACCAAACACATGTCTGTAAAATATGGTCTTTGCTCCAGTTGCAAATCACAGGAATTGAATAGCTATTGCACTCATCAGGACTTACTGACTGTGTGCCTCATTACATACGTGGAGCTGTAAATGGCAGGATTAGTAAGACCGACTAATGGAAGCAGAAAATACTGTAAGCAGAGAGTAGGTCAAGCAGCACTTGTGAAAAGAATCAGGTTTAGTATCATCGGTATTTGTCAAGATAATCTGTTGTTTTGTGGCAGTACAATGCAATACATGATAATGGAGAGAAAAAGAAGACTATGAATTACAGTAAATATTTATAATATATATTAAATAGTTAAATTAAGTAGTGCAAAAAATTTAGTCCAAACTGGTGCTTTGGGCTAAGGAGGTAGGTGGGTGGGAGAGATGGATGGTGAAAGGTAGAGAAGAAAATTTTGTATGCTTTGTGTATCCATTCACAGAAAGATACTGTCCCCTCCACTTTACCCCAATTCAAGTGCTGATTATTAAAATTAAGAAGTTGTGGGCCAATCTATGCCTCAACTAAATCTTTAGATGATTTGAAAGCAGAGAGTTCTGTGGAGATTATGTGGAAGAATTAATAGGTCTACAGGTTCTGGTAACAGACAAACATTTTCTTAGATAAGTTGCATATGGCGTTTATTCCCTTTCATCCATTAATGTCAAAAGCAAAACCTATGAGGATTAAATCTCAATCAGAATTGAGGTGGAATCAGAATTGGGTTTAATATCACTGGCATATGTCATGAAATTTGTTTTACAGCAGTAATTCAAAGCAATACATAATTTTTAACAATGATAAATTACAGTAAGAAATAAACACAAACGCGCGCACACACACACACACACACACACCACTGAGCAAAGGTCTTAGGCACTACAGATTTATTTTTATATGCTCCTGTACATCCTCCTTGATGGTGGTAATTTCCTGGCTGACGGAGGTTCTTAATGATGGATGCCATCTTTTTGAGGCATCACCTTTTGGGTGGTTATTTTTCCCCGTCCACTTTTAATAAGCTCTGTTGACATAATACACGGATATAAATGTGACACATAAATTATTTGTCCATGTTGTTGTCACATTATAACATTGGGAGTTATTTACAAAAAAAACTACTTCAATTCTGATGTTGAAGATTTTCTCTGCTTCCTTTTGTCTAGTAACATTTGCATGTTTGTCTGAAGTTAGAAGGGAATTGTTTTAGTATACTTCCATTATTGAAACATACAATTCCAGTAGAGCTCTACGTCATGGAATATCAGCTATAATCTACTCTGCTGTCCACAATGGCCCAAATCATTTTAAGAGACATGATATTTTGGGAAGAAAATTAAGGTCCCATAAAAGTGAAATCACTCTGTAAAGTCACTGCTTTGTGAAAATAATCAACATTTAGGTACAATTCACAAGGATTTGGCACTCAGATTTGAAGATAAAATGTATTATTATAGAGTACCTCGGCTCAAAAACAGGCCCTTCAGCCCACATAGTCCATGCTGACCTGATGTTCTGCCCTCTGTACATGCAGCTGGACCAGATCCATCCAAACCCCTCCAATTCATGTACCTATTCACACATTTGAATCTGCCTCCACTGATTCTGCAGGCAGCTCATTCAGTGCTCTCAGATCACCTTCTAAATGAAGAAATTCCCCCCCCCCCCCCGACTCCTTAAATGTTTTACTTTTCACCTTAAGCCCAAGCTGACGGGCAAAAAGTCTGTTTGTACTCACCCTATCTATATCCCCCATAATTTTGTATACCATACCTATATAAAACCTCCTCTCATGCTCCTGCACTCCAGTCCTAACTTAGTCAACCTTTCCCTATAACTCTGCAAGTCCCAATACCTCCAAGAGGTCTACAACCTTATTATAGGGTTTGAAGTCTTACCTGCTTTAATGACCTGGAGAGCTATATTGGCTGGAGTTAGAGCGTTATGCTTTGGGTCTTGGGAGGGTCACCCATGCCAAACAGGTCAAAGGTAGAGGCCAGACTGAGTCTAATTTGCCTCAAGACCTCTTCTTCGGTAGTCAGAATACACCACATGCCCTACCCACTCTTTTGCCTCAGTTCTATAGTCTCTGTGTCTGTCTCCTGAGTAAATATACATTAACAAATATAATTTAAGATCCATTCCAATCCCATCTCTTTCAGCTGCATGCATATATCCATACTGATCTTAAGAGGACCAATTTTGTCCTTGTTATCCTTTTGCTTTTAGTATAGCTATAGAAACCCTTGGGATTCTCTTTCACCTTCTCTGCCAGAGCAACTTCATGCCCTCTTTTAACCCTCCCAATTATTGAGTGTTTGCTTGCATTTCTCATACCCCTGAAGTACCTCATTTAATTCTAACTGCCTGCACCTGATATGTGTCTCCTTTCTCTTTAGTATGGCCTCAATGTATTTTAACAGCACCAAACAGATATTGTATTCTCAGTATTTCAGTTTTGAAAGTCTCTTACTTAACCAAACATCTCTTTGCTGGCGGGGTGGGAGGGGGAAGCCACACCTGCCAGCATTGGCCTTAGACGAGTTTAGAACGCCAATTTGTGAACCAGTCCTATCCTTCATAATTATTTTGAAACTAGAATTATGATCTCTAGATCCAGAGTGTACTCCCTCTACACATTTCTGTCACCTGTTCTGTTTTGTTCCCTAAAAGTAATCTAGACTTGTGCTGTAATTTGAACCTTCACATATTGATTAAGGAAATTTTTTTGAACACATTTGATGCTCTGTCTTGTCCAATCCCTTTATTGTATGGGAACCCCAGTTAATATTGATGGAATGGTGGAGCGAATGACTTAATTCTGCTCCTATGTCTTATGATCTTAATATGTGGCAAGTTAAAATCACGTACTATCACAACCTTGTATTTCTTGGAAACAGTCTGCTATTTCTATACAGCTTTGTTTCTCTAAACAACACACATCAAAGTTGCTGGTGAACGCAGCAGGCCAGGCAGCATCTCTAGGAAGAGGTAGAGTCGACGTTTCAGGCCGAGACCCTTCGTCAGGACTAACTGAAGGAAGAGCTAGTAAGAGATTTGAAAGTGGGAGGGAGAGGGGGAGATCCAAAATGATAGGAGAAGACAGGAGGGGGAGGGATGGAGCCAAGAGCTGGACAGGTGATTAGCAAAGGGATATGAGAGGATCATGGGACAGGAGGTCCGGGGAGAAAGATGGGGGGGGGAACCAGAGGATGGGCAAGGGGTATAGTCAGAGGGACAGAGGGAGAAAAAGGAGAGAGAGAGAAAGAATGTGTGTATAAAAATAAATAACGGATGGGGTACTTCTCTAACTTCCGCTAACCTGATGGCATGAACATCGACTTCTCTAACTTCTGCTTGGGTAGCCTCCAACCTGATGGCATGAACATTGACTTCTCTAACTTCCGCTAATGCCCCATTCCGTTATTTATTTATATACACACATTCTTTCTCTCACTCTCCTTTTTCTCCCTCTGTCCCTCTGACTATACCCCTTGCCCATCCTCTGGTTCCCCCCCCCCCACTTGTCTTTCTCTCTGGGTCTCCTGTCCCATGATCCTCTCATATCCCCTTTGCCAATCACCTGTCCAGCTCTTAGCTCCATCCCTCCCCCTCCCACTTTAAAATCTCTTACTAGTTCTTCCTTCAGTTAGTCCTGACGAAGGGTCTCGGCCCGAAACGTCGACTGTACCTCTTCCTAGAGATGCTGCCTGGCCTGCTGCGTTCACCAGCAACTTTGATGTGTGTTGCTTGAATTTCCAGCATCTGCAGAATTCCTGTTGTTTCTGTTTCTCTAAATCCTGCTGACTATTGAGAGGTCGATATTATTTTGTTATTCAGTTCCACCCATATTGCCTTAGTAGACGAGCCCTCCTGTATGCCCTCTCCTGAGCACTGCTCTGACATTTTATCTGGAGTAATGTCACCCCTCTTCCATTAATATCTCTCTCTCTACCATATCTAAAACACTTAAACCCTAAAACATTGAGCTGCCAGTTCTATCCCTCCCGCAACCAAGTCTCACTAATGGCTACAACATAATAATTCCGTGTACTGATCTATGCTCTAACTTCATCTGCCTTCACTACAAGGCATTGAATTAGACACATCTCAGAACATTAGTTCCACCATTCTCATCAACTAGTCAATTTCTGCCGCCTTGTAGACTTGAAATCTACTTTCCCCACAGCCATTCCACTTGCTCCCCCCTACAGTTCTCTCACAACCCCCCCCCCAACTCTGAGAAGCATCAGCAGACGTTCCTGTGTGGATGCAGTTTAGATGGAGAAAGTCCTGTTTGTGCAGCTCCCACCTGCCCTGGAAGAGAGCCAAATGATCTAAATATCTGAAGCTCTCCCTCCTGCACCGTCTCCTTAGCCACCTGATAAACTGTACCATCTCCCCATTTATTATATATACTTACTGGAACTCAGGTTTTTTGTCTATTATTTTGAAGTACATTTATGTATAAATTATACAACCTTGAGAATTGTTAGCTTACAAAGCAAGAAACCTGAAAGAGCCCAAATAAAAAGATAAAGACCATCCCAACCCTCTCTGTGCACAGAGAAAAAAAAGCGCAAATCATGCAAACAGTAGAAGTGAGCAACAACAACAATAGCAATTGCACTGTACTGCTGCCGTAAAGACAACATATTTCACGACATATGCAGGTCATGTTAAACCTGATTCTGATTCCTTGCCGAACTAGCACATGATATGGGTGGTAATCCTGAGATCCCCACCCTGGAGACCCTTCCTTTTAACTTAACACCGAACTCCCTGAACTCACTTTGGAGGACCCTAACCTCGTATTATGGATCATAAAATTCACAAAATCAGTTTGAAGAGGCAAGTGAGTGCATGTTGAAACAAGCAGAATGGAGAACTGGGCTGAGTTTCTAAAAACAACAAGTCCCAGAAGGTGTGTGAAACTCTTTGCTTTGGGTTTGTACTGTTGGCTGAGCCAGTGCTTGACAACATACATTAAACACTTCTCATATAATGTGACTACAGTACTAACTGTGCAGTGTGCATGAATAGAACATAAGGGAACATCAAACAGTCAGTTTGCCTGGTTCTGTGATACAAAAGTGCCCCCTCATGGACAGTTCACATATAGCTTGGGATCGTCATACTGATCTTCACAAGGAATGGAATTTCAAACATATGGTTTCTACATAACTGAACTTTGGCTAAATGCCAGGCCTGCTGTTTAAAGTAAAATATGTTTAGATTCCACATAGCTCATAAATTTAAACCAAATCTGTAATAGTATTTAATTAAATGCTGGTAGAAAACATTGTAAATCATCATTAGTGGGTTGTAGTGTAGAAACCTTCACTGTTTGAACTGCCACTCATTTGTAAAGCATTGTGTTAACCACTACACTACCATGCCACCCATATCACTGGCATGTGTTGATAACAATACAGTGAAATGCATAATAATTTTAAAGGTTTAAATTTCAATAAGAAAATTACATAAAAATTAAATTAAATATGTAGTGCAAAAAAAAGAGCAAAAAATAGTGATGTTGTGTACATGGGTTCATTGTCCCTTCAGAATTCTCATGCCAGAGGGGAAGAAGTTGTTCTTAAAACATTAAGTGTGTGTCTTCAGAGTTTTGTACCACATCTTCAAATGTGTGGAATTCATTACCACAGACAGCTGAGGAGGCCAAGTCATTGGGTGTACTTAAAATGAGGTTGCTAGGTTCTTGATTAGCCAGAGCATTAAAGATTACAGGGAGAGGACAGGAGAATGGGGTTGAGAAGGATAATAAATCAGCCACGTTGGAATGACAGAGCAGATTTGATGGGCTGAATGGCCTAATGCTGCTCCTATGTCTTGTGGTTTTATAGTTTCACTATCCTTCCCAATTTCCATACTTGTAGAAGGCGTCTTGGAATTATGAGAGTAAAACTGGCTATCTTTTTCTTTTCCTGAACTAAGGGTATTAAACCAACAGTAGCATTTTAAATTAGATTGATTAAACACAGGCTGGATATTGAACAAAGGAGTAAATGGTGCTGACACTCAGTGGATGTACTCACAGAGCTGCTAGCAGGAAGAGAGAATAAACTGGATAAATTTGGATGGGAAAATCCATGCAGTCAGGTGGTAATGGCAGATAACCCACACAAATTAGCACTGATTACATTTAGTTACAAACCTGTTGATTTCACCAGCATTTTTCTATTAATTTTCTTGCTTTCTTTGCACTTAATTTAATTTCTCTCTCTCTCTCTCCCTCCCCCCTCACTCCCTCTCCTCCCCCTCACTCCCTCTCCCTTCCCCCTCACTCCCTCTCCCTTCCCCCTCACTCCCTCTCCCTTCCCCCTCACTCCCTCTCCCTCCCTCCTCTCACTCCCTCTCCCTCCCTCCTCTCTCTCTCTCTCTCTCTCTCTCTCTCTCTCTCTCTCTCTCTCGCACACTCACATCCTTATTGCAATTTGTTATAGACATTATTACTAATGTACCTTTATTCTGATGTTGGATGTTTTTTTTAATTTTTATTGCAACACCAACAAATTACATTCAATACAACCAGTTGCCAATTACATTTTGACTGTTTATCCCAACCACCCCCCAAACCTTCACCATCCCCCTTCACCCTTCTCTCCCCCCACCCGTCTCCCCTCCACCAGCCAACTGAATAGTAGTGCATACACAGACAAAGCATTCCTATTTTATACAATAGTAAGTTAACTGAACTATTACCTTAAAACTGACCTGCAATACTCAGAGACAAATTGGCCCCTTAATTAACTAAATACAAAAGTGCAATGAGTGACTTTCCAATAAAAGAATAACCAGAAAACTTCACACCTAGGACGTTAACTTGCCTGTGCCTGTTAGATTGCGCATACAGGCTGGTCCAAGCTCTTAATGCAGTTCCATCTCCTCCTGAGGGCCGTGTGGACTTTGCCCAGGGCTTTCTTCCATATCTCCCAGCACCGATGAATTCAGAGCTTCTTTCACTTCCTCTGCTGAGTTAAACGACATCTTCATGCCCTTGATGTTCACTCTGAAAATCGCCGGGTATATGAGGAATGAGTCGATCCCTTTCTGTCGAAGCTTAGCGCGGATCTCCTTGCATCCTTGCTGTTCCTGCATCGTGCCAAGACTGTAGCCAGCGAAGAAATGTAGCTGGGTGCTGTCCAGGAGAGTAGGTTTGGCTTTCCTCGCGCCCTCCAAGATAGCCTGCCAGTCGGTGTACCGTAGAAGCCTAAAAACCATGGTCCGCGGTCTTGAGGTGTTGTTGGAAAAGATCCTATGTGCTCTATCAATGTCCATTGGAGTGCTGTGGGAATTCTTGAGCGCTGGAATCCAATTAGGCAGCATCTCCTGAAGGTAACCTCTTGGATTGTCGCCTTCAGCGCCTGTCGGTAAGTTGACCAGCCGCACATTGTTTCTCCTGGATCTGTCCTTCAAGTCGTTTAGCTTCTTCCATATCTTAGTCACCTCCGCGAGACAGGAGTTAGTAATTTTCTCATTCTTGCGTAAGTGAACCTGAATGTTATCTATTTTGTTGAAGACCGTGCTAAATTTTTTAGCATGAATGTCCGCTTGCTCCTTTGACGACCGGAGAACGTTGCCATTCTCTGCCATGTGCTTCTGTATGGGGTCGAGAGCCTTTTCCAGCGACTCCTTCAGCATGTGGGCTACCGTTTCTTGCAGCGATTCCATCTCCATTGCCATTGTTTGCTCAATTAGCATAGCTATTTCCTTGGATGAATTGCTAGCTTGGTGTCGTCTGCTGGTATCTTGTTTCCTGGTTGAATTTTGATCTTTTTTTGAGGTCATGTCTTTAGATAGATCTTTCTCCAACTTAATCTTGTATTAAAACCGTCTATGAGCCCTAAAGAACTTGAAAAAGGAGACTTTTGGAGAAGAGGAGTTCGGTGGATAATACCGTTCCGACTGACCGGAAGTGCACTGAGAGCGGTAAGCGTAACGGAGTTTGGTGCATACTGTTCTGCTAACAACGGATGGTGCAATCTGGGGTATATTACGATCGAGGAACGTGTTTGCAGACTGGATATTGAACTTTTTACTGTTGGACTTCGGCCACATTCCACCGTGATACAACACTTGGCAGCACGGGAGGTCGTTCCTGCCTGGGGCTATCGTACGTGCAGCTCCTCCTGTGGAGGGTCAGACACCCTGAGCCAATAGACTGATCCTGGACTTATTTTCCATCTGGCATAGTTTGCTTTTTGGGCTTTGATTGTTGGGGTTTCTTGTATCGCTATATTTACGCTCTATTCTTGGTTGGTGCGGCTGTAACGGAACCAAATTTCCCTCGGGATTAATAAAGTCTGTCTATCTATCTATCTTATATGTCAGCGCTCAGTGCTATGCTGCCACCTTGCCTCGTGCCTCACCAGAAGTCTGGTGTTGGATGTTTTTGATGTTTTATTTAACAGTACAGACAGTATTTCTATTAAATCCCGAAAAGTTTTCTGGGATTTATCATCCTGGCATTTAAAGAAGAAGCACTGGGAAGGAAAGATTTTGTACTGTTTTGGTAATTAAACTAACTGTCCATCCAAAGAATTGTTTGTTATGTGCCGTGTCATATGACAGAGGCGTTCATGGTCTTTCCATGACCATGGTTGTTCTTGGCAAATTTTTCTACAGAAGTAGTTTGCCTTTGCCTTCTGGGCAGTGTCTTTACAAGATGGGTGACCCCAGCCATCATCAATATGATAGTCTGATATCAGAGATAGTCTGCCTGGCGTCAGTGATCTGCACCAGCTGCTCATATGATCATACACCACCTGCTCCCATGGCTTCACGTGACCCTGATCGGAGAGGTGGGGGGGAGGGGGGGGCTAAGCATTTGCTACACCTTGCCTGAGGGTGACCTGCAGGCTAGCAGAAGGAAGGAGTGTCTTACAGCTCCTTCGGTAGAGAACACCCAGGTCCAAAAAGCATTCACAAAATAATCAAGCAACACACATCAAAGTTGCTGGTGAACGCAGCAGGCCAGGCAGCATCTCTAGGAAGAGGTACAGTTGACGTTTCGGGCCGAGACCCTTTGTCAGGACGAACTGAAGGAAGAGCTAGTAAGAGATTTGAAGGTGGGAGGGGGAGGGGGAGATCCAAAATGATGGGAGAAGACAGGAGGGGGAGGGATGGAGCCAAGAGCTGGACAGGTGATTGGCAAAGGGGATATGAGAGGATCATGGGACAGGAGGCCCAGGGAGAAGGAAAAGGGGGAGGAGGGGAAAACCCAGAGGATGGGCAAGGGGTATATTCAGAGGGACAGAGGGAGAAAGAGAGAGAGAGAAAGCATGTGTGTATGCAAATAAATAACGGATGGGGTACGAGGGGGAGGTGGGGCATTAGCGGAAGTTAGAGAAGTCAATGTTCATGCCATCGGGTTGGGGGTTACCCAGATGGAATATAAGGTGTTGTTCCTCCAATCTGAGTGTGGCTTCATCTTTACAGTAGAGGAGGCCGTGGATAGACATACCAGAATGGTAATAGGATGTGCAATTAAGATGTGTGGCCACTGGGAGATGCTGCTTTCTCTGGTGGACAGAGCGTAGGTGTTCAGCAAAACGATCTCCCAGTCTGCGTCTGTAATGGTCCTACCCGTTATTTCATCCTCCGTCGGATCCATGCCTGCAATCGCCATTTTTTTGACTTTGGCATGTTAGGCAAAGATCGCAAGATCTTATATCTGCAGACCCCAGAGCCTGCTGGCCCTGATGCTAGCAGGCATGAACTTCAGATTATGGCTGCTGCCATTGATCTCGCCAGCTGCAACACCTCAGGGCATATTCAAAACCCGGACTCCAGCAACGACCATGAACACCTTCAAAGCGATTGCGCAACCACCAACTGCGACTCCAGCCTTGAACTCCAGGCCGAGTTTTTATGTGCTGCTATTGTGACTCCTGTCTCCCCTTCCCCCACCACCACTCTGCAACCCCGTCTCCCTCAGATCCCACCGTCAGCTCCTGGGCCCTCAGAGGCTCCATCTTCCTCTCACCCCAATCCTCCTGTCTCCACTGACACCCCCAGCCTCTCTACCCCCCTCCCCCCATCCCAGCTCTCATCCATGATGGGTCTTTACCATCCCCTCTGACCTTCAACTGTCTGAGGCAGAACGCTCTGTCCTCAGTAAGGGCCTCACCTTTGTCCCCCTTCGCCCACACCTCAGCGAGTTCCGCGTTCACCATGATGTGGAACTCTTCTTTCTCCGTCTCCGAGCCTAATTCTTCAGCAAGGACTCTTCCACCCCCACCGATGACCCCTTCTCCCGTCTTCAACCCTCCTCCTCTTCATGGACACCTGCTGTGGTCTTCTGCCTGCTCTGGATGTCTTTATTGCTAACTGCCGATGGGACATCAACTGTCTCGACTTCACCGCACCTTGTTCCCATTCCAACCTTACTCCTTCCGAATGCTCTACTCTCCACTCCCTCCGCACTAATCCTAACCTTACTATTAAACCCGCCGATAAGGAGGTTGCTGTTGTAGTCTAGCGTACTGACCTCTACCTTGCCGAGGCACAGCGACAACTCACGGATACCTCCTCTTATTTACCCCTCGATCGTGACCCCACTAAGGAGCACCAGGCCATTGTCTCCCACACCATCACCAACTTTATCCACTCAGGGGATCTCCCATCCCCTGCTACCAACCTTATGGTTCCCACACCTCGCACCTCCCGTTTCTACCTCCTACCCAAGATCCACAAACCTGCCTGTCCTGGCAGACCTATTGTCTCAGCTTGCTCCTGCCCCACCGAACTCGGTTCTGCATACCTCTACACGGTTTTATCCCCCCTTGTTCAATCCCTTCCTACCTATGTTTGTGACACTTCTCATGCTCTTAAACTTTTCGATGATCTTAAGTTCTCTGGCCCCCACCGCTTTATTTTCACCGTGGATGTCTAGTCCCTATATACTTCCATCCCCCATCAGGAAGGTCTCAAATCTCTCCGCTTCTTTTTGGATTCCAGACCCAATCACTTCCCCTCTATCACCATTCTGCTCCGTCTAGCGGAATTAGTCCTTACTCTTAATCATTTCTCCTTTGGCTCCTCCCACTTCCTCCAAACTGAAGGTGTAGCTATGGGCACCCATATGGGTCCTAGCTATGCCTATCTTTTTGTTGGCTTTGTGGAACAATCTATGTTCCAAACCTATTCTGGTATCTCTCCCCCACTTTTCCTTTGCTACATCGAGGACTGCATTGGCGCTGCTTCCTGCACGCATGTTGAGCTTGTTGACTTCATTAACTTTGCCTCCAACTTTCACCCTGCCCTCAAGTTTACCTGGTCCATTTCCAACACCTCCCTCCCCTTTCTAGATCTTTCTGTCTCTATCTCTGGAGACAACTTATCTACTGATGTCTACTATAAGCCTACTGACTCTCACAGCTATCTGGACTATTCCTCTTCTCACCCTGTCTATTGCAAAAATGCCATCCCCTTTTCGCAATTCCTCCGTCTCCGCCACATCTGCTCTCAGGATGAGGCTTTTCATTCCAGGACCAGGGAGATGTCCTCCTTTTTTAAAGAAAGGGGCTTCCCTTCCTCCACCATCAACTCTGCTGTCAAACGCATCTCCCCCATTTCACGCACATCTGCTCTCACTCCATCCTCCCGTCACCCCACCAGGAATAGGGTTCCCCTGGTCCTCACCTACCACCCCACCAGCCTCCGGGTCCAACATATTATTCTCTCCGTAACTTCCGCCACCTCCAACGAGATCCCACCACTAAGCACATCTTACCCTCCCTCCCCCTGCTTTCCACAGGGATCGCTCCCTACGCAACTCCCTTGTCCATTCATCCCCCTCCATCCCTCCTGGCACTTATCCTTGTAAGCAGAACAAGTGCTACACATGCCCTTACACTTCCTCCCTTCCCACCATTCAGGGCGCCAGACAGTCCTTCCAGGTGAGGCAACACTTCACCTGTGAGTCGGCTGGGGTGATATACTGTGTCCGGTGCTCCCGATGTGGCCTCCTATATATTGGCGAGACCCGACGCAGACTGGGAGACCGTTTTGCTGAACACCTACGCTCTGTCCGCCAGAGAAAGCAGGATCTCCCAGTGGCCACACATTTTAATTCCACATCCCATTCCCATTCTGACATGTCGATCCACGGCCTCCTGTACTGTCAAGATGAAGGCACACTCAGGTTGAGGAACAACACCTTATATTCCGTCTGGGTAGCCTCCAACCTGATGGCATGAACATCGACTTCTCAAACTTCCGCTAAGGCCCCACCTCCCCCCCTACCCCATCTGTTATTTAATTATATACACACATTCTTTTTCTCTCTCTCTTTTTTCCCCCTCTGTCACTCTGACATCCTCTGGTTTTTCCCCCCTCCCCCTTTTCCTTTTCCCTGGGCCCCCTGTCCCATGATCCTCTCATATCCCTTTTGCCAATCACCTGTCCAGCTCTTGGCTCCATCCCTCCCCCTCCTGTCTTCTCCTATCATTTTGGATCTCCCCCTCCCCCTCCCACTTTCAAATCTCTTACTAGCTCTTCCTTCAGTTCATTCTGACGAAGGGTCTCGGCCCGAAACGTCGACTGTACCTCTTCCTAGAGATGCTGCCTGGCCTGCTGCGTTCACCAGCAACTTTGATGTGTGTTGCTTGAATTTCCAGCATCTGCAGAATTCCTCGTGTTTACACAAAATAATCAATACTTATTCTCTACTTTTGTCAGCAAGAGGGCCTTGAACTTTATTTAGAGTTACTAAACCGAGAGATTTGATGGTATGTTTTCTGGGTTTAGCTGGTATTACCAAAGAGACAACAGAAAGGGAAATACTGCACAAAAATGTCAGCCCACATCAGAGCCCTGCACAGACTCTGAGCACATGGCCAGGTATTCCATCAGGACCAACTGCCTTCCATTTATTCATCCTGCTCAGGGTGGCGCAAACATCAGAGGTGGAAAGTGAGAGAGGCAGTTCACCAGGTGGGAGATCTGCTTTGAGGCTGACCTCCTTGTTCTCTCAGTCAAAACGAGCGTAGAAGTAATTGAGCTCATCAGGGAGGGAAGGGGGCACAGTACTAAGTGGTTTGAAGTCTGTAATGACCAGTATGCCATGCCCCATGCACCGGGGGTCCGAGGGGTTGAAATACGGGTGTTCCCCACTTTTCCAACGTTCGCTTTATGAAACCTCACTGTTACAAAAGACCTACATTGGTTACCTGTTTTCACTAACAAGGTGATTTCACTGTTACGAAAAAAGGCAGCTTGCGGAAAAGGCAGCGCGCGATAAAAGGTAGTGCGCGCCCCGAGCAACCAAGCTCCTCCCCCGGAACGGCATTCTAGTCAGCATTGCTTAAGCATGTGCTTGTGAGCTGACTGATACCGATCCACAGAGAATGCAGCGGTAGCCGGGACACGCACAGCGCATCTTTAAGAAAAAAGCGGAAATAAACAAGCTAATTAATTAGGTGCTGCCTGGCACATAAATATCAGCCCAGATCAGAGGGCGGCACCTAATTAATTAGCTTGTTTATTTCCGCTTTTTTCTTAAAGATACGCTGTGTCCTGGCTACCGCTGCATTCTCTGTGGATCAGTATCAGTCCACGGCCTGGAGGGGACCACTGCACCACCCCAACCTCTGGCGACTCAGCCTAACACACCACTAACAGTGTGCTTGGCGCTGACTTCTCGACTCCAGTAAGTGATACTACACTGTACATACATTATTTCTACTTTATATAGGCTGTGTATTTTTATGTGTTATTTGGTATGATTTGGCAGCTTCATAGCTTAAAGGTTACTGGAGAGAGTGTTTCTGCTGAGAGCGCTTGCGTGAGATTTTCGCTACGGAGAACAATGCGGCAATGATTGTGGAAAAGTATTTCTACTTTATATGGGCTGTGTATTTATCATATCATTCCTGCTTTTATTATATGTTACTGTTGTTTTAGGTTTTATATATTATTTGTCATGATTTAGTAGGTTATTTTTGGGTCTGTGAACGCTCACAAATTTTTCCCGTATAAATAAATGGTAATTGCTTCTTCGCTTTACGATATTCCAGCTTACGGACCGTTTTATAGGAACACTCTACCTTCGGATGGCGGGGGAAACCTGTACTCCTCGATTCTCTGTTTGTATATGTGTTTAGCTTGAGAGATTCCCCTCCTCAGGTTGAGGTGTAAGCCTCCCGGTCTCCAGACCTGAAGGCTGAACCTCTGGCTTTGAGCAGGAGGCGAACTTCTCTGTTCATCCATGGTTTCTGATTGGGGAAGACTTTTATTTGCTTTTGTGATGTCACTCTATCTACACACTTGTTGGTGTGCTCAAGGACAGAGTTGGTATATAAATCAATGTTAATCTGAGAGTCTGTGGTGGCATGGGCAGCAAACGCGCTCCAGTCTGTGTGCTGGAATTGGTGCTGAACAGCAGAGTCAACACCCTCCAGCCAGATCTTAATAGATCTAAAATCTGCTAGAAGAATTTTGTTAAAGAACTTTTATGTAATTTTGGTTCATGTTGCAGCATATAATTTTGATACTAATATTTTGGCAAACAAAATAATGTGAGGACGTATGTTTCATTTCAATTGGGTCTCAATTGAGCAATTATCAGTGTTGAGAAAAAAATACTGATGTGTGACAGGCAACACACAAAATGCTGGAGGAACTTAGCAGTTCAGACAGAATCTGTGGAAAAGAGTAAACAGTCAACATCTCTGGCTGAGACTCTGCTTTAAGACTGAGAAAGAAGGGGGAAGATGCCAGAATAAAAAGGCAAGGGGAGGGGAAAGAGACTAGCTGGAAAGTGATAGGTAGGAAGCAAGATTAGTGGGAAAAGTCGAGGGCTGGAGAAGAAAGATTATGTGACAGGTTTTGAGAGAACTAGCTATCGAAAAAAGACCTGTCTAGAAATTCACTCCATCATTGCCGTAGGTTTTGTAGGGAGCAAGTTAATTTCTACTATACTTTAAGACAGCATTGGAGTGATTACATGTAGTCATCAAGTGAAAGAATCATGTTCAGAAACATGAGGAGGTCTGCAGATGCTGGAAATCCAAAGCAAAACACACAAAATGTTGAAACTCAGCAGGTTTGGTAGCATCTATGGAAATGAATAAACAGTTGACGTTTTGGGCCGAGTCCCTTCTTCAGGACTGAGAAGGAAGAGGAAAGACAGCAGAATAAAAAGGTGGGGGGAGAGGAAGGAGGAGAGCTGGAAGGAGATGGGGGAACCCAAGAGGGTGGGAAAGATCAAGGGCTGGAGAAGAAAGAATCTGATAGGAGACAGGAATGGCCCATAGGAGAAAGGGAAAGAGGAGGGGGCCTAGGGGGAGGTGAAAGGCAGGTTAGAAGAGGTAAGTGGCCTAAGTGCTGATTAGAAGAAGAGGGAGGGGGAGGGAATTTTTTTACCGGAAGGAGAAATCAATATTCATGCCACCAGGTTGGAGTGTATCTGGATGGAATATAAGGTGTAGCTCCTTCACCCTGAGGGTGGCCTCATCTTGGCACACGAGGAGGCCATGGACTGACGCATCAGGACAGGAATGAAAATCAGAATTTAAATGTTTGGCTACTGGGAAGTCCCGCTTGTGGCAAATGGTGCAGAATTTCTCGATGAAGCGGTCCCCCAAGTTACGGTGTGAATCGCCAGTGAAGAGGAGGACACATCGGGAGCTCCGGACAAAATAGACGACTCCAGTAGATTTGCAGGTGAAGTGTTACCTCACGTGGAAGGAGTTGTTGGGGGCTCTGATAGAGGTGAAAGAGGAAGTGTATGGGCAGGTGTAACACTTGGGCTGCTTGGAGGGGTGTGCCTATTTTTATCATTGAAGGGTCTCTGCCCATAATACTGATTGCTTATTCCCCTCCATAGATGCTGCCTGATCTGCTGAGTTCCTCTAACGCTGAGTGCATTTTCACTACTCCACTGCAGAGACCTTCTTGTGTTGATTGAAGTTATTAATTTGATTATGTCATTTTGTAGATATTGACATCTCCCGTACCTGGAAATAGATTAGCAGAAAAATAAATCGTGCTTACATACCTTGATTGTCCTTGCACTGTTCTGAAGCTGCTCTTGTTGAAAATTCATAGCATCTGATTACATTTTTCCTGTGACTTTTAGGTAATTGACCAGAGGCTCTGCCAATCAAACTTACTCCAAAGATCATAAAAACTACAGTTTGATTTTACAGTTGTGATTTAAGATATGGGGTTTAAACTAACTGGCTTAAATTATGTAGTCAGATTTGACCCACAGGCTGTTGAGATCAAATGGTTGTGGATGATTGAGTTTGCTTGTATGTTACCAGGCAGAAGACAGGCAATCTGTTCATCTGTGTCAAATAAATAAGTAAGATGTGCCTTTTTAGCCTCCCAAGGTCTGGGAAAATATGTCAGCCATATTTATTATTATTATGTGTTGTGAGTCAGCATCCAATCCCTCAGGGAGATTACTTCTGTAACAATGTACTGACATGTGCCATTTATAATGAGCGTAACCCTGTTTGGTTTTTGAATGGCTTCCAAAACTGCCAGTAAATCTGTCAGCTGTGGCCCAAGCGGATTAGCTGTTTAAAATAGTTCAAGAATTTTTTTAAACACTGAAATCTTTGAAGCAGTTCTTAATTTTATCAATTTCTCTTCTTATGTGGGACCAGAATAGTCTGTGGCACCATGATCAGTGGTTCTAATCATATTTCGATATCGGGGTAAGGTTTACATAGTTTTCCTTTCAGAACTGACAAGAAGGTCATCTAAATTATTCAGATTTTAATTAGCCTTTGAGGCTACTCCTGGTAATTTATAATTGGTACATTGAAGCCGGTTAACCACGCATTCAGTACTTCATTGAAGAATAATTCAACAGCTTTTGTTGAGGGCACCTTTTTAAAAAAAAACTAGACACACTACAGTTTATTAGTCTGATTTGCAATGTAGGGGGAAAGGCTTTTAAAAAAAGTTTAACAATTTACTGAGAAATTTGGTTAAGGTTGTGTGCTATATGCACAAGACCTGAAACACCCTTTTCCATAAATGTAATATACCTTTTTCTGCAGTTGTGCCAATGGTTTGGACATTTAGTGATTACTATAAGGTTTTATTGCATCATCAGGGTCTCTTTTCCATCCATCAGAGATATTTATCAGGAACACTGTGTATGCAGGGCCCTTAGCGTTGCCGATGATTCCTTCCATCTGTCTAACAATCTCTTTGACCCTCAACCATAAAGCAGGAGGTACTGTAGTATTAGGGCAAGAACTGTTGGATGGGAAACAGCTTTTTCTCCCAGGCTGTGAAACTAATGAACTTCCTGTCACCAAAAAGGTCTCATCACATATGAGTGTTGAATATTGAAAGGCCTAGACAGAGTAGATGTGTGTAACGCCTTGGGAAAGGTTTCACTGCTAATGTAATGTTTTCTCTGTAGCAGCAGTGTTTGAGTTATGACTAGAGATAATGGGGGCTTTGGAATGTGCGTCATCCAATGAGGAGTGTTTTTTCTTGTGTACCCGAGAGTGAGGTATTCGCGGGCTTTTGTTTGGTGAAAGATGGAAGGAGAAGATTCCAGGTTGTAGACTGCAGGACGGAGTGGATTTGGAATGGGGCCAGGAGTCGATGCCACCCAGGGGAAATCGATGGAGGATTAACGGACGGGAAACTGTGAGCTCCAACGTGCACATTAGACTGTTTCATTAAAATAGGCCCTTTTCTTTTTATTTTCTTAACTAACTTTCTAGTCAAATTAAGAATTATAAAGCTAAATTGTTTAATTGTATATGGTGTACTGTTTCTTATTTCGTGGTACTGATTTGTAACAGGGGAACACATCGTGCAGCATCCACACAAATGAGAGGTTTTGCACCTCAGATTTCTCACATTTTTGGTGGGACCAGAGACCAATGCCGTCGGCCGAACCTGAGGATTACATATGGAAACAATATTTCCCCATGGTGGGGGAGTCTAGGACAAGAGGGTACAAAAGGAGGGTGAAAAAAAGGATCAGCTATGATAGAATGGTGGAGCAGACTCAGTGGACCAATAGCCTAATTCTGCTCCTATGTCTTATGGTCCTAAGTGCAGGTAGTGTTATACTGTTTACTTTTTAACTTGTCGTAAATGCACCTCATTACTTGTTAATTTACTAATGGTAATATAAGATTGAAATAAGTTGCAGAAACTTGTCAGCTCTATCACGGGCTTCAGCCTCTGTAGTATCCAAGACGTCTTCAAGGAGTAGTGGCTTAGGAAGGCGGTGTCCACCACCCAGGTGGGATCTTCTCACTGTTACCATTGGGAAAGAGGTACAGAAGCCTGAAGGCACACACACACAGATTCAGGAATAGCTTCTTCCCCTCTGCCATCTGATTCCTGAATGGATATTAAACCAAGGAACACCACCTCACTTTTTTTATTTCTGTTATTTTGCATTACTTATTTTAACTTAATTAAATATGTATATTTAATAAACATATATGTTTAGTGTCATTCAGTTTTTCTCTATATTTATTTATAATGTCTTGTATTGTACTGCTGCCTTCAAGTTAACAAATTTCACAACATATGCCAGTGATATTAAATCTGATTCTGATTATTTTATGTAATGTGCATGAGTTATATGTACTGTGTTGTGCACCTTGGGCCAGAGGAACTTTGTTTCATTTGGCGGTATACAGGTGTACGATTCAGTGACAATAAACTGAGCTTGGTTGTACAAATTTTGTTTTAAAAGACCCATTGCATTAAACTGTAATGCAGTAACTTTGAGGTATTTGAAAGTTCTTTTAGTAGTTGATATGCAGGTTCCTTTTTCAAAACATCACGGTTCAGGAATTTATATGAATTATTTTAGTGTTAAGGATTTGATTAGCATGATGCTATTACAACTCAGGGTGTCGGAGTTTGGCGTTCAATTCCATCGTCATCTGTAAGGAGTCTGTACATCTTCCCCATGCAATGCACGGGTTTTCTCCAGATGCTTCGGTTTGCTCCTACAATCCAAAAACATACTGGTTAGTAGGTTAATTGGTAATTGTAAATTGTCCCTGATTAAGCTAGGGTTAAGACCATAAGACATAGGAGCAGAATTAGGCCATTCAGCCCATTGAGTCTGCTCTGCCATTCCATTATGGCTGAATCTGGATCCCACTCAACCCCGTACATCTGCCTTCTCGCCATAAACCTTTGATGCCCTGACCAATCAGGAACTACCAATTTTCGCTTTAAATATACCCGCAGTCTTGGCCTCCAAAGCTGTCTGTGGCAGAGCATTCCACAGATTCACTACTCTCTGGCTAGAAAAAAATTCTCCTTACCTCTGTTCCCCCAATTTTGAGGCTGTGCCCTCTAGTTTTGGACACCCCCACCATAGGAAACATCCTCTCTACATCCATCTTATCTAGTCCTTTCAGCTTAGGTCAGGGACTTCTGGGTGGCACGGCTCGAAAAGCTGGAAGGGCCTATTCCAAACTGCCTCCCAGCAAATAAACAAACAAACAAACACAGTTCTGCATGTGAACTGAATGGTACAAAATGTTCTGGAAAAACAAATTGTCTATTTATCAGTAATGCAGGAAAAAGTAAATCGAAGATTAACCTTTAGATTTTTATTTCCTTCTGCTTCTTTGTAAACTTTACATTTGCTGTAGTCAGTTGATTAAATGGTTAACAGTGAGCAAGTTTTCAGCTGGTAACTTTCATCCTGCAAGTAGTCATGTTACAGTTAGTGTCATTTTATTGCTCAAGCCTTTGACAGTATTTGTATTTTTCTAATGAAAATACTGTATGTATGACAAGTTATCCACAAATAAAGCAATGTATTAAAACACAATTGGGAAAATGGTTGTCCACATTGATATACACTTAGTGGCCATTTTATTAGGTATCTCCTGTATCCAATAAAGTGGCCACATGGTGCTTGTGGCCTTCTGCTGCTGTAGTCCACCCACTTCAAGACTGATGTGTTGTGCATTCAAAGATGCTCTTCTGCACACCACTTTTGAGTTACAGTTGCCTTTTTGTCAGCTTGAACCAGTCTGGCCATTCTCCATTGACCTCTCAATAATGCATTTTCACCCACAGAGCTGCTGCTGACTGGATGTTGTTTTGTTTTCTTGCACCATTCTCTGTAAACACTAGAGAATGTTGCACGTGAAAATCCCAAAAAATCTGCAGTTTCTGAGATATTCAAACCACCCCATTTGGCACGAACAATCATTCCATGGTCACAGTTACTTAGATCACATTTTTTCCCTTTTCTGATGTTTGGTCTGAGCAACTGTGGAACCTCTTGACTATATCAGCATGATTTTATGGATTAAGTTGCTGCCACATGATTGGCTGATTAGATATTTACAATACTGAGCAGGTGTATAGGTTTATCTAATAAAGTGTATTTCAGATTACTTGTGCATCAAGCAGTGATGAGAGTTGTCCTTGAGTCAGAAACAATGTGGAAGAGTGAAGCAAAAACAAACTGCTGGGGAAACTCAGCAGGTCAGGCAGAATCTGTCAAGAGAAATGGGCAGTTCAAATTTTGAAATTTTGCTCTAGCTTTGTTAGTATCCTACATCAAAGTATGATGGTCTGGGTTGATCAGACCCAAAAGACCCAAACCAATTTGAGTGTCCAGAAGATGTGTTAATAAGCGTACAAGCACAACAAGGTAACTTGAGCCTAATTTATTATAAAACAGAAAGCACAAATAAACCACACAAAATACTGTGTAGTAAGTCACAAAGATTTCCACAAATTTCAGGGTTCACAATTTTCAGTTGCCACTTGATTGCCACAGTTGTTGGGGGCTTGATTGTTACTGTTATTGGGATAACTGTGAATAATGACTTATGAAACCATCCTGGGTCAGGGTCCTAGGCACAGTGATTCTTCGATCTTGGTGAAGTCCCAAGAACTGAGGGAAAGATCCCCACAATAAATAGGGGTTCCCCAAGACACACAGAGACAGACAAGCAATTTGATCCTTTGTTTTCATGCCTCTAACTCAGCATGGTTTCTTTCATTCAAACAACTTGTGTTCATCAACAGACATCCTCATGTCATTGGTGCCCGAGGCAAAGAAAGAATCCAGCTGCTATCAGCAAGCATTAGACATCAACAAACTTGTATGGACACCATGACACCTTACATACTGCGAGCACACGAAGAGTTAAAGTGTGACTTGGAGCTGTTAAGACTTCCATCCTATATCTTACAAAATTTCATACACCACACCATGCAATGTTCAAGGGAATTTATTATCAAAGTATGTCACCATGTACAGCCATGAGATTCATTTAGACCATAAGACCATAAGACAGAGGAGCAGAAGTAGGCCATTCGGCCCATCGAGTCTGCTCCGCCATTTTATCATGAGCTTATCCATTTTATCCTATTTAGTCCCACTGCCCCGCCTTCTCACCATAACCTTTGATGTCCTGGCTACTCAGATACCTATCAATCTCTGCCTTAAATACACCCAATGACTTGGCCTCCACTGCTGCTCGTGGCAACAAATTCCATAGATTCACCACCCTCTGACTAAAAAAATTTTTTCGCATTTCTGTTCTGAAAGGGCGCCCTTCAATCCTGAAGTCATGCCCTCTCGTACTAGACTCCCCCATCATGGGAAACAACTTTGCCACATCCACTCTGTCCATGCCTTTTAACATTCGAAATGTTTCTATGAGGTCTCCCCTCATTCTTCTAAACTCCAAGGAATACAGTCCAAGAGCGGACAAACGTTCCTCATATGTTAACCCTCTCATTCCCGGAATCATTCTAGTGAATCTTCTTTGTACCCTCTCCAATGTCAGCACATCCTTTCTTAAATAAGGAGACCAAAACTGACCACAGTACTCCAAGTGAGGTCTCACCAGCGCCTTATAGAGCCTCAACATCACATCCCTGCTCCTATACTCTATTCCTCTAGAAATGAATGCCAACATTGCATTCGCCTTCTTCACTACCGACTCAACCTGGAGGTTAACTTTAAGGGAATCCTGTACGAGGACTCCCAAGTCCCGTTGCATCTCAGAACTTTGAATTCTTTCCCCATTTAAATGATAGTCTGCCCGTTTATTTTTTCTGCCAAAGTGCATAACCATACACTTTCCAACATTGTACTTAATTTGCCACTTCTCTGCCCATTCTTCCAATCTATCCAAGTCTCTCTGCAGACTCTCCGTTTCCTCAGCACTACCGGCCCCTCCACCTATCTTTGTATCGTCAGCAAACTTAGCCACAAAGCCATCTATTCCATAATCCAAATCGTTGATGTACAATGTAAAAAGAAGCGGTCCCAACACTGATCCCTGTGGAGCACCTCTGGTAACCGGCAGCCAACCAGAATAGGATCCCTTTATTCCCACTCTCTGTTTCCTGCCAATCAGCCAACGCTCTATCCACGTATGTAACTTTCCTGTAATTCCATGGGCTCTTATCTTGTTAAGCAGCCTCATGTGTGGCACCTTGTCAAAGGCCTTCTGAAAATCCAAATATACAACATCCACTGCATCTCCCTTGTCTAGCCTACTGGTAATTTCCTCAAAAAATTGTAATAGGTTTGTCATACACAGTGGGCATACACAGTAAATACAAGAAAACAATAGAATCGTTGAAAGACCATATCCAACAGAACAGACAACAGCCAATGTGCAAAAACAATACAGAAAAGAAAGATACCGCTCAACTTTGTCATCAGTTATGTTGAATGAGACCTTCCACTTCATTGTTTAAATGGACACACTAAATGTAAAGTTCTGAATTATTTCCTGTTGCATGTGGTGGATCACATTCTGCCCATTCAGTTCAATTGCAATGGCACGCTCCATATATGGACCTGTTCTATTGAAGCAGGGACACGTAGAGCATTGTGTTTCTCATGAATTTTACTTTTTTCATTATACGATTTTTGTTTGCCTGCTTTATATTTGTTTTTGCTTGATTTCATCTTAGCATAGTAATATGTTCAAAGTAAATTTATTATCAAAGTACGTATATATCACTGTACACAACTCTTGAGATTCGTTTTCCTGTGGGCATAGTCAGTAAATCCAAGAAACACAGCAGAATCAATGAATGATCGCACCCAACAGGGTGGACAAACATCCTGTATGCAAAAGACAACAAGCTATGCAAATACAAGAAAGAAAAAATAATAAATAAGCAATATATATCGAGAACATGAGATGATGAGATAAGATCAAGACTGTTGTTATCAGTAGTTTGACAAGTAGGTGCACAAGCAGGTAAATAAATGGAAAGAGACTAGCTATTATCGAAGTTTGCGGTAGTTAATGACTTGGGGTACTGTGCTCAGTTCTGCTCGCCTCACTACAGGAAGGATGTGGAAACCATAGAAAGGATGCAGAGGAGATTTACAAGGATGTTGCCTGGATTGGGGGGCATGCCTTATGAGAATAGGTTGAGTGAACTCGGCCTTTTCTCCTTGGAGCGACAGAGGTGAGCTGATAGAGGTATACAAGATGATGAGAGGCATTGATCATATGGATAGTCAGAGGCTTTTTCCCAGGGCTGAAATGGCTAGCACAAGAGGGCATAGTTTTAAGGTGCTTGGAAGTAGGTACAGAGGAGATATCAGGGGTAAGTTAGTTTTTTTTAAAACGCAGAGTGGTGAGTGCATGGAATGGGCTGCTGGTGATGATGGTGGATGCAGGAACGATAGGATCTTTTAAGAGACTCCTGGACGGGTACATGGAGCTTAGAAAAATGGAGGGCTATGGGTAAGCCTAGGTAATTTCTAAGGTAAAGACATGTTCAACACAGCTTTGTGGGCCAAAGGGCCTGTATTGTGCTGTAGGTTTTCTATGTTTCTACATATCCATATGCCCCGTTAAGATATTGTGTCTGCAGTAGTCAGTGACACATATCCATGTGCCTCATTAAGATATTGTGTTAGAACAATACAATAATATTAAAGCTGATTCTGACTCTGAAAAGGATTGATGTAGATTAGGTGGTTGGTACTTGGCACAGTGTTGCTGGACGAAGGGCTATTTCTGTACTGTATTTCTGTGACTGTGCTGGAATACTGTATTTGCTTTTATGAGCTCAAACCTAAGCTAAAGAGAACCAAACCTAAAGAAGCAATAAAATTATCATAATTATCTTTTTAAAATTATGGGCATCATTCTAGCATAGTGACTAGCACCATGCTTTACAGTTAAGGCGACCCCAGTTCAATTCCTGCCACTGTCTGTAAGAAGTTTGTACATTGTCCTTTTGTCTGTGGGTTTTCTCCAGGAGCTCCAGTTTCTTCTTACAGTGCAAAGGCATACTGGCTGGTCGGTTACTTGGTCATTGTAAATTGCCTCGTGATTAGGCTAGGATTAAATTGGAGGGTTGCTGGGTGGCACGACTCGAAGGGCCGGAAGGGTTCTATTCTGTGCTGTATCTCAATCAACCAATCAATAAATAAAACAAACCATCAAGTTTGCAGCCCTTTATTTGATTTTGGTGTATGGTATGGGAGGTATTTTTTTAATTCCCATGGAATTCACAGAACATATAAAAGTAGGGGAAAAATGCATTTTATATTTTAAGTTGAGTTGGTGAGTATTCAAAGTAGGTAGAATATACTTATTCCAGCAAGATTCTAATACATTGGAAGGTTTTGTAACTATTAAAGAAATGCTTTCTATTTTGAATCCAATCAAAAGGAGTATTAAAAAACATTACCAAGTATTTTACATATGCTACGGACATGTATCATCTTGGTTCTGGTTCCATTTGATGATGTTTTGAGGAAAGATTAAGCATAATTGTCTAACCATTGTTGAAGTGTTGAGTGTTGACAAATATTTGCAGATGTATCCTGTTCCTTAAATTGAAATACTCCCAAGCGTATTTCATACGATATGTGTACTGAAGTGTTCAAGTATATCCTCAAAACTTAGCTGAAGTATTTGAGACACTTACTATGTCAAAATGATTTATTTTCTTCATGAAATGTGAGCTGAGATCTTTTGAAGTTGTTGCAATGTAAGGGATTGATGGCTGTGGAAACACATTGAAAGTAAATAGCCCAATCTAATATTTCGTAATTTTGAAAAGATTATTTTAAAGTGGTGTCCACTTGTGCTTTCTTAAATCAATCAAGTGGGACAATTTTGTTGTTTATGTTTTATGACAACTCAGCAACTCATGTACATTGAAAATTGAGATTTTTCTCTTCCTATTTGTGTAGTTGGAGGGTATGCTCTGTTTCATTGGTGTTTTTCCAGTAGTCATTGATACCAGTGCCCTATTTGTCTGACGATAAATATCTCCATCATTATGTCACCAAAAATACTAACAAATTTCTACAGATATACCATGGAGCGCATTCTAACTGGCTGTATTACCATCTGGTATGGTGGGGTGGGGGCAATGGGCTACTGCACAGGATCAAAATAAACTGCAGAAAGTTGTAAACTCAATCATTTCCATCATGGGCACCAGCCTCCCCAGCATTGAAGACACCTTCAAGGATCGATACTTAAGTAATGATATTAAACCTGATTCTGATGTAAATGCTCTCACTTGGCAGGGCCAGCTATTCAGGCCAGTTGGAAATGATGATGCGCCTACCTCAAATGTTCGTGCTCAGTTTGGCTACCTCTAGTATTTTGTTGTTGGGGATGAAGCATTATATTAAGTCACATTTTAGAGCACTTTATTTTGTTAATTATTTTCATTCTTTTTCACATTTTTTTAAAAAGTAAAGTTTTTAATGGCTTAAGCCTTTGTGTGAGCATCTATTATGAAGAAATCTGGGGTCTGGTATATATTTAGTGAATAAAGAAAGCAAATGTTCTTTTGACCAGGCGACCACATGTAGAGGTAACTCCAAAGAAAACATTGAAGTACTAGTTCTGTTGACATAAGCACTTACAAATTTATCAAAAGAACAAAACAAACTACTGTATTAGAAAATCATGTTCCCCTTTATTAACAATATTGACACTGGTAACACTGGACAACAAAAATTTTGCTTCCTGACCGTTTTTGGGTGTATCGTATGGACTTTGGGCTACCGATCATGAAAATCGCCATAACATTTCCCTGTCACGCACCATTTTTTCTGAAATTGCTGTAATTTGCTATTTTAATTCATATTTTAAATCCGAATAACTGTTGTCATGATTAAGGAAGGCATTTTGATTGGCCCACAAATCAAACAGGTCATCAATGACAGGCAATTTGAAGAACCTCTTGTGGAGAAAATCGCATGTAAAGCATTCAAGGATATCTTGAAAATTTTCTTGGCAACTACAGACACCGAACTACATGCAGCTGGTTGACAACATACTTCAAGCATACAAACCCATGAAGTGCAACATGTCACTAAAGATTCATTTTCTGCATTCCCATTTAGACAACTTCTCTGCAAATCTTGGCACTGTCAGTGACAAAATGGTGAAAGGTTTCACTGGGACATTACAGTCATGGACCAACTGGGCAACTAGAATCCACCAAGGCTGGCTGATTATTGTTAGACGCTGAAGCAAGAAGTGTCAGACACTGAGTACAAATGAAAATCATCAACAAATCATTTTTAGCTTAAGTGTCAACACCGTTGTGCAATTAAACATTATAGTCAATAAAAGTTTGTTTCTCTAAATTCCTACGTGATACAAGTAGTCTGAAATTACAGCAACACACACAAAATGCTGGATGAACTCAGCAGGCTAGGCAGCATCTATGCAAAAGAGTAAACAGTCGATGTTTCGGGCTGAGACCCTTCATCAGAACTGAGAAATTATATTTGTGTTCAGCTTCAAGCGGTCTATCACAAACAAAAAAAAATGTTGTCCAGTGTAATAGAGGTGTGAAGTGACAATTATTCTGTTCCTGAAAATAGAGGCATAAAAGATTCCTAGAATGGTACAAAGGCCAATTATCTATAAAGGAGTCTTAATAGAGAGCATTGGCAGTGAAGTTAATGACAGTGGGTATCAGTTTCAGACTATATTACTTTTTCTAACTGATTTTCAAGGTACAGATGAAGTAAGTTTCCAAGCATTAATGTGCTGCTACATAATTATAGTCTGGTGGTATTCAGGCTGATACCTACATGCCAAAAGCTACCACTCCCATTCTGGTTGGCTGCCAGTTACCAGTGGTGTTCCACAGGGGTCGGTGTTGGGGCCACTTCTTTTTACGTTGTACATCAACGATTTGGATTATGGAATAGATGGCTTTGTGGCTAAGTTTGCTGATGATACAAAGATAGAGGGGCCAGTAGTGCTGAGGAAACAGAATCTGCAGAGAGACTTGGATAGACTGGGAGAATGGGCAGAGAAGTGGCAAATGAAATACAATGTTGGAAAGTGTATGGTTATGCACCTTGATAGAAGAAATAAATGGGCAGACTATTATTTAAATGGGGGAGAATTCAAAGTACTGAGATGCAATGGGACTTGGGAGTCCTCGTGCAGGACACCCTTAACGTTAACCTCCAGGGTGAGTCGGTGGTGAAGAAGGCGAATGCAATGTTGGCATTCATTTCTAGAGGAATAGAGTATAGGAGCAGGGATGTGATGTTGAGGTTCTATAAGGCACTGGTAAGACCTCACTTGGAGTACTGTGTACAGTTTTGGTCTCCTTATTTAAGAAAGGATGTGCTGACATTGGAGAGGATTCAGAGAAGATTCACTAGAATGATTCCGGGAATGAGAGGGTTAACATATGAGGAACGTTTGACCGCTCTTGGACTGTATTCCTTGGAGTTTAAAAGAATGAGGGGGGACCTCATAGAAATACTTTGAATGTTGAAAGGCATGGACAGAGTGGATATGGCAAAGTTGTTTCCCGTGGTTGGGGAGTCTAGTACAAGAGGGCATGATTTAAGGATTGAGGGGCGCCCATTCAGAACAGAGATGAGAAGGAATTTTTTTAGCCAGAGGGTGGTGAATCTGTGGAATTTGTTGCCATGGGTGGCAGTGGATGTCAAGTCATTGGGTGTATTTAAGGCAGAGATTGATAGGTATCTGAGTAGCCAGGGCATCAAGGGTTATGGTGAGAAGGCGGGGGAGTGGGACTAAATGGGAGAATGGATCAGCTCATGATAAAATGGCGGAATAGACTCAATGGGCCAAATGGCCGACTTCTGCTCCTTTGTCTTACGGTCTTATGGTCTAATTAAACCCTACTTTAGGTTGGTTGCGTGAAGTGATGAGATAGCCCAAAGTCATTCTTGACGTACAAATCAAACATGACAGACTGGATGCCGTCATTCCAGCAATAGGAATTTGGCAGGAAATTTAAAACATTCTGGTATAATCCCACAGTCCAACAGCAATTCGTTAATTATCCCATAAGTGACATGAGCTTGGCTTGTAGATTTGTGATGAGGATATCTATATCCTTGCCTGTTTCACCCCTGGCATTTAGGGCAGCAATGAAGGTCCTCCATCTCTGGCAGTATTCAGAGCTTCCTTCATCGTATCGGTAGCTTCCTCTCGTTTTTCACTACTGTCAGTCCCACAAGTCCAGAGTGGAGACTCAGGAATACCATCGCACTCGGATGTAGAAGGATTCTTCATTGTTGCTTCCATAACAGTTTTGTTTTACCAGTCAGGGTTGTTAGCCCTGAGCTGAACCCTCAAACCTGGAGGACCGGTGGACCACTCTTAGTCTGACCTCTACCCTTTGACCTGTTTGGTTATGGGTGACCCCACCAAGAACCAAAGCACAAAGCCCGGCCTCCAGCCAACATAACTCTCCGGGTCATTGAGGCACACAAGCCTCCAAACCCAACAACAACTTTGTGGTCCTTCTGGGAGGATGATGAACATAATAAGAGCCTTAAAAATATGCTCCTTAAAACCATTGTCATTTTAGCTTGTCTATTAGTGTATCATTTTTACCTTGTTCGTAAATATAATAGTAGTTTTTTTAACTGGAAAAGTTAGGTGCAGGTTGATAGGAGTAGAAAGTTTAAATGGTTCAGTATGAAGTAGATGGGCCAAAGGGCCTGTTTTTGCTGTACATTTCTATGTCTCTTTGACTCTAATATGCATAACGTGTCAAAATATTCTTGTATTATTCTTAATTTGTTTTTTTTTTCGATTCATCCAATCACCATTAACAAAAACAATGGTGAACTGTAATCAGTACTACTTTAGTCAAACAATATATTGCTCATTGTACTTTCTCTAGAACTGATCACTCTTTAAAAGAAGTACAGTGGATTCTGGGGACACATCAGGACCAATACATTTTGGCCAAATTGGATAGCTCACCAATTAGCCAAAGTTTCATGGAAATAGTTAAAAGGTATAACAAACTACTGTTTAGTTGAGTAACAAATTATGCATTTAAATGAAATACAGAATAAATTAGAACACTACCAGTATTGCTACAGTACTATAAAGCTGTATATTAGTTCCTAATAGGTATTGACGGAGCAATTTATCCAGTGTACGCTGCCATGTTCTTTTGATTGACTGTAAATGAACAAAATCAGTGCAGACACCTACAGCAGATAATGGACTTCCTTCATTGCCTTCCTGCATAAAGTCAAAATAAAAAGCAAAATGATCAAAAGTCACTGGTTTTTGAATGAGCGTCTATCGGCCCTAATGGATAAGATAACACAAACATGCAACTGGCACTATTTAAAAGCTGTTTGCTCTAAGCACAATGTAGTTTCTAACGGCCACACAAGTCCACGTGACTGACACTAGTTAGAAACTGTTCGGCAGCAATCTTTTTCTCCCAGTTAGGTGGTATTGTGTCCCAAATAAACAAAGGGAATCCTGGCTGTTTTCTCAATTAATTTTTCTTCACGAGTTGTCCCAAATAAGCAGCTGTCCCGATTATCCAATGGCCTAATTAACTGGAATTCACTACATTTATTATATATTGCAGTATATTTCTTGCTGTTCATAAATGCTGTATGTAAATTTCATACTCGTGCAAAAGATTTGGAGAAATTAAATTCTATTAAAAATAGCAGAGACCATTTAACATCCACTATATTAGGAATGTGGAAGGTAATCCTCAACTGTCCCAGTATATTAGAATGAAAACGTGTCTGATTTGTGATATTAAAGAAATGTTACACTAAGCAAGAGAAAAGAGATTGATGTACACTCAACATTAAAAGAAAACACACCTCATTATTTTATGGCGAAAAGAGACTGTATAATTTGTGGGCATGCTGTTGCAGTCGTCTGAGGCTCAGGACATCAGGTACTAATGTATCTTTCCTGCAGAGCATAGTGAAGAAAATGCAGCATCTGGGTATAATATAGCAGGAGGGGAGAAGGCTGGTATTTGGGGGAGCCCTATCAGCACTTTAAAGGCAATGGTAATTGAACAAATAGCTGGTAAGTTTTTTTTGGGGAGGAGGGTTCAATTTATTTATTTATTGAGATACGGCATGCAATAGGCCTTTCAAACTACACCACCCAGCAATCCCTGATTAAATCCTAGCCTAATCACAGGACAATTTATAACCTACCAACTGGTACACCTTTGCACTGTGGGAGGAAACCAGGGTGCCTGGAGGAATTGACAGCGGTCACAAGGAGGACGTACAAACTTCTTGCAGGAAGTGGCGGGAAATGAACCCATGTCACCTGTACTTTGATATGTTGTGCCAACCACTACACTACTGTGCCATCTGGTTCTATTTAAGAGGTACTGGTAGCTGGCTGGTGATCAGTATCTTGTGGCAGGAAAGATAGTGGGAAGTTGGGGAGATTGGATCACTAGTTAACACAGATTGGAAGAGCTGCTGTGTTAAAGGAGAGGAGCTTGTTGTGACTGTGATGAAAGTCACCAGGAGACACTGAAGCTGGTGGATCTAGAAGTCTTTATTAGCACTCAAACAAGCATCATACTGGAGACACTCTTAGGAGAGGTTTATAAACTCAAAGTACATCATTTTCATACACTTAAGATCAGTGTAACTCAATACAGCTTCAATGGTTACAATAACATCATTTACTTCAATACGTTGGGTTGACAATGCTTATAATTTTCAAACACCTAGATCTTCACACCAACACTCCAGACACCCTGGAGTGAACGTTAATCACCGTTCTCTGTGAGCTGCATCAGGCATATGCAGATATCTCAGATGATTGAGGTGTTTCCTGGTTTGCAATCTGACCCCAGTCTGCAGTTCCAAGAAGACTATTGTTTTGAGCTGCATTTTAAATTCAATCTACAATCCTCATTCAGATCTGAAGACTGGTTGCTGTTGAAATTAATATTTGCTATATACCTAACTCCAAAATATGCCCTAACAGAGCTATATAGTGCAACTATGATTGGTATCCCTGTTCTGTGTCATTGCCCTATGTTTTGCTGCTTTCACCCCACACCTGGTGTGAAACTGCCAGAATTTATCTCTTGGCTGATGGCATGTTCAGAACTATTATACGTCTGCTTAGTTTGTAGGTCATTAACTGAACAGCCAGTGATGTTACGGATGCAGGTTAAGTTTATGTACGGAGCATGGGTTTGCCAGAAGGCTGTAACATTTACATATACTGGGGCATGTGCTATGCAATCCTGGGCCAAAATCACATTGGCATATTGTTTGTGAACCCATTCAACAGGCGTTTTGCAATATCAAAGAACAAAAATATGGATAAAGCAGGCACTTACCTTGATTGTATGTGCTGTAATGTTTTTAATATTATTCTAGATGATTTTAATTTTATTTTAAAATTATATTTACATTTTGACAACTATTTTAAAATTAATTTTAATTGTTTCTGAATGTCAGAGCATTCAGGAGCATTGTAAAGCTCTATAACAACACACACAAAATGCTGGAGGAACTCAACAGGTCAGACAGGTATCTACCCAAATGAATAAACAGTCAAGTTTCGGGCCAAGAACCTTCTTCAGGGCTGGAAAGGATGAGGGAAGATGCCAGAATTAAAAGGAACGGGGGGTGGGGGAGAGGACAAAGAGGATAGCTGGAAGGTGATAGGTGAAGCAGGGTGAGTAGGAAAGGTACCCTCCTCTTGAGCCATGGTGAGGTCACCCTCAGGGTGGAGGAGATAAATCTCATATTCTGCTGGGTAACTTCTAACCTAATGGCATGAATGTTGATATCTCCTTCCGATTTAAACCCCCCTCCCTCTTCTAATTCCTACTCTGTCCACTTCCCAACTGCCTATAACCCCCCGCCCACGAACCTGGGTTCCCTCCTCCTCTTTTTCCTATGGTCCGTTCTCTTCTCCTCTCCAGCCTCTACCTTTCCCCACACACCTGGCTTCACCTATCATCTTCCTCCTCTTCTTCCCTTCCCTCCACCCCACCTTTTATTTTGGCGTCTTTTCCCTTCCTTTCCAGTCCTGAAAAGGGGTCTGTGCCTCAGACATCAACTATTATCCATTTCCATAGCTGCTGCCAAACTTGCTCATGTTTCTCCTAAACATTTCACCTTTCTCCCTTAACTCATGACCTCTAGTTGTAGTCTCACCCAACCTCAGCAGAAAAAGCCTGCTTCCATTTACCCTATATATTCCCCTCATAATTTTTAATACCTCTATCAAATCTCCCATCATTTTTCTACATTCTAGGAAATAAACTAACCTAGTCAGTGTTTCCCTATAGCTCAGGTCCTCAAGTCCCAACAACATCATTGTAAATTTTCTCTACACTCTTTCAATCTTATTTACAACTTTCCGGTAGGTAGGTGACCAATATTGCACACAATATTCCAAATTAGGCCTCACCAACATCCTATACCATCTTAACATAACATCCCAACTTCTGTACTCAGTACATTGATTTATGAAGGCCATTGTGCGAAAAATATGCTTTTCGACTATCTTCCTGTGATGCCACTTTCAAGGAATTATGGACCTCTATTCCTAGATCCTTCAGTTTTACCGCACTGCTCAGTGCCCGACCCTGGCTAGTTCTCCCAAAGCACAACACTTCACACTGCATTAAATTCCATCTGTCATTTTTCAGCCGATTTTTCCAGCTGCCCATCTGCAAGCTTTGATAGTCGTCTGCACACTCCACTACAACCCTAATCTTGGTGTCATCCGCAAATTTGCTGATCCCGTTTACTACATTATCATCCAGATGGTTGATATAGATGACAAACAACAATGGAAGCAGCACCAATCCCTGCGGCACTCCATTAGTCACAGGTCTTCAATCAGGGAGTCAACCATCTACTACCACTCTGTCTTTTCCTTCAAAGCCATTCTCTGATCCAATCTCCTACTTCAGCTTGAATGCCGAGAGACTGAACCTTCTTGACCAACCTCCAATGTGAGACCTTGTCAAAGACCTTGCTAAAGTCCATGTAGACAACATTCATTGCCTTGCCGTCATAAACTTTCCTGGTGAATTCCTTATTAAACTCTATAAGATTTGTTAGACACAACATGCCATGCACAAATCCATGTTGACAATCCCTAATCAGTCCCTGTCTATCCAAATACTTATATGTCTAATCCCTTAGTGAACTTCCAAAAACTTTCCCACTACTGAGGTCATGCTCACCGGTGTATAATTTCCTGGCTTATTCTCACAGCCTTTCTTAACCAACAGAACCAAATTAGCTATCCTCCAAGTTTGGAGTAGGCCCTTTCAAGCCACACCGCTCTGCAACCCCCGATTTAACCCCAGCCTAATCGCAGGACAATGTACAAGGACCAATTAACCTGATTGATACATCTTTGGACTGTGGGAGGAAACCCACGTGGTCACAGGGAGAACGTACAAACTGCTGATAGGCAGTGGTGGGAATGGAACCCGGGTCGCCCGTACCGTAAAGTGTTGTGCTAACCACTATGTACCGTGCTGCTGGGTGGACCAGTTGTGCCTGTCCTACGCTGCATCTCTAAATAAAACAAAATAAATTTTACTTTGCAGCAGAAAATAAACAGACCAATTGAATTTAGAGTGTCTTTTCTTTCAGTTGGTAGTGATGTTATTATGGATCTTCGAAAATTTTTGTAGTCCCTCATTTCTAAAATAAAAAGTCAGCTGCACAAAAAAATGTTATTTATTATTCTATAAAGAATTTCTTTATGCACTGTATCAATAGGGAATTTAGCCTTGCACAGACTAACACAGATTGCAGAACATTTGTGTGTATTATGAATGCCTCAGTCAATTAAGACAATTTAAAGTCAAATAGATTTATTTCATTCTGAGTCAACCTTTGTGCCCTCTTTCAATAATATTTCCTCCTTTTCCATCCTGAAGGCATTAAATTATCTCTGGCATAGTTCCATTTATCTTTCTTAGGCAGTCTCTTGAGATTGGTTTGGTAGATTCTGTGGTGACTAATGAGACCAATGTGAGAACTGCAGACTCTTCCAAGGTAAGTGGGCGGTAATTTGTGAGGCGGTCTGCTGCGTACACAGCACCTCTTTGTGCTGCTTGATACATGGTCTCATGGTTCCCAATTACATCCACTTTGAGCTGTCATGAGCCACAGATCCCAGGAGTCAATAGGAATGGTGCATTTCTTCAAGGACACTTCAGCGTATAGCTTTGAATACTTTTTCTATCCACCTGGCAATCTCTTCTCTCATGACAAAGCTCAAAATGGTAAGTTTATTTTGGGTGTCTTGTGTTTGTAACTTGAACAACATGGCTTGCCAACGTAACTGGTTGCTTGTTGATAAGTCCCAAATGCTGGGGATGTCAGCCAGATAGGTGACAAAGACATTGATTTGCTGGTCCTTGCAGTGAATTTGGAGGAATTTGTGGAGACAGCATTGTTAGTGTTTTTACAGTGACTGTAGGCAGGTCAAGCCTCAGTTCTGTTCAGTATTTCCAGTAATCAAACGGTAATAATTGATATTAATTCAAGTCTGGCCATTGATGATAATGGTTAACTGTAAAGCCAAAGTCTCCTTTTAATCTTGTATCAATGTCTCCTGAGCTATGGGAACCAGTAACTGGTTACTCAGGCAGCATGCTTCAGGTTTTTGTCTGTATATGGAAGGGGTTCACCTGGCTTGTCATCATCATAATGTGCCTTGTCGTATTGACATGGGAGATCATGGTCTTATCCATGACCATGATTGTTTCTTGACAATTTTTTCAACAGAAGTGATTTGTCATTGCTGCCTTTTGGGCAGTGTCTTTACAAGCTGGGTGACCCCAGCCATTATCAATACTCTTCAGAGATTGTCTGCCTGGTGTCACATGACCAGGACTTGTGATCTGCACCAGCTGCTCCCATGGTCACCTGACCCTGATTACAGGTGTGTGGGAGTGCTGAGGGGGGCTAAGCAGGTGTGACACCTCACCCAAGGGTGACCTGCAGGCTAGAGGAGAAGGAGTGCCTTACACCTCCTTTATCTCACTGTGCCACCCGACCTGGCTTGTGACAGATTTAATTTTATACCATGTGGGGAGAAATAGAGATTTCCTTGGGTTAGGTTATGGATTCCTGTATTGTATTTACAAAGATAATATGAACAGTTATGCCTAGGGTTTCCATGACATGCAATATTGTTTAATTGTGTAAGTCAGAATAGAAAACGCTGGGAAAACCCAGCAAGTCAGGCAGCATCTGTGGAAATCTGTGTACCCCACCTCAATCTACTCACCCCCTCTCACCTCTCCCCCCCTCCACCTTGCTCACCTCTCCCCCCCTCTGCCATCCACCTCTCTCCCCGTCCACCCCTCTCCCCTTCACCCTCCCACCCTCTCCCTCCTCCCCCCACCCTCCCCCTCCCCCCACCCTCCCCCTCCCCCCACCCTCCCCCTCCTCCCACTCCTCCCCCTCCCCCCACTCCTCCCCCTCCCCCCCCCCCCTCCCCCTCCCCCCTCCCCCTCCCCCTCCCCCCACCCTCCCCCCTCCTCCCCCTCCTCCCCCTCCCAGCACCGTCTCCTCCCACATTCCCCACCCGTGCCTCTCATCTCTCCCACCCCAGCATCCCCTCCCCTTCGGCCTGTGTTGCACCCCAGCTCCTGCCTCTTTCCTACCAATTATGTGTACCAGCAACATTGGACCAGATATATTTCTCCTCAGTAAGGGGTTAATAACATAATGAATTCCTGGCCTCCTGCAATGATTTTAATGGTGTATTTAGCCATTAGATCTTTCTGCCTTCATTTGACAAGAGCAAATGAGCATTGTAACTTCAAGTGAAGTGTGCAGGGTTTTATAGCCAGGTGATGGTTTTACTATTGGCTCAGATTACACCATTCATTCTCCACTGTGATGTTTGCTACTTAGGGAGAGACACAGAGGGACTGATTAAAGGTAATTGAAGCATGGTGAAATGAAGAGAAGTGTCACTTAATGGATGTGGTTCACTTAATTGTAGACTACTTAGAACACCCAAGAAATGCTTAGATTCACACTCTGGTAGCCAACAAGCAGTGCTTTAATTGGTCTTCTGAATGGCTGTAATTAACCTGATTGCTATGGGAAAGGAACTGTATTTTATTTGTATTGGGAGCTGCTGACACAAAATTGCCTTTACAACGGCTTCGATCACATGATTTTTACACTGTATTTAATTAAATGAATTTAAAATATCATGGGAAAATTCACAAATAAAAGAGTTTATAAATATTTTTAATACATTCAAAAAATATTCAGAATTTACATTTTAACCGACATCAAATGTGTATTTCTATACTTCTATAAGGTAGTGTAGTGGTTAGCACAACACTTTATAGTAGGCAACCGGAGTTCGATCCCACTACTGCCTGTCAGGAGTTTGTATAGTCTACCCATGATCACTCAACCTGTGAGGCAGCAGTTTCACCACACAACACACACAAAAAATGCAGGTCAGGCACCTCGTGTCAGCAGTTTCATCAGCTTTCTTATTGTGTCTATTAATGTTGAGGGCACCAAGATGTAAGTTGCTCAGATGGGAGAAAAGCAATAAATGTATTTCATAGAAGAGGCAAGCTGACATATTTAAGGACAATATGTGCCAGAAGGGTAGGGTGATACAGATGAAATTGCAGTTTGGTAATACATGGCATGGAGTGTCTGGAGGCTCTGAAGCAGAGGATCCCAACCTTTTTCTAATGCCATAGACCATTACCATTAAGCAAGGGGTCCGTTGACCCCAGGTTGGGAACCCTTGCACTAGAGTGACAGTGTAGTCGAGATAGATAGTGGGTATCCACAAATTTGGTTGCAGAGTGGTAGTTGCAGCAAAGTCGTTACCCATTGAGATGTCAGTGACGTAATCTGAAATAAGATGATGGATGGTAGCGAATTGAGCAGGCATATTGTTGGAAGTTCAAAGATTTGAAGACATAGTGATTTGCAGATTTATTGGGAGTTTCTACAAAGTTAGCACAAGGTGGGGTAACATTGAGGGGCGTAGAAGGGGTTACTGCCCATAAGAAGGGCATCATTTATGCTTCTCACTAACTTTTGAGAAAATTTCTGTGAGAGAGTCATGCCTAAAACAGCAATAGAGTGTGAAAGTGTAAAATACTGAAGTGACTAGGTATTGAGAAGGTAGAATACCCTGCAGAATAAAGATGAAGCCGTGCATGGCAGGTGGAGTCATAGAAGTGTAAATAGAAATATTGGAAATGAGAAGTGTAGACTATATAAAAACAATTGTGCAATTGAAGACAAACTCAGATTATGTAGATCCTGTAAGGTAGAAATTACTAGAATACATACACTCAATGCCCGCTTTATTACGTACACCAACACACCTGCTGATTATCAGCAAATATATAATCAGCCATCCTGTGGCAGCGGCTCAATGCATAAAAGCATGCAGACATGATCAAGAGGTTCAATTATTGTTCAATCCAAACATTAGAAATGTGAACACGAGGAATTCTGCAGATGCTGGAAATTCAAGCAACATACATCAAAGTTGCTGGTGAATGCAGCCCGCCAGGCAGCATCTCTAGGAAGAGGTACAGTCGACATTTTGGGCTGAGACCCTTCGTCAGGACTAACTGAAGAAAGAGCTAGTAAGAGATTTGAAAGTTGGAGGGGGAGGGGGAGATCCAAAATGATAGGAGAAGACAGGAGGGGGAGGGATGGAGCCAAGAGCTGGACAGTTGATTGGCAAAAGGGATATGAGAGGATCATGGGACAGGAGGTCCAGGGAGAAGGAAAATGGGGAGGGGGGGGAAACCAGAGGATGGGCAAGGGGTATAGTCAGAGGGACAGAGGGAGAAAAAGGAGAGAGAGAGAGAAAGAATGTGTGTATATAAATAACGGATGGGGTACGAGGGGGAGGTGGGGCATTAGCGGAAGTTTGAGAAGTCAATGTTCATGCCATCAGGTTGGAGGCTACCCAGACGGAATATAAGGTGTTGTTCCTCCAACCTGAGTGTGCCTTCATCTTTACAGTAGAGGAGGCCATGGATAGACATATCAGAATGGGAATGGGATGTGGGCTCTGTCCGCCAGAGAGAGCAGGATCTCCCAGTGGCCACACATTTTAATTCCACATCCCATTCCCATTCTGATATGTCTATCCACGGCCTCCTCTACTGTAAAGATGAAGCCACAATCAAGTTGGGAAATGAACCTGGTCAGGTGTCAGGTCTCTCAGTGGGAGAGCATTTTGGAGATAGTGATCATAATTCCACCTCCTTTGCCATAGCATTGGAGAGAGGTAGGAGCAGACAAGTTAGGAAAACTTTCAATTGGAGTAAGGGGGAAAATGAAACTATCAAGCAGGAACTTGGAAGTGCAAAGTGGGAGCAGATGTTCTCAGGGAAATGTACAGCAGAAATATGGCAAATGTTCAGGGGATATTTGCGTGGCGTTCTGCATAGGTGTACGTTCCAATGAGGCGGTACAAGAACCATCATGCACAAAGGCTGTTGAAAATCTAGTCAAGAAGAAAAGAAAGGCTTACGAAAGGTTCAAAAAACTAGGTAATGATAAAGATCTACAAAATTATAAGGCTAGCAGGAAGGAGCTTAAGAATGAAATTAAGGGAGCCAGAAGGAGCCATGGGAAGGCCTTGGCGAGCAGGATTAAGGAAAACCCCAAGGCATTCTACAAATATGTGAAGAGCAAGAGGATAAGATGTGAGAGAATAGGACCAATCAAGTGTGACAGTGGAAAAGTGTGTATGGAACTGGAGGAGTAGCGGAGGTACTTAATGAATATTTTGCTTCAGTATTTGCCACGGAAATGGATCTTGGACGATTGTAGGGATGACTTACAGCGGACTGAAAAGCTTGAGCATATAAACGTTAAGAAAGAGGGTGTGCTGGAACTTTTGGAAAGTATTAAGTTGGATAAGTCACCAGGACCGCAGGAAATATACCCCAGTCTACTGTGGGAGGCAAGGGAGGTGATTGCTGAGCCTCTGGCAATGATCTTTTATATCATCAGTGCGGACGGGAGAGGTTCCAAAGGATTGGAGAGTTGCCAATGTTGTTCCCCTATTCAAGAAAGGGAGTAGAGATAGCCCAGGAAATTATAGACCAGTGAGTCTTACTTCAGTGGTTGGTAAATTGATAGAGAAGATTGTGAGAGGCAGGATTTATGAGCATTTGGAGAGGCATAATATGATTAGGAATAGTCAGCATGGCTTTGTCAAAGGCAGGTCGTGCTTCATGATCCCGATTGAATTATTTAAGGATGTAACTAAACACATTGAGGGTAGAGCAGAGAATGTGGTGTTTATGGATTTCAGCAAGGCATTTGACAAGTTACCCCATGCAAGGCTTTTTGAGAAAGTAAAGAGACATGGAATCCAAGGGGACCTTGCTTTGTGGATCTAGAATTGGCTTGCCCACAGAAGGCAAAGAGTGGTTGTAGATGGGTCATATTCTGCATGGAGGTCGGTGACCAGTGGGTATGCCTCAGGGATCTGTTCTGGGATCCTTTCTCTTCATAATTTTTATAAATGACCTGGATGAGGAAGTGGAGGGATGGGTTCGTAAACATGCTGATGACCCAAAGGTTGGGGATGTTGTGGATACCATGGAGGGCTGTCAGAGGTTACAACGGGACATCAGTAGGATGCAAAACTGGGCTGAGAAGTGGCAGATGGAGTTCAACCCAGATAAGTGTGTGGTGGTTCATTTTGTTAGGTCAAATATGATGACAGAATATAGTATTAATGGTAAGACTCTTGGCGGTGTGGAGGATCAGAGGGATCTTGTGGCCTGAGTCCGTAGGACGCTTAAAGCTGCTGTGCAGGCCCAACTGTGTGGCTAAGGAAGCATACGGTGTAATGGCTTTCATCAGCCGTGGGACTGAGTTCAAGAACCGAGAAGTAATATACAGCTCTACAGGACCCTGGTCAGACCCCACTTGGAGTACTGTGCTAAGTTCTGATTACCTCACTACAGAAAGGATGTGGAAACTATAGAAAAGGTGCAGAGGAGATTTACAAGGATGTTGCCTGGATTGGGGAACATGCCGTATGAAAATAGTTGAGTGAACTTGGCCTTTTCTCCTTGAAGCGACAGAGGATGAGAGGCGACCTAATAGAGGTGTATAAGATGATGAGAGGCATTGATCATGTGGATAGTCAGAGGCTTTTTCCCAGGGCTGAAATGGCTAATACGAGAAGGCACAATTTTAAGGTGCTTGGAAGTAAGTACAGAGGAGATGTCAGGGGTAAGTTTTTTACACAGTGAGTGGTGAGTGCGTGGAATGGGCTGCCAGTGACTGTGGTGGAGGCAGATACAATAGGGTCTTTATAGAGACTCTTGAATAGGTACATAGAGCTTAGAAAAACAGAGGGCTATGGGTAACCCTAGGTAATTTCTAAAGTAAATACATGTTCAGCACAACATTGTGGTCCGAAAGGCCTGTATTGTGCTGTAGGCTTTCTACGTTTCTATGAGTCTGCTCCACCATTTCGTCATGGCTAATCAATTTTCCCTGTCAGCCCCAATCTTCTCCATAGACACCTGTGGCAACGAATTCCACAATGACTTGGCCTCCACAATCTCTTCAGCCACCTTTTTCAGAACCTTGTTATGTTTCATGATAGTTGGCTGCAATATCCTGTTTTTTTTTACTGGAGAGACAGTACAAGTATTGATTTTTATTTTGTGTTTTTTTATTTTGTATTTTCATTCAATTTCCTTTGTTGAGTCTTTGGAATAGAATTGTCCTCAGATAGGTAGCTTTGACCCAATTTTGTTAGATAATAATAAATAACATTCACTGAGATGACATTTGATTGAACTGTAGCTAGCAGAACAAGGCCAAGACATTTGTCCATATTGAGTTGGCAGACACATTCACTTGGCCACTGTAATCATTTGGACAAGCTTCTGTTGATCTGGTTGCTTCCTTATTAAAATCCAGAGCTTCTCTGCAATCAACAGTTCATTAATAAAAGCAATGGTCCTTTTACCAATGTTATCATGTGCATATTCTCCCAGTATGAGGGGCTTGAACTATCCTATATGATTTAAAATTACGTTGGGTTGGAATTCTTAACTAATCAGAATTAGGTTTACCATCACCAACATATGTCATGAAATTTGTTGATTTTGTGGCAGCAGTACAATGCAATACATAATAACAGAGGGGAAAATCTGAATTGACAGCAAGTATATACACTAAGTAGTTAAATTAAGTAGTGCAAAAATAGAAATAAAAAAAGTAGTGAGGTAGTGTTCATGGGTTCAATGTCCATTCAGAAATCAGATTGCAGAGGGGAAGAAGCTGTTCCTGAATCGTTGAGTGTGTGCCTTTTGTATCCTGCACCTTTTTTCTGATGGTAGCAAAGAGAACAAGGAATGACCTGGATGATGGGGGTCCTTAGTGATGAATGCTTCTTGGATACTACAGAGGCTAGTGCTCATCATGGAGCTGACTAATTTTACAACTCTATGCAGCTTACTTCAGTCCTGTGCAGCAGCCACTCCCCACCATTCCAGATGGTGATCAGCCAGTTAGAAAGCTCACCATGGTACATCTATAGAAATTTTAGAGTGTTTTTTGGAGTTACACCAAACCTTCCCAAATTCCTAATGAAATATAGCTGCTGTCATGAGTTTTTTGTTGCTGCATCGATATGTTGGGTCTAGGAAAGATCCTGTGAGATATTGATACCCAGGAATTTGAAATTGCTGATTCTTTCTACTTCTTATCCCTCTATGAGGACTGGTGTGTATTCCCTAATCATATGAAACAAGCCAAACCACACGTTCAAAAATGTCAAAAGCAGCGTATAGCCAGGATAATAAGGTGGAGGTAAGGGGTGAAATTAAAAATTTTACTCTAGGTGTAATGTGGATCCTGTACTATCTCACCTGTTTTTGCTCTTTTTTCACTACTTTTTAATTTTTTTTATGGCGGGCTGGAGACTTGTCTCTACCAAAGGAGGTGGAAGGCACTCCTTCTCTCCGCTAGTCTGCAGGTCAGCCTTAGGCAAGGTGTAGCACCTGCTTAGCCCCCGATCAGGGTCACGTGAAGCCATGGGAGCAAGTGGTGAATGGTCGTTTGAGCAACTGGTGCAGATCACAAGTCCTGGTTATGTAACCACTGACGTCAGGCAGACAATCTCTAAAGAGTATTGATAGTGGCTGAGGTCACCCGTCTTGTAAAGACACTGCCCAGAAGGCAACAATGGCAAACCACTTCTGTAGAAAAATTTGCCAACAGCAATCATGGTCATGAGATCACAATCACCCATGTCATATGACTCAGCACATAATGAAGATGATAATTTAATTTTTAATACATATTACTGTAATTTATAAGATATTTTTAAGTATTGCACTGTACTGCTGCAGCAAAACAACAAATTTCACAACATATGTCAGTGATAATAAATCTGATTCTGATTCAATATCAGTTCTCTGATCTTTTACATCGATAACTCCAGAACTAGCACTTCCTTAAACTGAATTAATCATAGGATTGTGTAGCATTGAAATAGACTGGTTAAATGAGCCTCTAGCGTTTAAAGTCTTTTCAAAATCTATCAGTTTTTCCTCCATGCTTGTCTAGCCTCCTCTTCAAGGTAAAAGTTAAACCTATCCATATGGTAGTAAGCTGCCTTCCACCATTTTTTGGTAAAGGAGTTTCTTTTTGTTAATTAATTTCTTCTTGGATTTATTAGTGACTAACTTACCACAATGACCTCTCGCCATGTTCTTTCCCAAAATGGAAAACATTTTATCAGCATCTAATTTTTCAAATGACTTCATAATTTTGGTGGTCTAGTTAACTAGCCAGGTTTTCTCAAGAGAAAAGAGAGCTTGTTTTTGTTTGTCCCCCACTATACCATCACAAAACTTTCCAGTACTTTTTCTTCTGTCATTGCCTGCAAGAAAATGAATCTCAAGGCAGATATGCGTACTGTAAGAGTAAATTTACTTTGAACTTTGAAGTCAGCATGGATAATCAAGCAGCCATTTATATTAATTCTTTGATTCCTTCCACATTCCATTAACTTACCCAAGGTTCTAGCACTCACCTACACAACAGGTAATTTGTTGTTGACAATTAACCTGCTAATCTCAATGTCTTTACAATTTGGAGGGAAGCCAGAGCATATAGTGGAAACCCATACAGTTAGAAGGAGAATACAAAGTTGCTGGCCTAATAATGGGACAATTTACAATGACTAATTAACCTATCAACTGGTACGTCTTTGGTCTGTGGGAGGAAACCGGAGCACCCAAAGGAAACCCACAAGGTCACAGGGACAATGTACAATCTCCTTACAGGCAGTGGTGGGAATTGAATCCGGGTCGTCTGTACCATAAAGCATTGTGCTAACCATTACGCTACCATGCCGCTAATGTATTTATCTGTATTTAATTCCATTTTCCATAACTTGCCCAATCTGCAAATTTATTAATGTCCTCCTATCATTTACGTTTCCCTCAGTTTTGACAAACAAGCTTGTACATTTAGAAATGATGTGGTTTGAATTCATGAATCTAAGTTATTATGAATTAATAATTTTATTTATATAGCAATTTCATACATTAAAATGCAGGCTCAAAGTGTTTTACATAGATTGTAAAGATAAATCAATATAATCTTATAATTTTTAATGTTGTCTCATTTTTAAGTAAAGACCAACATACAAAAGAAAATGTTATCACATATAACAAATCATATGAACATAATCAACATCAACAGCCATTAAGTAATCCTAAAAGTAGGTCAACTTAAAAAAAAGTATTTTGTTATAAGTGTTTTGAAACGTTCTATAGTACTAGCCTGGCACATCTCAGTCAGTAGAGTATTCCAGATAAGAGCAAAAAGCTACATCACCAGTTCCTATATGTTTGGCTCTAGCCAGTATTCACAGATCTAAGATTACAATTAGGGATGTAGAGGATAGACACTCCAAAATACACAGAAGGGCTAGATTATTCATAGCCTTATATCCAGTTAAGAGTATTCTAAAATTGAACCTAAAATACACAGGCAGCTGCTGTAATGATGCCAACAGACAAAATGTGCTCTGATTTTGTTTTTTTTTGGTTAAGATTCTTACTGCTGTAGTTTGAACAAACTGCAGCTGATTTATATCTTTCTTAGCCAGGCCTGAAAAGAGTGTACTACAGTAGACTAATCAGCTGAAACAAAAGGCTGTATCATTTTTTCTGCATCTTAAGATGTTATAAGAAGTCAAGCTCTTGCAATGTTCCTGAAATGAAAGAACAGTCTTAATAATATGGTTAATATGTGATTTGAAATTTAGCTCAGAGTCAATAATAACATCTCAGTCCTTTACCACTGGTTTGAATTGTAAGGCCAGATGATCACATTTATTTCTAAGATTCACATTTTTTTTATTGCTACAAATAATCAAAATTTCTGGGTTTTTTTTTCCTAATTTATTTTAAGGAAATTCAAAGTCATCCATTCTGTAATGCTAGGAAGACACTAGACCAGAGGGTTTAAAGACTCAGGATCACCTGGTGTAATAGACAAATATAGTTGTCTTGTCTGTATAGCTGTGGTAATTTACCTGTGTTTTGAAGTAATCCAACCTAATGGGAGCAGGTAGAGTGAGGACATAAATGGGCCAAGTATCGATCCTTGTGGTACACCAAACAGAATATCATGAATTTTTGTCACACAATAACCACAGCTAATAAAGAATTTTCAAAGGTTATATAAGATTGGAACCAGCTTAATGCAGTACCAGAAAGACTACCCATTGACTCAGTTGGTTTATGGGAATGTTGTGATTGCAGGGGTCCCCAATCTTTTTTGCATCACGGACCGGTTTAATGTTGACAATATTTTTGCGGTCCGGCCCGGGGTGGGTGGTGTGTTCAAGTTCAACAGTGCGTGACAAGGAATGAGGGAAGGTGCAGCTGACTCACATATCATATCGTTTCCTCGCAGCCCAGTATAGCACATGCATTGCGGCCCGGTGGTTGGGGACCACTGATCTACAGTATCAAATTTAAGAGAACAAGAACTGACTTGTTACCTAGATCAACATTACACTGTAAATCATAGAGCATAAACAATACACAGCACAGGAACAGTCTATTCATCCCACATTGTAGTACCAAACCAGCTAAGCAAATCAAAACCCCCCCACAAACGAACCCCTCCTACCTACATAATGTCTATACCTCTCCATCTCCCTCATATTCATGTGCCTATCTAAATGTCTCTTATAAGCCTGTAATGTATTTGCTTCTACCACCATACTAGGCAGCTCATTTCAGGCATCCATCACTCTCTGAGTAAAAAAACCTACCCCTCGCATCCCCCTTGATCCCACTCCCTCTCACCTTCAATGCATGCCCTCTGGTGTTAGATATTTCACCCCTAGGAAAAAGATACTCTCTGTCCACTCTATCTATGCCTCTCAAAACTCCATCAGATTTCTCCTCAGCCTCCACTACTCCGGAGAAAAAAATGCAGGTTTATCCAGCCTCTTATGAAAGCACATGCCATCTAGACCAGTCAGCATCCTGGCAAACTTCATCTGCAGCCTCAACATCCTTCCTACGGTGGGGTGATCAGAACTGTATGCAATATTCCAGATGTGGTCTAACCAGAGTTTTATACAGTTGCAACATAACTTCCTGACTTTTGAACTCTAGTCATTAATTACTTTAAGCAGTGCTGTTTTTGTAATATGATTTGATCTAAAATCTGATAGCTACTTGTCAAGAATAGAATTTTTATTCTGGTCTCTGCTTAACATTTGTTTTTTTGGAAGCCAAACACTGCGTAGCCTATTTATGGAAGAAACCAACAACTAGTGGACTCTCACAATGGCTGAAAGGAATGACTTCTTAACTTGCTCTATCTAGAAAAGATGAGCTACATCACAAAAAACAAACTTGGCAAATTTTGGGAAATTTGGGACTTTTCTACAAGTTTCTGGAGAACAATATTCAGGATGATGAAAGTAACAAACTGAATCGACTGCTTTTTTTAATGGCGGGGTGTTTGCTTTTTTGTGTATGTTTTCTTTTGATTTCTTATTTTTTTCTCTTTAACTCTACTTTCAAAGCTATGGATGACTTAATGTGTTTTCTTTTCCTTCTGTAAAAGCAATAAAGAGATGTTTGAAAAAACAGAATTTTTATTCTGCTTTTACTTTTTCTAAAATTTTTACTTAGAAAAGGCAGGTTGGAAATACTGTAGGTCCAAAATTGTCCACAACAGAGCAGTCTAGATTATTTTTCTTAAGCAGGGCTCTAACTGCTGCAATTTTTGAGGAATCTGGAAAAGTAACAAGCTAGTAACTATGTTGAGTACACTGTCATTTAGTGCATCAGAAACTTCTTTAAGATAAAGCCTGTGGGAATAGGATCAAGGACTCAAGTGGAGTTTAACAGAGAGTAATTATTTCTTGATGTTCAGGTAAACTTATTTTCATAAGAGTTTAATTCACAGTGATGAGCTTGTTGAGGTTCAACAAGATTTATTCTTGGTATGTTTTATATTACATCTTATATGATTTTTTCCTATAAAAACACAGCAAAACTCTCACTTTTAGCCTGATAAGCTGTCAGCAATCATTTCATCAATGGAGCTGGTTTAATAAACAATCGAGCTGGAGCTGACTAAAGCTACGTCCACACTACGCCGGATAATTTTGAAAACGCCGGTTTCGAGTAAAAACGACAGGCGTCCACACTAAGCGTTTTTCAAAATATCTCCGTCCACATTAGGCGGATATTTGGGCAAATCTCCTCCTGCTGGGCATGCGCAGGACACACCGAAAACAAGCGAAGAGGAAACGATATACTTCGTGCGCGTTTGTCCAGTTACAGAGTAGAAAAACTTTCAAGGAATTGTTTTTCGCTCTCGCACAGGAGGACTTAAAACTTAAAAAAAACAAATACTGGAGCGTATGGAGGCAACCGACGGGGAGTTCACGGACAGTATGACCCAGCTGACGACGAACATTGAAAAACTAACTCTGTTACATTAATAAAGCAGCTTGTTAAATGTATAAAACGTCTGCATCAGCGTTATCTTGTATTTCCATACAATGTTACATTAGGCTGTTACACATCTATTGTCAGAGAAGTTCTTGCATAAATAGGTAAATCACCTTCATACAAGCAAGGACAGGAAATAGGGCGAAGTGAGTATACTTATTTATTCAGTAAGCTATGGGTCAACTGGCTTCAGTCTCGTCCGTCTGTTCTGAAATTGTTAGGAGGTGGCATTCAAGAAAACAATGAACATCTGTTCTGGCACGTCATGACAGTGTTTTTAAATAGTCAAAAAAGCTCACTTTACAATTTAACTCTCACGCCATTCACACCGACTGCGCATTATAACAGCTTGCGCAGTACCAAGCAGAAGCAGAAAAAAGCATTGTTGTTGTGGTGTTGTCATGACAGCATTTTTAAATCTCTCCGGTTACCCCGTACACACTACGCTGGATACTAAGCGTTTTCAGATTTATTCACTCTGGAGAGTGTTTTTGAAAATCTCTGTTTTCGGGGGCTGAAAACGCCGGCTCAGTGTGGACGGGAGGGCAAAACGAAGAGAAAAAGCTTCGTTTTCAAAATTATCCAGCGTAGTGTGGACATACCCTAAGTTTACAACTCTCCACAGCTTACTTTGATCCTATGGAGTAGCCCTGACCCCTCCCCCCCCATACCAGTGAAGGGCCAAAAGGAACTATTCTATTTATCTCAATAAATAAATAATATATCCAGTATAAGTAGGAAAACAAAAGGAGAACAGAGTAAATGAGCACAGAAGATTGTATAAAAGTAATAAAATGACATTGAAAAGAAACAGAGTAATTGGAAGAAAAATTGTACAAGGGTCATAAAAGGGGTGGAAGTGATTGATGCATTATTCCCCTTGAAATGAGCCAGAGTGTATGTGAGAGAAAGGAAGTGGGTCACTCTTTTGATGTGGTCTTTGCAAAGAATGAGCTACAATGTAGGTAGTGTGATTTAAGGAAAAAAATGTGCACTGTGATAGTTTACTACCTGTTATGCCGTTGGCGTTCAGGGCAGCAGTTAAGGTCCTCCATCTCTGGCGGTGTTCATCATGTCAGTCACTCCCTCTCAGTTTTCACTACTGTCAGTCATGCAAGTCCCGGCTAGAGATTTAGGAATACCATTGCACTCAGATGCAGAAGGATCCTTCATTGCTGTTTCCTTAACAGTTTTGTTTGACCAGTTAGAGTTGTTCGCCCTGAGCTGAACCCCCAAACCTGGAGGACTAGTGGACCACTCTTAGTCTGTCCTTTATCCTTTGACCTGATTGGCATGGATGACCCTACCAAGAGCCAAAGCATAAAGCCCTGACTCCAGCCAACATAGCTCTCTGGGTCATTGAGGCACTCAGGCCTCCAAACTCGACGACAAGGTTGGGTCCTCTAGGAAGGCACAATAGTAGTTAGAAGCACATTTGCACATAAAACTATTCACATTGACTTTTGAAAGACAATTCCATACTTCTAAAAATTTTCTTTTGAAATAGTGATGCAGATGCTGGCAAGATGGCAATGATTATCTATCTCTTGTGAAGATGCCAGCAGACTTTTGAACAGTTTTTTTTCAATAGTTCCATTTGATATCAGAGAATGTATACAGTATATAACCTGAAATTCTTACTCAGTGCAGACATCCATGAAATTGAAGAAAGCCCAAAAGAATGAATGACAGAAAAAATGTTAGAACCCCCAAAGCCCCCCATTTTGTTGCAAAATGAACAGTAATGCTCATGCATTTGACACCCTATCCTTAAGAAATTACGTGCTGAATTTCTGGCGAACCAGCAGGGATCGGTATTACTTAGTTCAGCTCAAAAATCATATCTGGGGTTCAAAGAGTCTTAAGATAACTTTAATTTTATGTTGGGGCTTAATAATTTAAAATGGGTTTCTCGCATAGAGCATTAGTAAGCTGTTTGCTCTTATTCTATCCATGAAAATTGCACCTTTAACAAACAAATCGACCTTACCTGCCCCTCTCAGTGACATGGCTGATATTAGCAGCTTTGTTACAAATAATAAATAAATTTTGCACTGGCAATCTTATTACTGTGGGGCAAACTAAGACAATAGATCACATGTTTTGCTCTCCACCTACCTTACACAAAAAAGGATAATGGCAGGCTGACTAGGTGATTCCCTTGGAAAATAGCATTCAAAATTAGCAGTTCTAATTGCTAGTGAGAGCCATTTTAGTAAAATGTTAGCAGCCACAACCTTACCCTGACAAGATGTATCATAGCTCAGGTAAAGATACTGTGTACAGTGGCATTGTGGTGGTGGTGGTTGTCCATCATATTGGACAATGACCTGTGCAGGAAAGTTTTTAAAGTGGAAGAACTGTTGCACTGGGGAGTTCCACTCTCTCGACCTCAGAAGTCTGGGTCCAGTGGTGTGAACAAGCATCACAAACTATGGTCGACCTTGGATGCTTAGGATGGCCATGATGTCTTCTGTGCCTCATCATTCCTTTCGCTTTTCATGGAGCACTACAGTACTGCCCTCCTGTCCATTGGATCTCACTGTAGATCTCATCCACCGAAGCTGACTTCACATGCTAGGATAGGCATGACCTTTTCTCACAGGGGTATTAGTGGCATTAACACTAGTGCTATGTATTTATGATTCATGAATAATATGTTATGCATTAATATTTACTGTATTAGATTGGTCAGTAAAGTCCTTTCTAATATTTTGTAAGCACTCATGTAATGTTCTAGTTCTGTAGTTGAGTTAGCCAACTTTGTTGAATAACCTAAAATCACCAATTGAAATTCAAGTTCAGCTTGTTGTCATTCAACCATACACCTGTAACCACCAGATGAAACAATGTTCCTCCAGTACAGCACAGTACATATAACTCACACACATTACACATACGAAGTAATATTACAACGAGTAAATTACAAATATCATGGTGCATTTACGACACAAGTTGAAAAGTAAACAGTATAACACCACTGGCGCTTCATGCATGATGAGACCTGGATGGTGGCAGGGAGTTCAGTAGTTTCATGGCCTGGGGGAAGAAGCTGGTTCTCATCCTAATGGTTCTTGTCCTAATGGTACAGTATCTTCTGCCTGATAGTAGGGGGTCAAAGAGATTGTTGGACGGATGGGAGGGATGATTGACAATGCTAAGGGCCCTGCAAACGCAGTGCTCTTGATAAATATCTCTGATGGATGGAAGAGACACCCCAATGATCCTCTCAGCAGTCCTTGCAATCCTTTTTAGGGACTTGCAGTCAGTTGGATTAGTTAGGCTTCCTCTGTGTGTTAGGCAATGTCTGTAAGTTTGTGCTCATTTTATCAGTTTCAGGATGTTGAATGTCACCCTGATTCCCCCACTGTCTCCATTTATATTTATGTTCCTTTTGACCTTGAATGTTGGCCAGCTAACTGAAGATGTGCATCAGCCAGCAAGACTGTTTTGAAATCTTCAAAATAAGTGTATAAAGTAAAAGAGTCAATGTGCTTTTGGAGCTCGGATTCCAAGAGATAAATTACGCTAGGTAATTATTTTTATTTATTAAATAAGGAACAAATAAAGTAAATCCCATGTGGACTCATCTTTCTCTACATTCATTGTACCATCATTAAATACATTCTCTTGCATCACATCAGAATGCTGGTGGTTTTTCTTTCTGCATAATGATAAATCAAGTCAAGTTTATTGCCATTTACCTGTAAACATGTAAACATCAACTGAAACAATGTTTCTTCAGACCAAAGTGTAAAGCACGCTAGTACATGCAACACACATATAACACACAATAACTTAGGAAAATAAGGATAAAATCTACAGGTGAATGATGTATAAATAAACAATGTGAAGTGCAAAAATTAAACATTGTAGGGTACAGAGCAAATTAATCAGTGACACTCGAATGCTCTGTGGCAGGGAATTCAGAAGCCTAATGAACATAATATAATAGCAGGAGTAGGCCATCTGCCCATTGAGCATGCGCCACCATTCAATGAGATCATGGCTTATGGACTCATCTCCACCTGCCTGGCTTTTGCCCATAACCCTTAATTCCCCTCCTATGCAAAAATCTTCCCAAACTTGTCTTAAATATATTTACTGAGGTAACCTCCACTGCTTCACTGGGCAGAGAATTACACAGATTCACCACTCCCTGGGAAAAGCAGTTCCTCCTCATCTCCATCCTAAATCTCCTCCCCCAAATCTTGACACTATGTCCCCTGGTTCTAGTCTCACCTATCAGTGGAAACGACTTCCCTGCCTCTATCTTATCTATCCCTTTCATAATTTTATATGTTCCTATAAGATCTCCCCTTATTCTTCTGAATTCCAGCAAGTACCGACCCGGGTGACTCTCCTCATAGTCTAACCCCCTCATCTCTGGAATCAACCTGGTGAGCCTCCTCTGCACCACCTCCAAAGCCAGTATATCCTTCCTCAAGTAAGGAGACCAGAACTGCACGCATTACTCCAGGTGGGGCCTCACCAGAACCCTGCACAGTTGCATCATAACCTCCCTGCTCTTAAATTCAAACCCTCTGGCAATGAAGGCCAACATTCCATTTGCTTTCTTGATAGCCTGCTGCACCTGTAAACCAACCTTTTGTGATTCATGCCAAGCACTCCCAAGTCCCTCTGTACAGCAGCATGCTGCAATTTTTTACCATTTAAATAATGATTTGCTCTTTAATTTTTCCTTCCAAAGTGGATGACCTCACATTTACCACCATTGTTCTCCATCTGCCAGACTCTTGCCCACTCACTTAACATATCTATACCTCTCTGCAGCCTCTCCGTATCTTCTGCACAATAGCCTGAGGGAAGAAATTGTTTTCTACCCTGACTGTTATTGTTTTTATGCATTGGAGTCTCCTGTCTGATTGTAGACAGTCGAAAAGGATGCTGGATGGTTGGGTGGGACTCTTGATAAAACTAAGGGCTCTGTTTACGCAGCATTCCTGGTAAATGTCTCTAGTGGATGGTAGAGAGACCCCTGTGATCCTCTCAGCCATTTTCACAGTCCTTTGTAGGGAATTCCAGTTCAGTGCACATCTGCGCCCATATCAGATGGAGATGCAAGTTGTCAGGAAGCTGTAAAATTCAGCTAGAATGCTGGGGAGGGGTGCAATTAAATGGAAAATAGGGGATTTGAAGTTCATAATTCTGTTCAAAATTTGCACAAAGGACAATGGAGCCTGTTAGCTTGGCAGTCAGATTATCAAGAAATCTGTGCACAAATTAGTAGCTACATTTCGAAAATGGATTTAATCGTCTGCAAGGCTACTTGAGGTTTTAGAAGGCAAGTTCTTCCTTGACTGTTCATAGCTGCAACTTGAAAGATATGCAATTCAATAGATATATTCATTTCAGCTTGATGTGTACCTTGCCAGGCTCCTTTATGTATACCCAAGTAATCAAAAAAGGCCTATGGTGGTGGTACTTCTGTAAGGGCTCTGAGACAGACTCAAACTAGGGTTTTCAGCACAATTTCCTTTTGTTACAGTAACTTACTGAATGCATAATTATTATTTATATACATTTGTGGAAAAAGCAATTCTTCTTTCCCATGTCAATGGTTTTAAATTTTACCATTCATGTACTCGTTGGAATTTAGATGAATGAGGGGGGATCTCATTGAAACCTTTTGAATGTTGAAAGGCCTAGAGAGAGTGGATGTGGAAAGGATGTTTCCTATAGTTGGGAAGTCTAGGACTAGAGGACACAACCTCAGAATAAAACAGGGATTCCCAACCTGGGATCCATGGACTTCTTGCTAAGTAGTATTGGTCCACGGCTTTTAAGAAGTTTGAGAATCCCTGGAATAGAAGGAAGTTCCTTGAGAACAAAGGTGAGGAGGAATTTCATTTGCCAGAGGATGGTGAATCTGGAACTTGTTGCCACAGATGGTTGTGGAGGCCATTTCATTGGGTGTATTTAAGGCTGAGGTTGATAGGTTCTTGATTAGTCAGGGTGTGAAAGGTTACAGGGAGAGGGCAAGAGAATGGAGATGAGAGAGAAGGTGGCAGAACAGACTCAATGGACCGAATGGCCTAGTATGTTCCTACGTCATATGGTCTTGTAATTTGTCATTAATTGTGATACTTATTTTTGAAAATTGAGAATTAGAGTTTTCAATTTAACCTTGATTGTGAACAATATTGTATACATAATGGATTTTTTTGCCTTGGGTGCTGAGACCTTGATTGTCAATGTTCACCTTTCATTCAGTGGTAGTTCAAAGGCTCTGTTGAATGCTTCTGCTTTCTGCTTAATTGGTTCTTTATACATTCTTCTGATTTAGTTCTGGAGGAAGTTTCCACAGTGTTAGAATGTTTTCCACAGACTAATTGTCAACACACACTATAATTGAACAGCAAAACAAGGATCAACATCATAATGCAAGGACTTCTTATCATTTTGGACATTAGTTAAAAGAGCATCTTAGATTTTTATTTACTAGCCAGTCCATGCTAATTTAATTAAATTTTAACCTGGTTTTCAAGTTAATGCCTCTGTTCAAATGACACTGTAGTCCAATCGTCTGTCATAATTTATCAGCATGCTGCACCACTGGGTAGAAGGGATTTGATATGTTTGAATCCTCCTAGTGAGATATAGGACTTGTATAACCTCATTGACAGTCAGTAATGCAATGCCTTTGACACAGTTAGAGATGAATCAGTAATAGTTACCCAGCTCCTAGTCTTTATTTAAAGAGGTTAACAAAGTTTTACAAGGGTTAGTGTCATGCACTGGCCCATATTAGTCTGCATAGAAAAGAAAACATTTCAACACTTGGTTTAATTCATGAAATTGTAGAACTATTGAAACAAATATTATCCTAAATATAGCTATAAAACTTCAACTTGAGTAGTTTTGTCTCAAAGTTAAACTTGGGTAGTTTTGTCTGATCCGTTGACTTTTAATTTCTATTTCGTTTCTACCACTTTTTGGGATGTTTCTTTTATTTCAAGATTTGTCTTTTCCCTTCTATCTATCTAGTTAGAGATACAGTGCAGAATAGGCTCTTCGAGCCACACTACCAGTAATGCACTGATTTAACCCCAGCCTAAACACCAGGCAATTTACAATGACCAATAAACTAGTACTGACCAGAAACTTTTGATGGCTCTGGGCCTTTACTCACTAAAATTCCGAAGAATGAAGGGTGACCTCATTAAAACCTATCAAAAGTTGAAAGGCCTCAATAGAGTAGGTGTAGAGAGGCAGGAAAGTCTTAAGAACTGAGGACACAGCCTCAGAATAGAAGGGCATCCTTTTAGAACAGAGATGAGGAGGCATTTCTTTAGGCAGAAAGTGGCACATCTGTGTTGCCACAAGCGGCTATGGAGGCCAAGTCATTGGGTATATTTAAGGCAGAGGTTGATAGATTCTTAATTAGTCAGGGCATGAATGGATACAGGGAGAAGGCAAGAGATTGGGGCAAAGAAGGAAAATGGATCAGCCATAATGAAATAGCGGAGCAGACTTGATGGGCCAAATGGACTATTGCTCCTATATCTTATGGTCTCATACATGTAATCCTTTTGTCTAAACCGATGAACTGGGAGGAAACCAGAGCACCCGGAAAAAGACCATGCAATCCACAGGGAGAACATACAGAGACTCCTGACAGAGGGCACCAGGATTGAACTCTGTCTCTGATGCCATGAGCTGTAATAGTGTTGCGCTAACCGCTACACAATGTGGCGCCCGTTCTAAAAGGTCAACTGGAGACACTGGAAGCTTAGCTTCCTAGTAAACTTTCTACTTACAGCCTTCATTGAGGAAATACGCCACAATTTTGCAATAAAACTATTAAAATAACTGATACTGTTCTTTACAGCTCACTTATCACAATGCAATAAAATAGCTTCATTATTTTAGGCAATCTCTATCAGTTGATAAAAATTTAAGGCGTATTTTATTATGCTAAAAATTTATCTCATCTTAATAATGGCATTTCTACATGTCAAAGAGCGTAAGGACAGTGTTCTCAAGTTCAGAAAAGTAGTTTATATGCTTTTTGTATCTGGATCAGAATCGGGTATAATATTACTGGCTTATGTCGTGAAGTTTGTTAACTTTGCGGCAGCAGTATAATACAATGCTTGATAAATATAGAAAACTATTACAGTAAATATACATCTATATATGTATATGTCTTTTCCTGTTGTCTGATTTCATCAACATGTGATAGTTATGGCAAATAAGAGGAAAAAAGTTATTACCCCTCAACCATCAGGTTCTTGAACCAAAGGGGTTAAGCACTCAATTTCACTTGCCCCATCATTGAAATGTTCTCACAACCAATGGACACACTTTCAATGACTCTTCATCTCATGCTCTCGATATTTATTTACTATTATTACTTCGTTTGTTTTTTTCCTCTCTTTTTGTATTTGTACAGTTTGTTGTTTTTTTGCACACTGGCTGTCCTCTCTATTGGGTGGGGTCTTTCACTGATTCTTTTATGGTTATTAGATTTATTGAGTATGCCCAGAAGAAAATGAATCTTAGAATTGTGCATGGTGACATAAAATAAATTTATTTCACAGCACATTAGCGTAGCAGTTAGCACAACACTTTACAGTACTGGCGACCAGGTTCAATTCCTGCTGCTGTCTGTAAGGAGTGAATAGACAATCACTGGTTCTAATTGATGACTGCTCAAATGTTTTTACAAACAGATGAATTTAATTGTTCTAATCTTGTCAGAGCAATGAAGAAACATGAGCATCAATTCTAGGTATTCCTTGATCAGCCGCCGTTTCTAGTAAAATCAAAAAATGCCAATGCTTCAAAGTGTAAACATAGGTTCATATGAGTGAAAGGGTTATGTATGAGGAGTGTTTGATACTCTGGGCCTGTACTTGCTGGGGTTTAGAAGAATGAGGCCAGGATCTCATTGAAATCTATCAAATGTTGAAAGGCATAGATCGAGTGGATGTGGAGAAGATGTTTGTTTGTGGGGGGGGAGGGAGTCTAGGACCAGAGGGCATAGCCTCAGAATTGGGGGGGGGGTGTCCATTTAGAACAGAGATGAGGAGGCATTTCTTTACCTAGAGGGTGGTGAATCTGTGGAATTCATTGCCACAGGTGGATGTGGGGGCCAAGTTATTGGATATATTTAAGGTAGGGGTTGATAGATTCTTGATTAGTCAGGGTGTCAAAGATTATGGTGAGAAGGCAGGAGAATGGGGCTGAGAAGGGTAATAAATCAGCCATGATAGGATGGCAGAACAGACTTGATATACTGGATGGCCTAAATCTGCTTCTCTGTCTTATGGTCTTAGGGTAATAAAGAACACACTGTTGACAAACCTGACTGTCTAAAAGTTCTAGTATCAGGTACCAGACACTTCTTGTAGGCCTATGTTTGGAAGATGTTATTTCACCAGTGAGTTAATTTGTTGTTAACTTTTTAAGTAAAATATCGACAAGGAATCTATGATGTCACTGCTAGATGGTGAACTTATTTAAGGTAGCTTAATGTAGCTCAGCTGACTCAGCTGCACTTTATTGAGCCATTTTACAATGAGATTGCAGCAATTTCCTTGGTAGAAATCCAGACTTTCTGGAAAGATTAACTTGTTTATGTATGGCTGCTTAATGGTCGATATTTGATAGAAATATTGCTCACATGACATTATAACAGGGCGTTGCACTTGGATAGCATATCCTTGATCACCCATTGTAAAAACCTCAGTGTAATAAACTAATATATCATATTGGTCATCAATTTATAGATAGTCCAATGCATTTTTACTGTACAGAGTAAGCCTCGGGTTCAGTATTTAAAATTTTAAAGCCTAAAAACTCAAGCCTTCAGGATTTCTCATGGAGGGATCAGAAGTGGAGAGAGTGAACAATTCAAGTTCCTGGGTATTAATATCTCTGAGGACCTAACCTGGTCCCAACATATTGATGCAGCTATAAAGAAGGCAAAACAGCAGCTACTTTTTGTTAGGAATTTGAGGAAATTTGGTATGTCACCTAAAACACTCGCAAATTTCTACAAATATATCATGGAGAGCATTCTAACTGGCTGCAGCTCCAGCTGGTGTGAGGGGGTGTGAGGGCTACCACACAGGATCGAAGTAAGTTGCAGAGAGTTGTAAACTTAGCACTAGCCTCTGTAGTATCCAAGATGCCTTCAAGGAGCAGTGCCTCAAAAAGGTGGCATACATCATTAAGGATCCCACTACCCAGGACAGGCCCTCTTATCATTGTTACCATTGGAAAGGAGGTACAGGAGCCTGAAGAGAGACGCTCAAAAATTCAGGAACAGCTTCTTCCCCTCTGCCATCTGATTTCTGAATCCACATTGAACCCATGAACACTACTTCACTACTTTTTTATTTCTGTTTTTGCACTACTTATTTAATTTGACTATTTAATATACACATATATACTTACTGTAATTCAGTTTTTTTCTGTATTATGTATTGCATTGTACTGCTGCAGTAAACTTCATGACATGTGTTGGTGATATTAAACCTGATTCTGATTTACATTATCAAAATGTGATGTTCTGTACATGTGAAATGCTGTGTTGGGAATTTACTGAGAAAAAGAAATTGCCACAGTGCTCAATCACTTCATTATCCCTGAGACCTGACATGGCCATTCTGTCAGAAACTTCAAAGCAGGTGGTCATGGTAAAATTGACAGTTCCTTGGGAAGACCCAGCTGAGGAGGTGTTTGAGTGTCAGAAAGCCAAGTACCAGGAGCTGGTACATGTACCAGAGACAGGGTGGAGGGCACTATGCCAGCCTACAGAGCTGGGGTGTTGAGGTTTTGCTGGCTGCTTGCTATGCTATTTCCTTGGTATTACGGAGGCTGCAAAGAAAAGAGCCATCAGGACCATCACAGGAGCTGCTGAGCGAGCCTTCAGGTGGCTATGGATCAAGGGGTGTGACCCGTGGACCGATGCTGCTGGGACACAAGCCAAAGCCTGATCAACCCCGGCTGGGTCACCTGGGCGAGTGTTTGATATTGAAAGATCCAAAACACCCAGTGACCCCAGGTTACATCACTGATGAGGTGTCCCAGCGCATCCTGGGATGTATTTCAACATCTATGCAATATAGAATTTTAGTGCCTTACTAATCGCAGTATAATTTAGATGGAGGGTGCTAAACTGTAAATTAGGAAATATAAAATTGGCAAAAGGGAAGACCAAGATTTTAAAGTAATATTTGAATGTACTGAAAGTGAGAGAAACTAGATTTGGCAGTAATTTTCAATCTCGAATTAGTTAGCTACTAGACAAAACAAATTACAAGGGTGTAAAGAAAGCAGTCAAGTAAAATGTTCTTTCAGTGAGCTGTCAGACACACAAAAGGGCCAAATAGTATCTTTCTATTCTATATGCTTTATTGATTATTACTGAATATGTACCAATCCATAGCTGGTTATGAACAGAATCAGAATCAAATTTAATAGCACCAGCATATGTCATGAAATTTGTTGTCTTTGCGGTAGCAATGCAATGGATAATAATAGAAAAAAGACTGAATTACAGTAAGTATATACATATATATTAAATAGTTAAATTAAACAAGTAGTGCAAAATAGGAACAAAAAAGTAGTAGATAGTGTTCATTGTATCAATGTCTATTTAGAAATTGGATGGCAGAGGGGAAGAAGCTGTTCCTGAATCATTCAGTGTGTGTCTAGAGGGTTCTGTACCTTCTTCCTGATAGTAGCAATGAGAAGAGGCCATCCTGGGTGATGGGGGTCCTTAATGATGGATGCCACCTTTATGAGGCATCGCTCCTTGAAGATGTCCTGGTTACTAGGGAAGTTAGTGCCCATGATAGAGCTGAGTAAGTTTACAACTCTCTGCAGCTTATTTCGATCCTGTGCTGTACCTCCACATACCAGATAGTGATGCAGCCAATGACACAGTAGTCTGCTAAATTTTGCTTTCTTTTACTCATAAGGTTTGCTGTTTATAAATAAAATACTCGTCTCTGCAAATTTGCCCTTGGCTTGCCATCAAAAACCTTTATCCTGATTGTAGAAGCTGAATTTTTATTTTTATCTTATTGAGATATAGCACAGAATAGGCCTTTTGGCCCTTCAAGCCGCGCTGTCCAGCATTCCCCTGATTTAACCCTAGCCTAATCATAGGACAATTAATAATGAGCAATTAATTTAATAACCGGTACTTCTTTGGGCTGTGGGAAGAAACCAGAGCACCGGAGAAAGCCCACGTGGTCATGAGGAGAACATACAGACTCCTTACAGGCAGCGGTGGGAAATTAGTCCTGGTCACTGATACTGTAAAGCGTTATGCTAGCCACTACGTTACCGTGGTGCCACTAGTTCATTACGCTCATTGCAATGATCATAATAGCCCCCTGTAAAGACCAACTTACCCAAAAATTTATGGTTTTTTTTTACACGTTCTTCTAATACAAAGTCTTGGTTACTCACTTGTTCTTGTACATTGTCATTTCTGTCAAAGCAATAAGATTTCATTACCTCTACTTTTCCACGTTTAGCCCTTACCTATTAATGGAGTTACTGTTGCGCTCATTTATTGTCCTCTTGATTCTGCTTTTATTACTAACATTTCCACTGGAAGTATCAACAATCTTGATCTAAGTTTCTGACTTTTCTAACTTTTGTTTAAAACCTCTCGGAAATGAATAGCTTCTTTCAGGATTACCTGGTCTGTTCTATTCCCACCAGCCGCCCCTATATGGTTCTTTCCCATGCAACTGCAGTGGATGCAACACTTGCCTTTTCACCTCTTTCCTTACTACAATTCAGGGTCCCAAACAGTCTTTTGAGGTCAAGGCAATTCACTTGCACTTTTTCCAATTTAGTGTACTTCATTCTGTGTTCATAAGATGGTCTCCTAAAATCAAATGCACACCAGATGTTTGCTTTGCAGAACAGCTACGTTCAGTCTGCAGTGGTATCCCTAAGCTTCCAGCTACCTGCTGCTATGATTCCCGATACCCCATCTCAATCCTATCCTAACTTTATGGTCTATGCCCTTCTCTGCCGTTACAATGAGGCCCAATGCAAGCTTGAGGATCCCATCTGCATCCCATGTTCTGTCTGGGCATGTTTTAACCTTCTGGAATTCCACTCTGTATCAATCATCCAAATGTAATATTGGATCACCTGTTTTTGTTCCCCTTTTTTCCCTCTGGAAGTGGAACTTATGTGCAACCTGATTTGTCAGGCCTGTCTTGTTCTGCATTGCACAACCCATATATTCTTTTGTCTATGCTCTCACTCTGTACCTGCCCCATCTACTAATCAAAGTTCAAAGTAAAATTTGAATTGAATTGACTTTATCTCTTACATCCTTCACATACACAAGTAAAAATCTTAACGTCACGTCTCCGTCTAAATGTGCAATGTGCAATCTGCAATCATAGTAATTTATAATAAATAGAACAGTCAATATAACATAGAAATAGACTCAAATCAGCGCGAGTTAATCAGTCTGATGGCCTGGTGGAAGAAGCTGTCCCGGAGCCTGTTAGTCCTGGCTTTTATGCTGCGATATCATTTCCCAGATAGTAATAGGTTGTGGTTGGGGTGACTTGGGTCTCCATTGATCCTATGGGCCCTTTTCTCACACCTGTCTTTGTAAATGTTCTGAATCATGGGAAGTTCATAACTACAGATGTGCTGGGCTGTCCGCACTACTCTCTGCAGAATCCTGCGATTAAGGGAGATACAGTTCCCATACCAGGCAGTGATACAGCCAGTCAGGATGCTCTCAATTGTGCCCTTGTAGAACGTTCGTAGGATCTGGGGGCCCATACCAAACTTCCTCAACCATCTGAGGTGAAAGATGCGCTGTTGTGCCTTTTTCGCCACACAGCTGGTGTGTACAGACCATGTGAGGTCCTCAGTGATGTGGATGCCGAGAAACTTAAAGCTGTTTACCCTCTGAACCCCAGATCCATTGATGTCAATAGGGGTTAGCTCATCTCCATTCCTCCTGTAATCCACAACCAGCTCCTTTGTTTTTTGCGACATTGAGGGAGAGGTTGTTTTCTTGATACCATTGTGTCAGAGAGATGACCTCTTCCCTGTAGGCCACCTCATTATTGTTTGAGATTAGATCAATCAATGTAATATCATCAGCAAATTTAATTAACAGATTAAAACTGTGGTGGGTGACAGAGAATAAAGGAAGGGACTTAGTACACAGCCCTGAGGGGCTCCTGTGTTGAGAGTCAGAGGGGTTAAGGTGAGGGAGCCCACTCTTTCCACCTGTCAGCGATCTGACAGGAAGTCCAGGATCCAGCTACACAGGCAGGGTCAAGGCCAAGGTCTTTGAGCTTCCTGTCGAGCCTGGATGGAATTATGGTGTTTTTTTCTGTATTTATCATTACACTGCTGTGAGATATGTTAACAAATCTCACAATATATGCCGGTGATATTAAACCTGATTCTGATTCTGATTCCGATTCCTGATTTTCCTGATTCTATTTTTTAATGCTGCGTTGGATCTGGAGTAGCAAGCATTTCATTTTCCTTTACACCCATGTACTGAAGAATGACAATAGACAATCTTCAGTCTTCTGTCTGTATAATATTTGATAATGTCTTTGTAGATCTTTGCTACCTCTTGTACTATGACTTTGTGTTTCTTACATGAGTACTTTCAGAATCAGGTTTAATATCACAGGCATATGTCATGAAATTTATTGTTCTTGTGGCAGCAGTACAATGCAGTACATGTTAATATAGGAAAAAACTGAAATACAGTAACTAATATGTATATAAAATAGTTAAATAAGAAGTGACAAGAAGAAAAAAAGTAATAAAAAATAGTGAGGTAGTGTTCATGGGTTCAATGTCCATACAGAAATCAGATGTCAGAGGGTAAGAAGCCACTCTTAAAACATTGAGCCTTCAGGTTACTGCACCTCCTTCCTGATGGTAACAGTCAGAAGAGGGCATGACCTAAGTGGTGAGGGTCTGTAATGAAGGCTGCCTGTATCATGTTCTATTTTAAGTTTCATTAATAACATTTTGGTACAATGTTGATGAATTCTGAAATATTTTGCACGTTTGGGTTTTCTGAGTACTTTGGAACATGATTAGACCATAGGATATAGGAGCAGAATTAGGCCATTGAGTCTACACCACCATTTTATCATGGCTAATCCGTTTTTCCTCTCAGCCCCAATCTCCTGCCTTCTCCCTGTGTCCCTTCATGTACTGACTAATTGAGAAGCTATCAACCTCTGCCTTAAATACACCCAATGACTTGGCCTTCACAGCCGCCTGTGGCAATGAACTCCACAGATTCACCACTCTCTAGCTAAAGAAATTCCTCCTCATATTCATTCTAAATGGATGTCCCTCTATTCTAAGGCTGTGTCCTCTGGTCTTAGACTCCTCCATCATAGAAAACGTACTCTCCACATCCACTGTATCGAGGCCTTTCAGCTTTTGCTAGGTTTCAATGAGGTCACCCCTCATTCTTCTGAATTCCAGTGAGTACGGGCCCAGAGCCATCAAACGCTCCTCATCTGACAAGCCTTTCAATCCTGGAATCATTTCTGTGAATCTCCTTTGAACCCTCGTTTCTTAGATAAGGGACCCAAAACTGCTCACAATACTCAAGTGAGGCCTCACCAAGTGCCTTATAAAGCCCAATGTTACACCTTTGCTTTTATATTCCAGATTTTTTTCTTTGGCCAAATACCGCATTTAACATGGTAGCCTTCATTGGACCATGTTTCTTGTTAGATTTTGTGCCTATAAAAGATGTAAATGATATTTCTCTAAATATTAACCATATTTATTATTGTACTTTCTAATGTAATTTCCCTTTTAACATGATTGAATAACTAGTTAATCTTACTCAACCCAAACTTGTAACTAGGATCCTGCGATCTAGTTCAAAGCATAAATTAAGTTCATAATCTGTTGATGAACTCACTGAAACCAAACAGAATCGAGTGATGTCAGGGTAATTTATGAACTTGGAGGATAAGTGAATAAGAGGCTGGACTCTTTTGAACTTTCTCTAAGTGTACAACCTTATGTGAAACATATTGCAGTGTTTCCTTCCACTAAGGGTGCTCTGTATATTCAAGTTGTTATTGTTCCTTGTATTACATAAATAGCACTAGAATCAGAATCAGATTTAATATCATAATATATCATGTCGTGAAATTTGTTGATTTTGTAGCAGCAATAAATGCAATACATGATGATAGAAAAAAACTGTGAAGCACAGTAGGTATATATATATAAGATTATTAAATTAAGTTGTCCAAAACAGAAATTAAAAAGTAGAGTAAAAAGTAAAATAAAAAAGTGTACTGGAAATGACATCAAACAATCTTGAAACTCGAATCTTCAAGCTGCATTTCCTTTGAATAATTGGCTTTTATTTGATGGCCAGTTGATAATCACAGTTCATGATATGAAACTTTGTGATTGGCACTTTTACAGAGCTGTGCGAGATTGAAAATTGTCACAACTCCTTGGATTTAAAATTTAAGAGAAATAATTCTGTTGGATGATATATGTGGAAACACTTCTATCTTGTTTGATGTAGTTAGTGGCACTGACACTGCACATCTGGAGTATGCACAATAAAGGAAGTACAATTAATGCACACAGTAATTATGATGTCATAAAGCAAACACTTTAATAGCTGTGTGAATAGGTGGCTCTGTAGGAATTAGTAATCTAATTTGAAGGGTTTGATATAACACAGAAATAACTCCTTGTGCATATAAACTATCAATTCCAAACACAAATGATCATTTACATTAATTCAAGTCAAAGTCAAGCTTATTGTCATTTAACTAAATACATGTACACTGTCAAATGAGACGACGTTTCTCCGGACCAGTGTATAAAGCACAGTAGTACAAATAACACACAATAACTCAGGAAAGTAATAGTTAAATCTGCAAATGAATTATGCATAAGTAAACAAAGTAAAGTGCATAAATTAAATGTTGTAGGGTGCAGAACAAATTAGTCTAATCAAGTTTATTGTCGTGTGTGTGTGTATGTATGTGTGTATATATATATATATATATATACATACACACACACACACACACACACACACACACACACAATAATAGTTATATATGAGTTATATATTTAACTATTTTTATATATATATATATAAAAACACACACACACGATGACATTTCTCCAGACTAGCACAGTAACATGCATATAACACACAATAACTTAGGAAAGTAAGAATTAAATCTACAAATTAATTATGCATAAATTAAGTGCATAAATTAAATTTTAGGATACAGTCCAAATTAACTGTGACACTTCGAATGCGATGCAACAGGAAGTTTATTTATTTTTTAAATAATTTTTATTTGTATTGGGATACAGCATGGAACAGGCCCTTCCAGCCCTTCAAGCTGCACCACACAAGCCCACTGATTCAACCCTAGCCTAATCATAGGACAATTTACAATGACCAATTAACTTAACGATCTGTATGTCTTTGGATAATGGGAAGAAATCTTTGCACCCAGAAGAAACCCATGAGGTCACGGGGAGAGCGTACAAACTCTTTGCAGGCAGCAATGGGAAATGAGCCTAGGTCGTTGGTACTATAAAGTGTTGTGCTAACCACTATGCTACCGTGCCACCCAGAAGCCTAATGGCCTGAGGGAAGAAGCTGTTTCCCATCACAACTGTTCTTACCTTTATGTATTGGAGTCTCCTGCCAGATGGTAGAAAGTCAGAGAGGATGCTGGATGGATGGGTGAGATCCTTGATTATACTACGGGCCCTGCATACACAGCACTGCTGTTAGGTGTCCACGATGATGGTAGGGAGACCCCTAGGGTTCACTCAGCTGTTCTCACAGTCCTTTGTAGGGACTTCCAGTTTGGTTCTCTGCTGCTCCACCACCAGGTAGAGATGCAGCTTGTCAAGATGGCACCATTTAAGATTTGGGTGAATGATATATGCTAGGATCATCTGGTATTGATACAATAGAACTGTGGGGGCTAGGGAAATCTAATTTTTTATTTCAAGTTTATGCTTGTAAACTGATCTGAACTATGTATGATACTGGAACAGTAATGCCATTGCCCTTTTGGGCATCTTGACTGGGAGAGGACGAAAACAAAATTGATGTTCCTAATGAAGTTGCTGTCCATTTATATCTTAGTAAAATATTTGTGTGTTACTTGAAAAAGGTCAAGATTGAATTTAGCCTCCAACCTGATGGTATGAACATAGATTTCTCCAACTTTATTGATTTATTGAGGTACAGCGCAGCAGAGGTTCTTCTGGCCCTTCTGGCAAACAGCTCCCTGTTTAACCCCAGCCTAATCACAGGATAATTTACAATGACCAATCAACCTACCTACCATACATCTTTGGACCATGCTAAGTAACTGGAGCACCTGGGGGAAACCTATGTGATCATGGGGAGAACATACAAACTCCTGACAGACAGCATTTTTTTCTCCTCCCAATTCCCTCATCTTCAATTCCCCACTCTGCTCCCCCCCCCTTACTTCTCTACTCCTCATCTGCCTTTCATCTTCCCCCAGTATCCCCGCTTCTTCTCTTTCTGCTATGGTTCCCTCTCCTCTGCCATCAGATTTGTCCAGGCCTTTATCATTTCCACCTATCACCTCCCAGCTTTGAACTTCAACCCCCCTCCCCACCCACCTAGCTTCACCTCTCACCTTGTACTACTTCCCCTCCCTGGCACCCCCACCTTCTTATTCTGTTTCTTCCTCCTTCCTTTCCATTCCTGAAGAAGGGCCTCATCCTGAAACGCCGACAGTTGATTCATTTCCATAGCTACTGCCTGACCTGCTGAGTTCCAGCATCTTGTGTGTGTTGCTTTGGATTTAGCTGTTTTTTAATTTCTCTTTCAAATTGGACTTTTGGAACAAAAACCAAATATAAAAAGGTTGTAATATTGCTTCTGCCAATGCAATAATAGATAATAAATTAGGACTTGGGAACTGTGTCAGATGAGTCGGAGCTGCTTAGACAAGTCAAGACTAGCTTTATAGACATAGCAAAAGAGGGCAGAGGTAAACTGTAAAGGTCACAAATTACCACAGGCTTGCATTATTGCCACATTTAATTGTTTTAACTGATATTACTGGGGAGCCTTATCAGTTGCAGCTCTGGTGATTGTTTAGTTAAGATAAGTTCAGAAGTCGAATAAATACTGATAATACTGATGAGGTAGAGACAATTTTGAAGTTCTTTTAACATTAACCTCAGATAATTCCAGCGTGTCTGTTGATTCAAAATCCTTCTGTGGCTGAAATGTCTCAAGTATGAACTAACCCAAGTTTTTACAATTTATTTTTACTTTGACGTCACAATTGCCTTTCGAGGTGAATGTAAGCAGCTGGTGAAGTCGAGTTGTGTAGGAGTACACAAGGTATGAGCTGGAAGTCTTATACTTGTCATTTTTAAATGAATGTGTCTTGAGTGTAGTAATGTCTGTATCAAAGTGGAATAGATCGGAAAGTAAGTGGAATTTTGTTTGAGTTAAGTTTCTCGCACGATAAATCATTGGATAGCATGAAACATTCAATACCAAATCGCATGAGTGTTACAGTTCTGAGAGCATGAGATCTGTTCAGTTTTCAGACTTGACATTTTTCTATTCTGCCATTTTTATAAAGAAATGATGATGTGTGGATTAAGATCAGCCTTGATAGTAATTGAGAACGCATTTGGCATCAGCCGTGATCCACTTTAGTTGTTCTATTTGTCCAAATTGCTAATACTGAAAGCTCAGTTTAAAATGGCTTCTGTAGACTTTTGGACTTTTACAATGGAACAAGTGTAGGAAGTATTATTACACGTCAGTGTGCTGCATTGCTCTGAACGTATTTGAAGATGGAAGCCGAAAACACTCCCTGTTGCTCAAACTGTGCTGGTAATCAGAGACAGGGAGTGTCTCAAACAGTATTTATCGAATTATGAGACGAAGGAGCATGGCCCATTTTACTGACTAGTGAATGACCTATACATGAGATACACATTAACTACTCTCAAGTTTTTATGAAGTGAGGGTTCAATGTTGTTGACAATGTTGTCATCATCTTCACACAATGACTCATTTACATGAGTGTAAAATTTGGAAGCAGGATTTGGCCATCTGGCTTTCCAAGCATGCTCTGATATCTCGTATATCAGATATCAGGCTGATATGTATGCTAGTGTATAATATCAAAATCAACATGGGCATTTAAACAGGAAAAGGGTTAATGGCTCTGGGCCTGAACTCGCTGGAATTAAGAATTGAGGGGGGATCTCATTGAAACCTACCAAATATTGAAAGGCATAAATAGAGTGGACGTGGAGAGGATGTTTCCAATAATGGAAGTCTAGGACCAGAGGGTACAGCCTCAAAATACAAGGACCTTCTGTTAGAACAGAGGTGAGGAGGAATTTTTTTAGCCAGAGGATGGTGAATGTATGGAATTCATTACCTCAGACAGCTGTGGAAGCCAAGTATCAGGTACACATAAAGTGGAGGTTGATAGGTTTTTGATTAGTAAGTGTGCCAAAGGTTATGGGGAGAAGGCAGGAGAATGTAATTATGGGGGGAAATAAATCAGCTATGGTTGATTGGCAGAGCAGACACAATGAGTCGGATGGCCTAATTCTGCTCCTATGTCTTATGGTCTTGTGGTCTTATTCAGTTCCAAAGCTTTGGTCATTGTGTAGTTATATTTTCAAACAATGAGATCATACCCATTCCTTTCTGCAATGAGATCTTGCTCACTCCCTTCACTCTGTACCATTTATTCACTTTCCTTGATGCTTTTAATTTTGTTATTTTAAATTTTTCTGCTTTGACTCCTTTTGCTGTCTGACTTTGCTTTTGCTATCTATTTAATGGTTAGTGCATCAGTGATACCAATTGGGGTTCAATTCTTGTTGCTGTCTGTAAGGAGTTTGTACATTCTTCCCAAAATTATGTGGGTTTCCTCCAGGTGCGCCAGTTTCCTCACACATTCCAAACAGGTAGTGTTAGTGGGTTATGGGCCAGCTATGTTGGCACCAGAAACACTTGCAGGCTGCCTAACACAATCCTAGCTGATTTGATTTGGTGCAAGATGATCCATTTCACTATGATTCAGTGTTTTGATGTACATCACAAGATCACAAGACAATAGTCATAGTCATACTTTATTAATCCCGGGGGAAATTGGTTTTCGTGACAGTTGCACCATAAATAATTAAACAGTAATAAAACCATTAAATAGTGATATGTAAATTATGCCACTAAATGATGAAATAAGTCCAGGACCAGCCTATTAGCTCAGGGTGTTTGACCCTCCAGAGGAGGAGTTGTAAAGTTTGATGGCCACAGGCAGGAATGACTTCCTATGACGCTCTGTGTTGCATCTTGGTGGAACGAGTCTCTGGCTGAATGTACTCCTGTGCCCACCCAGTACATTATGTAGTAGATGGGAGACATTGACCAAGACGGCATATAACTTGGACAGCATCCTCTTTTCAGACACCACCGTCAGAGAGTTCAGTTCCATCTCCACAACATCACTGGCCTTACGAATGAGTTTGTTGATTCTGTTGGTGTCTGCTACCCTCAACCTGCTGCCCCAGCACACAACAGCAAACATGATCACACTGGCCACCACAAACTTGTAGAACATCCTCAGCATCGTCCGACAGATGTTAAAGGACCTCAGTCTCCTCAGGAAATAGAGACGGCTCTGACCCTTCTTGTAGACAGCCTCAGTGTTCTTAGACCAGTCCAGTTTATTGTCATTTCGTATCCCCAGGTATTTGTAATCCTCCACCATGTCCACACTGACCCCCTGGATGGAAACAGGGGTCACCGGTACCTTAGCTCTCCTCAGGTCTACCACCAGCTCCTTAGTCTTTTTCACATTAAGCTGCAGATAATTCTGCTCACACCATGTGACAAAGTTTCCTACCGTAGCCCTGTACTCAGCCTCATCTCCCTTGCTGGTGCATCCAACTATGGCAGTCATCAGACAACTTCTGAAGATGACAAGACTCTGTGTAGTAGTTGAAGTCCGAGGTGTAAATGGTGAAGAGAAAGGGAGACAAGACGGTCCCCTGTGGAGCCCCAGTGCTGCTGATCACTCTGTCGGACACACGGTGTTGCAAGCATACGTACTGTGGTCTGCCAGTCAGGTAATCGAGAATCCGTGATGCCAGGGAAACATCCACCTGCATCGCTGTCAGCTTCTCCCCCAGCAGAGCAGGGCGTGGTGTTGAACGCACTGGAGAAGTCAAAAAACACGACCCTCACAGTGCTCACTGGCTTGTCCAGGTGGGCGTAGACACGGTTCAGCAGGTAGATGATGGCATCCTCAACTCCTAGACGGGGCTGGTAGGCGAACTGGAGGGAATCTAAGTGTGGCCTGACCATAGGCCGGAGCAGCTCCAGAACAAGTCTCTCCAGGGTCTTCATGATGTGGGAGGTCAATGCCACTGGTCTGTAGTCACTGAGGCCGCTGGGGCACGGCGTCTTCGGCACAGGGACGAGGCAGGACGTCTTCCACAGCACAGGAACCCTCCGGAGCCTCAGGCTCAGGTTGAAGACATGGCGAAGTACTTCACATAGCTGAGGGGCACAGGCTTTGAGCACCCTGGTACTGACAATATCTGGTCCTGCAGCCTTGCTTGGGTTGAGACGTTTCAGCTGTCTTCTCATCTGTTCAGCTGTGAAGTCCACCGTGGTGGTTTCATGTGGGGAAGGGGTATAGTCATGAGAGCAGGGTGAGGGACTGTGAGGAGGGGTAGGAGGGTAGAGTGGATATGTGTTGGTTGGGGGCTGACAACAGGTGACTCGTGGGGGATGGGCAGGGGCCACAATGTCAAATCTGTTAAAGAACAGGTTAAGTTCGTTGGCCCTGTCCACACTGCCTTCAGCTCCTCTGTTGCTAGTTTGCCGGAACCCAGTGATGGTCCTCATCCCACTCCAGACCTCTCTCATGTTGTTCCGCTGGAGTTTCCACTCAAGCTTCCTCCTATACCTGTCTTTAGCCTCCCTGATCCTGGCTTTCAGGTCCCTCTGTATTGCCCTCAGCTCCTCCCTATTTCCATCTCTAAACGCAAACAACAAGAATTCTGCAGATGCTGGAAATTCAAGCAACATACATCAAAGTTGCTGGTGAACGCAGCAGGCCAAGCAGCATCTGTAGGAAGAGGTGCAGTCGACGTTTCAGGCCGAGACCCTTCGTCAGGACGAAGTCTCGGCCTGAAACGTCGACTGCACCTCTTCCTACAGATGCTGCTTGGCCTGCTGCGTTCACCAACAACTTTGATGTATGTTGCCCTCTTTTTAGTGTTCAGGATGTCCTTTGTTACCCATGACTTGTTATTTGAATAACAAAGGACAGTTCTTGTCAGAACATTGCCATCCACACAGAAGTTGATGTAAACAGTGGTGCACTCTGTGAGCCCATCAATATCCTCTCCATGTGGCTCAGAGTGCCTGCCAAAGTAGCAGATGTAGGCTGTTCAGCCCATCGAGTCTGTTCCACCACTCCACCTGGAGCTAAACTATTCTCCTATCTAGTTCCAATTTCCGGCTTTTTCCCCATATCCCTTGATACTCTGACTAATTAGATATCTATCAATCTCCTCCTTAAACACCTTCAATGATCGGGCCTCCACAGCTGTATGTGGCAACGAAATCCAAAATCCATAAATCCATGACCCTCTGGCTAAAAAAATTTCTCCTCATCTCTGTTTTAAATGGGTACCCTCTAACTCTAAGACTGTGGCCTCTTATCCTGGACTTACCCACCAAGGGAAACAGCCTTTTCACATCTACTCTATCCAACCCTTTCAACATTCAAATTGTTTCTATGAGATCCACTCTCATTCTTCTATACTCCAATGAATACAGTCCAAGAGCAGACAGACGCCCCTCATATGTTAGCCCCTGCATTCCAGGAGCAGGAAATGTTGAAGAAACAGAAAGGTTGCAGAGAGACCCTGCTCCTCCACCTATCTTGGTGTCATCTGCAAAGTTAGCCACAAAACCATTTAATCCATAATCGAAATCATCGATATACATTGTGAAAAGAAGTGGTCCCAACACAGACCCCTGCGGAACACCACTAGTAACCGGCAACCAATCAGAATAGGATCCCTTTATTCCCACCCTTTGCTTTCTCCTATCAGTCAATGCTCCACCCATTCCAATATCTTTCCTGTAATTCCATGGGCTCTCATCTTATTAAGCAGCCTCTTATGCGGCACCTTATCGAAGGCCTTTTGAAAATCCAAATACACAACATCCACACCCTCTCCCTTGTCAATCTTATTTGAGATTACCTCAAAAAATTCCAATAGGCTGGTGAGGCAGGATCTTCCCTTCATGAAACTATGCTGGCTTGGGCCTATCTTGTCATGCACCTCAAGGTATTTCATAACCTCGTCCTTGAGGATTGACTCCAATAACTTTCCAACTACCGATGTCAGACTAATAGGTCTGTAATTTTCTTTTTGCTGCCTCCCTCCTTTCTTACATGTGACAGATAAAGCTAGTTTTTACATAATATCTTTCTAAGCTGCTGTTCCTATTTTTCTACTTTCCTGCATTTCACTTGAGATTTTCATCCTGCTCCTAAGCTTACTCCCACCACAGTTTTTTGGGTTCTGAGATGGCTGCAGAGCCTAGATGGAATCTGCTGACTCAGCCACAGCTGGAGTAGGAAGTGTTGACAGGGTGAGTGGGTAGTTTGGGAGATGTTGCCCTCCTTAATTTATGCTGGACTTCTGTATATAGTACTGTGCAATAAGTCTTAGCACATATATGTAGCCAGGGTGCCAAAGCCTTTTGCACAGTACTGTATTTATCAACGTGGAGTGGAGAGCAAGTTTGTAAATTTGACAAGAGAAAAGGATGTTGAAAATGGTGAAGGTGGAGCGCTGCGGGACGTGTATGGGACAGGTGGCAGAGAAGGAGTGCCAGCGATGGGGTGTGTCATGGATGCAGGCACAGCTAGCCCTGTGACACCAGACAAGGTCATCTGATTCCAAACAATTGGTTTATAGATTGTTACAGTATGTGTCTCTGCTGCTTCCTGCTCCTGCCCCTCTCCCTTCCCCTTTTCTCAACCATGATTCCCCTTTCCTTTTCCCCTTCCCACTGTCACAGTCCACAGTAGAGACCCAGATCAGAATCAGGTTTATCATCACTCACGTATGTAATGGCTTCTCTGTAATGTTAACTGCTAAGGCAAATGTAATGGCTTCTCTGTAATGTTAATTGCTGAGGTAATGTTTTCTCTGTAGTAGCAATGTTTGGGTTATGACTTGGGTTATGACTAGAGATAAGGGGACTTTGGAATTCAGTGGCTATCCAATGGGAGAAATGTTATTCTTCCTTGTGTGTCTGGGAGCCGGGTTTTTTGCGGGCTTTCAGTCGAGGAGAGAGGAAGAGGAAGGACGTGTGTAGAGAGCACTGGTAGACCACTGGATGGCGTATACTGGGATCTGAGGGTCGGTGATGTTCAACGGAGATCGATGGTGGAGGAATGCCTACTGAGTGAGCTCCAACTGATACTGTGACTTTAATTTGGGCCCTTTTTTATGTTTTGTTTTGTTTATTTTCATTTAATTTTTAAATTTTTATTTATTTATTTATTTATTTCGTTTATTTGATTTCATTTATTTGTTTATTTTCATACTAACCCTGTATTCAGATTAAGATTCATAAAGTCTATCATTTAATTGCATATGGTGTACTGTCTGATATTTTGCGTTGTGGGTTTGTAATTGGGGGTACATTACATAGCATCCACACAAACGTGAATACCCAGTTTGGCGGGGCTGAAAGCTGATTCCCCTGGACGAACGCGAGTGGGTGAGCCTGAGGGTTACACGTATGTCATGAAATTTGATATTTGTGGCAGCAGTACAGTGCAATACATAAAATTACTGCAGTACTATGCAAAGCTCTTAGGCACCCTAGTTACATATATGTGTCTAAGACTTCTGCAAGTACTATATTTCCAACATAAGAACTCCCTTTTCTCAGAGCCATTTTGTGTGTTTCTTTTCCATTTGGAATATTTAAGAGACAGATTCCCAGAGCTCGTGAGGATGTTACTCTTTCTCATGGAGAATTTGAGATCATCCTTGATTCTTCTTCTCTCCTCCACCTGGTAATTTCTTGCCATGAAGTAGCTTGGAATAGAGTGTTCGTCTCAGGAGACTCGTGTTGTGTATAAACAATGTGCTTTACCCATTGAAGACAATTGAATGTTACTTGGGCTTCAGTGCTAATGCTGTTGGTCTGGAACAAACTGATGTTGGTTCAATCATTTTTCCAATGCATTTGTGAAGCCTGAGTTCTTCTCAGCAGTCTTTCCTTTATGGCTGAAAAATGCGCACACTGTGGATTCCGTCCATCTAGTGCAGGGTTCCCAACCTTTTTTTTTGGCCATGGACCATTACCATTAAGCAAGGATAAGAAAATCTGCAGATGCTGGAAGTCCAAAGCAACAGACACAAAATGCTGGGGAATTCAGTAGGCCTGGCCGCATCTATGGGAAAAAGTAAACAGTCAACATTTCGGGCCAAAACCCTTCACCAGGACCATTAAGTAGTCTGTGGACCCCAGGTTGGGAACCCGTGATCTGGAGGCACCATGGATTTCATCTTCCCCAGATATCAACTTGAGAAATTCAGAAATCACTTTACCCACTGTTACTTACTCACTTTCGGCCTATTACATCGTTGACGTTTAGGGCAGCAATGAAGGTCCTCCATCCCTAGTGGTGTTCAGGGCTTCCTTCATCATGTCAATAGTTTCCCCTTGGTTTTCACTACTGTCAGCCTTGCAAGTCCCAGGTGTAGACTCAGGAATACCATCGCACACAGAGATAGAAGGGTTCTTCATTGCCGTTTCTAGAACAATTTTATTTTTGGACCAGCCAGGGTTGTTAACACTGAATTGAACCCCTGAATCTGGATCAGTGAACCACTATTAGTTTGGCCTCTACCATTTGACTTGTTTGGCATGGGTGACCCTACCAAGAGCCAAAGTATAAAGCCCTGACTCCAGCCAACTTAGCTCTCTGGGTCATTGAGGCACGCAAACTTCCAAACCACAACAAGGTTGTGGTCCTCTTGGAGGACTTCACCACTATTTATCACCTTTTTTGATGCCAGAAAATACTCTTTAGAATCAAGAAGATCTGTGGAACATCCTTTGGTATCTGATCGTTGACAGAAGTTCATTTGTATGTGCGCTTCATGAAGGCAAGCAAGTAATGGTCCTAAGCATTTGATTAATAGCAGCTGTTTAATTCTGTAATGAAATAAGAACATAGCACAGTGCTGAGCTTTCAGCCCACAATATTTTGAAGATCAATCTAAACCTTCTGCAACAATCAATTTAACCCTTCCCTCCTATACAGCCAGAACCCTTCATTTTTCTTGCATCCTTGTGCCTATCCAAGAGTCTTTTAAATGTCCCTTTTGTATTAGTCTCTACCACCATCCCCAGCAGTACATTCCAGGCACTCAGCTCTCTTTGTATAAGACCAAATCTACATCAAATATCTCCCCTAAACTTTCCTACACTCACTTTAAATTGATGTCTTCTAGTATTGGCCATTGCCACCCTGAGAAAAAGGTCCTGGCTCTCCACTCTATCTATGCCTCTCATAATCCTATGCACGTCTGTCAAGCTGTCATCCTCTGTGGCTCCAAAGATTGAACAATTCCTCCTTGAAGCATTCACATTTTTCATGATCTGTTGGTCTCAGAGATCAAGAAATAGGAGATTGTAAAATTGGTTAGACAGTGTATCTACTGCTTTTAGCACTTGTAGTAATTTCTACATTTTGCTTGTCAGTTATTGTCAATATTTATTTTATTTAGAGCAAGGTTTCCAAACTTTTTAATGCAATAGACCCCTATTATAAGCAGAGGGGTCCATGGATCCCAGGTTGGGAACCCTTGATTTGGAGCTACTGCGCCGAACAGGCACCTCCAGCCCACCAAGATGTGCCGCACAGCACCCCAGTGATTTAACCCTAGCCTAATCTGAGGATAATTTACAATGACCAATTAAACTACGAACCAGTATATCTTTGGGCTGTGGGAGGAAACCGGAATGCCTGGCAAAATTCCCTGTGCACAGCGGGAAGAATGTACAAACTGTTCTTGAACCTGGTGGTATAAGTCCTGAGGCTCTTGTACCTTCTACCTGATGGTAGCAGTGAGAAAAGAGCATGGCCTGGGTGGTGAAGATCGCACTTAGCCTCTTAGTGACTTTTAGCTTGTTTTCAAGTAGTTACTACACATACTATTTTATTTTAATACACAAATAGTAGATCATGCTATAGTTTTAGAATTGGGCAAAAATTTCAAAGTCAAAGTACGTTTAAGTTGATACTTTAATCAACTTTGGGATTCATCTTATTACAGCAGCTACAAAACAAAGAATACCTGGTAGAATCCATTAAAACAAAGAACCGTCAAACACCCAATGTGCAGATAAAAAAGAAAAAAGGTGCAGACAATAAAAGTAAGCAAATAGCATTCAGAACTGAAGTTCACAAAAGTGAGTTCACACTGTGATAGTTGCAGGCCATAACCACAGTTTGGTGGTGAAGTGAGTGAACCTGGTACAGTGATGAGTTGAAGTTTATCACAGAAATAAGTAAACCAAGTGGAGCAGCAGTTTGAATCAGCCTGTGCCTCCCCTCTGGCGCTGACACCCTGTCCTTTTCAGTCTGGTTGGGCGCTTACATCATCTGCACCTTGCTCTCGGACCTGGACGCTGCCACTTTGATACACTTTCCAACCGTTGCTGCGCACCCTTAATTCAACCCATACCCAACTTTTCTAATTCGGTTCGGACCTAAAATTGATCAATCCTTGGGTCTTTACTCATTCTCAGGCCCAGGTCCGGGGCCCATCACCTTGACTCTGCATCACCTCTGCTCACCTTGCCTTGGTTCTGCTGAATTGAATTGCCTCCAAGTTTGCCCCAGGAATGGCCAAACCTAACAGTAGCATCTGCTTTACTGTTGAGTTTGTATTGTCATTACCAGCTACTAGGTTATTCTTATGCAGCTTTTAGTGCAGGCTTTCTCTCCAGTTCATAAACATTCACTATAGAAAAGGGTTAAATTTAATTTTGTCATTTACGAAGGTTTCATTCACTGCAGTAAAAGATAGGGAGTATATAGAACATAGATAGCCTACAGCGCAATACAGGCTCTTCGGCCCACAATGCTGTGCCGAACATGTACTTACTTTAGAAATTACCCAGGGTTACCCACAGCCCTCTAATTTACTAAGCTCCATGTACCTATCCAGGAGTCTCTTAAAAGACCCTATTGTATCCACCTCCACCACCGTTGCTGGCAGCCTATTCCACTCATTCAGCACTGTCTGAATAAAAAACTTACCCCTGACATCTCCTCTGTACCTACTTCCAAGCTGTGCCCTCTCGTGTTAGCCATTTCAGCCCTGGGAAAATGCCTCTGACTATACGCGATCAATGCCAGTCATCATCTTATACACCTCTATCAGGTCACCTCTCATCCTCCGCAGTTCCAAGGAGAAAAGGCCGAGTTCACTCAACCTATTCTCATAAGGCATGCTTGCCAATCCAGGCAACATCCTTGTAAATCTCCTCTGCACTTTTGACCAGAACTGAGCACAGTACTCCAAGTGGGGTCCTATATAGCTGTAACATTACCTCTTGGCTCTTAAACTCAATCCCACAGTTGATGAAGGCCAATACACCGTATGCCGCCTTAACCACAGTCAACTTGTGCAGCAGCTTTGAGTGTCCTATGGACTCGGACCCCAAGATCTCTCTGATCCTCCACACTTCCAAGATTCTTACCATTAATACTATATTCTGCCTATTTGATCTACCAAAATGAACCATCTCGCACTTATCTGGGTTGAACTCCATCTGCCACTTCTCAGCCAGTTTTGCATCCTATCGATGTCCCGTTGTAACTTCTGACAGCCCTCCACACTGTCCACAACACCTCCAACCTTCGTGTCATCAGCAAATTTACTAACCCATCCCTCCACTTCTTCATCCAAGTCATTTATAAAAATCACAAAGATAAGGGGTCCCAGAACAGATCCCTGAGGCACACCACTGGTCACCATATTTAGAGACAGTCTTTCAAATAAAGTCTTTAGAAACCGGTTATGGCTAATAGTCATTTTGATGGGAGTAATTGGAAGGAATCTGTAAAATAAACGATTATTTTAAATTGTGGTGGGGGTGCGAGGGAGAACCATGGGAGGAGGAGAGAGGAGTGACCCTTTCTTCAGGACCTGCACTCATCCATCTGACAATCACAGCCATGAAATAAATGATGTGCAAGCTTCAGCCAGATTTTGTATGTTGTAGCTACCTAAAATGAACAAGGTTTGCTTTTGATTTGCTTCCTGCTTACACTGGGCAACAAAGATTTTGCAGATTTTGGGTTGCTGATCATGAAAATCACTGTGAAATTTCCCTTTTGTGCACCATTTTAAAAAATCGCCTATATTTGTTATTTCAGTTCATAAATTCAAGTCAGAACAACTGATGCCAAGGTTATGGAAGGCATATTTGTCAGTCAACAAATCAGACAGACCATCAATGACAGGCAATTCAGATAACTTGTAGTGGGACCAGAGAAAATCGCATGGAAGGCATTCAAGGATATTGTTGAAAATTTTCTTGGCAATTACAGAGCACCAAACTGTGTGCAGCTGCTTCAAGCACACAAAACCATGAAGTACAACCTGTCACTAAAGGGTCATTTTCTGCATTCCCCTTTAGACTTCTTCCCTGTAAATCTTGGCGCTGTCAGTGACAAGCCATCTCTGATGGTCTTCCATCTCTGGCAGTCACTATGTCAGTAGCTTCTTCTTAGTCTTCATTACTATCAGTCATGCAAGTCCTACATGGAGACACAGGAATACCGTCACACACAGATAGAAGGATTCTTCATTGCTATTTCTGTAACAGTTTTGTTTGACCAGTCAGGGTTTTTAGCTGTAGGCTGAACCCCTGAACTTGCATGACCAGAGGGCCACTCTTAGTCTGTCCTCTACCCTTTGACCTGTTTGGCATGGGTGATGCTGCCAAGAGCCAAAGCATAAAGCCCCGACTCTGGTCAATATAGCTCTCCATGTCATTGGGGCATGCAAGCCTCCAAACCCTACAACAAGGTGTGGTCCTCTTGGAGGTTTCATAACCTAATCCTGTTGTTAATGGGAGCTGGAGGCAGAACCAAAGCTCACAATTAAACTTTTGAAATTGCTTAAGCCAGAAACAGAAAATACCAGTTAAGTTATGCATATCAGTCTGGTGAATTCAGTCAATTTTTCTTATCCTGTGCAAATTACAGTTTTGTGTTGACTTCCTCCTGTCAAGGAACCTGTGGTAACCTTAGGCATTCTTTTGGATCAGGATGATGTGTTTCTTCTCCATTTCCATGCGTTTGAAGTGACTGATGAGGCCACTGCGGCACTTGAGGTAGGACCAGTGGTGCTTGATAGGGTTGTTGGGAAGATAGATCACTAATTCTGCTGTTTTCTATTGGCATCCTTGCGTTTCTGATGAATGGACTCCAGGTTCACAGTGATACCCTGAATGATATTCTCCCTTTTGAGCAGCTGCAAGTCAGAGATTCTGTGGAGATAAACTACATTTTTTCAAGGATGTTTTGATTACATCCTTCAGCTGTTTCTTGAATGCATCTGGTAATTTTTCAGATTTAAGATTAGCTTTCTTTGTCACGTGTACATTGAAATATTGAAATATGCAGTGAAATGCATCGTTTGTGTTAAGGATATACTGGGGGCAACCCACAAGTGTGCCACACTTCCGGCACTGACATAGCATGCCTACAACTTATTAAACTTTAACTCATATATCTTTGGAATGTGGGAATATACTAGAGCACCCAGAGGAATCCCAGGCAGTCATGGGAGAACATACAGTCTCCTTACAGACAGTGGTGGGCATCGAACCCTTGGTCTTCAGTGGCATTACAGTCGATCATTCCCTCACTAATGGTATCCTGTTGGGGACAGAAGAAGAAGTACAAGCTAGAAGGTGATTGGTGAAGCTAGGTGGGTAGAGGAGGGGAGAGATGAAGTAAGAAGCTGGGAGGTGATAGGTGGGCAAGGTAAAGGGCTGGGAAAGAACGAATTTAATAGGAGAGGAGTGTGGACCACGGGAGAAAGGGAAGGGAGGGTGTTGCCAGGGGGAGGTGATAGGCGGAAGTGTTGCTGGATGTAAATCCTGGCACTCTCTACTCATCAGCATGGTGGGATTACCTTCACCAAAAGCATTGCAGTTGTTCAACATGTCTCACCACCATCTTCTCAAGGGTAGTTAGGAATGAACCATGAATAGTAATCAGAATCAGAATCACCACCATATGTCGTGAAATTTGTTGACTTTGTAGCAGCAGTACAATGCAATGCATAATAATAGGAAAAACTGTGAATTTAGGGTTAGGGTTACATATATTGCATAGTTAAATAAGCAGCACGAAAAATGGAAATAAAAAAAGTCATGAGGTAATATTCATAGGTTCAATGTCTATTCAGAATTCTGATGGCGGAGAGGAAGAAGCTGTTCCTGAATTATTGAATGTGTGCCTTCAGGCTCCTGTACCTCCCCCCTGATGGTAGCAATGAGAAGGAGGCATGTCCTGGGTGATGGATGTCCCTTATGATGCTGCCTTTCTGAGGCATCACTCCTTGAAGATGTCCTTGATACTATGGAGAATGGTGCCCATGATGGAGCTAACTAATTTTACAACTTTCTGCAGCTTACTTTGATCCTGTGTAGTAGCCCCCCCGCCCCCACCAAATGGTGATACAGTCAGTCAGAATGTTCTCCATGGTACATCTGTAGAAATTTGAGTATTTTAGGTGACATACCATATCTTATTAAACTTCTTGCTAACAGTGCTCAGAAATAAATGAGAAAAGAAAATCTATCCTACCTTTATTATAGATATCATCTGTCTATCAACCTGAATACTTAAGCATTTTCAGTTTCTGTGTCAAATTATTTGAATGACAGGATCTGCTTTTGCGCTTTGCTCATGTTCTTTTGAACTGCCTTGGGTTATTTTTTTTACACATCAAAGGTGCTTTATATATGGAAGGGGTTAAATAAACTGACTGGATGTTTACCTTTCAATTGCACTCACTTTAAATAAAGGCATATGGCTGCAATTTTGAACAAAGGTAGCGATATCTTGTTTTATTTTGTTTTTAATCTTGAAAAGGCATTATGTTGCAGCTTTAGGCTTTTTATGTGTAATTCTACGGGTGTTTGAACTAGAAGCAAAATATTGTAAGCCTGCAGCAGATCAATTGCACTATGGGAAAGATAAACGTAGAATAGATACAAGTGAATGGCCATTTATCAGATTTACTTAAGTAGAGAAGTGCAGAATTTTGGTAGGCAAGGTACCGTGGAGGAGGGAATAGGAAGCCTTTTGTAATACTACTAATAATAGGACAATCCATAATAATCATCCAGATATAATAATACAGGATAAACCAGCAAGAACAACTTATTTAATAGATAGACCCATCCCAAACACACACATAGAAATCAGTCAGGGGAAAACACCGAAATATGCTGAATTAAAAGAGGAAATAGAAAGACTATGGAACATTGTCCCAATAGTAATATCTACTACAACTGGTGTCATCCCAAAGGCACTATACATTAGCTTTAAACAATTAGGGCTACACAGCAATATTGATGTAAATATTCAGAAAGCCACAATACTAAACGTCACTAGAATAGTCTGAAAGTTCCTAGCAATTGAGAAATGAGAGTGCTTGGCTATGCCGTGCCTCAGGTTTTACCAGCTTGAGCTGAGAAAAATAATGGAATGATAATATTAATTTAATTATGACAACACACTTAAAATGGTGGAGGAAATCGGGCAGCATCCATGGAAGTGAATAAACAGTCGACGTTTCAGGTTGAGGCCCTTCTTCAGGACCGGAAAGGAAGGGCAAGGGCACCAGAATAAAAAGGTGTGTGGGGATGGCGGGGGAGGAGGATGGTGCTGGGTGAAGCCAAATGGGTGGGAAAGATAAAGGGCTAGAGATGAAGGAATCTAATAGGAAAGCAGAGTGGACTATCGGAGAAAGGGAAAGAGGAGGGTCCCAGTGGGAGAAGAGGTAAGGGGCCAGATTAGGGAAAGGAAGTAGAGGGGAGCAGGAGAGAAACTTATTTTTACCAGAAGTATTCGTGCCATCAGGTTGGAGGCTACCCCATCGTAATATAAGGTAACTCACACAAAATGCTCGAGGCCAGATTACTCACCTTTTTTTTCTCCGGTCTGCTGAAGGGTCTCAACCTGAAATATCAACTATACTCTTTTCCATAGATGCTACCTGTTATGCTGAGTTTGTTCAGCATTTCGTGTGTTTTATTTGGATTTCCAGCATCTACAGATTTTCTCTTGTTTTTAATATAAGGTGTTGTACACAGTCAATATAGTTCAAAGGGCAAATATGAAAATAAAGACAAAAGTGTTTGTTAAAAGCAAGGTTTTAAGTTGGCAGATAAAAGTGTCAGCTGAGTCTATCCCTTGTAGTTTTAGGTATTGAATTCCTCACTTCAGGAGTTGTAGTTCAAAAAAACTGACCTGCCAATTATTTTTTGAGGGAGATTGTTTAAATTTAAATTTCGTAAGGGTGATTAATAATAAATTATTAGGGCTTGAGCATTCCAACCATATTGATGGCCCAGCCCTCAGACTTGTAATTACTATAATGACCAATAATAACCCGCTTCTGGTCAGAGGTGGTCAGATCAGTGAACAAGCAATTGCTTGCCTGCTATGATGTTGATCCCTTGGGTATGCTGCTGTGCTCCTATGGAGCTTGCTTTGGTACAGCCAGAATTTAGATCAGAGCTAAATTATAGATTTATTAAGAACTTTACCCAATACATGGAATTAAAATTTTTTAAACAGTATTTGTGTAGAATAATGTGCATCAAAATCACAACCATACACTAAGGAGATAAACATGCAAAATCATCAGATTTATTCACGAGGGTTGCAGCTGTTGGATTGGGCAGTCACATAACACATAACAGAAAGAGTGAGATCTCAGTGTGGTTTTTGTGGAAATTAATAAAATTCATTTCTCAATCAGGCTTGCTGTGAATTGATGGAAAAAAATCTCCTTAATGCTTAGAAATGGTACTGAGAGCATTAGCATCTGAATACAATGCATTTAAATGATGTACTTTTACCTGCTACGTTAACATAGAAGTAATGACAATAAATAACAAACATTAGCATACAAGCATCTAAAAAATCCACTTGTCTAACAAAAACCATAAATCTGTTACTGCTACAAGCAAACCTGTCACGTTTCACTATAAATTTGGATTTGAATTTCTTACAGTACATTTTTACACATCAACTCTATCCTTAAGTCATTGGCATCACTTACAGTGTACAAAGACAGTATGGTAGGTCGCTGTCTTCAAGGGTTAGAACTATTTAAACCCTATGCTAGGAGATAATTTCTCTTTCTGTTTATAGATACTCAGAGAGGAACATAACTCATTATTGATCTATATTAGTAGAACTAAACACTACATAAGGAAGTATTTCAATAAGACTTCATGGAAATGTTCTGCCTTGACTGTTATGTTGCAAGTTTTTGTAAATAAAATGGCAGAGGCATCTTAAGTTTAAGGTAAATCATAGCAACACCTTTATTGACTTCCAAACACAAAACATAAAATGCGGTAAAGACTTCATGTAATTACGTCATCACATCAAACCAGTCTCTTAAAGTGAACCCCAACTCAATGTCAGTGGTTGTGAATTATGCCCATGGAAAACCCATTACATTACCCTACAATGTAATGAGCCGAGTATTGGATGAATACTAGTGACAGAAAGCAATACTAAAATATAGAGCAGTACAGGCTTTTCAACCCATAATATTGTGCCAACTGATGTAAGGCCACTCCACCACCAATTTAAAGCTTCTCTCCTACATAGTCCATAACCCTCCATTTTTCTTACATCCACGTGACTAAGAGTCTTTTAAATGTCCTTTTTATGTTGACCTTTGTCATCATCCCAAGCAGCGTGTTCCAGGTACCCACCACTTGAATTGACTTTATTTCTTACGTCCTTCATATACATGAGGAGCAAAAATCTTTACGTCATGTCTCTGTCTAAATGTGCAATGTGCAATCATAGTAATTTATAATAAGTAGAACAGTAGAATATAGAGTACACTCAAATCAGCGTGAGTTAATCATTCTTATGGCCTGGTGGAAGAAGCTTTCCTGGGGCTTGTTGGTCCTGGCTTTTATGCTGCGATACCATTTCCCGGATGGTAGCAGCTGGAATAGTTTGTGGTTGGGGTGACTCAGGTCCCCAATGATCCTATGGGCCCTTTTAGTCATAGTCATAGTCATACTTTATTAATCCCGGGGGAAATTGGTTTTTGTTACAGTTGCTCCATAAATAATAAATAGTAATAGAACCATAAATAGTTAAATAATAGTATGTAAAGTATGCCAGTAAATTATGAAATAAGTCCAGGACTATTGGTTCAGGATGTCTGACCCTCCAAGGAGGAGTTGTAAAGTTTGATGGCCACAGGCAGGAATGACTTCCTATGACGCTCAGTGCTGCATCTCGGTGGAATGAGTCTCTGGCTGAATGTACTCCTGTGCCCACCCCAGTACATTATGTAGTGGATGGGAGACATTGACCAAGATGGCATGCAACTTTGACAGCATCCTGTTTTCAGACACCACCGTCAGAGAGTCAAGTTCCATCCCCACAACATCACTGGCCTTACGAATGAGCTTGTTGATTCTGTTGGTGTCTGCTACCCTCAGCCTGCTGCCCCAGCACACAACAGCAAACATGATAGCACTGGCCACCACAGACTCGTAGAACATCCTCAGCATTGTCCGACAGATGATAAAGGACCTCAGTCTCCTCAGGAACTAGAGACGGCTCTGACCCTTCTTGTAGACAGCCTCAGTGTTCTTTGAGCAGTCCAGTTTATTGTCAATTCGTATCCCCAGGTATTTGTAATCCTCCACCATGTCCACACTGACCCCCTGGATGGAAACAGGGGTCACCAGTACCTTAGCTCTCCTCAGGTCTACCACCAGCTCCTTAGTCTTTTTCACATTAAGCTGCAGATAATTCTGCTCACACCATGTGACAAAGTTTCCTACCGTAGCCCTGTACTCAGCCTCATCTCCCTCGCTGATGCATCCAACTATGGCAGAGTCATCCGAAAACTTCTGAAGATGACAAGACTCTGTGCAGTAGTTGAAGTCCGAGGTGTAAATGGTGAAGAGAAAGGGAGACAAGACGGTCCCCTGTGGAGCCCCAGTGCTGCTGATCACTCTGTCGGACACACAGTGTTGCAAGCATACGTACTGTGGTCTGCCTGTCAGGTAATCAAGAATCCATGATACCAGGGAGGCATCCACCTGCATCGCTGTCAGCTTCTCCCCCAGCAGAGCAGGGCGGACGCCTGTCCTTGTAAATATCCTGAATCATGAGAAGATTACATCTACAGATGCGCTGGGCTGTCCGCACCACTCTCTGCAGAGTCCTGCGATTAAGGAAGGTACAGTTCCCATACCAGGCAGTGATACAGCCAGTATGCTCTCAATTGTGCCCCTGTAGAAAGTTCTCAGGAGTCCTTGAAGCTGAGTGATGGGATGAGTGAACATCCCAACCTGGGTGTTCAACCAGAGTGAGGAAACAACAAACTCTGCAAATTCTAAAGAAGAAACAATAATAGTAAATAAATAAGCAATAAATATTGAGAACATGAGATGAAGAGTCCTTGAAGCTGAGTCTATAAGTTGTGGGTACGTTTCAGTGATGGGATGAGTGAAGTTATACCCTTTGGTTCAAGACCCTGATGATTGATAGTTCAAGAAAGAGGTACAGGAGCCTCAGGACTCAAACCACCAGGTTCAGGAACAGTTATTACCCCCTCAACCATCAGGCTGCTGAACCAGTGGGGCTAAATACTGTCAACTTCACTTGCCCCATCATTGAAATGTTCCCACAATGGAATCGCCTTCAAGGACTCTTCACCTCAAGTTCTTGATATTTATCGCTTATTTATTTATTATTACTGTTTCTTTTTTTTTCTCTTTTGTATTTCCACAATTTGTTATCTTGTACACATCGGTTGTTTGTCTGCCCCATTGGGTGTGGTATTTCATTGATTCTATTATGGTTGTTGGATTTACTGAGTACGCCTGCAGTAAAATGAATCTCAGGTTGTTTGTATATGGTGACAAATATATACTTTGATAATAAATTTACTTTGAACTTTTGAAAATGTTTTATCTTTTCCACTATCTGTAAAACTGAAAATTTGCCATTGGTAGTAGACCTGGTAATGCATATTTACTTTGTGGCTCTTCCCTGACATACTGTTGCTTACTTGTAAATAGATTGAATGTTAGACTAAAAGTTGAGTGCATCCAAACCTCCTCCCTTGTATGCTAGCCAGTAGTAGAATCACATGTGCAATATTACCCTGCAATTCTCTTTTATAATTAGACCATGACAGCTTCTTTTTAAACAGACTTTCTCTATGAATAAACCCATCTTGGGCTTCTAGCCGGTACAGCTATCGATTTTAATGACAAACTCTGTCATCTTCATCAGGGACGATATCTGGATATCTCTGGTCTGGTGGTGTTTATACCCCCATTGTTTGTCTCTCCTGATTGGTTAGTCCTCATCCAATCAGGTTTCCCCTCTCCCACCTCATTTACAACTGAATTCTTCCCTCTTCGAAGATCTCTTTTTTCCCCTCATCTCATACCCTCCCAAATACTTCATTGTACCTGATTTGGTTCAGTTAATTTAATAGGATTTAAATAAAATTTTCTGATGATAAGAACCAGGCACAAGCAATGTAAATAATTGCACCAAGATGATACTCAAGTTGAATGAAATAAATCTAATAGATAATTTTGTTGTGATTCAGCACTTTTCAGATAGCCTTTGCAAATCCAACAACTTTACTTTTAGGTTGTTACAAGAAATTTGCCAGTGCATTGGGGCAGGTGAATTCAACAGCCTATTAAATCCAATATAAAGACAGATTTAGAATTGCTTTTTGGGAGAATTGAGGCCTGTGTCTCTTCGTACGATCTTGTTGTTCTCCCTTTGGGGCTGTTTGTCCCACTCCTGTCAGGGAGGCAGCTGGTTAGCATCCAGGCCAGCACCACCAGACTCAAAATCAGTTACGTACCCCAAGCAGTAAGGCTGATCAACACTTCCACCCACTAACCCACCCCTCCACATCCCCCAACCACCCACCACCACTACTTTATCATCTCCTGTCAGAGTCAGGCTTTGGTTTAAGCTAATATATACAGAAAGATTCCAGAAAAGGGCCAATAATCAGAATCAGGTTTATTATCACCAGCATGTGACATGAAGTTTGTTCATGAACATCATGAAGTATCCCACCCACCCTGCTCATGGACTGTTTGTCCCACTGCTTTCAGGGAGGAGGCTACATAGCATCCACACCAGGACTACCAGACTCAAAAACAGTTACTTTCCCCATGGTTGATCAATGCCTCCGCCCACTAACCCACCACACCACACCCCCCCAACCACCACTACTTTATTGTTTCTTGTCAGTCATCTAATGTACGGACACTCCTGTGCCTAGCATCACTTTATGGACATACAGTCAATCTATGTGTATAAACTATGTTATGCATTTATATTTATTTTGTTTTATTATTGTGTTCTTTTTCTAATTGAGTTTTTACTTTCTGCTGTATAGGATCTGGAGTACTAATTATTTCTTTCTCCTCTACTGGAAATTACATTAAATAATCTTGAATCTTGAATACTCTTTTCAACTATATTTTAAACATTCAGTTAAGGACCTTTTCATTTATTGATTCTCAGTAAATACCTGGAGTATTGTGTGCAGTTTTGGTCCCCTAATCTGAGGAAAGACGTCCTTGCCATAGAGGGAGTACAAAGAAGGTTCACCAGATTGATTCCTGGGATGGCAGGACTTTCATATGATGAAACATAGAAAATATAGAAAATAGGTGCAGGAGTAGGCCATTCGGCCCTTTGAGCCTGCACCGCCATTTATTATGATCATGGCTGATCATCCAACTCAGAACCCTGCACCAGCCTTCCCTCCATACCCCCTGATCCCCATAGCCACAAGGGCCATGTCTAACTCCCTCTTAAATATAGCCAATGAACTGGCCTCAACTGTTTCCTGTGGCAGAGAATTCCACAGATTCACCACTCTCTGTGTGAAGAAGTTTTTCCTAATCTCGGTCCTAAAAGGCTTCCCCTTTATCCTCAAACTGTGACCCCTCGTTCTGGACTTCCCCAACATCGGGAACAATCTTCCTGCATCTAGCCTGTCCAATCCCTTTAGGATTTTATACGTTTCAATCAGATCCCCCCTCAATCTTCTAAATTCCAACGAGTACAAGCCCAGTTCATCCAGTCTTTCTTCATATGAAAGTCCTGCCATCCCAGGAATCAATCTGGTGAACCTTCTTTGTACTCCCTCTATGGCATGGATGTCTTTCCTCAGATTAGGGGACCAAAACTGCACACAATACTCCAAGTGTGGTCTCACCAAGGCCTTGTACAACTGCAGTAGTACCTCCCTGCTCCTGTACTCGAATCCTCTCGCTATAAATGCCAGCATACCATTCGCCTTTTTCACCGCCTGCTGTACCTGCATGCCCACTTTCAATGACTGGTGTATAATGACACCCAGGTCTCGTTGCACCTCCCCTTTTCCTAATCGGCCACCATTCAGATAATAATCTGTTTTCCTATTTTTGCCACCAAAGTGGATAACTTCACATTTATCCACATTAAATTGCATCTGCCGTGAATTTGCCCACTCACCCAACCTATCCAAGTCACCCTGCATCCTCTTAGCATCCTCCTCACAGCTAACACTGCCGCCCAGCTTCGTGTCATCCGCAAACTTGGAGATGCTGCATTTAATTCCCTCATCCAAGTCATTAATATATATTGTAAACAACTGGGGTCCCAGCACTGAGCCTTGCGGTACCCCACTAGTCACTGCCTGCCATTCTGAAAAGGTCCCGCTTATTCCCACTCTTTGCTTCCTGTCTGCTAACCAATTCTCTATCCACATCAATACCTTACCCCCAATACCGTGTGCTTTAAGTTTGCACACTAATCTCCTGTGTGGGACCTTGTCAAAAGCCTTTTGAAAATCCAAATATACCACATCCACTGGTTCTCCCCTATCCACTCTACTAGTTACATCCTCAAAAAATTCTATGAGATTCGTCAGACATGATTTTCCTTTCACAAATCCATGCTGACTTTGTCCGATGATTTCACTGCTTTCCAAATGTGCTGTTATCACATCTTTGATAACTGACTCCAGCAGTTTCCCCACCACTGACGTTAGGCTAACCGGTCTATAATTTCCCGGTTTTTCTCTCCCTCCTTTTTTAAAAAGTGGGGTTACATTAGCCACCCTCCAATCCTCAGGAACTAGCCCAGAATCTAACGAGTTTTGAAAAATCATCACTAATGCATCCACTATTTCTTGGGCTACTTCCTTAAGCACTCTGGGATGCAGACCATCTGGCCCTGGGGATTTATCTGCCTTTAATCCCTTCAATTTACCTAACACCACTTCCCTACTAACATGTATTTCGCTCAGTTCCTCCATCTCACTGGACCCTCTGTCCCCTACTATTTCTGGAAGATTATTTATGTCCTCCTTAGTGAAGACAGAACCAAAGTAATTATTCAATTGGTCTGCCATGTCCTTGCTCCCCATAATCAATTCACCTGTTTCTGTCTGTAGGGGACCTACATTTGTCTTTACCAGTCTTTTCCTTTTTACATATCTATAAAAGCTTTTACAGTCAGTTTTTATGTTCCCTGCCAGTTTTCTCTCATAATCTTTTTTCCCCTTCCTAATTAAGCCCTTTGCCCTCCTCTGCTGAACTCTGAATTTCTCCCAGTCCTCAGGTGAGCCACTTTTTCTGGCTAATTTGTATGCTTCTTCTTTGGAATTGATACTATCCCTAATTTCTCTTGTCAGCCACGGGTGCACTACCTTCCTTGATTTATTCTTTTGCCAAACTGGGATGAACAATTGTTGTAGTTCATCCATGCAATCCTTAAATGCTTGCCATTGCATATCCACTATCAATCCTTTAAGTGTCATTTGCCAGTCTATCTTAGACTGGATGAACTAGGCTTATACTCGTTGGAATTTAGAAGATTGAGGGGGGATCTTATTGAAACATATAAAATCCTAAAGGGATTGGACAGGCTAGATGCAGGAAGATTGTTCCCGATGTTGGGGAAGTCCAGAACGAGGGATCACAGTTTGAGGATAAAGGGGAAGCCTTTTAGGACCGAGATTAGGAAAAACTTCTTCACACAGAGAGTGGTGAATCTGTGGAATTCTCTGCCACAGGAAACATCTGAGGCCAGTTCATTGGCTATATTTAAGAGGGAGTTAGATATGGCCCTTGTGGCTAAAGGGATCGGGGGTATGGAGGGAAGGCTGGTACAGGGTTCTGAGTTGAATGATCAGCCATGATCATACTGGATGGCGGTGCCGGCTCGAAGGGCCGAATGGCCTACTCCTGCACCTATTTTCTATGTTTCTATGTAAAACTGAAATGAAAGAAATAAAGTAAAGTAAATGTTTTATCAAAGTACATATATGTCACTATGTACAACCCTGAGATTTGTTTTCCTGCGGGCATTCTCAGCAAATCTATAAGCAGTAAATAGCCCTGGTGTGGCCACTCAAACAGAGAAAACTAGGATAAGGCTATTACTATCTACTGTTAAAGTTTGTCTGTGCCCGAGATGACGAACCTTTGTCATGGTAAACAAAAGTGCCAAGACCAAGCCACCTGTGTTTACCTGAGAGACAGCCAATGAAAACAAGTGAAACATGAAAGCAGAGATCACTCAAACACGAGGAAATCTGCAGATGCTGGAAATTCAAGCAACACACACAAAATGCTGGTAGAACACAGCAGGCCAGGCAGCATCTATAGGAAGAGGTACAGTCGATGTTTCGGGCCGAGACCCTTCATCAGGACTAACTGAAAGAAGAGATAGTAAGAGATTTGAAAGGGGGGGGAGGGGGAGATCTGAAATGATAGGAGAAGACAGGAGGGGGAGGGATGGAGCTAAGAGCTGGAAAGTTGATTGGCAAAAGGGATACAAGGCTGGACAAGGGAGAGGATCATGGGACAGGAGGAGAGGAGCACCAGAGGAAGATGGAGAGCAGGCAAGGAGTTATAGCAGAGATCACTGATGTTTTTCAAGCATTAACCTGTAAATTAACATAAAAATGCTGGAGTTTTGTTTAGGAATAAGGACCATTACTGAATCCGGAGAACCTGAGTTACAAGGAAAGAATGAATAGGTTAGGACTGTATTCCTTGGAATGTAGAAGATTGAGAGGAGATTTGATAGAGGCATACAAAACAATGAGGGATACAGATAGGATAAATGCAAACAGGCTTTTTTTCCTACTGAAGTTGGCTGGGCTACAACCCAAGGTTATGGGTCAAAGGTAGAAGGTGAAAAGTTTAAGGGGAACATAAGGAGAAACTTCATTCAGGGGATCATGGGAGTGTGGAAGAGTTGGCAGCACAAGTGTGCATGTGAGCTCAATTTCAACGTTTAAGAGAAGTTTGGATAGGAACCTGGATGGTAGGGGTATGGGGGGGGCACTAAGGTCCCGTTTCAGGTCAATGGGAGTCGGCAGTTTAAATATTCAGCATGGACCAGATGGGCCAAAGAGTCTGTTTCTGTGCTGTACTTTTCTATGACTCTAATATATGAAGTTGAACATGATCGTTGTGAATTTCCATGCTTACAGGGAATTAAACACACGTTAGCATTTGGTGATCTGGAAAGTTTTGTCCATTACCATTTTGATGGACTGCACTTCTCTTTCTGTTGATCGTTACTGTGTTCTGCTGAAAAAGGATTTCAAATTAAGTAGGCTGCCAGATTTCTGATCTTTGAACAAAACCATTAGTTCGATTGGCATTCAGCTGGTACTTGAGATGTTGACAGTTGCAAGTCAATATTCTGATTTTTGTATTAATTTGCCTTCCTCAGTAAGCACCTTAGTCCACCTTGCAACTTCATGCCAAAAGAACGTAATGAGTAAAAATTCCTTAAACCACTCCTGAGAACTTTAGCAACGCTTATTCAATCATTCAGGAACAGCTTCACCCTACCAGCAGGTTAATGCGCTTCATTTGACTTTTTCCTAGTCACGATGACGGATTTTCAACATGAAACGTCAGTTCTATTTCCCCTCCTACAGATTCAGTATGGCCGGCATTTCCTGTTTCTTGTTTATACTGGTGACCTTATGTGCACCCTCCCCAAAACCAAGAAGTTGATTCTGAATGACAAAACACCCCATTTTGTGTCATAAAGAGTGTTTAGAGAGAGAGAGTCGTGTAGGATTTTTTTTCTCTTAAGCCCTTCATTAAGAAAAGCCATAACAATAGAATCAACTTTTGGTGCAAAGATAAAACATTAGTTTGCCAGTGTGAGATGCTTTTTTCAGAAGTCCAGGATATATACTCAGTGGGCATCTGTTCAGTAATGCAATAATCTACTCAGCCACTCATGTGGCAGCAACTCAGTGCATAAAACCATGCAGACATGGTTAAGAGGTTCATTTGTTGTTCACACCAAATGAATGGGGAGGAAATGTGATCTAAATGACTTTGATCATTTGGGATCAACTGCTAATCTCCTGGGATTTTCACATACAACAGTGACTTTGACTGTGGAATGATTGTTGGTGCCAGAAAGTGATGTTGTAAGTATTTCAGAAACTGCTGATTTCCTGGGATTTTCACATTCAACAGTCTCTGGTGCAAAACATGAAAAACATCCAGAGAGCGACAGTTCTGTGGATGAAAATGCCTTTAATGGAAGTGATCAGAGGAGAATGGCCAGACTAGTTCAAACTGACAGGAAGGTGACAGTAAATCAAATAATCATGCATTATAACAGTGGTGTGAGGAAGAACATCTCTGAATGCACAGCACGTCAAACCTTGAAGTAGATGGGCTGCAGCAGCAGAACACTGCTCCATACCTAATAAAGTGGCCATCGAGTATAAAACCAGAGTTTATTATTTATTTTGGAAAATTATTTAGCACTTTGTTATTACTCTTTATCTAAACCATTGGAAGTTTCAATAAATTGTTGATTTGTTAAGTTCTAAGTATTTCATGTGAAGTTAATGGAGTTGAAATTTTGTTAAATCAGCTGCAGCCTTGTGCAAACAGCTAAGAGATAAACCAGAAGGCAACTTGCAAAGCTTGCCAGCTATATAATGGATTGTAGATGCTTAATTACATTTGCCTGTTTGAGACACTACTTAGTGGTGTTGCTAACTGAGTGGTTTACTGATTTTATTACCTGGTTTTATTGCTGTTCTATAATATCATTGACAAATTAGCCCTGATAAAGTCTTGATCTGCTAAATTTTAAGTTGATCCTGGATGTTATAATTGAATCACACAGGTGGAAGATTGATGCATGTCTGAACAGCACACACATGAGCCAAGTTGGTAGTGTCGTTTTAGATGAGTAGATGTTATTTTAGTAATGTCATTCTCTACTGCCCAAATTTATGTCAGAATTAAAGTCACAAACCCATTAAACTATAACATGACAGTGTATATACTTCCATCTAAAGAAAAGATCAGCTGTGAGAAACAAGCCTTTTCATTGCCCTCTTTCAATCAGCATTAACTGCATCTGTCACTTAGTCTCTCTTGGTTGTCTCCCATTACAAACATTTCTTTGTTTTCTACTCACCTACCCTTCTCTGGGGAAAACAAGTTAAAGATCAAGTTCAAGTTTAACTGTCATTCACCCACATATGAATACAGCTAAATGAAACAATGTTCCTTATGGGGCCGAGTTGCAAAACATAGTACCAACAGTCATAGAGAGCTCAAGGCACATTTAAGATAGCAGCAAACATGTAGTCACACAAAATGATATAATATAGCCCAGGTCCTGAGTGTCATGCCCTGTAGACTGATGATGCATGGATGTTGTTGACAAGAATAAATAGTCCGCAGATGAATGTAATCCAGCTTGTCTTCCACTGAGTGAACACCTGAGGCAAACACTGATGGGAGAGGCAGCCCCCAATCCAGCATGGCTCCCATGACACACCACCTCAAGAATCTCATTTCCTGGGCAACTAGAACAGGTGACCACCTGCAGCATGAAGCCTAACCACCAGTGCCTTTACTTCCTGAGAAAGCTAAAGAAATTTGGCCTATTCCCTAAAACCCTCACTAATTTTTATAGATGCACCATAGAAAGCATTCTTCTAGGGTGCATCACAACCTGGTATGGAAGTTGTCCCGTCCAAGACCGGAAGAAGCTGCAGAAGATCGTGAACACAGCGCAGCACATCGCGTAAACCAATCTTCTGTCCTTGGACTCACTTTACACCGCATGCTGTCAGAGCAATGTTGCCAGGATAATCAAGGACACGACCCACCCAGCCAACACACTTTTCGTCCCTCTTCCCTCCGGGAGAAGGCTCAGGAGCTTGAAGACTCGTACGGCCAGATTTGGGAACAGCTTCTTTCCAACTGTGATAAGACTGCTGAAGGGATCCTGACCCAGATCTGGGCCGCACCCTCCAAATATCCAGACCTGCCTTTTGGTTTTTTTGCACTACCTTACTTTCCATTTTCTATTTTCTAATTATGATTTATAATTTAAATTTTTAATATTTACTATCGATTTGTACTCCAGGGAGCGCGAAGCACAGAATCAAATATCGCTGTGATGATTGTACGCTCTAGTATCAATTGTTTGGCGACAATAAAGTATAATCTGCGCTACAACTGAGGACACATGGTTTCCCTGCCATCTCGCCAATAAACTAGTGAACCAGAGTTGCAGTTTTAATGTCTATAATTTTTCTGAAGCATTAGTGCTGTTTCTGCCCCAGACAGATGCTATTTTTATCTTCAGTTTGTTATAGATTTAATGCTTTGAATAATTGAGAAAACTTTGATTTTTGTTGGCCTTTGGGCTGATGGGAAGCTAATACCAAATCCCAGTTAATACTTGATCCTTCAATCAATTAGGATTTTTGAGGATAGAAAATGGACTTTAGGTTTGTATGTCCTTTTACGTAGTCTGTTTTATTTGTATATTGATTTTGCTAGCTATAAAATTGATTGTTGGGAATACACCATGTTCCTTATACAACTCATTCGCTGATAAGAGTCATGATGGAGTTGAAGTACTTACAAACAGCTCTGCTTTCTGATATTAGCCCTTGGATTGCACATTCTGAAGATTGGGCAATGCAAGTCAATAATTATAAATCATATTCTGGAATTCATAAAAAAACAAGAGATGCTGCAGATGCTGGAAATTCAGAGTAATGCACCCAAAATGCTGGAGCAAGGGTTCCCAAACTTTTTATGCTGTGGACCAATACCATTAAGTAAGAGGTCCGTGGACCCCCATGTTGGGAACCCCTGTGCTGGAGGAACTCAGCAGCTCAGGCAGCATCTATGGAGAGGAATAAACAGTCGACGTTTCAGGCTGTCTAGAATTCGAACCTGGACCCAACATATTGATGCAGCTACAAAGAAGGCATGATGGTGGCTATATTTCATTAAGAGTATGAGGTGATTTTGTATGTCACCAAAAAAACACACTCTAATTTCTACAGGTCTACCATGGAGAGCTTTCTAACTGGCTGCATCACTGTCTGGTATGGGCGGAGGGGTTTACTGCTCAGGATTCAAGTAAGCTGCAGAGAGTTGTAAACTTAGTCAGCTCCATCATGGGCACTAGCTTTTGTAGTAAACACAAAATACTCTGCAGATGCTGGGGTCAAAGCAACACTCACAACACACTGGAGGAACTCAACAGGTCGGGCAGCATCTGTGGAAACGATCAGTGAACGTTTCGGGCCAGAACCCTTCATCAAAACTGAAGAGGGAAGGGGCAGAGGCCCTATAAAGAAGGTGGGGGGAGAGTGGGAAGGAGAAGGCTGGTAGGTGCCAGGTGAAAAACCAGTAAGGGGAAAGATAAAAGGGTGGGGGAGGGGAAGCAGGGAGGGGATAGGGAGGAAAGGTGAAGAAGGAATAGGGGAAAGCACAATGGGTAGTAGAAGGAGGCTCTGCCCCTTCCCTCTTCAGTCCTGATGAAGGGTTCCGGCCTGAAATGTTGACTGATCATTTCCACGGATGCTGCCCAACCTGCTGAGTTTCTCCAGCATGTTGTGAGTGTAGCTTTTGTAGTATCCAGGAGCAATGCCTCCGTAGTATCCAGGATCTTCGAGGAACGATGCTTCAAAAAGGTGGTGTCCATCATTAAGGAGCCCCGTCCCCTAGGTCACACCTTGTTCTCATTGCTACCTCAAGAAGGAGGTACAGAAACCTGAAGGCACACTCAATGATTCAGGAAGAGCTTCTTCCCCTCTGCCATCCAATTTCTGAATGGACATTGAACCCATGAACTTTACCTCACTACTTTTTTATAAACATTTGAAGTTTCGGGCCAAAACCTTTCATCAGTCCAAAAGCAAGTTCAGGAAAGTGGCATATTAAAATAGTGCAGCAGGCTTGTAGGGCCTGGTGTCCTACTCCTGCCCCTTTCTTCTTTTGCCTTCACATGTAAGAGCTTGCCCATGACAGGTGGGCTGGAGGAGAATGTCTTCTCTCAAAGGCTTGTGCATGTTTGCAATTCCTTATCCAGAATCATTGGAGGGAGAATCATTGAGATTATTCAAGGCTGACAGAACTTTTGATCTACCTGAGAATCAATGATTGCAGCCATGATTTTATAGAATGGTGGAGTAACTATGAGAGACCATAAGGAGATCTGATTGCTTGGTGTGAACTCTGTGCTAAATATCAAGCAATTTATCTATCTATCTATTTATTTCTGGAGATGCAGTGTAGAATAGGCCCCCCTTCAAGCCATACCACCTAGCAATCCCCGGATTTAATCTGAGCCTAATCATGGGTCAATTCACAATGACCAATTAATCTACCAACCAGTATATTTTTAGACTATGGGAGGAAAGCAGAGCACCAACGTGGTCGTGGGGAGAACGTACAAACTCTTTACAAGCAACTGTATAGAGTTTACTTTCTGTAAGGAGTCTATCAGTTTATAACAACCAAAATTAATGTGCTTGTATTCTCATGTTTTCCAGAGGAATACTGGATAGTTAATTGAGTAGATACCATATGATGTCACTGAAGCAATTCATTTTTAGCTAGTGAATTCTTAACAATTTGTTTCATGAACTACCCAGTTTAAACTTTTTTTCTGTAATTTTGGATCCTCCAGTTAAATTGACTTTGACCTCTCAAGTCAAAGATCAAAGTATATTAATTATCAATGTATGATGCAGTTCTGTAAAACCCTGGTTAGGCCACACTTGGAGTACTGTCTCCAGTTCTGGTCGCCTCACTATAGGAAGGATGTGGAAGCATTGGAAGGGGTACAGAGGAGATTTACAGGATACTGCCTGGTTTAGACAGTATGCATTATGATCAAAGATTAAGGGAGCTAGGGCTTTACTCTTTGGAGAGAAGGAGGATGAGAGGAGACCTGATAGAGGTATGCAAGATATTAAGAGGAATAGATAGAGTGGATAGCCAGCGCCTCTTCCCTCAGACATCACTGCTCAATACAAGGGGACATGGCTTTAAGGTAAGGAGTGGGAAGTTCAAGGGGGATATTAGAGGAAGGTTTTTTACTCAGAGAGTGGTTGGTGCATGGAATACACTGCCTGAGTCAGTGGTGGAGGCAGATACACTAGTGAAATTTAAGAGACTACTAGACAGGTATATGGAGGAATTTAAGGTGGGGGGTTATATGGGAGGCAGGGTTTGAGGGTCAGCACAACAATGTGGGCTGAAGGGCCTGTACTGTGCTGTACTATTCTATGTTCTAGGTTCTATGTATGTATACATCCTTGAGAATACACAGAGAGAAAAAAAATTGTGCAAATCATGAAAGTAAGCAAATAGCATCCAGAACTGAAGTTTTATGAAAGACATGAAGCCAGTCATCTCTGCAGCAGGAACAGACCATGGGCTCAGTACATCGCAGAGCCAAGTAAATGTCACAAGACCACAGAAGCAAAGCCAAGCATTACTGCAGCCGGACCAGGTCACAGCCTCAGTTCATTGCAGAGCCGAGTAAATGTTGAGGACAGTGGCAAGAACCTCACCTCTGGTCCTGACAACCTGACCATTTCAATCTGGCCCAGTACTTAAATCGTTCAAACATTGGGTCATTCCTCACTCTGGGACTGTGCTGGGCTTTGGACATTGCCGCCATGATTTGACTCGTACCTGACCTTTCCAATTCAGCCTGGCACTCAAATCGATCAGATATTCCACCTCTGCCATGCCTCACCTTCTCCTTACATCTTCCAGAAGGACATTAACAAAAAAAACTCTCAGAGAATATTGTTTATGTAATATTAAAATCTGCACTGCACCGTTACCACCGTTTCTGTAGTCTGCCTTAATTGGCGTGCTCAAATGTAATATGCTTGAGAGATTTCCCATTCTTTGTCTACAAGTAATGGTAAAAAGTTTAGTTCCCTTATTGTTAACTTGTCAGGCATTGCAAATTCAGCACAGACCAGGAATGGAATCTTTGACCTTGCTTTGGTTTGTAGGGAGTCTGTAAGGAAATCGGCTGGTAGGTTGTTCCAAGCATCTTGGAGAATTTGCCAGAGTTCTTCAGCAGACCTTGGCTGTTTTGCTTGCTTCTGTCTCTCCAGGCAGCCTCAATGATGTTGAGATCAGGGCTGTGTGGAGACCATATAAAAAATCTAGGGTGCCTAAGACTTTTGTACAGTACTGTATTTACACTTCAGTTCATTATATTGTGCACTATTTTGTGAAATGTGCTGAAGCTTTGTACGCAAACATGAGGAAATCTGCAGATGCTGGAAATTCAAGCAACACACAGAAAATGCTGGTGGAACGCAGCAGGCCAGGCAGCATCTATAGGAAGAGGTACAGTCGACATTGCGGGCCGAGACTCTTCTTCAGGATTTCAAATCTCTTACTATCGCTTCTTTCAGTTAGTCCTGACAAAACGGCCTGAAACGTCGACTGTACCTCTTCCTATAGATGCTGTCTGGCCTGCTGCATTCCACCAGCATTTTGTGTGTGAAGCTTTGTACAGTTCTTTCATCTTATATTTTTTAATATAGAGTACAGCAAAAGGCAGTAGGTGTGGAGTCAAGCTGCAAGCTGGGATCTCTGCACAAAAAAACAAGATTCCTTCTTATTCCATTCAACAGATGCAACCATTCCAAAGCGCTGTGTTATTAAACACCAGTAATCTGGGAGCTGATGTTCCTACACTGACACTGTTAAGTCGCAACAATAATATTATTGTTATGCTTGCATAAGTTATAAAGGCTATCCCTATCTTAATAGTATATAAAGAAAATGCAGAGAACTTCTAATCACATACTAAACAAAATTCTATGGTTGCCTCGCACAGGGGTACAATCTTTTTTATGCCATGGGCCAATACTGTTAAAACAAGGGGTCCGTGGATCCCAGGTTGGGAACCCCTGGCCTAGCAGTCTGTGCCGCTTAAGCAGTATTTTCTAGGTACTGGATGGAAACAGCTGTTTGTCATGTTGATCCTCAGTTGATGATTCAAAAAAGTTAAAAGTAAATTTATTATCAAAATACATGTATATCACTGTATACAGCCGTTAGGTTCATTTTCTTGCAGGCTTACTCAATAAATCCAATAAAATTGCAGCAACAAGGTGACCACCAGTGTGCAAAAGACAACAAATTGTGCAAATACAAAAAGAAAAATGAGGCTTGTGCTGTGGTAGAGAGGAGCTGGTTTGGTGGGGGTGGTCATATGTAAGACCAATAAATTTGAATATTGGGTAATAAAAGTTTAAGTCAATTAGTTTGGACAGTTGATGGGGGGGGTTGGGGGGGTGGGGTGAGTCAGCCCGTCAATATGGATAGTTTGAGGGATGCGGAGATCGGTTGAAGTAATGTGGTCCAAGCTTCCCTCCAGTGGGCCAAAATGGGAGTTACAGCTGGAAATGCAACCTCTGGTATATTGTTGATGCAAAAATAGTGTCAAGGGTACATATGTGTCTTGTCTTAGGAAATGCCCAGCTGAATATCAGGGGTGAAAGCCATTGATATTGCACTTTGCTATAATGTAAAGCTGCATCTTCACATGCATCAAGAAATGTGAGTTGACAAATTGCACTTATTTATTTAGATCTTACCCATAAATTCTGCAAAATTGTTTTTGCATATCTCTAATTTTTTGGGTATTCATTTGTGAATGCTGTGAGGGGAGTTCTGTTCACTGTAATATGTGAGTTGTCTGTAATTTTAAGACCATAAGACTATTGAGTTGGTTGATTTATTTTCACTTTCAACCTCATTCTCTTGACTTTTCCCTGTAACCTTGGACAATGACTAATCAAGAAACTATCACTGTCAGCTTTAAATATACCCAATGATTTGGCCTCCACAACCGTATGTGGCAACGAATTCCACAGATTCAGTACCCTTTAACTAAAGAAATTCCTCCTCATCTCTGTTATAAAGAAATATCATATTATTTTGATGCTGGCCCTGTGGTCCTAGTGTCTACCACTATAGGAAACATTCTCTCCCAAGTCCACTTTATCTAGGCCTTTCAATATTCAGTAGATTTCAATGAGGTTCATATCCTCCCCCCCCCCACAACATTCTTCTAAACTGCAGAGCCATCAAACACTCCTCATACAGTAACCCTTTCATTCCCAGGAATTTTCTTGTGAATCTCCTCTGGACCATCTCCAATGCCTGCACATCCATCCTTTCTTTGACATGGGGCTTGTTTTTACATCCGGTCCTCTTGAAATGAATACCTCATTAAATTTTGTATGCCACAATTGAAACTTCCTTCATTCTTAGCCCTAGTGGTGCATTTTAGAACCTAATGAATTATTATATATTTTGCAAAATGTCTTTTTAAGTTTTTCCAGTCACTGTAGTTCTTTCTCCTTTAGTTATAGAATCCTCTGCCAGTGGGAACATTACTTATTCTGTGTGTACCCTTCATGAATTTAGGATTATCTGACAGACCCTGAAGGAACCCAACTCTAGATTCTCGTCTATTTCTCAGGATTGAACTCAGGTAACTACCACTTTGAGGCAAAAGCTTCACTATTTGCCCATTTCGGTATTTATTTAGAGATTATGCACTGAACAGGCCCTTCTGGCCCAATGGCTGCACCACCCAGCAACCCACCTATTTAACATTAGCCTGGAAATCATTCAGAAAATGAGTAGCTTGGTTAGGGAATAATTCAACCTAACATAAACCTAATCACAGTTTACATGACCAATTAACCTACTAACTGGTACATCTTTGGATTGGGAGAGGAAACACACACGGTTCATGGGAAGAATATAAAAACTCCTTACAAACGACCCTGTAATTGAACTCTGAACTCCAGAATGCCCAAGCTGAAATAGCTTCGCTCTAACCACTATGCTAACATGTCACATCCAAGGGTAGTTTGAAGCCTTTTACCATATTCCGCACAGTTCACTGTGCCTCTAAAAACTTAATGTCATCAGCAAATTTGGAAATTGTGCCTTGTAACCCATGTACAAATCAATAATGTATTATCAAGAAATGCACTCACTAATCCTGGTACTAATCAAGAAGAACTCTACTGTAGTCATACTTTATTGATCCCGGGGGGAAATTTCTCTAGTCCAGTCAACAATCTTTCACTATTAATCTTAGCTTTCTGTAACTTGATAGGAAGCCTGGTAAATGGCACCTTATCAAATGGGTGGGATGTTTATGAACTGCTGTGTTATTTCCAACATTTATGCTGGATTTCCATGTGCATGTACTGAATGTACTGAATATGTACTCAGTGCTATTCCATAATACTCCGCATCCAGTCTGAGTGTTCCTGGGAGTCACAGGGATACTTTATTTTATTTTATTAAGGAGGTTTCGAATCACAATTTCTATTCACTTAATAATCTCTTCTTATAGCAGAGCTTGGAATAGACATAAGCTTGGTGAAATAGTATATTTAGTTAGAGATTCTATAGTAAAACTATTTAGAAAATAGAACTGTCCTCAAGCCGGATCCATTCTGCTGACCACACATATATATTTTAGCTTTGGCCATTTTTCAGTCACAGGCCTGCACAACAAATATTAACCAACTTGGACTGAAGTTCCTGCTTTGGCAGTGTGATTACTGTGGCCTGTTACTTTCTGGTCAATGGATGGAGTGTTTAGAATGTTTTACTCTTCATAATGGAGACTCACAGAGTTTGTTTTGCTCCATGTCTTCCTATTTCATCAGGACATCTAAAAGTATTTCACAGTTAAATAATGACATTTTAATGTCTACTCAAATATGATGGCTCTTTGAAGGTCGCACAAATATTGTGAGGCAACTGTCCAGTTAATCTACTTCTGGTTCTGTTGGCTGAGATCCAAATGTTGACTCGAATTATTGAGTTTCCTGACATTCACTGAATAATTCCATGTTGTGTTTTAGGCTAGGATACACGAATCTCTATATTTGAAGAGGCATTTTTAGGTTGGAGCAGACTACTGCAAGGTGGAATTGTTGCTTGCTCTTTAAATTCCTGGGTGTTACTATTTCAGAGGATCTGTCTTGTACCCAACACATAAATGCAGTTGGGAAGAAAGCATGACAGAACCTCTACTTCCTTAGGAGCCTGCGGAAATTCGGCATGACATGCAAAACTTTGACAAACTTCTATAAATGTGTCGTGGAGAGTGTGTTGACTAGTTGCATCATGACCTGGTATGGAAACACCAATATCTTTGAAAAGAAAATCCTACAAAAGGTTGTGGATTCGGCCCAGTTCATCATGGTTAAACCACTAAGCACATCTTTGTGAAACGCTGTCGGAGGAAAGCAGCATCGGTTACAGAGAACCCCACCACCCACGTCATGCTTTTTTCTCACTGCTGCCATCAGGTAAAAGATACAAGAGCCTCAGGACTCACCACCAGGCTCAAGAACAGTTATTACCCCTCAACCATCGGGTTCTTGAACAAAAGGGGATAATTATACTCACTTGCCCCATCATTGAGATGATCTTACTTTAAGGACTATTTATCTCATTATCTCACATTCTCATTATTTATTGCTATTTATTTATATTTGCATTTGCACAGTTTGTTGTCTTCTGCACTCCGGTTGATCTTTCATTGATTGTGTTATAGTTACTATTCTATAGAACTGCTGAGTCTGTGCACAGTAAAATGAATCTCAGGGTTGTATAAGGTGACATATGTTAGCCTAATGATAAAATTTGCTTTGAACTTTGATACTGATGCACAGGGACACCTCTGCATATTCAGTGATAAGGAAGACACAGTCAAAGGCACTGTATTGACTTTCCTTCCTTGTCAATTACCCTGTCCTGCCCAGCCGCACAATGACCTACCTTAATCCCTGCTATCCCTGTCTTCCCACTATTTCTAATGTAACTTTTCCTCATCTGTTTGCATCAACCAATCATATTTTAACTCCTCCCACTCCTCATTGAACTCCAGTGGTATAGGGGTCCTGCACAGAGAAGTATAGCGTGGTCAACAGAAAATTGAAAATAGTCAGCTGACTAAATCAATAATTATTGCAATTGCAGCTTGGGCCGTTTCAGAGCTTGAACTTCTACTTTTGTATTTATTGAGGTACAGAGCAGAATACGCCCTTTGAGCCGCCCCCCCCCCACCCCCAGCAATCCCCGATTTAACCCTAGCCTAATCATGGGACAATTTCAGACCATTTAACATACCAACCAGTGCATCTTTGGATTGTGGGAGGAAACTGGAGCACCCAGAGGAGACCCACACAGTCACAGGGAGAATGTACAAACTTCTTACGGACAGCGGTGTGAATTGAACCCAGGTCACTGGTATACTGTAAAGTGTTGTACTAACCACTACACTACTGTGCTGCCCCCATCTGGCATCCTCTGTAAAGGAACATAGAAACATAGAAAATAGGTGCAAGAGTAGGCCATTCGGCCCTTCGAGCCTGCACCGCCATTCAGTATGATCTTGGCTGATCATCCAGCTCAGAACCCTGTACCTACCATCTCTCCATACCCCCTGGTCCCTTTAGCCACAAGGGCCATATCTAACTCCCTCTTAAATATAGCCAGTGAACTGGCCTCAACTGTTTCCTGTGGCAGAGAATTCCACAGATTCACCACTCCCTGTGTGAAGAAGTTTTTCCTAATCTCGGTGCTAAAAGGCTTCTCCTTTATCTTTAAACTGTGACCCCTCGTTCTGGACTTCCCGAACATCGGGAACAATCTTCCTGCATCTAGCCTGTCCAATCCCTTTAGGATTTTATACGTTTCAATAAGATCCCCCCTCAATCTTCTAAATTCCAACGAGTATAAGCCTAGCCAATCCAGTCTTTCATCATACAGAATCTCTGTATGTCCTCTCCTTGGAATGCGTGGTTTCTTCCAGCTCCTCTCACAGTCCAAAGACATACCGGGTAGGTTAATCGGTCACTGTAAATTGTCCCGCAGTTAGGCTAGGGTTAATCAAGATTGTGGGGTTGCTGGGCAGCTTGGCTTGAAGGGCCAGAAGGGCCTACTCCACACTGTTATCACTAAATAAAATAAATATCTGATATTTGGGAAATATTAGGGCATCACTGTTTTAAGTTTTCCTATATAGTCAGATTAAGTTGCAATGTGTTATCAAAAGACGATATTCTGAAGAAGGAACACCATCCTTTGTACGTGACAATATCCAACCTGTTAACATGCTGCTTCCATCATGAATCAAGCTTGATCCTGTGACTTCACAACTCGAAAGAGACATTGCAACAAGTTGAATCAAGATCAGACAAACTGAAGTGAATTTACTATGAGAATAGAAAACTGCTGGAAAGGTTCGGCAGATCAAGCAATATCTGTGGAATGAGAAGCAAAGTAGAAGTAGATCTCAGATCTATGGCCTTTTTCCACACCTGGGGAAAGGAGTGAACCTATGCTCTTTCTGATAAGTCATTAACTTGATTTACTTTTCCACAGATACTTCATCACTGTTGAGCATATAGAGCATCTTCTGCTTTTATTTCAGCTTTCCAGCATCTGCAGTTTCTTTTATTTTCATATCAGAAATTTATTGCCTCTCGTCTCTTTAAGATGAAGTATAACTGGAGGTATCTTCAGCTTTGGTGTAGATAGAACAGTACGTCACAGGAACAGGCCATTCATGTTAGCCAGACCAGCTAAAAAGCCAATCATAAACACCCAAACACTAATCCCTCCTACCCACACAATGTCCATATCTACCCTTTCCTTACATCCACACACCTGTCTGTAAACATCCCTGAAAATCCTCTAATGTATTTATCTCTGTCACCATACCAGGCAGCACATTCCAGGCACCCAGGACTCTCTGAGTAAAAAGCTTGCCCTTCACATCTCCCTTGAACCTACCCCCTCTCACATTCAATGCATGCCTTCTGGTATTAGACATTTCTACCCTGGGAAACAGATACACTCTGTCCACTCTGTCTATCTCTCTCATAATCTTATAAATCTCTATCAGATCTCCTCTCAGCCTCTGCTCGTCCAGAGAAAACAACCCAAGTTGTTTTGAACTCGGGAGCCTTCACTTCGAAGTCCAGCTGGTAGCGCAGTGACATTAGCGCCGGACTTCGGAGCAAAGGCTCCTGAGTTCGAATCCACCCCCAAGCATGCTTTCCATCTGTGCTGTGTTAAGTGTCGAGCTAGCCACTCAGCCTCGTAAAAAAACAAGGGGTTGAGTCAGGAATGTTCATATTGTGACCCGGTTAATCCGAAAGAAGACCAATCCTGACACCACATGCCAGACAAGAATGGCTGACTGTCTGGTGCGACACATTAGGAAGAAAGGAACCGAAGTTTATTCAGCCTCTCATGCCCTCTAAACCAGTCAGCATCCTCGTAAACCTCTTCTGCACCCTCTCCAAAGCCTCAACATCCTTCCTATAGTGGAGTAACCAGAACTGTACACAATACTCCAGATGTGGTTCAACCAGGGTTTTAAGACGTTGAAACTGCTTGCCTTTCCTTGGAAGATATTGTTAATCAGAATCTTTCCTGGTTTAGAAATCACTTGGTATAAAATTAAAACCCAATACATCCCCAAAATGAGCTTAGGGCCAGTTTATTTTGATAATTGACCTGAACTTGAGGCACTTACCTGGGTTCAGTTAGATTCAAATCTGATCTTGGACTCAAGGATGTGATGTTAAGGCTTTATAGAGCAGTGGTGAGGCCTCATTTGGAGTATTGTGAGCATTTTGGGCCCCTTTTTTAAGAAAGCTGTGCTGATATTGGAGAGGGTTCAAAGAAGGTTCACAAAAATGATTCAGGGATTGAAAGGCTTGTCATATGAGGAGCATTTGATGGCTCTGGGCCTCTACTCACTGGAATTCAGAAGAAAGAGTGGGGACTCTCATTGAAATGAATCAAATGTTGAAATGCCTCGATAGAGTGGATGTGGAGAGGATGTTTCCTATAGTGGGGAGTCTGACTGGAGGTAACAGCCTCAGAACAGAGGGATGTCCATTTACTCAGGAGGTGAGGAATTTCTTTAGCTAGAGAGTGGTGAATCTGTGGAATGTGCTGTCACAGGTGGCAGTGGATGCTACTTCATTGGGTATATTTAAGGCAGAAGTTGATAGATTTTTGATTAGTCAGGGCATGAAGGGATATGGGCAGAAGGCAGGAGATGGGAGCTAAGAGGGAAAATGGACCGGCCATGATGAAATGGTGGAGCAAGCTCAATACAAAATACCCAGGGCATCTTTAGGGAGCAGTGTCTCAGAATGGCAGCATCCATTATTAAGGACCTCCAGCACCCAGGGCATGCCCTTTTCACACTGTTACCATTGGGTAGGAGGTACAGAAGCCTGAAGGCACACACTCAGCAATTCAGCAACAGCTTCTTCCCAGCTGCCATCTGGTTCCTAAATGGACATTGAACCCTTGGACTACCTCATTTTTTTTAATATACAGTATTTCTGATTTTTGCAGGCTTTTAATCTATTCAATTACGTATACTGTAATTTATTTATTTACTTATTTTTTTTTCCTCTCTTCTATATTATGTATTGCATTGAACTGCTGCTGCAAAGTTAACAAATTTCACGTCACATGCCGGTGATAATAAACCTGATGCTGATTCTGATGGGCCAAATGGCCTAATTCTGCCCCTAGATATGGATAAATCTGCTCTATTTTAGAAGTTACTTACAAATTTTTTTCTGAATGCATCATGGTTTTTTGTTCATTAAGCCGTGTTTTGATTAATTGTAATAATAAATTTTCTACCCAATTTTGGTTCTGTTAAGTGATACCAACTTTCCCTTGGTAGTCCAGATGATTACAGAATTCTGAATGCACTGTGCGGTTATGTTGGCGCCACTTACTAGAATGAATTGAGCATATTTTGCAATGGGGTAGATCTAATAGAATTATTGAAAGCAACTATTTAGATATCAGGGTTATGTGGAGGGGAAAATAACATATGGGCAATTTGTTCGTTTTTCTGTCTTCTATTTATCTGCCAGTGACTGAAGGTTAGCTACACAGAATGCAAACATCTACAGTACATTACATGTCCTTTGGCCCACAATGTTGTGCTGACCATGTAACCTACTCTAGAAACTGTCTAGAATTTCCCTACTGTATAGCCCTCTATTTTTTTAAGATCCATGTACCTATCGGAGAGTCTCTTAAAATACCCTATTGTATCCACCTCTACCACCTTCGCTGGCAGTGCCCACCACTCTGTGTGAAAAGCTTACTTCTATGCCTGCTTCCAAGCACCTTAAAACTATGCCCCTCGTGTTAGCCATTTCAGCCCTGGGAGAAAGCCTCTGACTATCCACACAATCAATGCCTTTCATCATCTTATACACCTCTATCAGGTCACCTCACATTCTCCGCCGCTCCAAGCAGAAAAGGCCGTTCATCCAACCTATTCTCATTAGGCACGCTCATAAGAAATATTGTGGCTTCCCCTCTGTGTCTGATAAGCTGGCTTAGAGCAGCAGATCAGAGTTCAGAAAACTGCAGAATATTGTCTGCCACACTCCCAATTGGGTTGTTAAAAAGTGGGGTTTCCCGGTGACCACCCGTTTCAGTTCTACTTTCCATTCCCATTCTGACATATCAGTCCATGGCCTCCTCTACTGCCAGGATGAAGCCACATTTAGGTTGGAGGAGCAACACCTTGTATTCCGTCTGGATAGATTCCAGCCTGATGAAATAAACATCGATTCCTTGAACTTCTGGTGATTGCCCCTATCCCACTCCTTCACCATTCCCATTTCCCTCTCTTACCTTATCTTCTTACCTGCCCATCACCTCCGCTTGGTGCTCCTCCCCTTTCCCTTCCTTCCACGGTCTCCTGTCCTCTCCGATCAGATTTTCCTTTCTGCAGTGCTTGTACTTCCTCTTCCCTTCCCCTCAACCACTTACCCTGACTTCTTCCTTTCTAGTCCTAATGAAGGTTCTCGGCCCAAAACGTCGACTGTTTACTCTTTTCCATAGATGCTGCCTGACCTGCTCCAGTATTTATTTTGTATGTGTTGCTTAGGATTTGTTGTATTTTGCTTTTTACTAAAGGACCAATATAATGTGTCAATCTGTGAATAACAACATTTTGAACAAAGTTAAACCAACAGTATGTTTAGTATATGCCAAATCAAACTTATTTGATCTATTCAGATGAGAATTTTATAACGGGGCATGATATTGCAGTGAGAAAAGTTCCTTTGAAGTTCAGCTAAGTAATTTACCAGAAGACCGTAAATCATTGGAGCAGAATTAGGCCATTTGGCCCATTGAGTCTACTCCACCATTCAATCATGGCTGAACCTTTTACCCCCTCCTCAGCCCACTCCCCAGCCTTCTCTTGATGTACTTACACTTAAAGCGAAGACATACATCATTATGCCTTCCCCACCATTGAGCACATCTACAGGGAACACTATCATAGGAAAGCAGCATCCATCATCAAGACTGTAAGGTATAGGAGCAGAATTAGGCATTCAGCCCATCGAGTCTGCTCCGCCATTTGATCATGGCTGATCCATTTCCCTCTCAACCCCATTCTCCTGCCTTCTCCCCATACCCTCTCACACCCAACTAATCAGGAACCTATCAAACTCCACCTTAAATACACCCAGATATCTGGCTTACACAGCTGCCTTTGGCAACGGATTCCACAGATTCACCACCCTCTAGCTAAAGAAATTCCTCTTTATCACTTTTCTAATCGGACATCCCTCTATTTTTGGGCGGTGCCCTCTGGTTCTAGACTCCCCAACCAAAGAAAATATCCTCTTCACATCCCCTGTATCTGGGTCTTTCAATTTAAGTTTCAATGAGATCACCCCTCATTCTTTTAAATTTCAGTGAGTACACTCCGAGAGCCTTCAATCGATGCTCATAAGATAACCCTTTTATTCTCGGAAGCATTCTCTTGAACCTCCTCTGAGCTCTCTCGTCAGGACCCCACCACCGCAGGCCATGCTCATTTCGCACTGCTGCCAGCAGGAAGAGGGTACAGGAGTCTCAGGATCCTGGCCACCAGGTTCAGAAACAGTTATTACCCCCTCAGCCATTTGGCTTTTGAATCAGAGGGGATAACTTCAGTCATCCCATCACTGAACTTTTTCACTGAACTGGACTCACTTTCAAGGACTCTTTTTCTCATGTTCTCAATACTTATTGCTTTTTAATTTATTATTATTATTTATTTTTTCTCTTTATGTATTTGCACAGTTTGTTTTTGCAGATCGGTTGTTGTCTGCCCTGTTCTTTTATTGATTCTATTGTGTTTCTTATATTAACTGTGATTGTCCGCAAGAAAATGAATCTCAGGGTCGTATATGGTGACGTATATGTACTTCGATAATAAATTTACTTCGAACTTTAAAATGTAGACCAGAAGATAATCACGCACATATGGTGTAGTTGTGGTTACATTTTTATGCTTTAAGGAGCAGCAGTATTAGAGGTGATTGCCAGTTTGTGAGATAAGAACAATGGAAGTATAATTTTAATTGGGGATTGTTTTTTATGCATTGTTTAGGAGATGCACAGACCAAAATGCCACTCTGCAGAGGTCAGGGAGGGCAGGAAAGATTCTGACTTGCTTGCTTAGCTTGCTTTGTTATCAGAAATTTAGAATTATTAATGAAGTAATATTAGTAACTCACATGTTGCAAAACTTGATGTAGGAAGGCTTGGGACAGTAATGCCATTGCCCTTTTGTACGTCTTGACTGGCAGAGTACAAAAATAAAATTGCTGTTCCCGGTGAAGTTACTGTCCATTTACATCTTAGTAAAATATTTGTTTGTTACTTGAACAAGAACAAGATTGAATTTAACCTCCAATCTGATGGCATGAACATAGATTTCTCCAACTTTATTTATTGGAGTTGTACAAAAGATGTACAAAAATGTCAAGATGTACAAAAGGACAATGGCATTACTGTCCCAGTGTTATACATAGTTCAGATCAGTTTACAAACTTGAAATAAAAAACGAGATTTCCCTGGCCCCCACATCAAGTTATACTCAAAACAAGGCAACCAACAGATGCTGACGGTTGACGCGGAAGGTGAAATCATGTGCTACACCTGTAACTTGATCTTGTAGTCAAGCCTTCCTACGTCAAGTCTTGCGACATCTGAGTTACTATTGAGGTACAGCTCAGGAGAGTCCCTTCTGGCCCTTGTAGCCATGCCGGCTAACAACTCCCTATTTAAGCCTAGCCTAATCACAGGACAGTTTATATTGACCAATCAACCTACCAACTGATATGTCTTTGGACCATGCTAGGAAATTGGAGCACCTGGGGGGAGCCCACATTGTCATGAGATAACGTACAAACTCCTAACAGACAGCAATTTTCTTCCTTCCCATTTCCTTTTCTTCAATTCTCCACTCTGGCCCCCCCTTACCTCTTCTCTTCTCCTCACCTACCTGTCACCTTCCCTTGCTGTTCCCCCTCCTTTTCTTTCTGCTGTGGTCCCCTCTCCTCTGCTATCAGATTCCTTCTTCTCCAGCCTTTTACCATTTCCACCTGTCACCTCCCAGGTTTGAACTTCATCCCCCCTCCCCACCCACCTTGCTTCACCTCTCACCTTCTAGCTTATATTCCATCCTTCTTATTCTGAATTCTTCTTCCTCCTTCTTTTCCAGTCCTGAAGAAGGGTCTCAGTCTGAAATTCGACTGTTTATTCATTTCCATAGATGCTACCCGACCTGCTGAGTCCCTCCAGCATTTTGTGTGTGTTGCTCTGGATTTCCAGCATCTGCAGATTTTCTCATGTTTATATACTGTGTGTGTTGCTTTAGTTGACCAATATGTGATATTAAAACTTACTAATTCCAAACTCCACTGCAAGTGCACAGATAATAAAGGCAATTGCTAATTTCAAAATAAAGAGATGTAGCGACAAAGTAGTTGTCATTCTACATAAACTAATTGGGTGTCATGTATACTTATCAATACTTTGTATCTCCCTTTCTATGATAGAGGACAAACCAAAATAATAAAAATCCGGTTTAATAACTTGAACTTAATGTTTTCAAGGTCTTTCTTTTACCATGGCTGCCATCTGCTGGAAGAAGGCTATGAGTACCACTGTGAAATGATAGGGTTCAAGATTGTGCTTGGAGTATTTAATAAATAGTACTCATGATTTGTAGGTACAGTTTAATCCCTATCTTTCACTTACCCTTATTAAGTATTAAACATGGTGCATGTTAGATAATTAATATATAGGTGTATTTCTGTCAAGATAGATACTGTGGATTCCGGTTAATTGGGACACATCAGGACCAGCACATTTTGGCCCAATTAAGCGGCTGTCCTAATTAGCCAAAGTTTCATGGAAATAGTTAAAAAGGTACAAAAGAGGCAAACTGAGTAATAAATTATGTATTTAAATGAAATGCAGAACAAATTATAACACTGTATTACACTACTACAGTACTATAAAACTGTGGATTAGTTCCTAATACTTATCAATGGAGGAATTCATCGCTTGGTGTTCTTTTGACTATAAATGAACAAAGTCAGCACTGACACCTAGTGCAGGTAATGGACTGCCTTCACATAATGCTTTTGACGATTGCATCCTGCAAATCTCCATTTTCATTGTAACATTCAGGATGATTGCTGATACCTTCAAATTCTTCATAGTTTCTAACCTGTTGAAGTAGTAAAATAGTTTCATTTTCACTCCCAGCCGTTTCTGGCATCTCCAAGCCTGAATGCTTGAAACAGCAGTGAGCAAAGCAGTTCTGATTTGTCTTGCTGCTTATTTCTCGCCAACTATTTGTGACAAAATTCATTGCTTTTTGAACACAAACACATGCACTGATGCTATTTAAAGACTGTTCACTCTAAGCGTGGTCTAGTGTTAAATGGCATGTTAACATTTGAGGTAAGTTCAAAGTAATTTTGTTATCAGAGTACATATATGTCAGCACATAAAACCCTGAGATTCATTATCTGTGGGCATACTCAGTAAATCTATAGACTAGTTACTATACTAGGATCAGTGAAAGATCAACCAGAGTGCAGAAGACAACAAACTCTTCAAATGCACGAATGAGGGGGGAATGCAATAAGTCTGAAATATCCTTTACAGGGAAAAAAAAACAGAATCTTGGATATGTAAAATATACCATTATATGGGCTGATTTCCTGAAATTGTTGAATTCATGTTGAATGTGGAAGGCTGCATTGTGATACTGTTTCTTGCATTAGATTGTGCCTTATTTGATCAGAGTCGGGTAACAAAGACAGTAGGAAAAGAATGGAGTTAAAGTGACAGGAAACTAAAAGTTCAGGGTCACACTTGCAGTCTGAATAAAGGCGTCCTCCACAGTGGTCTCTCAATCTGCATTTGGTTTCTCCAGTGGAGAGATGTCAAATGTCATCTACTTAAGTGGGAAAAGCTACCAAGGAAAGAAAAATAGGTGAATGAGAGGCCTGAATAATACAAAATGTTCATTCTTCCTTCAACTAACTGGTATAACTTTGACTCGTATGGGTTGCCATGGTTACGGTCTTTATTGCAAGTGAGTGAGGATAAAAGAGAAGCTTTTTGTTATGAGGATGATCACCCTGATGAAGGAGAATGACAGGAGAGAGTAAGTAGTTGGAAAGGAAGGGGGAAGAAACCAGAATAAGAATATGGAGAGGGAGGGGAAGGAGGACAAGCTGGTAGATGATAGGTGAGATCAAATGAAGGGGAAGGTGAGTAGCTGGGGAAGGGGAATGAAGAGAGAACCTGGGAGGTAATAGGTTTCAGACCTTTACCTTTTCCCACTTATAATTCTATATGCACATGGTCTGCATCCATCCTTCCCCTGTCCACTCTAAATACCCCTGAATGCAAGAGATTCTACAGATGCTGGAAATCCAGAGCAGAAAAAAAATGCTGGAGGAACTCAGCAGGTCAAGCAGCATCAACGGAAATGAATAAACAGTCGAACTTTCAGCCAAAGCCCTTCATCAGGACTGGAAAGGAAGGGCAAAAAGGAAGTGGGGAAGAGGGAAAGGAGTACAAACTGGTAACTCTTATAGTATGTCAATGCTTTCTGCGTAATCGTGCTTGTGTTTTCAGGATATCAAAGTTGAAAGTACAAATTTATTGTCAAAGTATGTATACATTATACAACCTTGAGATTCGTTTCCTTACACGTAGCCACAAAAGAATCCATTTAAAAAAAAGACTGACAAGCATCCAATGTGCAGAGAGAAAAGCACACAAACCGTGCAAACAATAAAAGTAAGCAAATAGCAGTTAGAAAGTGAGTCCTCAGACACGAAGCTTGGAGCAGCTGGAGCAGGCCCACAGCCTCGGCCTCAGTGCAGCGAAGAGCGGAGTAAACATTGTGGAGCAGCAAGCACAACCGGCCTGACCCAACCCTCACCTCTTGTCAAAACCATTTGCACATATTAAAAAAACATCAGAGTTCAGGGGCTCTCAAAGTCAGTATCAGCACTAGATAAGGTATCTGTGCCCGAAGCTGACAATATTCTTGATTGATATCCACTCTCATTTATCTAAAGCACATCACTGGAGAAAGCTATTTTTTCAAGTCTTCTTCCACAAACCAGAGATTCCAATAACAGTCACAGTGGTAGTGGTCAGTGTTCCCTCTAAGGTGTGTGCATATGCGTGCGTGTACATCTTTTGCTTCTAGCACACAAAGGAATTTAAACTGTGCATAAAAAGTTGTCACCATCTACCTCATTGGCATGTTGAGTATATTTCACGATCGTACACAATCACATTTCCTTTTCCAGTTTCTGATATGGATGGTATTGGCAATGTGGAGTTTGCAATGATTTGTCTGCAAATTTAAAACTAGCTTATTTATCCTGTTTTTATTGAAGAAATTATTGATTCACTATGTCGAATTCCAAAGAAGCAAAGGGTGTGAAACACAAAAGACCTGCTAGTTCATTTAAAGTGGAATAGCTTAATGAAACACTAGAAACTGCTACACCAAAAACTATGAGGTCAGGAACATGCAGCTACAAGAAATATTCATATACAATACAGAAACTGATGTTACCTGCATGTATTGTCATGATGGAAAAATTGCTGGAGAATTTGCAAATGGGAAGGAGTGATATTTAGAAACTTGACTTTTTAAGATGTCATTTAGCAAGGAAATCACATATGGACGGTGTGCAAAAACTCCGGCGAGAAAATTCTTCATTACCTGCTACATAGGTTTTGTGCAGATGAACAAGAGCGAAAGCAATCAAACCCAGAGGACATCAAAGTTCTTATTGACAGTTAACAACAACTCTTACTAACTCTTCCTTCAGTTCAAATCTCTTACTAACTCTTCCTTCAGTTAGTCCTGACAAAGGGTCTCGGCCTGAAACTCTTCCAATAGATGCTGCCTGGCCTGCTGTGTTTACCAGCAACTTTGATGTGTGTTGCTCTTATTGACAGTTATTTTATTTCTTTTAAACTGGAATTGGTAGTTTATTTACTTTCGAATAGCTTCAGGTTTACTTCTACTTAAAAAGTCAGTGCGCACATGTTGTTGTCACTGGGCAAAAAAATTGCACAGCAGAAGATTTTTGCACACACTGGTGGTTACAAATTAGAGGGAATATTGTTAGTGGTTTACTTAGTGAATGTAGTTAGTGGAATCAGCGACCAGGAGCACTTGTACAGCTACAACCTGGCCATTCCTGCTGTGGCCGAACAGACTAGGGTAATCTCTCTTGGCAGTTTAGTGAATAAATTGCACTGTATGGGCTGAGAATGTCCCAAATTAAATTCTTGATTACTGATCCCAGGGGGCATAACAGTTGGAAAGTTTCAATTGGCTTAACTCTCTTGGGTGTCTCCATGAGTGATTACCTCAAAGCAGCCAAGTACGAACATTGGTTGAGACAGACTTGGACCACGGTATGAATACAAATGATATCTATACTTCTCCCAGCTTTTGGCTTCTGTGCAGAGCTGCCATTTTTGCCGTAAATGGCAGGACAGTAGGCAGCCATAGAACTAGAAGCCAGTAAAAGTTGATGTTTTGTGACAAATGAAAAATAACATGGGAAATAGTGCCACTTTCCTAATGAACTTTAACAGGTGTTGGGTTCCGTCTCTGATCCATAGCCAGAATGTGATCTATGTTTGATCTCAGAATCAGGCTTAATATCACTGGCATATGTCACAAAATTTGCTGTTTTGTGGCTGCAATATGTAATTTAAAAAAACTATAAATCACAATAAGAAGTGCATATGTAAAAAAAACTAAATAGTTCAAAAGGACAGCAAAAATATGGAGGTAGTGTTCATGGGTTCATTGTCCCTTCAGAAATCTGCTGGTGGAGGGGAAGAAGCTGTTCCTGAATCTTTGTGTGTATTCAGGCTCCTGTACCTCTTCCTTGATGGTAGCAATGAGAAGAGGGTATATCCTGGGTGATGAGGGTCCTTGATGGTGGATGGCACCTTTCTGAGGCATTGCTCCTTGAAGATGTCCTGGGTACTAGGGAGGTTAGTGCCCATGATGGAGCTGTCTGAGTTTTATAACTGCAGCTTTCTCCGATCCTGTGAATTGACCCCTCCATACCAGATGGTGATGCAGCCAGTTAGAGTGTTCTCCACGGCACATCTGTAGAAATTTTCGTGTCTTTGGTGACATACCAAATCTCCTCATACTCCTAGCTAGTCTCCCAGTTTAGTGCAGTGTGCAAAGAGGAAGTACTTGCATGTGTACGGTGCCTTTTATATCTCTTCCAGGACCTCAAAGTGCTCTACAGCAACTAAAATACTTTTGAGTTGTATTCACTTTTGTGTAGAGGTAACAGTCAATACCACACAGGAAACTTCTCTAAATAACAGGAAGATAATAACTAGACAAACAACATGTATTTCAGGAATAACTTATCTGCCTTTCATTGAAGTGATTCCAGGGGATCTTTTATATTTACTCAAGAGAAAATATTGGGTTTTAAGGATGTAACCCAAAGGATGATACATTCAATAATGCAGCACTTCCTTCATTTTTGTCTAAAACATTGACAGACTTCTATAGATGTGTTGTAGAGGGAGTATTGACTGGCTGCATCATGGCCTGGTATGGAACACCAATGCCTTTGAGCAGAAAATCCTGCAAAAGGTAGTGGCTTCAGCCAGTACATCATGGCTAAAACCCTCCCAACCATTGGACACATCTACATGAAAATACTGTTGTAGGAAAGCAGCATCCATCATCAAAGATCCTCACCAGCTAGGCCATGCTCTCTTCTCACTGCTGCCATCAGGTAGAAGGTACAAAAGCCTCAGGACTCGCACCACCAGGTTCAAGAGCAGTTATATCTACTAGACAGGTATATGGAGGAATTTAAGGTGGGGGGGTTATATGGGGGGCAGGGTTTAAGGGTTGGCACAGCATTGTGGGCCGAAGGGCCTGTACTCTGCTGTACTGTTCTATGTTCTATATCCCTCAACCATCAGGCTCTGATCAAAAGGAGATAACTACACTCAACTTGCCCCATTACTGAGAGGTTTCTCACAACCAATGATCTCACTTTAAGGACTCCTTTATCTCATTATCTCATGTTCTCATTATTTATTGCTATTTATTTATATTTGCATTTGCACTGTTTGTTGTCTTCTCCATTCCGGCTGATTTTATATTGGTCCTGTTATAGTTACTATTCTATAGATTTACTGATTATGTCCACAAGAACAAACAAAAAAAATCTGTAGATGCTGAAAATACCAAAGCAATACACACAAAATACTGGAGGACCTCAGCAGGTCAGGCAGCATCTATGGATAAGGGTAAACAGTTGACATTTTGGGCCAAGACCTACCTTTCATAAGGACCGAAGAAAAGTTTCGGCCCAAAAAGTTGACTGTTTACTCTTTTGAAAAGACGTTGCCTGGCCTGGTGAGTTCTTCCAGCATTTTACGTGTGATGCCTACAAGAAAATGAATCTCAGGGTTGTATATGGTGACATATGTACTTGGATAATAAAAATTGACTTTGAACTTTAGTGGAGTGACAGCTTAGAATTTTGTCCACAAGTATGTCCAAAAATCAATCCATTGCTCTACTATCTGACAGGCAATGTCTTGCTAAACAAACATACTCTCTAACAGTACCTGAACTTTAAATACTTCCAGATTTGTAGTATTCAGGAGAGAATGGTATCATATTGATTCAATAAAAATAAAGATATAAGGTGGTGGTGAATGTGAGGACTTACACTTTAGATATAATATGATTCAACAAGTTAAGTAATTTGAATCCTTATTTCATGGTCATCTTCTAATCAATATTTTATGAAAGAATATTTGTTTATTTATGTACTGAGATACAGCACGGAATAGGCCCTCCCGGCCCTTTGAGCCACGCCGCCCAGCAATCCCCTAATTTAATCTGAGCCTAATCGTGGGATATTTACAATGACCAAATAACCTACCAACTGGTACCTCTTTGGACTGTGGGAGGAAACTGGAGCATCCAGAGGAAACTCAAGCAGTCATGGCTGAACATACAAACTCCTTACAGGCAGCGGCGGGAATTGAAATCGGATCGTATACTGTAAAGTGTTGTGCTAGCCACTATGGTACCGTGACGCCCTTTTAACAAAGTCTTGGAATTCAATAGTATCCATCCACAATTTATAGAAAGTCTGAATTATTTTAAAGTTGTCAACCAATTAAAAGTTCAAATGAAAAATGAACTAACAAGCTTCAAATGAATCTTTTAAATGATCTCCTTTATCTGTTCTGCAATGGCTGCACTTCTCATTATTTTAATTTTTAGCTCACCTAAAGCCTGGAGTTAAGCCAGAGGATCAAACTTTAGCAATACAAAGCTTCCTGCTGGCTGTTCTCCAAAGCCATCTATAATGTCTGACATAATAAACATAACATTTGGAGTACTGTGTGTACCTTTGACAGCTGAGTCATATAATGTGTAGGAAGGAGTTCAAAACCACACTGTGTACGTGAGGGAGGTTGCCTCATGTCCATTCTTGTCTGGTTACTGATAAAAGCAAGTGATCTTTTAACTGAGGAGTCTTAAAACAGGCAACGCTTTCTTTATACTGTTAAAAATGCATGCACTTTTATGAAAATTCTTTTACGACCCTAATTTCAAAGAAGTTTGTTAATTGTTTTGTAACACAATATGACTTTGACATCTCCTGGAATTGGTAAGGCCAAGTATCAAATTTAATTGTTACAAAATGCATCATGTATGGAAAGGTTCATATCCCTTTAGAAAGTATTATTATAAACACGAGAAGGTCTACAGATGCTGTAATTCCAAAGCGAAACACACAAAATGCTGGAAGAACTCAGCAGGCAGCATCTATGGAAATTAATAAACTGTCGATGTTTCAGCCAAGACCCCTCTTCAGGACTAAGAAGGAAGGGGGAAGACACCAGAATAAAAAGGTGGGGAGGGGAAAGAGAATAGCTGGAAAGTAATAGGTGACGCCAGGTGGGTGGGAAAGATCAAGTGCTGGAGATGAAGGAATCTGATGGGAGAGGAGAGTGGACCAAAGGAGAAAGGGAAGGAGGAGGGGCACCAGGGGAAGTGATAGGTTGGTGAGAAGAGGTGTAAGGATCAGAGTGGGGAATAGAGGAGGAGAAGGGGAATTTTGTTTTACCAGATGGAGAAATCAATATTCATACCATCAGGTTGGAGGCTACCCCAGGTGGAATGTAAGGTGTTGCTCCTCCACCCTGCGGATGGCCTCATCTTGGCACAAGAGGAGGCCATGGGCCAACACATCCGAATGGGAATAGAAATCAGAATTAAAATGTTTGGCCTCTGGGAAGTTCCGCTTGTAGCAGATGGAGAAATGGTCCCCCAATTTACAATGGGTCTCACCAATAAGAAGTATAATTGTTATGCAGCTACTAAAGCCTCTGAAAACTGTAGAACAGAAATTAACTGGAGGCTTGATAATTGTAGTTCAGCTAAAAATATTTTTAAGCAAACTAAAGTAAATGGTGGATAATATCAGTTACAAATATAACGAGGAATACAGAACCACAACTGAACTATAATGGTTTCTCCCGGGGGTGAGATGTCAGCTATAATGATACCCTAATGAGCAACTGTATATGTCTGTCATATATCAGCAACCAGATAGCTCAATCTGTTCTGATTTTTGGTTTACTTCTGGAATGAACACCGGTGAAATATTATTTTTTTAAAAATGTGAAAATTCAGTAAAGCAAGCCCTGTTTTGAGCAGGAGAATTCAAAATCATTGCAGTGAAGAGGGTATCTGCTGTCAGCTAGGTGAGGGCTTGTCAGCTGGTTAATGAACATCTTGTGACTGTTGTCCTTGGGGAAAGACGTGGTTGAAGTGAGACTGACAAGAAAGGAGGGTGAGGGAAAGCAAGGCATTATAGGCCAGTTAATGTGATGACAGAAATGGATAAAATTCAAAAAGAGACATAGAAACATGAGAAAGTCTGCAGATTCTTGAAAACCAAAGCAAGAACACAAAATGCTGGAAGAACTCAGCAGGTCAGGCAGCATCAATGGGAATGACTAAACAGTTGATGTTTCGGGCAGACCCCCTTCATCAGGCTAGTTACTTAAAAAAATAGAGAAAAGAAAACAGAAAATTTGACAAACCTAGTTTTTGGCGATTAGTGCTTTTAGGTTGAATATGGGGAAACAAGTACCTTTTCAAGAGGCATCAAGTGAGCTGGCAGCTTGGTGAGCAAGGTTATCTGGTCATGAGTGAATGGCAGCAGTTAAGAGAGTGAGAACATGGGAAAGGAATGTGGGACATGTGAAAGATGGAGCAGGATGATGTGCCTGGTAGGTTAGGTCCAGAGTGAAAAAGGCAGAAAAAGTAAACAAGCTGAGACAATATCAAAATGGATTACTAATACTGGTAGAGTAATCGCTATCTGATGCTGTTCAATTCCATATGAAGTCCAGGTGCCTTCAATGTGTCCAGACAGAAGATGCACTCTTCCTCAAACACGGATTCATTGTACAGGAGGCCACAGACAAGTAGGACAGAGTGGGGTGGGGGATTTAAAGTAGCAAGTATTGGGAAGCTGTGCATCTCCCAATATGCACCTGGCTTCTCCGATGCAGAGGAAACCAGAGCACCCAGAGGAAACCCATGCATTCATGAAGAGAACATATAAAACCTTTACAGGCAGTGCCAGAATTGAATCCCGAGCTGTAATTGTGTTGCACTAACCATGATACTACTGAATTTCTTAATTTATTGAAGCACAACCTGGTACTCCAGCTGCACTGCTGTTGACAAAAAAGCCTTGCAGAGGATGGTTAGGGAGCAGAGAAGGTTATTAGGGTCTCCCTACCTTCTGTCCAAGACCTCTTTCAGAGTCGATGCCTCCAGAAGGCACGGTACATCATTAAAGACCCCTCACACCCTCTCCATGAACTGTTTGTTCTTCTGCCATCAGACAAACGTTACAGGAGCATCAAAACGAAAACCACAAGGCACAACAGCTTCCTCCCACAGGCAGACAGACTGCTAAATAGCTGCTCTGCCTGACTCTGCTTTGGACACTTTTAACTTGCACTGGACACATATAACTTGATTTTAACTGACATGTGGCTGTTGTGTTTTACTATTTATTGTTATGTTTATTATTTAGTGTTGCGTTTGTTATGTTATGATTGCACTGCTCCTGGGAAACGCTGTCTCATTCTGCCTTGCAGAGCTGATGTATGGTTAGAATAACAAAGTTTCTTGAATCTTTGAAGTTCTGAGCAGGTTTGAGGTCACCAAGACCTACTGTTTCCTCTATAATATTCCAAGCTTGTTGAAGATCATGATCAAATAAAGGAAGCTGTAGTAACCATGAAGCAGAAAGTTTGGAGGCCTGGGATCCATGGAAACTTGGCTGTATAGATTTGGAATTAGTTTGCCCACAGAAAGCAGGCGGTGGTATAAGTGGAGTATGTATACTGTCTGGAAGTCACTGACTATTGGTGTCCTGCGAGGATCTGTTCTGGAACCTCTGCTCTTTTATAAGCTTGAAACCTTTATTGATTTATTTGGTTGCTGACAATTTTACAAATCTGTAGAAAATCGGAAGCCCAAGCTTGCTTTTGTTCTATTCTACATTACTTCTAATTTTTAATTCCATCAACAGTCTTTTTGCATAGTTGAATCGTTTAATCTAGGTTCTACTACCCTGTACCTATTCTCTGTTCTCTTGGAGGATATATCCCTTCTGGCCATGGGCTCTTAATAGACAGTAAATAAAATCTGAAACTGTAAAGCGGAAGCAACATACTGGAGCAAAAAACAATCTGCTGGAGGGACTTAGTGTGTCAAACAGCATCTGTGGTTGGGGAAGTAACTATAGGTATTTCAGGTTGAAACGCTACATCTGGAGGGTTTTAACAAAAAATTCCTCTTCACCCCTCCAGTTCTGGCATCGCCAATCCCTTATATCTGCACAGGCTACACTCTGCAGATTGTGGAAGTTTAAAATAATGAAAGGGTGTGACAAGTTAAGCAGGATCCACAGAAAAATGAAGTTTGTTAACGCCCTTCCCCTCCCCCCACCTTTTTATTCTGGCATCTTCTCCCTTCCTTTCCAGTCATAATGAAGGATCTCAGTCCAAAACGTCACTTGTTTATTCCTCTCCATAGATGCTGCCTGACCTGCTGAGTTCCACCAGGATTTTGTGTGTGTTGCTCAGGATTCCCAGCATCTGTAGAATCTCTTATGTTTACCACAGTCAATGACCTTTTGTCAAACTTTAATTCTTTTTTCACAGATGCTGCTTTTGGTGAAGTCTTTGCTTTGCTCAGAATCTACTTTTGTGAGTTTGTTCAGTGGTTTGGCATGGAGACAGCTCAACATGATGTCAGGATCCTGTGAGAACGTTGCAGTCTCCCAGATGATCAAAACATATCCATGTTTGAAATACAAGCATGAATATAACATCGATATGTTGACAAATGGTATCACTGAACAACAAATTGTTGCTTCCTCAGTATTTTCTTTAGTTTATGATAGACCGCTTGAAGCTGAATACAAATATAATTGCAGACTATTTGTATCATGTAGGAATTTGGAGAATCAAGAAATCAACTTTTATTGAATATAATACATTTAATTGCATAATGGTGCTGACACTTTGCAATAGTTCAACTCAATTCAGCTAAAAATGTTTTGTTGATGATTTTCTCAGTGTCTGAGGCTTCTCGCTTAAGTGTTCAACAATAATCAGCCAGCATTGATAGATTCCAGTTGCCCGATACCATTTCTCCATGACCACAATGTCCTGGTGAAACCTTTCACCATGCTTGTCACTGACAGTGCCAAGATTTGCAGGGAAGAAGTCTAAATGGGAATACAGAAAATGAACCTTTAGTGACATGTTAGGCATCCGTTAGTCTCGTGAGACCATGGATTTGTGCCTTGGAAGGTTTCCAGGACGCAGGCCTGGGCAAGGTTGTATGGAAGACCGGCAGTTGCCCATGCTGCAAGTCTCCCCTCTCCACACCGCCGATGTTGTCCAAGGGAAGGGCATTAGGACCCATACAGCTTGGCACTGGTGTCATTGCAGAGCAATGTGTGGTTAAGTGCCTTGCTCAAGGACACAACACGCTGCCTCAGCCAAGGTTCAAACTAGCGACCTTCAGATCATTAGACGAACACCTTAACCACTTGGCCACGCGCCAACACATGGCATTTGAATAGCGATCTGAAGGTCGTGAGTTCAAGCCCCAGCCGAGGCAGTGTGTTGTGTCCTTGAGCAAGGCACTTAACCACACAGTGCTCTGCGACGACACTGGTGCCAAGCTGTATTGGCCCTTGCCCTTCCCTTGGACAACGTCGGTGTTGTGGAGAGGGGAGACTTGCAGCATGGGCAACTGCCAGTCTTCCATACAACCTTGCTCAGGCCTGCGCCCTGGTGAGTGAAGACTTTCCAGGCACAGATCCATGGTCTCATAAGACTAATGGATGCCTTTAAGTGACATCCTGCACTTCATGGTTTTGTATGATTGAAGCATGTTGTCAACCAGCTGCACTTAGTCTGGTGTCCTGTAGTTGACATGAAAATTTTCAACAACATCCTTGAATGCCCTCCATGCAATTTGCTCTGGTCCCACTAGAAGTTCTTTGGATTGTCTGTCATTGATAACCTGTCTGATTTGTGACAAACAAAAATGCCTTCCTTAATCTTGGCGTCAGTTATTTTGACTAGAATTATGAATTGAAATAACAAATACATGCAATTTTTAAAAATGGTACATGATAGGGAAATTTCATGGTGATTTTCGTGATCAGCAGTCCAAAATCTGTAAGATACTCCGAAAAATATTCAGGAAGTAAAATCTTTGTTGTCCACTGCATTTTTAGGATTTGCCATGGCTAGGTTCCCTTATTTGCTAGTAGTCTCTGACTCTCTTTCCCTTCAGCATTTTCCTGATAATTGTACGAACCTGGATACATCAATACCAGAGCGTTCATGTGAGGTTCAAGTGTAGAGTGGACATACAGATACAGAAGAAAAAATCCTTCCAGTCAATTGAACTTTAACTTCCTGATGGAAGGAAAGGACCTGTGTATTCTTTCTGAAAATTGAAGCTTGTCAATTATCAGGAATTAATTGACCATGTCAAATAAGGTCAAAATCAGAATCAGGTTTAATATCACTGGTATGTGTCGTGAAATTTGTGGTTTTGCGGCAGCAGTACATTGTAATACATATTAATAAAAACTATAAACTGCAATAAGTATATATAAAATTAATTAAATTTAAAAGGTAGTGAGGTAGTGCTCAAGATTTCATTGTCCATTCAGAAATGAGATGGCAGAGGGGAAGAAGCTGTTCCTGAAAAGTTGTGTGTGTGTCTTCAGGCTCCTGTACCTCCTTCCTGATGGTAGCAATGAGAAGAGGGCCTGTCCTGGGTGATGGGGGTCAATGATGGATTCTGGCTTCTTGAGGCATTGCCTTTTGAAGGTGTCGTCAGTGCTGGGAAAGCTAGCGCCCATGACTGAGCTGGCTGAGTTTACAACTTACTGCAATTTTTTCTGATCCTGTGTAGTGGCCCCTCCATACTAGATGGTGATGCAACCAGTTAGAATGCTCTCCATGATACATCTGTAGAAATTTAGGAGAACCTTAGGCAACATACCAAGTGTCCCGAAGCTCTGAATGAAATATATATGCTGCTGTGCCTTTGTTGTAACTGAATTGATATGTTGGGCCCAGGATGTTGATGTTGACACCCAGGAATGTGAAACTGCTCATCCTTTCTACTGCTGATCCTTCAGTGATGCGTGTTCCCTTAACTTCTCCTTTAATTTTGAAAATTATTTACAATGATGTTAGAACGTTTGTGCAGCATGTAGATTTTTCTCTATTTCTGCATAAATGTGTTCAGATCTTCACGTAAGTCCTAAAACTAGATAAAGAGAACCCAAGTAAATAACACAAAAAACATTATGGTTGTTCATTTATTTATTGAGAAAAATGATCCTGACGAAGGGTCTCGGCCTGAAACGTCGACTGCGCCTCTTCCTATAGATGCTGCTTGGCCTGCTGCGTTCACCAGCAACTTTGATGTATGTTGCTTGAATTTCCAGCATCTGCAGAATTCCTGTTGTTTACGTTTAAATTCACTACTGCGAAGCCTCTTCCGGTGATGCCTACACCGAAGAAGTTTAGATCCTCTCTTCGACGGGAGTTCAGTGAAACCATCTCTCACTGCTCCCCATCTGTAATTTCTTCGGCTCTTCAACTTTTCGACCACATTTTGACTCAGACTCGCTATCACTGCCATGTATCCTTTCTTGGAACGTGCCTCCATCGCCAACTTACTCCAGTTGGCTTTAGGATTCGTTTCCAAGCCTCTCAATTTGGACCTTCTGAGGATCCCAGGTACTCACATTTTATTGACTCTGCCTCTCGCCGCTTCTCCCGTCAAGCTCTGAAGGCGACGCTCTCCGCCATGAGGAGGTACTTGGTGTCCCTATCCCAGACCCTTCCACACCTTCGGGACACTTTCTTCGCCGTCTGTAATGGTCCTACCCGCTATTTCATCCTCCGTCGGATCCACACCTGCAATCGCCATTTTTTTGACTTTGTCATGTTAGGCAAAGATCGTAAGATCTTACATCTACGGACTCCAGAGCCTGCCGGCCCCGACGCTAGCAGGCATGAACTTTCAATTGCGGCGCCTGCCATTGATCTCGGCGGCTCCAACACCTCAGGGCATATTCAAAACCCGGACTCCAGCAACGACCATGGACACCTTCACAGCGATTACGCAACCACCAACTGCGACTCCAGCCTTGAACTCCAGGCCGGGTCTTTATGTGCTGCTGTTGTGACTCCCGTCTCCCCTTCCCCCACCACCACTCCGCAGCCCCGTCTTCCTCAGATCCCACCGTCAGCTCCTGGGCCCTCAGAGGCTCCATCTTCCTCTCACCCCAACCCTCCCCTCTCCATTGACACCCCCAGCCTCCCCCCTCCCCCCTCTGATCCCAGCTCTCATCCGTGCCGGGTCTTTACCATCCCCTCCGACCTTCAACTGTCGGAGGCAGAACGCTCTGTTCTCAGTAAGGGCCTCACGTTTGTCCCCCTTCGCCCACACCTCAGCGAATTCCGTGTTCGCCACGATGCGGAACTTTTCTTCCGCCGTCTCCGTCTCTGAGCCTACTTCTTCGGCAAGGACTCTTCCACCCCCACCGATGACCCCTTCTCCCGTCTTCAACCCTCCTCTTCTTCATGGACACCCCGCTCTGGTCTTCTGCCTGCTCTGGATCTCTTTATTGCCAACTGCCGACGGGACATCAACCGTCTCGACTTCACCGCACCTTGTCCCCATTCCAACCTCACTCCTTCGGAACGCTCTGCTCTCCACTCCCTCCGCACTAATCCTAACCTTATTATTAAACCCGCTGATAAGGGGGGTGCTGTTGTAGTCTGGCGTACTGACCTCTACCTTGCCGAGGCACAGCGACAACTCGCGGATACCTCCTCTTATTTACCCCTCGATCGTGACCCCACCAAGGAGCACCAGGCCATTGTCTCCCACACTATCAACGACTTTATCCGCTCAGGGGATCTCCCATCCACTGCTACCAACCTTATAGTTCCCACACCCCGCACTTCCCGTTTCTACCTCCTACCCAAGATCCACAAACCTGCCTGTCCTGGCCGACCTATTGTCTCAGCTTGCTCCTGCCCCACCGAACTCGTTTCTGCATACCTCGACACTGTTTTATCACCCCTTGTTCAATCCCTTCCGACCTATGTTCGTGACACTTCTCACGCTCTTAAACTTTTCGATGATTTTAAGTTCCCTGGCCCCCACCGCTTTATTTTCACCATGGATGTCCAGTCCTTATATACTTCCATCCCCCATCAGGAAGGTCTCAAAGCTCTACGCTTCTTTTTGGATTCCAGACCTAATCAGTTCCCCTCTACCACCACTCTGCTCCGTCTAGCGGAATTAGTCCTTACTCTTAATAATTTCTCCTTTTGCTCCTCCCATTTCCTCCAAACTAAAGGTGTAGCTATGGGCACCCGTATGGGTCCTAGCTATGCCTGCCTTTTTGTTGGGTTTGTGGAACAATCTATGTTCCGTGCCTATTCTGGTATCTGTCCCCCACTTTTCCTTCGCTATATCGACGACTGCATTGGCGCTGCTTCCTGCACGCATGCAGAACTCGTTGACTTTATTAACTTTGCCTCCAACTTTCACCCTGCCCTCAAGTTTACCTGGTCTATTTCCGACACCTCCCTCCCCTTTCTAGATCTTTCTGTCTCTGTCTCTGGAGACAGCTTATCCACTGATATCTACTATAAGCCTACTGACTCTCACAGCTATCTGGACTATTCCTCTTCTCACCCTGTCTCTTGCAAAAATGCCATCCCCTTCTCGCAATTCCTCCGTCTCCGCCGCATCTGCTCTCAGGATGAGGCTTTTCATTCTAGGACGAGGGAGATGTCTTCATTTTTTAAAGAAAGGGGCTTCCCTTCCTCCACTATCAACTCTGCTCTTAAACGCATCTCCTCCATTTCACGTACATCTGCTCTCACTCCATCCTCCCACCACTCCACTAGGAATAGGGTTCCCCTGGTCCTCACCTACCACCCCACCAGCCTCCGGGTCCAACATATTATTCTCCATAACTTCCGCCACCTCCAACGGGATCCCACCACTAAGCACATCTTTCCCTCCCCCCCCTCTGCATTCCGCAGGGATCGCTCCCTACACAACTCCCTTGTCCATTCGTCCCCCCCATCCCTCCCCACTGATCTCCCTCCTGGCACTTATCCGTGTAAGCGGAACAAGTGCTACACATGCCCTTACACTTCCTCCCTTACCACCATTCAGGGCCCCAAACAGTCCTTCCAGGTGAGGCATCACTTCACCTGTGAGTCGACTGGGGTGATATACTGCGTCCGGTGCTCCCGATGTGGCCTTTTATATATTGGTGAGACCCGACGCAGACTGGGAGACCGCTTTGCTGAACATCTACGCTCTGTCCGCCAGAGAAAGCAGGATCTCCCAGTGGCCACACATTTTAATTCCACATCCCATTCCCATTCTGACATGTCTATCCACGGCCTCCTCTACTGTAAAGATGAAGCCACACTCAGGTTGGAGGAACAACACCTTATATTCCGTCTGGGTAGCCTCCAACCTGATGGCATGAACATTGACTTCTCTAACTTCCGCTAGGCCCCACCTCCCCCTCGTACCCCAGCTGTTACTCCTTTTTATGCACACATTCTTTCTCTCACTCTCCTTTTTCTCCCTCTGTCCCTCTGAATATACCTCTTGCCCATCCTCTGGGTCACCCCCCCCCCGTCTTTCTCCCTAGGCCTCCTGTCCCATGATCCTCTCGTATCCCCTTTTGCCTATCACCTGTCCAGCTCTCGGCTCTATCCCTCCCCCTCTTGTCTTCTCCTATCATTTTGCATCTCCCCCTCCCCCTCCAGCTTTCAAATCCCTTACTCACTCTTCCTTCAGTTAGTCCTGACGAAGGGTCTCGGCCTGAAACGTCGACTGCGCCTCTTCCTATAGATGCTGCTTGGCCTGCTGCGTTCACCAGCAACTTTGATGTATGTTGCTTGAATTTCCAGCATCTGCAGAATTCCTGTTGTTTACCAATATTACATATATTTGTTGGAAAAAGTATGTGAACCTTTCCTTTCAGTAACTAGTGTGATCCTCTTATGCAGCAATAACTTCAACCAAATATTTCTGATAACTGTTGATCAGTCCTACACATAGGCTTGGAGGAATTTTAGGCCATTCTTCCTTACAAAACTGCTTCAACTCTGAGATGTTGGTGGGCTTTCTTGCATGAACTGCTTGCTTCAGGTCCTTCCACTACATTTCTATGGGATTAAGGTCAGGACTTTGACTCGGCCATTCCAAAATATGAATTTCCTTCTTTTCAAACTATTCTGTTGTTGATGTACTCTCTTGTTCTTCATATCATTACCTTGTTGCATTATCCAATTTATATTAAGCTTCAGGTGATGGACTACCACCCTGACATTCTCCTGTAAAATGTCTTGATACAAATTTGAATTTATTGCTCCCTCAATTGTTCAGGCCATGAAGTAGCAAAACAGCCCCAAACCACAGTTCACAGTTGGGATGAGGTTTTGGTGTTGGTGTGCAGTGCCGTTTTCTCTCCAAGCATAGCAATGTGCATTTTTGCCAAAGAGTTCAACTTTTATGTCATCTGTCCACAGAACATTGTCTCAGAACATCAGGTTTTTTTTGAAAACTTGAGACATGCAGCAATGTTTTTTTGGAGAGCAGTGGTTTCCTCTGTGGTGTCCTTCCATGAACAGAGACTTTAGCAAGTTCTAGAGATTTCTACAGGTCTTTTGCTGTTACCCTTGGGTTCTTCTTTCACCTCCTTCAGCATTGCACGTTGTGCTCTTGGTGTGGTCTTCACAGGATGGCCATTCCTAGAGACAGTAGCAACAATACTGAGTTTCCTCCATTTGTAGACATTTTCTCCTACTGAGGACTGATGAACACCCAGGTCTTTAGAAATGCTTTTGTAGCCTTTTCCAGCTTCATACATCTCTACAATTCTTCTACAATCCTCAAAGTTGTTTTGATGGAGACATGGTGCACATAACAGATCTTTCTTGAGAAGAACAGGCTCTGTCAGTAACCTGACTTTGTGTGTCTTTTTTTATAGGGCAGGGCACCTCTGCAACCCCCACCTCCAATCTCATCTCATTGATTGGAACATCTGACTCCAAACAGCTTTTGTAGAAGCTATTACCCCAGAGGTTCACATACCTTTTCCAACAAATATGTGTAATATTGGATTATTTCTCTCAATAAATCAATGAACAAGTATCTTTTTGTGTTATTTATTTAATTGGGTTCTCTTTATCTAGTTTTAGGACTTGAGTAACGATCTGATCACATTTTACGTCATATTTATACAGAAATAGAGAAAATTCTACAGGGTTCACAAACTTTCTAGCACCACTGTAATTTGATGAAGTGGATATTCTCAGTGAGCTGAATTGTACTTGACTAACGTTCACCCCACGAACAAATCCCACAGTTGTACTGAACTTGTGCTTTTTTTCTGGATCTAATCCAGGAGTTCCTAACTTGGGGTCCACAGATGCCTTGCTTAATGGTATTGGTCTATTACATAAAAAAGGTTGGGAACCGCCCCCCCCCCCATTCTAACCAGTCATCAAAAGTTGCTGTATAAATTTAACTTGAGAGTTATTTCATCAAATCCACATGACAGATCGTAATTTTGCACACAGAAGCCTAATAATGTCATTTCAATTGTACGATATGTATGCTAACAGTAAGACAGAGTTTACCTGCAGAAAAACAAACTTTTATTTGCAAAGTTCATTGCGATAAAAAGCTCGCTATTAATTTGAATGCTGATCAATATTTCTATTTAGATATCAAACGTACGTAGTTGCTGATATTGTATGGTGAAAATAATAAATCTTATTTATTTATTTATTTGTTGAGATACAGCATGGAATAGGTACTTCTGGTCCTTCGAGCCATGCCGCCCAGCAATCCCCCAATTAAATCCTAGCCTCATTGAATGGCAGAGCAGACTAGCTGGGCCAAATGGCCTAATTCTGCTCCTATGTATTATGGTTTTATGGTCTAATCACGGGACAATTCACAATGACCAATTAATCTACCAACCAGTACATCTTTGGACTGTGGGAGGAAACCAGAGAACCTAAAGGAAACACGCGTGGTCATGGGGAGAGCATACAAACTCCTTACAGGCAGCAGCCGGAAATGAACCTGGGTCGCTGGTGCTGTAAAGCATTGTGCTAACCGCTATGCTACTATGCCATACACATTTGACTTTGTGTAGAGTTTTAATTATGAGACACAAGAATCCATAGGTACTGGATATCTTGAGCAACACACACTAAATTTTGGAAGAATTCAACAGGTCAGGCAGTATCTATGGAGGAAATGGAACAGTCTGTGTTTCCGAAATGTCTGCTGTTCATTACCTTCCATAGATACTGCCTGACATGCTGAGATCCTCCAGGGGTTTCTGTGTGTTGCTTGAGTATGGTCAAGGGAAGTAAAAGTGAAAAATATTATCCCTGTGCTCTTCAAAGTAGATTAGTGTACTTCAGTGAGCCACAGTAATGTTTATTTTAGATAAATAAAGTCAAGAGAACAGGCATTAACAACCAAAATTAGTAACTTTTTCTAGACACAAAAGGTACTGCAGATTCTGGAAAGCTAGAGCAGTACACACAATGTGCTAGAGGACCTCAGTAGGTCAGGCAGCACCTATGGAGGTGAATTAACAGTTGACGTTTTGGGCTGAGACCCTTCATCAGGATTGACAAAGGGTCTTGGCCCGAAACGTGGACTGTTTATTCCCATCCATAGATGCTGCCTGACCTAGTAACTTTTTTTACCTGCTTTCCTGTGTCATTCATACTCAATTTAAAAGAAAATACACAATTTGTACTCGGGAAAGTAGAGGGCCTCATAGAGTCATAGAAAAGTACTGCACAGTAACAGGCTTTGACCCATCTATGTCGACTCAGGCCTAGGGGGCCGGCATCGGGCATGATGATGGACTCTCCACTTCTCCCTCTCCCTCATCAGTGTGTTCGGTTCATCTACATTCGCCGCGCCGCTGTCTTCTAGGAGTGTGTTGACCATAGTCTTGGGAGGGTTCATCCTCCTGTGCTTGGGCTCCCATATGATGACTAGGCTGGCAGGTAGCTCGGGGTGGCGTAGACAGTGCCCCGCTAGTTACAGTCTTCTCGCCTCGATTTTAGTGATGAGCATTGGTAGGTCATTATAGAGCTTGACGTTTGTCATGTGCTGTTGCCAACTCACGTCAAGAGCCATCCGGAGCATTCGTGTATAGCAACCATCTAGAGACTTTCGCATAGTCTTGGTCAGTGTCCACGTCTTGCATCCGTACGTGAGAATGAACGCTATGACTGCTGTGAAAATCCTCTTTTTAAGCCCTCTGGTCAGGTTCGACTTCCAGATTTCCTTCATGTCATTCATAGCCCTCCATGCCAGCGCCTTCCATACCTTTATGTCCTTCTCAAACTCATCATTCTTGACCCGAGATTCTTGTAGTCAAAGACTTTCTTGATAGTATAATTCTTTACGGTCTTAAGAGTACCTTTATGGCAGTTAAGCACCATGTACTCTGTCTTTATTGCGTTTAGGTGAAGTCCAACTTTATCGCATTCAATTTCCACTTTTGTCAGTAGCTGCTGTGCTTCCTCCATCTGGTCAGAGAGCAGGACTATGTCATCTGCAAAATCGAGATCTGTGAGCGTAACTGGTCTGACCATTTTGGTTCTTCCTGGTTTTATGGTAAAACCAAGCTTGTCATGATCTTTGGTAGCTTGACACAGAGCGTGATCAAGGACGATTATAAAGATGTAGGGTGCCAGAGTGTTTCCTTGCAGCACACCAGCTAGGAGCTCGAACACTGCTGTTTCTCTGTCTGGTGATACAACTTTCACCATGGTTTTGGTATAGCTGGACTCTATTGTTCTCAGTAGATGGTCTGGCACTCTGTAAGCTTTCAGGATCTTCAACATTTTACCTCTGTGAATGGAGTCAAAAGCTTTGCGAAAATCGATGTGAGTAAGCACGGCTGGTAGGTTGTTCTTCTTGACTTCCTCAATGATTCTACGGAGAGCAAGTATTTGCATTGCTGTTGCACGCTTCTGCTGAAAACCATTCTGATTGAATCTTACCTTAGGGTCAATGGCGGTGCGAATCCTGTTCAAGATCATCCAATTGTATAGCTTTGCTAAGATGCAGGTCAAGCTGATACCACGGTAGTTATCTGTCTTCGTGAGGGATCCAGATGTGAGGGCTGGGATAATGTTTGAGAGTGACCACTGTTCTGGTTTGTTGCCTTTCATCAGTGCCGTATTGCATATGTCCAGCAAGATGTCGAGTTCTTCAGGTCATCTGGTGGTATTCCATCTGGTCCAGCGCTCCTGTGCTGTTTGAGTGCATATTTGGCCTTCTTCAGTTCCTCAATGGTGAATGGGCCGTCTTCGATGTTGACTTGCATTAGTATCGTGGGTATGTCCTCTTCTTCTTCTGTGATCATTGGGGGGCTTCGCAGCAGGTTCTTAAAGTGGGTAAACCATGTCTGGACATGGTCCTCTGCTGTTTTACGGCTTATTTGACCTGATGGGTACTTCTTCCGTCTACTGATCTCGTTGACTAGGCGCCGTGCTTCTCCATGCTGCGTATCTTCATTAGCAGCCTCTACCTCTCTAATCCTCTCAGCTAGTTCCTCTTCCTTCAGTCGGTCATAGGTGGCAAAGAGATTCTTCTTTGCTGTCCTTAACTTGTCTCTTAGCTCTTCTGTTTCGCTCCTTCTAAGATCGGCATGACAAGCATTGACCACACTTCTTGCTGCGACAAAGTCAGGATGTTTCAAGATCCGGCTCTTCTTGATTCGCTTCACAGTAGGCAAACTCTCTGTTGCATCCTTGTGTGCGTCTATGAACCATTGACATCGGTCGGTGGCAGTCTCTTCCTCCTCCCTTTCCAGTGGGCTGAAGCGATTTCTCACCTCCACTGTGTACTGGGCTTGAAGAATCGGTTGTGAGGAGAATGCCTTCCAGTCTACCTTCTCCTTGGGACTTGCGGCTTTGGATTGCCGCAGGCTCAGTCTCACTTGCATTGACACTACTCTGTGGTCAGAACTGACCGAGTTGAAGGTGAAGTTGAAGGCTTCTGTGTTGATCACACAATTACGCCATTTTGTTCTTACGAGGATGTAATCAAGCTGTTTCCTGTAGATGGAGACTCATCTGGGCCCATCTAGCCCATGCCAAAACATTTAAACTGCCTATTTTCTTCAACCTGCATGGGACCATACCCTTCCCATTCATGTACATATTCAAACTTCTCTTAAATGTTGAAATTGAGCTGACATGCAGCACTTGCGTTTGCAGCTCGTTCCACACTCTCACCATCCTCTGAGTGAAGAAGTTTCCCCTTGTATTCCACTTAAACTTTTCACCTTTCATTCTTAACCGATGATCTCTAGTTGTAGTCCCACCCAACATCAGTGGATAAAGCCTGCTTGCATTTTCCCTATCTATACCCCTCATAATTTTGTATACCTCATTCGTACCTAATTTTGTTCACCAAATAATTACATTGTGATTATCTTCTTCAGGAATTAGGCTATAAATAAGGGATAAAGTGGCTTGTTTCTATCCCAATTCAGTCATTATTTACTTATTGCCCATTACGCCTCTGGTGTTTAGGGCAGCAGTGTAGGTCCTTCATCTCTGTCTGTCCTTGGTTGCACACAGATATAAGAGGATTCTTCACTGCTGTTTTCATAACAATTTTCAAATGGTTCTGTTTATTATTAGAGAATGTATACAGTTTACAAGGTGAAATACTTAGTCTTTGCAGACTTCCATAAAAAACCCAAAAAAATGAACAACAGAAAAATGTTAGAATCCCAAAACCCCCTCTCCCCCTCCCTGCCCAAGTAGCAGCAAAGCACCAATGCATTATCCTCCCCCTCCCCCATCTGTTTCACCATAAGTGTCAGCACCCCCTCCCACCAAGCAACAGCAGAGCACCCAAAGAGAGACCACAATTTGCAGTCAACAAAAACTATTGTTTACCTAACGGTTTGACATGCCACAGGCTCTCTCTCACTGACAAGGGATAGAGAGATGTCACCCATTTCACAGTGAAAGGGGACACTAACAGTTGTTGTTATGATATTACAGTCTTCTGTGTCACTTTCTATTCCAAAATTCTCCAACTTGAGAATCAGCAGCCAACTGTCCCCACCATCAAGAGAAAGAGAAAGAACGCTCGACTACAGAGACTGCTGTCTGTACATCCACCACAGCAAAATCCTGATTTTCCTTCTCCCGCGAGCCTCAGTTGACAACACTGTCCTGGAATCAGTCATCCATAGCGCTACGCAGAGTCGCACCCCGGAGGCGCTATCTTCCAAGCCACTCTTGGAGAATGTCAGAAAACAGTCCAATGATGAGCTACAAAAGCAGGAACTCATCCACCGTAAACAAAAAACGCAGTTTGAGTGCTTTTGAAGATCAGGACCTTGACAGAACCCCAGCCACCTTGAAAGGGGGGAAAAAAGACATTAAAGAGAGAAACTTAAACTGTTTCTGCAGATGAGCTTAAAGAGGCAGCCACTTGATGCCATCTTAGCTCTGCCCTAGCCAGGGTTGTTAGCCCTGAGCTGAACCCCCGAACCTAGAGGACCGGTGGACCACTCTTAGTCTGGCCTTTATCCTTTGACCTGTTTGGCATGAGTGACCCTACCAAGAGCCAAAGCATAAAGCCCTGACTCCATCCAGCATTGCTCTCTGGGTCAATGAGGCACACAAACCTCCGCACGGCTGTGTGGCCCTTCCCTGTCCTCCTTCGCTTACAGAGATCAAATTATTCGTTCCAAACCTGCATTTGTACTAGATTTCAGTGAAGCAAAATGCTGACGTGTGGATATTGAAACTCTTGAGCCATGAAAACAACCAGTCACACAAGATTGTGGATTGACTCAAGGGTTTGGGGAAAAATTTGTAAAAGAATTCAATAAAATTTAAATCACAATAAAAAATTATATCTGAAAAGAGTAATTATATTTAAATTTGACCATTTTGCACTTGAATTGTTATGTGTTATTTTCAGGTGCTGCGCTTCAGTTTATTGAAAAACTACTATTCTAGATATTCCGTTGATAAATGCATTAGGGACTGTTTGAGATGAGTTGAGATTTTTGTGCTCTATCTCACTTGGAGTCATAGAACAGTACAGCACAAATGCAGACTTTTTGGTCCAATGTGTCCTTACAGACTACAGTGACCCCCCCCCCCGCCCCCAGAATCAGGTTTAATATCACTCTCAAATGTTGTGAAATTTGTTAACTTTGTGGCAGCAGTACAATGCAATACATAATAAAAGAGGAAAAAACTAAAATATTGGGTGTGTATAAGACATGAGGTTGCCTTGGCAGTCAAAGTGGAGGATAATCCAAAGAGCTTTTACAGGTATATTAAGAGCAAAAGGATTGTAAGGGATAACATTGGTCCTCTTGAAGATCAGAGTGGTTGGCTATGTGTGGAACCAAAGGAAATGGGGGAGATCTTAAATAGGTTTTTTGCGTCTGTATTTACTAAGGAAACTGGCATGAAGTCTATGGAATTGAGGGAATCAAGTAGTGAGATCATGGAAACTGTACAGATTGAAAAGGAGGAGGTCCTTGCTGTCTTGAGGAAAATTAAAGTGGATAAATTCCCGGGACCTGACAGAGTGTTCCCTCGGACCTTGAAGGAGACTAGTGTTGAAATTGCAGGGGCCCTGGCAGAAATATTTAAAATGTCGCTGTCTACGGGTGAGGTGCCAGAGGATTGGAGAGTGGCTCATGTTCTTCCGTTGTTTAAAAAAGGATCAAAAAGTAATCTGAGAAATTATAGGCCGGTGAGTTTAGCGTCGGTAGTAGGTAAATTATTGGAGGGAGTACTAAGAGACAGAATCTACAAGCATTTGGATAGACAGGGACTTATTAGGGAGAGTCAACATGGCTTTGTGCGTGGTAGGTCATGTTTGACCAATCTATTGGAGTTTTTCAAGGCGGTTCCCAGGAAAGTGGATGAAGGGAAGGCAGTGGATTTTGTCTACATGGATTTCAGTAAGGCCTTTGACAAGGTCCTGCATGGGAGGTTAGTTAGGAAAATTCATTTGCTAGGTATACATGGAGAGGTGGTAAATTGGATTAGACATTGGCTCAATGGAAGAAGCCAAAGAGTGGTGGTAGAGAATTGCTTCTCTGAGTGGAGGCCTGTGACTAGTGGTGTGCCACAGGGATCAGTGCTGGGTCCATTGTTATTTGTCATCTATATCAATGATCTGGATGATAATGTGGTAAATTGGATCAGCAAATTTGCTGATGATACAAAGATTGGAGGTGTAGTAGACAGTGAGGAAGGTTTTCAGAGCCTGCAGAGGGACTTGGACCAGCTGGAAAAATGGGCTGAAAAATGGCAGATGGAGTTTAATACAGACAAGTGTGAGGTATTTCACGTTGGAAGGACAAACCAAGGTAGAACATACAGGGTTAATGGTAAGGCACTGAGGAGTGCAGTAGAACAGAGGGATCTGGGAATACAGATACAAAATTCCCTAAAAGTGGCGTCACAAGTAGATAGGATCATAAAGAGAGCTTTTGGTACATTGGCCTTTATTAATCAAGGTATTGAGTATAAGAGCTGGAATGTTATGATGAGGTTGTATAAGGCATTGGTGAGGCCGAATCTGGAGTATTGTATTCAGTTTTAGTCACCAAATTACAGGAAGGATATAAATAAGGTTGAAAGAGTGCAGAGAAGGTTTACAAGGATGTTGCCAGGAGTTGAGAAACTCAGTTACAGAGAAAGGTTGAATAGGTTAGGACTTTATTCCCTGGAGCGTAGAAGAATGAGGGGAGATTTGATAGAGGTATATAAAATTATGATGGGTATAGATAGAATGAATGCAAGCAGGCTTTTTCCACTGAGGCAAGGGGAGAAAATAACCAGAGGACATGGGTTAAGGGTGAGGGGGGAAAAGTTTAAAGGGAACATCAGGGGGGGCTTCTTCACACAGAGAGTGGTGGGAGTATGGAATGAGCTGCCAGACGAGGTGGTAAATGCGGGTTCTTTTTTAACATTTAAGAATAAATTGGACAGATACATGGATGGGAGGTGTATGGAGGGATATGGTCCGTGTGCAGGTCAGTGGGACTAGGCAGAAAATGGTTCGGCACAGCCAAGAAGGGCCAAAAGGCCTGTTTCTGTGCTGTAGTTTCTATGGTTTCTATGATTGGGATCCTTAATAATGGACACCTCATTTTTGAGGCATCACTCCATTGTGGTTACTACGGAGGCTAGTGCCCATGATGGAGCTGACTAAGTTTACAAATCTCTGCAGCTTACCTTGATCCTGTGCAGTAGCCCCCTCCCTGCCCCCACCAATTTCCTGCCTTCGGCCCATGTCCCTCTAAACCTGGCCCTGCAGATACCTATCCAAGTGCTTCTTAAATTACTCTATCGTACCTGCCTCAACCACTTCTTCTGGCAGCTCATTCCATGAATTCACCATCTTCTGTGTGGGAAAAGTTGCCCCTCGGGTTCCTTTTAAATCTTTCTCCTAAACCAGTGAAACCCTTGGATAATGGTATTTGTCCATGGCATAAAAAAAGATTAGGAACCCCTGCCCTAAACCTGTGCCCCCTATCCTGAAGAAAAGACTGTTCTCATCCACTTTATCTATACCTCTCCTAGTTTTAAATATTTCTCATTCTTCTATATTCCAAGGAATAAAGGCCTAGCCTGGCCCAACTGTCCCTCTAGTACTGCCAACATCTTCTCAAATCTTTTCACCACTATTTCCAGTTTAACCCTAGCTCATCTGTAACAGGATGACCAAAACTGTACACCGTACTCCAAGCACAGCCTCAACAACACCTTAGACAACTCTTATAAAGGTTCAGACTACATTTATTATCAAAGTAGGTATGCAGTATACAACACTGAAATTTGTCCTCCCCACATCCAGTCACGAAACAAAGAACCATGGAACCAACCCATTCAAAGCATCAAAGATCAGACCCCCCCATGATAAAAAAAAATGTGCAAACAGCAACCAAAAAAAAGATCAAAAACACAGAATATAAGACACAAAAGGTATATTTCAGTACAGTTCAGCTCTGTGTTCATTATGCGCAGGCTGCCCGACCTAAAAATTGCCCAACAGTAGCAAGAAAAAAACCCAACTAGAACCAGAAGTAGAAATAGATCACTTCATAAAACTGAATTAGAGTCCCCTACTTGATGCCCTAACTGGTGGCCAGCATATCAAATGACATTTTCACCATCCTGTCTATTGGTGATGCCACTTTTAATGAACTATGCACTAGTACTCCTGGAATTGGTAAAGTCAAGACTTGTTTCAAATTTAATTGTCATTTCATCATTTATGGAAAGTTTCATATCTATTTTAAGAAGTGTAATTTAGGGGCTACAGTGCTGACCACTAAATAGTGGTTTCATAGCCAATCAGAGTTTGTTCAGAATGAGGCATTGACCTGAGACTCCCAGCTTGAGTTCTGTAGATAATAAATCAGGAACTCTGTGGATGCCAAATGTTGAAGTAATCCTTTGTTTCCTTCAGCACATACTGAGGAGCTTTGAAATTCATTTGTCAGCAATGAATAGCTACATTGCTATAAAAAGTATTCATCCCCTCCTTGGAAGTTTTTATGTTTTATTGTTTTACAACATTGAATCAAAGTGGATTTAATTTAGGTTTTTTTTGACACTGTTCAACAGAAAAAGACTCTATCATGTCAAAGTGAAAACAGATCTCTACAAAGTGATATAATTTAATTACAAATATAAAATACAAAATAATTGATTACACAAGTATTTATTCCTTTAGTATGACACACCAAATCACCACTGGTGCAGCCAATTGATTTTAGAAGTCACATAATTAGCTAAATGGAGATCACCGTGTGCGGTCAAGGTGTTTCAATTGATTGTAGTAAAAATACACCTGGATCTGGAAGGTCCAACTGCTGGTAGTCAGTATCCTGGCAAAAACTGCACCATGAAGACAAAAGCATCTTTATGAAAAGGTTATTGATAAGCACAAGTCAGGAAAATGTCCAAGTCACTAACTGTTCCTTGGAGTAACACACATCAAAGTTGCTGGTGAATGCAGCAGGCCAGGCAGCATCTCTAGGAAGAGGTACAATTGATGTTTCGGGCTGAGACCCTTCGTCAGGACTATTCCTTGGAGTACAGTTAAGTCAATCATCAAGAAATGGAAAGAATATGGCACAGCTGTAAATCTGCCTAGAGCAGGCCGTCCTCAAATATTGAGTGACTGTGCATGAACAGGACTAGTGAAGGAGGCCACCGAGAGACTTACGACGACTCTGGAGGAGTTACAAGCATCAGTGGCTGAGAGGGGAGAGACTGCGCATACAACAACTGTTGCCCGGATGTTTCACCAGGCACAACTTCCAAAAGGAGTGAGTACTTTTTATAGGCACTGTATGTTGAGTGGAGTAAAAAAAACCCAAAATACTCCAGTGAAGAACAGTGTGCCTGTTTATATGCTGACAATAGTGGGAGCATCTCTACTCACTGTCAGATGCATTAACAAGTTCTATGCTTGTATGCTTCCTCAGAAGTTTGTGAAGAATTGGCATGACATTTAAATCTTTGACAAACTTTTATAGATGTGTGGTGGAGAGTATATTGACTGGCTGCTTCATGGCCTGGTATGGAAACACCAATGCCCTTGAACAGAAAATCCTACAAGAAGTAATGGATACAGCCCAGTCCATCATGGGTAAAGCTTTCCCCACCATTGAGGACATCTACACGGAGTGTTGTCGCTGGAAATCAGCATCTGTCATCAGGGACCTCACCACCCAGGGTGTGCTGTCTTCTCACTGCTGCCATCAGGAATGAGGTACAGGAGCCTCAGGTCCAATGTTCCCTCTGAGGTGTGCGCATGCACACATCTTTTGCTACTAGTGCGCAAATGAATTTAAACTGTGCATAAAAAAAGTTGTCACTTTCTACCTCATTGGCAAGTTAAGTATATTTCAAGATTGTACACAATCACATTTCCTTTTCTGATTTCTGATGCGGACAGTGTTGACAATGTGGTGTTTGTGTTGATGTGTCTGCAAATTTTAGAACTGGGTTATTTATATTGCTTTTATTGAAGAAATTATTCAGTACGCACATTCTGTTGTTGCTGGGCAAAAAAATTACACAGCACAAGATTTTTGTGCACACTGGTCATTACAAATTAGAAGTTACGTTGCTCAGGACCCACAACATCAGGTTCAGGAAAGGTTACTACCCCTCAACCATCAGGCTCTTGAACCAGAGGGGATAACTACACTCGCCCCACAACCCATGAACTCTCAAGGAATCTTCATTTCATGTTCTCGATATTTATTGCTTTTTTTTTGTATTTGCACAGTTTGTTGTCTTTTGTACATTGGTTGCTTGTCCATCCTGTTGGGTGCGTTCTTTCATTAATTCTGTTATGTTTCTTGGATTTACTGTGTATACTTGCAAGAAAACAAATCTCAAGGTTCTATGTAGTGATATAGATGTACTTTGATTCCCAGATGTGAATAATGTTTAACATTGGTGAAATTTACTTTTGATCTGACAGTTGTGGGGTGGGTGTGAGGGATTATCGAGGATTCAAGGTACAGTGCCTTGAAAAAGTATTCAGCCCCCACAACTATTTTCATATTTTTCTGTAATGGTTAATGTAGTGGTTAGCGCAATGTTTTACAGCACCAGCAACCCAGGTTCAATTCTCGCCCCTGTCTGTAAGGAGTTTGTACGTTCACTCCATGATCACATTGGTTTCCTTTGAGTGATACAGTTTCCTCCCCCAATCCAAAGATGTACTGACTAGGTTGCTGGGCAGCGTGGCTCAAGGAGCCGGTGGGGCCTGATCTCCGCTGTATCTGAATAAATGTAAAAAAAAATTAACTTTAGAGGTAATCATTAAAGATTGTGAAGACATGCTTACCTGAGCTGAACCATATATTAGAATATTGACTCCATTTGCTTCAAAACAAGCTGCATGAAAATGCGATTTAATTTTCTGGAACACAGTGTCTGAGCAAAGATTTCAGATTTGCGAAGAAAAGCCACATTAGTTAAAATATATGCTGTACTCAATTCTGCCTGAGGAAATGAAAAAGAACTGATAATTTAGTGGTGCTGCTTATGTAAAAGAATAGCTATGCAAGTTCCTCAGGAGCTGTAGCTCGATAAGTCATCAAACCCGGCAAGTGAAGAAAAAGCAAGTGATGTTGAAATATATTGAACACAATCGAGGGAATCGGGAGCCTCTGAACTGCCAACTCACTGTGAATGTAAAGCACACAGATGCACAGGATATTTTTCCCAGTTGATCTAATTATAAGATAAAACTAAGCATATATAAAATCATTTGGAATGCATTAGGGTGACGCTTGCAGCTTGAAGTCAGAGAAGTCTTTAGCTGATTTATGTCTTGCTCTGATATTCATGTGTTTTGGGCACATCAGCAAGTTTGTATTACTACTTTTGTACATAATTTGATTTATTTTCAGTGCCATGCACAAAAGCAGAAAGGCTGTTTGTGTTTCAGCTAGGTCTCTCTCAGACTGCAGTATTTCACCCTCACATATAAGCTGCATGTTTGGCAATAGATAAGTTCAACAGAATCAGAACCAGGTTTAATAACACCGGCATGCGTCGTGAAATTTGTTAACTTAGCGGCGGCAGTACAATGCAGTACATGATAAATATAGGAAATAAATAAATCACAGTATGTATATTAAAAAGTTTAATTTAAAATAGTACAAAAACAGAAAGATTTTTTTTTAAGTGAGGTAGTGTTGATGGGTTCAATGTCCATTCAGAAATCGGATGGCAAAGGGAAAGAAGCTGTTCCTGAATTCGTTGAGTGTTTGCCTTAAGGTTCTTGTACCTCCTTCCTGATGGTAACAATGAGAAGAGGGCATATTATGAGTGATGGTGGTCCTTAATGAAGGACGCCACCTTTCTGAAGCACCACCCCTTGAAGGTGTCTTGGATACTACAGAGACTTCTGTCCATGATGGAGCTGACTAATTTTATAACTTTCTGGAGCTTCTTTCAATCCTTCTTCCACACATGGGTTTAGTATGACATTCCTGTTTTAAACAAAGACTCCAGAAAGTAAAAGCTGCCTCAATGTAAAAAAAAAAGGTCTATACCTTTCGGACCCTCGATATTCAACATTTCATGAAAGGTTGTTAATTTAAAATGATAGCTCTTTCTCTCTCTACAAATGCTGCAAATACTATTTCAAAGCAACACACACAAAATGCTGGAGGAACTCAGGTCAGGTAGTATGGAGAGGAATAAACAGTCGACGTTTCAGGCCGAGACCCTTCATCAAGTCTTCCCTAACTCCTTATTCTGGCTTCCGCCCCCTTCCTTTCCAGTCCCGTTGAAGGGTCTCAGCCTGAAACGTTGACTGTCTACTGACACCATGTTTACACAGAAAGTATGGTAAAATATTTCAGAGCAGTTGGTGTGTTTATAATATCAATCTGCTGGAAGATCCAGTGAATTGAGCCAAGGCTGTAGGGGGTGGGGGAATGGTGGGGCAGGAATTGTTATGATTTCAGACCAAAACCCTGTATCAGCATTAAGTCTGACTGTTAGGCCTTCTCCTGCTGAAACCTCTCCACCCAGACAATAAGAATCACCTGCAACACATGCTGGAGGAACTCAGCAGGTCAGGCAGCATCTATGTGTAACATTCCGTTATATTGGCTCGTGTATGTCTAGGGGAAATCCCGCCCAGCACCTGCTTCAACACTCCCCTCAGGGTCAGTCGCAGCCCGAATCAATCCCAAACATCAATCAGCAGCCAGCACACCCAGTATATTTTAACAAATACACTTTATAGATATTACTAATTCTATGATATTAATATGAATTTGATACAGAGAGGAAAGTAATGAAAAAAAAGGCGCCAACACTTATCAAAGTCCAAGTTCTTCGCGCGCTACCGTTGGAGCTCAATTGATTCCTGACGACCACCCGGATCCTGTTGACTCACGGCTCGGGACCACCCGGAGTGATCCACCGGAGCATCTCCGCACGTTCGCCGTCCTCCCCATCTCTCCTCTGACTCCCCGTCTCTCCTCCGTCTCCCCGTCCCTCCTCCGTCCTCCTCATCTCTCCCCCGACTCCGCGTCTCTCCTCCGTCCTCCCCGTCTCTCCTCCGACTCCCCGTCTCTCCTCCGACTCCCCGCCAAAAACCCCGTCCACCGTCCGCCCCGTCTCTCCTCCGACTCCCCGTCTCTCCCCCGACTCCCCGCCAAAAACCCGTCCGCCGTCCTCCGTCTCTCCCCCGGCTCCCCGGCTCTCCCCCGGCTCCCCGTCTCTCCTCCGTCCTCCTCGTCTGTCCCCCGACTCCCCGTCCCCCCTCCGTTCTCCCCGTCTCTCATCCGACTCCCCGTCCCTCCTCCGTCTCCCCGTCCCTCCTCCGACTCCCCGTCTCTCCACCGTCCTCCCCGTCTCTCCCCGACTCCCCGCCAAAAACCCCGTCTGCCGTCTCTCCCCCGACTCTCCGTCTCTCCACCGTCCTCCCCGTCTCTCCACCGTCCTCCCCGTCTCTCCTCCGTCTACCCGTCTCTCCTCTGGCTCCCCGTCTCTCCTCCGACTCCCCGCCAAAAACCCTGTCCACCGTCCTTCCCGTCTCTCTTCCAACTCCCCGCCAAAAACCCCGTCCACCGTCCTCCCCGTCTCTCCTCCGTCCTCCCCGTCTCTCCCTCGACTCCCCGTCTCTCCTCCGTCCTCCCTGTCTCTCCCCCGACTCCCCGTTCCCCCTCCGACCCCCCCGTCCCCCCCGACTCCCTGTCTCTCCTCCATCCTCCCTGTCTCTCCTCCGTCTCCCCGTCCCTCCTCTGTCTCCCCGTCCCTCCTCCGACTCCCCGTCTCTCCACCGTCCTCCCCGTCTCTCCTCCGACTCCCCGCCAAAAACCCCGTCCACCGTCCTCCCCGTCTCTCCTCCGACTCCCCGCCAAAAACCACGTCCACCGTCCTCCCCGTCTCTCCTCCGACTCCCCGCCAAAAACCCTGTCCACCGTCCTCCCTGTCTCTCCTCCGACTCTCCGTCTCTCCTCCGTCCTCCCTGTCTCTCCTCCGACTCCCCTTCTCTCCACCGTCCTCCCCGTCTCTCCTCCGACTCCCCGCCAAAAACCCCGTCCACCGTCCTCCCAGTCTCTCCTCCGACTCCCCGTCTCTCCTCCATCCTCCCCGTTTCTCCTCCATCCTCCCCGTCTCTCCCCCGACTCCCTGCCAAAAACCCAGTCCGCCGTCCTCCCTGTCTTTCCCCCGACTCCCCGTCTTTCCTCCGTCCTCCCCGTCTCTCCTCCGACTCCCCGTCTCTCCACCGACTCCCCGTCTCTCCTCCAACTCCCCGTCTCTCCTCCGTCCTCCCCGTCCCTCCTCCGACTCCCCGTCTCTGCACCGTCCTCCCCGTCTCTCCACCGCCTCCCCGTCTCTCCTCCGACTCCCCGTCTCTACCGACTCCCTGTCTCTCCTCCGACTCCCCGTCCCTCCTCCGACCCCCCGACTCCCCGTCTCTCCACCGTCCTCCCCGTTTCTCCTCCAACTCCCCGTCAAAACTCAATCCACAGTCATATCATACGGCATGGTATCTGAAAACAAAACAACACGTAACTACCCATTGGCTAATAGAACGCTGCTATCTCACTTTAAGGTAAAACAAACTGCTAGCGCAAACTCTCTTCAGCGTTTAACACAACAAAGCCACATTCCCTAGATTAACATAACAAAGTCGCCATTTTAACTCTAACAAAAAGAAGGACCCCGTACACATGGAAATGAATAAACAGTCCATGTTTCGGGCTGAGACCTGTCTTCATGACTGAAAAGAAAGGGGGAAGATAACAGTATAAAAAGTTGGGGAATGGGAAAGTAGGATAGCTAGAAGGTGATAGGTGAATCCAGGTGGGTAAGAAAGATAAAGGGCTGGAGTGAAAGGAATAAGATTCACCTGCTGCTCGTACCGGATTAATCACCTGCAGCCTAATTAACCCCAGTTCTCATCCATAGTCCCTGTTCACTCGTCAAACTAGTTGGTCTCAACCAGTTTCTGTTAGCTTTCACTCTCCCTGTCTAAAGTTTACCTTGTTGCCTGTTGTGTTTGGTTTCTGTTCTCTCTCATTTTGTGGCCCCTCATGGGTCATTATTTTGTGATCTATTACACTAGGAAAACAATTTTTTTTGGAAGTGCTGCTTCCTCAGAAATTTATTTTGTTTATGATAGACTGCTTGAAGCTGAAGCCAAATATAATTTCAGACTCCTTGTATCATGTAGGAATTTGAAGAAGCAAGAAATTAACTTTTATTGAATATAGTGCATTTATTTGCATAACGGTGCTGACACTTTGCAATAGTTCAACCAAGCTAAAAAAGTTTTGTTGATGATTTTCGTTTGTACTTAGTGTCTGAGGCTTCTCGCTTAGGTGTCCAACAATAATCAGCCAGCATTGACGGACTCTGATTGCCCTGATCCCGTTTCTCCATGGCCACAATGTCCTGGTTAAATCTTCCACTATGCTCATCATTGACAGTGCCAAGATTTGCAGAGAGGTCATCTAAGTGGGAATGCAGAAAATGACTCTTTAGTGAAGCATGTCGTCAACCAGCTGCATGTAGTTTGGTGCTCTGTAGTTGCCAAGAAAATTTTCAACAACATCCTTGAATGCCTTTGATCTGATTTTCTTCAGTCCCACTAGAAGTTCTTTGAATTGCTTGTCATTAATGACCTGTTTGATTTGTGGACCAACAAAAATGCCTTCCTTAATCTTGGCATCAGTTATTCTGACTTGAATTATGAATTGAAAGAACAAATATAGGGAATTTTTTAAAAAAGTGGTGAGAGATAGGGAAATTTCATGGTGATTTTCATGATTAGCAGCCTGAAATCCACAAGATGCACCCAGAAGTATTCAGTAAGTAAAATCTTTGTTCTCCAGTGTTATTTAAGTTATCGTTCACCATTGAATCGTATCCACTGATCTGCTTTTGGTTCAAGCTCTCCTCTCTGTTTCCTGACATGGAAAGGGAAACAACCAGTATAAAGAGGATAGGGGTGGTGGTGAGACAGGTTCTCGTAGGTGGTGGCTAGGTTGAGGATGGGTGAAAAATGATAGGTAGTTGGAGCCACGTATGTCAATGGAATGGTGCAATTAGATGACAGAAGCAGGTGAATGATAGGTGAAGGCTAGCAAAATGAAAGAAAATGGAGTCAGGTAGGAAGGGAAAAAAACAGGAAGGAAAATTTACATGAAATTGAAAAATTTGATGGGTTGTAGACTACTCTGGCGGGGCGGGGGGGCGGGCAGCACGGTAGCTTAGTGGTTAGTGAGATAATTTACAGTTCCAGTGACCCAGGTTCAACTTCTGCAGATTCCTGTAAGGAGTTTGTGTGTTCCCACCGTGACCACGTGTTTCCTCCGAGTGCTCTGGTTTCCTCCCACAGTTCAAAGATGGGCCAGTTGGTAGGTTAATACATCATTGTAAATTGTACCCTGATTAGGTGAGAATTAGATAGATACTTTATTGATCTCAAAGGAAATTACAGTGTCACAGTAGCATTACAAGTGCACAGGTATACAAATATTAGAAGAGAAGTAAGAAAGAATTTAAAAAGTTACCTTAAAGATAAGATGTACAAGATTTAAAAGTTCACACTGATAAGATGGTAGAGCAAGAATTATCATAATATTAGACAGTAATGGGTGTACGTTTACACTGTCCAGATAAGTGATGGTAGTATTGCACAAGATGTCTGTGATAGCAAGGTGTGGTAAACAGAGCTAAACAGAAATTTGGTAAACAGAGGTTAATAATTTTCTAACAGGAGAGGGCAATCACTAATGGCCGAAGGTAAGAATGACCTCATATAGCGCTCTTTGGAGCAGTGCAGTCAGGGAATTGCTGGGCGACGCAGCTCAAAGGGCCAGAAGGACCTACTCCGCGCAGTGTCTCTAAATAAAATGAGCGAATAAATAAATATATGTGAAGTGCTATTCTCTGCCTTGCACTGTTAGTGGAGAGACCCAAGGACAGACAGGTCAGTGTGGGAATGTCTTTGTAATATTGTCTTTAAGTTTGGGTGAAGCATTGCTAAAATTGTTACAGCTAAATTATGCTGATGTACAAAAAGATCATACTTGCAATAGATGGAGTGCGTTGGAAGCACACAGTGAGCCCACCACATTGATTCGTGGAATGAAAGCGATTGCCCTTTGAAGCGAGATTAAGCAGATAAGACCTATACTGTTTAGGTTTTAAAAGAATGAGAGAGATAATATCAGTGAAATGTGCATGTGGCTTGATATGGCAGTTTCTGGAATTAGAGATCACAATTTCAAAATGAAGGATTAGTTATTCTGAAGAAATTTCTTCACACTGGTATTGAATCTTTGAAATCCTTACATCATTTAGGCTCTGGAGGCTCAGGTGTTGAGTAAATCTCTCTTATGTCTTATGGTCTTACTGAAACCCTAATGGTTTTTGTATATTCAAAGAAATGAGATATGGGCTGAATGCAGGAAAGATCAGAAAAGCAGATATATTTCATTATGAGTTTGAGGAGATTTGGTCTGTTACATAAAACACTGCAAATTTCTAAAGATGTACCATGGAGAGCATTCTAACTGGTTGCTTCACCATCTGGTGTGGGGTGGCTACTGCATGGGATCGAAGTAAGCTGCAGAGAGTTGTAAATTTAGCTGCTTCATGAGCACTAGCCTTTGTAGTATTCAGGACCTCTTCAAGGAGTGATGCCTCAAAAAGGTGGTGTTCACCATTGAGGAACCAGGACATCCCACTTCTCATTGCTACCATCAGGGAGGAGGTACAGGAGCCTGAAGACACACTCAATGATTCAGGAACAGCTCCTTCCCCTCTGCCATCTGATTTCTGAATGCACATTCAACCCATGAACACAACACCACTTTTTTTTGCACAACTTATTTAATTTAACTATTTAATATATATGCAGTGCTTATAAAAACTATTCACTACCACCTCCCCTTGGAAGTTTTCATGTTTTATTGTTCTACAACAATGAATCACACTGGATTTAATTTAGCTTTTTTTTGACACTGATCAACAGAAAAAGATTTTATCATGTCAAAATGAAAACAGACCTCCACAAAGTGATATAAATTAATTGCAGATGTAAAACACAAAATAATTAAGTATTCACCCCCTTTGATATGACACACCAAATTATCACTGATATAGCTAATTGGTTTTAGAAGTCACATAATTAGTTAAATGGAGATCACCATGTGTAGTCATGCTATTTCAATTGATTGTAGTAAGAATACACCTGTATCTGGAAGGTCTGACTGCTGGTGAGTCAGAATCCTGGTAAAAACTACATCATGAAGACAAAACAACACTCCAAGTAACTTCGCAAAAAGGTTATTGAAAAACACAAGTGAAGAGATGGATAGAAGAAAATTTCCAAGTCACTGAATATCCCTTGGAGTACAGTTAAATCAATCATCAAGAAATGCAAAGAATATGGCACAGCTGTAAATCTGCCTCGAGCAGACCCTCCTCAAAAATTGAGTGGCTGTGCAAGAATGGGACCAGTGAGGGAGGTGACCAAGAGACCTAGGACAACTCTGGAGGAGTTACAAGCATCAGTGGCTGAGATGGGAGAGACTGTGCGTACAACAACTATGGCCTGAGTGCTTCACCGGTTGCAGCTTTTTGAAATCTCGACTAGAGTTTGCCAGAAGACATGGGAGACTCTGAGGTCAGCTGGAAGAAGCTTCTATGGTCTGATGAAACCAAAGTTGAGCTATTTGGCCATCAGGCTAAACACCATACATTAACAAAATCATTCCATCCCTACCATTATGGCGGTGGCTGCATAACATTGTGGGGATGCCTCACTGCAGCAGGCCCTAAATATACCTCTTGGTTAGAGGTAATTTGTTGCCACAGGCAGCAACTGTGAAGGCCAGGTCATTGGGTATATTTAGGGCAGAGGTATAGATTCTTGGTTAGTCAGGGCATGAAGGGATACAGGGAGAAGGCAGAAGATTGGGGCTGAGGGAAAATAGATCGGCCATGATGAAATGGCGGGCAGACTCCATGGGCCAAATGGCCCAATTCTGCTTCTATATCTTATGGTCTAAAATGACTTTTCTAATAACACACATCAAAGTTGCTGGTGAACGCAGCAGGCCAGGCAGCATCTCTAGGAAGAGGTGCAGTCGACGTTTCAGGCCGAGACCCTTCGTCAGGACTAACTGAAGGAAGAGTAAGTAAGGGATTTGAAAGTTGGAGGGGGAGGGGGAGATACAAAATGATAGGAGAAGACAGGAGGGGGAGGGATGGAGCCAAGAGCTGGACAGGTGATAGGCAAAAGGGATATGAGAGGATCATGGGACAGGAGATCCAGGAAGAAAGACATGGAGACAGGGAGCGATCCCTGCGGAAAGCGGGGGGAGGGAAAGATGTGCTTAGTGGTGGGATCCCGTGGGATCTGTAACTTCCACCACCTCCAAGGGGATCCCACCACTAAACACATCTTTCCCTCCCCCCCCCCGCATTCCGCAGGGATCGCTCCCTGCGCGACTCCCTTGTCCATTCGTCCCCCCCATCCCTCCCCACTGATCTCCCTCCTGGCACTTATCCGTGTAAGCGGAGCAAGTGCTACACATGCCCTTACACTTCCTCCCTTACCACCATTCAGGGCCCCAAACAGTCCTTCCAGGTGAGGCGACACTTCACCTGTGAGTCGGCTGGGGTGATATACCGCGTCCGGTGCTCCCGATGTGGCCTTTTATATATTGGCGAGACCCGACGCAGACTGGGAGACCGCTTTGCTGAACACATACGCTCTGTCCGCCAGAGAAAGTAGGATCTCTCAGTGGCCACACATTTTAATTCCACATCCCATTCCCATTCTGACATGTCTATCCACGGCCTCCTCTACTGTAAAGATGAAGCCACACTCAGGTTGGAGGAACAACACCTTATATTCCGTCTGGGTAGCCTCCAGCCTGATGGCATCAACATCGACTTCTCTAACTCCGCTAATGCCCCACCTTCCCCTCGTACCCCATCTGTTACTTATTTTTATACACACATTCTTTCTCTCACTCTCCTTTTTCTCCCTCTGTCCCTCTGAATATACCCCTTGCCCATCCTCTGGGTCCCCCCCCCTTGTCTTTCTTCCCGGACCTCCTGTCCCATGATCCTCTCATATCCCTTTTGCCTATCACCTGTCCAGCTCTTGGCTCCATCCCTCCCCCTCCTGTCTTCTCCTATCATTTTGGATCTCCCCCTTCCCCTCCAACTTTCAAATCCCTTACTCACTCTTCCTTCAGTTAGTCCTGACGAAGGGTCTCGGCCTGAAACGTCGACTGCACCTCTTCCTAGAGATGCTGCCTGGCCTGCTGCATTCACCAGCAACTTTTATGTGTGTTGTTTGAATTTCCAGCATCTGCAGAATTCCTGTTGTTTGACTTTTCTAATGTTTATCTGTTAAGCTGGACCTGTGTTCTTCTCTTTAATTGTGCTATCCATGAGGATTTCTTTACTAAATAAATCCTGAGGTTGCTGTGAGGAAGCTCTTGTTGGGGAGAGTGGGGCTGATGTGTAGATTCACTATCCTTTTTTTATGGATTTATTAGAGCCAGACGCATTCATGTGACCAACCACAACAAATCCAGAGAGTTTTCTCCAGGGTTATTCCTGGCACCAACGAGCCTGTACGTTAGGGGAAGAACTAATATGTGAAGCGCATTTGATAGCAGTGGGCCTGTACTCATGGGAGTCTAGAAGAATGGGGGGGGGGGATCTCATTGAAACCTATCAAATGTTGAAAGTCATAGATAGAGTGAATATGGAGAGGATGGTTCCTATGGTGAGGGAATCTAGGACCAGAGGATATAGCCTCAGATTAGAGGGGCATCCATTTAGAACATGGATGAGGAGGAATTTCTTTAGCCAGAGAGCGGCAAATCTGTGGAATTCTTTGCCACAGACGGCTGTGGAGGCCAGGTCATTGGGTATATTTAAAGAGGAGGTTGATAGGGTCTTGATTAGTAAGTTTGTCAAATGTTATGGGGAGAAGGTAGGAGAGTGGGGTTGAGAGGGTTAATAAATCAGCCATGATGGGATGGTGGAACAGACTCAATGGGTCAAATGGCCTAATTCCACTTTGTCTTACAATCTTATTAACACTTGTGGCCTTTTAGCCACAAAAAAATCTAGAAGTATGATAAAACCCTTAATGTAGGAAATTCTCAGCAGGTTATGCAGCAGTTCCTCGGGGTCAATATCACAAATGACCTGACTTGGTCCAGCCAAGCAGAGTCCACTGCCAAGAAGGCCCACCAGCGCCTTTACTTCCTGAGAAAACTAAGGAAATTTGGCCTGTCCCCTAAAACCCTCACTAATTTTTATAGATGCACCATAGAAAGCATTCTTCTAGGGTGCATCACAGCCTGGTATGGAAGTTGTCCTGTCCAAGACCGGAAGAAGCTGCGAAGATCGTGAACACGGTGCAGCACATCACACAAGCCAATCTTCCATCCTTGGGCTCACTTTACACCACACGCTGTCGGAGCAGTGCTGCCAGGATAATTAAGGACACGACCCACCCAGCCAACACACTATTCGTCCCTCTTCCCTCCGGGAGAAGGCTCAGGAGCTTGAAGACTCATACGGCCAGATTTGGGAACAGCTTCTTTCCAACTGTGATAAGACTGCTGAACGGATCCTGACCCGGATCTGTGCCATACCCTCCAAATATCTGGACCTGCCTCTCAGTTTTTTTACACTACCTTACTTTCCATTTTTATATTTTCTATTTATGATTTATAATTTAAATTTTTAATATTTACTATCGATTTGTAATTCAGGGAGCAGGCAGCGCAGAAGCAAATATCGCTATAATGATTGTACGTTCTAGTATCAATTGTTTGGCGACAATAAAGTATAAAGTATCTTTGCAGAGAGAAGCAAGCAACCTTTTATCAGACATGAACTGAAGTGATGCAAACATCATTTGAATTACTGTCATTATGAATGGTTGTAAAAGGCTGTTCTAGGCAGGTAGGGAGGGAGGAATATCAAGTGTAAAAGTAAAAGGATAAAGCACAGCAGTTCAGTTAATTCCACATTGGGAAAGAGCAGAAGCCTTTAGCAATCGGTGTGTTAAGCCAAAATGCACATTTTTGGAATTGCGATTGGGTAACTGGTATCCATTTTTTAAAAAATGTTTCTCAATTTCCAGAGAAGAATTTCTATAGATATAATCTTAGAAGACATATATACAGAAAGGAGCCAGAAAAGTGCCAGTAACATCATGAAGGATCCCACCTACCTTGCTCATGGACTGTTGGGCCCACTGCCATTAGGGAGGAGGCTACATAGCGTCTACACCAGGACCACCAGACTCAAAAACAGTTACTTTCCCCAAACAGTAAGGCTGATTAACACCTCAACCCACTAACTCCACCACTACTTTATTTTTTCCCGTCAGTCACCTTCTGTACAGCCTATGAAAATGGAATCTGTATTGTCCCACTCCCGTCAGGGAGGAGGCTACATAGCATCTACACCAGGACCACCAGACTCAAAAACAGTTACTTTCCCCAACCAGTAAGACTGAGCAGCACCTCCACCCACTAACTCACCCCTCCAGACCCCCCACCACCATTACTTTATCTTTTCCTGTCAGAGTTGCATTATGTACAGACATTCCTATGCATACCGTCACTTTATGGACAAACAATCAATGTATATAAGCTATCTTTTTTTTTGTTTTTTTTATTGTTATTGTGATTTTTTTTTTGTGCTGTGTCGGATCTGGAGTAGCAATTATTTTGTTCTACTTTACACCTGAATGCTGGAAATGACATGAAACAATACTGGAAGAATTGTTCAAGCTCCTTAAGTAACAAAAAGAGCCACTGACGTATGCTAAACTCAGCAGAGTTTGGGGAATATTGTGGAATGCAGTCATAACCTTGCAGTTCACAGTAGTCTTGTTAAATTGGAGAGCTGTGGAAATGTTAATATCAAGAAAAGGGGGAAAAATATGTGTATCCTGCACTGCAGCTGCAGCTTTGCTCTGAGTGGAAAATTAAGGCAGATGATTCAATTTGGCCCTTGCCCCAAGTACATTTTAAAATGCTTGTGTGTGTGCAGAAGATAATGAACAAATATATTGAGATGGCACAAGATCACTACTAGTTTAGCTGCTGAGAAGCCTCATTGTTCCCAGTAGAAACAGACGAGAAGCTGGGTTAATGGGGGTTAGGGTCACCCAGTGCGACACCTTTCATAACAACTTAGAGGAAGAATTTGTCTCCTTTTGCCCCAGGCCCACGTGGCACTCAAATGGAGCGTTTGATAAATGAAAGTGTATTTATTAATAATGAGGAGAAATGTGAGTATGCTTTGAAAGTAAAGCATAGAAATGTGCTTTTATGGCATGGCAAGAAAAATTAAATGAAGTAAGTGTGCAGGTCCATTATGAGCTGCGACAGGAGGATGAGACAGAGGGACCAGCACGATTCAGAGATTAAACTGTGAGCTTTTCAGATGAAGCCACTTACGTCAGGGGCCCTTGACAGTGATGAGAGATGCGAAGCAGTGAAAGAGATGATTGCATGAGAGCATGACAGATAACTGCCGTCTTCTCCCATTGACTTTGTAGGCCTCAAATATAAGGAAATATTATGGTTATCAAAACAGAAGGGTGGATAGTTCCTTCACTTTAATGTAGCCCCCATGAGATTTTCATCTCTTGAATTTTTATCGTGATTGATAGTAAACTCCATTTTTTATTTTGATTGCTATGCTTCTGCCTGTTTTCCTCTTTTCTTTTCCCTTACAATTTACATGTTTGGTATGGGGGTGGGGGTACTGCACAGAATTGAAGTAAGCTGCAGAGAGTTGTAAAATTAGTCAGCTCCATCATAGGCACTAGCCTTCGTGGTATCCGAGACATCTTCAAGAAGCGATGCCTCAGAAAGGCTGCGTCCATTATTAAGGACCCCATCACCCAGGACATGCCCTTTTCTCATTGTTACCATCAGGAAGGAGGTACAGAAGTCTGAAGGCACACAATCATAAGTGTACAGAGAGTAGAGTAGCGGCTAAACATGTATCCTTGAAATGCATTTATGTTCATTACTAGTGAAGAGGAGAAGTTATTACCAATCTACACTGGCTGTGTTTTCTTTTTTTTCAAAATCAGAATCGGGTTCATTATAAGACTGTAAGATAATAAGAGCAGAAGTAGGCCGTTCGGCCCATTGAGTCTGCTCTGTCATTCAATCATGAGCTGATCCAATTCTTCCAGTCATCCCCACTCCCCTGCCTTCTCCCCATACCCTTTGATGCCCTGGCTAATCAAGAACCTATCCATCTCTGCCTTAAAAGCACCCAATGACTTGGCCTCCACAGCCACTCGTGGCAACAAATTCCACTGATTTATCACTCTCTGACTGAAGTAATTTCTCCGCATCTCTGTTCTAAATGGACGACCTTCAACCCCGAAATCGTGCCCTCTTGTCTTGGATTCCCCTACCATGAGAAATAGCTTTGCTAATATCTAATCTGTTCAGGCCTTTTATCACTGGCATGTGTTGTGAAACTTGTTAACTTAGCAGTAGCAGTTCAATGCAATACATAATATAGAAGAAAAAATAATAAGTAAGTAAATCAATTACAGTATACATATATTGAATAGATTAAAAATTGTGCAAAAAAACCCAGAAATACTATATATTTTTTAAAAGTGAGATAGTGTCCAAGGGTTCAATGTCCATTTAGGAATCGGTAGCAGAGGGGAAGAAGCTGTTCCTGAATTGCTGATTGTGTGCCTTCAGGCTTCTGTAACTCCTACCTGATGGTAAACAGTGAGAAAAGGGCATGCCCTGGGTGCTGGAGGTCCTTAATAACGGACACTGCCTTTCTGAGACACCACTCCCTAAAGATGTCCTGGGTACTTTGTAGGCTAGTGCCCAAGATGGAACCAACTAAATTTACAAGCCTCTGCAGCTTCTTTTGGTCCCGTGCAGTGGCGCCCTCCCCCCTACCCCCCCAAATACCAGACAGTGATGCAGCCTGTCAGAATGCCCTCCATGGTACATCTGTAGAAGTTTTTGAGTGTATCTGTTGACATATCAAATCTCTTCAATCTCCTAATGAAGCATAGTCACTGTCTTGCCTTCCTTATAACTGCTTCGATGTGTTGGGATCAGGTTAGATGCTCAGAGATCTTGACACCCAGGAAATTAAAACGGCTCACTCTGTCCACCTCTGATCCCTGTATGAGGATTGGTATGTTTCTTGATGAGGATGTTGAGCACCTAGTGGTAAGAAGGACCCAGGCTTTGAAACTTGTTGGTTAATAGTGAGGGGATAGTGCTGGTGTTGTCTATGTGCTCTTTATATGAAATTAACTTCAGCCCTCTGGTGAACAAAGTACTACCAGTTTCAAAATTAATTTGAACTGTTGATCCACCAGCAATTGTTCCAAACTTCTGCCATCCTTGTTGTTTACAAGTAGTTCTTAACTTCATTCTGCTGCTTTTAAATTTTACTCTGTACCACCCCCACATCCCAGATTCCCCAACCACTAGAAATTATTTCATTTTATTTGCCATTCATCTGTTATTCATTTCCTCCTAATGAATTTGATTAGATCATACCTTTGTGTAACCTTACTCTCTGAAATCCTTCCTCATATTTTACCTGCAAGTCTACCTTTAATTCTGGTAAAACCACATTGTGTTTCCTTTGTCCAATTTCATTTCCATGAACTGTAGTGCCCAGGCTGGTGACAGTACTTGAGATACGAGGGGTGATTGATATGTTCATGGCCTAAGGTAGAGGGAGTCAATTCTAGAAAACCTAGCACATTTATTTTTCAACATAATCCACTCCTACATTTACACACTTAGTCCAGTAGTCATGGAGCATACAGATCTTGGACCTCCAGAAAGTGTCCACAGCAGGGGTGATTGATACGGTCGTGGCCTAAGGTAGAAGGAGATGAGTTATACAGCTGTTGTTACATGCACGTGCAGGTCAACTCTTTGATTATGCAGAAAGTTTGAAGTTAATAACTGATCTCCTTCTACCTCAGGCCACAAACTTATCAATCACCCCTGATGAGTTATTAACTGAGGAGTTATTAACTTCAAACTTTCTGCACAATCACTCAGAGTTGAACTGCACGTGCATGTAACGAGAGCTGTATAACTCATCTCCTTCTACCTTAGGTCACAAACTTATCAATCACCCCTGCTGTGGACACTTTCTGGAGGTCCAAGATCCATATGCTCCACGCCCGCTGGACTAAGTGTGTAACTGTAGGAGGGGACTATGTTGAAAAATAAATGTGCTAGGTTTTCTAAAATTGACTCTTCTACCTTAAGCCACAAACTTATCAATCACCCCTCGTATTGTCTAGACCAGTGGTCCCCAACCTTCGGGCCACGGACCGATACCGGGCCGCGAAGCATGCAGGGGTGCAGCGGTAGCCAGAGCACACCCAGCACATCTTTAAGAAAAAAGCCGAAATAAACAAGCCAATTAATTAGGTGCTGCCCAGAAGCCAGTCTTCATTAGAGGAACTGAGGTGGAGAGGGTCAATAACTTTAAATTCTTCGGCATTAAGGATCAACGTTTCTCTCTCTGAAAAGTGTCAGAGGATCTGTCCTGGGACCAACAAGTAACTGTCATTACAAAGAAAGCACGGCAGCGCTTATACTTTGTTAGAAGTTTGTGTAGTTTCAACATGTCACCTCGATCCTGACAGCCCTGTCTTTTCAGCCTGTCTGGGCTGGCGTTTAAATTGACCAAACAATGGAACAGCTAAAGGCCCCAGCGCCCTGGAAAGAGGAGTGAATATCGCGTAGAGCAAGTGAAATCGGCAATCGCCTCTGATCTGGGCGGACATTTACGTGCCGAGCGGCACCTAATTAATTAGCTTGTTAATTTCGGCTTTTTTCTTAAAGATGTGCTGGGTGCGCTCTGGCTACCGCTGCACCCCGGCATGCTTCGCGGCCCGGAGGTTGGGGACCACTGGTCTAGACAATGCTTTGTAAAGTTGTAGCATAACTTGTACAAATATACAAAACATAATTTCATTATAATCGTTTCCATCTTTCAAATAAACTTAACTCTGTTATGAGAGTTGGTCTCTGCATTGTAAGGAAACAATATATGTTGTTTCAACCCTCACAAAGTGCTAGTGGAACTCAACAGGTCAAGCAGCATCTATGGAGTATGACACCCTAAACGGGGGATAGTAAAAACCGCTAAGAGGATCACAGGAGTCTCCCTTCCTCTTATTTGTGACATTTAATGGGAACATTGTATACGAAGGGCCCGAAGCATTCTTGAGGAACCCTACCACCCATCCCATAATCTCTTTGGTCCACTACTGTCAGGAAAGGAGGTACATAAGCATCAGGACTAGGACTGCAGACTGGGTAACAGCTCTTCCCTCAGGCTGTCAGACTAATGAATACCCTGCCACCACTGAGGTCTTATCACTAGAACAGTGTTCACCTGTGCTGCACCCGATTTGCATTTTTAATGATATTTTATTAACTTACTCTTTTCCAAAGATGCTGCCTGGCCTGCTGAATTCCCCCAGCATTTTGTGTGATGCTTGGATTTCCAACATCTGCAGATTTTCTCTTGTTTTTTATTAATTTATTTGAGGTAATATTTTAGTTTATGTGCTGTATATGTTATATGTTTTGTGTGTGCACCATGGTCAAGAGGAATGATGATTTGTTTGGTTGTATATGCATAGTTTGATGATGATAAACTTGAACTGGAACTTGGAGAGGATTAAGTAGTCGATGTTTCAGAGTCAGGACTGATGAAGGGTCTTGCCCAAAATGTCAACTGTAGGACCAACCAAGGTAGGACTTGTACAGTGAATGGTAGGACACTGAGGAGTGCAGTAGAACAAAGAGATCTGGAAATACAGGTCCATAATTTATTACAAGTGCTGACACAGGTGGATGGAGTCATAAAGGAAGCTTTTGGCACGTTGGCCTTCATAAATCAAAGTATTGAGTACAGGAGATGGGATTGTATGTTGACATTGTATAAAATGTCAGTGAGGCCTAATTTGGAGTATTGTGTGCAGTTTTGGTCACCTACCTACAGGAAAGATGTAAATGAGGTTGAAAGGGTGCAGAGCAAATTTACAAGGATGTTGCTGGGACTTGAGGACCTGAGTTATAAGGGAAAATTGAATAGGTTAAGACTGTATTCTTTCGAATGTAGAAGATTGAGAGGAGATTTGATAAAGATATAAAAAATCATGATGTGTATAGGTAGGGTAAGTACAAGCAGGCTTTTTCTACTGAGGTTGGGTGACAACTAGAGGTCATGGGTTAAGAGTGAAAGATTTAAGGGGAACATGAGGGGAAACTTCTCCACTCGGTGGTGAGAGTGTGGGATGAGCTGTCAGCACGAGTGGTGCATGTGATTTCGACTTCAATGTTTAAGAGAAGTTTGTATAGGTTTATGGATGGGAGGGGTATGAAGTGCTACATTCCAGGTGGATGTTGATGGGAGTAGGCAGTTTAAATTATTGGGCACACACTAGACGGGACGAATGGCCTGTTCTTTTGCTATATTTTTCTATGGCTCTGACTATGACTCAGGCTTTCTGTGTATGTCCCTTAGATTTCCAGCATCTGTACTCTCTTGTGTCTCTCTATGCAGCAGTAACTATGCAATTCCCATGTGTTTGCGAAATGATCATATAACTGGTGTTTCTGTAAAGCAGAGGTCGTTATTATTATTATCAGACAATATTGATCACCTCTAGCTTCCATTCAATTCAGGATCCAGGTGTGGAATGAGGACAAGTGACTGGATTATAGGTTGGACCCGTTAATTTGTTTAGCCGATCAGCAGTTCTTTTTTACCAGAATTATGACTGGAGCTTGTTAGGATAATTACGAATGATTAAGGCAGGTTGGCCTGCCTTACCAGTGGGTGTGCAGGCTCCTGCTGGCAGCCTGCAGGTGGAAAGGAACGTGATCTGTCAAATCAGCTGATGGCCCTCTTAATTCAGTTCAGTGAGAGCCAGAGGAACAAGCGTGTTTAATAATTGATACTTACTCTAATAGGTTAATTGCAGCAGCATTCATTCTAATTTGCATTCTTGATCAGCTTCTCACAGTCAGTATTACTTGGACAGATTTTTTCTTCCACCCCTCCTCTCTCTCTCGCCTCCTGCTTGTTACAGCGCAGTTAATTGCTGACATTCCCTGAGTCATTCGAAGCATGTTGATTTAATGAATGTTAAGTACGCAGCTCGTGGGGGGTTTGAATGGTGCATATGCTGTTTGTTTATGGAGGAAACCTTTGCGGTATAATGATGGCCAGGTGGTTGCTGCTACTATCTATAGAATCGGTGGGGGGGGGGCGGTGGAGAACAAAATAAAATTAACACTAGCCTTTCATACAAGCACTATCTATGTCTGCAAATACTCCACTGTGGTCTCGACCACCTGTCGCCCATTTTATTTTAGAGAATTACTAATTTTTGGAATGAACTTATGTTTTGTGACAAAAGTAAACATCTCAGAATCAGAATCAGGTTTAATATCACTGGCATATGTCATGAAATGTGTTATTTTGTGGCAGTAGTTCAAAGTAAATGTTGTTATCCAAGTACATAGATGTTACCACATGCACCCCTGAGATTTTTCTTCTTGTGGGCATATTCGGCAAGTTTATAGAGCAGTAACTGTAAACAGGATCAATGAAAGATCAAGTAGAGTGTGGAAGACAACAAACTGTGCAAATAAAAATAGAAATAAGTAGCGGTAAATATTGAGAGCATGAAATAACAAGATAGAGAGTCCTTAAAGATCATTGGTTGTGGGAACATCTCAATAGATGAGTGTAGTTATTGTCGTTTGTTCAAGAGCCAGATGGTTGAGGGGTAGTAGCTGTTCTTGAACCAGGTGGTGCGAGTCCTGAGGCTCTCGAACCTTCTGCCTGATAGCAACAGCGAGAAAAAAGCATGGCCTGGGTGGTGAGGATCTTTGATAATAGATGCTGCTTTTTCTACAGCAACATTTCATGTAGTTATGCTCAATTGTTGGGAAGGCTTTTTTAAAAAAGTGATATACTTTTTTAGTACATTGCAATACATAATAAAAACAATGAATTACAGTACATATCTGTCTGCCATGTTTATTATGGTAACTAGTCACATTAGTGGGGGCATGATAAAAGCGAAGGGAATAAGTTATGTATTCTTATTTCATAGCAGTTTGTGGCGGAGGTCATATCTTGTTGACCTCTTAATATCGCTTCAAAATTGTATATTTGCTAATAAAGGATTTGACTCTTTGGAACAATCATTTCATTGAAGATGAAGGTATGTCTTACAAATATAACAACCCTACGGCGGTCTCTGCCTAGTGGCAATAGTTTTGATTCTGGATTAGTTTTGCCACTACGTATATTAAATAGTTAAATTAAATAAGTGGTGCAAAAAAAATAGTGAGGTATGTTCATGGGTTCAATGTCCATTCAGAAATCGGCTGGCAGAGGGGAAGAAGCTGTTCCTGAATCGTTGAGTGTATGTCTTCAGGTTTCTGTACCTCCTTCCTGATGGTAGCAATGAGAACAAGGCATGACAAGCTGGGTGATGTAGTCCTTAATAATAGCTGCTGCCATTCTAAGGTTTCACTTTCTGAAGAAGTCCTGAATGCTACGGAGGCTCATACCCAGGATGGAGCTGACTGAGTTCAAAACTATCTGCAGCTTACTACGATCCTATGCAGTAGCCTCCACCCCACCGCAGTTGCTGATGCAGCCAGTTGGAATGCTCTCCACGGTACATCTGTAGAAATTTGCTGGAGTCTTTGGTAGCATACCAAATCTGCTCTGACTCGTAATAAAACATAGCCACATTGTGCCTTCTTTGTAGCTGCATCTATCTGTTTGGCCCAGGGATAGATCCTCAGAGATGTTGACCACCAGGATCTTGAAATTGCTTACTCATTTCTGATCCCTCAATGAGGACTGATGTGTGTTCCCTCATCTCATCCTTTCTGACATCCACAATCAGTTCTTTGGTCTTACTGACGTTCAGTGTAAGGTTGTTGCCTTTTTTGATGATAAATTGGAAAATAGTTTTTTTCTTTTTTTAAAATTTTCCGTTATATATACTGTATATGTAGTTGTTTGTCCTGTTTAAATAATATTAACAGAATGTGTTTTTTTACCCTAAGCTGCACAGTTTGCACTCCAGGTTGATTGCAGACCTGGGGATGTCAGAGATAGATTTCTTACACAGAGAGTGGTGGATACATTGAACACCCTCCCAGGGATGGTAGCGGCAGATAAATTAAGGGCACTTAAAATAGGTATTATGGATGTTAGAAAAATATGGAGAGCTATGTAGGAAGGAACCTCCAAGAGGACCACAACTTTGTTGTAGGTTTGGAAGCTTGTGTGCCTCAATGACCCAGAGAGCAATTTTGGCTGGAGGCAGGGCTTTATACTTTGGCTCTTGGTAGGGTCACCCATACAAAATAGGGCAAAGGGTAGAGGCCAGACTGAGTGGTCCTCTGGGTTCGGGGATTCAGCTCAGGCCTAACAACCCTGACAGGTCAAACAAAATTATTACAGAAACAGCAATGAAGAATCCTTCTATGTTTGTGTGTGATGGTATGGACAGACAGAGATGGAGGACCTTCATTGCTGCCCTAAATGCCAGCGGCATAACGGGCAGTAAGTAATGAAAAAGGGGAGGGTTGGATTGATCTTGGAATAAATTATAAGGACAGCACAACATTGTGGGGCAAAGATCCTGTACTGTTCTAGGTTCTCGACCTGCTGTCACTGAGACTTGGCCTTGGCTCAGAGTTGAGCTTTTCTTTTTTAGTACAGGGCACATACTGGATTGCAGAAATGATATTCATACAACTACTCTAAGACTGACATCAATGACTTGGTTTTATCTCACATCTGAAGCAAGAATGACCCTGATGTGAACCACAGTCAGATTCTGGTGTAATGTAGAGTTTGCTGATGTGAGAATAGAAGGCAGCTAGATTAAAGTTTTGATTTGCATTGACTCTGATTCGCTAGGTATGAAACAGATGTCAAGGTTCAAAGTAAATTTATTATCAAAGCACCCTGAGATTCATTTTCTTATAAACATTCACAGTAGCATAGTAGTTAGCACAATGATTTACAGTGGCAGCAATCTGGGTTCAATTTCCACCACTGCCTATAAGGAATTTGTGTTTTCTCCCCACGACTGTGTGTGTTGCCTCCAAGTGCTCCGGTTTCCTCCCACAGTCCAGAGACTCACTGGTTGGTACATTAATTGGTCATTGTAAATTGTCCTGTGATTAGGCTAGGATTAAAATCAGAGTGTTGCTGGGCAGTGTGGCCCGAAGGTCTCAAACGGCCTATTCCACGTTGTATCTCAAACAATCAATAATAAATACAAAGAAACACAATAGAATCAATGAAAACTACACATAAAGACAGACAAACAACCAATGTGCATGAGACAAACTGTGTGCAATTACAAAAAACAACAATAATTAAGTAGAAGATACTGTAATATTGAGAACATGTCCATAGAAACCATAGAAACTACAGCACAGAAACAGGCCTTTTGGCCCTTCTTGGCTGTGCCGAACCATTTTCTGCCTAGTCCCACTGACCTGCACACGGACCATATCCCTCCATACACCTCCCATCCATGTATCTGTCCAATTTATTCTTAAATGTTAAAAAAGAACCCGCATTTACCACCTCGTCTGGCAGCTCATTCCATACTCCCACCACTCTCTGTGTGAAGAAGCTCCCCCTAATGTTCCCTTTAAACTTTTCCCCCCTCACCCTTAACCCACGTCCTCTGGTTTTTTCTCCCCTTGCCTCAGTGGAAAAAGCCTGCTTGCATTCATTCTATCTATACCCATGATAATTTTATATACCTCTATCAAATCTCCCCTCATTCTTCTATGCTCCAGGGAATAAAGTCCTAACCTATTCAACCTTTCTCTGTAACTGAGTTTCTCAACTCCTGGCAACATCCTTGTAGACCTTCTCTGCACTCTTTCAACCTTATTTATATCCTTCCTGTAATTTGGTGACCAAAACTGAACACAATACTCCAGATTCGGCCTCACCAATGCCTTATACAACCTCATCATAACAATCCAGCTCTTATACTCAATACTTTGATTAATAAAGGCCAGTGTACCAAAAGCTCTCTTTAAGACCCTATCTACCTGTGACGCCCTTTTAGGGAATTTTGTATCTGTATTCCCAGATCCCTCTGTTCTACTGCACTCCTCAGTGCCTTACCATTAACCCTGTATGTTCTACGTTGGTTTGTCCTTCCAACGTGCAATACCTCACACTTGTCAGTATTAAATGCCATCTGCCATTTTTTAGCCCATTTTTCCAGCTGGTCCAAGTCCCTCTGCAGGCTCTGAAAACCTTCCTCACTGTCTACTACACCTCCAATCTTTGTATCATCAGCAAACTTGCTGATCCAATTTACCACATTATCATCCAGATCATTGATATAGATGACAAATAACAATGGACCCAGCACTGATCCCTGTGGCACACCACTAGTCACAGGCCTCCACTCAGAGAAGCAATTCTCTACCACCACTCTCTGGCTTCTTCCATCGAGCCAATGTCTAATCCAATTTACCACCTCTCCATGTATACCTAGCGACTGAACTTTCCTAACTAACCTCCCATGCGGGACCTTGTCAAAGGTTTACTGAAGTCCATGTAGACAATATCCACTGCCTTCCCTTCATCCACTTTCCTGGGAACCGCCTCGAAAAACTCCAATAGATTGGTCAAACATGACCTACCACGCACAAAGCCATGTTGACTGTCCCTAATAAGTCCCAGTCTATCCAAATGCTTGTAGATTCTGTCTCTTAGTACTCCCTCCAATAACTTACCTACTACCGACGTTAAACTTACTGGCCTATAATTCCCGGATTACTTTTCGATCCTTTTTTAAACAACGGAACAACATGAGCCACTCTCCAATCCTCCGGCACCTCACCTGTAGACGGCGACATTTTAAATATTTCTGCCAGGGCCCCTGCAATTTCAACACTAGTCTCCTTCAAGGTCCGAGGGAACACCCTGTCAGGTCCTGGGGATTTATCCACTTTAATTTTCCTCAAGACAGCAAGGACCTCCTCCTTTTCGATCTGTACAGTTTCCATGGTCTCACTACTTGTTTCCCTTAATTCCATAGGCTTCATGCCAGTTTTCTTAGTAAACACAGACACAAAAAAACCTATTTAAGATCTCCCCCATTTCCTTTGGTTCCGCACATAGCCGACCATTCTGATCTTCAAGAGGACCAATTTTATCCCTTACAATCCTTTTGCTCTTAGTATACCTGTAAAAGCTCTTTGGATTATCCTTCAGTTTGACTGCCAAGGCAACCTCATGTCTTCTTTTAGCCCTCCTGATTTCTTTCTTAAGTATTTTCTTGCACTTCTTATACTCCTCAAGCACCTTATTTACTCCCTGCTTCCTATACACATCATACAACTCCATCTTCTTCTTTATCAGAGTTGCAATATCCCTTGAGAACCAAGGTTCCTTATTCCTATTCACCTTGCCTTTAATCCTGACAGGAACATACAAATTCTGCACTCTCAAAATTTCTGCTTTGAAGGCTTCCCACCTACCGATCACATCCTTGCCAGAGAACAACCTGTCCCAATCCACGCTTTTTAGATCCCTTCTCATTTCTTCAAATTTGGCCTTCTTCCAGTTAAGAACCTCAACCCTAGGACCAGATCTATCCTTGTCCATGATCAAGTTGAAACTCATGGTGTCATGATCACTGGAACCAAAGTGCTCCCCTACACACACTTCTGTCACTTGTCCAAACTCGTTTCCTAACAGGAGATCCAATATTGCATCCCCTCTAGTTGGTCCCTCTATATATTGATTTAGAAAACTTTCCTGAACACATTTTACAAACTCTAAACCATCTAGACCCCTAACAGTATGGGAAACCCAATCAATATATGGAAAATTAAAATCCCCTACCACCACAACTTGTCCTTGAAAGTGAGCCCGTAGATTGCGGAATATTTCAGTGTTGAGGTTAACAGGTTACATTTGAGTGAAGGAGGCCTGGAATTGTATTTTGAAAGCAAAAAATACAATAGTGAATAGTTGAGATAAATATCTTCACCATCTGCTATAATTCTAGGGGAAGTGATCCATCTTGTCTAGTTTATAGAAAGGCATTAAAGTGGTCCTTGCAGGTTAAATGGCATTTTTCAAGATTTCAGTGAGAAAACTCCACCAGCAATAGAATTAGAAATGTCATATTAGAAAGCAAAGAGGGTAACTTCAGTGGAAGTTGTGATAAGCTAGGAAACTCATATTCCTTGCTATATGATGCTCTGAGATTAAGGCAGTAAACATTGGGTGGAAGATCACATAGTAATTGGAATATTTCTCCTGAAGTGGTACCACAGTTCTCATCTGCTACTAGGTGCTTCATAAAGTTCAAAGTAAATTTTAATATCGAAGTACTTATATGTCATTAGACATAGACAACTCCGAAACTAATATTCTTGCTGAAGGTCTTCATTGGCCAGGATTGACCATGGATGTTGCATCCTAGCTAGCTAGATATGCCAGCCAGGGCAGAACAATATTGAGAGCAAGCTGTTGCCCATGTAGCAAACTCCCCCTACCCACACATGTCATGCAACATTGAACTCAGTGTAAGACTCCCTTAGGGATTCCAGTTCTGGATTTTTCCCTCAGGGTTTATTCTGAAGATTTTTTTGCAGGCATTCACAATAAATACGAAGAAACAACAATAATAATAGTAATATATATTGAGAACTTGAAATGAAGAGTCCTTGAAACTGAGTCCATTGGTTATGGGAACAGTTCAGTGAAGGGGCAAATGAAGTTGAGTGAAGTTATCCCCTCTGGTTCAAGAACCTGATGTTCTGAACCTGGTGGTGTGGGTCTAGAGGCTCCTGTACCTCCTTCCTGATGGCAGCAATGAGAAGAGAGCATAGTATGAATGATGGAGGTCCTTGATGATGGATTCTGCTTTCCTGCAACAGCGTTTCATGTATATGTGCTCAGTGGTGGGGAGGACTTTACTTGTGATGGACTGGGCCGTATCCACTACTTTTTGTAGGAGTTCCCACTGAAGGACATTGATATTTCCATACTAGGCCGTGATGCAACCAGTCAATATACTCTTCACTGCTCATCTATAGCAGTTTGTCCAAGTTGTATGTGACATACCTAAACTAGCATTCAGCATGCAAACTTCTGAGAAGCATTGCCATGGTTTCTTTGTAACGGCACTTGCAGGTAGCTCTTCCCCAACTCTTTTAGAATCCTTTGCTGGACAACATGAACATTCTGGTAAGGAATATCCTGAGATATTCTTGCTCAGATGCAACTTTGCTGAAAATGTGAAAAAAAAGCCTCTCTGAGAGAATCAGAAACTTTCACTGGGATTACAGTAACAACGTGAGGAAATTTCCGGTTTATCTTTACTGTTAGTTTTATTACCCACAGTGAGATATTATATCAAAGATGAGGACAATCAGTGTCTATGTCATACAATTTTGACTGTCTGTGACTGTAGAACAGCTGCTTTGTTGGGGTGCCAGATTTAAGTCTGCTATTACGCTACATGTTTTGGTGAACATAAATGTAACTCTGCAGTTCCTCATCATTTTCTTACGCAAACCAGTACTATCACAGGAAGATTACAGTGCCTTGTAAAAGTATTCAGCCCACAACCCTTTGTTCACATAAATGAGTATTACAGCTAGGGATTTTGATCAACTTAACTGAGATTTTTTATTTTTGAATCGCATGCTCCTTTCTTCACAATAGAGCCCAAAACACAGCAAATTCAGCGTGGATTGTGCTGGGGACAGCCCGCAAATGTCGCCATGCTTCCAGTGCCAACAAAACATGCCCGCAACTTGCTAATGTTAATTCTAACTGCTCATCTTTGGAACCTTCCATGGTGATTTTGATCCTTCCATGTGTTGAATGATGTCCAAAAATCTCCAATAGATGACTGTTTTCATTTTTCTTAAATTATTTGACTAAACTGTTTGCAACGTAAGTTTTAATTTTTACTCTCATTCTAGTGCAGTTTAAATTTGACTCACAGAGATGCTTATTTGTAAGTCAGATTGCCATGAATTCAGCCTCTCTTCTTCAACATGAAAAACGTTATCATGCCTTAAAGATATTGATGAGCCACCAGAGACATTCAGTATTTTTGTTTTGTTGCTCCTTCCTCTCTTCGCTCAGTTTCAATGTTTAGTTATAGAACTGTAAAGATTATGTAATCGAAGGTTGTATTTCTGTCACGTAGGCAGAACAGGAGCAGCAGTCAAAACCTGCCATGATGCTTTGGAATGGAACCTTTTATCAGTGAACTGAACTCACTGAGCCTACAGCAATCACCCTTTCATTCATCGCCCCACAGCACAGGTCTGTCATAACTCAACTCTCTCTTTCTCTCTTGTCATGCAGATGAAGGTCTCTTCCAACCAGAATGGCAGGAACAGTGAGGACGAGTGTGTCAGAGAAGCCAACAGTTCACAGAGGAGCAGTTCCAGAGACAAGCTTAGTGATGTAAGTGTATACCTCAAAAGAAAAAAAAATCTGCACTCTCTATTTAGTGGCAATGACAGACCATTGCTATTGCTTTGTGGAGGGAATTTAAAGTCAAAAATTGAGATAAGGTAATGTTTTTTATAATGTGGCATTCAACTAATTCATTCTGCTTTAAAGTAGATGTGGGAGCAATGGGATTTTGAATGATGCCATTACTTGAATAGCATTTTCCTTTTTTTTAAAGGGAAGTAGCTAGATAGCTTAAGACTGTATGCAGGATGTTGATGTGTGAACAACAAAATCTACTGGATAATAAAAGCAATGGTTGGGTTAGTAATGCTTATAGTGTTGGATCTATGCAAATTTGTCCTTCCCTTTTTGACAGCACTGGTCTAGGCCAAACTAATCTAGGTCATACCCAGACTACATTAAAGTGCAAAGTCATATGCCGGATTACACTATGCATGGCACAAGGTTGGAGCTATTTCATGGTGACTGTTGCCTGCAAATACTCCCTTGTGAAGAAAAAAGATTCAAAGCATTCTGTATTCAACTACAACTAGCTAAATTATACACAAAAATGCAAAGATTCCCTCTGAATTATTTTTAACAGTGTTGTTGGTTGAAATGATTCAATGGTATATGAGTATTACTAGTTCTAACAGTCTGTAACTAATATTCAGGTACTACAGAGAAGGTATTAAATCATGATATCAAATATTGTTGCTGTGACTCTCAACTGTTTGATATTGCAGTGTCTGCTGAGCTTCCAGATGTTTCCTCATTAGTCTAGGTAATATCCTGCGTGCACATTTGTTGGTGTTTCTCTGTTGGAGTGCTCGCATTTATATAGCCCCCCCCCCAATTCATTTACCTCAATTCTAATTTACTACCCCTTCAGTTGACTCTTGAATTCTATTGGATCCCATTTCTTTGGCTCTTTGGGGTTCATAGATGACCCTAAGAGCCAAAGAACCATGAGGCATGGAATTCAAAGGTCAGCTGAAGGGTTAGCGATAAGGACCTACACAAGGGAACGGGTGGGGGGGGCAGGGGGTGCTATATAAACACAAACACTCTCTGAGATACACCAACAACTGCGCACTGAAGATGTCGCCTTGACTGGTGATGAAATGTCGGCAAGCTGACTGCCAAGCTCAGCAAGCATGACAACATCAAACGCCTCTACCCGAGCTACCAATATTCAGCACCATCCTAAACTGTCATCTGTGTCACAAAATCCCTTTGACTCTGAACAGATCCTGTCTGTGTTAACTTGCTTCTATTCCAATTACTTAACTACAATATTCCACAGAAACATATCATTTTTTTTTGGTTTACACAATAATTGGATTAAGTGTTAGATACATGATCAAAATACTTGCTCTCATTGAAATGGCAGTCAAAAGTCAGACTAATGGATTCTCGTTGATTTGAGTGAGTCTTGATGGTATTTGGAACTGGATGCCCTGCCATCAATAATCCACACAACACAAATCTGCTTCAAGCTGAGCATAGCATTTCAGGGTGCATATAAATATACTTATAACCTTCATTTCCACATATAAACTCTATATATTTCTTAAGCAAACCTCCCTGCATTTGTTTGACTTTAATAAGTTATATAGTCCTGCACATATTTAATTTTGTAGAATAACGCAGGCACATCACAGCTCCGAAAGTTTCACATTAACTTCAAAGGACACCCAAAACACACTTGAAATCACGTTTCCACTTACCTCACAGCGGGAAAACTACCGCAACCTTCAAGAGCAGTCAATATGCCGAATTCACTACCGAAGTCCACAACAGAACAAGAAGTCAGCAATTCTTTCAGCATCATCACACACTAAAGAGGTAAGACTGAATAGCAATAATTAAGCCCATTTTTATTACCCATGGGATTTGATAATTCAGAAAAGTTTATGTATTTCAAGTACATGATCATATTTTTCCTTCAGTGTGCTTGATCACAGTTTATTACAGGAGCTCCCAACCCAAGGTCCATGGACCCCTTGCTTAATGTTATTAGTCCATGGCATAAAAAAGGTTAGGCACCTTTGGCTTATTAGTTTGTGCTTGCTATGCCATTTTTGAGCAATAAGATGCCAGAAAAGACTAGTCCTTTATAGTGTTTTGTAATCAAGGTAACATCGTAATTATGCAGGAAGTTTGATGCTGTTTTCTTGTAATGGGTTGGGTTGATCAGACCCAAAACACCCAAACCAATTTGAGTGTCCAGGAAATGTGGTAATAAGTATGCAAGCACAACGAAGTCAACATAAAGCACAAATAAACTATACTAAATACTAGTCAGTTACAGAGGTTTCAGGGCTCGTGTTTCTCAGTTGCTGCTTGATTGTTGCCATTGTTGAGGGAACTCTGAATTCTGACTTGTAAAATCACCCTGGGTCTGTCCTAGGCACCAATCGATCGCAGTCCTCAGTCTAGCTGAAGTCCCAAGAACTGAGCAAAAGGTGCTTCAGTAAGCAGGGGTTTGGTTCAATCCGTAAGCATCGAGGGACACGCAGCAACAGATAATTTTTTTGGTCTTTTGTTCTCATGCCATTAGTGCCTGAGGCTAAGAAAGACTCCCGAGGCTAATAATAAACATTTAACTAACCTATAATGTAAGAATACAGCCGCTATTTAAAAAAAAACATTTAACAAACCTACAGTGTTTAACCTGTACAGGCACCCTGCATGCTGCGGGTTTACTAAGAGCTAAAGTGTTACTTGGAATTGTTCAGACTTTCACCTAGTATTTTTACAAAATTTAATACAGCACAATACAGTTCTCGGACTAACTAGTACACAGTTGAAAAGTTTATTGGAAACCAACCATATACTACAATAGTGTATAGTAATTCCTATTAGATTAGACTTTTTACTGAACTGGTAATAATTTCAGGACCTTGCTCAGTTGAAATGATGTTATGAGAAGTGACATTGTATAATTGCTCCTTTCATCAGTTCCACTTGTAGCTTATTCTGGTTCCTTGTTGGGAAGCTGAGATGAAAAACCACAGCTTCCAGATTATGAGATGACGACCTACACGGTTTTGAGAAATTGTGGTAATTGAGTTGGTACTTTTCCATATTGCATGTGGAAGAAAATTTTGAATATAAGGTTAAAAGATCTGTGTGTTGCTAAAGTGACCTTGTGGACATCCTGTGTTTTAAAAAAAAAATAAAGTTGTAAAGCTATACAACTAAGATTATTGGTGCTAGGCACTAAATACTCCTCCTTAGACTGATAAAACAGTTGCATAAACAAGATAAACGTAGGCAAAAGGTGCTACAAATCTTGAAGAGACTCCATGGACTGTCAAGTCTTTAACATCTAAGGGGGGGGGCGGGGTACTTGTTTTGCTCACTTATCTGCTACTAGATATAAAGACAGAATTTTTCCTTGTTTCTCTGAGTTCCACACATGTGGACTCTCCATGATAATCGTGCTAAATTAAAGATTCATCACTTGAAGTCTGGTATTGAATTCTCTGACACTGCAGAATGGTAGCAATGAGGGAACCATGCTGAATGACGCTTCAAAGGGTGACAGGAGAATGGCTGGCATGGAGCAGCTACACAGAACAAGGGATTGTTGTAAGGATAAAATTGCACAATGTGACAACATTCTGTGCAACTTTATCGAAAATTAAATGTTGTTGAAGGAACACGCATTAACATGAGGGACATTTTGAGCTTTAGTACGACACCTTGGAAATGGAAAGTAATGCAAATTCCCTTTGTTCAGTGGAAATAGTGGCTCTGTGGTTCAATGGATCGATTTAATATCCGAATTATACAGTATACAACCTCACATTCGTACTCTTTGCAATCATTCCACAAAACAGAAAAAAAAAACTAAAGAGTGAATGACAGAAAAACATCAGAACTCCAAAGCCCCCCTTCCATGCACAAGTAGCAGCAAAGCATCAAGCCTCCCTCTCCCAACATTTGTTCCAGCAAGCAGTACCCTCCCCTCCCCACCCACCATGCAAGCAATAGCAATCTCCAGAGACCATGACGTAGAGTCCATCAAAAACTACTGTCCATCCCAACACTTTGGAATCTCAACAGGCCTCTTGCCACAGCAAGAGGGGAGGCCAACTGCTCACTGTTTTGATGTTATAGTCTGCAGCGTCGCTTATTCGAGTTCCTCTGACTTGAGAATATGCAGATCCTCTCTCACCATCGAGTGTAAGGGAGAGAAAGAGATCACTTGAGTGTAGGGGTCTCCAAAAGCTGCGCCCGCTGTCTTGATATTTTGATTTCCCACAGTGCTTCAGTTAGCAACATCGACGAGTAATCAGGTCGTCCACTGGGCCGTACCCTGAAGGTGCACACTTTCCAAGCCGCTCTTGGAGATCTCAAAAGGCAGGCCCCTTGGCAAGTTCCGAAGAGTGAGAGCCCACCATCTGTGAAAAACAGAGTTTGAGCACTGCTGTAGATCATGGACTCCAACAGGACATCACCCATCTTGAAAAGGGAAAAAAAGACATTAGGACAGAAGATTTAAACTGTTCCATGGCTGAGCTCGAAGAAGTTGCCCGGTCCACAAACACCTCTGTCACCATCTTTAGTGACTCCAAAGATACTAACAGCTGAACTAAGAGTGCAAATCCCAAGGTAGGAGGAGGTTGGTTTAGTTATGCAAGAAACAAAAGGAAAAGTTTATTCAAATTTAAAAGATGAACATATTTATTGTTACCTATGGAGGGCATGGAATAGTTAAAAAGAAAGGGTTACATTCATATATATATACTATCAAAATCTTGTGATTATTCCAAAGCTCCTTTTCATCCAAGGAAAGGAGTGTAGGCACTTTTGGCATGTAAGAAAGAGGAAAATTTAATGTGTGCCAAAAGAGCAGATTCTGGACATTATGATAAATTTGAAGTTACCAGTTGTGATTTGAAACTAGATGAATAATATAGTCAGAGTTGCTAAGTGATGGAAATCATTGGTACAAAGGTCATACATTGAGAGAATGGATTCAGTAAAGCACAATTAAAGCAGTATCAATCTGCCTTGAAAGTACTAATTGACTTGAGTATTCACATTCTACTCCGGCAGAGAATTCAAGATGAATTTATTACCTTCAACGCTGGCTGGTGGCGTAGTGGCATCAGGGCCGGACTTCAGAGTGAAGGCTCTCGAGTTCGAATCCAGCCGGCTCCCTTGCATGCTTTCCATCTGTGCTGGGTTGACCATCGAGCTAGCAACTCGGCCTCGTAAAAATAAGAAAGCCTGCTAAAAAAACGCCGTCATGAAGGTGTCCCGATGACTCCACTCGGAGTTAAGGGCTTTCTTCTTCTTCTTCTCCTACATTACCTTCAACAGAAGAAAATTTTCATTTTACTTATCCCCCCTGTGGCCACTTTACTACCTCCTGCACTTAATAAAGAGGCCAATGAGTATATGTTTATGGTCTTCTGCTGATGTAGCCCAACCACTTCAAGGTTTGATGCGTTGTGCGTTCAAAGATGTTCTTCAGAGATGCACACCACCATTGTAACGTGGGTTATTTGAGTTACTGTTGCCTTCCTGTCAGCTGGAACCAGTCTGGCTAAATCTCTTCTAAACTCTCTCATGAACAAAGTGTTTTCACCCACAGAACTGGATGTTGCTTGTTTATCACACCATTCTCTGTGAATTCTAGAGACTGCTGTGCAAGAAAATCCCAGGAGATCAGCAGTTTCTGAGATATTCAAAGCAACCCAACAATCATTCCACGGTCAAAGTCATTTAGATCACATTTCTTCCCTGTTCTGATGCTTGCTCTGAACTACTGAACCTCTTGACCATGCTTTTATGCATTGAGTTGCTGCTACATGATTGGCTGATTAGATGTTTGCATTAATGAGCAGGTGTACACATATACTTAATAAAGTAGCTACTAAATGCAGTCTGCTGAACCTCATGAGACAGATCTGTCATTCCAGGAATCAGTAAAATGAACCCTCAGAACAGATATCCCTTCTTAAGTAATGAGATCTGACAGTATACAGTTTTTCCAGGATGATCTTATCAAAGCCAGTACAATTGTAGCTATTCAAAGTTCAAAGTAAATTTATTATCGAAGTACATATATGTTACCATATACAGCCCTGAGATTAATTTTCTTGAGGGCATACATTGTACAAACATTTGTAAATCCAAGAAACACAAAGTATCACTGAAAGGCTGCACCCAATGGGATGGACAACCAACCAATGTGCAAAAGATGACAAATTATGTAAATACCCAAGAGAAAAAATAAGGATAATAATGAATATCGAGAACATGAAATGAAGAGTCCTTGATTGTTAGTCCATAGGTTGTGGGAACAGTTCAGTAATTGGGTGAGTGAAGTTATCCCTTCTGTTTGAAGAGCCTGATATGTGAGGGGTAATAATTGTTCGTGATCCTGATGGTGGGGGTCCCAAGTCTCCTGTTCTTTCTCTCTGATGGCAGCAGTGAGAAGAGAGTATATCCTGGGTAGTGGGGTCCCTGATGATGGATGTTGCTTTCCTGTGACAATTCTCCATGTTGATATATTCAATGGCGGTGAGGGCTTCGACTGTATCCACTTACTTTTTGTAGGCTTTTCCATTCAAGGGCATTGGTGTTTCCATACCAGGCTGTGATGCAACCAGTCAATATACTGTCTGCCACACATCTCTATGGAAGTTTGTCAACATTTTATATAGCATGCCCAGTCTGTGCAAACTTCTGAGAAAGTAGAGATGCTGCCGTGGTTCCTTTCTAATGGCACTTGCATGCTGAAATTTAGGCTGCTCTACCCCAACACTCTTGGAATCCTTTGTCAACGTGAACATTCTGGTAAGGAATATCCTTAGAGTTGTTCTTGCTCAGATGCATCTTTGCTGGAAGTGTAGAGAAAGCCTTTGGTTAAGAGTCTGATGGTCGAGGAGTAATAACTTCCTAAACCTGGTGGTGTGAGTCCTGAGGCTCCGGTACCATCATCCTGATGGCAGCGGTGAGAACAGAGCATTACCTGGGTGGTGAGGGTCCTTGCATGATGGATGCTGCATTTCCTTACTTAGTGCTGTATGTGACACCTGTACTCTGTTTTACACCTGGTCTTGGTGGAATGTTGTTTCATTTAGTTGTACACGATAAACTTGACCTTGAATTTGAACCCCTTGTAATAAAATTAGGAAGGAAGGTACCTTTTTAATTAATACCTTCCTTCCTAACTGTAAACTATAGGAGATATGAACAGAATTAGACCTTTTGACCCATTGAGTCTGCTCCGTTTTAACTGAGATTAAACTGTATTTTAACTGAGATTACATAAGTAAACTTCAATAAAGATACCAATTGTTGCCATTCACTTTAAAAGTATGAGCTTCTAGACCTTATCAATGACAAGTGATGTCTTTAGGAGAAAATGAGATGTGAACCAATATATGTGGTTTCAGTTGCTTCACTGTCTTGTATGGTGGGTCACTACACAAGACTGGAAAAAGCTGCAGAAAGTCGTAACTTCAGCTAACCCCATCATGGACACGAGCCTCCTCAGCATTAAGGACACCTCAAAAAGATGCCATCTATCATTAAGGACCTCCATCACCCAGGACATGCCCTTTTCTCATTGCTACCATTAAGGAGGAGGCCTGAAGATGCACACTCAATGATTCAGGAACAGCTTCTTCCCCTCTGCCAGTAGAATTCTGAATATACAATGAACTCAAGAACACTATCTCAATATTTTTTTTTGCTCTGGTTTTGCACTATATATTTATAGTTTTTTTAAATTATGTATTGCATTGTACTGCTGCCGCAAGACAACAAACTTCACAACGTGCCGGTGATGTTAAACCTAATTCTGATTCTGTAGTAGGGTTAGAGTTGATGAATGGATGTGATCCAGTGTGGATGTGGGTTTCTGTCACTAAACCATCAGGGAAATGTAGCTTTGTAACTTGATCTTGATCACAGATATTCATTATTTATTTTGAGATACAGCACGTAAGAGGCTCTTCCAGGTCTTTGAGCCGCGATGCCAGCAACCCCCGATTTAACCTTGCATAATCACGGGACAATTTGCAGTTGACAATGATTAATTAACTTACTAATGGGTACGTACTTGAACTGTGGGAGGAAACCCATGCATTCTATGGGGTGGACATACAAACTCCTTACAGAGCACACTGGAACTCCGAACTCCAATTCTATGGAGTGGACATACAAACTCCCTACAGAGCACACTGGAACTCCGAACTCCAATTCCCTATGCTGTAATAGCATCACGCTAACCATACTGATGTTCCATACTGATGCATGTTGCAGGCTGTAGAACGTTCTCTATTAAACATCTTGACCACACAGAACACTATTAGGTTCACATTTATTCACACGTGTTGTTATTAACTAATAGTTTAAAGTGGTCAAACAGGATTGCTGACAGTTATTTCGCTTCTAATTACAAATTTATTTAATAACAACCCCCATTTTGCTACTTCCACATCAGATGTACAAGGAGGATTAATGTTTAAATGGTCAAACATGGCAGGTTAAATGAGAGTGTTGTTAAAGCAAGATGAATTTATGTAAATTCTGCACTGCAGATTTCAATATTCACTTACTTGGCTGTGAAATATACCTCATAACCAGAAATAGTCATGAAACTGTATCAACCTAACAATATCCAATTGGACAGTTCATTTAGCTTTCAAATTAAAAACACCACCTTTCCTTTCAAATGTGAAACAGTTTTGATGGGATTCTGAGTGAGCGTAATATATTGGTTATTAATGCTTGCATTGCCCAATGTGAGCCAAATAGCTGTAAAAGACTTCCAGCAAATGTTTAGCATCTAAAAGTATTTATTAAAAATGTCAGCTGCAAACTTGATCTCGCAGATAAAAGCAGGAACTGCCTTGACAGTTTGACAGCAAGTACAGCGAGAAAATTCTTCAGTGCCTGTAAAGCATGAGAAGTGTGTGCTGTAAACACTTCATACTCCTGAAGATGTGTGTCACTCTGATCCCTGGCAAGCAAAGGTGATGTAGGAATTGAGTGGTAAAGGACCTAAGAGGCTGCTACTGTTATAAAAATGCCTTGGAGAGTCATTTGGACTGCATATCTAAAGACCATAAGACATGGGAACAGAATTAGGCCATTCAGCCCATCGAGTCTTCTCCACCATTTCATCATGGCTGATTTATTATCCCTCTCAACCCCATTATTCCTGCCTTCTCTCCATTACCACTGACAACACCCTGACTAATTAAGAACCTATCAACTTCCGCTTTAAATATACCCAATGACTTGGCCTCCACAGCTGTTTGTGGCAATGAATTTCACAGATTCACCACCCTCTGGCTAAAGAAATTCCCTGTTCTAAAGGGGCATTCTTCTGTTCTGAGGCTGTGCCCTCTGGTCTTGGACTTCTGCTCTATAGGAAACATCCTCTCCACATCCGCTCTATCTTGGCCTTTCAATATTCAGTAGGTTTCAATGAGAAACCCTTATTATTCTAAACCAGGGGTTCCCAACCTTCTTTGTGCCATGGGCCAATGCCATTAAGTAAGGGGTCCATGGACCCCAAGTTGGGAACCCCTGTTCTCAACTCTAAAATGTGACCCAGAGTTCGGAAGTCTTGTAGTAATTAGAAATCATGGAAATTTATGTCATAGAAGAGTGCCTTTTGACCTATTGGTCAAAAGAGAGCTATCCAGCTTAATATCACCAATCAGTCTTGTTCTTTAGCCTTTCCTGTTAAGGCAGATCAAGGGTTAGTTATTTTAAAATATAACAAGATATTCTGCTCCTAATAGCATTTAGGACACTAAGATGTGGAGCCTCACGAATCTCTGGGTAAAGAAGAATTCTCCTGAACTCTCATTTATAACTGGATTATTGATTCTCTTCATTAAACAAAATAAAATTTCTCACCACTTATAACTTTAATGACATGAATTACTTTCAACCTTCTGTATACCAAAGCAAACAGTGTCTATATAAAATTTCTTTCTTTTATATTCCTCTAGACTTCTGATGCTCTTGAGCTCTGATTCTTCGGCTCTCACAGCAATTCTTGATTGAGCTTTTATCTCAGTGGCACTTTCCTGCACCAATCACATGCCTTGAGTCTATTAATATCCATTGTTGATATCTCCTTGAAGCCTCCTTGCATTCTCCTCATAACTCACATTTCCATCCTTCATTTCCCATGGGGTGCCATAGTAGTGTAACGATTATTGTTCCTTTTCACGTTTCGTGGTGCATTGGGCAGCAACCTTGCCACCTCTTTAGTATTTTTGAATTTTTTTTTTACGAGGCCGAGTTGCTAGCTTGACGCTCAACTCAACATGGATGGAAAGCATGCAAAGAGCCAGCTGGCTTCAAGCCTAGGACTACGCGCCTCAAAGTCTGGTGAGAATGCCACTACACCGGCTAGCTAGCGTAGCAGTTATCGCAGTTCTATTACAGCTTGGGGCATTCCAAAGTTAGGAGTTCAATTCTGGCACCTTCTGTAAGAAGTTTGTGCATCCTGCTTGTGAGTGTGTGGGTTTCTTCTGGATGCTTCAGTTTCCTCCCACGATCCAGTTAGTAGGTTAATTCAGCGGTCCCCAACCACTGGGCTGCAAAGCACGTGCTACCCGGCCACGAGAAAATGATACAAGTCAGCTGCACCTTTTCTCATTTCCTGTCATGCACTGTTGAACTTGAACATAGGGTTGCCAACTGTCCCATATTTGCCGGGACATCCCCTATATTGGGCTAAATTGGTTTGTCCCATACGGGACTGCCATTGTCTGGTATTTCCCCCGCTAAGGTAGAGCGTTCCTATGAAACCGTTCGTGCCGAAATGGCGTAAAGCGAAGAAGCAATTACCATTAATTTATATGGGAAAAATTTGTGAGCGTTCCCAGACCCAAAAAATAACCTACCAAATCATACCACATAAAACCTAAAATAACACTAACATATAGTAAAAGCAGGAATGATATGATAAATACACAGCCTATATAAAGTAGAAATAATGTATGTGTAGCATAGCCAGGAAGATTAAGGCAAAACCGATTTGTGGGGAAAAAAATCGGCACATAAGCGCATGCGCACACAGGTGCCCGCGCAAGGCTTCATGGTCATGGTAGTCTTTCCTGGGGTAAACACAAGTGTCCCAGGATTTGACTGCTACTTTTGTCCCTTATTTGGGAGTGAGAAAGTTGGCAACCCTAACCGTAAAAGACATGTTGAGGTGAGCTTGGGGGGAGGGTGTTGGCCAGTCCGCAAGAATATTGTCAATGTTAAACTGGTTGGCGGTGCAAAAAAGGTTGGGGACCCCTGGGTTAATTGGTCATTGTAAATTGTCCTGTAATGAGGCTAGGGTTAAAAAGGTGGGTTCCTGGATGGTGTGGCTCAGTGAGCCGGAAGGGCCTATTCTGTGCTGTATTTCTAATTAAATAAATAAATTTCATCAGCAAATGTAGATATATTATACTTGGTAACCTCACCCAATCACTATGAGCAGCTATGGCCCCACTAGCCACAACTTCCAACTCAAAAATGACTTGTTTATTCCTACTGATTTCTAACTAAAGCTTAGTCCATGCTAGGAGATCACCACCAATTCCATATGCTCTAATTTCATTATGACCTTATCGAATACCCACCAGATACCTAAATACAATAATGTCCACTGATGCCCCATTGAAACATGATTTCCTTTTCATAAATTCATGTAGACTCGGATGAGTTTTCTAAGGTCTCAACTGTCACTTCCTCTACTATCAATTTTAGCATTTTCTCTACAATTTCAGAATAACCAGTCTGAAATTCCTTGTTTTCTCTCTTTCACATTTCTTAAAACCGGATTTATAACTGAAACCTACATTTTGTGAAAATTGTTCATGAATCTGTGTAATCAGTTGATCCACTTTTACCATCACCTCCTCTTTCAGAACCTTAAGATTCAAGTCTTTAACTGGCTTTCTGTCCCATTAATTTCTTTCCTCCTAATTTCATTCAGTTTCTCAATCACTCTTAACCTGTTGTTCTCCCCTATTCCCTGGACATTTTGTGTGATTTCTTCTGAGAGTAGAGATACAAAATATTGTTCTCTCCCTTGTATAATTTCTCCTGTCCATGTCTGTAAAGGGATCCATATTGAATTTTACTAATCTTTTTACCTCATCAATAGAAGCCTTTTTACAGTTTGTTTTCATATTTCTGTCTCACTCCTGTCTGGTTTTGTGCTTTTCCATGACAGTGCTGCATCTAATTGTCATTGTAATGCCTAACTGCCACTAAAAATCTTTATCCATTAGTACCCTTACCATTTGCTCAGGATCCATCAGGATTAGAGTGCAAAACTGTCATTGTTCTTGGTCCTTAAGCTTACTAACTTTATTTTAATACCCTTTACAGTTCTGTATATAGAAATATACAGTTCTATATTTGTTCATATTCAGCATGGCTTAAATTTTGTGTTGTTGCTGCCCATTGTTCTTGGTCTGTAATATATTTACATTCTTGGTCTTCTGGCTATTCTCCTGACTGGGGTACAGGCGTAGCTTTTGGTTCTTTACTCTACAGCCCAACTAAAATAAGACCATTAAGCACAGGAGCAGGATTAGGCCATTTAGCCTATCGAGTCTGCGCCACCATTCAATCACGGCTGATTTATTGTCCCTCTCAACCCCATTCTCCTTTTCTTCTCCCCATAAATTTTAACGCCCTTACTAATCAAGAACCTATCAACTGTAGCTTTAAATATACCTAATGAATATGGTGCCAAATCGCCATCACAACTTCAATTGTTTCTTTAACAAATATTTTAACAGCAGCATCTTTGGATTTACTATTGACCCTGATGCTGTGCAGGACCACCACTGTCCTTATGAGGTCAGTGAAAAGTCAGGTACTTAGTAATGAGTGGATTAGCTCTTGGCCTCTCATTCAACTCTTAAGTTTCTCAGGAGAGTTGTGGAGTGCCCATCATTTATCTAGATGAGAGTAATCTTAATAACACTTTGAGGTTCTGTCCTCGAAAGTATTAACCAATCTAGTGGATACTAGATTGGTGCTGTCACACTCTTCAAGTTGCCCAGCAGAAAGACTCTACAGTAGTCCCTCCTTTTGGATGCCTACCAGTAATGTGGACTAGAATAGCAAAGTTTTGGGAGTGTAATGTCATGGGGTACATTGATTTGGACTCAATTTCTTCCTCATTTTGGCCCTGGGGCTTAACTACATAATGGAAACGTGAGATTAAGATGATCGTGATGCTTCAAAAGGTAATGTCACTGCATCCACAGACTTACAGGTATTGTGTAGCATTGTCTACAAAAATTACTCAGAACATCAACTATATCCTTTTGATACTGTGTGTTTATGCTGTAGTTAATGGGATCGCTTCACTCAACTTCACTTGTCTCATCACTGAATTGTTCCCACAACCAATGAACTTTCTTTCAAGGACTCCTTACTTCATGTTCTTGATATTTATTGTTTATTATCATTATTTCTCCTTTTTTGCATTTGCACAGTTTGTTGTCTTCTGCACGCTGGTTGAATGTCTTAGTTTGGCAGCCGTTCATTGATTCTGTTATAGTTATTATTCTATAGATTTATTGAGTATGCCCACAAGAAATGAGTCTCAGGGTTGGATATGGTGACGTGATAATAAATTCTGAACTTTGATATCTACACTTGTGACATAGGTCCTATGGGTCCAATGGCAACACTGACAGTGAAAAGCTAATTAATTTTTAAAAATTGAAGAGTTGAGCAACTGTAGCTGGTTGCTATTTGTATCATCACTAGAAGAGCCAACATTGGGAGAGGTACACGGAAACAAGTCAGCTACGCAGTCAACGTTGGCTATCAATTGGAGCTGGCGGGGGGGCAATTAAAGCTGCAAAGCTGCAAGGGAGGTTGGATAAGATGTTGGAGGCAGGTGACACAGTAGCATAGCAGTTAGCGCAACACTATCACACCTCGAGGTATCAGAGTTTGGAGCTCAGTCCCAGTGTCCTCTGTAAGAGGTTTGTATGTTCTCCTCATGGAATTCTTGGGATTCCTCTGGAAGCTGTGGTTTCCTCCCACCATCCAAAAATGTACTTATTAGTAGGTTATTTGGTTATTGTAAATTGTCCAGTGATTACTTATTGGGCAACACAACACACACAAAGTGCTGGAGGAGCTCAACATGTCAGGCAGCATCTATGGAAAAGATTTTGGGCTGAGACCCTTCATCAGGACCCACCCGGTGTGTGTTACTTTGGATTTCCAACATCTGCAGATTTTCTCGTGTTTGTGATAACCTACTGCCGGTTATCGCCATTGGCGTTTATGGCAGCAATGAAGATCCTCCATCTCTGGCGGTGTTCAGGGCTTCCTTCATCATGTCAGTAGCTTCCTGTTGGTTTTTACTACTGTCAGCCATGCAAGTCCCCGGTTGGAGACTCAGGAATACCATTTTATTCAGATGTGGAAGGATTCCCCATTGCTGTTTCTGTAACAATTTTGTTTCACCGGTCAGGGTTGTTAGCCCTGAACTGAACCCCTGAACCTGGAGGAATGATGGACAACTCTTGATCTGGTCTTGGACCTGTTTGGCATGGATGATCTTACCAGGAGCTAAAGCATAAAGCCCTGACTCCAGCTAACATAGCTCTCTGGGTTACTGAGGCACAAAAGTTTCCAAACCACGACGAAGTTGTAGTCTTCTTGGAAGGTCCTGTGATTCGGCTCGGGTTAAATTGGTGAGTTATTGGCTATGTGGCTCAAAGGGCTTATTTCATGCTGCATAGCTTAATTAATTAATTAAGCTTCTCTATACACTAACAACGTATAAAGCAGCGCAGATCTTCAGAAGGTGTTCTTTGCATCTGTGTCAGGCTACACGTTAAAGCATTTCCTTTGAACCCTTCTCTTTAATCACACAAAAAAAATCCAACAGGGATTGGACATCTCTGTTTGAAACTTTGTCTTGGGAAGATGTTCACCCTTTAATGTAGGTATAATTGACCACCTTAATTCTTGAGTTCTGAGCAGAATTTGAAATTGTTCAAGCATTTGAAATTAGGTGACTTCATATCAAGTTGTAATTGTGAAATTATTTTTCAGCAATTTGCTTTGTGTTTCCAGCCTGTGATTTGTCATACAGGATATGCAAGGAGATTCCAAGAATGCCACAGGCAGTTTGAGTATTTCTGTTCTGTTCAGTCAACTTTTATCCTAGTAGCAATCAAAATACATCAATTCATGTTCAACAGGCAGATCAGATTAACTCAGTCACTAGGCAAATAAAAATGAACTGATAGATTCCAAGCAGCCTAACAAATCTCACTACTTTGTACCGAGGCATTGGATTTGTAATATCCATGAATAATATTGCATGCATCGAGTCTACCCTGATACTGATGCATAACTTTTACCTATGTCCTAAAATAAACCCATATTTAAAAAGTTTAAAGTAAAATTTATTATCAGAGTACATACAGGTTACTACATACAACCCTGTTTTTCTTTTTCCCGGGTGCATACTCAGCAAATCCATGGAATAGTAACTGTAAACAGGATCAGTGAAAGAGCAAGAGCATAGAAGACTGAGATTGTTGTGTCTAATAGTTCAAAGTACATTTATTAAAGTATGTATACATTATATAGCCTTGAGATTTGTTGCCCTACAGGCAGCCACAAAACAAGACCAAAAGAACCCACTTAAAAAATCTGACAAACACCCAATGTGCAGAGAGAATTGAGGGAAAAAAGCAAATTGCGCAAACAATAAAAGTAAGCAAATGGCATTTAGAACAGAAGTGAGTCCTCAGTCACAAAGGCTGGAGCAGGCCCACAGCCTCAGCACAACGAAGAGTGGAGTAAATGCCATGGATAAACTGATGCATTGTGTATTTTATTTTGGAATTTTTATCAAGGACAGATATTAGACTACAAAAACTTTGCAGACTAGAGCGTTATAGAACAACATTTTGCAAGGAGGAATTTATAAGCCAAATGCAACAACATAATATTTTATGGCTGAGGTAGCTTATATGCTTCCATCATTATTAGTCATGCCATCAGCTACCAAGGCCCAAGTCCATGCAATTCATCTTCTTCTGCTCTTCCCTCCACTTTAAAATGTTCTTTGACTGAAATTTTTATTAGTAGGCCTAGTAGCGTGCGCAACTGTTGTCGCTGTTTGCTGCTAACGGTTCTGAGAAAGCCTTGAAATATTTTGCCACATAAAGGATACAATATAAATTAACTCAACAATGAAGAATATCTGAGCTAAATATTAATTATTTGGAACAGGTGCAGAGAATTTGTTTGCGTAAACTGCGTGTTTCGATTCAACCATCTTATGTTCTTCATAAATTGGTATTTTGCAAATCCAGTGCTTCAGAGATGTATGTCAGGTTATTCAAACCCATGGGGAAAATAGTTCATCCTTCATGATTCAAAATATTTTCCTCCCTTTTAACTTTCACCTGCTGGAACCTGGTGACTTCTCCAGAAGCAATGCTTGAGGCACCAGTGCTCTTCAACATCTCACCAGCATTTCAAATGAGAGATCTGATTTCTCAGCTGTGGGAGATCAGTCAACAGATTGGCAATTACAGGAAAAGCCAATCTGTACTTGTATGCCTCTGGCAAGACTCACTGGATGGCAATAACTTACAAGAAACTGGTTACAATACCTATATTATTAGTGTAGTTCATGTGAGTCAAATCATCACGGATGTGGAATTGACAATGAAGTTTATTCTTATCTTCAGTGTGGCTTTTGGCCTGAATCAGAATCAGGTTTAATGTCATCAGCATATGAATAGCACAAAAAAATAGGAAATAGAAAAGTAGTGAGGTGTGTTCATGGGTTCAATGTCCATTCAGAAATCGCAAGGCAGAGAGGAAGAAGCTCTTTCTAAGTGTGTGCCTTTTGGCTTCTGCACCTCCTTTCTCATGATGGCATGTCCTTGGTGGTGAGGGTCCTTAATGATGGACGCCACTTACCTTAACCCTGTGCAGTAAACACCCCCCCCCCACGCAAACACTCCATACCAGATGGTGATGCAGCCAGTTAGAATGCTCTCCAAGGAACATCTGTAGGAAGTTGCGAGTGGTTTTGGCGACATACCAAATCTCCTCAAACCCTTCATGAAATACAGCCACTGTTGGCAAGGAGCATCCCACCAGCTTATCGGAAACCCTAGCTCACAGAGCTGGAGATGGAAAAGAAATGTTCAGGATGATGTTAAGAGCTTTGTGCCTCATTGTCCAGAGCACACAGAAGCGCAATTTAAATGGTTCAACAAGTGTACCACCACTCAAACCATCTGCATCACTTGGCACAGCTGTAACCTAAGCTGCAATTCTCACACTGGCCTCACCCGCCCTTTGACACATAGAACCAGAGTGGGCACAAGTCACTGTCACCCCTGGGGTACTAGGAATAAAGCACAATGAGAAGACACAATACTGTGAGGTAGGTAACTTGTAACATGGGTGGTGTCACAACAACAGCCTTGCACTCAACATCATTAAGACCAAGGAATTGATTGTGGACTTTAGAAAGGTTAAGATGAGGGCACACACATCAGTCCTCATTGAGGAATCAGAGTGAATAGGATGAGCAATTACAAGTTTCCCGGTTGTTAATACCTCTGAGGATCCATTCTGGGCTCAACAGTGGCTATATTTCATTGGGAGTTTGAGGAAATTGGGTATGTCACTAAAGACACTTCCAAAGTTTCCAAAGTTTCCAAAGGTGAGTGTTCTAATTTGCTGCATCACCATCCGGAATGGGGGAGGGGGGCACTGCACAGCATCGAACCAAATCCTCTACTCTCCTGACGTTCACACGTTATTTTTTCAGCAGTGACCTGAAGACAACTATCTAGAATTAACATTGCGCATGGATACTGAAGCTGATTAAACCAACCCTATTGCAGGGCCGGGAAAACTAATAGTGGTTGCATGGAATTTATCCTGTTGTTCAACTGGTTTCATAATCACAGTTCAAAGTACATTTATTATTGAAGAATGTATACTGTACACATCCTTGAGATTCATCTCCACAAAACAAAGAAACCCAATAGAACCCATTTTAAAAAACGAAGCCGCCAAAACACCTAATGTGCAGAAAAAAAGAATAAACCGTGCAAACAATAGAAGGTAAGTAAATAACATTCAGAGCTGAAGTTCACGAAAGTGAGTTCACAGCCACGATGCCAGTCATCACCGGAGCTGGTCCAGGAGCCTGTTAGTTGCAGGCCATAGCTTCAGTTCAGTACAGAGATAGTAACCCTCACCAAGCAGCGAGCTGAACCCCATCCCATCCCGTTCCTCTCCTCTGGCCCCAACACCCCAACCCTTCAATCTGGCCAGGCGCTTAAATCATCCAAACATAATTAATTGTCCTTCTGTTTTCTTCTCTTTTGATCAGTGCGTAGCCCACTCCCAGTCACTGACTGAAAGCTTCACTTGACCTGCTAAATAGTCTTATTTTATTGCTGTTTGAATTAACATAGTATTCCCAGTGGCCAGCCATTTGCATTCCGACATGACAGTCCATGGCCTTCTGCCAAGATGAGGCCACATGCAGGCTGGCGGAGCAACACTTTATATTCTATCTGGGTAGCCTCCAACATGATGGCATGAACATTGATTTCTTTAACTTCCGGTAAATGCCACCCTCCTCTCCTTCACCGTTCACCATTCCTGTATCCCTCTCACACCTTCTCTTCCTACCTGCCCATGGCCTCCCTCTGGTGCTCTTCCCCCTTCCTCAGCCCTCTATCTCTCTTACCAATCAACTTCCCAGCTCTTTACCTCACCCCTCCCCCTCTCAGTTTCATCCATCATCTGCCACCTGGTACTTCTTCCTCCCCTCCACCCACTTCCTTATTCTGACTCTTCCCCCTTCTTTTACAGCCCTGATGAAGGGTCTTAACCCTGGATTTGCAGCATCTGCACACGTTGGCGTGTTTGTAGTTACTGATTCCTGCTTTCTTGCAGCAAAATATATTCTTGTAACGTAATAAAATTCAAATGCTCTGAGACACATCAGATAGGAAGATATTTTTAATTGTTGTATGTAAATCACCTAGTTCTTGACGAAGTAAATAGAATTACTTATACCAAAGAGAAAACTTTAAAATATTCATGCTGCAGGGAATGAAGTTGGATTAGGTTCACGGAAATCCATGTTCATTCTCAGTAATTTAGATCAATGTTTTATAATGAACGTACAGAGCATTTCCTCCTCTCTAATGAATCCAGATTATTGTTATTTAATGATATTTGCAACAAATCGCCTTTCTTTGGAAATTAACCACAGTTAAAGGACACAAAGGGAGTATCTGATCCTTTTAAACAGTTTAAAGAGCTTGAGTTCTTATCTGTAATTTTCAGGGTCTCTTTAATTCTGTAAATAACACGATATAGATTCTCTTGACAGTTCAGGGATCTTAGATTTGTTACTGAGTAGAGAAAAATTACATGTTGCACTGTTCGTGGCTGATAGTTCTGCATTTTGAATGAAGAAATTTCTTAACGTCTCATCCTTTTTTATAGTTCTCACTTATTTATTGAAATACAATGTGGAACAGGCCCTGTTGGCCCTTTGAGCTACGCAGCCCAGCGACCCCCAATTTAACCCTAGCCTAATCATGGGACAATTTACAGTGACCAACTAACCTACCAACTGCTACATCTTTGGACTGTGGGAGGAAACTGGGGCACCAGAGGAAACTCACACAGTCATGGGAAGAGCGTACAAACTCCTTAAAGGCAGTGGTGGGAATTGAACCCATGTACTGTAAAGAGTTCTGCTAACCCCTACGCTACCGTGCCACCCTTCTACATTACAGATTATCATTCTCTGCTTATTTATGACATTTGGGATCAACTGAAAGGAACTTTTCTCAAACTTACAGTGACATCACGATGTTTGATTGCCATTTTAATCCAATTTAAAAGAAACTCATTCAAATATTCATGATGTGAATTTTTAAGCAAGAAGGGGTGTTTTCCAGTTGGCCTCAACTGCTCTCTATTTCTCAAATTAAATTAATAGATTTAACAGTTTATTTATCTTTTCTCCACCTTTTATTCTCGCATCTTCCTCCTTCCATTTCAGAACCATAAAACATAGAAACATAGAAATCTGCAGCACGTTACAAGCCCTTCGGCCCACAATGTTGTGCTGACCATGTAATCTACTCTAGAAACTGCTTAGAATTTCCCAGCTGCATAGCCCTCCTTTTCTAAGCTCCATGTACATATCCAGGAGTTTTTTTTTTAAAAGACCCTATTGTATCTACCTCTACCACCTTTGCTGGCAGTGCGTTCCATATACCCACCATTCTCTGTGTGAAAAACTTACCTTTGACAACTCCCTTGTACCTACTTCCAAGGACCTTAAAACTTTGCCCCCTCGTGTTAGCCATTTCAGCCCTGGGTAAAAGCCTCTGGCTGTCCACACGATCAATGCCTCTCATCATCTTATACACCTCTATCAGGTCACCTCTTATCCTCAGTCGCTCCAAGGAGAAAAGGACAAGTTCACTCAACCTATTGGTCCTGATGAAGGATCTTGGCCTAAGACATTGCCTGTTTATTCTTTTCCATAGATATGGCCTGACCTGCTGAGCTCCTCTAGCATTTTTTGTGTGTTGGTCTTTTATTTTCTGGCTATTTTTTCTGTTGCTTGTCATCCTAGTAAATTATCTGTTTATGTCTGCAACACGCAAGATGTTGGAGAGTTTCAGCAGGTTGGGTGATGTCTCTGGAGAGAAATGGGCAGGCCAGATGAAGGGTCTCAATCTGAAATGTCAACTGCAAATTTCTCTTCATAGATGCTGCCTGATCTTTAAAAAGTTCCTCCAGCATCTTGTGTGTTGCTTTAGATTCTAGCATCTGCAGTCCCTTGCATCTCTGTTTTCGGTGGGCTTTCTGCCCGAGTGCTAGCAGATATTCAGTTTAAATTCCCTCTGTAAATACCACGTAAACTAGGCATGTAGGGATTATTTTCCCTCCATGAAATTTATGGAGTGGAAATAAGCTGAAGGTCTTCTAGTAGTAGGTCAGAAAACAAGCAAATTAAACTGAAAATAAAGATATCAATGTTCATGTTACTTTTAAAATCCTGACCTTAGCTCAGATAGATATTAATAATTCAAAACTCTTGTGAAGTAGAGCACAGAATTTCTCATGCTTTCTTGCTAGTCCATATCGAAGACAAATTTTCTATATTGTAACAGTATTTCACTGGATATAGGATGTCCAAATGTTTAAAATACATTGTATAAATATATTTCCCATTGTATAAATACATTTCACCTTTCTTTTAAAAAGCTATTTATTATCACACTTAAGAGCTAAGTCATTCCTTATTGTGGATGCTGTTGCTGTTGAATATTTCTCTGTTGTATACTTTCTGAAGCACGAAGCTGCATTATTACAGAAGCTGGAGAGTAACCAAACACCCCCTGCACTCTTCCTGATAGTGATCAGTAATCCTGATATTTCAGACTTTCAAAGTAAGTTTTATTATCAAAGCACAGATATGTCACCATATACAACCCTGAGTTTCATTTTCTTGCAGACCTATTCAATGAAAGATCAGCCAGAGTGCAAAGACAAACTGTGAAAATGCAGATATAAATACATAGCAATAAATAATGAGAACAAGAAATAACAAGAAAAAAAAGTCCTTAAAGTAAGATAATTGATTGTGGGAACATCTTAATGAACGGGCAAGTAAGTGCAATTATCCCCTTTTGTTCAAGAGCCTGATGATTAAGGGTAATAATTGTTCTTGAACCTGGTGGTGCGAGTACTGAGGCTTCTGTACTTTCTACCTGATGGCAGCAGTGAAAAAGAAACATGGCCTGGGTGGTGGGGATTTCTGATGATAGATATTTGCTGCTTCCTTCAGACATCCTGGAAAAACCTCCTGTGTATCCTTGTATTTTGCAGTGGATCTGTGAAAGTTAACCAATTGAATACAGTTTTTTGTCTAAACTGTAAAGGTATTTAAAAAACTAACGGTCATAAGTTCTTTCTTTTTACATGTTCTCTTTTAGCACCCACTTACAGAGGATCTAACAGTGAACAAGTAGTTGCAAAAGAAGTTTGTGAACCCTTTGCAATTACCTGGTTTTGTGTATTAATTACTTATAAGATGTGGTCTGATCTTCATCAAAGTCACAGTAATAGTCACAATAACAATAAGATTAGAATATAAAACTGAGGATGTAACATTGAGCCTTTATAAAGCACTGGTGAGGCCTCACTTGGAGTATTGTGAGCAGTTTTGGGCCCCTTATTTTAGAAAGGATATGCAGAAATTGGAGAGGGTTCAAAGGAGGTTCATGAAAATGATTCCAGGATTAAATAGCTTGTCATATGAAGAGCATTTAATGGCTCTGGGCCTGTATTCACTGGAATTCGGGGTGAAAGGCCTTGATAGGGTGGAAGTGGAGAGGATGTTTCATATGGTGGGAGAGTCTAAGACCAAAGGACACAGCCTCAGAATAGAGGAGCGTCTGTTCAGAATGGAGATGAGAAGGAATTTCTTTAGCCAAAGAGTGGTGAGTCTGTGGAATTCCTTGCACAGGCAACTATGGAGGCCAAGTCTTTATGTATATTTAAGGCAGAGGTTGAAAGAGTCTTGATTGGTCAGGGTATGAAGGGATATGGGGAGAAGGCTGGAGATTGGGGCTGAGAGGAAAAATGGATCAGCCATGATGAAATGGTGGAGCAGACTCAATGGGCAAATGGACTAATTCTGCTCTTATATCTTATGGTCTTATGGTCTAATTGACAAGCACAATCTGCCTAAATTAATAACACACGAGGAATTGTACTTTTTCTCGTCAATACTGTGTACCCTATTTAAACAGTCACTGTCTAGGTTCAAAAAGGTATGTGAACCTCTGGGGTAAAGCCTTCTACAAAAGCTATTTGGAGTCAAGTGTTCCAATCAACGAGATGAGATTGGAGGTGGGGTTGTAGAGGTGGCCCTGCCCTATATAAAAGACACACAACGATCTTTCTTGTGAAAGCATTTCTAAAGACCTGCGTGTTCATCAGTCCACAGTAAGAGAAACTGCCTACAAATGGAGGAAACTCAGTATTGTTGCTACTATCCCTAGGAGTGAGCATCCTGCAAAGATCACGCCAAGAGCACAAAGTGCTGAAGGAGGTGAAAAGTAACCCAAGGGTAACAGCAAAAGACCCTCAGAAATCTCCAGAACTTGCTGAAGTCTTTGTTCGTGTGTCCACTATAAGAAAAACACGGAACAAAATGGTGTTCGTGGAAGGAAAACATGGCTCTCTGATAAAAACATTGCTGCACATCTCAAGTTTGCAAAAGACCACCTGTATATTCCACAATGCCACTGGGACAATATTCTGTGGACAGATGAGACAAAGGTTGAACATTTTGGCAGAAATGCACATTGTGATGATTGGAGGAAAAAGAGCACTGTACACCAACATCAAAACCTCATCCCAACTGTGAAGTACGGTGAAAGGGGCATCATGGTTTGGGTCTGCTTTGCTGCCTCAGAGCCTGGACAGCTTGCAATTGTTGAAGAGAACAATGAATTCAAAATTGTATCAAGACATTTACAGGAGAATGTCAGGGTAGTGGTCCGTCACCTGAAGCTTAATAGAAGTTGGATGATGCAACAAGACAGTGATCTGAAAGACAAGAGTAAATCACCACAGAATGGTTTAAAAAGAAAATTGTGTTTTGGAATGACCAAGTCAGAGTCCAGATCTTAACCCAATTGAGATGCTGTGGCATGACCTGAAGAGGGCTGTTCATGCAAGGTATCCCAGAAATACTGATGAACTGAAACAGTTTTGAATGGAAGAATGGTCTAAAAATTTCTCCTCGCCATTGTACAACTCTGATCGGCAGCTACAGGAAACGTTTGGTAGAGGTTATTGCTACTAAAGGAGGTTCTACCAGTTATTAAATACAAGGGTTCACATACTTTTCCCAGCCTGGACTGTGAGTGATTAAACAATATGTTTAATAAAGACATGAAAAGTACAATTGTTTGTGTGTTATTAGTTTAGGCAGATTGTGTTTGTCTATTATTGTGACTTAGATGAAGATCAGAACACACTTTATGTGTAATTTATGCAGAAAACCAGGTAATTACCAAGGGTTCACAAGCTTATTCTTGCAACTGTACACTATAATACCATGATATACATTGTCCATTAATTAATGTTTATATTTGCACCATAGCCATCAACGTTATCATCAGAAATCTTGCTCTATGTGCTGCAGTATCCCTTTCAACAGTTGATTTGAACAAAAGCTTTTCAGTGAGTTTGATAATTATTACAGGTTCTCTAAAGAGAAGAAAATATTCCTTCCCTAAGTATTCACAGAAGCATAAGTATCTTGTTGCACAAAACCTCAATCTCTATACATTCACCTGCGAACCTGCTGAGGATGTCTATTGTAGCGGGTGTCCCTGATGCAGCCGCCTCTATATTGGTGAGACCCGTCTTAAATTCAGGGATTGCTTCATCGAACATCCCCGCACCATCCGCCGCGAGTGGGACTTCCTGCTGGCCAAATATTTTAATTCCAATTCCCATTCCCGTAACAACATGTTGATCCATGGCCTCCTTATATGCCAAGGAGAGGCCACTTCCAGGGTGGAGGGGCAACACCTTGTATTCTGTCTGGGTACCCTCCAATCTGATGGCATGAGTATTAATTTCTCCTTCCATCAAAAATTAACCCTTTCCCTCCTCTATTCCTCACTCTGACTGTACACCTCTTCTCAGCTGCCTATCACCATCCCCTGGTTCTCCTCCTCCTTCCCTTTCCCCTATGGTCCACTCACTTCTCCTGTGAAATTCCTTCTTCTCCAACCCTTGACTTTTCCCACTCACCTGGCTTCACCTATCACCTTCCAGCTGGCTTCCTTCTCCTCCCCCTTCTATTCTGGCATCTTCCCCTCCCTTCTCCGTCCTGAAGAAAAGTCTCGGCCCAAAACGTCAACTGCTTATTCATTTCCATAGATGCTGCCTGACCTGCTGATAGCCCCCAGTGTTTTGTGTGTGTTACTTTTAATCTCTATACAATTTAGCATGTGGTATTAAACAATACCAGAACTCTGCTATCAAAAGTTTGAAAACAAAACTCCTTGGAGCTGCTTGCACATTGTAGATGTTTAGTGAGATTCCAGGAGGCTAATTTTCAAAAGCCCTGACCTAACAATCGCTCTCTGAAATCTGGTGTTGTGACATTGGTACAATAACTTTATCATGTCTCCAGAATAAATATGCTAGATTCAGGACTATAAACATGCACTTATATCTTTCAAATGAACAAGCTCCAAAATTCCAAATATAAAGAGGTTGCTTCCTGAGTGCTTTTGTGTGTATCTTATGGAATTTGGTCTGCTGATCATGAAAATGACCTATCATGAATGATTTTTTTCTAACTCACTTATATTTATTACTTCAATTCATAATTCAAATCAGAATAACTGATGCCAAGATTAAGGAAGGCATTTTTGTTGGTCCACAAGTCAAACAGGTCATCAGTGGCAGGCAACTTAAAGAACTTGTAGTGGGACCAGAGAAAATTGCATGGAAGGCATTCAAGGATATTGTTGAAAATTTTCTTGGCAACTACAGAGCACCAAACTACATACAGCTGGTTGACAACATGCCTTCAAGCTCACAAAACCATGAAGTGCACCATGTCACTAAAGATTCATTTCTGCATTCCCATTTAGACTTCTTCCCTGCAAATCTTGGTGACGAGCTTTCACCAGGTCATTTGCGATCATGGAGAAATGGTATCAGGGCAACCGGAACCCATCAATGCTGGCTGATTATTGTTGGACACTTAAACGAGTAGCCTTAGACGCAGAGTACAAACGAAAATCATCAACACAACATTTTTTGCTGAGTTGAAAAGTTTATTTCTTGTTTCTCCAAATTCCTACGTGATACAAATAGTCTGAAATTATATTGTGTTCAGCTTCAAGTGGTCTATCATAAACCTTTTTAAAAATCTGAGGAAGCAACACTTCCAAAAAAAAATTAGTTGTGCAGTGAAATTTAAGTTCACAGGAAAATGTGTACAAGCTGGATATTGTATTTTATTTTATTATTTCTAATAAAATGTTCACACAGCTTCTCTAACAATCTGTGCTAACTATAACAGCCAAGGACTACTTTAAGCATGTTTTTAAAAATGATTGTAGTTGTTCTGATGAACAATTAACATTGAAGAATGTCATTTGCACTCCTGCGCTGTGAACTACAACCACATTTCAGTATTTGCAGAATAATTTCTAGAATGCTGTGAGATAACATATTGTCCCAATCTGTTCATACTTCTAATTCTACTTTATAATATTTCAGATATCTTGCACAAAAGATGTACGAATTTCGAAAGCTGAACAGGCCTTCAATACTCAAAGGGTTAATCCTCCAACCAAACAAGTGAATATCCTTTTTTTTTGTTTGCTTTTTCTGAATGTGCAGGACATTTAACTTTTTGGAGGATTATTGTAACATTTCAATGTACAGTGCATCATTAGAAATAGCAGTTTGAAAATGCCATGGAGTATCCTATCCCTAAAAGTAAAAAAGATGCCATGATCCTGAAACTTGAATAATTATTCTTTAAGTATGTTGGTCCCTTTGATCCTTTGCTAAGAATAAATTGGGACTTGTTTGCCATAAATGTAGCAGAAGGTTTTTATTACCTTAAAGAAATTATTTGGTGTTCTGCCCGTGCTGTCAAAAAGGTCCTTGAAATTGTCATATTTATATCACATTACATTGAGGGCGTTGTTGGCTCTGTGAGAAGTTTATTTCTCAAACCATATATAAGAGGAATCTGGGGATATTTCTAAACTTACCTCAGATGTGGTTGAAAACTATGTTGGTGTTTCTGCACGAGGAAAGGGGGTGGGGGGGCAAATGCAATCTTAATTTATTTCCCCGTTAGTTTTAGTTGAGGACCAGGCTTTTATCAACTAATGAAAGGTGGCTCTGTTTGGGCTCTGTGATTGCTTTGTTAGGTGCTTTGTATGGCTTTCATGCCCAATATCAGTGCACAAAACCAACAGTGTATGCTCCCAAAATGAGATTTTCTTTATCGTTTATTTTACTGTGGCATAATTGGGACTTAGCAGCATATTAAGAGTCTGATAAGTGACATTTGTATTCTGTTGTTGTGACCCAGGGGAAGCAGGGAGCATTCCTGCCTTCTCTTTTATTTGTCATACTAATCCCTTTGATGTTCGTGCTGCTATAGAGTTCTAAATAGAGCCATACACAATGGTTAAAAGGGTTTTTGCTGTTTCTTGACCCGTCAGCTTAAGAACTTGCCGTTTTTTAGTAAGTTGAATGGATCGCCTTCATTATCATTTAAATGAGCCCCCATATCCTTCCAAATGCTTAAATTTCAATGTGGTTCTAAAGCTGTGATAATTTGAAATATTCATTCCCTCAAGGGTAACATTTCAGAGGCACTGAATGCCATTGTTACATGTTCTCATATTTTTCTGGGCGAGATGGGAAAATAGACTGGTAATTGTCTGCTGAGCCTCTAGAATGGGTGCTCCAGTTAGTCGAGACATTGGCTGTAATTGTCATGGGGGGGGGGGTGCTGCTGATGAATCATGTTGTATGCATGCAGCAGCCATGGCCAAATTGAGTGATATAGCCAGAGCTATGTGCAAATTGGCAATTATTAGCACAACAGAAAGACTGGCAGGTGTAGAATGCCTTCCGAGGTTTTGATTGGAAAAGGAAATAGCAAAATTTATGTGATGAAGGCTAGTTGATTAGGGCTGATGAAGCAAGTATAGCTGGCTAGCTCAGAAACCTGACTCAAGTGGAGATGCACCGATTATTGGAATATTTGATTAAATTTGCATTACAGCACTGGTCGATTATTAATTTCATAGCTGAATACTCTTTCAGCTACCACGCCTGCTAAGGAGCCAATGATTAGTGCCTGTCTCTCGCTGGAAAATGTTTCTTCAGCACTTCTCTGCAGCTTTTCTGTCACTCGTGGTAATTTTTGTCACAGTTTATCAAAAAACAGATGGCCACTCTTGGCTTAAATCCATTGGATTTAAGGTAGCATGTGTGCTTTGTTCTAGACAGTTGTGATAGACAGCGGTTGTGGAGATATGAAGGTGTTACAATACATGGTAACAGACCTATCCTGTGTTTCACATATTTGATGATATGCACGTTTTAACTAATCCTATCCTTACCCAGAATTCTTATATTTATTTATTGAGATACAGCGTGATTTCCTCCCATGTTCCAAAGGAGCACTGAGAAGATTAATTGGTCATTGTAAATTGTCCCATGATTATGCTCGGGTTAAATTGGGGTAGCTGAGCAGTGCAGCTCAAAGGGCCTATTCTGCACTGTATCTCTAAATAAATAAATACATGGATGACACTGGAAGAGAAGAAGTTGCTGCTCATCTCTACCTATCTCAAATGGATGATCTCTTCCTCTGAAACAATGTCCTCTTGTTGTAAAATTCCCCTCAAGGAGAAACACACCTGCAGCATCTATGTCCTCGAGCCTTCTTATGTTTCTGTTTCTCAATTTTCACTGGGTATTTGCCTTGAAGGATGAAAGTGGGTCAAGTGGTCTTTCTGATCTGAATTTTGCTGATGCCATGATGATGACACTACCTGTATTGCCAAACTGTCTGCAACTTCCGGAAATGTGTAGGGGGGAGATTCCTCCTCACTATCACAAAGCCTGCCTTCAGCCAAATTTATTCATTCCATAGTGTATCAAGAAACTGCTTAGAACACTAGATTCAACCAGTGGTATGAGAGATGATAACATCCCAGCTGCAGTACTGAAGATTTGTTCTACAGACCAGCTGTAGCCTCTAACTACAAACATTCTGTTAGTTCCAACAATGGCAGGACAGCATGGTAGCATAGTGGTGAGCACAATGCTTTACAGTTCAGGCCACCTGGGTCAGATTCCTGTCACTGCTGTCTGTAAGGAGTTTGGGTGTCTTCCCCGTCACTGTGTAGGTTTCTTCTGGGTGCTGTAGTTCCCTCCCACAGTCCAAAGACGTTCTGGTTGGTAGGTTAATTGATCATTGTAAATTGTCCTGTGATTAGACTCAGACTAAATTGGGGGATTGCTGGGCGGTGCAGCTCAAAGGGCTGGAAAAGCCTATTCTGCACTGTAGTTCAATAAATACATAAATATTGTCAAGCAATCTATTGTCAGTCATCAGCAATGTGAGGGGAGATATGATGGAAGCAGCCACCTGTCTTAGTTAACCTGTTTTCCAATGTTCAAGCTGGGTTTTGACTGAACCAATCAGCTGCAGCACAAATCATGACTATGGTTCTGACATTGGGCACAGTGGCGTAGCAGTAGTGGGTGCCACAGTAGCATAGCAGTTAGTATGATGGTATTGCAGCTCGGGGCGATAGAGTTCAGTTTTGACGTTATCTGTAAGGAGTTTGTATATCCTCCCCTGTGACCATGTGGGTTTCCCCCGAGTGCTCTGGTTTCCTTCTGCAGTCCAAAGTTGAACCGGTTGGTAGGTTAATTGGTCATTATAAATTGTTCTGTGATTCGGCTAGGATTAAATCAGGGGCTTGCTGGAGGAGCAGCTCCAAGGTCCTGAAGGCCAGTGCTATGGGGTTTGAATAAAATAACTGAATTTCACTGGTGGGGTGAAAGTGACTTCCCTTGTAATCAAACTGGCATTTGATTACCAATGAGGATACATGGCAATACAGAACTGTTTGGCCTTCAGAGGAAACACTCCAAGGGTTGGAGTCATGCCTTGAATAAAGGCAGATGGTAGTGATTGTTGGAGCCCCATCATTCCATCCTGAGTACTTCACTGCTAGCCAGGGAGTGCTGAATCCGTGGGATTTGTTGCTACAGGTGACTGGAGGTCAAGTCATTGTGTATATTTAAAGCAGAGGTTGATAGATTCTTGGATGGTCAGGGCATGAAGGGGTGTGGGGAAAAGGCAGAAGATTGGGGCTGAGAAGGAAAATGGATCAGCCATGATGAAATAGCGGGGCAGACTCGATGGACCAAATGGCCTAATTCTGCTCCTATATCTTATGATCTTAATATTTTCTTAACAACTATTGATGCAGCACCTTATTAAATTTCTTCTGAAAATCCACAATATACTACATTAACTAGGTCTCCCTTCTCCAAAGCCCTTGTGTTGGTGTTCACAGTGACCTTTATTGTTGTTTGAATGGCTAGGTGATAACAGTTCTATTTGCCATTGATATTTGTGCTACTGTTTAAAATAATAAATTATTTTCAATGTTTTCTTAAATATTAATTTCTAAAATGTGTATTGATATTTCACATCTGCTTTTAACTCTACAATGTTTTATAAAGTATTTGTTGATAGATCAAAATTGTGCTTTTTCTGTCTCTTGTTTGCTTATTCTGAGAATTATTAAATAAGATTCACTAGTCAGACAACTTCCTGGAAGGCCATAGTCTATTTGAACTGAACACCAGTAGCAGTTAACAGTGGAAAAGGGGAAGTTCCACCACAAATTGCTTAATCTCTGCTGACAGATTACTTTGAGGTTAGTGGCAGGTGCCATTGCTTTGCCGCTAACCACAAATTCAAGATTTATAACTAATAATGCATACCATAGATTACCTATTGCAGTATAGAATGAAGCCATCACATTTCAAGATCCATGATTTTAAATGTTTGGTTACAAAACTAATTTATATAAGGTCACCCACTCTTGGGTTGAGCTCCCCAGTTCCATCTATTTAAGCAGTGTAGTCATTTATAAAATTCAAGGATTCAAAGAACACTTATTATCAAAGTACATATAAATTATACAATCTTGAGATTTGTCTGCTTACAGGCAGCCACAAAGCAAGAAACCCAAAAGGACCCAATTTAAAAAAAGGAAGGCCCAGCATCAACGTGCAGAGAAAGGGGAAAAAGAACACAAATGGTGCTAACAATAGAAGTGAGTAACAGCACTCTGAACCAGATTGAGTCCATAGGCCCAAACCCCTGGAGCAGCCAGATAAGGTCCACAGCCTCGGCCTCAGTTCGTCATATACCAGGGCAAATCGCCATGAAGCTGGCAGACCCTGAGCTGTCTCACAGCTTCAGTGCCACAGAGAGGAATGAACATCACATGAGAGTGAGCAAAATCAACCTGACCCTCGCCTCCGGTCCCAACATCCTGTCTTTCCATTCTATCTGGGCCAGTGGTTAAATCATCCAAACACCAGGTCGTCCCCCACGCTAGGGCCTGGGCCCTGCTGCAGTCTTACACTCTGGACCTAGACCTCGCTTCCCAGGCCAAAGCCATTCTTGACCTCTCCAAATAGGCTCGGTGCTGATATTGCTTGATCCAACAATTTTTGTTCATATTAAACCTTTAGCATAGCAAACACACCGAAGCACTTCATAAAATGTTGAGTTCAATTTATAGTTGGAGGTCCCAAACACACAAGGTAAAATTGCGAAGCAATACAGTAGTTACAAATGAAGCCAGGTCTACTAACAAGTAATGCACTGTCGTTCAGCTACCTACTAGTCTTCACGATCAGATTCACTGTTATACCAAAGGCCTGTTGCCAGGTGCTGATAAAATTATAACAGTTCAAAGCAAAATCTAATCCATTTCCCTCTTTCTTTCCCCTACAGAGTTCTGCTCATTCGTTCTCAGGACGTGGATACTCTGTAAGTCATTGCAAATCTTCCACTGTCATATACACTAATTCTCGTGGGTAATGGTGTTCTGTTTCACGGCTAATTGCTTGTATTTCAGTTTCTACATGCATACACATTCGGTTAGGCAAAGTACTAAATTGCAGCATTGGTCTTCTAGGAGGGGATTTCATTGTGATAATGGTAATGTTGTTTCCTTCTTAGTTTACAGAAGATCTGTAAATGTGAAGAAACTAGAATTTAGCCAGGCTCAGCATATTGTACTTGTTCTTCTTGGGTTCTTTTACCAGTTTGAACTATGTTAGGTTTTCAACCATTTGTGTGTGATGGTCTTTGTAGATTAAGATGTATGCCAAAACTTACAGTTTTAAGGAATGCAAATATTAGATTCTTGTATACTTACCAAACTAGCCAAAATATTTGTAATGTACTATATCTTTTTGTGGTACATAAAAATGACATTTCTATACAACTAAGGAATAATAAGGAACCTCAAGGTGGAGGAACAACACATTGTATTCTGTCTGAGTAGCCTCCAGCTTGATGACATGAATATCAATTTCTCTTTGCAGTAAAAAAAATCCATCCCCCTCCCCTCTTCCCCACTTCTTCTCACCTGCCTATCAACTCCCCCTGGGTTTCCTCCTCCTCCTGTTTCTCCTATGGTTCTCTCTCCTCACCTATCGAATTCCTTCGTCTTCAACCCTTTACCTTTCTGACCCACCTGGCTTCCCCTATCACCTTCTAGCTAGCCTACTTCCCATCCTCTGCCCCCACCTTTTTATTCTGGCGTCTTCCCACTTCCTTCTCTGTCCTGAAGAAATGTCTTGGCTGGAAATGCTGACTGTTTATTCCTTTCCGTAGATGCTACCTGACCTGCTGAATTCTTCCAGCATTTTGTGTGTCACAAACACAAGATAATCTGCAGATACTGGGAATCCAAAGCAACACACACAAAATGCTGGAGGAACTCAGCAGGTCAGGCAGTATCTATGGGAAAGAGTAAACAATCAACATTTCGGCCTGAGAGGGAAGGGGGGAGATGCTTGAATTAAAAGGTGGGAGGAGAGAAAGTGTGTGTGATTTGGATTTGCAGGCTTTCTCATGTTTTAAAAAAATTGTTAGCCTCTTGTTTCTGAATCAGTCAGCTGCTGCTGCTAATCGCCAGTGCTTGGATCCAGCATGGCTCTTCGTCATGCTTTTCAGCAAGAGGATTTGAGAGTGCTGTTTGAAAGTAACACTTTGACAGCATTTATGATGTGTATGGAAATAACACCCAATTAAAGCTGTGCATGGCTGAGATTGTAGGATGTGGGTCAGCCTACGTCCATGTAACAAAGCAGGACTGTTCTATCTACAGAAAGCTTTTTGCCTAATGTTAGAGCTCAACAAAGACAGGCAATTGATATTTTTCAATTATTTCTGTATATTTTTTGTATTCAGTGATGAATAACTGTTGTTTTCAGGATGTGATGTTAGTATTTCAGCAGGATCTTGTTTAAATATAATTCATGAAGAAAATAACAACATCACAAAGCAATATGTCAAGTCAAGTTTACTGTCATTTAACTATGTATGTGTATACCATCAAATGAAACAACATTTCTCTGGACCACAGTGTAAAGCACAGTGGTATACACAACATACATATAACACACAATAACTTAGGAAAGTAAAGATAAAATCTACAGATGAATTACACTTAATAAACAAGGTAATGTGCATAAATTAAATATTATAAGATACAGAACAGATTAACTGGTGACGGTTTAAATGCATTGTGGCAGGGAGTTCAGGAGCCTAACGGCCTGAGGGAAGAAGCTGTTTCCCATCCTGACCATTCTTGTCTTTGTGCATCAGAGTGTCCTGCCTAAAGGTAGAAAGTCAAAGAGGATGCTGGATGGATGGGTGGGATCCTTGATAATACTAAAGGCCCAAATGGATGTCCTCAATGGCTGGTAGGAAGACCCCTATGATCCACTCAACCATTCTCACAGTCCTTTGTAGGGACTTCCAGTCCGATGATTGGCTACTCCCATACCAGATGGAGATTTTTTTTAAATTTCAAAATATACTTTATTCAAAAATAAAATTATATACAATAAACCATTCAATGACTCTCAATCTTTCACAGATGTTTACATTTCCACACTTTTAGCCACCCACGTGGCGCTCTGTTGTTTACTCTTTCCACAACATTGTTGAGGGGCATATTCCCCGCCCCCCGACCCCTCCCACTCCCGCGGGAGAAGAAGTCTAAACCGTGGTCCTTCCCCACCGGGCCCTTGTGGTGGCTGCACCAAGTTTCAGTGCGTCCCTCAGCACGTACTCCTGCAGCCGAGAATGTGCCAGTCGGCAGCATTCTTCCACGGACATCTCCATGTGCTGGTAGATCATCAAGTTTCGGGCCGACCAAAGAGCGTCTTTCACCGAATTGATGATCTGCCAGCAGTACGGGATGTTGGTCTCCGTGTGTGTCCCTGGGAACAGCCCGTAGATCAGAGAGTCCTCTGTTACGCAGCTGCTGGGGATGAAACGCGACACTAGCCCGTCCATCCTCCTCCACACCCTCTCTGAGAACTGACAGTATGCAAAGAGGTGGGTCACAGACTCCTCCTCACTGCAGTCCTCCCGTGGGCAGTGGGGTGTGGAGACGATGTTCCAGGCGTACAGGAGGGTTCTGACAGGGAGGGCCCCTCCCACTGCCAGCCAGGCGAGGTCCTGGTGCCTGTTGGTGAGATCTGGCGATGAGGCATTTTGACGCTGTCAGTGATGCTTCTGTAAAATTCAGTTAGATGGGTTGGGGGAGGCTTGCTTGCCTCAATTGCTTTAAATTTGTCATGTGATAAAGCTATTGTTGGATTGCAATTAATTTATAATGAGATTAAAATCTCAGTAGCATTTTCTTCATTATGCATAAATTAATATGTGTACTGATTGAATGTATTGACAAGAGCTACTGATATGTTAATATTATGGATCTTGTACGCTTTGTTGAAAGCAATGAATCGTGCAGAGCAGTTAACAGTCTGAAACAAGCCTCAAGGCCATTGTTCTTCCCACAGATATAACCATATTACAATTACAGCACGGAAACAGGCCATCTCGGCCCTTCTCGTCCATGCCGAACTCTTACCCTATCCTATTCCCACCGACCTGCACTCAGCCCATAACTCTCCATTCCTTTCCTGTCCATATATCTACCAAGTTAACTTTAAATGACAACATCGAACCTGCCTCAACCACTTCTGCTGGAAGCTCGTTCCACACAGCTACCACTCTCTGAGTAAAGAAGTTCCCCTCATGTTACCTCTAAACTTTTGTCCTCTAATTCTCAACCCATGCCCTCTTGTTTGAATCTTCCCCACTCACAATGGAAAAAGTCTAACCACGTCAACTCTATCAATCCCCCTCATAATTTTAAACACCTCTGTCAAGTCTCCCCTCAACCTTCTACACTCCAAAGAATAAAGACCTAACTTGTTCAACCTATCTCTGTAACTTAGGAGATGAAACCCAGGCAACATTTTAGTAAACCTCCTCTGTACTCTCTCAATTTTATTGGCATCCTTCCTATAATTCGGTGACCAGAACTGTACACAATACTCCAGATAAGGCCTTACTAATGCCTTATACAAATTCAACATTACATCCCAACTCCTATACTCAATGCTCTGATTAATAAAGGCCAGCGAACCAAAAGCTTTCTTCTCCACCCTATCCACGTGAGATTCCATCTTCAGGGAACTATGCACCATTATTCCTAGATCACTCTGTTCCACCACATTCCTCAATGCCCTACCATTTACCATGTATGCCCTATTTTGATGAGTCCTACCAAAATGTAGCATCTCACATTTTTCAGCATTAAACTCCATCTGCCATCTTTCTGCCCACTCTTCTAACTGTCCTAAATCTCTCTGCAAGTTTTGAAAATCTACCTTATCATCCACAACACCACCTATCTTAGTATCATCTGCATACTTACTAATCCAATTTACCACCCCATCATCCAGATCATTAATATATGTAAGAAACAACATTGGACCCAGTACAGATCCTTGAGGCACACCGCTACACACCATCCTCCAATCTGACACACAGTTATCCACCACTACTCTGTGGCATCTCCCATCTAGCCACTGCTGAATCCATTTTACCACTTCCACATTAATGCCTAACGATTGAACCTTCCTAACTAACCTTCCGTGTGGAACTTTGTCAAAGGCCTTACTGAAGTCCATATAGACAACATCCACCGTTTTACCCTCATCAACTTTCTCAGTAACCTCTTCAAAAAATTAAATAAGATTTGTCAAACATGACCTTCCATGCACAAATCCATGTTGACTGTTCCTAATCAGACCCTGCCTATCCAGAAAATTATATATACCATCTCTAAGAATACTTTCCATCAATTTACCCACCACTGACATCAAACTCACAGGCCAATAATTGCCAGGTTTACTCTTAGAACCCTTTTTAAACAATGGAACCACATGAGCAATACGCCAATCCTCCGGCACCATTCCCGTTTCTAATGACATTTGAAATATTTCTGTCAGAGCCCCTGTTATTTCTACACTAACTTCCCTCAAAGTCCTAGGGAATATCTTGTCTGGACCCGGAGACTTATCCACGTTTATATTCCTTAAAAGTGTCAGTACTTCCTCTTCTTTAATTGTCATACTTTCCATAACTACCCTACTTGTTTCCTTTACCTTACACAGTTCAATATCCTTGTCCTTAGTGAATACTGAAGAAAAGAAATTGTTCAAAATCTCCCCCATCTCTTTTGGCTCCGCACATAGCCGTCCACTCTGATTCTCCAAGGGACCAATTTTATCCCTTTTATTGATTTTTTTGGATTTTATTTTATTAATATTGATTTTATTAAACCAATGTTATTGATAGTTGCTTGAATTTGCCTGATTTTCTTAATTATCACTTAAATCACACAACATCATGCTTTCTTTACTTTGACCACAGTATTCTTTTCAAAACATAGTTCTGTTTCAGTAATGTCTTCATAATCGTTAAAGTTCAATGTGCCACCTCATTTTTAGAATCATTGAGTCATAGAAAGTACAGCACAGAAATGGGCTCTTCAGCCCATCTGGTCCATGCCGAAACCATTTAAGCTACCTACTCTCATTGACCTGCACTGGGACCATAGCCCTCCATACCCCTACCGTCCATGTACTTGTTCAAACTTCGCTTAAACGTTGTGCTGGCAGCTTATTTCACACTCTCACAATTCTGTGAGTGAAGAAGTTTCCCCTCATGTTCCCCTTAAACCTTTCACCTTTCACCTTTAACCAATACCTGTGGTTGTAGTCCCACCCAATCTCAGTTGAAAGATCATTAGATCATCTTTTTATCTTCCATCAACACAAACAAAAAAAGGGTTAGAATATGTAGTAATTCCAGACAATTCCATTTCCAAGGAAGTTACTGCTTGATGTTTTGGTACAGGCAACTCCCATGTCAAAAGATTAATTTTATTTGTCACATGTACATCGAAACATACAGAATGTACTGGGGGCAACCCACAAGTGTGACCACGCTTCCAGCACCAACATAGTATGCCACAACTGACCCATAGATCTTTGGAATGTTAAGTGCAAAGAAATACCAGATTTTGTTCATTTTTAGTTTTAGTCAATGAACACAATGGTAGTGTATATTAATAGGTCGGGTTGAGGTGCTTGATGTTGAGGTGTTCATATCATATAGCTCTGTCTTTAGCTCTTTTAGGGGTTCGTAGTAGGCATTGATTCCAATTTCTGATAACTCCATAAATAAACATATCAAAATCGACGTCATCTATGAATCCCTAAGAGCCAAAGGAACGTGAGCCAATAGAATTCAAAGATCAACTGAAGGGATAGCCAATTAGGCATGCAAATTTGGGGGGGCTGCGATATAAAAGCAAGCACTTCCATCAACCACTGTTCACTGTGGATGTCACCTCGACTGACAATGAAATGTCTGTTCCTCCTTTGCCACACCCTCTCCAGCTCAAAGAGATGTGAACAGGTGCCTCAATACAGTGCTGTTCATCTGCAAGGCAATTTCTCTGACAAATTGCATTGTGGAGAGCCTCAGCAGCGACAGTCAGATTCTTAAAGTAATCCATTGTCCTGTACTCCACTTCCATAAAGCTTTAACCCATTGCCATGGTGAACTCCTCCTCCAGCTCCTTTTGTCTCATGAATCCCAATCCTCAAACCCCATTTCTTTCTCTAATATTCCCACTTCCTAAACCATTTTGTAACCCATGAGCTTTGTGCATCAGAGAAATTGTCTTGCAGATGATGAGCACAGTAGGCTGTACTAAGACAGGGGTTCCCAACCTAGGGTGTAATTACCCCTCGGTTAATAGTAGAGGTTCATGGCATAAAAAAAGGTTGGGAACCCCTGATCAAGGATATCTGTCCACATGTCGTTGGACTGGAGAAAATGTGACATAGGAGGGACTCAGCTGTGACTGGCAATCTAATCTACGTGGTGATGTCATATCCAACTCTTATTACCCCACAGTTTGTGTTATTTCATTTGCACAAGTCTTGCCCGCACATCTGCTGCCCTCTCCACCTCACACACACACACAAAAGTAAATTTAAAAAGTAAAATTTATTATCAAAGTGCATGTATGTCATTTTCCTGCAGGCATACTCAGCAAATCTATAGAATAGTAACTGTAACAGGATCAATGAAATATCACCAACTGTGCAGAAGACAACAGACTGTGAAAATGAAAATATAAATATACAGGTGTCCCCTGCTTTTCAAACGTTCGCTTTACGAAACCTCACTGTTACGAAAGACCTATACTAGTTCCCTGTTTTCGCTAACAGAAGGTGTTTTCACTGTTATGAAAAAAATCAACGTGCAAAAAAAATCAGCGCACGCCCCAAGCAGCCGCTCTCCCTGGGAACTGCATTCTCGCCGGCATTGCTTAAACACATGCCTGTAAGCAGCCGTTTGCAAGATGGGTTCTAAGGTATCGGAAAAGCCTAAGAGAGCTCATAAGGGTGTTACACTTAGCGTAAAACTAGACATAATTAAGCGTTTCGATCGTGGTGAACGAAGTAAGGACAAAGTGAGTTTGGCTTGTGGAAGTTGACGAAGATGATGTTGAAGAGGTTTTGGCATCCCATGACCAAGAACTGATAGATGAAGAGCTGATGCAATTGGAAGAGGAAAGGATAACAATCGAAACCGAATAAGTAATAATAAAGTACGCCTTTAATTTTGAAAGGGTACGCCGGTTTACGGCATATTTGCAAGATGGTTTGAATCCTTACAAAGAACTGTGTGATAGAAAAATGCGCGAGGCTCAGTAGTCAAGCATACTGTACTGTCGTTTCTTAAGCCTTCCACATCAGACGGCGAACCTTGACCTTCGACATCGAGGCGGGCAGCGATAGAAGAAGATGACCTGCCTGCCTGCCCTGATCGACGACAAGGTGACACCCCTGTGTCCCACCACCCCAACCCCCAGGCCACGGACAGATACCGATTCGCGGAGAATGCAGTGGTAGCCGGGAGGCACACAGTGCATCTTTAAGAAAAAAGCCGAAATAAACATGCTAATTAATTAGGTGCCGCCCGACACCTACCACTGGACCCCTGCATGCTTCATGGATCGGTATCCAATCACTGCCCGGAGGATGGGGGCCACTGCACCACCCAAACTCCAACAACTCAGTCTAACACACCGTCAGTGTGCTCGGCGCTGTCCCAATTACGGTAAGTGATACTACACTGTACATACATTATTTCTACTTTATATCGGCTGTGTATTTTTATGTGTTATTTGGTATGATTTGGCAGCTTCATAGCTTAAAGGTTACTGGAGAGCGCTTGCGCCGTGTTTCTGCCGATGGCGCTTGCGTGAGATTTTCGCTACGGAGATCTGTGCTAGCAATGATTGTGGAAAAGTATTTCTACTTTATATAGGCTGTGTATTTATCATATCATTCCTGCTTTTACTATATGTTACTGTTATTTTAGATTTTATGTGTTATTTGGCATGATTTGGTAGGTTATTTTTGGGTCTGTGAACGCTCACAAAATTTTCCCATATAATTGGTAATTGCTTCTTCGCTTTACGACATTTCGGCTTACGAACCATTTCATAGGAACACTTTACCTTTGGATGGCGGGGGAAACCTGTATAGCAATAAATAATGAGAATATGACTTAGGTGAGATCATTGATTGTGGGGACATCACAATGGATGGGCAGGTGGGTGTAGTTATCCCATTTTGTTCAAGAGCTTGATGATTGAGGATTAGTAACTGTTCTTGGACCTGGTGGTGCGCATCCTTCTATCTGATGGCAGCAGTGAGAAGAGAGCATGACTTGGGTGGTGAAGATCTCTGATGATGGATGCTGCTTTCCTACAACAGCATTTCATATAGATGTGCTCAATTGTTGGGAAGGCTTCACTATGATGTACTAGACTAAATCCACTACTTTTGGTAGGATTTTCTGTTCAAAGGCATTGGTGTTTCCATACCAGGCTGTGATGCAGCCAGTCAATACTCTCTCCACTATTCCTCTACAGAGGTTTGTCAAAGTTTTAGATGTCATGCCCAATCTCTGCAAACTCCTAAGGAAGTAGAGGTGCTGATGTGCTTTCTTTGGAATTGCATTTACCTCCTAGGTCCAGTGGTGTCATCAGCAAACTTGAATATGGCATTGGAGCTGTGCTTAGTCACACAATCATGGGTGTGAAGTAATACTCTATTATAAACAACTGTTAAATAATTGCAATGGGTCACTTTGTTGTTGCTAATAAGATGGCTTAATCTGAGAGAAAGAGTATGAATACATCTCCGCATATAACATGGGATTCAATGAGAAAAGGGGCTCTACTTTACAGAAGATCGTGGTTCGGTTGCCAGGAACATGAACTGTCCACAGGTGTCACCTATACTAGCGATGTAATTACTATTGAATGAATAATCTGTGCGGTGCCACGGTCCTGTAGAGGTTAGCATGGCACTTTACAGAACCAGCGACCCACCACTACCTGTAAGGAGTTTGTACGTTTTCCCAGTAACCATGTGCGTTTCCTCTGGGTGCTCCAGTTTCCTCCCACAGTCCAAATACATACCAGTTGGTAGGTTAATTGGTCATTGTAAATCGTCCCATGATTAGGCTAGGGTTAAAATTGGGAGATTGCTGGGTTTCACAGCGTGAAATGCCAGTAGTGCCTATTCCACACTGTATCTCAATAGATAAATCAATAAACAAACAAACAAATAAATATTACATTAATTCATCAGAAATTTAACAGATTCATTATGACATAAAATGTATGGTTCTGTTATTTCTTAGAGGCTTCTAATTGCAGGTGAATATTTTACCCAAAAGTGGGTTTGATCCTGTGATGTTCTGCCGATGTTTGCAGAATTGAACATAGTTATGTTATCATCAATATATTGAATTTTTTTGTTCATTGAAACATAGTAATCTTATCACTACAAGTTTGCCTTAAATAGGATTTAATGGCCTTGCATGTTCAGTTAATGATATTAGTTACAGGAAATGATTGTAAATTTTTTGAAGAAAGATAACAGTGGTCAGAAAGGCTTTTGTCCCCCTCGTTTTCTCATGTACATAAATCGTGGCTATCTCTTTCAATGATTGTGCCAGAATATGATAGCTAAAAAGCTGTAGAATTGCTCTTTGTTCTCGTTTCAATAGGAATTCTGCAGAGTTCTGATTATTTTTGCAAACAAGGTAGATATCAGTGAATCACAGTTTAATTACATGAACAAATGGAATCACCAAGGGCAGCCAATTCAGTGCTCTGACAAGGATGTATTTTATCACATTAATACACCTTGCGGTTCCTTAAAAGTTTTATTTCTGGAATGATACAGGAATTTATTGAGAAATGACTGCTATCACTGAACTTAGAAAAGCCGCGCAAAATGCTTTGTGTTGGAAAGTTTCTCCTCAAAACACCAATTAAGCATTGATGGGAACCACCAACTTGTAGAGCCGCAGAGCGGAAGGATACAGCAGTCAGAAATACAGAATAGGAATCAGGTTTATTATCACCGGCATGTGACGTGAAGTTTGTTAACTCAGCAGCAGCAGTTCAATGCAATACATAATCTAGCAGAAAAAAAACAATAATAATACTATAAAAATAATAATAAGTAAAGAATTAAATCAATTACAGTATATGTATATTGAACAGATTTTTTAAAAACGTGCAAAAACAGAAATACTGTATATTAAAACAAAGTGAGGTAGTGTCCAGAGATTCAAGGTCCATTTAGGAATCAGATGGCAGAGGGGAAGAAGCTGTTCCTGAATCGCTGAGTATGTGCCTTCAGGCTTCTGTACCTCCTACCTGATGGTAACAATTAGAAAAGGGCATGCATTGGGTGCTGGAGGTGCTTAATAATGGACGCTGCCTTTTTGAGATACCGCTCCCTAAAGATGTCCTGGGTACTTTGTAGGCTGGTATCCAAGATGGAGCTGACTAGATTTACAACCTTCTGCAGCTTCTTTCGGTCCTGTGCAGTAGCCCCTCCATACCAGACGGTGGTGCAGCCTGTCAGAATGCTGTCCATGATACAACTATAGAAATTTTTGAGTGTATTTGTTGACGTGCCAAATCTCTTCAAACTCCTAATAATGTATAGCCGGTGTGCAGGTAATAAAGTCAGAAACAAGAAACTAGGGTTGTGTTTCAGCCAGCATACCTTATAATCGCTCACCTGGGATGCTTGTCCCCACATTTACTTTCTTCTGGCCGTTGGCTTTCGATGCCCTGGTAACCTTGCTGTTATGAAAAAAAGAGAAATATTAATAATAAATAAATAGGCATTAAATATCAAGAACATGAGATGAAGAATCCTTGAAAGTGAGTCCATGGTTGTGGGAACAGTTCAGTGATAGGACAAGTGAAGTTTTCCCCTTTGGTTCAAGAGCATGATAGTTGAGGAGTAATGACTGTTTCTGAATCTGGTGGTGTGGGCCCTGAGACTCCTGTACTTTCTTCCTGATGGCAGCAGTGAGAAGAGAGCATGACCTGACTGATAGGGTTCCTAATGATGGATGCTGCTTTGTGTAGATCTGCTCAATGTGGGGAGGGCTTTACCTGTGATGGACTGGGCCTTATCCACTACATTTTGTATGATTTTCTGTTCAAGACATTAAGTATCTCTGAGGATCATAGATGTGAAGAACTCATTGGAAAAAGCTGTAAATAACTATTTAAAATGAAATATTAAAACTTGAAATTCAATTATTTAACTAAATGAATGTTTAAAAAGGAAATAAACAGTTGAGAGAAAGTATTGGAAATACTCAGGGAGTGTCTGTGGTGGGAAAAAACTGAAAGGTCTTTCAAGTTTGATATAAGGTTTTTAACCTGAAACTTTAACTGTTCTCACAGATGCTGTGTATTTAGAGCACTTTCTGTTTTTATTCTAGATTACCAGCATCTAAACTTTTAGATTTTAAGTAACACTTATTTTCATTTATCCTTTTTTAATGAAAGTTGCCTTCCTCACTTAAGTAAATGAATTGTGTCGAATGCTGCAGTTGTGCTTCGATATAACGCTGAGAGGCTGCAGCTAAAGTATATTTGGTCACTCAACTCAGTACCGTACAGGAACCATCACTGTCTTCCAGATTAACTCACTGCAAGTTTATGTATATACAGCACCTTGAGAAAGTATTCAGGCCCCACAACCATTTTCAAATTTCACTCTTATTTTCTGAAGTAAAAATATATTGAAGTAGGAATTTTGAGCTAATCTACGAAACATTGTGCGTCATGCCAAATCAAAAGAAAAATAGTCTAAATGCTGTCTAAAAATTAAAAACTAAAATTATGAGGCTGGAAAAAGTATTCATCCCTTTTGTGATTACTATGCTAATTTTCCTCAGGTGCAGTATATGTATTACCTTACCAACTCACCCAATTTGTTGATGTAGAAAATTGGAGGAGTGCCTGTTTTCAATGAATTCATAAGCCCCCTCTCTCTGTAAGGTCCAACAGTATAGTACAATTTCAACAGACTAAACCAAAATGAAGACAAAAAAGCATTCAAAACAAGTCAGAGAAATTATGATAGAGAAGCACAAATCTGGGAAGGGTACAAGACCATCTCAAAGGCACTGAACATACCTCAGAGCTCAAGCAATCCATTATTAAAAAGTTGAATAAAAATTTAAACCACAGCCACACTGCCTGGGTCAGGCCGTCCCTCTAAACTTAGTTACCAGAGAAGAATGGTACTTCTCAGAGAGGCTTCTGTAATGTCAACAGTCACTCTGAGTAAGCTGGAGAAGTCAGTGGCTGCAACTAGAGATGAAGTTCATGGTTGCACAATCTCTAAGGCCTTGCACAAAAAGGGTATTTAAGGAAGAGTGCCAAGGAAGAAGCCCTGGCTAAAAAAAATACATATCCTTGCTTGGAAAGCCTTTGCAAAGCATCACTTCGAAGATACTGTAAAGATGTGTAAGAAGATCTTGTGGGCAGGTGAGACCAAAATTGGCCTGAACTCTAAGCGATACTTGTGGCATAAATCTATTACTGCACATCAACCCGGTGACACTATCCCTGCTGTAAAATATGGTGGAGGCAACATCATTCTATGGAGATGCTTTTCAGCAGCAGGGATTGGAAATCTGGGTAAGGATTGATGGGAAAATAATACTGCTAAATACAGGGAGATCCTGGATTAAAAACCTGTGAGCCTCTTTCAGAAAGTTTAAACTGGGGGAGAAGTTGGCCTTTCGTCAGGCCAACAACCCAAAGCACACTGCTAGAGCAACCACACAGTGGCTTCAGATGAAGAAAACTGATGTCCTTCAGCGGCCCAGTCAGAGTCCTGACCTTAGCCTGATCAAACATCTCTAGTTAGTCCTCAAGATTGCTGTCCACCGCCCCTACCCAACTATCCTGGCACAGCTTGAGCAATTTTGCAAGGAGGAATGGGCAAATCTTGCTCCATCACCTTGTGCAAAGCTAATAGAGACTTAACAAAAAAAACTGCTGGCTTTAATAGTTCTCAGTTAAATTGATTAATATCTCCAGGTTGTAATACTCATTTAGTTTCATCAAGCAAGGATGTAATGTTGAGACTTTATAAAGCACTGATGAGGCCTCACTTGGTGTACTGTGGGCAGTTTTGGGCCCCTTATCTTAGAAAGGATGTGCTAAAACTGGAGAGGATTGAAAGGCTCATGAAAATTATTCTCAGATTGAACGGCTTGTCATCTGAAGAGTGTTTGATGACTAGGCATGTATTCACTGGAATTCAGCAGAATGAGAGGTGTCCTTTAGAATGGAGATGAGGAGGAATTTCTTTAGCCAGAGAATGATGAATCTGTGGAATTCTTCACCACAAGCAGCTAATGAGGCCATGTCTTTATTTTTGAGGCAGAGATTGATAGATTCTCGATAAGTCAGGGCATGAAGAGATATGGGTGTTGGGAAGACAGGAGATTGGGGTTGAGAGGAAAAATGGATCAGCCATGATGAAATGGTGGAGAAAACTCGATGGGCCAAATGACCTAATTCTGTTCCTATATCTTATAGTCTTATGTGAAGAAAAGAGTTGGGAGCTAAATAATTTTATAAGACAAGGAGCGATGCCTCAAAAAGACAGCATCCATCATTAAGGACCTCCACCACCCAGGACATGTCTTATCCTCATTGCTACCATCAGGAAGGAGGAACAGAAGCCTGAAGGCACACACTCAGTGATTGAGGAACAGCTTCTTCCCCTCTGCTATCCACTTTCTGAACAGACATTGAACCCATGAACACTACCTCATGACTTTTTTTATTTCCTATTTTTTTGCACTACTTATTTAATTTGATTATTTTACGGATCTTTTTTCTCACCCTTTATGGGTGGTGTGTATGTGTATTGTTCTCTCAGTCTCGGGTCCTCTACTAGAGGGATGGGAGCTTGAAGGTTCGGCGCAGTATCTTTGCTGTTCCTAGTAGTGCGCTTTTCTGGACCGAGATCTCATATTTTGTTCCTAGGATTTGTTGGAACCACTCCCCTAGTCCTGGTGTCACAGCTCCAAGTGCTCCTATCATGACCGGGATTACTCTGGCTTTAACTTTCCACATCCTTTCTATCTGCTCTTTCAAGCTCTGGTATTTCTCCAGCTTCTCATATTCTTTCTTCCTGATGTTACTGTAATTTGGGATTCCCACATTGGTTACTATTTCCTTCTTCTGTTCCTTGTCCAGTATTACTATGTCCGCTTGGTTGGCGAGTACCTGCTTATCAGTCTGTATTTGGAAGTCCCACGGGATGTTAGCTCTGTCATTCTCCACTACCTTCTCGAGTAGCTTGTCCTGCCATGGCCTCTGGTCCTCTGGCTATTCTTCACCCACTTCCATTTCCATATTCCCTGCCTGCTGTCTGAGGTATTCTCCTAGTAGATTGCCTTTAGGGACCATCTTCCTGACATACTCGTGGATGTTTCTCATTTCTTCCAGGACTGTGGTCTTGACGCTTCCAAGTCCCCGTCCTCCTTTATTCTGGTGGGTGTACATTTGCTCGACGTTGGACTTTGGATGGAATCCTCCATGTATTGTTCGTAGTTTCTGGGTACTGATGTCAGCGGCTTCCAGTTCGTTCCTTGGCCAGGGTATCTGATGATTGGTAGAGCGAATGTGTTGATGGCTCTGATCTTGTTCTTCCCATTCAACTGGCTTTTTAGGACCCATCTCACTCTTTGGAGATACCTGGATGTTGTAGCCTTCATTGTGTCCTCATTGTGGCTTCCATGCACCTGCAGGATCCCCAGGAATTTGTAGCTGTCCTGTACATCTCGTATGTGGCCTTCAGGTAACTTGACTCCTTCAATCTTGATGAGTTTGCCTCTTTTCACTACCATCCGGCTGCACTTTTCCAGTACAAATATTATCCTGATGTCTTTGCTGTAGACCCTTGTCAGATAGATTAGTGAGTCAATGTCTCTTTCATTTCTAGCATACAGCTTGATGTCATCTATGTTCAGGAGGTGGCTGATGATCACTCCACTCTTGAAACTGTACCAATATCCACCCTTTGAGATGATCTGGCTGAGGGGGTTCAAGCCTTTGCGGAACAGCAGCGGGGCTAGTGCATCACCCTGGTACATTCCATGTCTGATGGTCACTTGTGCTATTGTCTTTGAGTAAACTTCCAGTGTTATCCTCCAACAGTCCATTAAGTTCTTGATGAAGGTCCTTAGTGTCTTGTTGACATTGTACAGAGACAGGCATTCCAGGATCCACATGTAAGGCATTGAGTCATATGCTTTCTAGTGGTCGATCAAAGCTGTGCTTAAGGTTGGTTTGCCTGGCCTTAGAGTCTCACATGACTGGTTTTTCTATCAGTAGTTGGTGCTTGGGGCCTCTGGTTCCATTACCCATCCTCCTCTGAGCAAGGCTCATGTTCCTCATTGTACTGCTGCTGCAAAGTTTTTTAAAAAAATCATGACATATGCCAATGATTCTGATTCTGATCTTTGAATCTTTTACTCTGTGCACTTGGAAATCTCTTTCTGTGCTGAGGTTCTGAATAGAGAGCGTCAATTTTGAGAGTTTCGTGTTGGGCATTCAAATAACATGCCCTGCCCGACAGAGCCACCAAAATGTATTTAGGTCTTCATTGCTGGCCTGGGAGTGGATACTGATACTGTTCAACTAACTTTCCTGTGAAATTGAAAGATTTTGATGGGAGATTTGGTGGTATCTTTCCAGTACCTTGCATGCTCATTCTAGGTAGTTGTGGAAATGTATAAGTAGCCCTGAAGTCTTTATGAATTTGTAGCTTTTATAAAATGTAATGTGACAAAATGGATCCTATGAAATCCTAACGTGCTTTGGTGGTTTGGATGGGAGGCTTACAAGTCTGTCTGTGTTTTATGATAGGAAGCTGTGTCTTTTTTTGTATGACTGGAGATGTGTTTTATGGCGGGGGGGTGGTTTTGACAACAGAGGTAAAGAGGACAGAAGGTGTAAACAACAAATGTTAGAACTAGATAAAAATGAAGATAACGGAGGAATGTTACAGAATGGAGCAACCTAATTTCTATTCTCTGTAAAAAGTATAAAAATGCTTTGTTTGAGACATAAGATTGAAGCTATTTTTCCGGATGATACACGGCTGGAAAATAGAACTTCCCTTACAAGTGAGATAATAAATGCACTATAATGTGATCCACCCTGAATTTGTTGTTGTTCCTGTATATATTAGACATTTTAAAACACAGTATATATTACTTCTGTTTTGCATTATTTTAATCTATTTAATATATATATATTTGCTGTAATTGATTTACTTATGTTTTTCTTTCAATATTATCATGTATTGCATTGTGCTGCTGCTACTAAGTTAACAAATTTCACAACACATACTGGTGATAATAAACCTGATTCTGATTCTAGAAGACCAGCTGAACAGTACACGACATAGTCCAAATTTCAAAAGAACAAAGGAGTGTAGGGATCACTGCAGCCTAGTAAACCATGAATCTTGAATCAGGTTTGAAGTTTGACCTTTACACTCCCTTCTCCCCTCAGTGGCCAAGGGCAGTGGTGAATTTTATTACTGTATCTCCTTTCACTGACTACCAGCTTCTGTGATAAGGGAGTTAGTTTGTTTTGCCAAGATCAGGCAATGAACCTTTATAAGTTAGGGGGTATATGAGTTATGCAGGTTAGTGGAGAACTCAGCCCAAAATGTCAACTGTTCCACTCTATAGATGCTGCCTGATCTGCTGAGTTCCTCCAGCATTTTATGTGTGTGTTACTCTGAATTTCCAGCATCTGCTGAATCCCTTGTGGTTTAGAGAACTGTATTATGTTTATAATGTGCACTGCAACTCAATAATTGAGGTTGATTATAAGATTTAGGATCAGATCAGTTTAAGTTTTCTATCCCTCCTGAGCATTTGCTTCATCTCAGTTGGAGACTTGTTGAAAGTGGGATACAGTATTGCCACATGAAAAATTGCAAAAAGTGTCGTGGCAGCTTTGCTTGTTGCAGACCGAATGGTTAGGGTCATAGTTTGTAGGTCAGGAAGCAAACAGAAAATCAGAATCAGGTTTATTGCCATTGGCATATATCAAGACAGATACCGATATAAAATAGTTAAATTAAATAAGTAGCACAAAAAATAGTTTTAAAAGTAGTGAGATGGTGTTCATGGGTCCAATGTCCATTCAGAAATCTGATGGCAGTGGGGAAGAAGCCGTTCCTACATCATTGAGTGTGTGCCTTCACACTTCTGTATCTCCTACCTGGTGGTAGCAATGAGAAGAGGGCATGTCCTGGGTGATGGGGATCCTTAATGATGGATGCTGCCTTTTTGAGGCATCGTTCCTTGAAGGTGTCCTGGGTACAATGGAGGCTAGTGCCCATGATGGAGCTAACTAAGTTTAGAACTCTCTGCAGTTTACTTCGATCCCGTGTAACAGCAACCAACTTCACCTCCCCACCATCCCCCCCATACCAGTCGGTGATGCAGCCAGGTAGAATGCTCTCCACAGTACATCTGTAGAAATTTTCTCATCTCCTAAAACTCCTAATGAAATATAGCTGCTGTTGTGCCTTGTTTGTAGCTGCATCAATAGGTTGGGTCCAGGATAGATTTCTCAGAGGTATTGACACCCAGGAATTTGAAATTGCTCACTTTTTCCACTTCTGATCCCTCGATGTTGATTGGTGTGTGTTCCCTTGTCTTAACATTTCTGAAGTCCACAATCAGTTATTTGGTCTTACTGACGTTCAGTGCAAGGCCATTGCTGCAACACCACTCAACTAGCTGATATATCTCACTCCTGTACATCATCTTGTCACCATTTGAAATTCTGCCAACAATGGTTGTATCGTCTATGCTATCTGTACAAGAGATAGAAGACATTTGAGCTGTGCCTAGCCACACTGTCATTGGTGTAGGGAGAGTAGAGCAGTGGGCTAAGCACACACCCCTGAGGTGCGCCAGTGTTGATTGTCAGTGAGGTGGAGATGTTATTTTCTACACAGATTGTGGTCTTGGCCTTCAGATGTTCCTCTGATACTGGAAAAAGGCATTTGAGGGCTCTGGTGATGACTTTTCCTGTCATTTAGGAGGGAAAGTTAGATTGATCAACATAGTGTCATGTGCAGAATGGGTTGTACTGTAATGTAGTGTTCTGTGTTCTGATGAAATGAGAGGATACAGTAGAGAATGTCATACAATGCTAGCCTGATGAGCTTTTATGTTCCTGTTTTGAGTCAGTCAACTCATCCATGTTGAAAATCTCAGCTGCCTGCCTAGGTGACCACCATTGTGGACTTTATCAGCAAGTCTGTTCAGCACTCTGTACCTAAGAGGGTGCTTCTAAACCAGAAAACATGGATGACCGGGAGATGCACTCTCTGCTGAAGTCTAGGACTACAGCATTCACATCAGGTGATGCTGAGCTTTACGAAAAATCGAGATACAACTGCCATAAAGCTGTCAGAGATGCTGAGAGATTATACCAATCTAACGTTGAATCTCGTAACAGTGGTCAGTTGTGACAGGACTTACATGCTTTTACAAGCTATGAAACAAAGTCAGGGAGCATTGCCCATAAGAGCACACCCGCTCCTGATGAAGTGAAAGCACTCTATGCTTATTTTGAACAGAAGAGAATGGGAATGGCACCACCCATCCTGACAGCTTCCAGTGCATTTGAACCCACAGTCATCATTACCAACGTATGATCGGTCTTCCTGAGAGTGAACGCATGGCAAGCATCTGGCCCAGATGGTGTCCCAAGCCATATCCTTAGATCCTGTGCAGATCAACTGGAGTGGGGTGTTGCGGAAGTTTTTAACCTGTCCCTTCTTCAATCTGAGTTCTCACCATAAAAAACAAGGTAATATGCCTTAACTACTGCCCATTAGCTCTGATATCTACCATCATGAAGTGCTTCAAAAAACGGGTCACTTCCGCCTCCCATACATCCCCAACCCATTGCAATTCACCTACCTCCGAAACATTTCAGTGGCAGATGACATCTCCCTGGCTGTCTGCTCATCACTGGTGCACCTAGACACCTATGTTTAATGACTACAGCTTTGCCTCTAGTGCTGTTGTTTATTAACTATAGCCCCATATTCAGTACTATCATTCCAAGCAAACTCATCACCTTACACCACCTATTGTTCTAAACACTGGTGATCCACAAGGTTGCGTCCTTAGCAGCCTTGTCTACTCCCTGTACACTCACGGTACAATGGTTCAGTTGTTCAATTTAATATCAGAGAATGTATACAGTATACAACCTGAAATCCTTACACTTTGTAGACATCCACAAAACAGAGAGGAAAAAAAGAATGAATGACAAAAACCGTTAGAACCCCTAAAGAGCCCCCCTCCCTCTCACAAGCAGCAGCAAAAGCATCAACCGTCACCCACTCTCCCTCCCCCCACTTGTTCCAGCAAAAAGCTTCAGAACCTCCCCCCCCCCACCACCACCACTCACCATGCAAGCAACAGCAAACCCCTCAGAGACCATGATCTAGAGTCCATCAAAAATTACTGGCCATCCCAACACTTCGACATCTCAGACAGGCACTCACTCTCACTAGCGACGGAGAGAGAGAGATCGCTGCTGATATAGCGAGAGGGGAGCTCTTCCAATGCAACAATCTGCAGCATCTCTTATTCAAGTTCCCCTAACTCAAGAACCAGCAAACCTCTTACTATTGAGAGAGAGAGAGAGAGAGAGATCACTCGAGTGCAGAAGCCTCTGACTGCTGTGTACACTGTCCCACTATATTGAAGCTTCAGTGTCCCTTAAAGCTTCAACCGGCGACGTTGGCAAGGTATTGGGTCAACCACAGGGCCGCACCCCGAAGGCGTGCATCTTCATGAATACATGACCAGATTCTCCTTTAATTCCATACACAAGTTTGCAGATGAAATCACTGTAGTGGGCTATATCTCCAATAACATTGAGTCAGTGTACAGGAAGGAGATTGAGAGCTTAGTGATATGATACCATAAGGTTTCTCTCAATGTCAGTGAAACAAAAGAGCTGGTCATTGACTTAAAGAAAGGGGCGGTGCACATTCTCCTGTCTGCATCAAAGTTGCCGAGGCTGAGATAGTTGCCTAAGTTGGTAAGAATGGACGTCACTAATAACCAGTCCTGGTCCAACCGCATAGACACCATGACCAAGAAAGCTCACCGATGTCTATACTTCCTCAAGTAGTTTGACATGTCCCCGTCAACCCTTACCAATTTTTATCAATGCACCATACATAGGTATCAGCATCAGGTTTAATATCACCAGCATAGGTACTGAAATTTATTGTTTTCTGACAGCCGTACACTGTAACACTTTAAAAAAAAATGTAAATTCCAATAAGAAATATATATATATATATATATTTTAAAAGTAATGCCAAAAGAAAGTAGTGAGGTAGTGTTCATGGGTTCAATGTCCATTCAGAAATCGATTGACAGAGGGAATGAAGTTATTCCAAAATTGGTGGAAGTTATATTCCACCAATGGACACCACAATGCGAGTTGGTTGGATATTCTTTAGGAGGTTAGAGACTGTCTTGCACTTTCAAATACTCCTATATTTAGTATGCAGGACAAGTCTGAAATTCGGCTGCACATCTCCAGTGATATTTTACAGGCAACTTTGTTTATTTTAGCTGGTACAACTGGAATCAATATCATTGATGTAAAGACATTACATTGGTACTGCTAGCTTGAAGTTAATTCCAATAAATCCTACTCATTTTGAATAGTGGAACTTGGATTATTAGCAGTTTAGGCTTTGGATCTAATAGAATATCAGTATCCAGCTGAGATCATTCTTATTTTGGTTTAGTTATGCACTTGAAGAGAAATCCAACTAGGAAAGAAATACGCTGTGCTTACAGGAATTTACTTCTTCGTTGTTCTCTGAAGAAACACTTAATCATTAACCATGGATGCCCAAAGTAAATAGATATCCATGGGATCACTCCCTACATGACTCCATGTCCCTCCCCACTGATCTCCCTCCTTGCAAGTGGAACAATTGCCACACCTGCCTCTACATTTGCTCCCTCGCTACCATTCAGGGCCCACAAACAGTCCTTCCAAGTGAGGCGACACTTTATCTGCACTTCTTTTGGAGTCATCTACTGTATCTGGTGCTCCCAGTGTGGCCTCCTGTATATCAGTGAGACCCGATGTAGACTGGGAGAACGCTTCATCGAACACCGCAGCAAAAAGGAAGATCTCCCGGTGGCCACTCATTTCAATTCTACTTTCCATTCCCATTCAGGTATGTCATTCCATGACCTTCTCTACTGCCGTGAAGAGGCCACACTCAGGTTGGAGGAGCAAAACCATATATTCCATCTGGGTAACCTCCAACCTGATGGCATGAACATCGATACCTCGAACTTGCGGTAATTGCCCCCCCCCCCCTTTTCACATTCCCCATTCCTGTTCCCCTCTCACACCTTCCCTCTTTAGCTGCCCATCACCTCCCTCTGGTGCTCCTCCCCTTTCCCTTTCTTTCTACGTCTGCTGTCCTCTCCTATCAGACTCATCCATCTCTTTCACCAATCAACATCCCTGCAGTTTACTTCACCCCTCCGCTTCTCTTGATTTCACCTATCACCTACCACTTTGGACATCTTTCTCTTCTCCCCCCACCTTCTTGCTCTAACTCCTTCCTCCTTCCTTTACGGTCCCGATAAAGAGTCTCAGCCTGAAACATCGACATGCTTCCTCTTTTCCATAGATGTTGACTGCCCTGCTGAGTTCCTCCAGCATTTTGTGTGTGTTGCTTTGGATTTTCAGCATCTGTAGCTTTTCTCATGTTAGTATTTATAAACAGTCATTTCAAGTGAAGATTTCCGCTGGGCTATCAGTTTCCAGTACTAGTGGATGGAGAGAGGTAACTTCCCTTTTCCAAAGTTTTGCCATGCTACAAGTGGCAGGTAAGCCCCAGATGCCTACATCCATGCCATGGTGTCTCTACACCACCTAGCGTCAGCTTGACTTCCAAACTATTTTGTCAGCGATGAAAGATAAAAAAAATATAGCTGTGCCTGGCAGGCAGTGGATGCATTCCTTTATAGGATTTTCTACATTGGAATAGCTTAAAAACAACAAAGTTAATGCCCTGGAGTGGCCAAGTCAGAGTCCAGACTTCAATCCAATTGAGAATTTGTGGCTGGACTCAAAAAGGGCTCTTCACTCACGCTCCCCATGCAGTCTGATGGGGCTTTTTATATAGCAGTTTTATATGGAAGAATGGGGAAAAATTGCATTGTCCAGATGTGCAAAGCTGATAGAGACCTATCTACACAAACTTAAGGCTGTAATTGCTGCCAAAGGTGCCAATCAATTATTTTGTGTTTTATATTTGTAATTAACTTAAATCACTTTGTAGAGATATGTTTTCACTTTGACACAGAAGAGTCATTTTCTGTTGATCAGTGTCAAAAAAGCCAATTAAATCCATTGTGATTCAATGTTGTAAACGAGAAAACTTCCAAGGGGAGGTGAATACTTTTTAGGAGCACTGTATGTCATGAAATTTCAGCAATATAGTGCAATACATAAAACTACTACAGTACTTTGCAGAAGTCTTATGTGCCTAAGACTTTTTCAAGCATTGTAGTATGAGAGAAAGCTATAACAGAATGCAGAATAAAGTCTTACACAGAAAGTGCAGTGCAGGCAGACAATAAGGTGCAAGGTCATGATGTGGTAGAGGTATAAGAGTCCATCTAATTGTACTGGAGAGTCATTCATATTGTGAACTGTTAGGGCACCATATCTAAGAAAGGATGTGTTGGCATTGGAGAGGGTCCAGAGGAAATTTACGAAAATGGAAAGGTTATTGCATGAAGAGCATTTGATGGCTCCGGATCTGTACTCACCGAAGTTTAGAAGGCGGCGGCGGCGGGGGGGGGGGGGGTGGTGGTGTGGAAATCTCATTGAAACCTGTTGAATATTGAAAGGCTGAGATAGAGTGGATGTGGAGAGAATGTTCCCTGTAAAGGGGTAGAGAATAGAGGGACATCGATTTAGAACTGAGTTGAGGAGGAACCCATGTTCATGTAATTACCCCAGCACACCACCGCATAGAAAATTCTGCGTCAACAAATTTATAGAACTTGTTAAGGAGAGGCCTGCATGCTCCAAAGGACCTCAGTCTCCTCAGGAAGTAGAGGTGACTTTGGCCTTTGGTATATTTTCACAGTTTAGCAAGAAATATAAAATTGTGTGAATGGACTTAAAATTGTATCACTTTTTAGAGGGGGGGAGAGTCTGGTTTCAATGGCAAGGCTGGTAGTTATTGCTTTTCCCCAACTTCCCTTAAGAAGCATAGAAAACCTACAGCACAATACAGGCCTTTCAGCCCACAAAGCTGAGCCGAACATGTCCCTACCTTAGAACTACCTAGGCTTACCCATGCATCCACCCAAGAGTCTCTTAAAAGACCCTATCGTTTCTACCTCCACCACTGCCGCGGGCAGCCCATTCCACGCACTCACTGTTCTCTGCCTAAAATATCTTACCCTGACATCTCCTCTGCACCTACTTCCAAGCACCTTAAAACTATGCCCTCTCATGCTAGCCATTTCAGCCCTGGGAAAATGCCTCTGACTATCCACACAATCAATGCGTCTCATGATCTTGTACACCTCTATCAGGTCACCTCTCATCCTCCGTCACTTCAAGGAGAAAAGACTGAGTTCACTCAACCTATTCTCATAAGGCATGCTCCCCAATCCAGGCAACATCCTTGTAAGTCTCCTCCGCGCCCTTTCTAGTTTCCACGTCCTTCCTGTAGTGAGGCGACCAGAATTGAACACAGTACTCCAAGTGTGGTCTGACCAGGGTCCTATATAGCTGCAGCATTACCTCTCGGCTCTTAAGCTCAATCCCATGATTGATGAAGACCAATGCTCTGTATGTCTTCTTAACCACAGAGTCAACCTGCATAGCAGCTTTGAGTGTCCTATGGACTCGGACCCCAAGATCCCTCTGATCCTCCACACTGCCAAGAGTCTTACCATTAATACTATATTCTGCCGTCATATTTGACCTACCAAAATGAACCACCTCACACTTATCTTGGTTGAACTCCATCTGCCACTTCTCAGCCCAGTTTTGCATCCTATCAATGTCCCGCTGTAACCTCTGACAGCCCTCCACACTATCCACAACACCCCCAACTTTTGTGTCACCAACAAATTTACTAACCCATCCCTCCACTTCCTCATCCAGGTCATTTATAAAAATTACAAAGAGTAGGGGTCCCAGAATAGATCCCTGAGGTACACCACTGGTCACCAGCCTCCATGCAGAATATGACCTATCTACAACCACTCTTTGCCTTCAGTGGCCAAGCCAGTTCTGGATCCACAAAGCAATGTCCCCTTAGATCCCATGCTTCCTTACTTTCTCAATAAGCCTTGCATGGGGTACCTTATCAAATGCCTTGCTGAAATCTATATACACTACATCTACTGCTCTACCTTCATCAATGTGTTTAGTCACATCCTCAAAAAATTCAATCAGGCTGGTAAGGCACAACCTGCCTTTGACAAAGCCATGCTAACTATTCCTCATCATACTATGCCTCTCTAAATATTCATAAATCCTGTCTCTCAGGATCTTCTCCATCAAATTGCTAACCACTGAAGTGTAAGACTCACTGGTCCATAATTTCCTGGGCTATCCTTACCCCCTTTCTTGAATAAGGGAACAACATCCTCAACCCGCCAATCCTCCGTAACCTCTCTTGTCCTCATTGATGATGCAAAGATCATCGCCAGAGGCTCAGCAATCTCCTCCCTTGCTTCCCACAGCAGCCTGGGGTACATCCCATCTGGTCCCGGTGACCTATCCGACTTAATGCTTTCTAAAAGCTCCAGCACATCCTCTTCCTTAATATCTACATGCTCAAGCTTTTCAGTCTGCTGCAAGTCATCCCTACAATCGCCAAGTTACTTTTCCATAGTGAATACTGAAGCAAGGTACTCATTAAGTACCTCTGCTATCTTATCTGGTTCCATACACACTTTCCTACTGTCACACTTGATTGGTCCTATTCTCTGACATCTTATCCTCTTGCTTTTCACATACTTGTAGAATGCCTTGGGGTTCTCCTTAATTCTGTCTGCCAAGGCCTTTTCATGGCCCCTTCTGGCTCTCCTAATTTCATTCTTAAGCTCCTTCCTGCTAGCCTTATAATCTTCTAGATCTCTATCATTACCTAGTTTTTTGAACCTTTAGTAAGCTCTACTCTTCTTCTTGACTAGATTTACATCAGCCTTTGTACACCACGGTTCCTGTACCCTACCGTCCTTTCCCTGTCTCATTACATATTACGCAGAACCCCACGCAAATATCCCCTGAACATTTGCCACATTTCTTCCATACGTTTCCCTGAGAACATCTGTTTCCAATTTATGCTTCCAAGTTCCTGCCTGATAGCCTCATATTTTCCCTTACTCCAATTAAACGTTTGAAAGTTGATGGTGCACTGCCTTGTTGAATCTCTGCAGTTCTGTTGAAGGTGCCCCTCATTACTGCTGAGTGGGAAGTTTGAGATTTATGCTGGGTGAGGGCAAAGATCAAGGAACAACTTTATTTGCCTTATACATTACTATGGAAAAGCTGTAGACACACACACACACACACACACACACACACACACACGCACGCACGCACGGAGAGAGCGCGCGCGGCAGGGTGCTATTTTATGTATTGCACTGTACTGCTGCCGCAAAAAAATTAACAAATTTCATGCCTTATGTGAGTGATGAAAAACCTGATTCTGATATGAGTCTCTATTGTGGACTGAGAGTGGGAAGGTGGCAGGGAGAGGGGAGTCATGGTTGGGAAAAGAGGAAGGGGTTTCAGGATGCATATTGTATATATTTCTCTGACAATAAATGTACCTATTGAAACCTATTGAAAGGGAGAGGGGAGAGAGTGGGAAGCACCAGAGAAGCATTCTGTAATGACCTATAAACCAATTGTTTGGAATCAACTGACCTTGCCTGGTATCTCTGCAGCCGTGACCAACCCCCCTCCCCCTGCCATCCTCTGGCACTCCTTCTTTACCCTCTTCTGCGGCGCAACACCCTCGCCATTACAACATGCTTTGCTCTTGTTGGATTTGGAAACCTGCTCACCACTCCACATTGACAAATACAGTATGGTGCAAACCCTAGCAAAATATATCTGTCTAAGATTTTTGCACAGTGCTGTACATTTACATGTATTAGGAATTTGCTGTGGTGTGCTGACATGACGTAACAAAAAACATTCATCAATTATAAAGAATTGTATAAACTTTAGAGGTTAAGGTACAGAAATGGAATAAAATGTGCATAAATACCAATATGTATTTACAATGTAAGAGCATTAGAAAAGTGGTTTAAAGTGTTTACAGTGCAGTGACTGAGGTCATAGATAGAGGGAGTGGGGAGCTAACTAGAATGATTGATCAGATGAACTGTCTGGGGGAAGAAACTTATAAAATGGCATGAAGTTTTTAGTATTAATAGCCCAGTAGTGCTTTCTAGAAGGGAGCTTTTGGAAAAGGTGTATACAGTATTTCCAAGTGGAGATGAAGTACAATCAATCAAATGCCTGTTATGTCGCTAGTGTTTAGGGCAGCAAATGAAACAATTCTTTATTGCTGTTTACGTAACAATTTTTTTTGACCAGTCAGGGTTGTTAGCCCTGAGCTGAACCCCTAAACCTTGAGGACCGGCAGCCCACTCTTAGTCTGGCCTCTACCCTTTGACCTGTTTGACATGAGTGACCCACCAACAGCCAAAGCACAGGGTCCTGACTCCAGCCAACATAACTGTCTGGGTCACTGAGGCATGTAAGCCCCCAAACCACAAAAAGATTGTGGTCTTCCTGGACGAAAGGAGATGAAGCACGAGAACCTGCAAATGGTTGTGTTCCAAGCATCCAACTGATGTCCGCTTGAATGCCGAGCGATTGCATATTTGAGAGGTGCTGTCAGAGCAGCACGGGCAAGTGATTGCAATGTGTTGTTATACACTAGGTATGCACTGTCCTTTTGGTGCAGTGTAAACTGATTGAATAAAATAATGAGTCAATTTACTTGAAGTTCTGGTTTGTAATTATAGATAATTTCTGTACCATACTTGGAAAACTGCCTCTTGTAAATGTAAGAAAAAAGGTGATTTTAGAGAGTATTCAGTTGAATAATCTTAAACTGTTCTTGCTTGCAACCATTTAAAAAGAACGTGGGATTTCATATCAACAGAAAATAGGAAATTGTGGAAAAAGTTTCTTTAAGGAGAAATGATGAAATTAACTGCTTGGCTTTTCTGTCTGTGTTTGCTGTTTTATGAAAGAGTATTGAGAAATATTACTTCAGATAATTAGAGATAACAAAAGGAACCAAGAGGAGCATCTTATCTTTTTATGTTCTGATCGTAACATGAATTGATAACCCATACGATAGTTAGGTACTGTGTGTGCAAGGAGGTTTAGTATAAATTATATCAGGCTGGGTTGTGGGGGAAGGGGAAATGAGTTTGTGGGAGGGTTGAAACAGGAAGTTCTGCATTACCAGGCTGAGTTTGTTATCTAGGTAGTATCTGTGGTCGCTCCCTCTATAGCTTGTGGCTTGCTTCTGGTTTTATAGAAATACAGACTGAGTGAAGCTGTTCTGTTCCCACATGCTATGTCAGTTAAATTCTGATGTCTCTGGTTAAATGAATACTATAGGTGTCTCATTGTGGTTACTGCTACAGGAAGGGGGAGACATTTGGCCTGCAGAGACAGGAATAACTCGGTTATCAGATGGTTACTGAAAGTGCTGATAATCATATGTGCTTTCTGAAACAGTTTCGGAATGAAACTGATGGCTTTTGTAGTTTCTAAGTGTTTTTCTTTGAACTAACGTTTCCAAATGACATTGAATGCCTTTCAGTGGTGTCGAGTATGCACTTTTTTCTGCTTGGCTTACGGTTATTTTGTAACGTGCTACAAATATCTGTGAGTGAATGGTCTTCCTGCAGTATTTCTGTGATGAGATGGTTTCTCGTTTCATTGCACGTGCACGATGGTGTCAAGCCGCTTTAGACTGCAGTGCACTGAGATGATGGAAAAGGCAAGTGTGCATTCAACAGTACCATCATCTGGCTATGTGAAATTCCCTTGCTTTAAGCCACTAAACAGAATATTAACTACTGTGATGACATTGTGAAGTACCATGTACTGTATTGATACTAACTACAGAGTGAATTGTCAGTCCGTAAGCTTTCCATAATGCTACTATCTTTCCACTTCAGATGGTCGTGTGGCAAATGTCTGGGTTTGAAATTTCTGGTAATTTGATTTGTCTTGTTTTGGCTCAGATTAATGAGAGAAATAACTGGCAGCACAAGATGAAGTTTTAAGGAACTATAAAATGTCCTAGGTGTTAAAACATAACTTCAGTTCATGATTCAGAATCAGAATCTGGTTTGATATCACCAGTATAATTCATGAAATTTGTTCTATTTGAGACAGCAGTACGATGCAATACATAATAATAGAAAAAAATGTGAATTATGGTAAGTATATGTATATATAGCCAAAAAGTTCAATTTTAACTTCATCAGTTCACAGGACTTGTTTCCAAAATGCATCAGGATTGTTTTGATGTTCCTTTGCACCTTTTGAATAGAACTTTTTGGCCGCAATGAGCAAAGGTATGGTTGGAGAAACGAGGGTGCAGAATTTCATGAAAAGAACACCTCTCCAACTGTTAAGTACGGGGGTGGATCGATCATGCTTTGGGTTTGTGTTGCAGCCAGTGGCACGGGGAACATTTACTGGTAGAGGGAAGAATAAATTCAATTAAATACCAACAAATTCTGGAAGCAAACATCACACCGTCTGTAAGAAAGCCGAAGATGAAAAGAGGATGGCTTCTACAACAGGATAATGAACCTAAACACAGCTTAAAATTCACAATGGACTACCTCAAGAGGCGCAAGCTAAAGGTTTTGCAATGGCCCTCACAGTCCCCTGACCTAAATATCATCGATAATCTGTGGATAGACCTCAAAAGAGCATGCAAGATGGCCCAAGAATCTCACAGAACTAGAAGCCTTTTGCAAGGAAGAATGGTGAAAATTCCCCAAACAAGAATTGAAAGACTCTTAGCTGGCTACAAAAAGCGTTTACAAGCTGTGATACTTGCCAAAGGGGGTGTTACTAAGTACTGCCATGCAGGGTGCCCAAACTTTTGCTTCAGGCCTTTTTCCTTTTTTGTTATTTTGAAACTGTAAAAGATGGAAATAAAAAAGTTTTCTTGCTTAAATTATTAAAGAAATGTGTCATCTTTAACTTTATGCCTTTTGGAAATCAGTTCATCTTTTACTTGCTTAGCTATTCACAGTAACAGAAATTTTGACCAGGGGTGCCCAAACTTTTGCATACCACTGTTCCTCCTTTGTAGCTGCGTTGATATGTTGGGCTCAGGGTAGATCCTCAGAACTTGAAATTGCTACCTGTTTTCACTCTGATCCCTCTATGAGGACTGATGATTGTTTCCTCATCTTACCCTTTCGGAAGTCTACAGTTAGTTCTTTGGTTTTACTGACATTGATTGCAAGGTTGTTGCTGCGACACCACTCAGCTAGATGGTACATGCCGCTCCACTAAGTCCTCTCATCGCCATTTGAATTTCTGCCAACAGTAGTTATATCATCAGCAAACTTATTGATGGTTTTTGAGCTACATCTAGCCACACAGTCATGTGTGTAAAGTGAGTAGAGCATAGGGCTAAGCACACATCCTTGAGGTGTGCTAGTGTTGGTTATCAGCAAAGTGGAGATGTTATTTCCAATCCGCACAGGTTATGGTCTTCTGGTTAGGGGTCAAACATTCAACTTTTCCATATTTTTAAATTTTTGGTAAAATGGTCTGGGCACTGACACAATCACAACATGTTGAACAATCCAACATTTTGAAATAAATTAAAAGAAAATCACCAGTTTTTACATATTTATTTTTTGGAATCAGCATTTGTTGCCCATGGGAATGCAGGATAAGAGGTTACCAGATGTACTGCCATTCATGTAAAGAAAGTTTTCAATATACACAGAATAGATAAACTCGAATGAGAATGAAAAAATCCAAGAGAAGAACTAACCATGTGTGGTAACTAGAAAAGTTAAATAGTATCATGCACAAAGAAAAGGCATATAAATTTGCAGAACATGTGGCAGATAGGAAAATTGGATAAAATATAATAAAAACACAGAATAGCGAGAAGATTAAAGAGGGAGATATCATGGGTTCCCAACTTGTGATCCACAGAACCCTCAATTAATAGTGGGGGTCCATGGAATAAGAAAATAAATATATACACACTGTAGTTCACATTATTCTCTTATTATATATTGCATTGTATTGTTGCCGTTAATTCAACAAATCTCATGACATATGCCTGTGATGTTAAACCTGATTCTGATTCTAAAAGAAGCAACTAGTGAGATAATTGATCCACTGCTTACATTTTCCAAACTCCCCTAGATATGGAGAAGGCTGTTTAAGGATTGTAAATTAGTGAATGTAACATCTTCATTTCAAAAGGAGAGAGCTGCTGAATTCAGGACATTACAGGAAAGTTGTCAAGGCACTGAGGAAAATGAGAGCTAATTGGATAAAGTCAGCATGATTTTATGAATTTTTTTAGATTAGATTATGAGGACACTCAGTCCTCGTTTATTGTCATTTAGAAATGCATGCATTAAAAAATGATACAACGTTCCTCCAGAATGATGTCACAAAAAAAAAGGAAAAACCAAGACTAAAACTGATAAAACGACATAATTATAACATATAGTTACAACAGTGCAAAGCAATACCGTAATTTGATAAGGAGCAGACCATGGGCACGGTAAAAAGAAGTCTCAAAGTCCTGATAGACTCATCATCTCACGCAGGCGGCAGAAGGGAGAAACTGTCCCTGCCGTGAACCTCCAAGCACCGCCAACTTGCCGATGCAGCACCATTGGAAGCACCCGACTGCAGCGGACTCTGAGTCTGTCTGAAAATTTTGAGCCTCCGACCAGCTCCTCCGACACAGCCTCTCCAAGCACCATCCTCTGCCGAGCGCTTTGATCCTGCCGCGGCCGCCAAGCAACAAGCAAAGCCGAGGACTCGGGGCCTTCCCCTCTGGAGATTCTGGATCACACAGTAGCAGCAGCAGCGAAGCAGGCTTTTCAGAAGTTTCACCAGATGTTCCTCCGTGCTCTCATGTCCGTCTCCATCAAGTCAGGACAGTGCACGGCATCCTACTTGACAAATAACAGACATCACTACTGGAGTGGCCGCTGCGAGCTGCGTCGTGCCACCATCTTCTCTTCCTCTACCCAATAAATTGAGTAATTGGAGTTTTTTTAGAGAAGTAACATGAAGGGGATCTAGTAGATGTTTTATCCTTAGATTTCCAGAGTGCATTTGATAAGATGTCATGTCACATGTTATTGCAGAAAGTAGAAACTGATGGTGGAGGATATAAAGAAGGCCTGGATGGATGATCAGCTGGCTAATAGAGTCATAGAACACTGCAGCACAGAAATGGGCCCTTTGGTCCATCTAGTCCGTGCTGAACCATTAATCTGTGGAGTCCCATCGACCTGCACTGGGACCATAGCCCTCCATACTCCTCCCATCCATGTACAGGTACCTATCCAAATATATTATAAATGCTGAATTCAAACCCACATCCAGTATTTGTGTTGTCAGCTCGTTCCACTCTTATCACCCTCCACATGCTCCCCTAAAACTTCAATAGTCTCAGCCAGCCTCAATAGAAAAAGCCTGCTTCCATTTACCCTATCAATACCCTCCGTAATTTTGTATACCTCTTGTGGACTTCCGGGAGGGTAAGACAAAGGAACACATACCAATCCTCAGAGGGATCAGAAATGGAGAGAGTGAGCAGTTTCAAGTTCCTGGGTGTCAAGGTCTCTGAGGATCTAACCTGGTCCCAACATATTGATGCAATTATAAAGAAGGCAAGACAGGGGCTAACTTTATGAGGAGTTTGAAAAGTATGTCAACAAATACACTCAGAAGCTTCTATAGATGTACCGTGGAGAGCATTCTGACAGGCTGCATCACTGTCTGATATGGGATGGCTACTGCACAGGACTGAAAGAAGCTGCAGAGGGTTGTAAGTTTAGTCAGCTCCATCTTGGGTACTAGCCTACAAAGTACCCAGGACATGTTCAAGGAGCGATGTCTCAGAAGGCAGCGTCCATTATTAAGGACCTCCAGCACCCAGGGCATGCCCTTTTCTCACTGTTACCATCAAGTAGGAGGTACAGAAGCCTGAAGGCACACAATCAGCAATTCAGGAACAGCTTCTTCCCTTCTGTTATCTGATTCCTAAATGGATGTTACCTCACTTTTTAAAAATATAGTATTTCTGTTTTTTACATGATTTTTAATCTAGTCAATTATACGTATGCTGTATAAAGTATACTGAATAAGATTTATTATTATTATTATTTTCTTCTATATTATGTATTGCATGGAACTGCTACTGCTAAATTAACAGATTTCATATCTCATGCTGGTGATAATAAACCTAATTCTGATTCTTTCAAATCTCCTCTCACTCTTCCAAGGTAGTATACCCAACCTGGGGTCCACAGACCCTCAGTTAATGGCAGGGGTCCATGGCTTAAAAAACATTGGGAACCCCTGTCCTAAGGGAAGAAGGATCTACATAAATGGGTCTTTCTCTGGTTGGCAAGATATAATTAGTTGTGTGTCACAGTGATCGGATACTTAACCTTTTAAAATTAAATGGCTTTGAGGAAAGTTATTGGTGCCACAAAGTAGTTATTAGCAAAGTAAGCTGTGCCGAGGGTATGAGACAAATGGATACCAAAAAGTTATGTGAAAAGGAAAAATGTTATTTTTTTTCTAATTGGGAGTAGACATAAAAATGATGAAAATGGTGAGAAATAGCAAAGCTCGAGATACAGAGGAATCTAAATACCCAGTAAATAATTTGCAAAAGACAAGTATGCAGATACAGGAACTAATTAGGAAGCGTAACTAATGTTTTTAATTCAAGGTTCAAGATTGTTTAGAGTCGCATTCAGTACATGAGTGTAAAGGCAATCAAAATAATTGTTACTCTGGATCCGATGCAACACAAACAAAAACAAAATTAGATGAATAACACCATAATAAATTTAAATACATTAGATAGTTTATATACATAGATTAATTATATGTCCTTGATCACTGGGCACTGCAGAGAGTGGTACGGAAAGCCCAGCACATCTGTTGATGTGAACTTCCCTTCACTGAGGACATTTACACAGGGGCGTAAAGAAGGCCTGGAAGATCACTGGGGACACCAGTCACCCCAACCATAAACTCTTTCAGTTGCTTCCATCTGGTAAACGGTACAACAGGCTATGGGACAGCTTCTTTCTACAAGCCATTAAACTTCTAAATTCACATGTCTGTACATTGTGACGGAGTCATAACACAAAGCTTTTATTCCCTCACATGTGGGGTGGATGTAAGATTTAAATAAATTCAATAAAGTGATACTAGGCGGAGGAGTGTCTGTACATAAGGTGACTCTAACAGGAAATTATAAACTACTAGTGGTTGGGGTGAGTTAGTGGGTGGCGGTGTTGATCAGCCTTACTGCTTGGGGAAAGTAAATGTTTTTGAGTCTGGTGGTCCTAACGTGGATACTATGTAGCCTCCACCCTGATGAGAGTGGGATGAACAGTCTCTGCGCAGGGTGGGTGCCAGAGAGTGGCAGCTCTGTGTGCATCTCTGATAGGAATCATAAAATGTTTCTGTTTAGGACAACGACAGCAGAAATCTACAGTCACAGCCATAGGTACTGAATAAGCAACTTCGTTGTAAAACACTTAAAGAGTCTATCAATCTCCAACATTGTCAGACCCTAGACCACCATCGAAGACATCTCCCAAAGGTGATGCTTCAAGAAGGTGGCATCTATCATTAAAGACGTTCACCATTCATGTCATGCCCTCTTCTCATTACTACCATCAGGGAGGAGGTACAGGAGCTTCAAGACACACCCAACATCTCAGGAGCAGCTTCTTGCCCTCTGTTATCAGATTTCTAAACGGGTCATGAACACTACTTCACTATTTTGCAACACACTTAAAAGTTGCTGGTGAACGCAGTTGCCAGGCAGCATCTCTAGGAAGAGGTGCAGTCGACGTTTCAGGCCGAGACCCTTCGTTCTGAAACGTTGACTGTACCTCTTCCTAGAGATGCTGCCTGGTCTGCTGCGTTCACCAGCAACTTTTATGTGTGTTGCTTGAATTTCCAGCGTCTGCAGAATTCCTGTTGTTCACTATTTTGCTCTCTTTTTGCACTATATATATTTCTTATTGTAACTTATAGTTTTTTAATGCATTGCACTGAACTGCTGCTACAAAACAACAAATTATACCTCATATGTCAGTGATAATAAACCTGATTCTGATTCTGAATAGTTACAGCAGAGCAATCTTGCAAACAGTGCTTCAGGTTGAATCCCTGCAATGCTGCCTCATCTGGCTGTGAATGATAATAGACAATTGAACAGCTAATGAAGGGAGGAAGCTCCATGAACATTCCCATTGTTATTGATGGAAGATTCATTATGCGAGAGGTAGAGAAAGGGCAGAAGCATTTGCAACCATGTTCAGCCAGAAGTGTCAAATAGAAAAGAAATCATCCAGGATTCAATATACTGATGAAGTTACAAAAAGGGCATGACGGCGACTGTATTTCATTAGGAGTTTGAAGAGGTTTCCTATGTCACCAAAGGCGCTCACAAATTTCTACAGATGCACTGTAGAGAGTGTTCTAACTGACTGCATCACCATCTGCTTTGGGGAGGGGAGGACACTGCACAGGATTGAAATAAGAGGCAGACAGTTATGAACTTAGTCAGCTCCATTATGGGCTCTAGCCTCCGTAGTATCCAGAACATCTTCAAAAAGTGATGCCTCAAAAAGGTGGCACCCATCATCCAAGTCCTGCCCTCTTCTCATTGCTACCATCAGGGAGAAGGTACAGGAGCCTGAGGCACATAGTCAATGATTCAGGAACAGCTTCTTCCTCTTTGCCATCAAATTTCTGAATGGACATTGAACCCATGAACATACCTCACTACATTTTTTTCTCATTTTGCACTAACTGTATAAGAATATATACTTACTGTAATTCATGTTTTTCTCGATATTATGTATTGCACATAACAACAAATTTCACGACATATGCCAGTGATATTAAACCTGATTCTGATTCTTAGAGCAGATTCCTAACCCTAGTCATCTTCAGCTGCTCTAAATGACCTACTCTGCTCATAACCAGGGTGGGGGGTGTTCACTGATGAATATAAACTGCTCAGTTTTATTGGTATCTCTTCAGCAAATGAAAAGCCTATGTTTGCAAGTGACAAGAGCAAGGCAGTGTTCAGACACCAGAGAACTGTCAGGCAATGTTTCCAATAAGAGAGAGTCCAATCACCTACAAAGAGACCAATATAGCGTGTTGGTTCCAGATGTGATCTCATCAGTACCACTGAAGCTTAATCCTTGCAATAAGTTATATCATTCTTATATCTTTCCTGATTAAAAAGCTCAAAGGACAGTGAAGGCAGAGTCTATGAATATTTCAGAGACTGAGGTAAATAGACTTTTGATAAACAAGTGTACAACTGCTACAGGGCTAGGGAAATTTACAATTACAATCACAGCCACCTCAATCTCACTGTGTTGCAGAACAGAGGTGAGTAATAACACAAGGATTCTACAGATTTTGGAAATCCAGAGTAGCAACACACATAATGCTGGAGGAACTCAGCAGGTCAAGCGGCAACTATGAAAATGAATAAACGTCAATGTTTAGGGCCGAGACCCTTCTTCGGGACTGGAGAGGAAGGGGGAAGACACCAGAATAAAAAGGAGGGGGGAGGGGAATTAGGTCAGGTTCTTTTCAGAACAGGAGGTTTCCTTTCAGAACAGAGACGAGGAGGAATTTCTTTAGGCAGAGAGTGGTGAACCTGTGGAATTCATTGCCACAGGCAGCTGTGGAGGCCAAATCATTGGGTATATTTCATGCAGAGATTGATTAGGTTCTTGATTAGTCAGGGAATGAAGGGATACGGAGAGAAAGCAGGAGATAAGGGCTGAGAGGGAAAATGGATCAACCATGATGAAATGGCGGAGCAGACTCGATGGGCCAAATGGCCTATTCTGCTACTATATCTTACAGTCAAGCTAGAGGTGATAGTTGAAGCCAGGTGGGTGGGAACAGTAAAGAACTGGAGAAGAAGAAATCTGATAGGAGGGGAGAGTGGACCATGGGAGAAAGGGAAGAAGGAGGGGCACCGGGGGAGGTAATAGGCAGGTGTGGAGAAGAAGACTTATTCAAGATTAAGAGATTCTGGATCCTTAATTTGTCTATGTTCATGTTTATCCTGTGAACAAGGCACACAATATTACCGCAAACTATTGTATAACTGTGATTTTTTTTAGAATAAGGACTTTGAATTAAGTACCCTGAAATCAATTAGTGATTAATGGTTATTCATTTGGCACATTAACCCTCTAATTGGTCAACCGCAACAGTAGTCAACAATAAATTTTCTAGTTTTCATCAGTGTATACCCCGATTTTCAGCCATAATAAATTTAAATGTTATCTGGATAAAGAAAAAAAATCAACGTATCCTTGTTCTTGCACAAGATAGCATGAATATTTAGGAAATCCTTTGGCCTAGACTTTGCTAAGTTTGTTCCACTACCCATGGCTGCAACTTCCCAGAATTCCCCAAATTTCCCCAAATATTCCTCCTTCAGATCTGGAAAATGACTTTTCAGGCTTAGACAGCTTCAAATCCAATCAGAAAAACCATGAGCTGTGGCAGAAGCTCCACTGATGTATCTGGGTCATGTTAAATAATGAAAGCTCGGAAGTTGAGTCAGGCAGTAAGGAAGGCAAATGCAATGTCAACGTTTATTTCAAGAGGACTGGAACAAAAAGCAAGGAAGTAATTACAAAGCTTTATAAGGCATTGGTCAGACCTCATTTGGAGTATTGTGAGTAGTTTTGGGCCCCCTATCTGAGAAAGCATGTGTGGCAATGGAGGGGGTTCAGAGCAGGCTCACAAGAAAGGGTTAACATATGAGGAGTGTTTGATGACTCTTGCGTACATTTTATGGGGTTTGGAAGAACAAAGGGGGGATCTCATTGAAAACTACCAAATATTGAAAGGCCTAGTTACAGTGGACGTGCAAAGGCTGTTTCCAGTAGTAGGAGAGTCTGGAACCAGTGGGCAGCACTTCAGAATAGAAAGTCATCCCTTTACAACAGAGATAAGGAGGAATTTCTTCAGCCAGGGAGTGGTGAGTCTGTGGAATTCATTGCCACAGGCATCTGTGGAGGCCAAGTCATTGCATATATTTAAAGCAACATTTAATATGTTCTTGATTAGTAAGGTCGTCAAAGGTTATGGGGAGAAGGCAGCAGAATGGGAATGAGAGGAAAAATAAATCTGCCTTGATGGGAATGGCAGAGCAGATGATGGGTTGAATGGCCTAGTTCTGCTCCTGTGATTTGTGCTCTTACAATGCGATTACAGATTCTTGTCATGTACATTTTTCTACTACTAGTAGTCCACAGTAGTTCCAAGATACCAAATCCTGAACCGCCAGGTCTGCTTGAAGTCTGTGACATGTTGCACAGTTGTAGTACCACACAAGCAATAGACTCCAGTGTTTGATGTGAAGATAGCAACTGTCTCTACAAGCACTGCATGTTACTCACTTTTACCAGTGCCACCATGGATACATGCACCTCCCACACCTAGACCAGTGAGCACGAGGTTAAACAGGTTTATCTCTTTAGCTGTGGGAGACCCTGCTGGTAACTAAATCCTTCACGATTCTCAGCAGGCCAGGCAGCATCTCTAGGAAGAGGTACGGTCGACGTTTCGGGCCGACACCCTTCGTCAGGACTAACTGAAAGAAGAGCTAGTAAGAGATTTGAGAGGGGGAGGGGGAGATCCAAAATGATAGGAGAAGACAGGAGGGGGAGGGATCGGAGGGATGGAGTCAAGAGCTGGACAATTGATTGGCAAAAGGGATATGAGAGGATCATGGGACAGGAGGCCTAGGGAGAAAGAAAAGGGGGAGGGGGGAACCCAGAGAATGGGCAAGGGGTATAGTTAGAGGGACAGAGGGAGAAAAAGGAGAGAGAGAAAAAGAATGTGTATATATAAATAAATAACGGATGGGGTACGAGGGGAAGGTAGGGCATTAGCAGAAGTTTGAGAAGTCAATGTTCATGCCATTAGGTTGAAGGCTACCCAGATGGAATATAAGGTGTTGTTGCTTCAACCTGACTGTGGCTTCATCTTTACAGTAGAGGAGGCCGTGGATAGACATATCAGAGTGGGAATGGGGCGTGGAATTAAAATGTGTGGCCACTGGGAGATCCTACTTTCTCTGGCGGACAGAGCATAGGTGTTCAGCGAAACGATCTCCCAGTCTGCGTTTGGTTTCACCAATACTTAGAAGTTTATTGGGAGCACCGGATGCAGTATATCAGCCCAGCTGACTCACAGGTGAAGTGTCGCCTCACCTGGAAGGACTGTCTGGGGCCCTGAATGGTGGTAAGGGAGGAAGTGTAAGGGCATGCGTAGCACTTGCTCCACCTACAAGGATAAGTGCCAGGAGGGAGATCAGTGGGGAGGGATGGGGGGGACGAATGGACAAGAGAGTCGCGTAGGGAGCAATCCCTGCGGAAAGCGGGGGGGGGAGGGAAAGATGTGCTTAGTGGTGGGATCCCATTGGAGGTGGCGGAAGTTACGGAGAATAATATGTCCCATGATCCTCTCGTATCCCTTTTGCCAATCACCTGTCCAGCTCTTGGCTCCATCCCTCTCCCTCCTGTCTTCTCCTGTCGTTTTGGATCTCCCCCTCCCCCTCCCACTTTCAAATCTTTTACTAACTCTTCCTTCAGTTAGTCCTGACGAAGGGTCTTGGCCCGAAACGTCGACTGTACCTCTTCCTCGAGATGCTGCCTGGCCTGCTGCGTTCACCAGCAACTTTGATGTGTGTTGCTTGAATTTCCAGCATCTGCAGAATTCCTCGTGTTTGCCTTCAGGATTCTGCGAGTTCAATCTATTGTAGTGTTACCATACGTTTCACCCAGAGAACATTATGTTTAAATTTGTCCCCGTTCCCCAGTTTGCAATATGTTTAATGACAAAGCATTTTATAAAAACTAAATTGCCACAAAAGCTTAATGTGAGATGTAATTTGTCTCTGTGTACACATTCAATTAAAGAGATTCTGTGGAGTGTCTCACCCATTCTACATATTCTATTAGGGCCAGTGCTCCACACGAGGCTGCAGAATAACATTAAGGATTCTGATTTTTCAGAGGTTCAAATTCCGTTACAAGTTTAAATAAAAAAGTCCAAAATGCTTGAAGACTGAAATGAAACTCAAAATAGCTGTAAATGAGAAAACTACAAAGTTGGGCAGTGCATTTCCACAAACACTGCCTGACCTCATGAATTTTTTTATCATTTCTGTTTTTATTCAAAATCAAACACTGGAAATAATTTGATTTGAAAAGAAGTGGAAGTATTTTCTTCAACATGTTGAACTGTTTATTATAATGAAGTGCAAGTCAAAGTTTATTGTCATCTGACTGTACATATATACAACCAAATGAAACAACGTTCCTCTAGATGGTGCACCCACAACACATATATCACACACAGCACATTAACCAAACTATTACCATAAATATGTTAATAAAATATTCAAAATGTATGCAGTGCACTGTCATCTGACTGTACATATATACACCAAATGAAACAATGTTCCTCTGGACCACAGTGCACAGTGCACAGGAAGAAGCTCTTACCCACTCTAGTAGTCCTAGTCCTGATGCTCTGTATCTCATTCCTGATGGTAGTGGGTCAAAGAGATTGAGGGATAGGTGGTAGGGATGGATCCCCAACAATGTTTTGGGCCATGTCTGCAATGCTCCCAGTAAATGTAAATGGTGAATCTGTGGAATTCATTGCTACAGACAGCTGTGGAGGCCAGATCATTGTGTGTATTTAAGGCGAAGGTTGATAGATTCCTGATTAGTCAGGGCATGAAAGATTACAGGGAGAAGAATGAGGTTGAGAGGGAAATGGATCTCAGTCGTGATAAAATGGTGGAACAGACTCGGGGCTGAATTCTATTCCTATGACTTATGGTCTTATGTAACAAGTGGGGGGAGGATGACCCTGGTGACCCTCTCAGTGGTTTTTACTTTGCTCTGTCGGGTGTTGTGGTCCGATGCATTGTCTGAAATAATGAGAAGTGATGGTGTGAAGAATGAGGATTGTTTAACTTCAGGCACAGGTGACGACCAATAGCATATCAGAAATAGAGAAATTTAAAATGCAGTCAAGTTCCAAATGCTGTGCTCCCATCTCAAGTGAACACTCTCCCCTCATCACCCAGGACATGCCCTCTTCTTATTGCTGCCATCAGGAAGGAAGTACAGGAGCCTGAAGACACACACGCTCAGCTTTTTCCCCTCTGCCATCCGATTTCTGAACAGATACTGAACCCACGAACACACCTCACTACTTTTTTACTTCTATTCTTTGCACTATTTATTTAACGGTTTAACCTATGTACTTACTGTAATTGGCAAGTTTTTCCTCTCTTTATTATCATGTATTGCATTGTACTGCTGCCGCAAAGTTAACAGATTTCACAACATATGGCAGTGATATTAAACCTGATTCTGATTCCCATCCCATTTTCCATTTCCTTTACTAGATTGTGAATTTGGAAACTTAGTGCTAAATCAAATCAAAGTAAAATTCATTATCAAAGTACATATATGTCGTCATATACAACCTTGAGGTTCATTTTCTTGCAGACATTTACAGGAAAATAAGGAAATACAATAGAATGTATGGAAAACTGTACATGGAGACAGACAAAGGAGTTCAAAAGAAGAAAAATTGTGATTTAAAGAAACAGTACAGAGAGCTTGAGTTGTAAAGACTCCATAAGACCATAAGAGCAGAAGTAGGCCATTTGGCCCATCGAGTCTGCTCCACCATTCAATCATGGGCTGATCCAATTCTTCCAGTCATCCCCAGTCCCCTGCCTTCACCCCATAACTTTTGATGCCCTGGTTAATCAAGAATCTATATATCTTTGCCTTAAATACACCCAATGACTTGGACTCCACAGCCGCTCGTGGCAACAAATTCCACAGATTTACCACCTTCTGACTAAAGTAATTTCTCTGCTCAGTTCTAAATGGACGTTCTTCAATCCTGAAGTCGTGTCCTCTTGTCCTAGACTCCCCCACCACAGGAAATAACCTTGCCATATCTAATCTGTTCAGGCCTTTTAACATTCAGAATGTTTCTATCAGATCCCCCCTCATTCTCCTGAACTCCAGGGAATACAGCCCAAGAACTTCCAGACATATCTTGTACGGTAACCCTTTCATTCCTGGAATCATTCTTGTGAATCTTCTCTGAACTCTCTCCAATGTCAGTGTATCCTTTCTAAAATAAGCCCAAAACTGCACACAATACTCTAAGTGTGGTCTTACAAGTGTCTTATAGAGCCTCAGCATCACATCCCTGCTCTTATATTCTATACCTCTAGAAATGAATGTCAACATTGCATTCGGCTTCTTTACAACTGACTCAACCTGGGGGGTTAACTTTTAGGGTATCTTGCACAAGGACTCCTAAGTCCCTTTGCATCTCTGCATTTTGAATTCTCTCCCCATCTAATTAATAGTCTGCCCGTTTATTTCTTCCACCAAAGTGCATAACCATACACTTTCCAACATTGTATTTCATTCGCCACTTCTTTGCCCATTCCCCTAAACTATCCAAGTCTCGCTGCAGGCTCTGTTTCCTCAAACAGTTAGATAGGTTTTTACATAGTAAGGGAATTAAGGGTTATGGGGAAAAGTCAGGTAGATGGAGCTGAGTTTACGGACAGATCAGCCATGATCTTATTGAATGACGGGGCAGGCTCAATGGGCCGGATGGCCTACTTCTGCTCCTATTTCTTATGTGCTTATGTTCTCAACACTACCTGCTCCTCCACCTATCTTTGTATCATTGGCAAATTTAGCCACAAATCCATTACAGGTTTCCCCTGCCATCCGAAGGTAGAGTGTTCCTATGAAACGGTTCGTAAGCCGAAATGTTGTAAAGCGAAGAAGCAACTACCGTTTATTTATATGGGAAAATTTTGTAAGCGTTTGCAGACCCAAAAATAACCTACCAAATCATGCCAAATAACATATAAAACCTAAAATAACAGTAACATATTGTAAAAGCAGGAATGATATGATTCACAGCCTATATAAAGTAGAAATACTTTTCCACAATCATTACTGCACTGTTCACTGAAGCGAAAATCTCGCGCAAGCGCCGTCGGCAGAAAATCTCACACAAGCGCTGTTGGTAAAAATACGGCGCAAGTGCTCTCCAGTAACCTTTAAGCTATGAAGCTGCCAAATCATACCAAATAACATGTAAAAATACACAGCCGATATAAAGTAGAAATAATGTATGTACAGTGTAGTATCACTTACTGGAATTGGGAAGACAGCGCAGAGCACACTGATGATGGTGTGTTAGACCGAGTCGTCACAGGTTGGGTGGTGCAGTGGCCCCCACCCTCCGGGCCGCTGAGCGATACATTGCTGCGAGGCACGCAGGTGTCCAGTAGTAGCCGGGAGGCATCCAGCACATCATTAAGAAAAAAGCCAAAATAAACATGCTAATTAATTAGGTGCTGCCCGGCACGTAATTGTCGGCCCAGATCATTGCCGATTGCATCACCTTTGATCTGGGCCGACATTTACGTGTGGGGTGGCACCTAATTAATTAGCATGTTTATTTCGGCTTTTTTCTTAAAGATCTGCTGTGTGCCTCCTGGCTACTGCTACATTCTCCGTGAATCGGTACAGTACCTGTCGGCGGCCTGGTTGTTGGGGTGGTGGGACACTGGGGTGTCACCTCGTCGTCTGTTATCATTAGAGCAGGCAGCTCATCTTCTCCTATGACTGCCTGCCTCGATGTCGAAGGTCGAGGTTTGTCATCTGCTGTGGCTGATGTGGAAGACTTGCTTGACTGCTAAGCCTCGCGCATTTTTCTATCATACAGTTCTTTGTAAGGACTCAAACCATCCTGCAAATATCCACTCACAACACGCTGGAGGAACTCAGCAGGTCGGGCAGCATCCGTGGAAACGATCAGTCGACGTTTCGGGCCGGAACCCTTCGTCAGGGTCGTCATGCTGCCCGACCTGCTGAGTTCCTCCAGCGTATTGTGAGTGTTGCTTTGACCCCAGCATCTGCAGATTATTTTGTGTTTACAATCCTGCAAATATCCCCTAAACCGACATACTCTTTCAAAATTAAAGTCGTACTTTATCATTGCAGCGAAAATCTCACGTAGTTGCTTCACTTTCGCTACCGCATTCGGTTTAGATTGTTTTCCTTTCCTCTTCCAATTGCATCAGCTCTTCATCTATCAGTTCTTGGTCATGGGATGCCAAAACCTCTTCAACATCATGTTTGTCAGCTTCCACAAGCCAAACTCACTTAGTCCTTACTTCGTTCACCACGATCAAAACGCTTAATTATGTCTAGTTTTACGCGTGTAACACCCTTACGAGCTCTTTTAGGTTTTTCCGACACCGTAGAACTCAACTTGCAAACGGCTGCTCACAGACACGTGTTTAAGCAATGCTGGCGAGAATGCCGTTCCGAATCTGGGAGAGAGCGGCTGCTCGGGGCGCGCTACCTTTTATCGCACGCTGATTTTTTTCGTAACAGTGAAAACACCTTCTGAAAACGAAAACAGGGTACTAATGTAGGTCTTTCGTAACAGTGAGGTTTCGTAAAGCGAACGTTCGAAAAGCCGGGGACACCTGTAATACCATAGTCCAAATCATTGACATAAAGTGAGTCCTTGAAAGTGAGTCTGTAGGTTGTCGAATCAGTTCAGAGTTGTGGTGAATGAAATAGTCCATGCCAGTTCTGGATTATTTCATACTCTGGTAGAACACAGGGACAAGGGAGCAGCACCAGGCTACCTAGCCCCTCAGGCTTGTCCTACCCATCAATTTGATTGTGGCTGATCTACCCAAGGTTTCAGCCCTTCTGTGCAGATCTCCAAAGCCCAAATGCTTATTAACGTATAAGTCAAGTCAGGTAAGTTTATTGTCATTTAACTATATACATGTATACGTTCAAATGAGAAAACGTTTCTCCAAACCAGGGTGTAAATCATAGTAATACACACAACTCACATATAGCACACAATAACTTGTGAAAGTAAGGATAAAATCTACAAATGAATTACGCATAGACCAAACTAATCTCATGCGATACCTCCACAAACAGAGAAAACTTAGATCCTAAATCTCAAAGGACAGCTATTAAAAGTGTTTGTGACCCATCCTGTGCTGTCAGCTGGTCTTCAATTGTGTCGGCATTTTTTAAATTTAGAAATACAGCTCGGTAACAGGCTCTTCCAGTCCAACAGTCTGTGTCACCTAATTACACCCATATGACCAATTAACCTACTAACCAGTACATCTCTGAAATGTGGAAGGAGACTGGAGCACCTAGAGAAAACACAGCCACAGAGAGAATGTGCAAACTCCTTACAGGCAGTGGCGGGAATTGAACCCCAGTCATTAGTACTGTTCGGTAATTGGTGGAAATGTACATCATTCACAACCACCGACATTTAGTGGGGCTCACTTTAAGAGGTTGGTGTGATGTGATGACATAATTACGTAAAGTATTTTTACCACGCTTTGTGTTCAGGTTTTGGAGTACAATAGATGAGTTGTTATGGTTTTTCTTAAACATAAAACACCTCACGTCATTTTATTTGCAAAAACCTACAGTACTGTAATAATGTTAAGTGAACTGCTACGCTATGGTGCCACCCCACAGTATCTCACAAAATAAATCATTGTGAAGATGAAATATTCCTGTGGCTGTCCAATACTATTAAAATATGACAAATTTTGCTTTTATTATTTTTTTACTCAATAATGAATTTGATCTTTAAAAATAACATTGGTTAATATCTCATTTACGCTCTTAGTCAATAATTAAGTCCCATATAATCTAAGACAATTTTAATTGCAAAGCTGGTTGGAGCATTACCTTAATTCCAGCTGGAAATACTGGCTCATCCATTATGGTTACATCTGATTGTAATAAAATGTGGTTGTTCCACTGTTTAAACACCACCGGATTCTAATCCTGATGCTTTTTTTGTTACTTGGACTGTTTACTTTAAGATTTTTTTGTCAGCTTGGTTTCTCAGTAAATAAAGCATGGATTATCTGTCCTCATGGAGTCATCCTCAGTGCTTTGCAGGTGTTCACATTGCACTGCCCTTGCCTACTAAGATGCAAAGCACAAATTAGTAACAGAAACCAATAGCCCAGCGTGGCACCATCAAAGGACTGACATTTGCGGCCCTGGCAAAGGAGTTTCTTTGTTAAGAGCACACCATGAACCCTGTCCGACTGAAAGGCTATTTGTCTGCCCCTGTGTGCGGCACTACTGTAGTTGTGAAACCTGCTGCTAGCCTCATGCTGAGACCCTGGCTGTTGCTGCTGGCAACAGATGAAAATCACTGTTAACTGCCGCAGGACCCACAGCACATCAGTCATGACACAGTGTGAAGGCTTCAGGGTTCTAACCCATTCTTTGGATGTTGCTGGATGTTTTCCACTGACCGAACCCACTATGGTATAAGTTGGCTCATTCATTCAAAAAAGCTTTATTTCCATAAATGACACATTTTGACTTGCATTTGCATACTGATTTTTTTTCAAGTTTATTCTTCTTGAGATGTTTGCCCAAGTGAAAACCCAGTTCTGAAGAAATGATCTAAAGTAGGATGGTTTAGTTCAGAACCAGAATCAGAATCAAGTTTAATATCTCCAGCATAAGTTGTGAAATTTGTTAACAAGACAATATATATATAAAAAACCTATGAATTATAGTAAGTATATCTATGTGTGTGTGTGTGTGTGTGTGTGTGTGTGTGTGTGTGTGTGTGTGTATATATATGGAAAATAGTAAAATAAGGAATGCAAAAACAAATGAAAAAGTAGTGAGCTAGTGTTCATGGGTTCAATGTCCTCAGAAATCGGATGGCAGAGGGGAAGAAGCCCTGTTAAACCTTATCTTACTTTTTAAAAGATCTTTGTACAAAATGTCATAAATGCATTTTCATGAACAAGGTGTATGATGCTATCTTTTGAACATCAATTGTTCGGTATATATTTTAAATATGACTAAAATTTTTTATTCATTATCTTCAGTCTCTGGATAGGGGCAGCAATTATTCCAAAAAGCTAATTACTTTTAATAGGAGCAAACAATGTAAGAGAAGTTCCATGAAAGATGACTAAATGAATAGAGGAACAGATATTTAAAAAAATTGTGATTTCTGAGGTGGTGAAAATGAACAACATGAAACAATAGATAAATATCATTTACATTTTAATTGGAGTTATAAAAGGAAAATAGATCCTAAAATACAAACATAGTTAAGCTACAGTTTTAATTTAAAAAGGCTCTCTGTATTCATGAGCCACACTGGAGTCATCTACAAAGATTAAATGCTATGGTCCTTTTTGTTTCAGTACATACAAGTTGTCATTGCAGACGTTGGTGCTTTGATTCTTAATTTAATGATTAACGAAGCAATGATTGTAAGAACAGCCCATACCAAATCAAATGCAAACAGAACAGATGAATGCATAGTTTGATTGGAAATAGAGCATCATATTTGCATAGTATCTGTTGAATTGTGAAGTCATTCAAAAGTATTTCGCATTGAAAGAATTATTTCTAAAGTGCAAACTTATTCCTCTAAGCTTCAAGAGGTAACCTGTGTTGCTTTTAATTGTTGAGATTTACATTCTTTTGCACTAAAGTATTGATACAGACGGATAAAACTCTGAATTTCCAAGTTTTTCATTTCTAAGTACAATCAATGAGAGGCATAGTTCAAAAAGTCAAAAGTAACTTTTATTAACAGAGGACATATATGTCACTATATACAACCCTGAAATTAATTTTTGTATGTGGTGACATATATGTCCTCTGATAGTAAAATTTACTTTGAACTTAGATGCTTACTTCTTAGATAGGATTGGACAGACAATATCTTTTTCCAAGGGTTAAAATGTCTAATACTAGAGACAGTGCATTTAAGGTGAGAGGGGGTAATTTCAAAGGAGATGGGATGGGCAAGTTTTTTTTACACAGAGAATGGTGGGTGCCAGGTATGCGCTGCCTGGAATCTGGTAGAGGTGGAAACATCAGGGACTTTTAAGAGACGTATAGATAGGCACATGAATGTGAGGAAAATGGAAGGATATGGACATTGTGCAGGCAGAAGAGACTAGATAGCCAATTGATTACTAATTTAGTTGGTCAGCACAACATTGTGGGCCAAAGGGCTTGTTCCTATGCGGTGCTGTGCTGTGCTATGCTCTGTTCCGAATTTATTAATCGATGACTTGGCATAGTCTTATCTGTATTTATTGCAACTAAGTTCATAATGGATGACTGGAAACTGATATCTTTTAACTTACAACACCTAATGTTGAAGTTGGATTTTTCTGAAGATAAATGTTATAACAATCAAATTTGGTAGAGAAGTTTCATAGATTGTTGATGCATCTAAAATCTGCACATTAGAGTTTAATACATTTATGCTTGGGTTCTCAATCTCAGCCTTACAATCACATTGTTCCTCTCCAAAGTAAAGGAGAATCAAAGCCATTGAGTAAATAGATAAACAAAGTAAAGTAAGTATTGTACAGTACAGTAAAAATTATAAACACAGAACTTTTACAATAAATACAGAAGCGCCACTGTTTTTTGTCTACTGTGAGTAACGAGTCTCATACCTAGTCCAGATATTGTTTATAGAGGGAGTTAAGTCAAGGTATAGACAGGAGTACATCAGATTTCTCAGAATCAGAATCAGGTTTAATATCACCAGCATATGTCATGAAGTTTGTTGTTTTGTGGCAGCAATACATAGCAATGAAAACTATAGATTACAATCAGTATACAAATAAATTAAATAAGTAGTGCAGGAAGAGAGGTAAAAAACTTACTGAGAAGGTGTCGTGGGTTCAGTGTCCATCCAGAAATCTGATGGCAGCAGGGAAGAAGCTGTTCCTGAAACATTGAGTGTGTGTCTTCCTGCTCCTGTATCACCTCTGATGGTAGCGATGAGCAAAGGGATATGAAGGGCTACGGTCCCGATTCAGGTCAATGGAAATAGGTAGTTTTAAATTGTTTATCACGGACTAGATGGGCCAAAGGGCCTGTTTCTGTGCTGTACTTTTTATGACTCCATAATACTCCTGCTGCTGAAGGAATTGCTTAATTTATATTCTAGTTCTGAAGCCATCTTCAAAGTCTGTTTTCAACTGGAGTGCCATGCCATACAGAGAGTAAATGAATAAACACGCATCCATAAATAATTTAGGAAGAGGTGCAGTCGACGTTTCAGGCCGAGACCCTTCGTCAGGACTAACTGAAGGAAGAGTGAGTAAGGGATTTGAAAGTTGGAGGGGGAGGGGGAGATCCAAAATGATAGGAGAAGACAGGAGGGGGAGGGATGGAGCCAAGAGCTGGACAGGTGATTGGCAAAGGGGATATGAGAGGATCATGGGACAGGAGGTCCGGGAAGAAAGACAAGGAGGTGGGGGGGGGGAACCCAGAGGATGGGCAAGGGGTATATTCAGAGGGACAGAGGGAGAAAAAAGAGAGTGAGAGAAAGAATGTGTGTATAAAAATAAGTAACAGATGGGGTACGAGGGGGAGGTGGGGCATTAGCGGAAGTTAGAGAAGTCGATGTCATGCCATCAGGTTGGAGGCTACCCAGACGGAATATAAGGTGTTGTTCCTCCAACCTGAGTGTGGCTTCATCTTTACACTTACACTTACACTTCCTCCCTTACCACCATTCAGGGCCCCAAACAGTCCTTCCAGGTGAGGCAACACTTCACCTGTGAGTCGGCTGGGGTGATATACTGCGTCCGGTGCTCCCGATGTGGCCTTTTATATATTGGCGAGACCCGACGCAGACTGGGAGACTGCTTTGCTGAACATCTACGCTCTGTCCGCCAGAGAAAGCAGGATCTCCCAGTGGCCACACATTTTAATTCCACATCCCATTCCCATTCTGACATGTCTATCCACGGCCTCCTCTACTGTAAAGATGAAGCCACACTCAGGTTAGAGGAACAACACCTTATATTCCGTCTGGGTAGCCTCCAACCTGATTGCATGAACATCGACTTCTCTAACTTCCGCTAATGCCCCACCTCCCCCTCGTACCCCATCTGTTACTTATTTTTATACACACATTCTTTCTCTCACTCTCCTTTTTCTCCCTCTGTCCCTCTGAATATACCCCTTGCCCATCCTCTGGGTCCCCCCCCACCTCCTTGTCTTTCTTCCCGGACCTCCTGTCCCATGATCCTCTCGTATCCCTTTTGCCTATCACCTGTCCAGCTCTTGGCTCCATCCCTCCCCCTCCTGTCTTCTCCTATCATTTTGGATCTCCCCTTCCCCCTCCAACTTTCAAATCCCTTACTCACTCTTCCTTCAGTTAGTCCTGATGAAGGGTCTCGGCCTGAAACGTCGACTGCACCTCTTCCTAGAGATGCTGCCTGGCCTGCTGCGTTCACCAGCAACTTTTATGTGTGTTGCTTGAATTTCCAGCATCTGCAGAATTCCTGTTGTTTCCATAAATAATTTATTAAGTTTGGAAACTTTTTGAAATTGGATTTGCTCTGTAGTGCTATATTTTTGCTGCAGCAATCTCAGTCATCCAGCCAATTACGTTCTAACTTGAGGATGGAGATGTATTGAGTTTCATAAATAAGTGTCCAATTTTATGTAATTATAACGGATGGTGAGGGATGGCAATTACCATAATTTCCAAATTCCAGGGAACTCCTGCTACATGGTTATTTCTATGGCAGAACTGTTTCACATCGAAATGGCTATACTGAAAGATCAGTGGACTGTGAGGCTAATTCCATGTATCCTCTACAGATGCTGCCTGGCTTGGCAGCATTCAAATGGTCAAAGTAAAATTTATTGAAGTGCATATATATCACCATATACAACCCTGCGATTCTTTTTCCTACAGGCATACTCAGCAAATTGAAAGAATTGTAACTAACAGGATCAATGAAAGAACAAGTGCATAGAAGATAACAAACTGTACAAATGCAAATATAAATAACTAGCAATAAATAATGAGAACATGAAATAACAAGATAAAGAATCCTTAAAGTGAGATCATTGGTTGTGGGAACATCTCAATAGATGAATCTAGTTATCCCCTTTTGTTCAAGAGCCTGATGGTTGAGGGTTAATAACTGTTCTTGAACCTGGTGGTGTGCATCCTGGGGCTCTTGTACCTTCTACCTACTCCCTGATATTTCTTTGTCCTTCTAATGTGTCACAACACAAGAAAATCTGCAGATACTGGAAATCTAAGCAACATGCACAAAATGTGTGTCAGCTAGTTATTCGTATCAGCAAGTGTTTAACTGTGACGAAACTGCAATTTATTGGAGTCTTCCTGATTCCGGTAAGTGAAACTACACTGTACATACATTATTTCCACTTTATATAGGCTGTCTATTTTTATGTGTTATTTGGTATGATTTGGCAGTTTCATAGCTTAAAGGTTACCGAGGAGAGTGTTTCTGCCGTGCTTGCGCCGTGTTTTTGCCAAGAGCACTTACGCGAGATTTTCGCTGCGCTAGACAGTGCTGCGCAAAAGTATTTCTACTTTATATAGGCTGTGTATTTATAGGTTTATGTGTTATTTGGCATGATTTTGTAGGTTATTTTTTGAGTCTGGGAACGCCAAAAATTTTTTCCCATATTAATAAATGGTAATTGCTTATTCACTTTATGACATTCCGGCTTACGAACCGTTTCATAGGAACGCTGTACCTTCGGATAGCGGGGGAAACCTGTATTGATGTTCTTTTTCTCAGCTGTGATCCATAGGGCCTAGTTCCTTTGAGGGCAATATTAGCTTCTTACACTATTAAAATCCACGTTGAGTTAGAATTCATTAATTGAGCATAATTTCTGCCTTGGGATTATCCACAGGATCTCTTTCCCAGGCTAGTGGCATCACAGGCCTGCCTATGTCAGTATTCATGTGATTCTTCGGTGGAAAATAATTATCCTTGCACCATTTACAAGGCACATTACATTTCCAAATTTGGTTAAATATGGACTAAATCAGAATCGAAAGCACTTTATGTAGATGCGGCATTGACTTATTGCGATTGGAATTAACAGAGACAGGAGCCTGTAAATCATTATAATACAGATGACGAGTTGAATACATTTAAAATCGAAGCTTTTCTGCTTTGCCTAAGTGTCCCTAGCATGAACTAATAAAATACCATACATCTTGTATGCATCTCGAATGCAGAATCAGACTGGGGGTGGGGTGGACGGTGTGTGCAGTGGAAGAAAATACTTTACAAAGTGTTCAGTGGATGAGAATCCGCCTCATGAATTGCGCTAATGAAATGGTGGCTCGGAGGGAAGCCTTGTTATTGGTAGTGAAAGGCCAACGCAGAAGATGGAAATTACCAGTAATGGAGAAGAAACGAACTGTGATGGATAGTGTCCGATTCCCTTGGCTGTCCACTGGTCATTCCTTGACATGTAAACTCACTGTACTGACTTCTTATCCTGATTTCATTCAAATAGGAAAAAATGATTCTTCTAACATCACACTATAGAAACAACCGTATATATAAGGAAAGGTAAACATTAAAGTTGGTGAGCAGTGCAAATATTACGATACCCACATTCTTACTGTTGCTATTCAGAATCAGAATCAGGTTTAATATCACCGGAATATGTCATGGAATATGTTGACTTTGCGGCGGCAGTGCAATGAAATATGCTGTAATTCAATGTCCATTCAGAAATTGAATGACGGAAGGGAAGAAGCTGTTCCTGAATCGTTGAGTTTGTGCCTTCAGGCTTCTGTACCTCCTCCCTGATGAGAAGAGGGCGTGACCTGGGTGTTGGGGATTCTTGATGATGGACGCCACTTTCTTGAGGCACCGCTCCTTGAAGATGACTTAGATACTACGGAGGCCAGTACCCAAGATGGAGCTGACTAATTTAACAACTGTTTATAGGTTTTTTTTGATCCTGTGCGGTAGCCCTCTACCCCACACCCTTACCAGACAATGATTCAGCCTGTCAGAATGCTCTTCATGGTACATCTGTAGAAATTTTTGAGTGTTTTAGGTGACAAACCAAAGCTCCTCAAATTCCTAACGAAATATGACCACTGTCTTTCCTTCTTTATAGCTGCATTGATGTGTTGGGACCAGGTTAGGTCCTCAGAGATATTGACACCCAGGAACTTGAAGTTGTTTACTCTCTCCACTTCTGATCTCTTTATGAGTATTAGTTCGTGTTCCCTCTTCCTGAAGTCCACAATCAGCTCTTTCGTCTTACTGACGTTGAGTGTAAGGTTGTTGTTGTGACACTACTCAACTAACTGGTATATCTCATTCCTGTACACCCTCTCGTCTCCATCTGAGAGTCTACCAACAATGGTTGTATCATCAGCAAATTTACAAATGGTATTTAAGCAATACCTAGCCACACAGTCATGGGTATAGAGGGAATAGAGTAGTGGGCTAAGCACACACCCCTGAGGAGAAGATTTTATTACCAATCCCCACTGATTGTGTTCTTCTGGTTAGGAAGTTGAAGATCTATTTGCAGAGGGAGGTACAGAGGCCCAGGTTCTATAGCTTACCATTCAGGACCGTGGGAATGATGGTGTTCAATGCTGAGCTCTAGTCAACACAGCATCCTGACATAGGTGCTTGTATTGTCCAGGTGATCTAGGGCCACGTGAAGAGCATTACCGCAGACGATAGGCAAGTTCCAGTGGGTCCAGGAGTTGATTCTAGTGGATACTTCAGACCGTGGCAATAAGAGGTTGAAAATGCCCTTAAATATTTCTGCCAGTCGGTTGGCACAAGTTTTCAGAGCCTTACCAGGTACTTAATTGAGGCCTGCCACCTTCCAAGGGTTCACCCTCCTTAAAGACAGCCTGACATTGGCCTCCGAGACATAGATCACAGGGTCATCAGGTGCGGCAGGGATCTTCACAGCTGTAGTTATATTCTCCCTTTCAAAGTAGGCAGAAAAGATGTTTAGCTGATCTGGTAGTGAAGCATCATTGCCATTCATGCTATTAACTTTGGCTGTGTAGGAAGTAATGCCCTAGAAACCCTGCCAGAAATGACGTGCATTTCACTTGGAATTGTTTCTTCGCTCTTGAAATAGCCCTCGGCAAGTCATAGCTTTCCTGTACAGACCTGGGTCACCGGACTTGAATGCCAGAGATCTAGTCCTCAGCAGCTGGTGAACCTCCTGGTTCATCCATGGCTTTTGGTTTGGGAATGTACAGCAAGTTTTCATAGGCACACACTCATCCACACAGATTTTATTGAAGTTGGTAACAACTGCAGCATACTCATCCAGATCGAAGATGAATCCTTGAATACAGTCCAGACCACCAATTCAAGGCACTATTGTACGCACTCCTGTGCTTCTCTGGTCCGTACTTTCTTGGTCCTCACTACTGGTGCTGTAGTCTACAGTCTCTGCCTGTATTTAGGGAGTAAAAGTAAAGCCAGGTGATCAGACTTTCAGAAGTATGGGAGTGGAATAGCATGGTAAGCACTCTTGATGGTGTTGTTTCCTCTGGTACTATAGGTGATTTGTTGATGATAATTATTTTGTCTCATGTTTCCTTTGAGGAGTCCGATGAGAACTATGGCTATAATCGACATTGCTTCTGTCGGTTTTAAGCAGTTGAAATGGGAATTTAAAGATCTTAGTTAAAACATCTTAGTTAACTGTACGGACCTTGGATGCAGTTGTAATTCTGAACTGTAGCATGTTGAAACCGGAATATTTAATCGTATTCATTGAGCTGTGGCACAAGATCACCCTGAAGACTCCCCAGAATGAGGGTGCCATGGTAGCGTAGCGGTTAGTCTGATGCTATTATAGTTTGGAACGATCTGGAGTTCAGCATTCAATTCAGTAAGGAGTTTGTATGTTCTTCCTGTGAACGTGTGGATATCCCCTGGGTACTTCAGTTTCCACCCACAGTCCAAAGATATACCCGAGTAGTAGTTAATTGGATATTGCAAATTGTCCTGTAATTAAGCTTGTGTTAAGTATGTCAGGAGGGCTTGTTCCGCACTTTATCTCCAAATCAGGGGCTCCCAACTTTTTCTTATGCTATGGACTAATACCATTAAGCAAAGGATCCGTGGACCCCAGGTTGGGAATGCCTGCTCTAAATTCAATAAAATAAATTTGCATTAGGTCATCTTGTTCTCTAGATATACATTTACACAATGGTAGAAAATAGGTAGTCCACTGTGGAATGCCTTATTCTACTTAAATTGCAGCCTTAGCCATTCCCTGTCTCGAAAATATGACTGATTTTATTTTATTGACCTTGTCAGTATTTGTAAAACAATTTTCATGTACCTCTCAGAAAGGACTGCTGTTTTTTTGGCCAATTGTGAATATAAGCAAAACATTTCATAAAACCACTGACACAACCATTGTGCGTGTATGTTTTAATTTTCTTTATTTAAAAAGAGGTGTTGAGAAAGAAAATGTTTACCTTAGTTTTGTAGTGAAACTCTGCTGCCCAAAGTTTGAAGAATGCAGTTCTTCTATGTGCCCTTTAATATTTACTCTTCCTTTTCCCTACTGGAAATTTGCACATTTTAAGTATCTTCTAACTTACCAAAGACATATTATTCTTCAGTTCTTATTCTTCAAATTATTCTGCTTGACCACAGAGTGTAAGTGGATGAACCTCATATCAGCCTCTTCGTCAGCTCACTAAACACCACATTGCTGCTAGATTTGTCATTTCATCCATAAAATCTGATTAGGAATTGGCTGTTCACACCAATGCAATAATACATTTGACTGTGAGGAGGCACAGTATTTTGAATTCAGGACTCTGCCCCTTTGCAATTTAGAAACAAAGATATTTTTGAATTTCAAGACATCAAATTCTTGTGTTTTCTTTCTCATTTAATTTCTCTCATAATTTCTCCTCCAAAATTATACTTTCCTCCCCCCACCCTCAATTGCTACATGCCTCCCCCCATGCTTTTATCTTCAGCGGGTTTTGTAAATTTGGTGTTCTTTCTGCTTTTATTAAGTGTCCTCCTGAGTAATGTCCATGAATACTTAACTTCAGTCTTTATTTTATCAACAATATGTCTTTTGAGAAGAGGCTAAAGAATGTCTGAAATGGATATCATCCTTTCAGGGCATGCTGACTTCCCGAGCAAGCATAACGTATCAATTTAACATGGTTACTGGGAATACTGCAACTGTTTGGCTTAAGCATTCGAAACCCCCTTGGTACCATTGCAGTTTCCCTGAAGTGCTCTGTGCAGCATTCCAGGGGGATTTCATGGGGCATCCATCCATTGCAGTAAAGCCAGGCACAGCAAACTTTTACAAAAATATAGGAGGCAGCTATTAACAGAACCCGTGCACTGAAAGAATGCAGTTAAGAGAATATATGTCAAAGCATCAAATAAGCCTGTCACCCAAATCACGTCACTGCAGTCAAACTTCGCGTGTGCTGCAGTCCGATTGAGGTCTGGGGTCTGTAAATATATTTTTTCACCCTTTTCATTACCTGCCATCATATTCTGCAACTCCCCAGTGGAAAACTTTAATGGACTGTGTTCAGCACCATTTTTTGCTTGGGTAAATTCAGTTGTACTTTAATAACCCCAACGTAACACTGGAGGCGGGATATGGGAGCAAGGGAAATCCAAAAACTCGGCCACCTTATTGAAGATCTCGAAATAGTCAACACCATAATTTTCTTGGGTCTCATTTTAATTTGTTCTTTTATTGTAGTTTACCCTTTATCAGCAGTCAACCTCCATCTGTATAATGAACTATTTTATTTATTGATTGAGATACAGTTTGGAACAGGCCCTTCTGGCCTTCAAGCCACAGCCCCGATTTAATCCTACCCTTATCACGGGACAATTTACAATGACCAATTAACTATCAACCAGTACGTCTTTGGACTGTGGGAGGAAACCCACATGGTCATGGGGAGAACGTACAAACTTTTTACAGGTAATGGTGGGAATAGATAACAGGTTGTTGGTACTGTAAAGCATTGTGCTCACTACCAAGCTACTGTATCACTCACATAATAAAAAAACTTAAGTACTTATTTAATTTGCACTTAATTTTATTGTTTTATTTATTTGATCTTAGCAAGATTGACCTGTCATGATTATCTACTGTAATTGGTAGCCAGCAGATCAGAAAGATTTTTAAAAAACATACACTCCATTTGTTCTTATTCTCTCCGAATTTTACGAGAATACACTCTTAATTACAAAGTGTGGCAGGCGACTAAATGGATGTATGTATCTTGACTCATGTTAGAACAGACTAACACATACAAAATGCTGGAGCAACTCAGCAGGTCAAGCAGCATCTACGGAGAGGAATGAAATAATTATTCTTCTCCATAGATACTGCCTGACCTGCTGAGTTCCTTCAGAGTTTTATGTGTATTGCTCTGGATTTCCAGCATCGGCATAGAAACATAGAAAACCTACAACACAATACAGTCCCTTTGGCCCACGATACTGTGCCAAACATGTACTTACGTTAGAAATAACCTAGGGTTACTCATAGCCCTCTATTTTTCTAAGATCCATGTATCTGTCCAGAAGTCCATTAAAAGACCCTATCATATCCACCTCCACCACCGTCGCCGGCAGCCCATTCCACGCACTCACCACCCTCTGCATAATCTCTTGTGTCCCTGTCAGAACAGAATACGGATGTGTCTATATCTGCAGCAATGTCTTGATTATTGATTCTTCCTTTCGTTTTAAGATCACCATTGTTATTTTTTTGTAATCACGACTAGTGGCAAATGCGAATTTTAAAGCTGCATTCCTTGCACTGCCAATCTATCCCAATGTTGTGCAAACTTACATGCTCTGAGTTTTCTTTTAGTGTGATATTCCCCCTCCTTTGGCATTTTGACTGACGCTATTCTGGATTACTATTTAACTTTGCTATTTAGCTGAGAGGATCATAGGGGTCTCCCTACCATCCACTGGTGACATTTATCAGGAGCGTTGTGTACGCAGGGCCTTTAGTGCTATTAAGGATCCCACCCATCCATCCAGCATACTCTTTGACTTTCTACCATCAAGCAGGAGACTCCAATGCATAAAGACAAGAACGGTCAGGATGGGAAATGGTTTCCTCCCTCAGGCCATTAGGCCTCTGGACTCTCTGCCACATCGTATTCAAAGTGTCACTGGTTAATCTATTCTGTATTTTACATTATTTAATTTATGCACTTTAGTTTTTTTTTGTGTGCAATCCTTCTGTAGATTTCCTCCTTACTTTCAGAAGTTATTCTGTGTTATGTATACTACAGAGCTTTACACCTGGTTTGGAGAAACGTCTCATTTGACAGTATACATTTATGTAGTTAAATGACAATAGACTTAACTTGATTTGTCCTGGAAATTCAGAAATTTCTGCCCTAGCTGGTTTTCACAGCTCTTCTTGTCAAGCACCTTGGACTAGAATGCCCTGTTAGTTGAACCCCTTTGTATCTCTGGAGCTGTTTTCCCAGACAAATCTTTTCTAGTTGAACTCTAATTGAATATCGAATCTTGTATACTTAGTAATTTGAACCAGATAAGGAGATCAGGACAAAACCATTTTAGATTTAAATTATTTTGGACAACTCCGAGGAGTGATGACTGGAAAAGGCTGCTCCATCACCCAGGAGCCTTGTTCTCATTGCTACCATCAGGGAGAAGGTACAGGAGCCTGAGGCACACGCTCAGCGATTCAGGAACAGCCTCTTCCCCTCTGCCATCCTATGAACCTATGAACACTACATCATTTACTTCTATTATTGATATTTTTGCAATACTTATTTAACTTAACTATTATACACACACACACACAAAATATATATACACACACACTTACATATGCCAGTGATATTAAACATGATTCTGATTTTCTGATAAAACAATTTGAATTAATAACATTGTCATAGAGGATCCTTGAGCAAGACTGACAATTACAGTGTAGGTTTTCATACTTGAGATTTGAAAGTGAGAAATGGGCCTATCTCTGAACTGTTCCCACAATTTATGGACTCAGTTTATGCAGGGGTCCCCAACCTTTTTTACACCACGGACCGGTTTAATATTGACAATATTCTTGCGGACCGGCCGACAGGGGTGTTCAAGTAGGATTGCCAGCTTTCTCACTCCCAAATAAGGGACAAAAATAGCAGCCAAATACGGGACACTTGTGTTTACCCTGAAAAAGACTACAATGACCATGAAGCCTTGCGCGAGCACCTGTGTGCGCATGCGTGACGTGGACATGCATGATGTGCGCATGCGTGTACGTGCCGATCTTTTTTCTACAAGTCGGTTTTGGCTTAATCTTCCCAATTCTGTTAAGTGAAACTACACTGTACATACATTATTTCTACTTTATGTAGGCTGTGTGTTTATCATATCATTCCTGGTTTTACTATATGTTAGTGTTATTTTAGGTTTTATGTGTTATTTGGTATGATTTGGTGGGTTATTTCAACAGTGAGTGACAGGGAATGAGGAAAGGTGCAGCTGACTCATATCGTTTCATTTCGCCAAATCATATCGTTTCCTTGCGGCCCGGTGGTTGGGGACCACTGACTTTATGGACTCACTTTCAAGGACTCTTCATCTCATGTTCTCGATATTTATTGCTTTTTTTCTCTCTCTTTGTATTTGCATAATTTGTCTTTTTTTTTGCACATTGGTGTCTGTCGTCCTGTTAGGTGCAGTTTTCCATTGATTCTACTTTGTTTCTTGTACTTACTGTGATTGCCTGCAAATAAACAATTCCCAGGATTGTATATGGTAACATATGTAGTTTGATAGTAAAAATTACTTTGAACTTAAGTCTGAACTTAAACTGAAGTAAAGGCAAATACAAAGGTCTATAGGCAGATTGGACTAAAGCAGATTGGGAGGAGAAAGGCTAAAAGATTAAAAGGGACAGGCACGTAAGGCCTTTTCATGGTTCTTACTAAGACAGTTCATTGTGAAATAATGATTCAAAAAGAGTGGTTCATTCATAGTTAACCAAGGAAACCAAAGTTGAGAAAGGCACGTGAGGTTATGAAAATTAGAAGCACACCAAAAGATTGGAAAATTATAGATGGCGGGGGAAATCAATTTATGAATTTAAGAGGTAAAACCATAAGATATAGGAGCAGAATTAGGACATTTGGCCCGTCAAGTCTGCTCTGCCATTTCATCATGGCTGGTCCATTTCCCTCTCACCCCAATCTCCTGCCTTCTCCCCATCTCCCTTCATGCCCTAACTAATCAAGAACCTATTAACCTACCTTAAATATACACAATAACTGGGCATCCACAGCTGCCTGTGGCAATGATTTACACAGATTTACCACACTCTGGCTAAAGAAATTCCTCATCTCTGTTCTATATGGACATACCTCTATTCTGAGGCTGTGTCCTCTGGTCTTAGAGTTCCCCACCATTCCAACATCCACCCTCATTTTCCAGGCTGTCCGATAGCTACTCTCGCCTCTCTTTTACACTTTATATGTCTGAAGAAACTATTGCTATTCTCTTTAATATTATTGGTTACCTTTGTTTCCATCTTTTCCTTCTTTTTGACTTTTTCTTAAGTTGCCTTCTGTTGGCTTTTAAAAGCTTCCCAATCCTCTAACTTCCCTCTAATTTTTGCTCTATCATATACCTTCTCTTTGGCTTTTATAGTATAGATAAGCTAACAACAGAAACGTAAAACAAAAAAACTTCAAATCTTCTGGAGTTATATTCATATGAAGAGTGTAGCTAAAATAAATATTGGTTGCTTAGTGACGAGACAATATTGAATAAGTAAGTAATCAGGAGGGACTGATGACGGGGTATAAATATCGCCGGACTAGACATGCCCAGGCATCACCCCTGATGAAGGTGCCAGAAAAGTCGGTTAAAATCAATATCTGTATCCAGCTGGAAGCCTGAGAGAGTTTATTTGTCATATACGCCAGGAAAGCACTAGATCCTTTTTCAATATTGAAGGAAATTTGGTGTCTACGAATTCAACATAATCCTAATTTATATTAATTATAATATTCATTATAACCATTATATCTGTTAACAAGCTCAAAGTTCATTTTGAGGATACTGTAGGTAAGAATTGTCAAACATAATTGTCACCTGACATCTGTGGAAGTAAATGGACATTTCTACCAATGTTTACATTAGCTAGCTCCTTTTAATATAATTGCATAAACTTCTAATTCTTCTTCTCCATATTACCAATCAGATTAGCTAAAATTAAGCTTGAAAGGATAAGGGAATCTGAGAGGTACTTTTTTTTTACACAATAACTATTTGTTCATCACAATGAGCTGCCAGAGGAGGTGGTGGAGGCAGGAACAGTAATAACATTTAAGAGGCATCTGGAAGGTACTGAATGAACAGGCCATTGAAGGACGTACTGTAGAATTAATGCAGGAAAATGCAATTAGTACAGATGGGTAAAATGATTAGCTTAGACTTGGTGGGCAATAAAGCATGTGTCCATGCTCTGCAACTCTGTGATTCAAATACGTTGCCCTGGATAGAATCCAAACATTCATCTGTATTCAAAATGTTCCTTTCACCAGGTGTTGATCATCTGTCGATCCCTGACGAATTCTTTTGCACGAGTTGTTAGTGTGCAGATCTTCATCGATTCTGTGGTGTTTCTTTGTATCTACTACAAATGCCTGCAAGGAAACAAATCTCACTAGTATACGGAGAGGTGTATGTACAGTGCCAATAAAATGTATTCACCCACCCCCTTCCGGAAGTTTTCATGTTTTATAGTTTTACAACATTGAATCATAGTGGATTTAATTTGGTTTTTTTGACACTGATCAACAGAAAAAGACTCTCTCATGTCAAAGTGAAAACAGATCTCTCCAAAGTGATCTAAATTAATTACAAATATAAGACACAAAATAATTGATTGTTTAACTATTCACCCCTCCTTTAATATGACACACCAAATCATCACTGGTGGAGCCAGATGGTTTTAGAAGTCACATAATTAGTTAAATGGAGATCTGTGGAGACCTGTGTGCAGTCAATTGACTGTAGTAAAAATGCACCTGTATCTAGTATGTCTGGCTGCTGGTGCGTCAGTATCCTGACAAAAATTACACCATGAAGACAAAAGAGCACTCCGAGCAACTCTGCGAAAAGGTTATTGGAAAGGTTATTTCACAAGTCAGGAGATGGATACAAAAAAAAATTCCAAGTCACTGAATGTCCCTTGGAGTACAGTTAAGTCAATCATCAAGAAATGGAATATGGCACAGCTGTAAATCTGCCTAGAGCAGACCGTCCTCAAAAACTGAGCAACTATGCAAGAAGGGTATTAGTGAGGGAGGCCACCAAGAAACCTATGACAACTCTGGAGGAGTTACAAGGTTCAGTGGCTGAGGTGAGAGAGACTGTGCATACAACAACTGTTGCCCAGATGCTTCACCAGTTGCAACTTTATGGAAGAATGGCAAATAGAAAGGCACTGTTGAAAAAAGCTGACATGAAATCTCAGCTGGAGTGTGTCAGAAGGCATGTGGGAGACTGTGAAGTCAGCTGGAAGAAGTTCTATGGTCTGATGAAACCAAAATTGAGCTTCTTGACCATCAGACTAAAGGCTATGTTTGCCATAAGCCAAACACCACGCATCATTAAAAACACACCATCCCTACCATGAAGCATAGTGGTGGCTGCACATTCTGTGGGAATGTTTCACTGCAGCAGGCCCTGGAAGGCTTGTGAAGGTAGAGGGTAAAATGAATGCAGCAAAATACAGGGAAATCCAGGAGGAAAACCTGATGCAGTCTGCAAGAGAACTGCAACTTGGGAGAAGATTTATTTTCCAGCAAGACAATGGCCCCAAGCATAAAGCTGAAGCTACACAGGAATGGCATAAAAACAACAAAGTTAATGTCCTGGAGTGGCCAAGTCAGAGTCCAGACCTCAATCCAGTTGAGAATTTGTGGCTGGACTTGAAAAGGGCTGTTCACCCAGAAATCTATCTGCACAGACTTAAGACTGTAATTGCTGCCAAAGATACATCAACTAAATACTGACTTAAAGGGGGTGAATATTTATGCAGTTAATTATTTTGTCATTTATATTTGTAATTAGCTTAGATCACTTTTTTGTGATCTCGAAGAGTCTTTTTCTGTTTGATCAATCTCAAAAAAAAAAGCCAGACTAAATTCACTGTGATTCAATATTGTAAAACAACAAAACACAAAAACTTCTGGTGGGGGTGGGGGGGAGGTGGGTGAAAGCTTTTTATAGGCACTGTACATTGATAATAAGGTCATAAGCTATAGGAGCAGAATTACACCATTTGGCCCATCAAGTCTGTTCCTCCATTTCATCATGGCTGATCCTCTCAGCCCCAATCTCCTGCCTTCTTCCTGTAACCCTTCATGCCCAGACCAATCAAGAAACTGTCAACCTCTGCCTTAAATATACCCAATGACTTGGCCTGTGGCAACAAATTCCACAGATTCACCACTCTGGCTGAAGAAATACCTCCTCATCTCCATTCTGAAAGGACAGCCCTCTGTGTCCTCTGGTTCTAGATTCACCCACCATAGGAAACATTGATATCTCTCAGTGGAGTGGACCCTGGAGCTTTGGGTTGATGGCTTTGACAGCACTGAACAATCCAAACATAACACAGCTGTCAGTGAATTCTTGAACCCTCTGTGCTCTCTCCATCCACTGTCTGTTCTTTAGATAGTGGATTTTCTGCTGGATCTCTGCACTTAGGTTCGTGTAGAGCTGCTCTCTTTCCCATTAATAAAGATGAAGCTTCCTGTCCTAAATTATCTCAGGTTTGTGGTTGATTAGCCATCATTCTCCCTATCATTCTCTTCAAATAAGTCTTAATTCTTTCTAGTAGCTTCTGTTTGACTAAAGCTTTTGATTTCATCATCAGGAGGGACATAATCTACTCAAATTTGGCTGACCACAGGAAATTAAACCATCAGAACAAAAGACAAAGGAGCAGAATTAGGGCATTTGGCCTATTAAGTCTGCACCGCCATTTCATTATGGCTGATTCATTTCCCTCTCTGTTTTAGAGTGTAGATGTTGTAGATTGAACACTTCTGAAGTTTAGCTCTACGTCTAATGGAAATTCACCATTCTTCACAGAGACTGGATTCTGTTGTAGACCTGTTAGTCTGTATCACGTCTCGCATTGTTGTGGAAAATAAAAATGAAAGACAGAGACAAATGGAGAGGGAAATGGATCAGCAGTGATATGCTTGGAGCCTAGGCGTCATTGAAGCGTAAGAGGATGAACCTTGCACTCAGCATCCACAGACTGACCACCCACCGGCCTGTCCTCCACCTTTACGTCCACAGACTGACCACCCACCAGCCTGTCCTCCACCTTTACGTTCTCACTTTGGATTCATTAGCAATCTTATCATAACCCCTCCATTTTTCGATATGCGATAGAGAGCAGTACTGGCATACGGAGTGACAGTGTGGTACTCTAGCTGCAGCAAGGCAGATCACAAAGCACTCCAACGGCTGATTAGAATGGCTCAGCACATCATTGGGACTCAACTACCAGACCTGGAGACAATCTACAACTCTCAGTGCCAATGGCATGTTCATAATATCATTAAAGACCCATCCCATCCCAGACAGTGTCTGTTCAATCTCCTGCCATCTGGTAGGAGATACAGAAACATCTTAGTCAAGATAGTAAGACTGAAAAACAGCTTCTTCTGGAGGGCTGTTGTGCAGCTGAATAATGCTACATCCCGGCTTGCCAATGGCCTTTGAGTGTTATGGACTATCAAAGTCACTTGTTACAAGAAAATATGGGATTTTTATTTTAATTAAGCCATACCACATGCTTTGTAAATACCTGTTTTGCACAGACTAGAGTAGCACCGCAATCTTGTTCTATTCTATTCTGTGAAAAACAAATTTATCAAAATGAGGGACAATTTGTAGAGAATGTTGTTCTCTCTTGTATTTATACCTGGCTCCAGTATTGCAAAGTTTAGAGGTTAACAGCTAATTTTTCAATATTCTCAACTCAGAACAATACCCACATGTATCAGGGTGTGATATTTCCACTCCAACTATTCCTGTTTGAGTAATTTAATGCTAATTTATGGTTTGACTGATATGTTATCAGATTCTCTCAGAATTGGTGTTTTCATTTCTCCTGGGACTTGGAATGTAAAATTGCAGCACTCTGATAGCAAACCACAGTACATGTAGTTAAAACTAGAAATTGACAAATTGATTTACATCGAACCATCTGTCTGTAAATTAGTCAATTACGGAGCTGTGCACTTGTTAATAAGAATGGTCAAACTCATTTTGCTTTAACTTGATTCAAAGAATTCAAGTACTCTTTTTTAATAAAATCTACAGTTCATCTTAGAATTTTAGACTGTGTTCCAGAGCTGAAAGTAGTTCAGAAATATTATGTTACATAGACCTTCTACCCCTTTTCAACGCACTTATTGCTGCTTACCTGAACTGAAACTGCCTCCATTGGTTTATGGTTTCCTTTGCCAATGAGAGCAGCTCCAATGTGTTCTCTATGCTGTCTTGTACTTATCTACACACAGTGGCTCCTTTATTAGGTATGAGAGTGGAATCCAGTGTGGTCTTCTGCTGCTGTAGCCTATCCACTTCAAGCATTGGCGTTTACGCATTCAGAAATAATCTTCTACACACCACTGTTGGAAAGTGTGATTATTGGAGTTACTGTCGCCTTCCTGTCAGCTTGAACCAGTCTGGCCATTCTCCTCTGACCTCTCTCATTGGCAAGGCATTTTCACCCACAGAATTGCTGCCATTCTCTGTAAACTCTAGAGACTGTTGTGTGTAGAAATCCCAGGAGATCAGCAGTTTCTGACACACTCAAACTACCCTGTTTGGCATCAACAAACAATCGTTTCAGTCAGTCACTTAGATCACATTTCTTTGCCATTCTGATATTTGATCTGAACCACAACTGAACCTCTTGACTGTGCATTGAATTGGCTATTAGATATTTGCATTAACAAGCAACAGGTATACACCTAATAAAATGGCCACTGAATGTATATAACACCATGTGCAAACATTGTTAGCAAATCTCTAATGATTTGGTGAGAAGGCCCCCTACCTGCTGTTTATCCAATTCAGATAGGAAAACGGAAAGATAAATTATCATTTGAAATCAGAATCGTCAAAGTCCATTTTAACATTGTAAAGCAAATTCATGCATAATGAGAAAAAACTATCGATGTTGGAATCTGATATGAAAGAACTCTGCCAGTCATGCAGCATCTGTAGAAAGAGAAGCCAGGAAATGTTCCAGGCCAAAGACCCTTCTTCAGAATGGGTGAAGGTTCAATCTGAGTTGTCTAGTATCTCTTTCTACACATGTTCCAGATTCAAGATTGTTTAATGTCATTTCAAGTACACAAGTGTAAAGGAGAATAAAAGAATTGTTTCTTCAAATCCGATGCTGCATAAAAAAATACACAAAAGATAAAGAACACAATAGTAATAGTGGTAATAATAATAATACAACACAAAAAATATTGTGTCAAGATATCAGGAAAGGATGCAGTCGGGTTATTGAAGGAGCCGGTCTAGTTATCGGCGGAGCTTGGAAGAGCCGGTTTGGGTTTGAAGGAGCCAATCAGGTTATCAAAGGAACCGGTCAAGAGATTGGAGGAACCGGTTGGGATATCGGAGGAGCCTACTGGTGTATTGGAGGAGCCAGTCAGGATATTGGAGGAGCTCACAGGGATGTCAGAGGAGCCAATTGAGTTATCGAGTGAGCCAGTCAGGATATCGGAGGAGTGGTTGGGACATTGGAGGAGCCAGTTGGGATATCGGAGGAGCTCATTGGGATGTCGGAGGAGCTGGTCGGGATGTTGGAGGAGCCAGCTGGGGTGTTGGAGGAGCCGGTCGGGACATCGGAGGAGCCCATTGGGATGTCGGAAGAGCTGATCGGGATATCGGAGGAGCCCATTGGGATATCAAAGGAGATGGTCAGAATATCAGAGAAGCCCACCGATCTGTTGAAGGAGCCAGTTTGGGTTCAGAGGAGCTGTCCGGGCTGCAGACTGTGTGGCTGCTCGCTTCTCAGAAGCATCGGAGTTGGTGCAGTGTAACCGTGGGAGATTGGGAGATTGTCTCAGACGTTTTACTTGCAATTGCAAAACTCTGCTGGACAGTAATAATATATGTTGCCAAAAGCCTCCTGCCTTTGTCTGGTGGAGGAACAATTGACGTGGGAGATGTGTGGCCTCAGTTGTAGCAGGAACTAGGCCTTAAGCCTCAGGCTTGCTTGCTGTTACAGACCAAGCGAGTGGCGCAAAACGTCTACAGCATGGTGAGTTCTGCTGGGGCCTGGCCTTTCCCATGTTCGAGCAGTGGAATGACAAGCTGAATTGTGTGTCTGCACACTGCTGGGAGACTCTACCATCAATTGCTGGACATTGCCTCTCAGGATCTTGGACTATATATGTTTTTGTTCCAAGTGAATATGCTTCTTTGCTCAATATTTTGAATTATGTTACTTATTTTTTAAAACTGTTTGCTTGCTATTTAAAATGTTTTGGACCTTGGCCCCACAGAAACACTCTCTCGTTAATTGTATCTATATAAGCTTTGAATAATAATTGAACTTGATTTGATTTGATAAATATAAATACAAAAGATAATTTATATGCATACAGTATATTGACATTATGTCCATACAGCTGTATGCCTGACTGGCCGAGTTCTTCCAGTATTTCTCTTTTTGTATCAAAGTTCAAAGTAAATTTAATACATGTATGCCACCATATACAGCTCTGAGATTCATTTTTTTGTAGGCATGTTCAGTAAATCTGTGGTATAACAACAATAACACAATTACTGAAAAATTGCATCAACTTGGATGTTCAACCTGTGTGCAAAAGACTTTGTTGTGCCATTACAAAAAAGAAAAAATAATAATTATTAAATAAACAATGAATATCAAGAACATGGCATGAAGAGTCCACAGATTGTGGGAACATTTCAATGATGGGGCAAGTGAAGTTGAGTGAAGATATCCCCTTTGTTTTAAGAGCCTGATGATTCCTGAGGCTCCTGTGCCACCTTTCTGTTTGCTGCAGCACAGGAGTGTGGTGGGGGTCTCTAATGATGGATGCTGCTTTCCTATGACAGCGTTTTATGTAGATGTGCTCAGTGGTGGAGAGTGTTTTACGCGTGATGGATTGGGCCACATCCAGTAGTTTTTGAAGGATTTTCTGTTCACGGACAATGGTGTTTCTATGATGCAGTCAGTCAATATACTCTCCATCACACCTCTATAGAAGTTGGTCAAAGTTTAAGAAGTCATGCCGAATTTTCACAAACTCCTAAGGAAGTAGAGATACTACTGTGCTTTCTTCGCAATTGCACTTATGTGCTAGGTCCAGAAAAGGTCCTCCGAAATACTAAAAGCCAGGAGTTTAAAGTTGCCAGCCCTCTCCATCTCTGATCCTCCGATGAGGACTGGCTCATGGACTCATGGACCTCTGGTTTCCTTCTCCTAAAGTCTACAATCAGTTCCTTGGTCTTGCTGACATTGAGTGAGGGGTTGTTGTTATGACACCACACAACCAAATTTTCAGTCTTCTTCCTATATGCTGATTCATTGCCACCTTTGATTCAGCCTACTCTGGTGTCATCCTCAAACTTGAATATGGCAATGGAGCCGTGCTTAGCCACACAGTCACAGTAGAGGTACTACCATGCTTTCTTCATAATTGCACTTATGCACTGGGCCCGGGACTGGTTCTCCAAAATAATAACACAGAGAATTTAAAGTTGCTAACCCTCTCCACCCAGGGTTGATTGATTGCGATATGACGTGGAATAAGCTCTTCCAGCCCTTTGTGCTGCACTGCCCATCAAATCCACAATCATGGGACAATTTACAATAACCTATTAACTAACCAACTGGTACTTCTTTGGACTATACAAGGAAACTGGAACACCCAGAGGAAACCCACGCAGTCACTGGGAGAAGGTACAAACTCCTTACAGGCAATGGCAGGAACTGAACCTGGGTATCTGGTACTGTAAAGCGTTGTGCTAACCACTATGCTACCATGCTGCCAATACAATTGTCTTTACTTCAGCAATATAGCAATTGAAAGTAGAAATATGAGCATGTTTACTTATCTTTAGAGTTCATCTGGTCATCAGTACTAATCAAAATCTGATGAGCTGTTGCTATCTATCTAGACATTGTAGCAAAATACATAAAACTTCACTCAGGGCATTCCTCAGCTAAGATTTATTCGTGTTATAGTAGATTATAGCTTCACTCATGAGAACAAAGGTTTACATTTATAGGTATCTTTTGAAATACTTCTATATGATTACACACTTGTTGATAGAAATGAGGCTGAATTTAGTCAAACAGATGCTCCTGTTATTTTCAGAGATCCGTATGAAGATAGTGTATTGACTATTTCTCTCAATCCTCTTGAGTATGTGTTTTAATCCTGACACAGGTTGCTGCTGTCATGCCTTTCCCACTTAAGAAAGCATGTCCTTATTAGCCCTAAAAGAAGAAATTGTGCTGTACCTCAGCACAGTCATGTAGAGTTCATTTCAACCATCCTCTCTGATTATACCATTTCAGTTTTCCCTTCTGACACATTTCACTGCCCTGTTAGTCTGTAAGGTCTCCAGGAGATTTTATGGTTCCTATCTGTTGACTTTTAGCGTTTTTCTAATCACTGTACACCCTTCAACTGCCAGCACGGATGATGCAGTTCCAATTCAAGGGTAGGCATTCCTGAGTTAAGTAACATGCACAAAACAGGAAGAGCTCTGTGGGTCAGACAGCATCTATAGGGCAATAAATAGTTCATGCTTTGGGCCAAGACCCTTCTTTAGGACAGTTGGGTTAAGTCTTGCTCTCAGCTGGAAGTTTTCACAAACATGAGAAAATCTGCAGATGCCAGAAATCCAGAGCAACACACACAGAATGCTGGAGGATCTCTGCAGGAATGAACAGTCAACATTTCGGGCTGAGACCCTTCATCAGGACTGGAAAGGAATTTGGAAGGAGTCAGTTTAAGAAGGTGGGGGAGAGGAGGAAGAAGTACAAGGTGGCAGGTGGCAGGTGATAGGTGAAACCAGGAGGAGGAAGTTGATTGGTGAAGGAGATAAAGGGCTGGGGAAGAGGAAATCTGATTGGAGAGGACAGAAAGCCGTGGAAGGAAGGGAAGGCGGAGGAGCATCAGATGGAAGTAAGAAGAGAAGGTCTGAGAGGGAAACAGACATGGGGAATGGTGAGGGGGAATGGGTAGTTTTCACGCTGTCTTTAATATTTCATAATGACTGGGGTCGACCATTTTGTAAAGACAGCCCAGAAGAAAGCATGGCAAACCACCCTGTAGAAAAATTTGCCAAGGGCAATCATGAACAAAGACCATGATCACACACGTTTTATGACACGGCACATAACAGTGTTGATGATGTTTTGACCTTTGGACCTTAGGTGATGCTATGCATTTTATAGAATAAACTGCCTTAAGAGAGATTTTCAAAAGAAAACTCTGGGTGTTTTCTTAGCTTTAGATTTTTTAAAATCTCTTTGCCTTGGAACACATTTATTATGGTAAAATCAAGTGAGTGGCAAGAGGTTGCGATGCCATTGTCCAAGTGACCATTCATCATTTACACCATAAAATTATCAGATTTAGGAGTGGAATAGACCATTTAGCATATCGAGACTGCTCTGCCATTTCACCATGGCTGATCCAGATTCCATCTCAGCCCCAGTTTCCTGCCTTTTCCCCATATCACTTCATCCCCCAACTAATCAAGAATCTATCAACCTCTGCCTGAAATATACCCAATGACTTTTCCTCCACAGCAGCCTGTGGTAACAAATTCCACAGATTCACCACTCTCTGGCTGAAGAAATTCCTCCTCATCTCTGTGCTAAAAGGACATCCCTTTATTCTGAGGCTGTCTCCTCTGGTCCTAGACTCCCCCACCATAGGAAACATCCTCTCCATGTCCACTTTATCGAGAACTTTCAACATTCGATAGGTTTCATTGAGATCACCCCTCATTCTTCTGAATTCCTGTGTAAGGGCCCAGAGCTTTCAGACACTCCTCATTTGGCAAGCCATTCAATCCCAGAACCATTTGCATGAACCTCATTTGAACCTTCTCTAATATCAGAACCTTTCTTAGGTAATGGGGCACAAAACTGCTCACAATGCTCCAAGTGAAGCCTCACCTTTATAGCTCATTATCAGGAAGTTAGTCCAAAATGTGAACTTTGCAGTTGAGTACAATGTTGTTTATGTTTAACATGTCTCAGTGTCTCATAAGACAGTAATTATTAATTTAACCAAATGATTAGTGAGTTGAATAATCAATTTGGTTGAATTTAGCAGATGTGTATTTACAATAAACCAGACTTTTTTTCTGCTGTAAGTAATGTGTCATTGGGAATTGTGCTAACTGAACTCCTAAATTAGGTTTTGCTGTTACTCTCTTAACACATCGGATCTGATCGATATTTTTCTGAAATTAAGATACAGGCATGCTACAACCTTGTAATTACAATTTACAACTCTACTATGTGACCTAGGAGTGGGTGTATGGGTATACTTTAATATTTGTTACAAAACTTATAAGAATTCCTTCTTCTTTCCACCTTGAATATATGATAGGAAAAATATATTAATTCTGGAAACTGCTGTCTGTACAATCAATGAAAATAGTAGTATACATGAAGATTCCAAGTGAGGTCAGGGCCTAAATCATTCATTTTTCTTTAATGTACCAAATACTGCATGGATAAAAGACTCAAATAGTGTAGAATATTGCATTCTACCTGTAGCAGCAAAACCAAACCAAAACAATAGCCTCTGCCAGTGACCCTACGGATTTGTTATACTTGTATGATGCACCCCCAGCTCCAATAATGTTACTCCAAAAGTCGAAGATAGATATTCCAGTCCTTTATTAGCAAACAGACAGTCTTGAAGTGATGAAATTTAAGCATACCCAAGTGTAAACTAAGAGTTAGTGAGCAATGTTGAGCGGTCAGCAAAAGATAGAAATCCCGCTGATTCCGCTGACATACTGCAATGAAATGAGCAAGAATATGTAACTTATTCCCTTCATTTTTACCACGCCTCCACTCGTGACTAGATACCATAAAAAGGTTCAAAGGTTCATTTGTTATCGAAAGTATGTACACAGTATACGACTGAGATTCCCAGATAGCCACGAAACAAAGAAAACCATGGAGACGTTCAAAGAAAAATATCCAACCTCCCCGCACGAAAAAACAAGTTGTGGAAACGGTAACATGAACCACCACCCCCCCCAGCGCAGAAAAACAAATTGTGCAAACAGCAAGAACATCGAATCGCATACACACTTCGCAGTAATCATGCAAAAAAGGCAACAAGAAAGAGCAACACGATCACGAGCATAAAACTCCCCACATGCAAAAACAAAATTGTGCAAATGGCGGCAAGAACATCAAACCTAAAACTCCTCCCCCCCCACACACACACACACACACACACACACACACACACACCCCACACACACACACACCCCCCCACACACACACACACCCTCCCCCCCCACACTCACACACACACACCCCCCCACACACACACATACACCCCCACACACACACACACACCCACACACACACCCTCCCCCCCCACACACACACCCTTCCCCCCCCACACACCCTTCCCCCCCCACACACACACACACACCCTCCCCCCCACACACACACACACACCCTCCCCCACACCCCCACACACACACACCCTCCTCCCCCCACACACACACACCCTCCCCCCCACACACTCACACACACACACACACACACACACACCCACACACCCCCTCCCCCCCCCACACACACACACACCCTCCCCCCCACACACACACACACACCCTCCCCCCCCCCCACACACACACACACACCCTCCCCCCCCCCCCCACACACACACCCTCCCCCCACACACACACACACACCCTCCCCTCCCCCCCCACACACACACACCCTCCCCCCACACACACACACCCTCCCCCCCACACACACACCCTCCCCCCCACACACACACCCTCCCCCCCACACACACACACCCTCCCCCCCACACACACACACACCCTCCCCCCCCACACACACACACCCTCCCCCCACACACACACACACTCACTCACACTCACTGACACACACACACACACTCACTCACACGCACTGACACACACACACACCCTCCCCCCCACACACACACACCCTCCCCCCCCACACACACACACTCACTCACACTCACTGACACACACACACACACACCCTCCCCCCCACACACACACACACACACACACACACACACACCCCCTCCCCCCCCACACACACACCCTCCCCCCCACACACACACCCTCCCCCCCACACACACACCCTCCCCCCCCACACACACACCCTCCCCCCCCACACACACACACCCTCCCCCCCCACACACACACACACACACACTCACTCACACTCACTGACACACACACACACACACACACACACACACAAAAACTAACCAATCGTGCCAAACGGCAAGAAGAAAGAATGGGTGAAAACACAATATAAAAAACAGAACTGAAAGGGTCCAGTCCAATCCATAAATCACAGAACTTCTGTAACATCCTCCGGCAACATCGAGGGGGAGGGGAAGAGAGAGACCACTTGAACACAGAGGCAGAGTAAGGAGCAATAGGCTGTCACATCCAAACATTTTCCTTTGGGAGCAGTGAGTGATAGGCCATCACACACAGACACAAACATTATAAATGTACAAGACAGGTAGAGAACAGATGCATGGCTCCTATGCTGCCAATGAAGAACTGAAGGTAAAAAGTAGCCAGCACAAAACTACCGTTACCAAACCAGACTTCAAAGCAGCAGAACTCTATTAGCAGGTGTTGCAGTAATTGCATTCAGTTGCTTTCCCTTTACAACTTTTGTGGAACATGTAGTTGGGAATTCAGTTAAATTAACTCCTCAATCCATTTGTCATTAGGCTACATGATGAAAGATTGTGTTGAGTCTAGTAATTTATCTGCCAGGTGACTACAATTTACTATGAAAATAACTATTACTGATAACTATTCTTCTCAGTGGGCTACAGCCCAGAATGCAAGGAGTATTGGGCAGAATAGAATAGCTCGAGAATAAGCTGTACTTTTTTTCTTTTTTAAACTTTTCAAAGGTGAAATGTTTTCTTTTTCTATGTAAGATCACTTTCACACCTTCAACTACGCAACTTATTTTTTATTTATTTTGCACCATGGTAATGCTGACAATATTGCAAAAGTCTGGAAGATAGAGAAAGGAATTAGCTTTGATCTCTGCCCTTCAGTGATCCATGATAGTGTGTTAGATAGTTAAAATTTTCAACAGAATAACAATCCCACACACAAGGCATTTAATGTGAACTTATATCAGGCATTTGCAGAATTAGGTTAAATTCCCAAGTGGGTATTGTTCCTCTGAGATGGTCCCAAATAACTGAAAGGTCTGTTTTCACTCCCCTCCTAGTGTCATTTATGTTTCAAAATGGTTCACTATTCCAGAATATTCTGGGTTCCATCCGAACCAGTTTCCATGTAGAGTTTCAAAATTCTGTTCATAGTTTCTCCAGCATGTATATGATAAGTTGATTTGCTAATGTAAATTTATTCCTGTTTGCAAGTAAGTAGTGAGAGGCAATAAGAAACGGAAATAATTGGTGGAATATCATACAGTGCATTCAAATAGGCCAGTCAGCCCCATCCAGTACTGTGTAGAAGTCATGGACGCATATTTATAGCTGGATTGCCTAAGACTTTTACACAGTACCGTATTTGTCAACATGGAGTGAAGAGCAAGTTTGTAAATCTGGCAGGAGCAAAGGATGTTGAGAATGGTGACGGTGGAGCACTGTGGGAGGGGTGTGGGGCAGGTGGCAGAGAAGGAGTGCCAGGGTTGTGCAGGTACAGACACACCCAACCCTGAGACATCAAGCAAGGACATTTGATTCCAAACAGTTGGTTTATTGATCATTATATAATGTCTCTCTGGTGCTTCCCGCTCTCTCCCCTCTCCCTGCCTCCCTTCCCATTCACAGTCCACAATAGAGACCCATATCAGTATCAGGTTTCTCTTCACTCACATCTGTCATGAAATTTGTGTGTGTTTTTTTGGCAGCAGAATAGTGCAATAGATAAAATTACTACAGTACTATGCAAAAATCTTAGACACCCTAGCTATATATATGTGCCTAAAACTTTTGCCCAGTACTGTCTATCTTATTAGTCCTGCTGAAATTCATAATCTTGCACTTAATCAAGATTAAATTATGTCCTTATCCAGGGTTTCAGTGTGAAACATTTCTTTTCACAGAGTTCTTCCAGCAGGTTGTTGCTCCTGATTCCAGCAACTGCAGTCTCCCAAGTTCACCCTGAAATTCTATCTGTCATTGTTCTGCCCATCTCACCATCTGATCAATCTGTTCCTTTCACATATGACATATCTTTTTCTCTATCAACAGCACTATTAATTTTCATGCCTTATGCAAAGTTGCTGATCATACTTCCTCCACTGATATCCAGTCAATTTGTATAACAAACAGTAAAGATCCCAGCACTAATCACTGCAGTATGCCAATTAGTTTCAGGCTTTCATTGACTAAACAGCTTTCTGCCATCAAAGAATCTGCAGATGCTGAAAGTATTAAGCAATACACAGAAAATGCAGGTAAGGCAGCATCTACGGGAGAAATGAATGGTTGATATTTAGGGTCGAGACTTTTCCATCAGGACCAGAAAGGAATTGGGCAGAAACCAGAATGAGATGGGAGGGAGGAGAGTAGTTTTGAATCCAGCTTGTCCAGTTTGCTTGGTAGAACCAAGGTAAGGCAGAGAGAGATCCGAGGTTTGAAGAGCTGAGCTGAATTGGAAAGGTCAGGGTCTGACCTTATCGAGGCGGTGGAAGCCAAGCCTGTGGGTGAAGAATGACCGGAGGTTTGGATGATTTAAGTGCCAGGCCAGATTGACGTGGTCAATGTCGGAGGCGAGAGACGGGTTGGCTCGGCTCACTGCTCCGGGCGGGGTTGCTCAGCTCTGTGCTGGACTGAAGCTGTGGCCTGCAACTACTGACTTCTGAATCAACTCAGTGATGCCTGGCATTGTGAACTCAGTTCTGAATGCTGTTTGCTTGCTTTTATTGTTTGCATGATTTGTTTGCTTTTCTCTACACATTGGGTGTTTGACAGTCTTGTTTTTAATGTGTTCCATTGGGGTTCTTTCTTTCATGGCTGCCTATAAGGTGACAAATCTCTAGATTGTATAAAGTATACATGCTTTGATAATAAATGTTACTTTGTACTTTGAACATCCCTTGGATCTCACAGATAAAATTTATGGACCAGTCTCCCATGACATGATAGGACAAATTGCCTCACAAAATGTTGTGAGAAAGATGATGATCTCCAGCAAAGAAACCACTAGCTTCTCTTCATCGGAAACTAGCTACTTAAATTTTAAACAGGTACAAGAAACCAGAAACTTGATCACTTAAATGGAGGCTGTCTGTTTTACATCTGCTTTCATGGCTACTTTCCACCCCTGGTTGCTCATCTGGCAAGAGTTCAAGGGTCATCACTACCGATATCCTCAGCTTTTCTCATCTCTCCCTTCAAAGTTCAAAGTAAGTTTATTATCATGTATATTATTTATTAAATTTATCTAAGTACATATATGTCACCACATACAACCCAGAGATTCATTTTCTTGCGGTCATACTCAATAACTCCATCACAGAATAACAGCCATAATAGAATCAATGATAAAATCAACATCTTCAACCCTCCAGCCCTCTGACCTGCTGGCATGAATATCGATTTCTCCTTCCAGTGAAGAAATTTCCCGCCCCCACTCTTCACCGCTCTGACCTTTCACTTCTTCCCACCTCCCTATTACTTCCCTCTGGGTCCCCCCGCCTTCCCTTTCTCCTATGGTCCACTGTCCTTTCCTATCATTTTTTTCCCTAGCCCTTGACCTTTCCCACCCACCTGGCTTCACCTATCAGCTTCTAGCTAGCCACCTTCCCCTCCCCCACCTTTATATTCTGGCATCTTCTCCCTTCCTTCTCAGTTCTAATCAAGGGGCTTGGCCTGAAAACTCAACTGTTTACTCTTTTCTATATATTCTGCCTGACCTGCTGAGTTCCTTCAATCTCTTACTAGCTCTTCTTTCAGTTAGTCCTGACGAAGGGTCTTGGCTGGAAACGTCGACTGTACCTCTTCCTAGAGATGCTGCCTGGCCTGCTGTGTTTCACCAGCAACTTTGATGTGTGTTGCTTGAATTTCCAGCATCTGCAGAATTCCTCGTGTTTGTGTCCTTCACTATTCAGTGTGTGCTGCTTAGGATCAATGAAAGACCTTCTCCAAGCTCACTGTGTCCGTAAGACTTACCTCTTTCTCCTAGCCCTGTTCCCACTACTTCCTGGCTATCCAGCTTCCCTAGCTGATAATATAGCAGTTCTCCCTGCTCAGCTACAGCCTACCATCCTTCACGTTTGCCATATTCACACCTCTAGAGCAGAGGTTCCCAAACTGGGATCTGTGGACCCCTTGCTTAATGACGTTGGTTCATAGCATAAAAAATGTTGGGAACTCCTGATCTGGATCATAGAGAGATCAAAAGTGGAGAGAATGAGCAATTTCAAATTCCTGGGTGTCAATTCCTAGATGTCAAAGCTGTGAAGATCCATGCTGCACCTGGTGACCCTGTGATCTCTGTCTTGGAGGCCAATGTCAGATGGTCTTTCAAGATGGCAAACCCTTGCAAGGTGGTAGGCCCTGATGAAGTACTCAGTAAGGCTTTGAAAACTTGTGCCAACCAACTGGTGAAAGTAGTCAAGGATATTTTCGTACTCTCACTGCTATGGTCAGAAATTCCCACCTGCTTCAAAAAGGCAACAATTATAGCAGTGCCTCAGAAGAGTAGTGTGAGCTGCCTTAATGACTATCACCCAGTAGCACTTACATCTACAGTGATGAAATGCTTTGAGAGGTTGGTCATGGCTAGAGTCAACTTCTGCCTCAGCAAGAATCTGGACCCACTTCAATTTGCCTATTGTCTACTGCAGATGCAATCTCAATGTCCCTAGATCACCTGGACAGTACAAACACCTATGTCAGGATGCTGTTTATTGATGGTATCTCAACATTTAACCCCATCCTTCCCACAGTCCTGATCAATAAGGCACAGAAACTAGGCCTCTATACCTCCCTCTGCAATTGGATTCCTAAGTGGAAGACCACAGTCTATGTGCATTGATAATAATATCTTCTCCTCACTGATGATCAACAGTGCCACACCTCAGAATGTGTGCTTAGCCCACTACCCTATTCCTTCTATACCCATAACTGCATGGCTAGGTATAGCTTAAATGCCATCAGTAAATTTGCTGATGATATAACCATTGTTGATAGACTCTCAGATGGAGATGAGAGGGCGTACAGGAGCAAGATATACCAGCTAGTTGAGTAGTGTCACAGCAACAACCTGGCACTCAACATCAGTAAGACAAAAGAGCTGATTGTGGACCAGGAAGGGTAAGACGAGGGAACACGAACCAATCCTCATAGAGGGATCAGGAGTGGGGAGAATGAGCAATTTCAATTTCCTGGGTGTCAAGATGTCTAATGAAATAACCTGGTCCCAGCATATCGATGCAGCTATAAAGAAGGCAAGACAGAGGCTATATTTCATTAAGAGTTTGAAGAGATTTGGTTTGTCACTTAAAACACTCATAAACTTTTACAGATGTACCATGGAGAGTATTCTGACAGGCTGCATCATTGTCTGGTATGGGGGTGTGGGTGGGCTACTGCACAGAAAGAAAGAAAGAAGACACAAAGAAGATACAAAAAGTTGTAAGATAAGTCAGCTCCATCTTGAGTACCAGCCTCCATAGTATCCAAGACATCTTCAAATTACCATTTGGGGAAGGAGGTACAGAAGCCTGAAGGCACGAACGCAACGATTCAGGAACAGTTTCTAGCTGTCTGCCATCCGATTCCTAAATGGACATTGATAGCTTAGAAAAATAGAGGGCTAGGTGGTAGATAATTTTTAAGCAGTTTCTAGAGTAGATTATGTGGTTGGCACAATAATGTGGGCCGAAGGGCCTGTAATGTGCTGTAGATTTCTATGTTTCTATATATATGCAGTATATTCTTACTGTAATTCAGTTTTTTCCTCTATTTATTTATCATGTATTTCATTGTACTGCTGCTTTAAAGTTAACAAGTTTTATGACATATGCTGATGATACTAAACCTGATTCTGATTCTGCTGTAGATACTTCCCTTCTATTTCTTTGAATTTGCTTTCACCAACCAAATCCAAGGCAACTCTTTCAAATATTCCATGTTTGAATCCCTCACAGTCAGTGCTCAGCCCCTGACCCAGACTGAAATGGCTCTGACCAAAGACAAATTCACTATGGCAGAGAGGAACTAATCTCTCCTCCTTCAACCACACCATCCTCTCCCCCTGTATCAGCTGGGTGAAGCACTGCGTTCACCTTGTTTCAGGCTTAAATTGTCTTTCTTTGATAGTCATTTGTTACAGCCTTTATTTCCAGAGCAGTTCAGAGCAGATGATTATATCTTGCAATTTTTTTTTTGCTAACAAGGTAGTTAGCAAATATAGTGAAGGTACAAATACAGATTGTTGTTGTGTCACTTGTAGTGCAATTATGTCATTATATTATGCCATTTCAATCTTAAAGGTGAACATTTTATGAAGCAGGCGCTTATAAAAGGACGTATTACATAGAAAAGGAAGCTGAATTATATCCTTTCGTCCTAATGATGCATTTTTGCTGGGGCTTTTAACCCCACATAACCTGAAGCCTTCATTTGGTACCAACTTAGTGCAGCACCCCAGAAGGTCATATAAGAATGCATTTAGGCCCCATGGCTGTTGTCATACCTGTTTCCCATGTCACTATTCATTAAACCTTACAACACTTAATAACCACCAAGAAGCTAAGTGTTCCAAAAAAAAGTGGCTTTATTTATTTATATTCTGCATTTTTAACAGTATGCCATAAATTTGAATATTTCAGGTCAATATAAAAACTGCAATACCAGCTCAATTATTCACAAATATGACACTGATCTTAACAAGTTGCTACTTCAAAATACACCAGCTATTTCTACATTCCTGAAATTATCTCAAAACGATCTTGGAAGTTTTCACCCACCTAAAACTCCCAACATGCATTGCCTCTCCTACAAAATGGATTAATAATGCTTGCAATAATGTTCATAAGACCATAAGGCATAGGAGCAGAATTGAGCCATTTGGCCCATTGAATTGAGTCTGCTGTACTGATTTATTATCCCTCTCAACTCCAGTTTCTCCTGCCTTCTGCGCATGACCTTACCAATCAAGAACCTATTAACCTCCACTTTAAATATACTCAACGATTTGGCCCCACAGCCGTCTGTGGCAAGGAATTCCACTGATTATTATGAAACTATTATTATTTAATTATTAAATATTTATTATTAAATGCTAACATTTTAACCTTTGACATGGAATCCACAAAGAATTTCTCAGGTTAAAACATGACTGTTCTTTCATTTGTACCTGCTAGGAAACCAGCATGTGTCCTTTCCTGCATAGTAACTGCTATTCTGCAGCAGAACACACGGTTCAAATATTGCACTCTTGTCAGTTCAACCACCTAGAATACATCACTGGCTGTCTTATTTTTGAAACACTGAATCTCAGGCCACAAGTACATTTATGGAGGCAGGAAAGCTTTGATTAAACAGTAGTTTATATCAAGAAAAGAAACTTAATGCTGCAAAGGCCTGGACTATATACATATATATTTTGCATGGTTGTATTTTACTGATATTCTGTATGTGCTTGTTGTCTCATGTGTGCAGGGACTGGGCCTCAGGCCGTGGTATTGCCTAGGAAGAGGCATCAGGGCTGGTGTGCACCACTGGGGGCAGGGTCCAATCTGCTGCTTGTGACTGTTGGTACTGTGTTTTGCACCTTGATCCTGTAGTAACACTGTTTTGTTTGGCTGTATTCATATGTGGTTGAATGACAATTAAACCTGAATTGAATTGAAACGCTCAATAATGTGTGTGACATACCAAAGAAAGGAAACCATCTTCTACTGTCAAATAGTAGATTCCAGTTCTTGTGTAATTTAACACCTTCGCCATAGATTTCTGGGAATACCTTGAAAACCTCATTCTGGTGGACTAAGGTCAAATAATCTAATAAATATCCATTTTGGTAAGGAAGTGTTTATCAATTATAATGCCGACTAAGCCTCATAACAATGCCAAGATGACCTTTTTCAGAGCAGTTACATGACAGTTACATGTCAACTGAGCCTCACAACAATATCAAAAGCCCTTTTTCAGAAGATTAAAAAACTCCACTTTCAGCATTACCAATATCATTTGAGTCCTCTTTGAAAATAATATAATTAGAGTTTGCAAATCACAAACACAAGAGATTCTACAGAACCTACTCTCTCCTTGGTCATTATGGGAGCTGCAAAGAAAAGAGCCATCAGGACCTTCACATAGACTGCTGAGTGAGCCTCCGATGGCTATGGATCAATAGGTGTAACTCGTGGATCAGTGCTGCTGGGACACAAGCCGGGACCTGATCTGTTCTGGCTGGGTTGCCTGAGCGGGAGCGTCTGATGTAAAAAGACCCAAAACACCTGATGACTCCAGGCTGCAACACTGATTATGTATCCCAGCGCATCCCAGGATGGATCTCAGCATCATGCAAATCCTGGAAATTCAGAGCAACCCACAAGATGCTGGAGGAGCTCAGCAAGTCTGTGGAGGTGAAAGAACTATCGACGTTTCAGTCCAAGACCCTCTATCAGAGTGATTCTCGGTCTGAAATGTCAATTATTCATTGCTATCCATAGATGCTGCCTGACCTGCTGAATTCCTCCAGAATTTTGTGTATATTACTTTTAATTGTGGTACTGCATCATTCTGTCTAGCATACCTCTGCCACAATTGTAAAGTTTGTTCAGCAACCACTCAGTAGTATAACTGATTTCCAAAGAATATAGTAGTGCTTAATTTTGAATGACGTGAACAGAAAGCAAGCCTTACAGATACATTTTACTGTGGTTTCCGACACCACCAGTTTTTATTTTAGACATTTTTGCAATTCTATGTGTTCAACATGTGGATATTTATTTACTTTAGAACACAAGCCCTTCCAATCCAATAAGCTGCACTATCCAGCAACCCGCCTATTTAACACAAGCTTAACCACAGGACAATTTACAATGACCAGTTAACTTACTAACTGATATGTCTTTGGAATTTGGGAGGAAACTGGACTATCTGGGCACAAGGAGGACTTGCAGACTCCTTACGGACATTGTGTTGCCATATGCCTTCTCAGCCATATTTCCCATGAGCCCTTCCACTCCCATTTTCAGAATTTTCAAATGTAAATTCAGTAGTAGTTGGATAAAATTTATAGTTAGTTGGTTACTGCTTGTTACACTACTGGCATTTCGGGCAGCTATGAAGGTCCTTCAGCAGTTCTTGGCCATCTTCTTTGTTGCTGCCCCAGGTGTGGTCATACATTCCAAAAAACAATTTTGGTCTTGGTCTTGCTGATGCTCAGGGCTTCATTCATCATCAACAGTAGCTTCCTCTCAGTTTTCACTACTGTCAGCCATGCAAGTCCTGCGTGGAGACTAAGGAGTACCGTCACAGTCAGATGTAGAAGGATTCTTCATTGCTGTTTCCATAGCAGTCTTTTTCTTTGACCAGTCAGGGTTGTTAGCCCTAAACTGACCCCCTGAACCTAAAGGATTGGTGGGCCACGCTTAGTCTGGCCTCTACCCTTTGACCTGTTTGGCATGGGTGACCCTACTGAGAGCCAAAGCATAAAGCCCTGACTCCAGCCAACATAGTGCTCCAGGTCATTGAGGCAAGCAAGCCTCCAGACTCCACAACAAGGCTGTTGTCCTCTTGGAGGGCAATGTACACTCTTAGGTAAATAATGTAATTTATGAGCCTGATGCAGATACTAGTACCACTAGCTCAAACAGATTTTTAAAAATCTGTTATTTTTATCAGATGAATAGACTAAGTTGCTTTCTCCTTGAACTATTGTTTGAAGCAGTTGGGCTTGGCGTACGAGTTGTCTCTGTTGTGGACACTTGCTTTGCAGAGCTGAGTTGCAAAGCTATGTTCATGTCTGTAGTCAGACTGCCAATCTGTTCAAAATTCCCCTTCTGAGCTTCCAGTTCCGTTGTATGCTTAATCACGGCAGCCAGATGGGACATGTATTAGGTTTCAAATCCCTGGAAAACCTAATGGTTTTTGTTTTCATTTACAGTGGAAGTTATTACATTTTAATGCTACACCTTGGGGACAGGCTTGCATCAATGGACGCACTTGAATAATGGCAGCTAACTGTTAGCACATGCTGGGGAGAAATGGCATTAGCAACCATAACAAGTTGCTGTTTTGCATACTGGCTCCTTCAAGTGCAGTTACTGATGATTTAAGTCTCACACTTTGGGGGATAATTTTAGTTCAGTATTAAAAGCATTTTCAGTCTGTTTGGTTTTTCATTAAGATGACACATCTGTTCAGAAGTTCAGTCAAGTGATGTTTGATTCCACTTTCATCAGCTAATTTTAATTATTCACACCATTGGTGCTGTATCATGGTTCATCAACTTAAAAAGCCCGTGACATTGCTTGTGGAACAATGATATTCAAGCAGCGAATTAGTATAATTCATATCCAAAGAAGGTGCCCTGACAGCTGCTTCAGGTAACGAAGTTTGCTGGGGTCACAGGGCATGGAGCAGAAAATGTACTATCAGCTTTCCTGTTAGCCTTTTTTTTTAATTGTTCGTCAAATCATGTTGGTAGTGAGCAGTTTTATAAACAGGCGATCTTTGTATGAATATGGAAAAGAAAGTGAATGAAAATAATTTGGAAGATGTGTAGCTCAGGTGGTCGATGGTTGGATTGAGTTGTTCTCCCATCTTGGTAATTTACTCGCAAGCACTTCTTCACCACACGAGGAGATGCAATGTAAGTAAGTAAGTTTGCCGAGATCGGAGAACAACTCAAGCCAACCAAGGAAGTGAATGTTTAGCTCGGGATTGTGTACATTTATCACAACTTTGAATTTCAGCTGCATACTTTTCAACTTAAGTACTCCAACATATTTGTGATTTCTTATTGTTTAATGTTTAAAAGCTTGCTGAAGTAGAAATCTAAACAGCACATTACACAGCCACTTCTTCTGGTAATTTTTCCCCTTCCCCCATCTCTTCTGTTCCCCTCTTACCTCTTCTCCTCACCAGCCTTTCACCTTCCTCCTATGCTCCTCCTCCTTCCTTTTCTCCTATGGTCCATTCTTCTCTCCTATCAGATTCTTTTTTCTCCAGTTCTTTGCCTTTTCCAGCCACTTGCCTTTATCTATCACTTTCTAGCTTGTCCTCCTTCCCCTCTCCTTATCTTTTTATTCTGACATCTTTCCACTTCCTTTCCAGTTCTGATGAAGGATCTCAGATCAAAAGGTCAACTGTTTATTCATTTCCATGCTGCCTGGCCTGCTGAGTTCCTGCAGGATTTTGTGTGTGTTGCTTTGGATTTCCAGCATCTGCAGAATCTCTTGTGTTTCTACATTACACATAAGGTTCCTATGGATAATTAGCAGTTATTATTCCAAAATGTATTTGCAAAGCTGTAATTTTGAACAACTATGAAATGTACTATGATCTAGTGTCTTCCCTAGGAAACCAGGGTGTTTCATACATATGGATAGAAAATCAAAGTTCAAAACTTCAAAGTACATTTATTGTCAGAGTATGTATACTTTATACAACTTTGAGATGACCTCCTTACTGACAACCTCAAAACAAAGAAACCCAATTGAACTCATTAAAACAAAAGAAGACCTTCAAACACCCAATATGCAGAAAGGAAAAAACACTTCATGCTAACAGTAAAAGTAATGAAATAACTTTCAGAAATGAAGTTCACAAAAGTCCACAGAAGCCCATTAGTTGCAGGCCATAGCCTCAGTGCAGTGCAGAGGTGAGTAAACCTCGCAGAGCAGCGAGCTGAAGTTCGATGCAGAGACAAGTAAACCTCGCGGAGGAGTGCGCTGAACTGGCCTGTCCCTCACCTCCAGCCCGGATACCGCTGCCTCAATTCAGCCCGTAGACACTTTGATGCAATCGACCTGCACCTTTGAGACTTCAGTTCACATCACAAAAATGCCAGGTCATACAGGCGGTTCAAAATCTCAACTCCTATAGGGAAGTTACAGACTATTGTTTACAGTGATCATTTACCAGAAAAATAGGTGATTAATAATGTATTTAGTTGTTTTCTTTGTATTTTTTTTGCCACATTCAAGTAGTCGCTGAGCTTCATCAGCACCATCTTAAACCAGAAGGAAATTCATTTCCTTTGAAGTATAATGGAAATATTCGTCACCCAGTCCAATATTGTTTGTTGGAATTTGTGTGTCAATTAGATTTTGCCTAGGCATCAGGTTACCGTGTGCTCAGTTACTATGCACTTCCTACTTTCTGCTCTGTGGAAATTTGCCATTCTCAGTCGAAGAAATTATTTGATATGAGCTTAAAAGGAACATTTCCACAAGTAAAGTACGTTTGTACTTTAAACCTAAATACAATAGAGATGAAGTTGTAATAGCTGTCACAAAGACTGCTTTCAGAAAGGTGATGTTATCTATCATAATCATTTGAGGTAGTAAAATTGTCTTGGAGATTTGCCAAATCCCAGCCGCCTTGCTGCAAGATGTATGGCCAGGCAATTTATCCAGTTGGCTTACCTCTATCTAGTGGAGGCTGACGTCATAAAAATTCATTCTTCAGGTATTCCCAAGAGTTGGTGAGAATGGTATATTTTGTTTCAAGGAGACTTTGACAATGTCCTTGAAACATGCAATGATCAGCTGCATGCAGTGGAAGAAACACACAACACCAAGTAAGCCTTTTACCTGTTGGAGGAGCAACACCTCCAATGTGATGGTATGAACATTAATTTCCATAATTTCCAGTAATTGTTCCTACTCCTCCTTCTCTCTTTTTCCATTCCACAATCTGGCTACCCTTTAACCCCTTCTCTTTACTGCCCATCAACTCCCTCTGGTTCCCCTTCTTCCCTTTCCTCCCTATAACCATATAACAATTACAGCACGGAAACAGGCCATCTCGGCCCTTTTAGTCTGTGCCGAACTCTTACTCTCACCTAGTCCCACCGACCTGCACTCAGCCCATAACCCTCCATTCCTTTCCTGTCCATATATCTATCCAATTTAACTTTAAACGACAACATCGAACCTGCCTCAACCACTTCTGCTGGAAGCTTGTTCCACACAGCTACCACTCTCTGAGTAAAGAAGTTCCCCCCCAAGTTACCCCTAAACTTTTGCCCTTTAACTCTCAACTCATGTCCTCTTGTTTGAATCTCCCCCACTCTCAATGGAAAAAGCCTATCCACGTCAACTCTATCTATCCCTCTCATAATTTTAAATACCTCTATCAAGTCCCCCCCTCAACCTTCTATGTTCCAAAGAATAAAGACCTAACTTGTTCAACCTTTCTCTGTAACTTAGGAGATGAAACCCAGGCAATATTTTAGTAAATCTCCTCTGTACTCTCTCAATTTTATTGACATCTTTCCTATAATTCGGTGACCAGAACTGTACACAATACTCCAAATTTGGCCTCACCAATGCCTTATACGATTTCAACATTACATCCCAACTCCTATACTCAATGCTCTGATTAATAAAGGCCAGCATACCAAAAGTTTTCTTCACCACCCTGTCCACATGAGATTCCACCTTCAGGGAACTATGCACTATTATTCCTAGATCCCTCTGTTCTACTGCATTCTTCAATGCCCTACCATTTACCATGTATGTCCTATTTTGATTAGTCCTACCAAAATGTAGCACCTCACATTTTTCAGCATTAAACTCCATCTGCCATCTTTCACCCACTCTTCTAACTGGCCTAAATCTCTCTGCAAGCGTTGAAAACCTACTTCATTATCCACAATGCCACCTATGTTAGTATCATCTGCATACTTACTAATCCAATTTACCACCCCATCATCCAGATCATTAATATATATGACAAACAACATTGGACCCGTACAGATCCCTGAGGCACACCACTAGACACTGGTCTCCAATCTGACACACAGTTATCCACCACTCCTTTCTGGTGTCTCCCATCCAGCCACTGCTGAATCTGTTTCACTACTTCGATATTAATGCCTAACGATTGAACCTTCCTAACTAACCTTCCATGTGGAACCTTGTCCATGGTTCACTATTAGACTCCTTCTTTTCTCACCTTTACCTCTTCCACCTATCACCTCCCAGTTTCTCACATCTTTCCCCATCTGCCTGATCTCACCTATCACCTGGCAGCGATTCTCCACCCCTTGTGAGGAGAAATTCCTACATACTTCAGTTTTACATGACAGATTGCTTATCTTGTAGTTATGTCATCTTGTTTGCAAGTCCACCAGTAAAAACCCTGTCAACCATCCTCAGAATCTTACATGTTTGAATAAGGTCACCCTTCATTTGTCCAAACTCTCAGGAATACAGGCCCAAACTAAATAACCTCTCTTGGTAGAACAACCCTCAAATCCTAAGCATTAACTTTGTGAAACTCCTTTGTACTGCCTCCAATGTTACCTTTTTTGTGAGGCAAGGGAGCCAGAACTTTATGGAATATTTTTGGTGAAGCCTCACTAACAGTTTCAGAGGTTTCAAATGTACATTTAATGTCAGAGAAATGTATACAATATACATCCTGAAATTCTTTTTCTTTGCAACCATCCACAAAAACAGAGGAGTGCCCCAAAAAATAAATGGCAGTTAAATGTTAGAATCCCAAGCCCCCTTGTGCAATTCTCACAAAACCTCCCTATTTTAAACTCTCTTTTTCAATGAGAGTTAAGTGTCATTTGCTTTCTTAGCTGCTTATTGGAGCTGCATGTTAACTTTTTGTGATCCACTGAAAACATCTAGATCCCTCTGTACTTCACTCATATTCAGTCTCTCTCTCTCTCTATTTAAATAATAGTTCTTTTGATTTTTCTTATAGAAGTATGGGGCCTCACTTCCCCATGTTAAATTCCATTTGCCAGTTTTTACCCAAGTCAAGTTTATTGTCATTTAAGTATCTCCATGTATACTGTCAAACAAGATGATGTTTCTCTGGATCGGGGTGTAAAGCACAATAGTATATATAATACATAATAACTTAGGAAAGTATGGAATCTACAGATGAATTACACTTAAATAAACTGAAGAGCATAAATTAAATATAGTAAGGAACAGAGCAGGTTAACTGATGACACTTTAAAACCATTCCTCCCATACATTTGGTTTTTATTTCCTGCCCCAGCTTCCTGTGTGACACACTGTCAGGTGCCTTTGGAAATCTAAATATGTACATCTACAATCCTCTATCAATCCTCCGTAAACAACAGGAATTCTGCAGATGCTGGAAATTCAAGCAACACACATCAAAGTTGCTGGTGAACGCAGCAGGCCAGGCAGCATCTCTAGAGATGCTGCCTGGCCTGCATCAATCCTCCGTGTTGTATTCTTCAAAGAATTTGAGTAAATTTGTCAAATATGATTTATCTTTCATAAAATAATGTTGGCAAAGCTTGGTATTCAGTTTTCAGATTTAGATTCATGTACATTGAAACATGCAGTGAAATGCATTCTTTGCTGTAACAGCCGATGCAACCTCAGGATGTCCTGATGGCAGCCTGTAAATGTCGCCATACGTTCTGCACCCACATAGCTGGCCTACATTCATTTTTGATTATTTCTTCTTTATTTATTGACTATAGGGTCTTGCAAATAATAGCTGTAAAAATTTCCCCTTTTGTTGAACAAGGGAGTCACATTGGTTGGCTGTTCAATCTTCTGGAATCCTCTTGGTGTTTAGTGAGATAGAACATATCAGCATAGTACAGGCCTTCAGCCCATAATGTTGTGCTAATCTTTTGACCTACTCTAAGATCAATCTAACCCTTCCCACCTACATAGCCCTCCATTTTTCTTTCATCAATTTGCCTATCTGAGAGTTTCTTAAATGCCCCTAATGTATCACCACCTGTGGCTGAGCATTCCATGCACCTTCCATTCTCTGTGTAAAGAATGTTGTTCTGACATTCTACCCCCTCCCCAATACTTTCCTCCAATCACCTTAAAATTATGGCCACTTGATTTAGCCATTTTCACCCCTAGAAAAGGTCTCTGGCTGTCCACTCAATTATTTCTCTTATCATCTTGTACACCTCTATCAAGTCATACCTCACCCTCCTTTACTCCAAAGAGAAAAACCCTAGTTTGTTTAATCTATCTACATAATCCAGGCAGCATCCTGATAAATCTCATCTGCACCCTTTTCAAAGCTTCCATATTCTTCCTAACATGATGCTATGATAAGTTAAAACAAAATGGCCCCCAAAAATGTTGCTTCCAGTTCAACAATTAACATTAACATTGCAGAACGTGCAATAAAAATATCAGTGATTCTTCTTCTACATGGATATTGCATCCTAGCTGCCATATGTAAGTCAATATGGACAGCAAGCTGTTGCCTATGCAACTGGCTCCTCCTCTTCACTCAGTTGATTAATCCAAAGGAACGGTCAAGACCAATACAGTTCGGCACCAGTGACGTTGCAGGAGTTGCTAGTCAGAATTGAACTCAAGGTAGGACTGCTTTAGGGATTCCAGCTCTGGATTATTCCTCAGGGTTTACTCCGGAAGCCTTCCCCATGAGTGGGTATAGCCGCAAGTCGGTGAAGGTTTGCGATCAGAGTTTTCCTTCTCCTAGATGATCTGCCAAGCACAGCTGATGAGCCCCATCTGCCCGAAGCAACTGGTTTTATAGTTCCAGTAATCCACCTTTGTCCCCCTTCTCCTGTCAGTAGAAATGGTTCCACCGGGTTTAGTAGCTAAGCCACACGTGAAGTCCAGGAGCTGGGCTTGGTTGTCAGAGGCTATTTGAGACACATGCCACTGGGAGCATTTGTTAGGTAGTGGGAGTTTATACCCAGTTCCGCCCCCGGCTTTGACAAACTTAAAGAACCATCCTACTACATCAAATTTAATTTAAAAAATAACTGTTTTCAACTGAGAATAATGCTTCACTTATTTTCCAGTGGGTTTTTCATTTTGCAGTCTCAGTGGATTAACATTGTGGTATTCAGGAAATGTAATTGCTGCAGGGTTTTTGCACATAGTCTGCAGAGTGTTACCAGTTGAACGCTTAAAATAAACACCTTTGAGGAGTTTCACACTCTCTTCTCAATTTCAGGTTCTTTGAATAAAGCTGTTTATCCTAACTCTTAGTGAGAAATCTTACACCTGATAAAACTGTAGCATGGTTGCTGGCTGTAACCCAGAGATAAAATCTGACTACACTTCTGAGTAAAAACATTTAAGATATCTTTTCTGATCAAAGCCAACATGCCGTTAAAAGCAAAATTAAGCCCACATTGCTGTAAAAGTAAGCTTACTTCAGTGACTGAACCACATTTTTCTCTTTACAAAGTGTCTATGGACAGAGTGATTTTCCCCAAGGCCCAATATAATTCTCTGATTTTATTTTGTAACTTCATGCCTTTTTGGAGTACAAAGAAGTTGGAAATCTGAAATAAAACCCAGGAATGCTGCAAACATAACATGAGTCTGCTATAGCTATGAAAGTTAATACTTTAGGCACGAGACCACATCTGAAATGTTTTTCATTCTTCTTTTGGTCGTTACTGATAATGACAATTTTTGTGTTTGAAAATTGCCTGCAACCATTGGGATGGCTTATAATTTTTATAAATAAAAAGCTATCAGAAATTGCCATTCAAGAAGCCCACTGAGTTTTTCTCAGTTTAGTCACTTTAACAAAAGGCATGTTTATTTATTTATCTATCTATCTATCTGAAGCAGCACACACAAAATGCTGGAGGAACTTGGCAGGTCAGATAGCATCTATGGAAAAGAGTAAACAGTTGACTTTTTGGGCCAAGATCCTTCATCATTACTGGAAAGGAAGTGAAGGATGAGAGAAGGGAAGATCCTCCCCTTCTGAGCCTGAAGACATGCACTCAACACTTCCTTCCGCTCTGCCATCTGATTTCTGAATGGACATTGTGTGTGTGTGTGTGTGTGTGTGTGTGTGTATATGTGTGTGTGTATATATACACACACACACACTCACTGTTACCTTAATTTGCAAGTTTTTCTCTATCATTATGTATTACTTTGTACTGCTACCAAAAAATTAACAAGTTTCGCAACATATGATGGGGTTATTAAACTTGATTCTGATTCTGAAGTAATTTATATGGCTGAGTGTATCAAAACTCATTATGAATATTGTGGGCATTGTTTGAATTTTCAGTTTTTACTCCTTCAGAGTGATGATTATACGTCATCACTATAGAATCCAGAACAATTCCATATTTAAGTAGTGAGGTGACATAAACATTTAGTGTGAATGACATGGGAAATAATTATTGTCCAGGGCAAATCTGTTGAAAATTAAAAGGATGTGTTCATTCTCTTCCAACTATTTGACCCTCTCCCTTCAACATTTAAGAAGGAAGTTCATCTTTGATAATGTACTGCAATAGCTGATAAGTCTTCCACTGTCTTCAACAGTGAGACTTTTGTTGTCTCATAAACATGAGAAATTCTGCAGGTGCTGGAAATCCACACACAAAATGCTAGAGGGACTTAGCAGGTCAGGCAGCATCTATGGAGAGGAATAAAGAGTTAACATTTTGGGCTGAAACCCGTCATCAGAACTGGAAAGGAAGGGAGGAAAAGCCCAATAAGTAGAGGGAGATTATGGGATAGAGTACAAGCTAGAAGGTGATAGGTGAACCCAGATGATGGGGAAGATAGTTGGGTGGAGAAGGGGGTTATGAAGTAAGAAGCTGGAAGGTGTCCCACTCTCCTCTCCTGTCAGATTCCTCCTTCTTCAGCCCTTTAACTTTTCCAGCTATCACTTCCAAGCTTCTCACTTCATTTTGACTCCCCACCTATCTACTTTCCCCTCACCTGGCTTCATCTATCACCTTTGAGCTTGTACTCTTTTACCTGCCCCTCCTTGTTATTCTGGCTTCTTTCCCCTTTCCAGACCTGATGATGGGTCTCAGCTCGAAAAGTCAACTTTTTTGTTCTTTTACATAGATGCTGTCTGCCTTGCAGAGTTCTTCTAGCATTTTGAGCAAGATTGAAAAGAATTCAAAGTACATTTATTATTTATTATCAAAGCATGTATAAAATATACAGCCTTGGGATCCATCTGCTTCTGGGCAGCCACAAAGCAAAAGACCCGAAAGAACCCAATTTTTAAAAATGACTAACACCCAATGGGAGAGGAGAGAGGGAGAGAGAGAGAAAAGAAAAAAAATCATGCAAACAATAAAAGCAAGCAACAGCATTCCAAACTAAATTGAGTTCCGTTGACCCGGAGCCCAGAGCAGCCGGAGTACATCACACAGCGGGGTAAATCGCCGTGAAGCTTGCAGACATGAAGCACGGAACAGTCATGGAGAGAGGAGTAAGCATTGCAGAAGGGTGAGCAGAGTCGGTCTGACCCTCATCTCTGGTCTCAACACCCTGCCTTTTCAGTCAATCTGGGCTGGGTTTAAATTATCCAGTCACTGTGTTGTCCCGGGCCCTGCGCAGCGATACATTCTGGGCTTGGACCTTGCCACCACGTGGTCGCAACCATACCTGATATTTCCAAATCAGCGTGGAGCTCAGCCTTGCTCCCAAATAATGGTGGATGGGCGGATGATCATGTTCACATTCTTTTCCTACTATGAGATTGTGGCAAGCCTGATCTCTGGTGTACCTTCTAAAACCTTCTTTTGAGTATTTTTTCATTGAATTATGTGGCATGCTAAAGAATGTGGAACTCAAAATGTCCAAGTATAAATTGATAGTTAATATGGTCAATTTTTTTTTTAAGTTGATTGTGTCAGGATAGAATGCAGGAAATTATGTGTTCAAACTGCTCTTCTACTCACAAGAAAGTTATTCATGGCTCATCCATTCCTGTGCTTCTGTTGAATTATGAGTCTTTCACATTTATGGAGGAAGAACAAGAATACATGGTTACCCAGTGCAATAGCTTATATTTATTTTGCCTTTGCTTTAAACCATCTGAAGAGACAAATGTCAGTGTCTTGCTACCGAGCCAAACTTCTGTCATGTTTTATGGGGAAGTATATTAAAAAAAAACACTTACAATAGCAAGTGTCTAGGTTTGCCTTTCTTGATAAAAGGGTGTTATACTACGAGATGTAGTTGGTCTATTCCAATCTTTCTTTATCTTTCAAAAAAAGAATTACATGACTTATAATGTTGTCAAATCCTCAGAAGGCATGCACTGGCTTCTGAAGGTTAGAAAAGAGGTATTTCTTGCAACTCCAGTGGGAACCACAAGAAATCTTGTGTTTTCATGAAGGATGCATCATTGTTCTGAGCCCTTGAAGATTCGTCCTGTTTGATTTGTTGTCGATCACTCATTCCAGACTGGTTCAAAAGGACAAAATGCTATCTGTTCCCAAGGGTATAATTGGTACGCTGTAAATTTGGTAAGAAGCAATTTAGCCACTTTTTTTTCACCCCATTAGGGAAGATGAAGTCATGCTGTTAATGAAATTTTAGGATTTACAGTATTTTCATTAAGTGATAAAACTGTAAGTGTAAATGAAGTGTTCGTATTTTGCTTACAATTTATTGTAGCAAGTATCGGAATCTCAGCCCGCACCCTTTTTCTTGAATTTTGTCATTCAGATCTTTCGTTCCTTATGCCGAAGAGAAAATAATATGTTGATATAATACTACATTTACAGGGTCATGGGCTATAGCTCTGAAGGAAACTTTGTGATATTGAGATACATCCTAGGATGAGCCAGGTCACATCCTAGGAACCAGAATCAAAATCAGAATCGGCTTTAATATCACCAGCATATGTCATGAAGTTTGTTAACTTTGCAGCAGCACTACAATGTGATACATGATAATAGGCAGAAAAAAAGAAGACTGTGAGTTAGAGTTAGTATATATATTAAAAAGAGGAAATAAAAAAAAGTAGTGAGGTCGTGTTTATGGGTTTATTGTCCATTCTGAAATCTGATGGTAGAGGGAAAGAAACTGTTCCTGAATCGTTGAGTATGTGCCTTCAGGCTTCTGTATCTCCTCCCTGATGGTAGCAGTGAGAAGAGGGCATGACCTGGTTGATGGATGTCCTTAATGATGGACACCACCTTTCTGAGGCATCGTTCCTTGAAGATGTCTGGTTATTATAGAGGCTAGTGCCCATGATGGAGCTGGCTAATCTGCAGTTTATTTCAGTTCTGTGCAGTAGCCCTCCCCCCATACCAGACAGTAATCCAGCCAGTTAGAATCCTCTCCATGGTACATTTGTAGAAATTTGTGAGTGCTTATGGTGACATACCAAATCTCTTCAAACTCCTTATGAGATATAGCCACTATTGTGCCTTCTTTATAACTGCATCGATATGTTGGGTCTAAGTTAAGTCTTCAGAGATATTCACCAGGAACTTGAAATTGATCACTCTGTCCACTTCTGATCCATCTGTGCAGATGATGTGCTGAGACACCTCATCAGTGGTATAACCAGGGGTCATCAGGTGTTTTGGGTCTTTCAACATCTTGCTGATGCAACCCAGCCAGGATTGATCAGGCCCTGGCTTGTGTCCCAGCAACATTTGTCCACGGGTCACAGCTTTTGATCCACAGCCATGCGGAGGCTCACTTAGCAGCCTCTGTGACTGTCCTAGTGGCTCTTACTTTTGCAGCCCCTGTAATGTCAAGGAGAGAGTAAGTTCTGCACTTTTAAAAATTTCCTTTTTTTACACTACTTGTTTAATTTAACTATTTTATATATATACATACACACTAACTCTAACTCACAGTCTTTTTTTCTGCCTATTATGTATCACATTGTAGTGCTGTTGCAAAGTTAACAAACTTCATGACATATGCTGGTGATATTTAAGCCGATTCTGATTTTGATTCTGGTTCCTAGGATGTGACCTGGCTCATCCTAGGATGTATCTCAATATCACAAAGCTTCCTTCAGAGCTATAGCCCATGACCCTGTAAATGTAGTATTATATCAACATATTATTTTCTCTTCAGCATAAGGAACAGCCAGCAAAAGCTCTATAGGCTCGCATTGTGCCCTCCACCCCTGTCTCTGACACTGCTCTACCAGCTCCTGGTTGTCAGTTTTACCATGACCACCTACTTCCTGTGGACTACTGAGCCTTCACTGTTTCTATGCAAGAACAGTCAAGCCAGTCTCTGTTCTCTGCTTTCCTCACAAATCCCTACAGCTTTAATTTCTTTCAAATATTTATTCCAGTCCCTTTTGAACACCAAGTTTAATTCTGTTCGATGAACCTGTTCCAGCAGTGCGCTACAGGATCCCAGTCACTATATAAGACGATTTAAAAAGTGTTTTTTGATAATTACCTTTACTCCTTATCCTCTAGTTCTTAACCCTTTCACAATGGCAACTACTTTCTAAAAAACTCTGATGTTAAACATCTCTATCAGATCCATCCCCAACCTTTTGATTTCAAGGCACTCCAATTTCTTCAGTCTCTCCATATAAAGATTCTCATATCTAAAATTTTCTGTTAAATAAGTTCTGCAGGGGCTTCAGGTCTTTCATAAAGTGAGAGTCTTAGAGAAGACACATAACTTCTCTATAAGGAGTCTCTGTATGCTCTCCCTGTGGAATGTGAGGGTTTCTTCCAGATGCTCTGGTTTCCTCCCACAGTCCAAAGATGTACCAAGTAGGTTAATCATTGTAATTTGTCCCATGATTAGATTAGGGCCTATCCTGAGCTGTACCTCTAGCTGCTGATGTGATCAAATCATGTATTTTAGAGGCCCAATAATGCAGATGAAAATCTACAGTTAACCTGACCAGGTCACACACAAACCAAGTACAGTACATATATAAGCTAAAACTGTTGAAGTTGATATTGTTGGCATTGGTATTGCCTTGTTATTACTGTTGAGGACAAGTTCCTGTCTTTCCTGATCCTGCAAAGTGACACTCAGCATCGTTGGCTCGGAGGTAGAGGTGGCATGTACTTAGTTTCTCTCCCCCTCACACTGGGACTGCAACTATCTTAGCACCAATCCTATTCCGTCCTTGGGAGTAGTTCAACCTGGCCTTCTAACTGCCTTCAACAACAGGGCAGTCTGATTCCCTGAATTCACAGCAGGCAGCTCAGCATTGCCACCATTTTTCCTGTTCTCTGATGTGCAAATACTGAGCCCTCTCTCTGTTCTACTTTACACCACATTCTTTCTAAATTAAGGTTAGGCTCCTATGTCTTATGGTCTTTCTGGAATGGCTAGAGAAATCCTAGGAAAGAGTACTGAGAAAACTTACAAGGATGTTGCTGGGACTGGAAGACCTGAGTTATAAGAAAAGATTGAATAGATTAGAACTTTATTCTTTAGAACATTGAAGATTGAGAGGAGATTTGATAAAGGTATACAAACTTATGAAGGGTTTAGATGGGTAAATGCAAACAGCCTTTTTCCACCAAGATTGGATGGGACTACAATCAGAGGTCATGGGTTAAGGGTGAAAGGTGGAATGTTAAGGAGAGTACATGGAGAAACTTCTTCACTCAGAGGGTGGTGAGAGTGTGGAATGAGCTGCCAGTGCAAGTGATGGATGCAATTTCGATTTTAACATTCAAGAGAAGTTTGGATAGGTTCATGGGTGGGAGGGGTATGGAGGTCAATGAGACCGGGCAGTTTAAATGGTTTACTATAGACTAGATGGGCTGAAGAGCCTGTTTCCTTGCTATACTTTTCTGTGATTCTATTGTGTGTGTGTGAGAGTTGGTGTGTGACAGAGTGAGTGGGACGACATGGCATAGAGCACCCAAGTATAATATTCTGGCATTTTTACTTGGACTAATGAGCTCTTTATTAAATACCCAAATTTCTTGACAATAATCATGCTGCACCTTACAATTTAATGAATTGTTTAAATGTAATTCTGAAAGCCATAGGGAGCTGGAAGGAACTGATCTAATAAAATATCATGTTTACTGTGGATTCATAATTAACAAAACTCAAAATAAATTGTTTAGTTGTTACAAACATTCAAATGCTTCATTAACTGATAATTTTTAATGGTGGGGAAGGTGGAAGAGGACGGTTTCTAGTGTTAGTTGATACCATGGTATAGGGTATGGTCTGTCATAGTTGTCTTCATTATTGAGTTGACTTGAAGGTATGAGACGTGAATTAGCTAAGATAGACTGGCAAATGACACTTAAAGGATTGACGGTGGATATGCAATGGCAAGCATTTAAAGATTGCATGGATGAACTACAACAATTGTTCATCCCAGTTTGGCAAAAGAATAAATCAAGGAAGGTAGTGCACCCGTGGCTGACAAGAGAAATTAGGGATAGTATCAATTCCAAAGAAGAAGCATACAAATTACCCAGAAAAAGTGGCTCACCTGAGGACTGGGAGAAATTCAGAGTTCAGCAGAGGAGGACAAAGGGCTTAATTAGGAAGGGGAAAAAAGATTATGAGAGAAAACTGGCAGGGAACATAAAAACTGACTGTAAAAGCTTTTATAGATATGTAAAAAGGAAAAGACTAGTAGTAGGGGACAGAGGGTCCAGTGAGATGGAGGAACTGAGCAAAATACATGTTAGTAGGGAAGTGGTGTTAGGTAAATTGAAGGGATTGAAGGCAGATAAATCCCCAGGGCCAGATGGTCTGCATCCCAGAATGCTTAAGGAAGTAGCCCAAGAAATAGTGGATGCATTAGTGATAATTTTTCAAAACTCGTTAGATTCTGGACTAGTTCCTGAGGATTGGAGGGTGGCTAATGTAACCCCACTTTTTAAAAAAGGAGGGAGAGAGAAACCAGGGAATTATAGACCAGTTAATGTAACGTCGGTGGTGGGGAAACTGCTGGAGTCAGTTATCAAAGATGTGATAACAGCACATTTGGAAAGCGGTGAAATCATCGGACAAAGTCAGCATGGATTTGTGAAAGGAAAATCGTGTCTGACGAACCTCATAGAATTTTTTGAGGGTGTAACTAGTAGAGTGGATAGGGGAGAACCAGTGGATGTGGTATATTTGGATTTTCAAAAGGCTTTTGACAAGGTCCCACACAGGAGATTAGTGTGCAAACTTAAAGCACACGGTATTGAGGGTAAGGTATTGATGTGGATAGAGAATTGGTTAGCAGACAGGAAGCAAAGAGTGGGAACAAACGGGACCTTTTCAGAATGGCAGGCAGTGACTAGTGGGGTACCGCAAGGCTCAGTGCTGGGACCCCAGTTGTTTACAATATATATTAATGACTTGGATGAGGGAATTAAATGCAGCATCTCCAAGTTTGCGGATGACACGAAGCTGGGCGGCAGTGTTAGCTGTGAGGAGGATGCTAAGAGGATGCAGGCTGACTTGGATAGGTTGGGTGAATGGGCAAATTCATGGCAGATGCAATTTAATGTGGATAAATGTGAAGTTATCCACTTTGGTGGCAAAAATAGGAAAACAGATTATTATCTGAATGGTGGCCGATTAGGAAAAGGGGAGGTGCAACAAGACCTGGGTGTCATTATACACCAGTCATTGAAAGTGGGCATGCAGGTACGGCAGGCGGTGAAAAAGGCGAATGGTATGCTGGCATTTATAGCGAGAGGATTCGAGTACAGGAGCAGGGAGGTACTACTGCAGTTGTACAAGGCCTTGGTGAGACCACACTTGGAGTATTGTGTGCAGTTTTGGTCCCCTAATCTGAGGAAAGACATCCTTGCCATAGGGGGAGTACAAAGAAGGTTCACCAGATTGATTCCTGGGATGGCAGGACTTTCATATGAAGAAAGACTGGATGAATTAGGCTTGTACTCGTTGGAATTTAGAAGATTGAGGGGGGATCTGATTGAAACGTATAAGATCCTAAAGGGATTGGACAGGCTAGATGCAGGAAGATTGTTCCCGATGTTGGGGAAGTCCAGAACGAGGGGTCACAGTTTGAGGATAAAGGCGAAGCCTTTTAGGACTGAGATTAGGAAAAACTTCTTCACACAGAGAGTGGTGAATCTGTGGAATTCTCTGCTGCAGGAAACAGTTGAGCCAGTTCATTGGCTATATTTAAGAGGGAGTTAGATATGGCCCTTGTGGCTAGGGGGATCAGAGGGTATGGAGGGAAGGCTTCTGAGTTGGATGATCAGCCATGATCATAATAAATGGCGGTGCAGGCTCGAAGGGCCGAATGGCCTACTCCTGCACCTATTTTCTATGTTTCTATGTTTCTATGACTACATCAGAATTGGAGTCAAGTTTAATATCACCGACATGTGTCATGAAATTTGTTTTGCAGCAACAGGAAAGTGCAATACATAAAAATACTATAAATTACAATAAGAAATACAGTGGATTTGGTTAATTGGGACTTATCAAGGCCAGCACAGTTTGTCCCAATTAAGCGGTTACCCCAATTAGCCAAAAGTTTCATAGAAATATTTAAAAAGGTATTAAAAAAAGACAAACTACCATTTAACTAAGTAAAAAATCATGTATTTAACTTAAATGCAGAACAAATTAGAACGCTATCAAAACTACTGCAGTACAATAAAACTATGTATTAGTTCCTTATAGTTGTCAATGGAGGAATTCACTTAGTGTACACTGATGTGTTTTTTGATTACTCTAACTGAACAAAATCAGCACAGACTCCCAAGTACAGATAATGAACTGCCTTCATATGATGCTTTTGATGATGGATTCTCTAAATCTTCATTTTCATTGTAACATTTGAGATGATTGTTGATACCTTCACGCCCGGCCATTTAGTCATAGTCATACTTTATTGATCCCGGGGGAAACTGGTTTTCATTACAGTTGCACTATAACTAATTAAATAGTAATAAAACCATAAATAGTTAAATAGTGATAGGTAAATTATGCCAGGAAATAAGTCCAGGACCAGCCTATTGGCTCAGGGTGTCTGACCCTCCAAGGGAGGAGTTGTAGAGTTTGATGGCCACAGGCAGGAATGACTTCCTATGACGCTCTGTGTTGCATCTCGGTGGAATGAGTCTCTGGCTGAATGTACTCCTGTGCCCAACCAGTACATTATGTAGTGAATGGGAGACATTGTCCAAGACGGCATGCAACTTGGACAGCATCCTCTTTTCAGACACCACCGTCAGAGAGTCCAGTTCCATCCCCACAACATCACTGGCCTTACGGATGAGTTTGTTGATTCTGTTGGTGTCTGTTTCTGGTATTTCCAAGCCTGAGTGCTTGAAACCGCAGTGAACAAAAGAGTTTTGAATTGTCTTGCTGTTTACTACTCACCAACTATCAGTGATTTAAAAAAACACTGCTTTTTAAACACAAACATACAAGTGACACTATTTTAAAACTGTTCATTTTAAGCACGATGTAGTGCCTAACAACCACACAAAGTGCACGAAACTGATGCTAGTTAGAAAATGTTGGGCAACAGCCTCCTGCCCCAATTAAATAGCATTGTGCTCCAAATAAATGAAGGGAATTACAGTTATTTTCTTGATCTGTTATGTTTTTTAAGAACTGCGCCAAGTAAGTGACTGCCCCAATTAGCCAATGACTCTATTAATTGGAATCCACTTTAGACTGTATATAAAATAATTAAATTAATTAAGTAGTCCAAAAGAGAGCAAAAATGGTGAGGTAGTGTTCATTGTCCGTTCAGAAATCTGATGATAGATGTGAAGCAGCTGTTCTTAAAATGTTGAGTGTGTGGCTTCAGGCTCCTGAACCTCCTTTCTAATGGTAGTAATAGGAAGAGAGTGCGTCCTGAGTGATGGGGGTCTGTAATGATGAAAGTCATCATATATCAGAAGTACAGGTCAAAAGGTGCTGTGGGTATCTTCAGGGTGTGAACAATGCAATAGTTTTTCTTTTTTAATTTAAATGTAATTTGAAGCAAGGCTCATCAGGTTCATGTTTAATTGTCATTCAACCATACAAATGCAGCGAAACGAAACGTTTCTCCAGAGCGAAGGTGCAAAACACCGTACTGTACCAACTTTCACATACTGCACAAGGCACATACCATCATCACCATTATGTGCTGTGTTGTATGCCGCAGGTAATCATGGCATTGACCAAAATTGTCCTTGGTAAATTTTCCTACAGATGTAGTTGGCCATTGCCTTCTTCTGGGCAGTGTCTTTACAAGACGAGTGACCCCAGCCATTATCAATACTCTTCAGAGATTGTCCGCCTGGTGTCAGTGGTCGCATAACCAGGAATGGTGATAGGCACCAGATGCTCAAACGACCATCCACCACCTGCGTCCATGACTTCACTTGACCCTAAGCAGACACTACATCTTGCCCAAGGTGCCCTGTAGGCTAGCGGAGGGAAGGAGCACCTTACGCTTCCTTTGATAGAGACGTATCTCCACCCCGCCACCCAAAGGCACATATAGTACATATAAATGCATTAGCAGAAAAGCACACAGTCACAAAAAAAGCCCAAAGTCCCTCAGTGACATGGCCTGTAAATTGATGGATCAAGGGAGTGTTCCCGGAGCTATATTTCTGCAAGAACAAGCACGCAGCAGTTCCTCATCATGTGTTAGTGCAGCTGCGGATAAATGCAATCCAGCTTGTCTTCCACTGAGCAAACACTGACAGGAGGGGTCAGCCCCCAATCCAGCACAGACTCCAGCATGCCCGCCTCTTCTCTGCTCCCCTGAGCAGCTGCAACAGACAACCCCGTGGCCTGAAGGCCTGGTCCACTCAACACCCAAGGCCAAGCACCTCCCCCACTGTCAGTCTCACCAATGAACCAGTGAATCAGACTAGCAGTATTCTACAAACGTACATAACCAATATCCAACTGGGTCTTGCAATCACAATAAAAATGCCTGAGACAATTCTTTACAGCATTTAATGGATTGCGCACTTCCTCCATACATTGACTCTGATGCCTTCCTTCTTGGGTGGCTGTAGCAGGCGGCAACATGGTACGCAAGTCCAGTTCCACCATTATCAAGCAACTCACTAGTGGGATAGACCTACAGTACTTAATGTTCTCATTATCTAGCAGTATCTTGCAATTACTTAAAAAAAAGTAAAGGACGAACAACTACACCTTTGTTTGGACTCAGAGAGGTCACCTCGATCAAGTGTACCGCCATCTTACTCTAGGATGTCATGTGAGATTTCAGCTTTGACTCAAAATAGTTTGAGCTGGGGAAGCTAGACAAATTTTAACTTTTATGGACTCTATCCAGATTGACTGATCCCTGTGTAGAGCTACTGCCTGGAATAATCCACATTTTCCCAAATGCTGGGAAATGGGACTAGCTTACATGAGGCACCTTGATCAGCATGGACTAGCTGAGCTGAAGGCCCAGACTCTTTGCTGTATAACTTTATAAATCATCTTATTAATACAGGTTGAGTCATCATTATCTGAAAAGCTTGGGGCCGGAATGATTCGAATTTCAGATTTTTTTTTGATTTTGGAATATATAATGTGATAGCTTGGGATCGTCAAAATTTTTGACTCTGAATTTATGTGCTACCGGTAAGCAGTCTTGGTCTTACACTTGTTCATCACGCATGTGTACTGATGTAGCCCTTCAGCATGTTAGATTTTCATCAGTGATGATCTTGGCAAACTCATAAATGAATTCCTCTGTTGCTTCATAATCAGCCGACAGTCTATCACCACAAATCTTTCAGAAATTTAGTGCCGTGCCTTCTTTTACAATTCTGCAACCAGCGGGCTGAATATTCCAAATTACCTTCAATTTTCAGTTTATCGTGACAGATCTTTGGTTGTTTCATGATCAGCATACTGTTACCAGAAGGATCCACCCTTTCAATAAACGATCGAGATCTTCATTTTTTGCTTTATGCAGTGTTTTTCTATTTTTCATTAACTTCACTTTATCACATATTTGAGGTCACTTCTGAGGAATGTCTGTGGTTCGCAGTGATTTTCACATCACATGGGAACCTTTCCTGCTCCTTGTGGAATTTTCCATTTGTGATGCAATGACAGCACTCAAAACATTTTCGGATTTCAGAGGTTTTTGGATTTTGGAAATACGGTTAAGCAGTACTCAATCGCTATTTCATTTGCCAATATATAGATATTAGCTGAGTGATAACTCCTCATATGGAGTTGTGAGTTGATATAGTCAGCAGTGACACAGGAGTTTAAATTGAAACTTGGGTAACAGACACAAAAAAACTTGAGGATCCCAGCAAGTCAGGCACCATCTATGGAGGGGAATAAACAGTGAAAATCAACTGTTTATTCCTCTCCATCGATGCTGTGTGACCTAAGATTCAGATTTAGAGTTATCTATCATATGTACATCGAAGCACGCAGTAAAGTGAGACATTTACATTAACAACCAACACACCCAAGGATTTGCTGGAGGCGATTGTGTTTTGAATGCAATTCTGCATTCCAGCAGAACAACACAAATGTAGCAACAACAATAAAACAAAACAAGATAATAACAGCAAAACAAGTCTCTGTCTCTCCCTTTCTCCCCCCTCCCACCTCTCCCCTCTCTCCTCTCCCCACCTCCCCCTCTCTCCCCCTCTCCCCCTCTCCCCACCTCTCCCCCTCTCTCTCCCTCTCTTTCTCCCCCCTCCCCCTCTCTCTCTCTCTCCCTCCTCTCTCCCCCTCGCTCTCCCTCCTGCTCCCTCTCTCTTCTCCTGTCTTCCTCTCTCCCACTCTCTCTCACTGTCCCAGTCTCTCTCCCACTTTCAACCTCAGTCCTTGGCCCGGTTTCTCAGATTGGCAGACATTGGGCCTCCAACCACTAGTCCCTGGCCCAGAATTGCAGAGTTCCTTTAGCATTTTCTGTGAGTTGCTCAAGATTTCCAGCATCTGCAGAATCTTTTGTGTTTCTTAAATTGAAACTTCTTTGTGCTCACTTTCTTTAGTGTACTTTGCCAATTTGGGGTGGTGCCTGGGAGCTCCCCTGTAATGTTACAGAAAGGAGCCAAGACTTAGATATATTAAAAATATTTCCATAACCTGAATTCGAATTGGAAATTGAGAATGGAGTTGTGCTACTAAAGAGTTGGGTAATATCCTGTTTTCTGGGTGTGATTGTGATCTTTGCCAGCAATCTAATTAGGTGTGCAGTGGATTAAGGCCATACATTGTAATCTCTTCATTCCATTTCAATTCAGCCATCATAAATAGTTTCAACAGTCTCAGTCCGGGAACGACCAGAATTTATCTTGTAGCTGTTAACAGAAGGTTTACTTCTAATAATAATGGAGTGTTTCTTTTTTCAATCCATCAGATTTGGAGTCTAATCTGACAGCAATGGGCATATATAATTAAGAAATGGATAATAAACACATGTGAATGCTGTAGTCAGTTCAGAAGTATTCATCATCCTGTTTGCACAGTTCAGATAAATATAGCTTTCGAGTCCTCATGACAGTTGTTTCCATCGCTTTATCGGACCACAAATGGCCACGTCACCAAATCTTTTCTCCCACCCGCCCCCGCCCCATCAGGGCACTGTGCATCCCAGGTGCCTGTACAGCCTTGATTTCACTGTCTAAAGCTGGAAATGATAGGTTGTATTGTTACGTGCGAGATGGCAGCTGGAACCCTTGGGTGCACTCTGCACCCTAATGGCTATTGTGTACTCAATACATATTGTAAAACAGCCATTAGATCGGCACTGTTAAAATTAATGGTGCCGTGATTATTTAATTGCCTCACAAGTAAATGATTGTCTAAGTAGTGGAGTGCCTGAATAAAAGAATAATTAAAGTTATCTTAATTCTTGCCACATTTGCAGAACAGTACGTATTAGCTCAAGAGCACTGAATTACATGACTTGACTTAATTCAACTGCCACAGATTATGGCAGTTCCAGTGAAGTAATTGCAAGGTTTGAAGTTCAGCTTTTCAAATGGTGAAGACACCCTTCAATGCTCCATTGCACTTCTATGATGACTAATCAGTGGCATCCTGCTGCATTATGACGAGACCCAACATAGCCTTGAGCAGTGCTGCCTTATTTCCCATCTGAGCTTGTTTCAGCCTACTGGACTCAGTATCAAATTGTCCAACTTCATAGACACAAGAGGTACTGCAGATGCTGGAAATCTAGAGCAATACACACAATGTGCTGGAAGAGCCCAGCAGGTCAGGCAGTACCTACGGATGGGAATAAACATCAACATTTTGGGTCGAGACCCTTCATGAGCTCCAGGGCATTGTGTGTATTGATCAACTTCAGTTCACTTTCCTTTTCTTTCTGTATCAAAACTGGCAATTTCTGCTTCAGGTTATGCTTTAGTGACTTAGTTTTGCCCCTCTCCATTGTTACCAGCTGACCTGATTTGCACCTCCTTCAGTCCTGCTGTTTGCAACACAGCACAATATGTGATAATATCCTAAATGATCGAGAAATACTATAATCTATTCCCACAGCAATTTTGGTCTCACTCTCCTATAAATATTCCCTTTTCCCCATCTATCTCTTCTCCTGCCTTTTGTGCCACGGTGGCATAGCAGTTAGCACAATGCTATTACAGCTTGGGGTGTCGGGAGTTCGAATTCGGTTCCGATGTATCTGTAAGGAGTTTGAGCGTCCTCTGGTTCCCTCCCACCATTCAAAGACATACCAGTTAGCAGCATGATTGGTCATTATAAATTGTCCCATGATTAGGCTAGTGTTAAATTGGTGGGTTGCTGGTGATGTGGCTCAAAGGGCTGGAAGGACCTGTTTCACACTGCATCTTTAAATAAAATAAATACAACTAACTTGTTTTTCTCTCTTTCCCTGTTCTGACAAATGGTATTTGACCTGAAACATACACTCAGTCTCCTTTTTCCACAGATGCTGTCTCGTCATGGAGTGTTTCTACTATTTTTTGTCTTTTTTTTTCCAAGATAATCCAGATGAGATGATGGCAAAATTTGCATTTTTGTACTGGTTTTACATTTAATGTGGAAGACATTTTAAACTGAAGTTAAAATAACAATGAAGCACAAAAGGAATAATTTGGAGAACTAACCGAAATCCCCTCTGTTTCACAACACTCTTCAGTGCCCTGCCATTCACTGGTCCTACCCTGGTTTGAATGTTCAAAATGCATCATCTCACACTGACTTAAATTGAAATCCAGTTGCCATTCCTCAACCGATCTCCCAAACAGATCAAGATCTCTTTGTAATTCATTGTTATCTGCATCACTACGCATGATAGTGTATTGGTTAGCACAATGCTTTATACTACCAGTGACCAGGGTTCAATTCCCACCATTGCCTGTAAGGAGTTTGTACGTTCTCCTGTGACCATGTGGGTTTCCTCTTGGTGCTCGGTTTCCTCCCATAGTCCAAAGTTTGAGAACTCACAAATGAGCAAGTGAGGGAAATAGAAAGTTAACTGAAGAACCTCTTGGGATTTTCTTTAACCCTGCTGACAAGTCCATTTCATAGCCTCATTTTGCCCACTTGGTTTTCCTCCTAAGCAATTCATCAAGGGATTCATTTGTATCCAGCTACCTAAAAGCAATGTACACATTCTTAGTTTTACTGAGCAGAGCCTCACTATCTCCTGCCAGTCAATGTTCCCTGTCTACCCTTCACCCTAACAGGAACATGCTGTACCACAACTCTTGGTATGACCCTTTTAAAAGCCCCCCAAATGCCAATTTCTCCTTTACTTTTAAATAGTCACCCAGTTGACCCTAGCGAAATTCTGCCTCATGCCCTCAAAGTTGTCCCTGCCCCAGTTCAGGACATTAACCCGCGGACCTGTTCTATCTTTTTTCCATAACTATATTAAAACTGTGGTAACTGAACCCTGAGTGCTCCCCAGCTACTATTTCAATGACATGGCCTACTTTCTTCCCAAAGAGGAGGTCTGGTATTGCTAGTCTCTCTAAATCAAGGGTTCCCAACCTGGGGTCCATGGACCCCTCGGTTAATGGTAGGGGTCTATATCATAAAACAAGGTTGGAAACCCTGCTCTAGATATTTCTTATGTGAGGAAAGTGTCTTGAACACACCACACAAATTCTGCCCCATCCACGCCATTTACACTCAGGGTGGTCCAGTCTGTACCAAGAAAATTGAAGTCTGTCACTAGCACTACCCTGCTATTTTCACAGCTATGTGCAATTTCTTGAAACATTGGTGGGATCTACTAAGATGACTATCCCTTTCTTATTTCATTTATTCATTTTTACTTAGAGAATACAGCATGGTAACATGCCTTTCTGGCCCAGCAAGCCTGAGCTGCCCAATTACACCCATGTGACCATTTAACCTACTAACCCATACGTCTTTGGAATGTAGGAGGAAACTGGAGCACTTGGGGGAAACCCACAGTCATGGAGAGAATGTACAAATTCCTTACAGTCAGTGGTGTGAATTGAACCCGGATCAGTGGCACTGTAAAATGTAACGCTAACTGTTAAGTTATTATGCTGCCCCATTGGATGAGCTCTGAAAAATATTGTCTCTAAGAACTCCTATTACATCCTTCAATGTTAATAGGGAGGACATAACAGCTGTTCCTCTGTCAGACCTAAAGCATCACTATCCTGGAACATTGAACTACTAGTCCTGCCCTTCTCTCAGCTACATTTCTGTTACAGCCACAGTATCCCATTCCCTAGAGGCAATCCATGCCCTCAGCTTTTCCACTTTACCTGCAATTTAAAGTGGTAGTCTTTTTACCTGCTTTTCATTTCTATCAATATGGATATTGTGATTGCTAGGTTTACATGCGTTGGTTACTGCACCTACCCGTCTTCTCCAAGTGATCCAAGAAGCAGCCCTGCACCCTGTACCAGCTCTTCAGCTATACATCCAAATCAAATGGTTCAATTTAATATCAGAGAATGTATATAGTATACAACCTGAAATCCTTACTCTCGCAGACACCCACAAAACAGAAGAAAAAACCCACAGAGTAAATGACAGAAAATTTTAGAACCCGAAAGCCAGCCTCCCCCCCCCACCCACGCACAAGCAGCAGCAAAAGCATCACCCCTCCTCCTCCCGCCCACTTGCTCCAGTAAAAGCATCACCCCCCTCCTCCTCCCCCCCACTTGCTCCAGCAAAAGCATCAACCCTCCTCCTCCCCCCCACTTGCTCCAGTAAAAGCATCATCCCTCCTCCTCCCTCCACTTGCTCCAGCAAAAGCATCAACCCTCCTCCTCCCCCCCAATTGCTCCAGCAAAAGCATCACCCCTCCTCCCCCCACTTGCTCCAGCAAAAGCATCAACCCTCCTCCTCCCCCCACTTGCTCCAGCAAAAGCATCAACCCTCCTCCTCCCCCCACTTGCTCCAGCAAAAGCATCAACCCTCCCCCTCCCCCCACTTGCTCCAGTAAAAGCATCAACCCTCCCCTCCCCACACTTGCTCCAGCAAAAGCATCAACCCTCCCCCTCCCCGCACTTGCTCCAGCAAAAGCATCACCCCTCCTCCTTCCCCCACTTGCTCCAGTAAAAGCATCAACCCTCCTCCTCCCCCCACTTGCTCCAGCAAAAGCATCAAACCCCCCCCCCCCATCCACCATGTAAGTAATAGCAAAGCTCCCAAAATCCATGATCCTTAATCCATCAAAAACTCTCTCTATCTCAATACTTCAACATCTCAGACAGGCTTGCTTTCTCACTAGGGAGGGAGAGATATATTGCCCATGCAGCAATGAGAAGGGAGATGACCAGCTCACTCTTTGTTTTCCCGTTCCTGGACTCGAGTATATGGCACCAGGAATAATCCAGAGATCACTAATCCTGAGATACTGCATCCTAACTCCCTGTATTCATTTTGCAGAATTCATTCCTTGTTTTGTGTCTGTTGTTTGTACCATTGTGTCCAACGACCCCCACCAAATTTTCTGCAGACACAGTCACCTGGGAGGCAGAAAAACATACGAGCATCTCTTCTGGGTCCACAGAATCTCTTGTCCGTTCTCCCTAACTATTGTCTCCTTTCGCTGTGGCTCTGCCTGTCTTTACCTATTCCCACTGAGCCTCAGAGCCAGCCACAGTCCCACTGACATGACTGCTGCTTTTGCCATGCCCTCATTGGTCATCACTCCCAGCAGTATACTTGTTGCTGAGGGGAACAGCCACAGAGAAACACTGTGCTGATTGTCTACTTGCCTTACTTCTGGTGGCCACCTACCTATCTGAAACCTGTACCTTGTGTGTGACCACTTCAGTAAAAGTCTCATCTATGAAGCCTTCAGCTTCCCAGATGATCCAGAGTGCGTCCAACTCCAGCTCCAGTTCCTTGACCCACTCTGCCAGGAGCTGTATCTGGGTGCACATCTCACAGATGTAGTCAGCAGAGAGACTGTGAGGTTCCTTGATTTCCCACATCTTGTAGGAGGGAGCATTCCGCTGCCCTAACTACCATCCCACCAATAGTGAATCAAGGACTATGGATCAGCAACAAAATAAAACATACACAAAATGCCGGAGGAACTCAGCAGGTCAGACAGTATCTATAGAAGTTAACAGATAGTCAACATTTTGGGGCAGGACCCTTCTTCAGGACTCAGGACTTCCCTCATTCTTGAAGAAGAGTCTCAGCCCAAAATGTCAAGAATCTATTCATTTTCATAGATGCTGCCTGACCTTCCAAGTTCCTCCATCATTTTGAGTGCGTTGCTTTGGATTTCCAGTATTTGCAGACTTTCTGAAGTTTAAAATAAAACCTTACCAGTTCTTACCTGTGCCTCATCACTAAAGCCCTTTTTTGTTAAGAGTAACTCTCACTCCCCACACCTGGACCTTCACACAGAAGTCTCTTGAGCCAAAGCCTCAGCTCTCCACCCTTAACACTGACCATTCCAACATTGGCTGCTCCAAAATTCACTGGCCCGCCATTGTGGTTTATGAATATGGAACTGGAATGTTTAAAATGTTCTCTCTCTCTCACTTGCTCATTTTCTGTGTCAGCCACTTGTCTATTTACTCATAACCTCTCACTTGCTCACAACTCAAATGCTGACTGGTTGATCAGATGGAACGGACAACCAAAAGACCAACCACTAACTGCAACCACCACATGTCCACACTGCACCAGAATATGTGAATCCCGGATTGGACTCCATAGTCAACTGAGGACCCACCAATAGACAACCCCTTTAGGAGAACATCTCACTCGACTCAAATGATAGCACAACCAAATGTAGTCTGTTTAATGTGTCTATTCACCTCTGCCCATTACGTTCACTTTTTCTGGCAATTTATTTAAAGTTAATGTAGTTTTGGAATCTTTTGTCTCAAAAAGAAACCATTTGAAGAAGGGGTATCTGGTATTTTGATGTGTATTTTGGTGTAGGTGTTCGTTTATGCTGGGCTATAAATTTAAAATCTCCCATTGAACTAACGTTCTAAAAATGACTGAATAATGTAATGATCAGTAACATCTGTACAAGCAATGTGGCCACAGTGTATGTAGTTTACCTTTATACCAGGTATCACTTGTGTACGTTCTGCAAGTGATCACTTACCACAAAAAGGAACAAAGAAACAAAGAAGAGTTCATTTTTTGACCGTTAAGCCACAATTTTGATTACTCATACTGAGTGTCATGGGGGATTTCTGGGGACCATTTTGGTTTTATTGTTTATACCAGAAGATAACTAGTTAATACAATTCCTAGCTAAGAGTAGTCTTTTGGAGGTAGAACAAAAGACCATAAGATATAGGAGCAGAACTTAGCCATTCAACCCATCGAGTCTACTCCGTTATTTCATTATGGCTGATCCAGTTCCTTGTCAAACCCCTTCTCTTGCCTTCTCCTTGTAATCTTTCATGCCCTGACTAATCAAGAATCTGTCTAGCTCCACTTTAAATATACCCAAAGACTTGGCCTCCACAGCCATCTATGGCAATACATTCCACAGATTCACTACCCTCTGGCTAAAGAACTTCCTCCTCATCTCTCTGTTCCAAATGGACATTCCTCTATTCGCTGGCTGCATCCTCTGGTCTTAGACTCCCCCACCAGGGGAAACATTCTCTCCACATCCTCTCTATCTAGGCCTTTCAAAATTCGATAGGTTTAAATGAGATTCCCCTCCCCCTGAGCCATCAAATGTTCCTCATACGTTAACCCTTTTGTTCCCCAAATCATTCTCAAGTAATTTGATATCTTGTCTGCATTGTATGTAAAATGTGTTTAATGCATTGACCCACGCCAGTTGGAACCATCTAACCCAGGGAATTTAGAGACCACAGGGACTGTATTGATATATTCTATTTTACAAATAATTCAGGGTTGTGCAGCATATTGGTGTAGTTGCATAGGTATTTCTCTCACAGTGAGTGTGAGGAGGTACTGAGTGGAAACCAATTGTTGAACAGAAAGTATAGACTATTGGGATCTATCTGTTAGTGTCCTTGCACTAGTAATCAATAATATCAAGTCTTAAAGCACAGTCCCTTTGTTATTTTGCGAATCAAGGGAGAAAAGGGAATTAGCACACAACTGCTACTACTACTACATTGACTCAGGCCTAGGGGGCTGGCATCGGGCACGATGACGGACTCTCCACTTCTCCCTCTCCCTCATCAAATTAGCACAAACACAGTCCTAATGAAGGGTCTTGGCCCGAAATGTTGATTGTTTATTCCTTTCCATAGATGCTGCCTAGCCTGCTGAATTCCTCTAGCATTTTGCATGTGCTGTAAGGGAATTATCACATTATTTTAGAGGTATAAAAAATTGTAAGGGGTAAGAATAGGGTAAATACAAGCAGGATTTTTCTTCTGATGTTGAGTGGGACTTTAACTGGAGGCCATGGATTAAGAGTGAAAGGTAAAAAGTTTAAGGAGAACTTGAGGGGAACTTCTTCATTCAGAGGGCCGCGAGAGCGTGGAGCAAGCTGCCAGTGCAAGTGGTGCAGGGGAGCTGGATTTCAATGTTAAGAGAATTTTGGATAGGTGCATGGATGGTAGTGATATGGAGGGTTATGGTCAATGGGAGTAGGCAGTTTAAATTGTTCAGGCATGGTCTAGATGGATCGAAGGTTCCGTCTCTGCACTGTACTTTTATGTAATTCTGTTTTCCTGTTCACATCCTCTAAATGTTGGGCTGCATGGTCAGCCAAGAATATTCAATAGCATCTTAGTAGTATTTTGTGGTCAGGCAACGTGTTGCTGCTTTGCCCCTCTTTTGAAGATTTCAATGCCCTCAATAATTGTAAAGGCCTTGAGTAAGTGTTAAAATCTTCTAGGTGAAAGTGTTCCATAACTCCACAATGACTCATTCTGCTCATTTTGATCAGAAGTTTCAGTTCTGTGGGATTTCCTTTACCGATTCAAATGTCACAAATGAACTAAGTGACTGTGTAGCTGTTTGATGTTTATCCTCTCGCTTGTCAGCTCCAGCACACAGTCAAATGGTTCTGACTCACCTCATTTGCAAACCTCAACATTTCAGTTACAGCTCTTGAGTTTTATCTCCACATAATATGCAACTATTAATTATTTTGATTTGGTTAGTCTTAATGTTTGTCTTGCCTCCACTGAATGGATAGGCAGTAACCGTAGAGGTGGTAGTGTCCGTGAATCTGATTGTATGATCTCTGGTTATAGTTCCACCCAACCTCAGTGGAAAAAGCCTGCTTGCATACCCCTCATAATTTTGTATACCTCTATCAAATTTCATCTCAATCTTCTACATTCTAAGGAATAAAGTCCTAACCTATTCAATCTTTCCTTGTAACTCAGGTCTTCCAGATCCAGCGACATCCTTGTAAATTTTCTCTGTACTCTTTCAAACTTATTTACATATTTCCAGTAGGTAGGTGACCAAAACTGCACACAATATTGCCTATTAGGCCTGACTAACATCTGATACAACTTCAACATAACATCCCAAATTTTAATTTTGATCATCTTTGATGTTTGACCTGCTTCCATTGAAAGGAAGTATAGTAACCATGGAGTTGGTCGTGTCCTTGTCTCATTGTTATAAGATGAAGTATTATAATGTTTGATGTAATAAACATTTTGTAGTGTCTAAATGTCCTGGTACTACAAAAGAACGGCTTAGCACGGTGTCTGCACCTCTGTCAGTGAAATGTGATTTATGTGCATGCATCTTGATCACTGGAGGAAGCACAACAGTGTGGTAGCCCTTCTTGCTTTTATACATCTCCAAAAGGCAGTGCCACAACAAGACAGCATCCATCACTGGGACATGTCCTCTCATTGCCTCCATCATAGAGGAGGTACAGGAGCCTGAAGGCACACACTCAACATTTTAAGAACAGCTTCTCCCCTTCCGCCATCAGATTTCTGAATGGACAATGAACCTGTGTGCACTATCTCATTATTTTTTTCCTGTTTTTTGCTTTCCTTTTCACTATTTGTTTAATTAATGTATTTTACATACAGTACTGTACAAAGTTCTTCGGCACACACGTATATAGCTAGAGTGCCTAAGACTTTTGCCCAGTACTATATTTGCGATCGTGGAGTTGAGAGTAAGTTTGTAAATCTGGCAAGAACAAAGGATGTTGAGAATTGGTAGGGTGGAGTGCTGCGGGAGGGGTGTGGGACAGGTGGCAGGAGGGTGCTGCAGGTGCAGACACACCCGGCCCTGAGACACCAGGCAACGTCATTTCATTCCAAATAATTGGTTACTGATCATTACTGAATATCTCTCTGGTGTTTCCCGCTCCCTCCCCTCTCCATTCCCCTTTTCACAGCCATGATTCCCCTCTCGTTTCCCCTTTCCCACTCTCAGTCCACAATAAAGACCCATATTAGAATCAGGTTTGTTATCACCCACATATGTCATGAAAAACAACCAAGTCTATGGGATCAGATAATGGTTCAATGGTTCCATTTAGTATCAGAGAATGTATACAGTATACTACCTGAAATACTTATTCTTCATAGGCATCCATGAAACAGAAGAAAACCCTCAAAGAATGAATGAGTAGAAAACATTAGAACCCCAAAGCCCTCCCCTCCCCCCCCAGCACAAACGGCAGCAAAGCATCCCCCCACCTGCCTCAGCAATGGCATCAGCACCCCCCCACCCGGCATGCAAGCAATAGCAAAGCCCGAAAAGGGACCGTCATCTAGAGCCCATCAGAAACCACTGCTCATCCCAATAGTTTGATAAGCCACAGGCTGGGAGAAAGAGGTATCACTCCTCCCACAGTGAGAGAGAGGCCAACAGCTCACTGTTTTGATGTTACAGTCTGAGCATTGCTTTATTTATAGAGAGAGAGAGCGCCACCACTCAAGTGCAAAGGCCTTTGCCAGCTGCACTTGCTGTCTCGATGTTCCGATCTCAGTAGTGCTGAAGATTTACATTCCAGAGTACCCAAACCATTTCTCTCCAGCGAGAACATTGATATACACCTGACATATAGAAAATAGAACGCAGGGAAAATCCATTCTGGCTAATTTTTACCCCACCCATAAATGCTGATTCAAAAGTAGACTGTGGAAGATGCCATCGATGTTGCTGTTTGGCAGCAATTGCTCACCAATCATCCCTTCACTGATACTCTGTTCTCCCTGGAGAACTCAAACTGAGACCTTGATTCCGCATTACATCAAGGTCTCAGTGAGCGGGAAGAGAGTGCGTAACATGCAAATTAATTTGCATCTGCTCACAGATGCAATTCTTATTTGCTTTACAGAGTTATAAGCAGATATCTAAGTGTGCTTAAACTTCAAGGAATTGATCAAATCAATTCACAGTTTAAAATTTTAAGGGTTCTCTTGCAAAAAGGTTTGAATCCACGATTATGATAAAAAGGATCTGGGATTCTATGTTACAGACGTAGAAAGCCTAGATATTTAGATTTAGATTTAGATTATGAGGACACGCAGTCCTCTTTTATTGTCATTTAGTAATGCATGCATTAAGAAATGATAAAATATTCCTCCGGTGTGATATCACACAAACATTATTTTTCATGTAGCTCAGTGTGGTGCACAATTCAGTGAAGGTTGTTGATTCGAGTGTTGATTCAAGCCCCAATTTATTACTTGGTTGAGTTTGAGATCTCAGTGACGTACCAGGGTTGTATGAGACAGGTGTAACCCTTGCCTCTCTGTCAGGTAAATGTTGAAGAGTCTATGGAACTACTTAAAGTCTCTCCACTTCTCTTCAATCTTATTTAACATTCAAGTGGGCCGGTTGCTCTGGTTTATTCTGCAAATTCTTCCATCAGCAACTCTTCGTCTTATGGCAACCAGAAGAGATAAAACACTTGTTCTTTTACCTTCTCTCTTTATATCATCCCCAGTCCAAAACATTCCTTACAGTTGAAGTAACAATTCATTTTTTATACTTTAGGTGCTCAGAATATAGCCAACTTCACATCAGAGGCACCAAACACAGATTAAATGAAAATTTTGCAAAACACCTCCATTCAGTCAATAAAACAGATCGCCAAATGAACTCATCGGATCAAGCAGCATCTGCGGAGGCAGAAGGTGTAACTTATAAACACAAGAAATTCTACAGATGCTGGAAATCGAAAGCAACACACAGAAAATGCTGGAGGAACTCAGCAGGTCAGGTAGCATCGATGGAAATGAATAAACTGTCAACATTTCAGGCCCAGACCCTTCAGCAGAACTGGAAAGGAAGGGGGAGGATGCCAGAATAAAAAGGTGGTGGGGGGTGGGAGAAGGAGGATAACTAGAAGGTGATACGTGAAGCTAGGTAATAAAGAGCTGGAGAGGAAGAAATCTGACAGGAGAGTGGACCATAGGAGAAAGAGAAGGAGGAGAGGACTCAGGGAGAAGTGATAGGCAGGTGAGAAGTAAGGGGCCAGAGTGGGAAGTAGAAGAAGAGGGGAGAGGGAAGGAATTTTTTTAATGGGAAGAGGAAAATTAATATTCAAACTATCAGGTTGGAGGCTATCCAGATAGAATATAAGGTGTTGCTCCTTCACCTTGAGGATAGCTTCATCATGGCACAAGAGGAGGTGAAGGAGGAAGTGCCAGAAGGGAGATTAGTTAGGAGGCAGAATGGACAAGGGAATCACTGAAGGAGCGATCCTTGTGCAAAGTGGATGGGGGGGTGGGGGGGTACATAAAGGTATGTTGGGTGGTAAAGCCAACGAGCACTTTGAGGGTCATGTTTTTTGACTTCTCCAGCACGTTCAACACCATCCACCCTGCTCCGCTGGGGGAGAAGCTGACAGCGATGCAGGTGGATGCTTCCCTGGTGTCATGGATTCTTGATTACCTGACTGGCAGACCACAGTACGTGTGCTTGCAACACTGTGTGTCCGACAGAGTGATCAGCAGCACTGGGGCTCCACAGGGGACTGTCTTGTCTCCCTTTCTCTTCACCATTTACACCTCAGACTTCAACTACTGCACAGAGTCTTGTCATCTTCAGAAGTTTTCTGATGACTCTGCCATAGCTGGATACATCAGCAAGGGAGATGAGGCTGAGTACAAGGCTACGGTAGGAAACTTTGTCACATGGTGTGAGCAGAATTATCTGCAGCTTAATGTGAAAAAGACTAAGGAGCTGGTGGTAGACGTGAGGAAAGCTAAGGTTAAGGTACCGGTGACTCCTGTTTTCATCCAGTGGGTCAGTGTGGACATGGTGGAGGATTACAAATATCTGGGGATATGAATTGACAATAAACTGGACTGGTCAAAGAACACTGAGGCTGTCTACAAGAAGGGTCAGAGCCGTCTCTATTTCCTGAGGAGACTGAGGTCCTTTAACATCTGCCGAACGATGCTGAGGATGTTCTACGAGCCTGTGGTGGCCAGTGCGATCATGTTTGCTGTTGTGTGCTGGGGCAGCAGGCTGAGGGTAGCAGACATCAACAGACTCAACAAACTCATCCGTAAGGCCAGTGATGTTGTGGGGATTGAACTGGACTCTCTGACGGTGGTGTCTGAAAAGATGATGCTGTCCAAGTTGCATGCCATCTTGGACAATGTCTCCCATCCACTACATAATGTACTGGTTGGGCACAGGAGTACATTCAGCCAGAGACTCATTCCACCGAGATGCAACACAGAGCGTCATAGGAAGTCATTCCTGCCTGTGGCCATCAAACTTTACAACTCCTCCCTTGGAGGGTCAGACACCCTGAGCCAATAGGCTGGTCCTGGACTTATTTCCTGGCATAATTTACATATTACTATTTAACTATTTATGGTTTTATTACTATTTAATTATTTATGGTGCAACTGTAACAAAAACCAATTTCCCCCAGGATCAATAAAGTATGACTATGACTAAAAATGTAATTTTGTAATAAGGTGTAATTTGGTGTTTTGGGTTGAGACCCAGCAGTCCATAAGGGCGATATCAGGCTGCAAGGTGTCTGTCATTTTAATTTTCATCTTGCACTCATTCCAACCTCTGTATTTCAGATAATAAGACTTTCTAGTTGACCAGTTCTGATTAAAGGTTATCGAGCTGAAATACTGACTCTCCTTCTCCACAGATTCTGCCTGACCTAATGAATAGTTCCAGCACTCCCTTTCTATTTCTCCAATCTGTATCATACAGTATCACCACTTTTTTTTTCTTTTATCCTTTTTTCCCTTTCTTACTCCTTTTTTCATTCATCATCTTCTGTTTGCTCCTTGTCTTAACTGGGGGAAAAGTAGACACATAGCAGAAAGTTTGGTTAAAAAAAATCGGGCATAGTTTGGGTTGGCATGGTAGCGTAACCAGTGACTCAGGTTCAATTCCTGATGCTGTCTGTAAAGAGTTCGCACATTCTCCCCATGACCGCATGGGTTTCTTCCAGATGCCCCGGTTACCTCCCACATTCCACAGTATGGAGGCTGGGGTTAGTATGTTGTGGATATGCTGAGTTGGCCCCTGAAGCATGGCGATACATGCAGGCTGCCCCCAGCACATCTCAGATTCTGTTGGCCATTGCTGTAAATGGCACATTTCCCCTTATGTTTCGGTGTTTCAGTGTACATGTTCCAAATAAAGCTAATCTTTAATCTTTATCTGATTTTTTTATTCCAAGAATTAAGTCTGGAGAATTTTTGTTTGGTAAGTAATTGAAGCTTACTGTCTAAGTAAATGATGGAAGATTTTTAGATGAAAGCATTCTAAGGGAGAAAGGAGAAACTTGCAGTGATGTGGGACTAATTGGATGACACTCATAGAGGTTGATTCGTCACAGTGGGCTGAATGGCTTCCTATACAATTGATGATTTGTTGATGATTTTCATTTGTACTCGGTGTCTGAGGCTTCTCGCTTAAGTGCCCAACAATAATCAGCCAGCATTGCTGGATTCCATTTGCCCTGATACTGTTTCTCCATGACTTCAATGTCCTGGTGAAACCTTTCACCATGCTCGTCCCTGACAGTGCAAGATTTACAGGGAAGGAGTCTAAATGGGAACACAGAAAATGAATCTTAAGCGAGATGTTGCACTTCATGGTTTTGTTTGCTTGAAGTATGTTATCAACCAGGTGCTCATAGTTTGGTGCTCTGTAGTTGCCAAGAAATTTTTTAGCAACATCCTTGAATGCCTTCCATGCAATTTTCTCCAGTTCCACTGAAAGTTCTTTGAATTGTCTGTTTGATTTGTGGACCAACAAAAATACCTTCCTTAATCTTGGCATCAGTAATTCGGACTTGAATTATGAATTGAAATAACAAAATATAGAAAACTTTTTAAAAAATGTTGCGTGACAGGGAAATTTCATGGTGATTTTCATGATGAGCAACCCAAAAATCCATAAGATACACCCGAAAGTATTCAGGAAGGAGAATCTTTTTTGTCCTGTGTTATATCTCCAACAGTAACACCCAAGGTCAAAATAATTTCCTTCCTCAGCATTTTCTCATTGGCCGGTGGTGTGGTAGCTTCCACATGGGACTTCGAGGTGAGTGGTCCCAGGTTCAGATCTGGCCGTTTTCTATCTGTGCTGGGTAGAGTGTTGAGCTAACAACTCGGCCTCATAAAAACAGACAAAAATGCCAAAGAAACGGCAAGATTGCCGCCTGATGTGTCACAAGCACAGAGAGGAACAACAACAACAACCAGTATTAATATCTTCAGGCATGACAGCATGAAAATTATCTGCACCAAATGTAGGAGGAAACAAATATGAAGTTTAGTTGCATAAAGAGGAACACTTCATCCAGATAGACATGTTGTAATGTTTGCTAAGGTGCAAAATGTGCTTGTTTGAAGCCTAATACTTCTAAAATTCAAAAATGCCTAGAATGAAATGGAAAAGAATTAACTGAAAAATCCCATCAATAATTCATTCCAATATTTTACAGAATTTATGCTTCAGTTTCCGATTTGCCGTGGCCTCTTCACCCTTCTCTTTCACATATGTTCTTTTAAAAATGACTGGTAGAAAGACCTTTTCAATATTGTAAAGATAGGTTTGTTGAGAGGTTTCTCTCTGTGTGTAGCCAACCATGATATTTCCTTTGAAATAATGATGCAGGTGAGTGCATGATTCTCCGTCACACTTCTGCCTGCCTGATAGATACAGATTTATTAATATGTGCAGTGTTGGACTGCTGATAGCGGTGTAATTTATTGCTAAGTATCATTTTGACATGATAGTTTTGTAACAAATACATAATGCATATTGTTCCATTTCCCCCCCACCTCTGCCAGTTTAAAATTAATGGAGTTAGACTCCCTCAATTCAATGTAATCTCATGTCCATTGACTGCGCCGACTCTCCCCGAATACCAATAAGACTTCACTGACTCCTTCAGTTAGTGTCACCTTGAAACGGAATGATTTCAGCCAGCTTCCCATTTGTTTTACGCTGTCAAATTAGGCAAGCCCTCAACTCCTTCATGAAGAGCAATTCTTTATTCATGAACCTGATTTCATAAAAATGGCTCACAGGAGGGAGAGAGAGAGGATGATAGAGCTCACCCACGCCACTGCTTTCTGTCTTGGCTGACGGGCCAGAATAAAGAGGCTTTTAGCAGGAAACAGGAAATGGCTGCTTAATGCAAATATATTTGATGCTTCATAGTCTATCTACCACCTAATTTTTAATATTTGAGCACATTCACTTTCAACCACGATCATTAAACTTGTGTGGAATTTATTTGTAACTCTAACGTTGGTAGTGGAACAGCAAAGCTATCGAGATCTCTGTCCCCAACACTTGTCCAGTAAATTAGCTTCCAGTCCATTGAGGGGAGGGGAGTAAGCATGGAATTGATACAGTCTACAGTGATTTAGTAGAGATATTCGACTTAAGTTCAAAATTCTAAGTAAATTTATTATCAAAGTTCATATATATCACCATATACAACCCTGAGATTTCATTTTCTTGCGGCCATGCTCAGTAATTACAAGAAACACACCAGAATCAATGAAAGGCCGCCCCAAACAAGATGGACAACAAACAATGTGCAAAAAAATAGCAAACTCTACAAACACAAGAAGATGGAAGAATGAAGAAATAACTATAGTAATAATAAATAAACAAGCAATAAATATCGAGAACATGAGATTAAGAGCCCTTGAAAGTGAATCCATAGGTTGTAAGAACAGTTCAGTGATGGGGCGACCAAAGTTATCCCCTTTAGTTTAAGAGCCTGATGGTTGAGGGGTAATAACTGTTCCTGAACCTGGTGGTGTGAGTCCTGAGGCTCCTGTACCTTCTTCCTGATGGTAGCAGTGAGAAGAGAGCATGGATTAGATGGTGGGGGTGCTTGATGATGGATGCTGCTTTCTTGCAACCACATTCCATGTAGATATGCTCAATCGTAGGGAGGGATGCTGCCTGACCTGTTGAGTTCCTCCAGTATTTTGTGTGTGTTGCAAAGGGCCTGTTTCTGTTCTGCAGATTTCCATGACTCTATGACTCTAATTTCTCTTGTTGGATATTGTCTCACCTTCCCTGGAGGGAAGCCCAATCATCCAAAAATCTTATGCCCTCCCTCATACACCGACTTCATAGCCACGTGTTAAACTGTATAATCTTCATAGTTCTAGCCGCACTAGAATGTGGCACAGGTAGCAATCCTGAGATCACAACCCAGGAGATCCTGTCCTTTAACTTAGCATCTAACTCCCTGAACTTCTTTGCAGAACCTTGTCATTCATTCTACCCATGTCATTGGTTCCTTCACGGACGTCAACCTCTTGCTGTTCATCCTCCCACTTGAGAATGCTGAGCACTAGATCCAGGATGTCCTGGGCCTAGCTCCTGGGAGGCAACATACCATCCAGGAATCTCGTTCTCGTCCACAGAACCTCCTTTCTTTTCTCCTAACTAATGAATCCCCTATCACCACAGGTTTCCCCTTCTCCCCTTTCCCTTATGAGTCACAGAGCTAGATGATGATTTTTCTTATCTCTGTAGGTAGTGGCCTACCCCATATTTTAAGATGGTGGATACCGCAGCCAGAAGAAACGACTTCTGCATCTCCTCTGTCAAATTCTACAACCATTTTGTTTCTTTCCAATGATTTTACACTTCATTCTCTTAAGTTCAAGAGAGGATTGGCCTAGCCTTATTAATCTCTCAGCATGTAGCAAACCTGTCTCCTCAGAAATAAGTCTGGTGAACTTTAGTAGGAAGGCAAGATAGACCATGCACATGGCCTCACCAGGGCCTTGTATATATTTGGAATGTCTCTTGTATTCCAATTATCTTTCAATGAGGGCCAATGTACTTTTAGCCTCCCTAATTGCATGCTATACCTGTATGTTAACTAGTGATTAATGTGTAAGAATACCCAAGACCTTTTGAAGTCTTGGCTTCTAATATCCCCTCTGTTCCTGAAGTGGGGGTAAAACATACAGGATTCTTACTCAGAAGTGTTTGTATTACAGATAGACTGTGCTAACGCTGGAATGTAATTTGCAAAAACTCCTTTAATAACCTTTCCATTTATGTGTGTAGTATGAGGCATACAGAGGCTCCCTGAGATAGGGAAGACCTGATGAAGAAAATCTGATTTTATACAAATCCTCAAATAAAATTTTAAATGAATTTTTTTATATTGCAATAATAAAATATGTTGTGGTTTGCATTGATGACTGGATACAGTTTGCATTTCATTAGCTTGAATGCTTGTAGTGTTAGGCTGAATGTTCAATGAGGAAATTGTAGGAAATGCAATACCATCTGGATAGCTATAGGAAACAGACATTTATCTTTTTTCTTCCTCTTCTTAAACCTTTCACTCCTGCTGGGGTGTAGACTGCTAAGAGCAGCTGTCCAGATTCCTCTGTCCTGGACCAGTCTTTCAAGATTTCCCAGGTGTAGCCCATCTACTTGGTGTATCCTTCCTCTCTCAGCAATGAGATCTTTGGAACTTCTGTAGCACTGGGTTTTTACCAGATGGGGTTGATAGCCCCGTGCCCAGCCGTTCTCCTTTCACAGCTGGGCTTGGGACAGTTAATGGCAGAGTTAAACAGATGTTTATGACTTATGGGGGAAAAGAACCAGTTTATGGACAATTTTATAGGAAAAGAATCCAGGAACTGCCTGTATTTTAAACAGATTACTCCATTTTTAATATTGATTTGGATTTAACATTGAAGATGATAATTTTAGACATTTCATTTTGAATTTGTTGTATGATGTCTATAAATATGTCATTGACATAAAATGATAGTGAAAAATAATCTATTCATCTTATTCAGCTCAATGTGGGATCATGCTTTGGAATCAGTTATATTGTCCTCACTGTCTTATTTTGGTGCCACATTTGTGTGCTTTCTGATTCTAGCAGAATATATATTTTTTTAAAAACCTTACTCATTCAAGATACTTAATTGTTACTAAGACTATACGATTTAGGCATTTCATCTGCTTTTAATTATATGCCCTACTGAGTATTTTTTTTAAAAATCCATGTCTATCTCATTCACTCCTTTATATGTGAATATGAACTTGGGAATAAGTCAATCTTTTGCACTTTTCCCAGACCGATTTAGTTCCCTTAAATGCATCAAAAGAGCTCACGTACTAAAAACACTGGACAACAATTTTTTTTCAAAAGTGTTCCTTCTTAAGAATTTTTTTGTTTATAATAGACCAATTGAAGCTGAACACAAATATAATTTCCGATTACTTGTATCATGTAGGAATTTAGAGAATCAAGAAATTAACATTTGTTGAATATAATGCATGTAGTTGCATAACTGTGCTGATGCTTTGGAATAGTTCAAATGAGCTGCAATTGATGACCTGTTTGATTTGTGGACCAATAAAAATGCCTTTCTTAATCTTGGCTTCAGTTATTCTGGAAAACGTCTGTCACATATATCGAAATCCTTCACGGAAATATTTGTGTCTAGTGACAGCAGATTCCATCCTTGCAGTCTTGAACGCAGTAATTCTGCTTTTGCCTTTGACAAGCCCAAATCTCTGACCAGGTGGACATTTGACTTTGATTGAGTTTGCAGATGAGGCTTACTTGACATAAAGGCTTCAAAATCTGTATCAGTATCAGTGTCATTTTCTATTCCTGACTCATGCAGCATGTTTCGTGCATCGTGCATCTGTCTGTTTCCTCCAGACTCCATGTCCTGTTTTACTAAAACCTATCCTGCCCTGCAGCATCCGACCTGCCTAAGCATGCCCAGCCATGCCTGGACAAGATAAAACATTTTCAGCTTACATTATAGGCGACATTTTATTTCAAATGTCAGAGAAATGTATACATCCTGAAAATCTTTTTCTTTGCAACCATCCATAAAAACAGAGGAGTGCCCCAAAGAATGTGACAGTTAAATGTAGAAACCCCAAAGTCCCCCCAGCTCCCACCTCCCACACACAAGCGCTCGTGCTCTCTGTCTCTCTGTCTCTCTCTCCCGATGTCTCCATTTCATAGCGAGAGGGGAGACATAACAAACAACTCACTGATGTACAATGTTAAAAGTCCGTTGCGTTGCTTTTTCTGAGCTCTGTGCCCAAAAAACTCAGGTCGGAGTTCTTCCATCTCCCATGACACACTGACTATTTGACTTGAATTATGAATTGAAATAAAAAATATAGGTGATTTCAAAAAATGGTGTGTGATAGAGAAGTCTCATGGTGATTTTTATGATCAGCAGCCAAAAATCCTTAAGATTTTTAGGAATTTAGGTATCTAGGAAGTAAAATCTATTTTAATGTCCAGTGAAATTGCCTTGTGTTCTAATAGTTATATATTAAAAAACCCATTTCCAGAAAGGTTGGGATATTTTCCAAAATGCAATAAAAACAAAAATCTGTGATATGTTAATTCACGAGAACCTTTATTTAACTGACAAAAGTACAAAGAAAAGATTTTCAATAGTTTTACTGACCAACTTAATTGTATTTCGTAAATATACACAAATTTAGAATTTGATGGCTGCAACACACTCAACAAAAATTGGGACAGAGTTAAAATAAGATTGAAAAGTGCACAGAAAAGTCATGCTACTGTGACAATTATAGCCACCTGGGCTTGGGAGTACTTCGAAAAACCATTGTCACACAACACAGTCCGTTGCTGCATCCAGAAATGCAACTTGAAACTGTATTACGCAAGGAGGAAGCCATACATCAACTCTATGCAGAAACGCCGGCGAGTTCTCTGGGCCCGAGCTCATCTCAGATGGACTGAAAGACTGTGGAACCGTGTGCTGTGATCAGATGAGTCCACATTTCAGCTAGTTTTCAGAAAAAATGGGTGTGGAGTTCTCCGTGCCAAAGATGAAAGCAACCATCCAGATTGTTATCAGCGAAAGGTGCAAAAGCCAGCATCTGTGATGGTATGAGGGTGCATCAGTGCCCACGGCATGGGTGAGTTGCATGTATGTGAAGGTACCATTCACTCTGAGGCGTATATTAGGATTTTAGAGAGACGTATGTTGCCTCAAGGCGACGTCTCTTCCCGGGACGTCCATGCTTATTTCAGCAGGACAATGCCAGACCACATTCTGCACAGGCTACAACAGCGTGGCTTTGTAGACACAGAGTGCGTGTGCTTGACTGGCCTGCTGCCAGTCCAGATCTATCTCCTATTGAAAATGTATGGTGCATCATGAAGAGGAGAATCAGACAACGGAGACCACGGACTGTTGAGCAGCTGAAGTCTTATATCAAGCAAGAATGGACAAAATTTCCAATTGCAAATCTACTACAATTAGTATCCTCAGTTCCAAAACGATTAAAAAATGTTATTAAAAGGAAAGGTGATGTAACACAATGGTAAACATGCCTCTGTCCCAACTTTTGTTGAGTGTGTTGCAGCCATCAAATTCTAAATTTGTGTATGTTTACAAAATACAATTAAGTTGGTCAGTAAAACTATTGGAAAATCTTTTCTTTGTACTTTTGTCAGTTAAATAAAGGTTCATGTGAATTAACATATCACAGATTTTTGTTTTTATTGCATTTTGGAAAATATCCCAACTTTTCTGGAAATGGGGTTTGTACATTTTGGTTACTTTTTTCCTTAAATCCTCATCATGAAACCTCAAAATTTAAGTGAAAGATGATGTCAAGTTGTCAAATCATTGCATTCTCTAAAATCTTTGCATAAATCAATATTAGCTTTTAAAAAATAGCTTTGATATTACAGTTCTTATTTCCAATGCATGATCTCAAATTATATCTGTGTGATTTTATTTTATGATAATTATGCTCTCAGATTACACTTTGAGAAATTTAAGGATGTTATTTTCTGTTTATGATCTATAATTTGTTTCAAAGGGGAAAAAGATGCAAGTTATATTTCCCTCAACATTATTGAGCACACCACTTACTCCAGAACTGTGTGCATAATTTTTCTCATTCAAATGCTCAACGATCTCTAGAAAAATATTGCTGAAATACGTAATGTGAAAGATTGTAATAAATGTCACAGACTGTGGTTTACAAGGGATCGGAGATGGTGGCATTTAAGCCATGGAGTAGATAACCAAATCTTAAAGAGGAATGTAACTACTGTATAAAGTTTGACTGGTTGTCATTTGAGTTAAGCAAATCTATACATGTCGGCTTGAGTACTTGAACCTGAGAAGATGTTGCAGCTTCTACTTCATCCTGAATTGAACAACATCTGTTGTAAGAGTGATTTCTTTTAGAGAATTCTAGGCATAAAAACACAGCAGTATTAATATGGAGCATAACCTGAGTAGACAATGGCTTAAATCTTGCTTTTACATTGCTACATATTTCTCTGGTTTTCAAGTAGCTAAAAATATGCAGATGACTGAGATCCCCAATCTATTGTTCAAAGTTCAAAGATTCAAAGTACATTTATTTATCAATGTATGTTTGCAGTATGCAACCCTGAAATTCATCTTCCCCACTGACAGCCACAAAACAAAGAAGAATCAGAAAACCAGCCAGTTCAAAGAAAAACATCAAACATCAAATCTCCCCTCCCCCACACAAGTGGCAACAAAAAAGATTGAGTGTACAGAATATAAAACACAAAAGGCATATTTCAGCACAGTTCAGTTCTGTGTTCAATATCTGCGGCCGCCCCAATTCAATAACACAAATTAATCATAAGTTATACACAAGCAAACACAAATGGAACAGAAAAACCCACTATTCTTAGTGCAAGGTGATCAAATTGGTCAGTGTTGCGAAACTGAAGTGGTTAGTTATTTGCTGGAGGGTTGAAGGGAAGTAACTATGCTTAAACCTTGTGGTGTGGGACTTCGGGCTTCTGTACCTCTTGCCCAGTGGTAGTTGTGAGAAGATGGCATGGCTTGGACAGTGGGCACCTTTGATCATGGATATTCCCTCTTTGAGGCAGTGCCTCCTGTAGACACTACCAGTGTTGGAAAGGGATGTATTGGGCAGAGTCCACTACTTTCTGCAGCTTCTTACATTCAAATTGCCATACCAGAAATGATGCAAACAAATCTGCATTCTCCTGTTTCATTGGATTGATGTTGTATTTGCTCACATAATTATTGAAGGAACCTTTTCAAATCCTTCATATGTGCATGATAATTACAAAAGGCCTTGTTACTTACACTTCACAGAGTTAAAGAATATTTTAATTCTCCCTTTGCATCCAATGCAGTTACATAATAAAGATTTATTTTCTTAATAGTTCTGTAGACAGGTGGTTTCAATTGTTAGATCTCACTGAAAGGAAATGATTTCTTAAGAAAGCTTAAGATGTTCCAAGACTATGAACAGGGCCCTAGCTCAGTCACTGTTTCCAATTCATAGGCTGTAGCCCAAGATGAGTGTGACGTAGGATGGTGGGGTTGTTAAAAGAGTTAAAACCTCATATGGGGCATACATTGGGGTAATTATCTTGTTATTGAGTTGATTCATACATGTTGTGTTATATTATCTGAATTACCTCAGGATGTCATCTGTCAAACAAGACATTAGTAAAATGAAGAGATAGGATGTTGATTATGTTTTATCAACAAAAACTCATTTTGTCATCAGTTACATAGCAGAGGATACAAAGAGTTATACATTTTAAAACAATTGTTTCTCAATAATGATTTATGTTGCAATTATTTTTTCCAATTGGATATTCTGGAAGATGTAAAATTTGTACTGTTTAGAGGATGTGGTGGCTGTGGCTGTCTGGTACCAGACCGGTGGGCTGAAAGCTCGCTATCTTAGTGATGGAATTGAAATTCAGTGAATGGCCTTGGATTTAACAAAGGAAAGAATTAAAGGGTGGCGCTGTAGCGTAGTGGGCAGCACAACCAGCATCCCGGGTTTATTTCCTGCCACTGCCTGTAAGGAGTTTGTACATTCTCCACGTGACTGCATGGGTTTCCTACCACAGTCCAAAGACGTACCAATCAGTAGGTTAATTGGTCATTGTATATTCTCTTGTGATTAGGCTAGTGTTAAATCAGGAATTCCTGGGCAGTTTGAAGGACTGGAAGGGCCTATTCCACACTGTATCCCAATAAATCAATCAATACATAAATAGGGGAATCATTTTTCAGTAATACCAAACTCTGTGACATCCTAGATGTTCTAGAGATGAATTAATAATCATCCTACAGAATTATATTTTCCATTATAATCCTTGGGATATATTTTATCCCACTGGCAGCATAGATTTGCCAGAGGGAGTGCAACAGACATACAAGGCAGGAGGAAGTGGATATCAGAGTACTCAACATTAACATTAACTCTAGACTCATGACATCAAGGTAATGCAATTGTAAACGAAGAAATTTGTCCAAATTACCATTGACAGTCTTCCTTCAGCTGATCTACAAGTACTGCTCCACACCAGCTTTGGGAAGAATTCCTGAAAGTAGCAAGTTAGAAATATGGTTACAAACAAGAGAAAAATCTGCAGGTGCTGGAAATCCAAACAACACAAACACAAAATGCTGGAGGAACTCAGCAGACCAGACAACATCCATGGAAGGAAGTACAGTCGATGTTTCAGGCCAAGGCCCTTTGGTAGGGCTCGGCCCAAAACATCGACTGTACTTTTTTTCATAGATACTGCCAGGCCTGCTGAGTCCCTCCAGCATTTTGTGTGTGCTCATTAGAAATGTTTTGGATGCTGTACATACCAAGAATAATGTTTGCGCTAAGTCCTTAATGATATTGTTCTCCCATCAATTTGTGGCAGATGCATCTTTCGATGATAACATTGATTGAAGTGCTCATTGTACCAGTCTTCTAAAGAGCAGGTTGATAAATTAAAGAAAGTAATGGCTAATACTTATTGGCATTTCATACAAGCAAGTCGCATGTTTCTTGGTTTGAAACTTAATAAGCATGCTTATTAATTTCTCCAGTTCAGGTATGGTAGTTCAAGTTTTATCTGGATGGTGGTTTTCATTTGAATTTGAAGAGCCAACAAATTATTAACCTCAATGTCATCTCTGTTACTGTAATTCTGTTTTGAAGATTCACACTGAGATTTGAAAGTTACTGAAAGCAATGGAAGAAGACTTTCTATCTCTTTGAAAGTATACACAACCCGAACAGCAGCTTATCTGAAAAGCATATACAATTTTCTAAATGGAGAGAAAATTTAAAAATCTGGGGTGCAAAGGGACTTTGGGAGTCCTCGTGCAGAGTTCTCTAAAGGTTGAGTGGTGAGGAAGGCAAGTGAAATGTTAGTGTTCATTTTGAGAGGACTAGAATATAAAAGCAAGGGATGTAAAGTTGAGGCTTTGTAAAGCACTGGTGAGGCCTCATTTGGAGCTGTTTTGATCCCCTTATTGAAGAAAGGATGTGTTGACATTGGAGAGGGTTCAAAAGAGGTTCATGAAAATGATTCTGGGATTGAAAGGCTTATCATATGAGGAGCGTTTAATGGCTCTGGGCCTGTACTCGCAGGAATTCAGAAGAACAAGGGGATATCATTGAAAACTTTCAAATGTTGAAAGGCCTCGATAGAGTGGATGTGGAGAGGATGTTTCCTATGGTGGGGGAATCCAAGACTAAAGTTCAAAGTAAATTTTATTTCATCATATACGATCCTGAGAATCATTTTCTTGTGAGCATACTTAACAAATCTGTAGAATAGTAACTGTAACAGAATCAATGAAAGACCACTGAACTAGGGTGTTCAACCAGAGTGCAGAAGTCAACAAACTTTACAAATATAAAAAGAAGAAACAATAATAATAAATAAATAAACAATAAATATCAAGAACATACGATGAATAATCTTTGAAAGTCGAGTCCAAAGGTTCTGGAAGCATTTCAATGATGGGACAAGTGAAGTGAAGTTATGGCCTTTGGTTCAAGACCCTGTTGGTTGAGGGGTATTATCTGTTTCTGAAGCTGGGCTTCTGAGTCCTGAGGCTCTTGTACCTTCTTCCTGATAGCAGCGGTGAGAGGAGAGCATATGGTGCTGGGTAGTGTGGGTCCCTGATGATGGTTGATGCTTTCCTGCGACAGCATTTCATGTAGATATGCTCAATGGTTGAGAGGGTTTTACCTGTGATGGACTGGGCCGTATCCACTACTTTTTGTAGGATTTTCTACTTAAAGGCATTTCTGTTTCCATACCAGGCTGTGATGCAATCAGTCAGTATACTCTCCATTACACATCTATAGAAGTTTATCAAAGGACACAGCCTCAGAATAAAGTGATGCCCATTTAAAATGGAGATGAGGAGGAATTTCTTTAGCCAGAGAGTGGTGAATCTGTGGAATTTGTTACCACCGCTGTGGAGGCCAAATCATTGGGTATATTTAAGGCAGAGGTTGATAGATTCTTGATTAGTCAGTGCATGAAAGGATACAGGGAGAAGGCAGGAGATTCGGGGGGAGAGAGAATTGGATCGGCCATGATGAAATGGCAGAGCAGACTCAATGGGCCAAATGGACTAATTCTGCTCCTATATCTTATGGTCTTATCCAGTCGTCAAATGATTTTTCCATTTGTGAATTAAGGTTGTGAGAATATTCTAGCAACACGTTACTACTGAATCAAACAGAATCACAAATTCTTAATACACTGAGGACATAATAAGATGTTATTTGTCCCATGGTATAATTGCAACAGGCCAACTGGTAAATTTACTTATATTAACATTTGATCCATGTAAACATACTTAATAAAGTAAATGCCAAGTCAGGAAAGGAGAAGCACTTAATAACTTATATTGGTCGACTCCTCACTGATGTCTAGGAAAGTTGTCTACACTGATCTGTAGATCTCTGAGGGGTAGATTTTCCCTTTCCTGTGTTATTAACCAGGCAAGCCATTTTCAGGGCTTTTGTCAATGAGAATAGTTTGGCTTTGATTAAAGTTTCTCTCAATTGACTAATATCAGTCACAATTGTACAGTTGCACCTGTCTATGAGTACAGAATCACCAGCAGCAGGTTTTGGGTTTATCTGTTTAACAGCACATGAACATATCTCAAACACTGATCTACATTTTTCCACTGTAGCTGTTGGTAGTAATATCCTCACTGTTAATCTTGTTGCATCTTCTGGGCCATTAAAACCATTTCAGCTCAAATGTTGTCATAGAAATACAGAAACAAGTCTAATATCTGAGAATTTTTCTTGTTATAAAGAATTGTTCTTCAAACCTGTTACCAATTTTTATCAAGTCAAACTGTTGTATCTAAGTTATGTTGGCTCTGCCTAATTGTTCATTTTAGAAGGATCTGTTCACCCAGATGATTGAGTGACCAATGAGTACATTTGGTACATTAGCTTTTATACTTGAACAATCTGTAGCAGTTGTTCTCTGAAAAGGTAGTGTTACAATAGAAATGTAATGCTCATTGAGTTTGTTCTTCTGAGCCATGCCTGAAGAATGATAGATCCACTGATGAATAACTAGGATCAAGTTCCTGTGCACTAGTAAGGGAGGATGTTATTCTACAAATAATTTTTTTAAAGGAGATGTTATAATGAGACAGAAAGAAATATATAAAAGTCATTCTTAATGTCATTATGTCCTATTAAACTTTGCGACAGCAACCTGTTTTGTCAGAGCTTGCACTGCACAAATTGGCAGCTCTATTTCCCATTTAACATTGCAGAGGATCTATCCTGGGACCAATAAGTAAGTGCCACGCATAGAAGGCCCGTCAGCGCCTCTACTTTCTTTGCAGTTTGCATAGATCTGGCATGTCCAAAGTTCAAAGTATCTTTATTACCAAAATACATATGTTACCATATACAATCCTGAGATTCATTTCCTTGCAGGCAATCACAGTAAATACCAGAAACACAATAGAATCAATAAAAAACCACACCTAACAATCGATGTGCAAAAATAAGAAAAAAAAGAAATAATAATAATGATGACGATAATAAATAGGCAAAAATATCGAGAACATGAGCTGCAGAGTCCTTGAAAGTGAGTCCAGTTCAGTGATGGGGCAAGTGAAGTTATTTCATCTTGGATCTTCTAAAACTTTTGTCATTTGAAAATTTAACAACTTGTATAGATGTACAATGGAGAGAATCCTGACTGGTTATATTATGGCCTGATATGGAAACACCAAAAGCCTTGAAAAACTGCTGGTGCAGTCCAGTCCATCATGGGAAAAGCCCTCCCGCTACTGAGTATGTTAACATGGAGTGCTGCCGCAAGAAAGTAGTATCCCTCATCAAGGACCCCCGTTATGCAGGCCATGCTCTCTTCTGACAACTACTATTGGGCAGGAGGTGCTGGAGATGGTGCAGGTGGTCTCACACCACCAGGTTCGGGAATGGTTATTACCCTCAGGCTCCTGAATCAGTTCATTCACCTGAACTCTAAGCTGACTCCACAATCAAGGACTCTGCAATTCATGTTCTCAATATTATTTTTTTTATTATTTGCATGATTTGCCTTCTTTTGCACATTGATTGTCAGTCTTTGTTATGTACAGTTTTCCGTAAGTTCTATTGTATTTCTTTATTTTCCTGTAAATGTCTGCAAGAAGATGGATCTCAAGGTAGTACAATACTGTATAAAAGTCTTAGGTGTGTGTGTATATGTGTATATATATATATATATATAAATAAAAAAAATGAGAGAGAGAGAGAATGCACGCTAGGATGTCTATGACTTTTGCACAGTACTGTAGTAATTTTATGTATTGCACTGTACTGCTGCCACACAAAAAAAGTCATGCCCTATGTGAGTGATGACAAGCCTGATTCTGATATGAGTCTCTGTTGTGAACTGAGAGTGGGAAGGGGACAGGGAGAGGGGAATCATGGTTGGGAAAAGGGGAAGGGAGAGGGGGGGGAGCAGGAAGTACCAGAGAGACATTCTGTAATGATCAATAAACCATTTGTTTGGAAGCAAATAATCTTGCCTGGTGTCTCAGGGCTGGGTGTGGCTGCACCTGTGCCACCTCCATCCCTGGCACTTCTCCTCTGCCATCTATCCCACACCCTGTTGCAGCGCTTCACCCTTGCTATTCCCAACATCCTTTGCTCCTGCCAGATTTACAAACTCTCCCTCTACTCCATGTTAACAAATACAGTACCATACAACTTTTATGAAACTGACTAGACTTCTGAAGAATTTTATTGGATGAAAAGCCTTTTGACATATCCTGAAGAGAATGCAGAAGGTGCTATACAAGCAGGATATCCCAGTGGCTACACATTTTAATTCCACGTCCCGTTCCCATTCTGATATGTCTATCCACGGCCTCCTCTACTGTCAAGATGAAGCCACACTCAGGTTGGAGGAAGAACACTTTATTTTCTGTCTGGGTAGCCTCCAACCTGATGGCATGAACATTGACTTCTCTAACTTCTGTTAATGCCCCACCTCCCCCTTGTACTCCATCCGTTATTTATTTATTTATTTCTCTCTCCCTCTTGCTCTCCCTCCCTCCCTCTCCCTCTCTCTCTCCTTTTTCTCCCTCTGTCCCTCTCACTATACTCCTTGCCCATCCTCTAGACTTCCCCCTCCCCCATTCTTTCTCCCTAGGCCTCCCGTCCCATGATCTTCTCATATCCCTTTTGCCAATCAACTTTCCAGCTCTTAGCTCCATCCCTCCCCCTCTTCTCCTATCATTTCGGATCTCCCTCTCCCCCTCCCACTTTCAAATCTCTTACTATCTCTTCTTTCAGTCAGTCCTGACGAAGGGTCTCGGCCCAAAACGTCAACTGTACCTTTTCCTAGAGATGCTGCCTGGCCTGCTGCATTCACCAGCAATTTTTATGTGTGTTGCTTGAAATTCCACCATCTTCAGATTTCCTCGTGTTTGCAATAATTTTTCATGGTTTTTGAGTATTTTAAATACATATATGAGATACAATTTGCCTGTAAGCATGAATGAAATTGGGTTTTGTTTGCAGTATTTTATGTTGTCTACCTCTTTCCTTCTCTTCCCCCGGCTCTAGTGCCTACTCATGTAAATTATAGCTTTGGAGGAAATGCAGACTATGGTTTCTTTCTTCAATCGGAACGAAACCTTAAACAGAAATGTATTAGCACTGTATTTGTCAGTCTGATCTGCCTCACGAAAGAACAGCTGGAAGCTTGTTCATGGCACATTCATTACATTGCCACTGTAATTAAGAGGGTTTTCTTAAATTATAGCATTGCTTTCCTTTCAGATGTTCTTTAACAAGGCAGTCTACAAAGGTGTTAGTGTATAGTATTCATCATTGTCAGGCAGGGCTAATTACAGGCCCATAAATCAAAGGAGTGACCTGCTAAGCTTCTACTACCAAGAAGCTGTGAAAATAACTTTTTTTGTGTGTGGGGTGGAGTGAGGTTTTTGGAGGCTAGGAGTTCAAGGTAAAGTACGGTGAAGCTTGACGGCATTTTTTCATCTCTTGTGGGAAATGGAATATTTTATATGATTTGGACTTGAAGTATTAATGTTCATTAATGGTGTCATTCAGGCATTTTAAATGATTATACTTTTAAGTCTCTCTTGGGTGAGCAGGAGAATTTTTAATGAAATGTTCTTCTTTGCCTGACCTCCTGTGATACTACAGGAATGCCATTTTTATTAGGCGGGTTTATGATGCTCATTACTCCACTACTTGAGCTACTTCATCGTCACTATAAATTTGAACTAGGGATAAGAATGAAAAAAGCAGAGTTTTCCCAGGGCAAGCTAGCTCTGCCTCTGACCTTTCGGTTGTCACAGAAGGATTAACAGCAAAATGATACAAGGTGGCCCAGAGTGACAAAATGAACTTGGTAAGCCAAGAGATTTGAAATTACAGAGACCGTTGCCTTTTACCTTGACATATTTCTTTTTACCATTTACCTCATACACACAAAATGCTGGAGGAACACAGCAGGCCAGGCAGCATCTATAGATAAGAGTAAACAGTTGACGTTTCAGGCCAAGACCCTTCATCAGGACAGGGATAGGTGATAGGTGAAACCGGGAGGGTTGAAGTAAAGAGCTGGAAAGTTGATTGGTGAAAGCGATAAAGGGCTGGAGAAGGGGAATCTGATAAGAGAGGGCAAAAGACCATGGAAGAAAGGGAAGAGGGGAGGAGCGCCAGAGGGAGGTGATGGGCAGGTAGGAAGATAGGTGAGATAGGGAAACCAGAATGGGGGAATGATGAAGTGGGGAGGGGCAATAATCAGAAACTTGAGAAATCAATGTTCATCCCATCAAGTTGTAGGCTACCCAGACGCTAATTTTACCTGCCAGATTAACTTCATTTCGGTGTTTTCTCAGAGGTATTGATTAGATCAAATAGTTCTCCTAGGCAACAAGCCATCGTCCACCTCAAACCAAGTATTGTTTTGGCATAGGAGAGTGTATGTGCAGCAGGCCAATAATATCCAAAAATATTTAAGGGGAATCAAAGATTCAGAAGTTTGTTTACTGTATTATTTGTATGTATGCAGTATACAACTCTGAGATTCATCTTCTGCAGATATCTATGAAACAAAGAAAGAAAGAAAATTATGGAAGCCGTTCAAAAGAAAAACATCGACCCCCTCGCACAAAAAAATAAATTGTGTAGACTGCAACACCATTATCAACCAACAGTCCATCAACCTGTTGTCTACTACACTCCCAATCTTGGTGTCATCTGTGAACTTGCTGATCCAGTTAACCACATCATCATTCAGTTCATTGATACAGATGACATAGTGTTTGAATTGTTTCACTTTTATATTTGATTCAGTGTGGGAGTGATTATTGGTTTATCCAACGGGTAAAATTCAGGCACTTTGGTTTATGGCAAATGTATGGCTGCTAAATTTGCAAATGACAAAGAGAGGCAAGGGAATAAGTTGTGAAGAGGACTAGGGGATATAGATAGGTTAAATGAATTGGAAAATGTGAAATGATTCATCTTCACAAGAAATTCTTCAGATGCTGGAAATCCATTCATTATTTTTTGATTCATTTGTCAGGAAAAATAAAAACAAAGGAAACATTATCTAAAGTCCTGCAGAAGCATCTCGGCCGAAACATCAACTGTTTATTCATTTCCATAGATGCTGCCTGACTTGCTGAGTTCCTCCAGCATTCTGTGTGTTTTGCTCTGGATTTCCAGCATCTGCAGACTTTTTAATGTTTGTGATTGCAACTGAACTGTTGTGTTAAAAACATTCAGAAAGTTGACAGAAAGATTTCAATTTCCAATTGTGTTGGGGTTATGGATCAATTCTGCTCTGTTAGCATTTGATTAATGTGTATTCTGTTAAATTTCAGCTTTACAGCAAATGTTTAGAACTGGAGGAGGAAAGGTAAATTTGTTTTTACATATATACAAATATTATGAATTAGGGGAAGGAGGAGTCCCCTCAGCCATTCAATAATTCTGAAGTACATCCTAGGATCTACTAGGAAACACCATCAGTGATGTATCCTGCGGCTATCAGGTATTTACACTCTTTAAACATCAGACATTCTCCCCTAGGCAACCCAGCCAGGGTTGATCAGGCCCTGGTTTGTGTCCCAGAGGCATTGGTTCACAGATGTCATCTAGAAGCCCACTCAGCAGCCTCTGTAGCGCACCTGATGACTCTTCTTTGCAGCCCTGGTAATGCCAGGAGAGAATTGGTTCTTCTCAGCAAGCAGCCAGCAAAACCCCTACACCTGACCTCCCTAGGCTCACAGCGTGCCCTCCACCCCTGTCTCTGGCACTGGTCTACCAGCTCCTGGTAGTTGACTCCTGTATTAGGTCTTTCCAAGGAACTGTCAGTTTTACCATGACCACCTGCTTCAAGGTTTCTAACAGAATGACAATGTCAGGGCTCAGGAATGATAATGCAATGAAGTCAGGGAACTTTAATTGCTTAATCACAGCTGATCTGATTGCAACCTCAATTCCTGCAGTCATATATCTCCCCCCCCCCATCTAAATTCATCTATGTTTGCCTTAAGATACTGCTTCTATCATATTTCGCAAAATTAGATTCTAAAAACTCACAACCTACTGTTTCATATACATGTAATAAATCTAAATCTGAAAGAAAGGAATTTTACTTATTGGTGACGTAGTGAAGAGCTATTATTTTTAATATAACTTTTAGATTTTCTCATTTGACATCTACTGTGATCGAGTTCCGTTCCTCAACTTTAAGATTACTGACTAACAGCTTTACTGAAAAGATAATATCGATATAGTCCTTGGAAATTTTCTATCTTGGTGACATTGAAGAGGAGGCTGAAATAACATTCTCGAAGAATCTACTGATGTTCCTTTGCAAATGACCTTAGCCTCTGCAGAGAAATATAATTTGGTTTTAATGCTGTCCATCAATGCCCATTTTGTATTTAAAAGTCTTGTATTCTCCCAGGCGGAGCTCTGTCAAATTATAATAATCTGCTGCATACTGGAACAGATAGATGCTCACAGAGTTAGCGGTCATCAACTAACCTTGTAGTAGTTGTCAACCAGATTATTTAAGTTCAGATCTAGATAACTCTTTTTGTCTGTGTAGGTATAACAACCAATTTCCCACCATAGTCATAGAGTCATAGAGAAGTACAGCACAGAAACAGCCCCTTCAGCCCATCTAGTCCATGCTGAAAGCATTTAAACTGACTACTCCCATCGATCTGCACCACAACTGTAGGCCTCCATACCCCTACTATCAATGTACCTATCCAAACTTCTCTTAAATGTTGAAATTGAGCTCGTGTGCATCACTTCTGCTTGCACCTCGTTCCACACTCTCATGACCCTCTGAGTGAAGAAGTTTCCCTCATGTTCCCCTTAAACTTTTCACCTTTAACTCTTAACCCATGACCTCCAATTTTAGCCCCACCCAACCTGAGAGGAAAAAACCTGCTTGCATTTACCTTATTTTTTCTCCTCATAATTTTGTGTACCTCTATCAAATCTCCTCTCAGTCTTCTTTCTAAGCCTAACTCCATTTATTTAAGAAAGCTATTAAATACAATTAAACAAAAGAAAAAGTGCGTGGAAAAGGTGGAACTTGTTGGACATAGAAGCAGGATTAAGCCTTAGGCCCCTTGAGTCCGTGACTGTGCTATTCAGTTAGATCTATACACAAATTTAGTTATTAGTTGCTTGATTGAGATACAGTGCAGAATGTGCCCTTCCAGCCCTTCTGGACAAAAATGACATATGGATTGTTGGAATTGTGGAGAGTAAAGAAAGCTGTCTAAGGATTCATCCAAAGTTCAAAGTAAATTTTATTATCAAAGTACATATATGTCACCATACATAACCCTGAGGTTAATTTTCTTGTGGGCATACTCAAAAAATCTATAGGATAATAACTATAACAGAATCAATGAAAGACCGCCAAACCGGGGCATTCAACCAGAGTGCAGAAGACAGCAAATTGCGCAAATGCAAAAAGAAGAAACAATAATATAAATAAATAAGAAATAAATATTGTGAATCTGAGATGAAGAGTTCTTGAAAGTGAGTTCATTGGTTGTGGGAGCATTTCAGTGATGGAAGTTTCTCGGCAGATATGGACAGAGAAACGGCAGAAGGTGTTTAATCTGGACAAATGTGAAATGTTGCACTTTGGAAGGTAAGATGTAAGAGGAGAGAATACAGTAAATGGCAGGACCCTTGAGAGCATTGATGTACAGAGGATTCATGGAGCCTTAAGTCCACCGCTCCCTGAATATGACCAGACAAGTAGATCAGGTGATAAAGAAGGTGTGCTTCATCGTTTGAGGCATCTGAGTATAAAAGTTAGAAAGTTGTGTTGCAGTTGTATAAAGCTTTGGTTAGGTTGCATTTGGAGTAGTGCATGCAGATCTCGTCGACCCATCACAGAAAGGATGTGTAAGCTTTAGAGAGGTTGCAGAAGAGGTTCGATAGGAGACTGCCTGGATTAGAGAGTATTAGACATAGAGAGAGATTGGACAAACTTGGATTGTTTTCTTCAGGTGGTAGATGCCTAGAATGCACTGCCAGTGGTGGTGGTGGAAACGGGCACGATTGTGGTGTTTAGGAGGCATGTAGACAGGCACGTGAATATGTTGGAAGTGGAAGAATCTGGATCATCCCTCAGTATCCATGTTGTCCTCAAGATAAAACAAAGTGTAGCTCATTGTCCTGAAGGGATCTTCGATGCTATTTTACACAAACTTCAAAGTAAAATTTATTATCAGAGTACATACATGTCACCACAAACAATCTTGACATTCATTTTCCTGTGGACGTTCTCAGCAAATCTATAGAATAGTAACTATAATAGGATCAATGAACGTTCGAGAAGACTGCTGACAACAAACTGTGCAAATGCAAATATAAATAAATAGCAATAAAATACAAGAATATGAACTAACACGATAATAAGTCCTTAAGATGAGATCATTGGTTGTGGGAACATCTCAATAGATGAGTGTAGTTATCCACTTTTGTTCAAGACCCTTATAGTTGAGGGGTAGTAATTGTTCTTGAACCTGGTGGTGCAAGTCCTGAGGCTCCTGTACCTTCTACCTGATGACAGCAGCGAGAGGAGAGCATGGCCTGGGTGATGGGGATCTCTGATGATGGATGCTGCTTTCCTACAATAGCATTTCATGTAAGTGTGCTCAGTGGTTAGGGCTTTACCCGTGATGTACTACTCCACTAGCTTTCATAGGATTTTCCGTTCAAACACACTGGTATTTCCATACCAGGGGAGTTGACATTCTTTCCTTACTCTGAACTCTAGCTGTTTTTCCCCAATTGTATATAACAAAAATGGAGGTAAGAGAGTAGGACTATTAAATATCACTGTTAACTTGCTGTAAAATCCATAAGCAATGCTGTAAGTTTTCCGCCGGTCAGGCAGCACCTGGGAAGGCAAATGAATGTTTTAGACAAACCCTGTAGCAGGACCAAGAGAACAAATCTATTTACTCCTGTGTGTGCTGAACTGAGGCTGAGGCTGTGGGCCTGCTCTGGCTGCTCCAGGCTTCATGTCTAAGAACTCACTTTCATTCTGAATGCTTTTTGCTTGCACAATTTGTTTTATTTTTCTCTCTCTCCCTGCACATTGGGTGTTTGATGGTCTTTTTTTTAAATGGGTTCTTTTGGGTTTCTTGTTCTGTGATTGTAAGGAGACTAATCTCAAAGTTGTATAATGCATACATACTTTGATAATAAATGAGCTTTGACATTGTGAGTTCTGCCACTGTTTTGTGTTTTCCTTTGTATGGTTCATTGCAGTCCTTCAGGGAAGGAAATCTGGCATCTGGAGAGGGAAAAAGAATATTAGTAGCTCTCTCTTTGCTGTGATTTGATCGAAAGATGTACAAGTTTCTTTGTTTAATCCTGAATTGATCTGTTGATAATACATAACTCTGAATACCAGCCACTTACCCAAGTGAGCCTAAATCAGTGAGCATAGGCAGTGTGTTATATCATGGTAAGCTTGACAACCAAGCCCAATTAGGCAGGTGAGTACACTTCCTAGCAGAAGTAATCAGCCTTGGCAACCTGAGAACCATTTGTAGGCATTTCTACAATATCACTCTTGTCAACTGCTTCACTGCCAGCCAACAGCTGAATTTTGTATGCACAGCAAATATCTTTAGCTGCTGGAAAGATGAAATCAAAATGGAGAAAAAAATTATGGAATATTCAGTCAGCCAGACAGCTTCCATTGGGAAACTAGTGTCACTCCGCACTTCGATCTTCCCAAATTCTGATCAAGAAGCATAAGACCATAAAATTTTGAATTACTCAATGTCTGTTTTCTGCATGTCTTTTCCTGTTAATATTGGTTGCCGGATAAGTAGGTGGAAATAAGTCTCTACCGAAGGGGATGTAAGGCGATCCTTCCCTTTGCTAGCCTGCAGGTCACCGTTGGGCAAGGTGTAGCACCTGCTTAGCCCCTCCTCCCCGATCAGGGTCACATGAAGCCATGGGGGCAGGTGGTGGATGGTTGTATGAGCAGCTGGTGCAGATCACAAGTCCTGGTTATGCAACCACTGACACCAGGCAGACAATCTCTGAAGGGTATTGATAATGGCTGGGGTCACCTGTCTTGTAAAGACATTGTCCAGAAGACTACTTCTGTAGAAAAATTTGTTGAGAGCAATCATGGTCATGAGACCATAATCATCTACGTCATACAACATGGCACGTGTCCTGCTGAAGGGTCTCGGCCCAAAATATCAACTGTATTTTTTTCCATAGATGCTGTCTGGCCTGCTGAGTTCCTCCAGCATTTTGTCTGTGTTGCTTGGATTTCCAGCATCTGCAGATTTTCTCTTGTTTGTATGTAATAATGATGGTTGATTGTGTTGAGCAATGGTCAAAGTTGATCAGTGTTTAACGTTGATCAGATCTTTATAACCATCTGAGCTATTGAGGTAACTGAAAGTTTCACGGAACAAAGTTAGATTTCACATTTTTGCCAAGGATAATATTAACTCTCAACTAGTATTGCAGTGAACTGTTGATTACAGTTCAGTATTTGTTTTGTACATGCATTGTTTAAATAGATGGTCATAGTTCAATTTGTTACTAGCCAGCTGCAACTGAAGAGTTTCGACTTGATAAATATTTCATTCTGTAAGAAATTATAATTGTTAGAACTGAGGAAGATCTGAAGACTGGGAACAGTTCATTTGATGGTGACCTAAAGAATTGATGTACATAGAACATAAAATAAAAAAACATAATAAATAAACAAGTAAAACAATTATGTATATTGAATAGATTTTTAAAAAATGTGCAAAAACTGAAATACTGTATATTTAAAAAATGTGAGGTAGTGTCCAAGGCTTCAATGTCCATTTAGGAATCAGATGGCAGAGGGGAAGAAGCTGTTCCTGAATCTCTGGGTGTGTGCCTTCAGGCTTCTGTATCTCCTATCTGATGGTAACAGTGAGAAAAGGGCATGCCCTGGATGCTAGAGGTCCTTAATAATGGACGCTGCCTTTTTGAGACACCGCTCCCTAAAGATGTTCTGGGTACTTTCTAGGCTGGTGTCCATGATGGAGCTGACTAGATTTACAACCTTCTGCAGTTTCTTTCGGTCCTGTGCAGTAGCCCCTCCATACCAGACAGTGATGCAGCCTGTCAGAATGCTCTCCACGGTACATCTATAGAAGTTTTAGAGTGTGTTTGTTGACATGCCAGATCTCTCCAAACTCCTCATAAAGTATAGCCACTGTCTTGCCTTCTTTATGACTACATCAGTATGTTGAGACCAGGTTAGCTCCTCAGAGATTTTGACACCCAGGAACTTGAAGCTGCTCATTCTCTTCACTTCTGATCCCTCTATGAGGATTGGTATGTGTTCCTTTGTCTTACCCTTCCTGAAGTCCACAATCAGTTCTTTCATCTTACTGACATTGAGTGCCAGGTTGTTGCTGCAGCACCATTCCACTAGTTGGCATACCTCACTCCTGTACACCCTCTCGTCATCACCTGAGAGTCTACCAACAGTGGTTGTATCGTCAGCAAATTTGTAGATTGCATTTGAGCTATGCCTATCCACACAGTCATGTGTACGTAGGGAGTAGAGCAGTGGGCTAAGCACACACCCCTGAGGTGCGCCAGTGTTGATCGTCAGCGAGAAGGATATGTTATCACCAATCCGCACAGACTGTGGTCTTCCGATTAGGAAGTCGAGGATCAGATGCGGGGGCGGGGGGTGTACAAAGGCCCAGGTTCTGCAACTTCTCAATCAAAACTGTAGGAATGATGGTATTAAATGCAGAGCTATAGTCGATGAACAGCATTCTGACGTAGGTGTTTGTGTTGTCTGGATGGTCTGAAGCCATGTGGAGAGCCATTGGGATTGCGACTGCCATTGACCTATTGTGGCGATAGGCAAATTGCAATGGGTCCAGGTCCTTGCTGAGGCAGGAGTTCAGTCTAGTCATAACCAACCTCTCAAAGCATTTCATCACTGTCAATGTGAGTCCTACCGGGCGATAGTCGTTAAGGCAGCCCACATTATTCTTCTTTGGCACTGGTATAGTTGTTGCCTTTTTGAAGCAAGTGAGAACTTCTGCCCGTAGCAGTGAAAGGTTGAAAATGTCCTTGAATACTCCCGCTAGTTGGTTGGCACAGGATTTCAGAGCCTTACCAGGTACTGGTAACCTGATTTATGTTTTCTAACATGAATCAGAATCAGGTTTAATATCACCAGCATATGTCTTGAAATTTGTGGCAACAGTACAATGAATACATGATTATATAGAAACTGTGAATTATAGTGTGAATATGCATATTAAACTTGTTGTTCATCTCCACACCCTGTAGCGCATCAGGTAGCAACCTTGCCGGTTCTTCAGCATTTGTCTGTTTTTTTTATGAGGGCAAGTTGCTAGCTTGATGCTTAAATCAGCAAGGATGGAAAGTGTGCAAGTAGCTGGCTGGATTCCAACCCGGAACCACTCGCCTTGAAGTCCGGTGCAGATGCCACTACACCACCAGCTGAATGATACATAATAAATAGTTAAATTAAATAAGTAGTTCAAAAATTTAAAAAGTAGTGAACTGGTGTTGCTGAGTTCAATGGTCATTCAGAAATTGGATGGCAGAGGGGAAGGAGCTGTTCATTAAGTGTGTGTCTTCAGGCTTCTGTACTCCTTCCTGATGGTTGCAATGAGAAGAGGGCATGTCCTGGGTGATGAGGGTCCTTAATGATGGATGCCACCTTTTTGAGGCATCGCTCCTTGAAGATGTCCTGGATATTACGGCGGCTCGTGTCCATGATGAGGCTGACTAATTTTACAATTCTCTGCAGTTTACTTTGATCCTGTGCTGTAGAGCTCATTCCTGCTCCCCCCCCCCCCGAACCAGCTCATGATGCAGCTGGTGAGAATGCTCTCCACAGTACATCTGTAGATGTACCAAATCTCCTCAAACTCCTAATGAAATTTAGCTGCTGTCTTGCCTTCATCATAGCTGCATCAATCTGTTGGATCCAGGTTAGATCCTCAGAGATATTGACACCGAGGAACTTGAAATTGCTCACTTTCTGCACTTCTGATCCCTCTGTGAGGACTTGTGTGTGTTTCCTTATCTTACCCTTTCAGAAGTCCACAGTCAGTTCTTAGATCTTCTGATGTTGAGTGCAAGGTTGCTGCTGTGGTATATCTTGCTCCTGTAAGCCCTCTCATCACCATCTGAGATTCTGCCAACAACGGTTGTATCGTCAGCAAGTTCATAGATGTAGGTCAAAAGTGAATATATGTTTTTGAAGGTAATGAACTGGAGACTGAAATTTTCCATTGAAAGGATCTTGAAGGACTTTTGTATGGTATAGCTTTACGCCAAAGCTATTTATTTAGCTTTAAACCACCCAGTCAAAAATACACCTCATAGTGAATGGCAGCGGCAACTCCGTGATGCATATGATGTAAAATACATCTTTCCATCATCTCTTAATATATTACTGATGGAAAAACTTTAATTTTGTTATCCTTCAATTTCCAGATTTATGTTGATGTGAAAATGCAAATATGTATATGTGTGTGTATGTGTGTGTGTGTATATATATATATGTATATATATATATATATCATTCAGAGTGAAATGTTCTGAAGCAACAAGCCTAATTGTAACAATGTCATCACCCCACACCCCTCCTCCAACTATTTTCCCATAATCATTGTTTTTTGGGAAAATTTTGGTCAACGACATAAAAACATAAAAATGGACACTAAATATGTACTTTGTTAGAACAAAAAAAGCAGAAATTGGATTCACATTGAGGGAAGAGGCTTAAAAAAGGAGTAATGAGAAAAATATGCTCGAAGTACAAATGTTAGTAAGTGCATAATTATAATTATTGATTCTTTTGTTAAAGCAGAAGTCTAGCTTGATAGACATGTTAAAACAAAAAAAAATTGAGCAATGTAGCAGCTGCTTGTTGCGATATTGTTTATGTTGCTTTCTATAACTAGCTCTTGAAGTTGACAATTTTACAGCACTTGTAGTAAAAACTTACAAGTCAGTGGAGAAGAAAGTAAACTTTTATGAGCTTCTTGAAATCCGGATGTTGGTGACAATTGGATGAGATGATGAGACAAATAGAATGAAGTGGCTGCAGATTTCCTGGTTAAAATTCTGACTGCTTCTAGACATGTACAGTACTGTGCAAAAGACTTAGGCACATATATAGAACTAAGGCGCCTTGTAGGTTTTTGCAAACAAAACGATGTGAGGCATTTTATGTTTAAGAAAAACTGTAACAACTCATTTATTGTACTCCAAACACTGAACTCAAAAAGCACGGTAAAAATACTTTACGTAATTATGTCATCATGTCCGACCAGCTCTTTAAAGTGAACCATGTACGTTTCCACCCATTATGTTACCCTACAGCCTAACACTTTTGCACAATACTGTAGTAATCTATGTCGCAAAGAAAAACAAATTTCATGACGCGTGTGAATGATGATAAAACTGATTCTGATAAGAGTCTCTATTGTGGACTGAGAGTGAGGAGGGGGCCGGGAGAGGGGAGTCATGGTTGGGAAAGGGAGAAGGGAGTGGAGAGGGAGCGGAAAGTACTGAAGAGACATCCTGTAATGATCAATAAACTAATTTATCTTGCCTGGTGTCTCAGGGCTGGATCTGTCTGTACCCACGCCACCTCCTCCCCTGCTACTCCTTCTCTGTCATCTGTCCCACATCCCTCCTGCAGCATTTCTACCTCACCATTCCCAATATCCTTTGCTCCACATTGACAAATACAGTACTGTGCCAAAGTCTTCGGCACCTTGTCTACATATATGTGCCTGAGACTTTTGCACAGTTCTGTAGGAGGTACAAACTGCCTCAAATACAGGTGGCTCAAGGATTTTGAAGGGATATTGCCTACTTGAATAGAGTGCATTTAGCCGCTGCAGAACACAAACTCACAAACTTGGGTATGATGACCTTATCCCGGCATCACAGAAGGAAGTCTAAAGTACAAAGAACTCTCACCTTCTCTTGATACAGTGATTCAAAGCAATGAAAATGAATACTGCAGTGAACCTCCTCCCTGTAGAGGAAGTGAAAAAGCATCTAGTGCTTTCCCGGCATGTATGACGATTAAACTCTTCTCAGGCTTCCAGCCAGGTACAAGTATCAATTATAACTGGTGTTTTGATGACAAACTCTGGGCAGTAATGAGGGACAACAAAATAGTGGACGAACTGAATAAGTATTTTGCATCAGTCTTCACTGTGGAAGACACCAGCAGTATGTTGGAAGTTCCAAGTATCAGGTGCATGAAGTGTGTGAAGTTACCATTACTAGAGAGGAGGTTCTTGGGAAACTGAATGCTCTGAGGATAGATAAGCCACCTGGATCAGATGGTGTATACCCCAGAGTTCTGAAAGAGGTGGCTGACGAGAATGTAGAGGCATTAGTGATGATCTTTCAAGAATCACTAAGTTCTGGAATGGTTCCGGAAGACTGGAAAATTGCAAATGTCACTCCACTGAAGGGAGAGAGGCAGAATAAAGAAAACTATAGGTCAGTTAATCTGACCTCAGTGGTTGGGAAGGTGTAAGAGCTGATTATTAAGGATGAGGTCTTAGGGTACTTGAAGACATGTGATAAAATAGGTTGTAGTCAGTATAGTTTCCTCAAAGGGAAATCTTGCTTGACAAATCTGTTGGAATTCTTTGAAGAAATAACAAGCAGCGTAGACAAAGGAGAATTGGTTGATGCTTGAATTTTCAGAAGGCTTTTGAAGCTACACATGCCACAAGCCAATGGCATTACAGGAAAGATTCTAGTATGGATAAAGTAGTGGCTGATTGGCAGGAGGCAAAGAGTAGGCTGGCTGCTAGTGACTAGTGTTCCACAGGTCTGTGTTGGGCCCAATTATTTTCATAGTCATAGTCATACTTTATTGATCCCAGGGGAAATTGGTTTTCGTTACAGTTGCACCATAAATAATTAAATAGTAATAAAACATAAATAATTAAATAATAATATATAAATTATGCCAGGAAATAAGTCCAGGACCAGCCTATTGGCTCAGGGAGTCTGACCCTCCAAGGGAGGAATTGTAAAGTTTGATGGCCACAGGCAGGAATGACTTCCTATGACGCTCTGTGTTGCATCTCGGTGGAATGAGTCTCTGGCTGAATGTACTCCTGTGCCCAACCAGTACATTATGTAGTGGATGGGAGACATTGTCCAAGATGGCATGCAACTTGGACAGCATCCTCTTTTCAGACACCACCGTCAGAGAGTCCAGTTCCATCCCCACAACATCACTGGCATTACGAATGCATTCGTTGATTCTGTTGGTGTCTGCTACCCTCAGCCTGCTGCCCCAGCACACAACAGCAAACATGATAGCACTGGCCACCACAGACTCGTAGAACGGCCTCAGCATCGTCTGACAGATGTAAAGGACCTCAGTCTCCTCAGGAAATCGAGACAGCTCTGACCCTTCTTGTAGACAGCCTCAGTGTTCTTTGACCAGTCCAGTTTACTGTAACTTGGTATCCCCAGGTGTATGTATTATGTATATGTGTCCCCAGGTATTTTTACGTTATATGTCAATGATATGGATGATGGAATTGATGGCTTTGTTACAAAGTTTGCAGATGATTTGAAGATAGGTGGAGGGGCAGGTAGTTTGGAGGAAATAGAGAGACTACAGAAGGACTTGGACGTTGGGAGAATGAGCAAAGAAATGGCAGAAGGAATACCATATTGGGAAATGTATGGTCATGCACTATGGTAGAAGAAATGAAAAAGTAGACTATTTTCTAAATGGAGAGAAAATTCAAATAACAGAGATGCAAAGGAACTTGGGAGTTCTTGTGCACAATTCCCTAAAGGTTAATTTGCAGGTTATCTCCGTGGTGAGGAAGACAAATGCAATGTTCGCATTCATTTCAAGAGATGTAATGTTGAGACTTTATAAAGCACTGCCAAGACGTCACTTGAAGAATTATGAGCAGGTTTGGGCCTCTTATCCTAGAAAGGATATGCTGAAAGTGGAGAGGTTCACAGAAATGATTATAGGATTGAATGGCTTGTCATATGAAGAGCATCTGATGACTTTGGGCCTGTATTCACTAGAATTCATAAGAATGGGGAGTGACCACATAGATCCCTTTCGAATGGTGAAAGACCCTGATAGAGCGGATGTGGAGAGGATGTTTCCTAAGGTGGGAGAGTGTAAGACCAGAGGACAGAGACTCAGAATTGAGGGACGTCCTTTTAGAACAGAGATGACCAGGAATTCCTTTAGCCAGAGTGCACTGAATTTGTGGAATTCTTTGCCATAGGCTGTACAAGTCTTTATGTATATTTATGGCAGAGGTTGATAGGTTATTGATTGGTCAGGGCATGAAGGGATACAGAGAGAAGGCAGGAGATTGCGGCTGAGAGGAAAATTGGATCAGCCATTATAAAATGGCGGAGCAGACTCGATGGGTCAATTGGCTTAATTCTGCTCCTATATCTTATGGTCATATGGTCTTATGGAACACACTGGATCTTTTTTGCTTTCTTAAGTGACCTGGAGAAATGAGTCAATGAAATCTAAATCTGATGGATTCTCCAAGGGTTGAATGATCATTTCTACCAGATTACAGCTTCTAGAGCTAAAGGTGAAAATCTTATCCCTTAGCATTTCACTTAATTGCAAAAAAAAGTTTATTCCTCATGCTGCTTTCTGAATCTGGCTAATAAGTTTTCGTTCGCTCGTGTATTACATATGTTTGGTAAGGCCAATATCACTGAACAACAAATCTTTTCAAAAGTGTTACTTCTTCAGTGTTTTGTAGTTCTATTAGACCACTTGAAGCTGAACACAAATATAATTTCAGACTACTTGTATCACATAAGAATTTGGAGAAACAATAAATTAACTTTTATTGAATATAATGTGTTTAATTGCATAATGGTGCTGACACTTTGCAATAGTTCAATTAAGCTAAAAACGTCTTGTTAGTGATTTTTGTTTATACTCAGTGTCTGAGACTTCTCACTTAAGTGTCTGACAATAATCAGCCAGAATTGAAGGATTCCAGTCCTGATCCCGTTTCTCCATGAACACAATGTTCTGGTGAAACCTTTCAACATGCTTGTCACTGACAGTGCCAATATTTGCAGGGAAGAAATATAAATAGGAATGCAGAAAATGAAAATTTAGTGACATATTGCTCTTCATAGTTTCATATGCTTGAAGCGTGTTGTCAACGAGCTGCATCTAGTTTGGTGCTATGTAGTTGCCAAGAAAATTTTCAACAACATCCTTGAATGCCTTCCATTCAAATAATATATTTAGTGCTAACCTAGTTTATGAGAGGTGATGGTGAATCCCTTCTTAAACCACTGCTATCCATGAGATTAATATATTGTCTGAGGTGTTTGGTAGGGAATTCCAGATTTTTGACCTAGGAACACTGAATTGTTAGAGTCATAGAAAAGTGTAGAACAGACACAGGTCCTTTAGCCCATCTAGTCCATGCTGAGCTGTTTAAACAAACTACTTCCACTGACCTGCAACAGGACCATAGCTCACCATACTCCTACCATCTATATACCTATCCAAACTTCTCTTAAACATTGAAATCAAGCTCTTTAGGTTTTCTTTTCCCGAGTCTCTTTTATACCCCAGCTCAGATCTTCTCATTAAAAAAACTTAATTTGTTATTCTCCTACTCTTGGTCAATGTATTTTGCCCTTTTATCCCCCTGTCCTGGAGTTGTTGGCTTATATTGCTGTATGTATTTGGTACTTAAGTTAACATTTTAGAACTATTATTCGAGCTTTAAACCAGTTAAGACATTAGAACCAAACCACTCAGTTTTGTACCTCATCCATTTACCTGAGTGCCAAAATGATCTTTCTAGCCAAGAAAAGAAAAACACACTTTAGACTTTTTCTTTCCAAAACCATCCCATCCCTGATTGAATCACTTAATGCAACTTAGACTATGGATCAACACAATTTCAAAGGCACTCGTTTGAACTCATTCTCAACCTGGGGTCCCTTGCTTAATGGCATTGTCTCATGGTATAAAAAAAGTTGGGAACCCCTGCCCTAGATAGGTACAGCAAAATGGTTCAAATAGTTCAGTTTAGTATCAGAGAATGTGCAGTATACAAAATGTGCAGTATACCTGAAATTTTTACTCTTCATAGACATCCACTAAACAGGAAACCCCATAGAATGAATTATAGAAACATCAGAACCTCAGAAACAAATCCTTCAGCACACCAAATCCATATCAGTCATCAACCACCCATTTACACAATCTATTTTAAAATTCAATTCCTTTCATTGTTAAATCTACCTGCAATCCCATCACCTCCCCCTGGGTCCTACCACATGCCAGCAAAGTAGGGAAAATTTACAGTGTGAAAGGAACATAGAATGGAACTGCCCCAGTGTAATAGTTTACACTTTAAACTCTCTTTCATGGGTCTCCTGTCATTCTAGGATACAATGGATAGCCTATATTTCAAGAACCAAATTTTTCTCTAACACCTTCAAATAAGTAAGTGGCAGATCAAAGTTTAATTCTGTCCGTAATACAACATAGAAGAGTAAAGGTTAGTTTGTTGCTTGGCTAATTTATTGGAAAAATACTACCAAAGTGAATTACTTCAGAATCTCCTTGAGCTATTTGGCAGTGACTAATATTCCAGGTTTCCAAGAATGTTTTAATAGCTTGCATTTTGTTGCAGTTTTAAATTAACAACTGTCATAACAGCTTAAGAACTTCAAACCTGTATATTCAAACGCAAAATCTGTTATTGTTTTAAACTCAGAGGGTTAATCCTTTGAGGTCCACAGTAGCAATTCTGCCTGAAAATGAAAAATATCCTCCTGTATAATCTCATTATATCTCACCAGTGACAGTGAGTTACAGTGTTTCTTTCACAAATGTGAAAGGCCTATTACTCATGAATGCCACTGGAGCTAGAGTGTTATGGTGGTCTTTTATACATGAGGAATGACTAGAAGTCCCTGTTTCTACTCAAGTGATATTTGAGTACAAACCTTAAAAGCAACCTAAGGTGAGTTCTGGAACACCATTCTCGGCTCCATGATACTTTTCACTTCTGAACCAGTCAGATGGATTCTTGAAAATTTGTATTTTCCACTTCTCCACTCTAACATTGCAAGCAAACTGTGGATAACTAGCTGCATCACCAGCTGATGTGGATGGTGGAGGGTTGAAAGAAGATGCAAAAAGTTGTGAGCTCAGTCAGCTCCATTATGGGACACTAGCCTCCATAGTATCCAGGATGTTTTCAAGGAGCAACGCCTCAAAAAGGGGGCATCCATTGTTAAGGACCCCCCACCACCCAGGACATACCCGCTTCTCATTGTTACCATCAGGAAGGATATACAGAAGCCTGAAGGCATCCACCCAATGATTCAGGAACAGCTTCTTCCTTTCATTTCTTTGTCAAAACATACATTGAAATGCATCATTTGTTTTCACAACCAACACAACCTAAGGACATGCTGGGGGCATGCATCACCTCACATCCTGGCACCAACATAGCACTTCCCACAATGTACAACAGAGCAACAGTTGGTAATTGCAAAGAATAATGAATACTGAAAAAAAGTTATATTTTGCTCCTTCTAACTGAGAAATTCATGGTAAAAATAAGAGTACTTACTATTGTAGTGTATTAGAAAAAAGAGCTGCAATCAACTATAAAAATATATTTGGTTAAATATTTATACTGAACAAACCCTGTTGCACTTATTCTATATTCAGAGAACCATAATTATAATGAATTATCCATGCTGTAGGTTCCCAAAGAAATCTAGTTTGGTTCATTTATATAATGTCCATAATAGTACAGCTATTACATACATGGAAGATTCTTAACATTATAGGTAACTGCTAATTATGCATAATTTTCCAGTATTTTATGAGGGCTTGGGGACTGAACTGGACATTCACTAATTGCTAATATGACTCTATGTGGGGAGAAGCAACTTCAATTTGACTAATAATCCAGAGAACAGATATCTAATCATCATACTTAATGACTTGGCTCAGGATTTTCAAAGATGGCCAATAAATTTAGTGATGGTGTAATACTTATGGATAGTGAGAAGAAAAATCAGCTTTTTATTTCCAGTGCCCCTTGCTGTCCACCAGCCTATCAATTATCAAGGATCTCATCCATCTATCCAGCATCCTGTTTGACATTCTACCATTGGACAGGAGGCTCCGATGCATAAAGACACGAATGGTCAGGATTGGAAACGGCTTCTTCCCTCAGTCATTAGGCTTCTGAATTCCCTGCCGTATCGCATTTGAAGTGTTACTGGATGATTTGTATCCTACAATATTTAATTTATGCACTTTACTTTGTTTACCTATGTGTAATCATCTGTAGATTTAATTCTTATTATCCTATGTTGTTGTGTGTTATGTGTTCAAAGTTGAAATTTCAAAGTACATATATTATCAAAATACTGTATGTATGCATTATACAACCTTGAGATTCGCCTCCTAACAGGCAGCCACAAAACAAAAAAAACCCAAAAAAAACATTTAAAAAAAGACTGTCAAACACCCAATGTGTAGAGAAACCAAAATAAATCATGCAAACAATAAACTCAAGCAAATAGTGTTCTGAACTGAAGTCCACAAAAACCCTTAGTTCAGCGCAGAGCAGAGTAAGGAACTGAACTGGCCCATCCCTCACCTCAGGCCTCAACACCCTGATCTTTTCAATCTGGCCAGGCACTTAATCCAAATGTCAGGTTCAGGCCCTGGGGCCTGGCTCCACTGCTTGATTTGGCCTGTACCTGGCCTTTCCCATTTGGCCTGGCACTTAAGTCATCTATTGTGTACTACTGTGCTTTACACCCTGGTTCGGAGAAATGTTGTTGGGTTTTGCAGTATACGTGTACAGGTCGACCTTCACTAATCCAGCACCATTGGAACCTGAGGAGTGCTGGATTAGTGAAAATGCCGAATTACAGGAGGATCACATCAAGCATAATCAGTGCTGGATTATCGAAGGAACTGGATTACAGGTAGTCGGATTAGTGAAGGCCAACTGTATATAGTTAAATGACAGTAGACTTGACTTGACTTAAACTGTAGGTTTTATTTATTAATTTTACAGGATCTGACAATTAGCCACTGCAAATTGCCCTTCAGGAGATATTGTTGAGCTGCCTACTTGAACTGCTGAACTTCTTCTGGTGAAGTTCTACCAGAACATATTTGGGTAGGCAGTTCCAGGAATGTAAACACACTGATGTATTTTCAAGGCAGGATGGTGGACTGCTTGGGAAGGCCCACAGGCAGTGGTGTTCCCTGCTGTTCTTGTCCTCCTCGGTGGAAGAGATTATAGACTTGGGAGGAGCTATCAGAATAACCCTCAGTGTACCTTGTAAATGCTACACCCTGCAGCCACAGTATGCTGATGGTGGAAGGAATAAATGGTTGGAATGGTAGCTGGAGAGCCATTCTATCTGCCTGCTTTTGCTGAGATGCTCTTGTTGTTCAGGAGAGTCGTTGGTACTGGCCTCATCTAAGTAAGTAAAGGTTTGATTGATTTTGTCCTTGCCTTGTACGCTGTGGAAAGTCGTTAAGGTGTCAGGAAGTGAGCTGCTCACTGCAGGATATCCCAGCCTCTGAGCCACTCATATTGCTATGCTATTCATGTGGTTCATGACGTTAGCAGATTTGACATTGGCAACATTATTGAATAGTAAGGGTAAATTGACACAGTGTTGTAGAAGGTGTTCTCTGTGATGCAGATGTTACTCAGAATTTATAAGCCTGTATGAATAATGTCTGGGTCTTGTTGATGTAGATGTGGACTACATAATTTGCTGAGGACCTGTGAATGGAATTGAACATTGTGTAATTATCAACAAACATCCCTACTTCAGCTTTGTGATGTAGCAGCTAGAGATGGCTGGGCAAATATCTTGAGGAATTCCTGTTGTAATGGACTGTGGCTGGTATGGTCAGTCATCATAACAGCCATCATCCTTTGTCTGGGGTGTGACTCGAACTGCTGGGGGTGTTTTCCCTTTGCTTCCCATTGGCTTCAGTTTTACCAGGAGATCTTCCTGCCACAGTCAGTCAAAGGTTGCTTTGATGTCAAGGACAGTCAATCTTGCCTCACCTTTTGAAACTCAGTTTACTTGGTCCATGTTTAGAATGAGACTGTGATAAGGTCTGGAACAGAATACTTTTGATGAAGATGCAGGACCAGCTAGGCTAGAGTTGCAACAAGAAATGTGGCACATATTTTAAATGTTAGCTTTATTAGACCATAAGACTATGAGTTATGGGAGCAGAATTAGGCCATTTTGTCCCACCAAGTCTGCTGAGCCATTCAATCATGGTTGATCGATTTTATCTCTCAGCCCCAGTCTCCTGCCTTCTCCCCATAGCCCTTCATACCCTGACTAACCTAGAATCAATCAGCCTCTGCCTTAAATATACCCAATGACTTGGCCTCCACAGCCACCCATGGCAACAAATTCCACAGATTCACCACTCTCTGATTAAAGAAATTCCTCCTCTTCTCCATTCTAGAAGGATGTCCCTCTATTCTGAGGCTGTGTCCTCTGGTGTTAGATTCCCCCACCATAGAAAACATGTACACATTTGTCACATGTACATTGAAAACAACAGTAAAATGCGTCATTTGCATCAAATCAAAACAGCGAGGATTGTGCTGGGCAGCCCACAAGTGTCGCCATGCTCTGCACCAACATAGCATCCCCAAAATTTACTAATCCAAACTGCATGTCTTTGGGATGTGAGAAGAAACCAGAGTACCTAGAGGAAACCCACATAGTCACAGGGAGAATGTACAAACTCCTTACAGGCAGTGGCAGAAACTAAACCCTGATCTGTGATGGCTGGCACTGTAAAGTGATGCATTAACCAATACACTGCTCTGCTGCCCCTTGAACTATTTATTTACTTACTGATATACAGCGCAGAATAGGCCCTTCCAGTCCTTCCCGCTGCCCGCCCAGTAATCTCCAGATTTAATCCTAGCTTAATCATGGGACAATTTACAATGACCAATTAGCCTACCAACCGGTACATCTTTGGTCTGTAGGTGGAAACCAAAGCACCCAGAGGAAACCCAAGCAGTTATGGAGAGAACGTACAAACTCCTTACAGGCAGCGGAGGGAATTGAACCCCATGTCACTAGTACTTTAAAGTGTTGTGCTAATCACTATGCTGCCGTGCCTGAAGGACCATCCCAGAATGATGCTGGTGCCCATTACCTTTACTCTATCCAGTGTTATCAGTGCTTGATATTATATGTTGTTAGAATTGACTAGAAACTATGATCAAGTTTTATCATATGGGCTATAATACTATCTTGGTGGCTTTCTGTTCCACTTCAGAGGTCATTTAAAAGTCAACCCCAAGGGGTGATTCTGGAGTCACATGTATGTCACATGGGGTATAGGATTGACAGATTTCTTCCCCTAAAGGATATTGGTGAGCCAGATGAGCTTTTGACAATATGCTGATTTTGTGCTCATCATCTCTAGGACAATATCTTTTCTATGTTCCATATAATGAATTCAAATTCCAATGAACCATGGTGGGAATAGAATTCATGTCGTGGGATTGCTGGCTTGTTGGCAGACAATCCTTCTGAACAGAAATTATTGCTATATATCACGATGGAAAATATCATTTTTGTTCTATGGATGTAGCTAATGTTGATCACATTTGATTTTTTTTTCCTAACCCCATTCCTCTTCTATTCCCCACTCTAGCCTCTTACCTCTTCTCACTTGCCTATCACTTCCCCCAGGTCCCCTCCTCCTTCCCTTTCTCCTATGGTCCACTCTCCTCTCCCATCAGATTTGTTCCTCTCCACCCCTGACCTTTCCCACCCACCTGGTTTCACCCATCACTTTCCAGCTGCCCTTGTATCCTCCCCACCCCACTTTTTTATTTTGGTGTCTTCCCCCTTCCTTTCCAATCCTGAAGATGGGTCTCAGCCCTAAATGTCAACTGTTTGTTTATTTCCATGGATGGTCTCTGACCTGCTCAGTTCCTTCAGCATTTTATATGTGTTGCTTTGATGAAATGTGGTAGGTTTGCTTTTTGGACCAAATCAGACAGGAATGAGAATCAAATGTTATAGTATTGGATTGAGGGAAAGAGCTGGTATGTGAAGTCATTTAGATTTTTTTTGATAAGTCTGATCACTATTGCAAAGTGTATTAAAGTCCATTTCACAACTTGCCATGCCAAGATTTGAGTTTGTGACTTTGGTGTGCCTGTCTGTTATTGTAACTCCTGTCTGGCCTTTTCCCTCCACTAATGTTCAGTGCCTGGTTTACATATGATAAATGACCATTTGGATGAGGTAGCAGCTGATGTATATGGATAAGAATAGGTTGTAATCCCTCTGTGATCAGATAATCTGTCAACATTTGTCCAGATGAAGATCAGCCAGTAATCAAGGTAAAAGAAGACAACTTTGAAGTTGTACACGAGAGTAACTGAGCATTTTGGTATCAAGGCAGTTTGTTGCACTTATTGTGTTTAAGAAAAGACTGCCAATTGTCCAGCCAAGTGCTAAGAGTCATAAAAATGTACAGTACAGAAACAAATACTTCAGCCCATCTAGTTCATTCAAAACCATTTAAACTGCCTAATCCCGTCGACATGCACCAGGCCCATTGCCCTACTATCCATGTACCTATATAGGTATCTCCCGCTTTACGAAAGTTCGCTTTACGCCACTTCACTTTTACGAAAGACCTATATTAGTACCTGTTTTCGCTAACCAAACGAAATCGAAAGAGGATTTTTGCTTTTACGAAAAAAGGCGCCTGCTTTAAACTTGTGTTTACCCTGAGAAAGACTACCATGACGGTGAAGCCTTGCGCGGGTAGGTATGTGTGCATGGGTGTATGTGCTGATTTTTTTTTCTCTACAAATCGGTTTTTGGCTAAATCTCCCCAATTCTGGTAAGTGAACCTACACAAGTTGTTTCTAATTTATATAGAAAAAAGGTGTCCGCTTTGAACTTGTGTTTACCCCAAGAAAGACTACCATGACTGTGAAGCCTTGCGTAGGCAGGTGTATGCGCATGTGTGTACGTGCCGGTTTTTGGTATGACTTGGTAGGTTATTTTTTGGGTCTGGGAATGCTCAAAAACTTTTCCCATATAAATTAATGGTAATTGCTTCTTCGCTTTACCGCCATTTCAGCTTGCGAAAGGTTTCATAGGAACACTCTATTTTGGATAGCGGGGGAAACCTATACAAACTTCTCTTAAACTTTGAAATTGAACTTGCATGCACTACTTGCGCTGGCTGCACATTCACATTCTAACAACCCTCTGAGTGAAGAAATTTCCCCTCATGTTCCCCTCAAACTTTTCACCTTTCACCCTTAACCTCTGACCCACCCAACCCCAGTGGAAAAAAGCCTGCTTGCATTTACCCTATCTGTACCCTTAATAATTTTGTATACCTCTATTAAATCTCCCCTCAATCTTCTACATTCCAAGAAAAACATCCTGACCTATACAATCTTTCCTTATAACTCGGGTCCTCCAGACCTGGCAACATCCTTGTAAATTTTCTCTGTACTCTTTCAACATTATTTACATCTTTCCTGTAGGTAAGTGACCAAAACTGCCCTAATATCTTCAGTTTTATATTTTCCGTTACCTCCTCCTCACAACAACGTCCCCTGCTCATGTTCACCATACAAACTACTAAAATTTATTTTGGAACTCAGACTCTGTAGCTTTGCAGCAATTTCATTGTCACAATTTCCAAGAAAATTTTGTCATTGGAGTATTTGAACAATAGTAATATACATGAGTGGGGTTGGAGAACATGATGAGGTATGACCTTTTGAATATGACTGTAGATTTGAAAAGATCTTATAATTTGATTTCCAGGAGAGTATTATTGAAAACTCAATAAATTTGATCTCCCAAAGCTGACACCCACAATCCCCTTGAGCTAGAGTTAGATGTGATAGCAATGCAAGGCTTTCTTATTTTAGCAGATATTTTTAATTAGAACATGATCTGCATCCCAACTTGAGTATGGAGAACACAGATGAAGGTTAACACTTTCATTGTACCGGTTATTATTGTTGGAATTAGTTACAATAGATGCATTTTATCCACCAGAATATTGTATAGTGTTTGTGGATCGGTACCAATTTCATTATATAGGAAGTGCTGTATGTTGAATGCTGTGGAATGTGCAAACATGAAGGTATCATGAAATCATGCATGAAAATAGATTAAAGTTCTTTATCGCTGTACATTGGAGATGACTTTACTCATATTACACTGCACAACAATTTTTTTCCAAAGTGTTGCTTCCTCAGAATTTTTATTTTTGTTTATGATAGACCACTTGAAACTGAACACAAATATAATTTCAGACTACTTGTATCATGTAGGAATTTGGAGAAACAAGAAATTAACATTTATTGAATATAATGTGTATAATTGTATAACAGTGATGATGCACCGCAATAGTTTAACTAAGCTAAAACATTTTTATTGATGATTTTCATTTGTGCTCAGTGTCTGAGGCTTCTTGTTTAAGTGTCCAACAATAATCAGCCAGTATTGATAGATTCCAGTTGCCCTGATACTATTTTCTCCACAACCAAATTGTTCTGGTGAAACTTTTCACCATGCTCATCACTGACAGTGCCAAGATTTGCAGAGGAGTCTAAATAGGAATGAAGAAAATGAATCTTTAGTACCATGTTGCACTTCACGGTTTTGTATGCTTGAAGCATGTTGTCAACGAGCTGTGCATAGATTGGTGGTCTGTGGCTGCCAGAAAAATTTTCAATAACATCTTTGAATGCCTTCCATCCGATTTTCTCCATTTTTTCAAATTGCCGTTCATTGATGACCTGTTTGATTTGTGGACCAATAAAAATACCTTCCTCAATCTTGACGTCAGTTATTCCAGGAAACATCTGTCTCAAATATCAAAGTCTTTCACAGAAATTTATAGCCTTTATAAAACCTGTTCTGCCATGCAGCATCCATCCTGCCTAAGCATGCCCAGGCATGCCGAGACAAGAAAGAAAACTTTTCAGTGTATATTGTGGGCAACATTTTAATTGACTTGAATTATGAATTGAAATAACAAAATTGGGCAATTTCAAATATATGGTACATGATAGGGGAATTTCAATGGTGGATTTCATGATTAGCAGCTCAAATTATATAAGATTTTCCCCAAAAGTATTCTGGATCCAAAATCTTTGTTGTCCAGTGTTACCTTTAATCAGTACAATATATTTATCACATTTCAAATAGTCACAAAATAATCTGAAAGCAATATTTTGCAAGCATCCCTACTTTTCATCTGTCATCCTTTCTCTGTGTAAGAATAATATTGTGGGCAGTACACAACTCCACCTGGATGAAACTACCGAACAGTTTGAATGATATGGAAAGAGAAGTTTTAAGTATTGGAATCATTTCATTAGAGCCTTTGTGCAGGAATCCCTGAAGGTTAATTTGCAGGTTGAGTCTGTGGTGAGAAAGACAAATGCAATGTTAGCATTCATTTCAGGAGGACTAGAATATAAAAGCAAAAATGTAATGTTGAAACTTTTTAAAGCATTGGTGAGGTCTCACTTGGAGTACTGTGAGCAGGTTTGGGCCCCTTACCTGAGAAAGGATCTGTTGAAATTGGAGTGGGTTCAAAGGAGGTTCACACAAATGATTTCAGGATTGAATGGCTTGTCATATGAAGAGCATCTGATGGCTCTGGGCCTGTATTCACTGGAATTCAGAAGAATGAGGGATGACCACATTGAAACCTAGCGAATGATGAAAGATTGTGATAGAGTGGATCTGGACAGGATGCTTCCTCAGGGTAAGACTAGAGGACACAGCCTCAGAATACAGGAGTATCCTTTTAGAACAGAGATGAAGAGGAATTTCTTTAGCTAGAGGGTGGTGAATCTGTGGAATTCTTTGCCACAGACAGCAATGGAGGCCAAGTTTTTATGTATTTTCAAGGCAGAGGTTGGTAGGTTCTTGATTGGTCAGGGCATGAAGGGATACAGGGAAAAGGCAGGAGATTAGGACCGAGAGGAAAATTAGTTCAGTCGTGATGTAATGGCAGAGCAGTTTCATTGGGCCAAATGGCCTAATTCTGCTCCTATATCTTATGGTCTTATGTAACTGAAAGTTAGGTATGGAACCATTGAGCTTTAAATTGACTTAAATGTTTCTGAGTGAGTGGGGGTGTAGTAGACAGTAAGGAAGTACGGTAAGGAAAGCTATCAAAGCTTGCAGCAGGATCTGGACAAGCTGGAAAAATGGGCTGAAAAATGGCAGATGGAACTTAATGCAACCAAATCAGGGTAGGACATACACAGTGAACATTAGAGCACTGTGGGGAGAGCTGTAGAACAAGGAGATCTGGGAATACAGATCCATAATTCCTTGAAAGTGGCATCAAAAGTGAGCAATTTCAAGTTCCTGTATGTCAGTATCTCTGAGGACCTAACGTGGACCGAACGTATCGATGCTTTCATAAAGAAGACACGATAGCAGTTATATATCATTAGGAGTTTGAGGATGTTTGGTATGTTATCAAAAACACTTGCAAATTTCTACAGATGTACCGTGGAGAGCATTCTATCTGGCTGCATCACTGTCTGGTATAGGGGGGAGGGGTGTTACAGTTTAGCATCGAAATAAGCTGCAAAGAGTTGTAAACAGTCAGTTCCATCTAGCCTCCATAGTATCTTCAAGGAGCGATGCCTCAAAAAGATGGCTTCCATCACTAAGGACCCCCATCACCCAGGACATGCCCTCTTCTCGTTGCTACCATCAAGAAGGAAGTACAAAAACCTGAAGAGACATACTCAACAATTCAGCAACAGCTTCTTCCCCTCTGCCATCAGATTTCTGAATGAACATTGAACCTATGAACACTACCTCACTACATTTTTATTTCTGTAATTTTGGACTACTTATTTAATTTAGCTATTTTATACACACACACACACTCTTACTGAAATTCACAGTTTTTTTCCTTCTCTGTTACTATGTATTGCATTGTACTGTTGCCGCAAAGTTAACAGATTTCACAACGTATGCCAGTGACATAAAACCTAATTCTGATTCTGATTGTGCGATAGGATCGTAAAGACAGCTTTCGGCATATTGGTCTTCATTAATCAGATTGTTAAGTACAGGAGTTGGGATTTTATATTGAAGTGTAATAAGATGTTGGTGAGGCCTAATTTGGAGTTGTGTGCACTTCTGGTCACCTATGTACAGGAAAGATATTGTAGAAGCCATGTATCTGTTCTCTATCTGCTTTGTATTCTATGTTGTGCATTTACTACATTTATTATGGTAACAGCCACGTGAGTGGGGGCATGGTAAACGTGAAGGGAATAAGTTACATATTCTTGCTTATTTCATGGCAGTTTGTAGCTTGAGACTACTGGATTTCTTATCCTTTGCTGACCACTGTATAATGCTTGGGTTATATCCGGGTATGCTTAAGTTTCATTGCTTCAAGATTGTATGATTGGTAATTGCTAATAAAGGATCAAATAAAGGATTCAATTTTGGGAGCAATCATTGGGCTGGGGGTGCATCATGCAAGTGTAACAAATCCACAGGGTCACAGGCAGCAGTAGTGTTTTGGTTTGATTTTGCCACTACAGATAGCAGTAAGATTGAGAGTACAGGGAAAATTTACAAGAGGGTTGCCAGGACACAAGGGCCTGAGTTATAGGGAAAGGGTGAATAGGTTAGGGTTGTTTTTTCCTGGAGTGTGGTAGAATGAGGGGAAGTTTGATAGAAGTATACAGAATTATGAAAGTTATAGATAGGGCAAATGCTCTGAGGTTGGGTGATCTACACCTAAAGGTCATAGATCATGGGTTATGGATTAAGGGCAAAGGGTAAATATCTAAGGGGAACCTGAGGGGGATGGTTGCTGCTACTTGTGCATGAGAGGAGGGTGGGGGTCTTTAACTTCTTTTCTATCATTCTTTTTTTATTTTATTTTCTTGTTTCATGGATGCCTGTGAGGAGTAAGGATTTCAGGTTGTATACTGTATACATTCACTCATAATAAATTGAACCATTGAACCTTTCACCTTCTTTACTCAGAGAGTGGTGCGGATATGGAACGTCCTGCCCACAGAAGTGATGTGTGGAGGTTTATTTGCAACATTCAAGAGAAGTTTGGTTAAGTACTGTACATGGATGGGATTGTTATGAAGGGCGATGGTCCAGGTGCAGATCGATGGAAGTGAACAGAATAATGATTCAGCATGGACTAGATGGGCCAAAGAGCCTGTTTCTGTGCTGTAGCATTCTATGACTGTGAATATTTTTCTCCAGTGCATAAACATTTTAATAGTGGTAGGATTCCAATGAGAGATCTGTGAGATTTTGAATTTTTTTTTTATTTTTAACAACACTGTCAGCCATTTGGAGTTAGAACCCTTCAGATGTGAAATCATTTAATGCTACTGTAGGTGGTTATCTACATAATGTATGCTGACATTTTTGTCTTCATGCAAGACTGTATGCATAATGGTACATGTAAATGCTGTCATATCTTTATAATTGCCACACAAGTTTTCCCTTCTCATTCCCTATCTGCGTAACCTTCTATTCAGGAAAGGGAACAGTGATGCACGCATTTATAGTGGTTCCCACATCTCTGTGCTCTAGGTGAATCTACAAGAGGCGCATATCTTAGTAGTGTGATTGATAATTCATTTTACATTATATAGCTCACCAAGTAAGTTAATTGAGAACTTGTGAAGTTTATGGTATCGTTGAAACAGCGAGTTGTTAGTCACCCCTCTCACTGTGAAGGGGTAACATTTCTCTCTCCCTTGTTAGTGAGAGAGAGAGAGCCTATGTTGAGGTGCTGGGTTATGGATTGTGGTTTTTTGATGGACCTAGATCATCGTCTCTTTGGGGCTTTGCTATTGCTTGCATGGTGGGTGGGGTGGGGTGGCTGATGCTTCCTGCTGGAACAAGTGGGAGGGGGAGATTTGATGTTTTGCTGCTGCTTGTGCAAAGGAAGGGGGAGGTGGGCTTTGGGCCTCGAATATTTTTCCTGTCATTCATTTTTTGGGGTTTTCTTCTGTTTGGTGGATGTATGTGAAAAACAAGAATTTCAGGTTGTATACTGTATACATTCTCTGATATTGAGTGGAACCATTAAACAACCTTGAAATTGTTCAAAAAACCTTAAAACATTTTTATCATTATTGTGTTCCTTATCTTATTGCCTTACTACAACAAACACAGAATGCTGGAAGAATTCAGCATGTCGGCAGGCATCTATAGAAAAGAGTAAACAGTTGACATTTTGGGCTGACACATTTCAGGATTGAGAAGGAAGGGGAAGATGCCAGAATTTAAAGTTGGGGTGAGGGGAAGGAGGTGATAGGTGAAGCCAAGTGGGTGGGAAAGGTCAAGGGCTAGAGAGGAACGAATCTGATAGAGGAGAGTGGACTATAAGAGAAGGGGAAGGAGGAGGAACCCAGGGAGAAGAAATAGGCAGATGAGAAGAAATGAAAAGTCAGAATGGGGATTAGAAGAGTTGGGGGGGGGGGAGGTGGCAAATTTGTTCACCAGAAGGAGATATTGATGTTCTTGCCATCGGGTTGGAGGGTACCCAGACAGAATACAAGGTGTTACTCCTTCACCCTGAGGGTGGCCTCATCTTGGCACAAGAGGGACCAATATTTACATAAATTGGAGGACTGCTTCATTGAGTACCTCTGTTCTATCTGCCAAAAGCATAGCTTCCCGGTGGCCAAATATTTTAATTCCAGTTCCTAATCCTGTTCCGACATATCGGTTCATGACCTCTTCTTGTGCCAAGTTAAGTCCACCCTTGGGTTGCAGGAGCAACAGGTTATATTCCGTCTGGGCAGCTTCTAACCTGATGGCATGAATTTCGATTTCTCCTTCCAGTTAAAAAAAATTCCATGCCCCCCTCCCCAACTTCTATTTCCCACTCTGGCCTTTCACCTCTTCTCACCTGCCTATCATTTTTCCCTGGATCCCTCTTTCCTCTCCTATCTGATTCTGTCCTCTCCAACTCTTGACCTTTCCCACCATCTGGCTTCATCTATCACTTTCTAGCTATCCTCCTTTCTTCTGGCCCTTCCTATTCGTCCTGAAGAAGAGTCTCGGCCCAAAACATCAACTGTTTATTCATTTCCATAGATGCTGTCTGACCTGCTGAGATCCTCTAGTATTTGGTGTGTGTTGCTTTGTTTTTTATGTAGTATTTGGGTGGCTCTGGTGTAAAGTAATGCTGTCCCTCTTCATTGAATGGGGAAAAGTGGAAAGTTATCACAAGACATGCTGGAGGTTGTATGATGAACCTTAAAAAAACTTACACTAAAACTCTTGTTTAGACTTCTTTATTTGTATAAATGAGGCAGTGTTATGAAAAAAATTAGCCCTTCAATATCAAAAGAAGTTGAACTTCATATCCTGAAGGTTCTCCAGTTTAAAATGGCCATGTAAATAGGAGATGCAATTATTATTTTAAATAGCTTAAACCTTGAAACATAAAGGGGTTTAAAAAATTCCTTTCCCTGATGTATGAAATTACTTCCTTTTGTATTTTTCCACATCAAACACTTCTGTGTCTCTGTGCTGTATCTTTGTGGTTTTGTCTGCAATATTTAAGTGTGATTAGAAAGATCTTATTTCTCCTTCTCTTCATCCCTCAAATAATTTTGTTTAGAATCCAGTGGTTTGAATCAAAGCAAGATAAAACTCAAAACAATTCAACATGTCTTGGTCAGAGAAGTAACAAAATTAATAACTGAACACAATTGAATTTGATTGCTTTGGCCTGATTGAAACAGAGCTGATTTTTAAAAACTCCACTGTACAGCCATGGATTTTGTATCAAGAGACCTGTGTTTATGAGCTTCAGACTTGACGTGTACAGTATGCTAATCAATGTCACATGTTCCTTTATAACGATGGTTCCAATTATATGTTGGTTAGGCAGATTTCAGATCTGCAGCTAAATGTTTTCTGTAGTGTGGGTTTCTGCATAAACATTTCCAAAAAACAACTTCATGGAACAGTTGAGCTGATTGAGTTGGTCTTTAATTTGATCATTAACATAGAGTTTTGGCATATCATTCGGTGTTGTCTAGTTTATTCATATACTTCACCTTTGACATTGTAAATAGGCCACCTAATTTCATTATCTCTCAATTTATTTTCTTTATGAGCTAAACCAACTAGATTATTTGTAAAACAGAATGAATGCCTATCTGTAACCTCGTCACAAAAAAACGGCATTGGATTCAAAATAGTTCAATTTAATATCAGAGAATGTATACAGTATACAACCTAAATTCTTACTCTTCACAGACATACATGAAACAAAACCCATATAATGAATAATAGTAATATCAGAACCCTAAAGCCCTCCTCCCCACTCACATGCACAAGCATCGTCCCTGCCCCCACCATGCAAGCAATAGCAAAAGACCCCAAGCAGACCTTGATCGAGAGTCCATCCTAGCACTTTGGTGTCTCAGATATGAAATATCTCTGATATATATTAAATAAAACCAAGTACCACATTGAACTGATCTTATCTGATAATAAATAGTGCAATTTGAGGAAATGGCCATTGCATAGGAAAATAGATAAAATACGTTTTCATTTGCATCTGAGCAGTACCTGCAACTTTTTTTCTATTAACAAAGGGTGGACATTCACCTTTCCTTTTTAACCAAATTAGGGCTTCCTGATCAAACTTGTAGCCAGTTTCTATTTGAGCTAGCCAAGCATGACCAGGACAAGACATACAGTTTGAAGTTATATTCATTGCTGTACAGCATACAGGAGGGAGAAGGAAAATCCTGGCTGAGTAGTGTCATAACAGCAGCCTCTCACTTAATGTCAGCAAACTGGTTACAAACTTCAGGAGAGGGAAACCAGAAGTCGATGAGCCAGTCTCCATCAAAGGATCAGAGGTGGAGAGGGTTAACAACTTTAAATTCCTGGGTGTTACTATTTCAGAGGACCTATCCTGGACCCAGCAGGTAAGTGCAATTGTGAAGAAAGCAGAGCAGCACCTCTACTTCCTTAGGAATCTGCAGAGATATAGCACAACATCTAAAACTTTGACAACCTTCCATAGATGTATAGTGGAGAGTGTATTGACTGGCTACATCACGGCCTGGTGTGGAAACAGCAATGCCTTTGAGTAGAAAATCCTACAAAAGGTAGTGGATTTGGTCCAGTACATCATGAGTAAAGCCCTCTCAACCATTCAGCACATCTACATGAAACTGTGTCGTAGGAAAGCAGCATCCATCATCAAAGATCCTCACCACCCAGGTCATGCTCTTTTCTCGCTGTTGCTATCAGGAAGAAGGTACAAGAGCCTCAGGACTTGCACCATCAGATTCAAGAACAGTTACTACCCCACAACCATCAGTCTGTTGAACAAAAGGGGATTACTACACTCACATGCTCATCTACTGAGATGCTCCCATAACCCATGATCTCACTTAAGGATTCTTTATCTTGTTATCTCATGTTCTCATTATTTATTGCGATTCATTTATATTTGCGTTTGAACAGTTTGTTGTCTTCTGCATGCTGGTTGATCTTCCATTGATCCCATTATAGTTGCTATGCTGCAGATTTGCTAAGAATGCCCACAGGAAAATGATGTGGTAACATATATGTACTTTGATAATAAAATAATATATTGTACTTTGTAATTGCAAAGTTAAAAATAACCAGGAAACTACTGAGGGGCAGAATCATTTTGTGGATCAGATTAGCTACCCCCTCAGTTACCTTTCATAATTAGTGTCTCATTGGTTAGCTAAGTGATAAGAAGTAGTTGACAATTTTATGAAACTAGCTTGATCCTTTTTTCATATGAAATTCACGGTTTCCAATAGTTTGCATTTATGTAGCTTCATTTATGCTTCAAAGAGGAGGAGAAGGACAATGTCATTAAGTGGGAGAGACAGAAAAGTGGAATGAGGTTGGGGAATGTTAGAGAACTGGCGAAATGCTACATTTTGGGAAGGCTTATTGAGTAGATGGCAGACAGGGTTTTGGAAGGGTCTTATAGAATAGAAACATAGAAAACCTACAGCACAATACAAGCCCTTCAGCCCACAAAGCTGTGCCAAACATGTCCTTACCTTAGAAGTTACCTAGGGTTACCCATAGCCCTCTATTTTTCTAAGCTCCATGTACCTGTCCAGGAGTCTCTTAAAAGACTGTATCATATTCGCCGGCAGCCCATGTCACACACTCACCACCCTCTGCGTAAAAAACTTACCCCTGACATCTCCTCTGTACCTACTTCCAAGCACCTTAAAACTGTGCCCTCTCATGCTAGCCATTTCAGCCCTGGAAAAAAGCCTCTGACCATCCACAGGATCAACATCGTCTTATACACCTCTATCAGGTCACCTCTCATCCTCCGTCGCTCCAAGGAGAAAAGGCTGAGTTATAGTATATCTTATAGATAGTCCAGAAACCCGGAGACAAGTTCATGCAAGCTCCTTATTGTCAGGAAACAGTGGAGGCTTGACCCGAAAGCAGAGCAGTTGAGACTTATTTTGCAGTAAACAATATTTTACTAATAATAACAAGCCACAAAGGGCCACAAAACAAAGCAGAACAGATCTTAACACAACAAGGCAACAAGGTAACCGAAGGCCAGGAGAAACAGGTTGAGAAATTCGATGAGTGAACCAAGAACTGTGGATGAGAGCTGGGTTTAAATAGGCTGCAGGTGATGAGTTGAAAATGAGTGACAGGTGACTGCCATTAGCTGGGTGGAGACTGGGAGGTGCCTGCCTGACACCAATTCCGCTAACTGATGTTTGCTAATCTTGTGATCTTTTTGGGCTGTTTACTTATAAATACAGATGTACAGGCTGTAATTTTGGATGATTTATTGATGTCCCAGACACTGAAGTTTCATCAAGTCGAGAAATATTTGTGTTAAAATCCCTAAACAAACTGTTTTGTTTTTTGGCATTGGTCCTTCAATGGTAAAACAAACCCCTCTTCAAAAGAGCGATAATTTGTATACACCAGCTGATGTGGGTAAATATTTGTTTTAATATAAAGAAACAAGTTAAAGCAATAGTTTCCTCTTAAGCCTTTTCCCTCATTATAAGCACTTATACAACATCCATGATGGGCCCATTTAGTTTGTAACTTCTTTTCAGAAGAACACCCATTTAATAAGATCTGGGTGGTCTCTAATTTAAAAGCATCAATCAACTTACTGGAGAGCCGTAAATTATCAAAAGCAGTTTTGATGAAAGCCAGTGAGGCTGAGTTCTTATCACATTTAAAAAATGTCCGTCTCTCTCTCTCTCTTTCTCTCTCTCTCTCTCCCCCACAAATATGTTGAGTTAATAGAACATTTTCTAGTTTAATTTTTTAATAGAAGTTTAAGAAAAATTTGTGACCAGTTATGACATGTCTGTGTTTGCAGAGATGTCTTTGTAAGATTGTGAAGTTGTTATGTTACTGCTGAGTACTGTCCTCATGCAGCACTGTGCAAAAGTCTTAGGCACATATGTGTAGCTAGGGTGCCTAAGACTTATGCACAGTACTGTATTTGTAAATGTCGTGTGGAGAGTGAGTTTGTAAATCTGGTGGGAGCAAAGAAAGTTGGGAATAGCGAGAGTGAAGGGCCGTGGGAGTGGTGTGGAACAGGTGCCAGGTAAGGAGTGCCAGGGTCGTGGAGAGGTGGTGGTGCGGGTGCAGACCCTGAAACACCAGGCAAGGCAATTTGGTTCCAAACAATTGATTTATTGATCATTATAGAATGTCTCCTTGGTACTTTGTCCTCCCTTCCCTGTTTCCCAACTATGATTACCCTCTTCCCAATGCCTTCCCACTCTTAGTCCACAATAGGGACCCATATCAGAATCAGCAGCTCTACTAGGTACAGGAAAAGTGTCACTGATTTTGTCACAGATTGACTACCCTTTGTGATCTTATACACTGTTCGTAGATTCACTTTAGCTTGCACTCGTCAATCTAATTTTATAGTCCACTGGAATACCATAATCATTTTAGGTTGTCAGGATAATACATTCTATGATTAACTGCTGTCCTTAACAGGTATGTTGTCCTTTTTCAAGAGCTGTAGTATTACTTTTGCCTTACAACCAGGTAGATGAGACCTGTGCTCTAGGACCAATCTAGGACCACTAGGACTGTGCTGTTTAAAAAAAATAGTAAATCTAGAATAAAAGTTGAAAAAAAGACAAAGTACTTACATACAAGAAAGATGTAAATAAGGTTGATAAGAGTACAGAGAAAGCATGGAAAATTAAAGAGAATAGGCTTCACTAATTTGTTTTTCTCATATAAATCAGGACATAGAAGAGGAGTTGCTATTCTCATCTCAAGCAAGCTAAATTTTAAAAAAGTATTCAAAATGGGAGATAAGGAGGGCAGATATATTCTGGTAAGGGGGAACATAGATGGAAATCCAGTTACTTTATTGAATATATACACACCCCCAGGAAGTGATATTAGTTTCTTCCAGAAAATTACTGATATTATGGTAATGGAAACAGAAGGTCTCCTGCTATGTGGGGGAGACTTAAATCTACAATTACAACCAAAGTTAGACTCTTCCAATAGAAAAACTTATGAAACAAAATCCTTACAAGTTAACACTCTTTTTGAGGATGTTGCTCTAATTGATATACGGAGGGACCTTTTCCCCGACAGAAGGGATTACACTCATTATTCTGCCCCCCCCCCCATTCCATATATACAAGAGTAGACTATTTCATAACATTTGGAAAAGATAAAGACAAAATAATCACCTGTGGAATTGGGACAATAGATGTAAGTGACCATGCACCTATATATTTATCTGTTTATTTTGACCTACAACCAAAGAATACTATTTGGAAACTAAATTCAAGTCTACTCAATGATCCCTATTTTAAGGAACAAATTAAAAAAGAAATTGGTCTTTACTTAGAATTCAATGATAATGGAGAGGTTTCACCTCCCATTCTATGGGATACTCTGAAGGCTATCTTAAGAGGGAAAATTATAACGGTATCTTCATGTAAGTAAAAAATAAGGAATAAAACATTAGAGGAATTACAAAATAAGCTGAAGGAACTAGAAAAAAACACAAATTGAGTTTGGCACAGGATACACTAGAGGAAATTTAAAAAATTAGGAATGAAATTAATAGTTTGGCTACACAAGAAATTAGAAAAAATTTAATGTTTCTGAGACAGAGACACTATGAAAGTGGATCTAAATCATTGAAAATACTGGCGCGGAAACTGAAAAAACGGTAGCAGAAAATACAATTCATAGAATTAGGGATCCAAGAACAAAAGTGATAAAAAAAATAAGCTAAGTGAAATTCAAGAAGCTTTTGAAATGTTTTACAAAGCTTTATATTCCAAAATTCCAGGGGGAAGCATAACCCAAATTGACACCTTCCTGAATTCTTTAGAGTTACCCACTTTAAGCAAAGAACAAAATAGAACGATGACTGCTGACATAACTGAAGCTGAACTAAATACTGCAATTAGTAGGCTTAAATTAAGCAAATCTCCAGGATCAGATGGATATACGGCAGAGTGGTATAAAGAATTTAGAAGTGAGTTAATTCCTGTTTTACTCCCCACACTGAACTGGGCTCTAAGAAAGGCGCAAATGCCCCCCAGCTGGAAGGAGGCGATAATCTCAGCTATACCGAAAGAAGGCAAGGATAAAATGGAATGTGGGTCATTTAGACCAATATCTGTTCTTAATGTGGATTATAGAATATTTACCTCCAACATGGCCAAACGAATAGAAGAGTTTCTACCCACACTGATACATAATGATCAGACAGGTTTTATACAACAACGCCAAACATAAGACAATATATGAAGGACACTTCACATTATGGATCATATAAAAAAAATGAAATTGAAGCAATATTGATAAACATGGATGCTGAAAAGGCACTTGATTCGGTTAATTGGAATTTTTTTTACAGAGTTTTACATAGATTTGGTCTATATGACACAATTATTAAAACTATACAGGCACTATACAACAATCCTACCGCTAGGATTAAAATCAATGGATATTTATCTAGTAGTTTTACCCTAGAAAGGGGCACGAGATAGGGTTGTGCATGGTCACTACTACTCTTTGCATTATATCTGGAACTATTAGCTCAATACATCAGATAAAATGAAGATATCAGGGGAATTACTATTAAAGGGACAGAGCGTAAATTGGCCTGTTACGCGGATGACATTTTGATCTATCTAGAGCAACCAACATACTCTTTACCTAAATTGATCCAATCCTTTGAACAATATCACCAATTATCAGGATACAAGATCAACGTAGATAAAACCCAACTACTTTCATATAACTATAACCCACCAAGAGAAATTGAAAGTAAATATCCTTGGGCATGGCAAACAGAGTCTGTCAAATATTTGGGCATCATTATGCCAAAAGATTTGGCAAAATTATCAGAATGCAATTATCAGCCTATATATTAAAAAATTAAGGAAGATATAACAAGATGGAACCTAATTTCTTTTCTTGGTCTCAGTTCAGGGATTGAATCTATTAAAATGAATACACTGCCCAGACTACTATGTTTCTTTCAGACCCTACCAATAGAGATTAACCAAAATCAATTCAATGAATGGAACAAGATGCTATCAAGGTATATGTGGCAAGATAAAAGGCCCAGGGTTCCTCTCAAAACTTTGCAATTAGCCAAGGAAAAGGGGGGAGGGGGGCTTACCTTCTCTTAGAGATTATTATTTTGCAGCACAGTTGAGAGCTGTGATATGCTGGTGCAACCCATCATATGATGCTCAATGGAAAAACATTGAGGAGAGGATACTTTTCATCCCCATACTGGCAATTTTGGCTGATAACAACCTACAAAGTAACATAAATACTATTGATAACTCGTGGGTGAAATGGACTCTTAAAATATGGAAAACGATTATAAAAGAATATAACCTAGAGAGAGACTTTGCATTTCTTAAGTGGTGTGCATATGACTTGGATTTTACACCGAATAAACTGGATGATAGATTTAAGGACTGGACAGCTAAAGGACTAATTGCATTTGAAGTATAATGAAAGAAGGAACACTGTTCAGTTTTGAAATGCTCAAAGAGAAACACTTATTAGAAAAACAAGACTTTTACTGGTATTTACAGATGCGACAGTATGTTAATAGGACAGTGAAAAATGTAACCAAGGCAAGTACATGTCTGATAGAGCTATTTAGAAAAGCATATAATTCCGACAACAGTAGTAGAATCATTTCAAGCGTGTATAAGGGTTTGTCAAATCTTAAAACACATTCGACTTCATACATTAAAACAAAATGGGAGAAGGAAGGAGGGATAATATCTGAGGAAGACTGGACAATAATATGGAGGTATCAATGGAAGTGTACCAGTTTCCAGAAATGGAGGGAGTTCGGGTGGAAAAACTTTATAAGATATTTTATTACACCCTCTCAGAAATCCCATTATGATAGTAACCTCCCTGTTTGCTGGAGAAATTGTGGAAATCAAAATGCAAACCATTATCATATTTTCTGGGAGGGGTAAGTCGACTCAGACCATGAGAGGCCTGCGTTGGGCATTTTCATGCCTTACAAGGCGCATATTGGAAGTCTGTGTGGGGCGCCACTCCTCGCACAGACACTAGAGCTATGTATGAATAAGTGCCTTGCTCAAGGACACAAACACGCTGCCACAGCTGAGGCTCGAACCAGCGACGTTGAGATCACTAGACGAACGCCTTAACCGCTTGGCCACGTGCCCAATATTTTCTGGGAATGCCCCGTTATCAAAGGCTATTGGAGTGGGATACATAATGCACTACAAGATATCTTTAAATGTGAAATACCCTTAGAAAGTAAGAGCATATATTTTGGGTACATACCTCAAGAATGGTTAAATATTTAAAGAGATAAATATTTAATGAATATACTGCTGGTGGCTGGTAAAAAGACCCTTACCAGGAAATGGTTATCACAGGAGAACCCAACTTTAAATGTATGGATGGAAATTACAATGGACATTTACAAAATGGAGAAGATAACAGCCTCTGTTAATCATAAGTTGGAACAATTTGATTCATACTGGGAAAAATGGTTTAACTACATAACACATTATAGGCCTGATTTTATTCTCACAAGTCAATGAATATGTTGTAAAGAAAGATCAATCCCTACTTTGTACATCGTTTTCTTCTTTCAATTTTTCTTTCTTTCCTCTCCTTTCTGTAAGTGTATACGTCAGATAAATATTATGTGGAGATTTGTGACAAATATGATTGTATGATATATATGTACAGTATCTGAAATACATCTTATGGAAATGTTTGTTTGATGATGAACTTCAGTAAAAAATAAATTACAAAAAAAAAGATAGAGTACAGAGAAAATTTACAAGGATGTTGCCGGATCTTGAGGACCTGAGTTATAAGGAAAGACTGAATAGGTTAGGACTTTATTCACTGGAATGTAGAAAATTGAGAGGAGATTTGATAGAGATATACAGAATTAAGAGGGATATTGATGGGGTCAATGCAGGGAGACTTTTCCACTGAGGGGTGAGACTAGAACTAGAGGTCATGCGTTAGCGACGAAGAGTGATATATTGAAGTGGAACATGAGGGAGGACTTCTTCACTCAGAGGATGATGAGAGTGTGGAACGAGCTGCTAGTGGAAATACTAGATGTGGATTTGATTTCAACATTTAAGAGAGTTCAGGCAAGTACATGGATGAGAGAGGTATGGAGGGCTATGGTTCAGATACAGATTGATGAGATTAGGCCGAATAATAGTTTGGCACAGACTAGATGGGCTGAAGAGCCTGTTTCTGTACTGCAGTGCTCTCTACTTGTAGGCCTCCTATTACATGTACTGTAACAGCCTGATTAAACTGCACTACCAGAGGCTTCAAATTCTGTGACCTCTACCACTACGAACGACGAGTGGCAGATAGTGAAAGTGCTGTCACCTGCAAATTCCCCTCCACTTCAACCACCACCCTGGCTTGGAAATATATTGCTGTTCCTTCTTCATCATTGGTTCTATACCTTTGAATTCCCTGTAGAATTCCATTTCAAATTTTAAAAGATTGACTTTCTTCCTCTGCTATGTTTAGGCCATAAATGTTGACCTTGCCAGTGATGCCTAGATGAGGTCCTCTGTGGACTGGCGTTGACCACAGTTATCTATATGCTATGCAAACCATGGCAGTACAATATGGAGACCAAGCTGGTGCCCATGTAGCAAGCTACCCCTCTCCACACAGATGATGAATCCAAAGAAACTGCAGAGACTGATACGGTTTGGCATGAGTGGCGTTGCAGGAATTGTCGGTCAGTGTTGGACTCAAAGTAGAACTGTAAACACGAGAAAGTCTACAGATATTCAAAATCCACAGCAACACACACAAAATGCTGGAGGAACTTGGCAGGTCAGGCAGCATCTATGGAAAAGAATGTAAGAGTCAAAGTTTCAGTCCCGGACCCTTCTGCAGGACTGAAAAGGAAGGGAGAAGACACCAAAATAAAAAGGTGGGTGGAGTGGAAGGAGGATAGCTAAAATGTCATAGGTCAAGCCAGGTGGGTAGGAAAGGTAAAGGTCAGAAAAGGAAGGAATTGGATAGGAGAGGAGAGTGGACCATAGGAGAAAGAGAAGGGAGAGAGCACCAGAGGTAGATGATAGGCCGGTGAGAAGAGGTAAGAGGCCAGGGTGAGGAATAGAAAAAGAAGGGAGGGAGAGGTAATTTTTTTTTACTCCCTAACTGCCTTAGGAGTTTTCCTTATCCTAGATGAGCTGACAAACCACATCTGCCTGAAGTAATTGGTTTTGAGGTACCAGTTACCCGCCTTTGCTCCTTCTCCTGTCAGTAGAAATGATTCTGCTGGGCTTAGTAGCTAAGCCACATATGACGGCCAGGAGTTGGACTTGGTTATTTGAGGCGATTTGAGATTGGGAGTATATAATAGGTAGTGGGAGCTTACCACCACTACTACCCCCAGCTTTTACAACCTTAAGGAACCACATCTGATGTGGATGCCCACATCAGCAATAAATGTATAATGGAAAATTAGCTAAAATACTCAAGGGAGTACCTTATTTCATGCATTAAAGAAAGCTCACATGGGGATAGAAGAATTTTTAATATGTGTGATGGTGCAAGAGAAATATTAATAAAAATATAGTAAAATCTCTTTTTCTTACCCCTGTTTAAAAATTATTCATAATTTATAACCAAAATTATGATCTGTCAAAATTTTATTGGTCTTGTCTAGCAAGATATACCGAGCATGAGGAACCTACTTTACTTAGTGGGTTCATCATGAACACTATTGCATAATTATTCACTGAGGCATGGTACATTGCTTTACATGTAAATTCATGTTTTGATTTGTGATTATTGAGTGCTTAATTGTAGACGCTGACTTTTGGGATTACTTAAGGAAAAAAATAACCCAATGAGAACATGAATTTTAACTCTAGAGTTGATCCTAAGAATTTCCTGGTCCATATAATTTAGTGCCTCACCAAAACATGTTTGCTCACTGGACCATCAAAAGTAATTTGTGTGAAATGTCTGTAATGCATTTTGTAAACTTTCCTTCTGTCAAAATGATTGTGCATCTTTGCTGAGCACAGCTGTTCCAGGGACAGTGGTAAGTGGGGATTTTGCACCTGTTACAAAGAAACCCAACTGAGGGGAGATACAAACCTCCGAGAGAGGAGAACTGGGTCTGCAAAAGATGGTTTTAACATCTACTGGATTATTGTCTGTCTAGAGCTGATCAGATCCTTCCCGCTGAGATGTGCTGCTCAGCAACCCACTGATTTAACCCTAGCTTAATCAGAGGACAATTTACAATGACCAATTTATCTACTAACTGGTACATCTTTGAACAGTGGGAGAAAACCCATACATATACAGGAAGAACATACAGATTTTCTTGTAGAAGACACCAGAATGGAACTCCGAACCTTGACGTCTCAAACTGTAATAGCATCATACTAACTGCTGTGCTCCCGCGGCACCCACATCTATGAGAGTACACCAAGGAAGTTCAGTTCTCTGTCAGATCCCGCCATTGTAATTGGGAAAACATTTAATAACTATGATGCAGGAGATCTTTGAAAGGCTTTGATCATCAGAGCCTATAAAAAAGTATACACCTTCTTTGAAAGTTTTCATGTTTTATTGTTTTACAACATTGAATCACAGTGGATTTAATTTGGCTTTTTTGACACTGATAAACCGAAAAAGACTCTCTTATGTCAAAGTGAAATCAAATCTCTATAAATTGGTTTAAATTAATTACAAATTATTAAACACAAAATAATTGATTGCACAATTACTTGCCCCCTTCAAGTCAGTATTTAGTAGGTGCACCTTTGGCAGCAATTCTAGCCTTAAGTCTGTGTGGATAGGTCTCTATCAGCTTTGCACATCTGGACAATGCAATTTTTTCCCATTCTTCTTTACAAAACTGCTCAAGCTCTGTCAGATTGCATGGGGATTGTGAGTGAACTGCCCTTTTCAAGTCCAGCCACAAATTCTCAATTGGATTGCTATCTTGACACTGACTTAGCAACTCCAGAACATTAACTTTGTTGTTTTTAAACCATTCCTTTGTAGCTTTGGGTTTATGCCTGGGGTCATTGTCTTGCTGGAAAACAAATTTTCTCTTAAGTCGCAGACTGAATCAGGTTTTCCTCCAAGGATCTACCTTTATTTTGCTACATTCATTTTACCCTCTATCTTCACAAGCCTTCCAGGGCTGGCTGCAATGAAGCATCCCCACAGCATGAGGCAGCCACCACCATGCTTCACGGTTTGGTGTGTTTTTGATGATGTGCAGTGTTTAGCTATGGCAAACATAGTGTTCAATTTTGGTTTCATCAGACCATAGAACCTTCTTCCGGCTGACTTCAGAATCTCCCACATACTTTCTGGCAACTCTAGCTGAGATTTCATGAGAGTTTTTTTCAATAGTGACTTTTTCTTTGCCACTGTCCCATAAAGCTGCGACTGGTGAAGCACCCGGGCAGCAGTTGTTGGATACCCAGTCTCTCCCATCACAGCTACTGAAGCTTGGAACTCCTCCAGAGTTGTCCTAGGTCTCTTGGTATCCTCCCTTACTCGTACCATTCTTGCACAGTCACTCAGTTTTTGAGGACAGCTTTCTCTACGCAGATTTACAGTTGTGCCATATCCTTTCCATTTCTTGATGATTGACCGAATTGTACTTCAAGGGATGTTCAGTTTTCTTGCATCTATCTCCTGACTTATGCTGTTCAATAACCTTTTCACGGAGTTGCTTGGAGTGTTATTTTGTCTTCATGGTGTAGCTTTTGCCAGGATACTGACTCACAAGCAGTTGGACCTTCCAGATCCAGGTGTATTTTTACCACAATCAATTGAAACACCTTGATTGCACGCAGTGATCTCCATTTAACTAATTATATGACTTCGAAAAGCAATTGGCTGCACCAATAATGATTTGGTGTGTAATTTTAAAGGGGATGAATACTTGTACAATCAGTTATTTTGTGTTTTATATTTGTAATTAATTTTGATCACTCTGTAAAGATCGGTTTTCATTTTGACATGATAGTCTTTTTCTGTTGATCAGTGAGAAAAAGAGCCAAATTAAATCCACTGATTCAATGTTGTAAAGCAATAAAACATGAAGACTTCCAAGGGAGTTGAATACTTTTTCTACAGGCATTGTATCCGTGATAAACTATCCATTTTTGGTTCTCAGCAGTATAGGCCCTATCTTATTAGGGATTAAGGTGGTTTTAACTGGCCAAAAGAGTCCTCAGCGTCTTGCAGGAGTTCAACGTTCAACTTACGTTTTTGATGAGTATGCCACTATGTTCTGCCCTGAGATTCATCGTAGAGACAAAGAACTATAATAGAATCAGTGAAAAACTACACACAAAGATGAACAAACAGCCAATGTGCAAAAGAAGACAAACTGTGCAAATACAATTAATCAATCAAATTTAAAAGTTCAAAGTACATTAATTATCAAAGTATGGATGCATTATACAACCTTGAGATTCGTCTCCTTACAGGAAGCCACAAAACAAAGAAACCCAAAAGAACCATAAAAAATGAATATTGTCAAACATCCAATGTGTAGAGGAAAAAGAACAAAACCATGCTAGGAAATAGTGTTCTGAAGTGAAGTTCACAAAGAGAGTCTATCCACAGAGTAAGAATCGTGGAGCAATGAGAGGCGAGCAGAACTGGCCCATCCCTCGCTTTGGGCCCTGACACTCTGACATTTTCAATCTGGCCTTGTGCTTAAATCGTCATCTAAAAATCAGGTTCATCTGTTTCGATTCAGCCTATACCTGACCTTTCCAATTTGGCCTGGCACTTAAATCAATAAATCAATAAATAGTTGAATAAATAAAAAAACAGATGAAAAATAAATTGATAAATAATTGACTGAGTGATATTGAGAACGAGTTGTAGATTTCTTGAAAATATATACAGCATACAACCTGAAATTCTTATTCTTCACAGATAGCCACGTAACAGACGAAAAACCCGAAAGAATGAATGACTGAATAAAGTAGAACCCCAAAGTCCTCTCCCCGTCCCACGCACAAGCAACAGCAACGCATCAACCCTCCCCCTCCCCCATTTGTTCCAGCAAGAAGCGTCAGCCTCCCCATCCTCCACCATGCAAGCAATAACAAAGCCTTCAATAGAAAGAGACCATGATCTAGTCCATCAAAAACCACTGTTCATCCCAACAGTTTGACATCCTGCAGCTTTCTGTCTCACTAACAAGGGAGAGAGAGGTATCACTCCTTCCACAGCGAGAGGAGAGGCCAATAGCTCACTGTTTTGATGTTACAGTCTGCGGCGTCGCTTTAAGAGTTCCCTTGACTTGAGAATCAGCAACAATCTCTCTCTCACCATCTAGAGGGAAAGATAGAAATTGCTCAAGTGCAGGGGCCTCCAACAGCTACACTCACTATCTCAATGTTCGATCTCCCGTGGTGCTTCAGTCGGTGACACCAGCAAGGAATCGGGTTATCCACAGGGCTGTGGAGCTGCACTCCGAAGGCACATGCCTTCCAGGAGGTATCAAAAACACTAGGCTGCCCAGCGGGAATCCACCGCCATGAAGAACTTCAGTTTGAGTGCAGCTGTAGATCACATACTCCAACAGGGCCCCATCCACCTTGAAAGGAAAGAAGAGACAATAAAGAGAAAAATTTAAACTGTTTCGCAGATGGAACTCAAAGAAGTTGCCCTCTGGCCATTTAGATTTGAAGCATCTGTCATCTCTCTTCCCTCATGAAAAGTAAACAGGAAAAAATGTTTGCATACCCAGAAATACACATGGAGAAACTCTGTCTCTGAATCCTGCAGTATTCTGTCTTGCCCATAAAAAATAATATTATTTTAAAATTCCTCTGAATGGAGAAATGACATGCTAGTCATATTTTCTCTCATCAGTTTGTCATGTCATGTTGCTTGGAACTCTAGAAACATTGACTGGAAATGCTTTTCAACCCCATCAAGAACTGCTAATTTTAAATGGCTAACTAGCACTTTAATATTACTTTGGAAGGTCCCTATCTGCTATGCAATTCAGATAACAGAAATTAAATAAATTATTTTAAATAAAGAAATTATTAAATAATTCACACTAACTAGAACATAGAAGATTGAGAGGAGATTTGATAGAGGTATATAAAATTATGTGGGGTATAGATAGGGTAAGTGCAAGCTGGCTTTTTGTACTGAGGTTGGGTGGGACTACAACTGGAGGTCATGGATTAAGGGTAAAAGGTGATAAGTTTAAGGGGAACATAAGTAGAAACCTCTTCACTTAGAGCGCCATGGGAGAGGAACAAGTTACCAGCACAAGTGGTGCATATGAGCTCAATTTCAATGTTTAAGAGAAATTTGGATAGGCACATGGATGGTATGGTTCTGGTGCAGGTTGATGGGAGTGGGCAGTTTAAATGATGCAGCATTGACTAGATAGATCAGAGGGTCTGTTTCTGTGCTGTACTTACCTATGACTCTATAAATGCTACATACCACCATAGTATAGCAGTTAGTGAGACACTAATACTACTTGGGATGCTCCAGAGTTCAATTCCGGTGCTATCTGTACATCCTTCTTGTGGAATGTGTGGGTTTTCCCCGAGTGCTGTAGGTTCCTCCCACGGTCCAAAGACGTACCAGGGAGGTTAACTGGTCATTGTAAATTATTCTGTGATTAGGTTCAGATTAATCAAGTTTGTCAGGGGTTGTTGGGGCAATGTGGCTCGAAGAGCTGGAAGGGCTTACTCCATGCTGTATCCTAGATAAATAAATAAAGTGTTGCCGTTTACAATGTGACCAATCTTCATTTGAATTATTGCTTTATCTTCATTAACAAATGCTTTCATACTATACCATGAAAGAGCAGTAAAGGTTAATTGGTAGGCTTTAGGATACAAAGATTTCAACTCCTGTGCATGTGTTGGTGAAAATAGCTACAATACTTTAAACTCCCAGATAAAGTATTTGCCACCCAGTTCCAGACACAAGGAGAGAAAATTTGCAGCAATAACACATCAATGCTATCTGTAATATTTCATGCAGTGGAGGAACTGAGGGCTACTACACAGGATCGAGATGAGCTTATAGTGTTGTAAGCTTAGTCAGCTCCATCTTGGACACTAGCTACCGTGGTATCCAAGACATCTTCAAGGAGCGATGCCTCAAAAAGGCAGCATTCATCATTAAGGACCCCCATCACCCAGGAAATGCCCTCTTCTCATTGATACCATCAGGGAGAAGGTACAGAAGCCAACAGGCACACACTCAGTAATTCAGGAACAGCTTCTTCCCCTCTACCATCTGATTTCTGAATGGACGTTGAACCCATGAACACAACCTCACTATTTTTAAAGTTTTCTATTTTTGCACTACTCATTTAATTTAATTACTGTGCACGTTTTTTCTCTATTATTGTGTATTGTATTGTACTGCTGCTGCAAATACAACAAATTTCACAACATTTGCCAGTGAAATTAAACCTCATTCTGATCCTGATTCCGGTCCTAAATCCCCTTGTATAAGTGCTGTTCAAAGGATATTGAATGGAAAATCATCAGTGTGATCATTTTGGTAGGTAGGTTTATTTAAGGATCATGACTCGTTTCATCGCAAAACTGCAAATCTTTTCGAGTACTGGTTTACTTTGGTTTTTCTTTATAAAGACATGCAGAGCGTAGAACTGGTTTGAAATCAAAAGTGGTTTCATGGTTAACAAGTGACTCATTCTGTGGAACTATGTCAGCAATTTAGTTGAAAGTTTCTTTTCACATCTTACAGACACTCTGCAGCTGCAACAAATACTGTTGGCATTTTGGGTGGTGATTTACGCGAGTTGTGGAAACAATGAAAAACACCTCAAGCAGAGCTGGTCTTTGAGATAAGTTCATAAACAAGTCAACTTCATGTGCTAAAAGTCTCTCCCTCTCTAATTTCCTTTTTAACATGCCAGAGGTAGATTACAATGCAGTTTATGCTTGGGCTAGGAATTGCTTCTGACCCAGCCAAAGCTGAATTGAATTGTTTAAATTCCTTGGACACTCAGGATTGTACAATTGAACGCAACCTTTCTTCACTCAAGATTGACCACTTGTGGACTCAGTGCAGCTGAGATGCAGGAATTGACTGAATTGATTAGATCCTGCAAATAAAATTGGTGACCTGCTTGAAGGAATGCTTCTGAGGAACAATATCTTTGGCAGGATTGATTCATTATGTCATTTGTCATGGGAAATCATGGTCTACTAGCATGATTGTTCTTGGTAAACTTTTCTACAGAAATGGTTTGCCATTGCCTTCTTCTGAGCAGTGACTTTACAAGATGGGTGACCCCAGCCATTATCAATACTCTTCAGAGATTGTCTGCTTGGTGTTAGTGGTCACATAACCAGGACTTGTGATCTGCACCAGCTGCTCATACAACCATCCACCACCTACTCTCATGGCTTCACGTGACCCTGATTGATGGAGGGGTGGTTAAGCAGGTGCTGCACCTTGTCCACCTTGCAGGTCAGCAGAGGGAAAAATACTTTACACCTCGTTTGGTAGAGTCTATCTCCACCCCACCACCCAATTTGGCGGGGTATATTTCATTAAATTGAACTGATCTGTACTACAAAGTAAGTTACATGAGAGTGGCATTTGGTTTCAGCAGGAATTCTGCAGATGCTGGAAATCCAAGCAACACACATAAAAGTTGCTGGTGAACGCAGCAGGCCTGACGAAGGGTCTCGGCCTGAAATGTCGACTGCACCTCTTCCTAGAGATGCTGCCTGGCCTGCTGCGTTCACCAGCAACTTTTATGTGTGTTGCTCCAATTATGATTACTTAGTTTACATGTTTACAATCTGCTGATGTTCCAAAAATTCCATATGTTAGAAGGAGAGAGCAAAAGCCATCTTGCCCTATCAAAATCAGGTTTAATATCACTGGCATGTATGTTGTGAAATATGTTAACTTTGTAGCAGCAGTACAATGCAATATATATATAGTTAAGTTAAATAAGTAGTAAAAAAACAGAAATAAAATAATAGTGAGGTAGTGTTCATGGTTCAATGTCTATTCAAAAATCTGATAGCAGAGGGAAGAAGCTGTTCCTGAATCGCTGAGTGTGTGCCTTCAGGCTTCTGTACCTCCACCTTGATGGTAACAATGAGAAGAGGGATGTCCTGGGTGATGAGGGTCCTTAACGATGGATGCTGCCTTTTTTGAGGCATCCGTCCTTGAAGATGTCCTGGATGTTAGGCAGACTGATGCCCATGATGGAGCTGACTATGTCTATACCTCACTGCAGCTTATTTTGATTCTGTGCAATAGCAGCAACCACCCCCCCCCCCATACCAGACAGTGATGCAGCCAGTTAGTATGCTCTCCACAAAATGTAGAAATTTGCAAGTGTTTTTGGTGACATAACAAATCTCCTCAAACTCCTAATGAGATATACCCGCTGTCTTGCCCTATTAACATGTCACAGGCAGCATCGAGGGACAGCTAATACCTGCCCAACTTTTTTTTCACCATTGTTCCAGATTCACAAATCTTTTATAGATTATTGTTAAGTCTTCAAAAGGCAGTGTTTCAAGAAGACAGCATCCATCATTAAGGGCCCACACCATCCAGGACAATGCTACCATCAGGGAGGAAGTTCAAAGGCCTGAAGATCCACACTCAGTGATTCAGGAACTGCTTCCTCCCCAGATTTCTGAACAGACCATCAACACTGCCTCACTACTTAAGCTCTCTCTTTGCTCAATTAATTTATTTTTTTATATTTCTTGTTGTAACTCAGTAATTTTTAAAGGTTTGCTACTGATGCTGCAAAACAATAAATTTCACAACGTGTCAGTGATATTGATAATAAAACTGATTCTGATTTGGAAGATGCATAATATCCCAGTGCTGTTGTTGGGACCTAGGGCATACCAAATATGTAACACTCCCAGCTATTGAAAATTAACAACATAATGTACAGTATTTGTTAAAAATAGCAGTTTATCATAGAAGGTAACCGAATTACTAATGCTTTGAAAATGAGTCCCATTACTGTGGATCTTGTAGAGTGTAAAATTAGAGGCCAAGTTAGCTTGACAAAAGCAAGTGGAGCTGAATCTATAAATAGTGTATATGATCATGAAAGTTAGTCTGTCTCCAACAAAAGCAGTGACACAGTGGTATAGTGAGTAGAACTGTCTCTGCTTCACCGTGCAGGGACCTCAGTTCAAACCTACCCACGTACGCCGAGTGTGGAGTGTTGTGCATTTTCCCTAAGGTTGTGCTGTTTTCTTCCCTTTTTACAAAGACGTGCATTTTAATAGTCTCTGTATATGGTCCCCGGTGTATTGATGAGACGTAGAATCTAACGGGGATTTTGGGAGTGTCAAGAAAATAAAATGGGTTTATGAAGGTGTAGTGTAAATTGGGTGCTTGATGATTAGTGTAGTGTCATTGGATTTGCTTCTGTACTATGTCGCCTTTTGATTCAATACCATCTTACATCTAGTTCAACAATTCCCAACCTGGGGGCCATGGAACCCTTGCTTAAAGGTATAAAAAAGGTTGGGAACCCCTGATCTACCCCTGATCTACCTTCTTCGTCATGCTCCCACTTCCATCATGCCAGGACCACCAGATCCAATAACAGGTACAGTTATTAACAATAAGCAGTAAGGCTGACCAACACCCACTAACCCTCCTCAACACAGCCCCAACCACCACTACTCTATCATTTCCGGTCAGAGTCGCCTCATGTAGACGTTCCTATGCCTAGCGTCACTTTGTGAACCTTCAGTCAATCTCTATATAAGCTATCATATGTATTTATATTTATTCTGTTCTTTATCTTACTGTGTTTTTTTGTGCTGCATCAGACCTGGAGTAACAATTATTTCATTCTCCTTTACAAATGTTGAATCTTGAAGTAGAAAAGTACAGCATAGAAACAGGCCCCTCAGCCCACCTAGTCATGCTGAACTATTTAAGCTGCCTACTACTATTAAGCTGCATTGGGACCATTGCCCTCCATACCCGCACAATACATGTACCTATCCAAACTTCTCTAAAATATTGAAATGGAGCTTGCATACGCCACTTGCAGTGGCAGCTCGTTCCTCAGTCTTACAACCCACTGAGTGAAGAAGTTTCCCCTCATGTTCCCCTTAAACTTTTCACCTTTCACCCTCAACCAGTGAAAAGTTTATTCTTGAATCTTTCTAAAGGCAATTTCTAGCATGATATCTTAAATTTTAGTCACTTATGCTGCTTAAGCTACGAAGTATTCCATGTTTACAAGTGTAGTGTGAACTTCAAGGATGTTTCCCATTCACAAGAATGTGAACAGGAATATTAAAGTTATAAATATAAGTATTACCAGCAGTCATTAATTTCATTTGGCTTTGAAATGTAGACAGATTGGAGTCAATGTACAAATTCCAGATGCCACTCTTGCCACAAAAGTACTTTAAAAGAAACTTCACTCAGCATCTGAGTTGAATACTGTTATTTTCTACACATGATTTTAAGCAGCAAGCTTCTTTTGCCCTTAACTTCCAATTAATAATTTTATACTCTAGCTTGCCCACAGACCAGTTTGGTTGCTTGAGTTTCACCGATTGTGAGGGGTAGCCTAGAAGCCGCAAGACAAGTTATTCCTTAGTCAGCAAGGGAGCAATCTACTGTCTGTCTTTGTTCCATGTGGATTATGCATCCTTTTGAGTAGTCACACAGTAGCATTGTTGATGGCCTCGAGATATCTATCATTCACTGAAGCTCACATTTGCCAAGTGTGTTGGTGAGTGGGTTTATAGATTACTGGGGAATATTGCTGCACAGTGGTGCAGCAGTTAATGCCTCTCTTTACAGCGATCAGTGATTGGGGTTCATTTCCCACCACTGTCTGTAAGGAGTTTGTATATTCTGCCCATGACCATATTGGTTTCCTATGGGTGCTCCATTTTCCTCCCTTATTCCTTTTTTTTTAAATTTTATTTTTATTTGGATAAGGAATTCACAAATATCATGTACTTTTTTTCACACATATAACCTTTTCCATTTTTCTATATGTATAAAACTATAATTATTTATACATTCTTAAGTACACATTGAGATGATATAAAAGGAAATTAGACACTTAAATAGATAATTATGTACTGTGGTTATTCTAATCTATTAGGCTAAGTAATGGTATTAATTGTTAAGAAAAATAGTAATAATAGTTTTCCATATAACTCTTCTGGACCATTTCCACTGGTCCAAAATGTTGTATGTAATTTCCTCCCTTATTCCAAAGACTTACGGGTTAGTAACAGGCTGGGTTGATCAGATCCAAAAGGCCCAAACCAATTCGAGTGTCCAGGAGATGTGGTATTAAGCGTACGAGCATAACGAAGTAACTTGTCTAATTTACTATCATAGAACAGAAAGCACAAATAAACCACACAAAATACTACCCAGTAAGTTACTAAGATTTCCACAAAGATTTCAAGTCTCACGATTGTTAGTCTTCACTTGATTGCCGCTGTCGTCAGGAGACTCGATTGCCGCTGTTGTCGGGAGAATGCCATATTCCGACTCGTGAAATCACCCTAGGCACCAATGGATTGCGATTCCTCAATCTAGGTGAAGTCCTAAGAACTGAGCAAAAGGTACTCCAATAAGTTGGGAGTTTCACCAGGTTAGTGAGACAGATTAACTCTTTGTGCTGATGGAACTAACTCAGCCTGGTTTCTTTCATTCAAACAACTCATGTGTTCATCAACAGACATCCTCATGCCGCTGGTGTTTTGAGGCCAGGAAAGAATCCAGCCTCTGTCAGTAAACATTAGACATTAACAAACACAGAGTTTAACCTGTACAGACGCCTTGACACCTTACATGCGGCATGCTCACAAGGAGTTAAAGTGTCCCTTGGAGCAGTTCAGACCTCCATCCAATATTTTACAAAATTTAATACATCACAGCACAGGGTTAGGGCTAGTAAACAGTGGACGTGCTATGTTGGTGCAGGAAGAGTAGTGACACTTGTGGGCTGCCCAGCACAATTCGCACGGATTTGTTTTGATGCAAAATGATGTATTTCATTGTATGTTTTGATGTACATGTGACAAATAATGTAGAAAAAGGGGAAAATGTTTAGTCTGGCAGCTTTAACAAAAAAGAACTATTACATGAAACCCTTGCCAGTGGGTCACTTCGATGCTTGTTACTGTGTTGTTGTGTTCCAGTCTCTTATGGCGATCTTGTGCTTGATGGAATTGTTGGTGCAGTTTTTGAAGTGATTCCTATTTGTTTCTCAAAAAAGGAATTCTTTTGCAGCGATCAAAAAACTAATGAACTAAAAATGTTATCGTAATATTAACTCAGCATTATAGAACCATTACAGTTGTACATCCAAACATAAACACAAGAGATCCTGCAGATGCTGGAAGGTCGAAGCAACATACACAAAATGTTGGAGGATCTCAGGGGGTCAGGCAGCATCTCTGGAAATGAATAAATAGTCGATGTTTCAGGCCAAAACCTGTTACTTGTACATCCACTTCAGAAAGACAACCAAAATCAAATCAAATCAAGTTTAATTATCGTTCAACCATACATGGATACAGCCAAACGACACAGCGTTCCTCTGGGGCCAGGGTGCAAAACATACACAGCACATTCAAAACAGTGAGAGAGAAAAAACATAATCATGGAAGAAAACACATTATGATGCAAATTCTCTGTCACTCAGCCATTTAAAAATATTTAATTAATTATTTAGAGATACAGCACGACTCAGGCCCTTCCGACCCAACGAGACGTGCTGCCTAGCCTAATCACAGGATAACTTACAATGTAACCTGGGATCATCAGGTCATCAGATACTCTCGCCCAGGTGATCCAACCAGGGTTGATCAGGCCCTGGCACGTGTCTCTTGAACAATAGCCATCTAGAGGCTCAATCAACAGCCTCCCTGATGGTCCGGATGGCTCCTTGCAGCCCCTGTAATACGAAGGAGAGAGTAGGTTCTGCAGAGCGAACAGCCAGCAAAATCTCAACACCTTAACTCAATAGGCTCATTTTTAAAAAAATTGTAACATTTACAACCTCAAAGAACCTGTTGCAATTGGGAACCAGTGATTGCATTACGGGAACATAAATCCATTGGATTCGATCAAAATCCTTACAGGAAAACTGTATCAGCTTCTTTACATACTTGTTTCTTTCTTCTCTCCACAACATTTACTACTTTTCAAACAAAATCTGGTATGATTGACACTGTAACCATATATAATAATTGTGTTTTGCAACTTGGTTGCAAAACATAATAAAAAATGTAGTTAGAATTGAGTGTGCTGAGTTAAGGGATCTTCCTGACAATATTTCAAAGTAGTAGTGCTCACTGAATTATGATAAGATTTAACACAAGATCTTATCTGATTCCTTAGGCACTGGCTTCTCGTCTCGCAAATCTGATGAGTTGTAGGTAGTAGTTTCCTGTTTTATCTGGCTTTTTGAGCAGTATGCTATCATGTCTTCTCATGAATTTCCACAGCTCCACCACAAACTGCATTCACAGAAACTTCTATTTGGTCTTCTGAAATGCTTTAATAATTAGCATACATTTCACTCAGGTTATAAATTTCATTTAAATCAGAATTGTTCTGCTGGTTTTCCTGAAATCCTACTGGCACTGTTCTCTATACGATTTATCCAGTTACGTATGTAAGTTTGGTGCACCTGGCATCCACAACCCCTCTGAAATGGGACATGATTCCAGCCAGCAACTCAGTCAGCTCCATCATGGGCAGTAGCCTCCATAGTATCCAGGACACTTTCAAGGAGTGATGCCTCAAATGTCATCATTAAGGACCCCCACCACCAGGTTTTGCTTGTTCTCATTGCTACCATCAGGAAGGAGGTATGAAATGAAGGCATATACTCAACAACTCAGGAACAGCTTTTTTCCCTCTGCCGTCCAATGTCTGAATGGACATTGAACCCATGAGCAGTATTCCTACTCAATTTGCAGAACCTAGAAGATCCTTCTCTCAAATCTAGGAAAAACATCTAGGAATTTAATGCCAGCAAGCATTGTTGAAGCTATAGAAGACATTGGTGAAGCCTAATTTGGGGTATTGAGTGCAGTTTTGCTCACCTACCTACAGGAAAGATGTAAATAAGGTTAGAAGAGTACAGAGAAAATTTATAAGGATGTTGCCAGGTCTGGAGAACCCGAATTATAAGGAAGCAGTGAATAGGTTAGGACAGTATACTTTAGAACATAGAAGATTGAGACGAGATTTGATAGAGCTATACAAAATTGTGAGGGGTATAGATAGGGTAAATGGAAGCAGCCTTTTGCTACTGAGGTTGGGTGGGATTACAACTTGATGTCATGGGTTAAGGGTGAAAAGTTTAAGGGGAACATGAAGGGAAACTTCTTTACTCAGAAGCTTGCGAGAATGTGGAGTGAGTTGCCCACACAATTGGTGCATGTGAAGATGATTTCAACGTTTAAGGGAGGGTTATTGAGGGTGCAGGTCAGTGGGAGGAGGCAGTTCAAATGGTTCCGCACAGACTAGATAGGCCGAATCGTCAGTTTCTGTGCTGTACTTTTCTATGACTGTGACTTAATGACTGTTATGACCTGCAAATAACTTCAAAGACTATGTAAATATAGCCAAGGAAGGAGATAAATGCATTTGGAGTAATGGCAGTGGAGTCTCCTGCTATCTGTTTTCTGTGTGGTAAATATATGATATTCAAATTACCTTATAAGAACTTTGTATGTTCTCCCCGTGAGTGCATGGGTTTCCTCCAGCTACTTCCATTTCCTCCCACAGTCTAGGCGGGTTGATGGGCTGTGCGCCCTGCCGGGCCAGAAGGGCCTTTTCTGCATTTTATCTCTAAATAAAAATAAAAATGTCTACGTTCAGAGGCCAAGCACATTGGCTCACTGAAGCATGCGGCAAATGGACCTTGCACTTAACAATCACAAACCAAAGGTACTGTACCAACCTACCATTGACCTCCAGCAACAAATATCCACAACGAGAGTTTGATGTGGACTGCTTCCTCTGTCTTTGGTCAGAGCTTTTGGTCATCTGAAGAAAGAGTATTTGATAATCAAGACCTCAAATCTAGTACAAAGCTCAAGGTTTAGTTATAATACTTACCCTCCCTGTACACTATATGAACTACAAACCTTTGTATATGTAGCAGTCTTTTTAACTGGCACTAACACTGCCTCTGCCAATTATTTCCAATCATTTGCAGGTTGTGATCCATTGTCAGCCTTCTCTCCCAGGCCAATGTCACCAAAAGTATCGCCCTAATTTCACCCATTTGCACTGATAGGCTGGCCTTTCATATGATAGATTTTGCAAGCTACCAAAATTAGATAGATCATTCTGAACTCCATTACATCAAGAGATCACCAGCTGGATAAGGAATAAAATCCAAGATATTCTTAATGCCTCTAATGAAAACCTGTGGCATCCACATGGCCCATAACTGTTCCAAATGGAGGAGTATTTGGCATTAAGAAACTTCAAGATTAATTTGAAGTGCATTGTTATTCAGTTTCTTGGGATGCAGAGACAGAAAAGGTTAGAGTACAGTGGCGGAATCATAGAGCACTACAGCATAGAAACAGATCCTTCGGCCCAACTATTCTGTGACAGACTCTTATTCTGCTTAGTCCCATCGATCTGCACCTGGCCCATAGCCCTCCATACCTCTCCCATCCATGTACTTGTCTAGATTTCTCTTAAATGTTGAAATCAAACCTGTGTCCCACTACTTCCTCTGGCAGGAGAGATGTTTTCTACCTGTAGTACTGAAAACTAATTGGCAGTGACTAAACTTTCCCTTCAAAATTTTTCTCGCTTCATTATCAGCACTGCGGCTGGTGGGTGGTGTACTCTTAAGTCGGCAGAGATGTTTCGAAGGTCATTTTATGAGACACATTCAAAATCTGACAGATGTGACTTTTCTTCTGAGTAATTGCCTTTTCTGTTTTAGGATGACTGCACAATTAGGCAATAATTTAGAGGAAGAATTGAACAGTAATGTATTCACTTATGTTCCTGTTTCAACTTTCTTCTATTTCAGCACTGCACCAACAGCTTTAAAACTACTGACATTGAGTTATTTAATATTCAAGTCTTTTCTCAAGAAAAAAAAGAGAAATGAATTTGGATGATATCTCCTCTGAGTCCTGAAATATCCTTGAGCACTATAACACGCAAGCATATTTCAGCCACTGGAACAATCATCTCCATGATGTGCTGAATTGCATAAGATGGAAGAAAAACCAGCATCTGTCTATGTAAAACTTGTTCATATCAACCTTGGCCCAATGGTAACTTGCTGACCTTCCAAAATAGAGTGCCATTATTTAAACACAAGAGATTCTGCAGATGCTGAAAATCTTCACCAATACATGCAAAATGGTGGAGAAACTCATCAGGTCACGCAGCACCTATGGCAAGGAATAGACAGTTGGCATTTTGGGTCAAGGCCCTTTATCAATATCAGCTCCAATCCTGATAAAGGGTCTTGGCCCTAACTTGTTTATTTCCCTCTGTAGATGCAGAGTTCCTCCAGTATTTTGAGTGTGCTCATTCTTTCATTATCTGCTGTGTCATCTGATGTAAGCGACCATGATCCAGAGCATGATTGTTCTTGGCAAATTTTGTACAGAAGGGGTTTGCAATTTCCTCCTTCAGAGCAGTGTCTTTATGGGAGCGGGTGACCCAAACCATTATCAATACTCTTCAGAGATTGTCTGTGGTTACATAACTAGGACTTGTGATATGTACTAACAGCTCATATGACCATCCAGCTCGTGCTCCCATGGCTACATGTGGCCCTGATTGACGGTTAAGCACCTTGCCCAAGGGTGACCTGCAGGCTAACAGAGGGAAGGAATGCCTTACAGCTCCCACGGTAGAGACAAATCTCCACACCGCCACCCAATTTGTATGTGTTACCAATCCCCATGGGACATTGAGCACATAATCCAGGCAGCACTAAGGAACTGATAGATAGATGAAAAGCTAACCTGATGCATAGTATGCTTTCTCAGTCATAGTGAGACATTTCAGCTTTGGATAAAGCACCATGTGGCACCATCTGCCTGGGGACAGATATGTCGGGTGAATAAGAAATCGTTGAACCAGTTCTATCAGTTTTCCATCGCAAATGTTAGTAAGAGGCCTGAACACAGCATACTAAGTAACTTTCAGCGATCATTTTCTTTGTGGTCCCTAACATAAACAGTCTTTTCTCGTTACAACTTCAATTCTATTGGCAGAGTTAGTCTGGGAACCTCCGGCATTCTTTTCTCCAGTTTTGTACGTTTTTGCCTAGATTAGCCAGCAATTGCAGAATTATGGTGTTGCTTCAGACAGTTCCTGAAGATAGTAATAAAAAGGTCTAAGGAACGTCTGCCTGTTGACATAAGTATCATGGATTGTCTTGGACACTTCATTCCTCATCAGCAAGATCCAAAGGATCAGAATCAGGTTTAATATCACCGACATATGTCGTGAAAGTTGTTAACTTTGCGGCAGCAGTACAATGCAATATGTAATGATGGAGAAAAAAAACTGTGAATTAAAGTAAGTAATTATCATAGAAACATTTGTATATATCATAATTAAATTAAACAAGTAGGGCAAAAAATAGAAATAAAAAGTTAGTGAGGTAGTATTCATGGGTTCAATGTCCATTCAAGAAATCGGATGGCAGAGGGGAAGAAGCTGTTCCTGAATTGTTGAGTGTGTGTCTCCTTGCTGATGATAGCAATGAGAAGAAGGCATCTTGGGTGATGGGGTCCTTAATGTTGGACATTAAGGCCTTTTGAGGCGTCGTTCCTTGAAGATGTCCTGGATGCTACGGATGCTATTGCCCATGGTGGAGGAACTAATGTTATAACTCTCTGCAGCTTACTTCAATCTTGTGCATGAGCTCCCCCCACCCCCATACTAGATGGTGATGCAACCAGTTAGACTGCTCACCACGGTACATCTTACGTGACATACCAAATCTCCTCAAAATCCAAATTAAATATAGCTGCTGTCATGTTTTCTTTGTAGCTGCATTCATACGTTGGGTCCAGGATAAATCCTCAGAGATATTGACACTCAGGAACTTGAAGTTGCTCACTCTCTCCACTTCTGATCCCTATATGAGGACTGGTGTGTGTTCCCTCATTTTACCCTTTCTTAAGTCTGCAATCAGTTGCTTGGTCTTACTGACACTGAGTGCAAGGTTATTGCTGCGGCATCACTCAGTTAGCTGGTGTATCTTGCTCCTGTGTGTTGTCACCATCTGAAATTCCGCCTACAATGGTTGTATTATCAAAAAGTTTATAGATGCTGTTTGAGCTATGCCTAACCACACAGTCATGTGTATACAGAGAGTAGAGCAGTGGGCTGAGCACACATCCCTGAGGTGTGTTTGTGTTGATTGTCAGGGAGGTGGAGTTGTTATTACCAATCGCACAGATTGTGGTCTTCCAGTTAGGAAGTTGAGGATCCAGTTGCAGAGGGACTTTCAGAAGAAAGTTGTAGAAAAGACTTTACTCTTTCTTGCCTTTCCTCATCTGATAAAATTATCAGTGTCACCTTAGTTTCAAGATCACAAGGCATGCAGCTGAGTGTTTTTTTTAACGGCTTACATGCTGGATCAAGCTGTAAGTTATGTTAGCCACAAAATATGAAACTGTTTTGAGGCTGGAGCAAAAGTGGTGGAGGATAGGCAAGGGAAAAAAAGAGAGTGGTAAGTCCCTAGGATTCACTGCTTGAGAGAATGGTTGAAGCTGGCTGCTGAAAGCAGTTAACAAGTTTCAAGATGAGCTCTTGAATTGCTAAGGCAGAGAAGGCAGTGGGTCTATCACAGGGTACCACTGAGTTATAGAATGCTGTGGATCTGGTAGGTTCTACCCACATTTAGATAGACCAGGGTTGATTAAAGGTCGTCAGCAGTGGAAACACAAAATAATCTGCAGATGCTGTAAAAGATCAAAGCTGAGTTCATGTCAGCAGTGGAAAGATGTGTCTCACAAAACGTTTTTTTTTGTAGAGGTAATCAAGAGGATTGATGAAGGCAGGGTAGTGATTATTAGCTCCATGGACTTGAAAGACCAGCCAAAGTTCAAAATAATTTTATTATCAAAGTACATCTTTATCGCCGTATACAACCCTGAGATTCGTTTTCTTTCAGGTATTCACTGTAGAACAAAAAGATACAATAGAATCATTGAAAAACTACACACAAAGACAAAGACGGACAAACAACCAATGTGCAAAAGAAGACAAACTGTGCAAATACAGACGGTACTGTGCAAAAGTCTTAGGCACACATATACATACACACATATATTTATACACACACAAACACACACACACACATATATATACACACACACATACACACACACACACACGCACACACACACACACACACACACACACACACACACACATATATATATCTATATCTGAGGTGCCTTTTGCACAGTACTGTATTTGTCAATGTGGAGTGCAGAGTGGTGGGAGGAAAGGATTTTGGGAATGGCAAAGGTCCAAAAGTGGGAGTAACACACACAAAACGCAGGAGGAAATATCGATTCTTTATTTCCCTCCACAGATGCTGCCTGATCTGCTGAGTTCCTTCAGTATTTTGTGTATGTTGCTCTGGATTTTCAGTATCTGCAGAATCAGGTTATGGTCATGTTTAATATTACCGGTATATGTCGCAAAATTAGTTATTTTGTGGTAGCAGTACATTGCAATGCATAATAATAAAAAATCTATAAATTACAGTTTCAAGAAAATGTTTGTGAACCCTTTGCAATTACCTGGTGGATGATACAAAGCTAGGTATAGGGACAGGTAGTGTTGAGGAAGCAGGAGTCTACAAATGACTTGGACAGATTAGCAGAATGTGCAAAGAAGTGGCAGATGGAATACAGTGTACAGAAGTGTATGGTCATGCATTTTGATAGAAGGAGTAAAGGTGTAGACTATTTTCTAAATGGGGAGCGAATTCAGAAATTGGAGGTGCAAAGGCACCTGGGAGTCCTAGTTCAGGATTTTCGAAAGGTTAACTTGCAGTTTGAGTCATTTTGGGAGATTTTAACCAGGCCAGTCTGGAAAAAATCACTAAGCAATTACCATCAACAGATCACTTGCAATACCAGAGGAAACAACACACTGAACCATTGCTACACCACCATCAAGAATGCCTACCATGCTATTCCACGCACTCACTTCGGGAAGTCTGCCCACCTCGCTGTACTTCTACTCCCTGAGTATAGGCATACTGAAGACTGCAGCACCAGTGGTGAGGTCCAAAAAGGTTTGGACAAGGGAAGCACAGGAGTGCCTACAGGACTGCTTTGAATCGGTGGACTGGACTGTATTCAGGGATTCATCTTTGAATCTGGATGAGTATGCTGCAGTTGTTACTGACTTCATTAAAACCTGTGTGGATGAGTGTGTGCCTACAAAGACTTACGTACATTCCCAAATCAAAAGTGGATCAACCAGGAGGTACATCGTCTGCTGAAGGCTAGATCTGGGGCATTCAAGTCTGGCGATCCAGGCCTGAGCAGAAAACCAGGTATGATTTGCGGAGGGCTATTTCAAGAGCAAAGAGACAGTTTCAAACGAGGTTGGAGGCGACATCGGATGTACAACAACTCTGGCAGGGTTTGCAAGACATTACTTCCTACAAAGCGAAACCCAATAGCATGAATGGCAGTGATACTTCACTACCAGATGAACCCAATGCCTTCTATTCCCACTTCAAAAGCAAGAATATAACTTCAGCTGTGAAGATCCCTGCTGCACCTGATGGCCCTGTGATCTCTGGTTTCAGAGGCCAGTGTTAGGCTGTCTTTAAAGAGAGTGAACCCTCCCAAGACGGAAGGTCCTGATGGAGTACCTGGTAAGGCTCTGAAAACCTGTGCCAACCAACTGGCGAGAGTATTCAAGGACATTTTCAACCTCTCACTGCTATGTGTGGAAGTTCCCACTTGCTTCAAAAAGGCAACAATTAAACCAGTGCCTAAGAAGAATAATGTGAACTGCCTTAATGACCATCCCCCGGTAGCACTCATATCTGCAGTGATGAAATGCTTTGAGAGGTTGGTCATGACTAGACTGAACTCCTGCCTCAGCAAGGACCTGGACCAATTCGCCAGAATAGGTAACCAGCAGATGCAATCTCAATGGCTCTTCACATGGCTTTAGACCACCTGGACAACACAAACACTTATGTCAGGATGCTGTTCATCAACTCTTGCTCAGCTTTTAATACCATCATTCCCACAATCCTGATTGAGAGGTTGCAAAACCCGGGCCTCTGTATCTCCCTTTTTAATTGGATCCTCGACTTCCTAACTGGAAACCACAGCCTGTGCGGATTGGTGATAACATCTCCCTTGCTGACGATCAACACTGGTGCACCTCAGGGGTGTGTGCTTAGCCCACTGCTCTACTCTCCATATACCCATGACTGTGTGGCTCGGCATAGCTCAAATACCATCTATAAATTTGCTGACAATACAACCGTTGTTGGTAGAATCCCAGCTGGTGATGCAGGGACGTACAGGGGTGAGATATGCCAACTAGTGGAGTGGTGTCGCAGCAACAACCTGGCACTCAATGTCAATAAGACGAAAGAGCTGATTGTGGACTTCAGGAGGAGTAAGACAAAGGAATACATACCAATCCTCATAGAGGGATCAGAAGTGGAGAAAGTGTGCAGTTTCAAATTCCTGGGTGTCAAGATCTCTGAGGATCTAACCTGGTCCCAACATATCTATACAGTTATAAAGAAAGCAAGACAGCGGCTATACTTCATTAGAAGTTTGAAGAGATTTGATATGTCAACAAATACGCACAAAAACTACAGTGGAGAGCATTCTGACAGGCTGCATCACTGTCTGGTATGGGGGGTGTGTGGCTACTGCACAGGACTGAAAGAAGCTGCAGAGGCTTGTAAATTTAGTCGGCTCCATTTGGGCACCAGCCTACAAAGTACCCAGGACAGCTTCAAGGAGCACTGTCTCAGAAAGGCGGCGTCCATTATTAAAGACCTCCAGCACCCAGGGCATGCCCTTTTCACACTGTTACCATCAGGTAGGAGATACAGAAGCCTGAAGACACACACTCAGCGATTCAGAACAGCTTCTTCCCCTCTGCCATCCGATTCCTAAATGGACATTGGAGACTACCTTTTTTTTAATATATGTTATTTCTGGTTGTGCACAATTTTTAATCTATTCAATATACGTATACTGTAATTGATTTACTTATTACTTATTATTATTATATTTTTTCTTCTATATTATTTATTGCATTGAACTGCTGCTGCCAAGTTAACAAATTCCAAGACACATGCCGGTGCTAATAAATCTGATTCTGAATCATTAGTAGGGAAGGGAAATGCAATGTTAGCATTTATTTTGAGAAGACTAGAATATAAGGGCAAGGATGTGATGCTGAGGCTTTATAAGGCATTGGTCAGGCCGCATTTGGAGTATGGTGAGCAGTTTTTGGCCCGACATCGACGGAAGGATGTGCTGACATTGGAGAGGTTCCAGAGGAGGTTTATGAGGATGATTGCGGTATGAAAGGAATTAATGTAGGCACTCTGAGCCTGTACTCACTAGAGTTTAGAAGAATGAGGAGGGATATCAATGAAACCTATTGAATATTGAAAGGTGTAGATAGAGTTGGCGTGGAGAGGATGTTTCCAATCGTGGGAGAATAGGAGCAGAGGGCATTGACTAAGTAAAAAGGTGAGTGTCTTTAGAACAGAGAATTTAGTCAGCCAGATTATGGTGAGTCTGTGGAATTCATTGCCACAGATAGCTGTGGAGGCCAAATCATTGGGTGTATTTAAAGCGGAGCTTGATAGGTTCTTGATTAGTAAGGGCGTCAAAGGTACAGGGGGAAGGTAAGAGAATGGGGTTGTGTGGAAAAATAAATCAGTCATGATGGAGCAGACTCAAATTGGCTGTATGGCCCAATTCTATTACTATGTCTTATGGTTTTATGCACATGGTGGGCCAAGGGGCCATTTCCATGTGTATGCCAAAGTATCTCTTAAAAAAATATTGATATTGTGCTATAACAAAGCTCATCGACCTTTTGCCATGACTTCATCCCGGTTCATGTGGTATCAGCAACCTGACGTGTTACATAACAAAGGCTTCAATTTTAATGATGGGCCAAAATCACGTAACATTTTTAACACTTAAACAGCATGACATATTTTTGAAAACTGAGATCTGAGAACCACAAGTACTCACAACTTCCTTCTCTGAGTGGTTAGAGTTAGAAGGGGTGGGATTTGGTTCATGGGCCAGGTGGAGAAACAGGATGCAGCCTGATGTTCAAACTCACAAACCTCTGAAAAAACACTACTTCCAATTCTCAATTGAAACTCATGTTAAACGTATTTTAAATGCACATGTCTATGTGAGATGCAAATGGATTTTAGTTGTTTTATTTCCTGTCAGATCATATTTGGCATACATCCTGTTAGCTTTTCAAATGGTAAGGCCTGCCAGGCAGTCGTCCATATGAGAAAAGAGATCTATAAAATTGCTTGTTACAAGTCCTGAAGAACAAAGGAAGCTCAACTACTTTAAGAGGTTATTAGTAGGTTCTCCAAGGACTCACTTCGACAATATCTGTCTGTGGATGCCGGCAATTAACGTCTGCTGTTACAGACTCAAGCTAGATGGCAGTGGATTTAAAGCAATGTTCAAATTGTTCTAAAAAATTACTTCAGAACAGTTCAACTGAAATAAAATAAGCTCTGCAGCACTTAGATCTGGACCTTTATAATATTACTTTTGACATTGATGCTTTATTAAACCAGCATTTTAGATCTACCTGGAGAAAAGAGCAACAGAAAGGAATAGAAATTGTGACATTTGCTTACCATTGGCCATACCAGCATTTGCTTTGGCCCAGGAATTTCTTTCTCGTCAATTTGAACCATTCACACTATTTCTTTCAGGAATTCTTGTGTTCATGCAGTAACTATACCAGGCATAAGAGCATAATTTCATTGTTTGATTACATATTTAAATTAATTTCCACTGTTTATGTGCTAAATTCAAACTTATTTTAAATGAACAACAAAAGGAAGAGCTCTTAATATGTCGTAAGTCTTTAATCAGTTAAAATTTCACTTCTGTACAGTGGCAAATCTGATCCAAAATCAAAACAAAACAATTACTGCCAGCCTACGACCCCAAACGGAGTTATTTTACTTGCGTGACATGCCCACAGTTCCGATGGCTGCTCCAAAAAGTTGAATTCCCTAATTCCATAAGACCATAAGATACAGGAGAAGAATTAGGCCATTTAGTCTGCCATGGCTGATCCATTATTCCTCTCAGCCCCTATCTCCTACCTTCTTCCCACATTCCTTCATACCTTGACCGATCAAGAACCTATCAAGGCATGAAGGGATACAGGGAGAAAGGCGGGAGATTTTGATCCTTTATTAGCAATGAGCAAACATACAATTAAGCATTATTGAGTGTTATCTTGGTGTTCAGCAAATATATAACCTCCGTAGTCCCAAACTACAACTGCCCCGAAATAAGCATGAATATGTAACTTACTCCCTTGGCTTTTACCATGCCCCCCACGTGACTAAGTACCATAATAAATGTGCAACACAGAATACAATGCAGCTAGAGATCAGATACATGGCTCTCACAGATAGGTTGATCAGCTTGATTTGAATATGCAAGTTCCTCACTTGTAAGTTTGGAAAACTATTAAAGAAAATGTCATCCATTAGGGGAGCTAAATAAATAAGTGCTTCGTGATGCCATTGACTCTGAGGGAGTAGTCTGTGTATCTGTGCAATGTAGGTGGGAGTCAGAACAGTTCTGTATCTAATATTTCAGTAATATATGGGTAGTATTGTAAATATATTGTTTGATTAAGCTTTCTTGTTCATTTAAATAATTCATTACGGGTTATATGTAAAAGCATCCGAATGGCATACGTCATCACACCACCTCGTCAAAAGTGCACACCTCGCTTAAAATAAAAGCGAAACTTAGACACAGATGTCTCAGGCTCCCTTGTTTATCTTTGCAATTAGTTTAATGTTTTGGAATTACAAAACATAGCAAGGGCAATTAAAGATGAAAGCCCCTAGCACAATCCTCAGACTGTTGGTCATTGACGATAATGCCACATTTCACTGTATGTTTCAATGTACTGCACATGACAAATCTAATCTAAAATCTAAATATGTCATGAAATTTGTTGTTTTGAGGCAGTAGTACAATGCAATACCTAACAATTAATATAATTTACAATAAGAATACTGGGATACATTGGGACCAGTACATTTTGCCCCAATGAGCAGAAGTTTCATGGAAGTAGTTAAAAAAGAATAAAAAAGCAGATTACCATTTAACTGAGCAACAATTTATGTATTTAAATGAAATGCAGAACCAATTAAAACACTATTAATACTTCTACAGTACTATAAAATTGTGTATTAGTTCTGAATAGTTATTCATGGAGGGATTCATCTGATGTACACTGCCATGTTCTTTTGATTGACAGTGCAGTCACCTAGTGCAGTTAATAGGCTGTCTTCATACAATATTTTCAACAATTGTACCCTCAAATCTACATTTTCATTGTAACATCCAAGATAATTGTCGATATCTTCAAATTCTCTGTAGTTTGAAACTTATTGAAGTAGTGAAATCATTTCATTTTCACTCCTGTGGCCACTTCTGGCATCTCCAAGTTTGAATGTTTGAAATCATAGTGAGCAAATCAGTTCCGAATTATCTTACTGCTCATTTCTTGCCAACTATCAGGGACAAAAATCACTGCTTTTCGAACATAAACATGTGCAGCTTATGCTATTTAAAAAGTGTTCATTCTAAACAAGGTATAGTGTCTTAACGGTCACACAAATGCACACAACTGACGCTAGTTAGAAACTGTTCAGCAGCAGTCTCAGAATCAGATTCAGATTTAATATCACCAGTATGTGTCATGAAATTTGTTAACTTTGCGGCAGCAGTACAATGCAATACATGATAATAGAGAGGAAAAAAACTGAATTATAGTAATTATGTGTGTGTATGTACATATATATATGTATATATGTGTGTGTATATATATATATATGTATGTGTGTGTGTATGTATATATAAATACACACACACACACACACACACACACACACACACAGAGTGGCATGCAAAGGTTTGGGCACCCCTGGTCAAAATTTCTGTTACTGTGAATAGTTAAGTGAGTAGAAGATGAACTAATCTCCAAAAGGCATAAAGTTAAAGATGAAACATTCTTTTCAACATTTTAAGCAAGATTAGTGTATTATTTTTGTTTTGTACAATTTTAGAGTGAAAAAAAGGAAAGGAGCACCATGCAGAAGTTTGGGCACCCCAAGAGATTTGATCTCTCAGATAACTTTTACAAAGCTCTCAGACCTTAATTAGCTTGTTAGGGCTATGGCTTGTTCACAGTCATTGTTAGGAAAGGCAAGATGATGCAAATTTCAAAGTGTTATAAATACCCTGACTCCTCAAACCTTGTCCCAACAATCAGCAGCCATGGGCTCCTCTAAGCAGCTGTCTAGCACTCTGAAAATTAAAATAAATGACACCCACAAAGCAGAAGAAGGCTATAAGAAGATAGCAAAGCGTTTTCAGGTAGCCATTGCCTCAGTTCGTAATGTAATTAAGAAATGGCAGTTAACAGGAACGGTGGAGGTCAAGTTTTCTTGGAAGACCAAGAAAACTTTAATAGACAATAGACAATAGGTGCAGGAGTAGGCCATTCGGCCTTTCGAGCCAGCACCACCATTCACTGTGATCATGGCTGATCATCCACAATCAGTACCCCGTTCCTGCCTTCTCCCCATATCCCTTGACTCCGTTATCATTAAGAGCTCTATCTAACTCTTTCTTGAAAGCATCCAGAGAATTGGCTTCCACTGCCTTCTGAGACAGAGCATTCCACAGATCCACAACTCTCTGGGTGAAAAAGTTTTTCCTCAGCTCCGTTGTAAATGGCCTACCCCTTATTCTCAAATTGTGGCCTCTGGTTCTGGACTCCCCCAACATTGGGAACATGTTTCCTGCCTGTAGCGTGTCCAATCCCTTAATAATCTTATATGTTTCAATCAGATCCCCTCTCATCCTTCTAAATTTCAGCGTATACAAGCCCACTTGCTCTAATCTTTCAACATATGACAGTCCCGCCATCCCGGGAATTAACCTCATGAACCTACGCTGCACTCCCTCAATAGCAAGAATGTCCATCCTCAAATTTGGAGACCAAAACTGCACACAATACTCCAACTTTCCGAGAAAACTGCTCATAGGATTGCTAGAAAGGCAAATCAAAACCCCCGTTTGACTGCAAAAGACCTGCAGGAAGATTTAGCAGACTCTGGAGTGGTGGTACACTGTTCTACTGTGCAGCGACACCTGCACAAATATGACCTTCATGGAAGAGTCATCAGAAGAAAACCTTTCCTGCGTCCTCACCACAAAATTCAGCATCAGAAGTTTGCAAAGGAACATCAAAACAAGCCTGATGTATTTTGGAAACAAGTCCTGTGGACTGATGAAGTTAAAATAGAACTTTTTGGCTGCAATGAGCGAAGGTATGTTTGGAGAAAAAAGGGTGCGGAATTTCATGAAAAGAACACCTCTCTAACTGTTAAGCACGGGGGTGGATCGATCATGCTTGTGCGGTAGCCAGTGGCACGGGGAACATTTCACTGGTAGAGGGAAGGTCCTAAACACACCTCAGAATCCACAATGGACTACCTCAAGAGGCACAAGCTGAAGGTTTTGCCATGGCCCTCACAGTCCCCCGACCTAAACATTATCGAAAATCTGTGGATAGACCTCTAAAGAGTAGTGCATGCAAGGCAGCCCAAGAATCTCTCAGAACTAGAAGCCTTTTGCAAGGAAAAATGGTGAAAATCCCCCAAACAAGAATTGAAAGACTCTTAGCTGGCTACAGAAAGTGTTTACAAGCTGTGATACGTGCCGAAGGGGGTTTTACTAAGTACTGACCATGCAGGGTGCCCAAACTTTTGCTTCGGGCCCTTTTCCTTTTTTGTTATTTTGAAACTGTAAAAGATGGGGGAAAAAAAGTAATCTTGCTTAAAATATTAAAGAAATGTGTCATCTCTAACTTTATGCCTTTTGGAAATCAGTTCATCTTTTACTTGCTTAGCTATTCACAGTAACAGAAATTTTGACCATGGGTGCCCAAACTTTTGCATGCCACTGTATAATAGTTAAATAAGTAATGCAAAAATTTAGGAAATAAAAAAAGCAGTGAGGTAGTGTTCATGGGTTCAGTGCCCATTCAGAAATCGGATGGCAAAGGGGAAGAAGCTGTTCCTGAATTGTTCTTAAAGTTTAGAGAGAGTAGAGCAGTAGTCTAAGTTAGGGATGAACAAAAGTCACAAATGTAATTCAGTTTGGAGAAACATGAGGTAATGCATTTGGATTGAGCATCAAATGAAAGTAGATAGTAATTGGTAAAATACTGAGAAATGTTGAGGAATGAAAGAATTTTGAAGTACATGTAAAGTACAGGGTTCTGTAAATAAACTTGGTTAAGAAGATAAGAAGCAAAGTGTGGAATATGAAAACAGAAAAGCCACGCTAGAGCTGCATAAAACATGAATGAGATCACAGTAAAAGTGAGGAGTACAGTTCCTGTCACTATGCCACAACAAGAATGCCATTACCTGAGAGAGAACGCAGAGAAGGTTAGTGGGAAGGTTGGTAACCCTGAAAATTTTAGTTATTAGGGAAGATCCACAAGGCTGAAATTATTTACTTTGGAACAGTAGAGGCCAAGAGCAAATCTAATTGTATAAAATTGAGAGGCTTAGGTGGTACTATTAAAAAAGTCTTGTTTCCCATTGTTGATATAGAATACAGTTAATTAGTCAGAGGGTTAGAGGAGAAGTCAAGAGAGGGAAAAAAATTCACCTGGAAAGTTGGGGTTTCTGGAGCTCTCTACCTGACAAGGCACTGGGAAAGGTTAAAACTTTCATCATTTTCAAAAGGTGATTGAATGAATGCAGAGGAGCTCTAACCTACAGGGCGAGGAATAGGAATGTGAAATTAGCCTATGAAGCAACCCTCTGGGTCATGATGAATATGTTGGGCCAAATGACTTCCTTTATGTGCCAGAAATTTTTACTATTTCTGAGGTTTTTAGATGATAAGTAATAGGAATTTAAGCATTAATTCCACAATATAAGACCATCAGACATAGGAGCATAATTAGGCCACAGATATAGGATATGCAACCAGATGCATGAATTAGGGCAGAGGTGGGCCATTTGGCCTGCAAACCATTTAATAAAAGCATGGCTAGTCTGACTCTAATTCCATCTCCCAGTTCTGCCTACCTACAGTTGCTTATTAATATCTAACTACCTCTGTGTTAAAATGTTAAAAGCCTCTGCTTCCTGCACCCTTTGCATTAAATAGTTAAAAAAAAACTATGGCCCTCTGAGAGACGAATAGTCACTTCAACTCTATCTTAAGTGGGCAAGCCCCCGTTTTTAAACAGTAATTCCAAATTCTAGATTCTCCCAAATTGGAAATCCACCCTGTCAAGATTGCTCAGGATCTTAGAGCTAACACAAACATGAGAAAATCTGCAGATGCTGGAAATCCAAAGCAATACGCGCTGAATGCTGGAGGAACCAGCAGGTCAGGCAGCATCTATGGGAAAGAGTAAATAGTTGATGTTTCAGGCCGAGACCCTTCATCAGGACTGAGAAGAAAGATGAGAAGTTAGAGCGAGAAGGTGGGGGGAGGGAAGGAAGAAGTACAAGTTGGCAGGTGATTGGTGAATCCGAGAGAGGTGGCGGGGTGAAGTAAAGAGCTGGAAAGTTGATTGGTGAAAGAGATAAAGGGCTGGAAAAGGGGGAATCTGATAGGAAAGGGCAGAAGGCCATGGAAGAAAGGGAAGGGGGAGGAGCACCAAAGGGTGGTGATGGGCAGGTAAGAAGATAAAGTGAGAGAGGGAAACAGGAGTAGGGAATGCCAGAAGTTCGAGAATCGATGTTCATGTCATCATGTTGGAGGCTACCCAGACAGAATATAAGGTGTTACTCCTCCAACCTGAGTGTGGCCTCATTGCGGCAGTAGAAGAGGCTAAAAACTGAGATATCAGAATGGGAAGTAGAATTGAAATGGATAGCCACTGGGAGATCTGGCCTTTTCTGGCAGACGAGGTGTAGGTGCTTAGCAAAGCGTTCTTAGAACTATTCACAGTAGATTATGTAGTCCAATGCATCTATGATGACTTCATGCCTCTCAAACCCACTTTCCTGCATTAATTCCATCTCCTTCTATGTCTTCCTCATTAAAATACGTCTCTAGCTGTTTCTGCCTCCATCACCTCCTCCGGCAGCTCATTCCAGAAACCAACTACTCTTTGAACAGTTTAACCCTTAGGGCTGCTGTAAACCTTTCCCATCTCACCTTAAACCTTTGCCCTCTAAAACATAGACCATAAAAGCTTACAGCACAGTATGGGCTCTTCAGCCCGTGATGTTATGCTGACCTTTTAACCTACTCCAATATCAATTTAAACCTTCTTTCCCACATAGCCCTCCATTTTTATTTCATCTATATGCCTACCTAAGAGTCTCTAAATTGTCCTGAGAGTATCTGGATTTAAGACTACCCTAGCAGCTCATTCCACACACCTACTAGCCTCTGTGTAAAATTACTACTTCTAATTTCCCCACTATACCTTTCTCCAGTGACCTTAAAATTGGAGAAAAAGGCACTGACTGTCAACCTTATCTATGCCTCTTACATTCTTATACATCACTTTCAAGTCGCCTCTCATCTCCCTTTGCTCCAAAGAGAAAAACCCTAGCTCGCTCAACTTTTCCTCATAAGACATGCTCTCTGATCCAGGCAGCATCCTGGTAAATCTCTTGTGCACCTTCTCTAAATGCTGCCTGGATTAGAGAGCATGTCTAATGAAGAAAGATCAAGCAAGCTAGGGCTTTTCTATAATGAGGCAACCAGAACTGAACACAATACTCCAAGTGTGGTCTAACCAGAGTTTGAGACACTCATCCTTTATCATGTCACCTCTATGCTCACTCCAGGGAAAACAGAACCAGACTATTCCGTCTCCCCTTATAACTCACTCCCTCCAGTTCAGACTTGATCCCTAAATCCACAACGTAACACTCAAACCTAGATCTGTAGAATTTGCACACACCTAACTGCATGCACTCACTTCTCTTATAGACTCTTCTTTAGGAAAGGGTCTGTATTTTATAGATTTACAATGATATACTACATATTGACATTTCTATCTGAGATTATAATGCGAAGACGCTATGGAGCAACTAATTATATTTTTGGATGTCATGGAGCCACTGCTCAATCTGCTTGCAATGAGTATGACTGTCTGAAGATAAAGAGACAGCTTAATGGAGTTATGTTTGCAATGAAATTTATCTAGAATCATTTATTTAAATATTATAAAAGCATTCTTATCTTTGATGAGCTTGTGGCTTTTGTTATATGAATAGACAATATGGGCTGTTTTGGCTGATAAAATGCTGTCTTCACTTAAACATGGGTTTACCTATAATCCTCATGTCAATACTGGCTTAAAAATTGTTGGTGTATATTATGGTACTCCAAATATAGTGGTTAAAAATGTGCGTGAATGTTATTTAAAAAGGAACCTTCTGACCCAAATGTTGTTTTAGACCATAAGACATTAGAACAGAATTAGGCCATTTGGCCGTTCTAGCCTGCTCTGCCATTTGATCATGGATGATCCATTTACCTCTTAACCCCACTCTCCTGCCTTCTCCCCATAACCCTTCATGCCCTGACTTATCAAAAGTCTATGAATCTCCACTTTAAATACTCTCAAGGACCTGGCAACAAATTCCACAGATTCACCACCTTCTGTCTAAAGAAATTCATCCTCATCTTCATTCTAAATGGACGTCTTTCTCTTCTGTGGCTGTACTCTGTGGTCATAGAACCCCCCACCACAGGAAACATCCTCTCCACATTCACTCTTTTGAGGCCTTTCAACATTCGATAGGTTTAAATGAGATCCACCCACAGTCTTCTAAGTTCCAGTGAGAACAAGTCTAGAGCCATCAAATACTCATCATGTGATAAGCCTTTCAATCCCAGAATCATTTTTGTGAATCGCCTTTGAACCATCTCCAATGTCAGCACCACTTTTCTTAGATAAAGGGCTCAAAACTGCTCACAATACTCTATGAGACCTCACCAACACCTTATAAAGTCTCAATATTACATTCAAACAACAGGATTCTGCAGATGCTGGAAATTCAAGCAACATACATCAAAGTTGCTGGTGAACGCAGCAGGCCAAGCAGCATCTATAGGAAGAGGCGCAGTCGACGTTTCAGGCCAAGACCCTTCGTCAGGACTAACTGAAGGAAGAGTGAGTAAGGGATTTGAAAGCTGGAGGGGGAGCTTTCAAATCCCTTACTCACTCTTCCTTCAGTTAGTCCTGACGAAGGGTCTCGGCCTGAAACGTCGACTGCGCCTCTCAATATTACATTATTGTTTTTATATTCTAGTCCTCTCAAAATGAATGCTAACATTACCTTCGCCTTCCTCATGTTTTGTTTGTAATATCAATGGTAGCTTTGGATTTAGACATTATTAAGGAAATTACCCTATCAAAAGTGCTTCGTTCCACCTGTTGGATTAGAATGTGGAATTGTCATTTTTCCTGTAGCTTGACTTTCCTATGCTTGCTTATAATTTTTGTATCAGCCCCTATCTGCATGTAATAATGTTCAATAAATCTTCCAGTAATCATAGAAAACTCATTCTGTGTTTTTCTAGAAGTTTCTCAGTCTTTTTGCAGCAGATATCATGCCACTTGAATCTGATGATTTTATAGGTTAATTGTTCATTGTATTTCACTAGCATGAAATCGGTGGGTTGCTCGACAGGGCAGATAGGTGGGCCAGAAGGCCCTGTTCCGCGGTGTATCTCTAAATAAAAGTATGTTGCACTTAATTACTCATATCTTGGTCCATCATGGGTATTAGCCTTCGTAGTATCCAAGACATCTTCAAGGAACGATGTTTCAAAAAGGCGGCGTCCATCATTAAGGACCCCCACCACCCAGGTCATACCTTGTTCTCATCGTTACCATCAGGAAGGAGGTACAGGAGCCTGAAGACACACACTCAGTGATTCAGGAACAGCTTCTTCCCCCCTGCCATCTGATTCCTGAATGGACATTGAACCCATGAACACTACCTCACTACTTTTTAATTTCTCTTTTGCACTACTTATTTAATTTAACTATTAAATATATATGTATTTACTGTAATTTACAGTCTTCCCTCTATTATTATCTATTGCATTGTACTACTGCAGCAAAGACAACTTTCACGACATATTGCCTGGATTGGGGAGCATGCTTTATGAGAATAGGTTGAGTGAACGTGGCCTTTTCTCCTTGGAGCAAAGGAGGATGAGAGGTGACCTGATAGAGGTGTATAAGATGATGACAGGCATTGATCATGTGGATAGTCAGAGGCTTTTTCCCCAGGGCTGAAATGGCTAACACAGGAAGGCACAGTTTTAAGGTGCTTGGAAGTAGGTACAGAGGGGATGTCAGGGATAGGTTTTTTATGCAGTGTGTGGTGAGTGCGTGGAATGTGCTGCTGGCGACTGTGGTGGAGGCAGATACAATAGGGTGTTTTAAGAGACTCCTGGATAGGTATATGGAACTTAGAAAAATAGAGGGCTATGGGTAACCTTAGGTAATTTCTAAAGTAAGTACATGTTCGGCACAGCATTGTGGGCAAAAGGGCCTGTATTGTGCTGTAGGTTCTCTATGTTTCTATATGCCGGTGATACTTAACCTGATTCTAATCAAACATCTAATTTTTTGATAAAAGTTGGTTTGACCTGAGACATCAATTCTCCTCTTGCCACGGCTGCAGCATAACCTGCTGAGTAATTCAATAATTTTTGTTTTCAAATTTCTAAGTATCTACTATTTTGCTTCAGTGTGAAAGGGCTACGTGGTTTGGTGAGGCTTGGGCACAGTGTCAGTTAAAGATTGATAAAAAGGCATGTGGCAGTATGAAACAAGTCAAGTTTGTTCTTGGTGAACTGGCAATTTATAGCAGTGCAAAAAATTGAGAATGTAGGCTTTCATTTTCTCATATGACTGACCCTTTGGTATATCCTTGAGAATACTGTTATCAATATATATCTTAGTATTTATAGTTGTGGCTCTAAAGGTTGTTTTTGGCAAGAAAAACTATCGAGGAATAAAGAGTAGTTCAATTCAACACAGACGTACAGCCTCAAGGTAGATTTCAAAAGCTTATGGCATTTAATAGCTGCTGCTAACACCTTAATTTTGAATCATGATCCAGGATCGGAAAGGACTTGGGAGTCCTTGTGTAGGATTCCCTAAAGGATAATTTACAGGTTGAGTTGGTGAAGAAGGCAAATGTGATATTAGCATTAACAGACATCCCACCCTGCAAAAACTCATTTCAGGGAGGTAGCACCATCAATTTGCGGGAGACTCCCGGAACTTCTGGGAGAGGTGGGATGTCTGTAATAGAGTAGCTCCTTAGCAGCTAGCCAGCTAGTTTAAATAACATTGGCTATGCTAATGAACGAAAGACACCTGTTAAACTCACCTCAGCATGTCTTTTACAGTCTTAACCCACCATGGGCAATAGAAAAGTCATTGTTGCAAACAGTGCAGCGAGCAACACTGTCATTATTTTGACCCCTATTAGGTAGGGGTACACTTTAGTGTAGTCTGGGGTGACGTACGTTTTATATTTTCTTTTTTTGGAACACTGTGCCATGGAGCGTGCGCGATCTCTCTCTCCCTCTGTCTCTCGTGGTCGCTCTCACTCTCTGGCACGTTGGTGCGCGCTGTCGCTCTCTCTCTCGCGCTCTCTCTCTCTCTCTCTCTCAAAAAATTGATTTGTGGGATATTTTATATAATTTGCAGGCATCAGGGAGCTACTATTGATATGCAGGAGACTCCCGGAACTTCCGGGAGAGGTGGGATGTCTGCATTAATTTCAAGAAGACTAGAATTTAAAAGTAAGGATGTAATGTTGTGGCTTTATAAGGCCTCATGTGGAGTATTGTGAGCAGTTTCAGGTCCCTTATCAAAGGAAGATGTGCTGCCATTGGAGGGAGATCAGAAGAGATTCCTGAAAATGATTCTGGGATTGAAAGACTTGTCATGTTTTCTATGGTGGGGGAGTCTAGGACCAGAAGACACAGCCTCAGAATAGAGGGACATCCTTTTAGATCAGAGATGAGGAGGAATTTCTTTACCCAGAGAGTGGTGAATCTGTAGAATTCATTGTCACAGGCAGCTGTGGAGGCTAAGTCTTTGGGTATATTTAAGGCAGAGGTTGGTAAATTCCTGATTAGTCAGGGTACAAAAGAAAGGCAACATGATCATCAACAACCACATTCTCCACACAAAATGCAGCAAAAACATTGGCCACAAATTACCTTCCCCCACACAAAAATAACAAGCAAAAATGCAACAAGAATATCAACTCTCAAATCGCCCTCCCCAACACAAAAAGACAACAAGAACATGGACCCTAAAACCCCTTCCCCCTGCACAAAGCGAGGAAGAAGCAGGTGACAACCATAAGACTGAAAAAGTCGAAAGTCCATAGTCCAAATCCATAAATGCAGCATCTTGGTAATATCCTCTGAAAGTGAGAGACAGCACTCGAATGCAGAGGCCTACCCTCCGCCATAGTGATAAGCCACACAGGCTCCTTCTCTGGCAGCAAAGGGATCTGATCAGTGATCAAAAACCAGGCAGTCGGTGCTAAACCCTCAGTCACCGTCCATGTTCATCTCGATGTTTAATAAACCAGCAAATTCGTAAAACATGTTGAAATTTTAAAAGGTGTAGAAATTTTGTTTAACAATGAGAATCCAATGTTGCCTGATCAGTCAGATAACATTTCCCGGTTTTGGGGGCTGTATTGAAGAAATTTAAGGGTTAAGAAAAAAAATGTTTGATTGCTGTGATAACTGCCTAGTATGAAAAGAAGTCCGTTTCCGTATAATGCTTCCAGCTTTTGTCATTGAAGACATCATAGTCATGAATTCGAAAATGGAATCGAAAGCAATATAATTTGATTACCTATATTAATCAAGTGCAGTTAAACATTTAAAAACCAGTAATGTATGTGCCTGACTGATGCCAGATAGCCAAGTCTGGTAGTTCAGAAGATTTATTTTCAGAAAAATAATTCATTGAAGATGAGAAGGCCATAATTGCAAGTGCTGCATTGAATTTCAATGTGAGCTCTGGAATAATAGGCATCGTATCTAGGCTGCACACAACTAGTCCAAGGTCTGTTTAATGAAAAGGAAATGAGTGACACAATGTGTGATATTGAGTGAGTATAAAATAAAAGAACTTGACAGTTATAATGAAGAGGGACAAAGTAAGCTGCAGTCTTGTCAGGGCTTCATTTTTAATGTAAATTTTAAAATAGGATGGCATTTTATATTTGGCATAGGTTTAATTAATGATGAGCAGTCTTCAGATTCTGCAGCATTGAAGCAATTCGTTATCACATCATCTCAGTATATTTGCATGCTGGCCAGCCTAAATTGAGAAATAAATTTTATTAATGAGCTTGTACTATTTGTACAAGCTTTCCAGAAATATTATCCACTTCTGTGTCTCTGAGCTATGCATTTTCCTGATTGCAGTTTTCAAACTATAGTGTGTGAATCATTTGTGTAAATTTCTTTTGTTTGGTGATCGGAGTGTACTTCCAGTGGTTACAGGGCATAAAAAGTATGCAGTCTCTTGTTGTCCTTGGGGGTTTTATACACTATTCTTTATTAGGTATATGATTGGAACCCGGTGTGGCCTTCTGCAGCTGTATCCCTTCCATGTCAGCGTTTGACATATTGTGCATTCAGAGATTTTCTTCTTCACACCACTGTTGATTATTTGGGTAACCGTCACTTTCAAGCTTGAACCAGTCTGCCCATTCTCCTCTGACCTCTCTCATTACAGAGCTGCCACTCACTGGATTTTTTTTGTGTTTTTCGCACCGTTCTCTGTAAACTCTAGAGACTGCTGTGCATGAAAATCCCAGGAGATCATCAGTGCCTGAGGTACTTAATTCACCCCTTCAAGGTCAAAGTCACTTAAATTACATTTCTTCCCCTTTCTTATGTTTGGTCTGAACAACAACTAAACCTCTTGACCATGTCTGCATGCTTTAGTGCATTGACTTGCTGCCACATAATTGGCTGATTAGATACTTGCATTAATGAACAGGTGTACCTAATAAAGTGGCCACTGAGTGTACATTGATTTCTAAAGATTTTAATGTCATTCACATGACAAATCTTCATTTATATAATAGATGTAAAGTGTATGAATGTGGATGGTATAGAGCACTGTACAAATTTCTCATTTGCACCAATTCATAAATGTAATAGACGTAAGATATCTTTTCATTGCTGTTTAGAATTAAAGCTAGATTCAATAACTTTTCATCATTTAGCTGTTTGAAAACATAGCAGCCAGTGACTGAAGTTGTCTGTTTGAATCTTCCAGTTATATTGCATTAATCTAGCACCCACAGTATGGTATTTGCAAACTAGGACACTCCGGGTATCTAAACATTCTGACCAGGATAAGGTAATTTCTGGACAGCACAATGGTAATCCAGGAAAAGCCGGTCAGATTGTGCATATTTTACAAGAAATCATCCAGTCACTGCTTGTTTCCTGAAGTTGACTCAAAAATGTGGCCATTTAATTTGCTGTTTCAAATGGAATTGGTGCAGTAGATACTGTTTAAAAATATAAAAGGAAAGCTTTGTTGCCTAAATGGGAAATTATAAAGCAACACACACACACACAAAATGCTGGAGGAACTCAGCAGATCAGGCAGCATCTATGAAAATTCATAGATAGTCAATGTTTCAGGCTGAGACACTTCTTCAGGTCTGAAAAGAAGGGGGAAGATGTCACAATAAAAAGGTGAGGGGAAGGGAAGGAGGCTAGCTGGAAGGTGATAGGTGAAGCCAGAATCAGGTTTAATATCTCCAGCATATGTCATGAATTTTGTTGACTTTGAGTAGCAGTACAATGTAATACATAATAATAGAAAAAAAACATTAATTATAGTCTTATGTATATATTATATAGCTTGTATTTATAAATAAAAAAGTAGTGAGGTAGTGTTTACGGTTTCAATGTCCATTCAGAAATTGGAGAGCGGGGGGAAGAAGCTGTTTCTGAATCATTGAATGTGTGCCTTCAGGCTCCTGTATCTCTTTCCTGAGGGTAGCAATGAGAACAAGGCATGGCCATGGAGATGGAGATCCTTAGTGATGGACACACCTTTCTGAGGCACTGCGCCTTGAAGATGTCCTGGGTACTACAGAGGCTAATGCTCATATGCTCATGATGGAGCTGACTAAGTTTACAATCCGCTGCAGCTTACTTCGATCCTATGCATTTGAATCCCCCTCCCATACCAGATAGTGATGCAGCCAAATAGAATCTCAGAACGGTGAAGCGCTGGAGAAGAAGGAATCTGATAGGAGAGGAGAGTTGATCATGGGAGAAAGGGAAGGAGGGGGGAACCTGGGAGAAGTAATAGGCAGGTGAGAAGAAGTAAAAGGTCAAGAGTGGGGAATAGAGGAAGAGTGGGGTCGGTGAAATTTGTTTACTGGAAGGAAAATTATAGAATAGGATAAGTTTTAGTTTAAAAAAATCCGATCCATAGTTAGTGTGAAATAGCCAAAGATTGAAATAGGATTGGAACATAGGGATGAAGAAAATGTAAAATAAAAATGCCAAACAGGCTATGGTTGTAAGATGATCGAAGATTGTCAGAGGCAAGATATGATTGATAAGATTTAGAAGAATGTAACGAAAGATAGATCAGGAAAATGATATTAGAGAGAGAGAGTTGCCAAGTAAAGTGAATGAAGTGAAGATAATGTTTTAAGATGTAATTTGTTGAACTCTAATTTCTGGTGGTATTGCATCATAAGGTACCACATTACAATAGATCTGCTGATGTCAGATCAGTAAACCACCATCTACCTGTTATGCCACTGGCATTTAGGGCAGTAATGAAAGTCCTCCATCTCTGACAATGTACACAACTTCCTTCATCGTGTCGGCAGCTTCCACTCGTTTTTCGCTACTGTCATTCATGCAAGTCCCTGGTGGGGACTCAGGAATCCATTGCACTCAGATGTAGGACTCTTCATTGCTGATTCCATAACAATTTTGTTTTACCAGTCAGGGTTGTTATCTCTGAGCTGAACCCCTGAACCTGGAGGACCGGTGGGCCACTCTTAGTCTGGCCTCTACCCTTTAACCAGTTTGGCATGGGTGACCCTGCGAAGAGCCAAAGCATAAAGCTCTGACTCCAGCCAACATAACTGTATAATCTTTGAGGCAAGTCAGTGAAAGTGATGTATAATTAGTTCATAGAATCAAGAAGGCTCTGAAAAAGGTCCTGCTTCAGTTTGGGAAGAGGTGCAGTCGACATTTCAGGCCGAGACCCTTCGTCAGGACCAGCAACTTTTATGTGTGTTGCTTGAATTTCCAGCATCTGCAGAATTCCTGTTGTCTGCTTCAATTTGGATTTGCTGATGGTACCTGAAGTGACAGTTCCTCTGCTTCTAGGGCCCTTATCTCCCAGGGGAGCATTGGCCATCCATGACCTCCCGTCTCCATTGTCCGAAAGTCGATGGTGTAGTTGCAGTTCATCAATGTTTCTGTCATCCATTGTATCCTGTACAGGGGGTTGGCCTGTTATGCTTTTTCCTTACCCGACGGGGATGTAGGGTTGGACTTTGAGAGGCAAATTGACGATGTATCCATAAAAATTGATTTTAATTATTCTAGGGTTTAGTCTGTTAAGTTCTTTGCTCCTCATTCCCTTACATAGATAGATAGATAGAATAGTACAGCACAGTACAGGCCCTTCGGCCCACAATGTTGTGCCGATCCTCAAACCCTGCCTCCCATATAAGCCCCCACCTTAAATTCCTCCATATACCTGTCTAGTAGTCTCCTAAACTTCACTAGTGTATCTGCCTCCACCACTGACTCAGGCAGTGCATTCCACGCACCAACCACTCTCTGAGTAAAAAGCCTTCCTCTAATATCCCCCTTGAACTTCCCACCCCTTACCTTAAAGCCATGTCCTCTTGTATTGACCAGTGGTGCCCTGGGGAAGAGGCACTGGCTATCCACTCTATCTATTCCTCTTATTATCTTGTACACCTCTATCATGTCTCCTCTCATCCTCCTTCTCTCCAAAGAGTAAAACCCTAGCTCCCTTAATCTCTGATCATAATGCATACTTTCTAAACCAGGCAGCATCCTGGTAAATCTCCTCTGTACCCTTTCCAATGCTTCCACATCCTTCCTATAGTGAGGTGACCAGAACTGGACACAGTACTCCCAAGTGTGGCCTAACCAGAGTTTTATAGATCTGCATCATTACATCGCGACTCTTAAACTCTATCCCTCGACTTATAAAAGCTAACACCCCATAAGCTTTCTTAACTACCCTATCCACCTGTGAGGCAACTTTCAAGGATCTGTGGACATGTACCCCGAGATCCCTCTGCTCCTCCACACTACCAAGTATCCTGCTATTTACTTTGTACTCTGCCTTGGAGTTTGTCCTTCCAAAGTATACCACCTCACACTTCTCCGGGTTGAACTCCATCTGCCACTCCTCAGCCCACTTCTGCATCCTATCAATGTTTCTCTGCAATACACAGTACACAGTACACATTGCCAGTACACATATTTGGGCAAGGACAGGATGGAGCTCAGCTACAATATCCCACACAGCAAGAAAGCTTCCCAGCAATTGCTCTTTTGCCTCACACATGAAGAATAGCTATTTGAACGAATTACGGGAAAAAAGGTGCATACAGAAGATCATGTTGTACCAGAGTTATTGCCTTTTGAGAAAAAAAAATCAATATGTTGAATTACAAAATAAACAATGTAAAAATAATAGTTTTATTTTCTTTTGGGACTTAACTAACAGAAAATAGATGTTCTGTATGTAGAAATAAAATTAAATAAACCAGTGATGGCTGGTCATTTTGACTAAAAGTTGTACTTTTAAATCTCAACCTGTTCCCTCCCCGCCTTTTGACAGGAAGTAGAAAGTACAATAAATCTGAAGGAGTGATGATAAATTACTTCATTCGGTTAAGTAGCTTTTTTCTGTGATCCTGGCAAGCAACGACATTCTGTAGAAGAGTGCCGTCTCCTGGAGCGGCAAATGCCTCAGATCATTTTAGCAAGGTAACAGCATCAGTGACCTGGGTTTTTCGTTTGTTTTATATGGTCAGCCAGGAACAGAATTGTAAACAAATATTGACTGTAGCTCTACAATGCTAACTTTGTTAGGTTGTCCAGATGTGCTCGGCATTAGAGATGTGAGAGTGAAGAATAGGGACTATTCGTTAAGGAACTAAAGCCCAACAGGATGTCTGCTGAAGGTAGACCCATCTGGACTGGCAGAAGATGGTGTCCTTAAGGGTCGCGTAGGTGCCACTCTTGAGTCTTTTTTCCATGACGATTTGCTTAGATTTACATAGCTGTTTGCTCCCCTGATGAATCCTTTTGTGAAAGCATTGGGTCTCACCAGTGGTTAGCCCTTGAGTTACGTGTTCTGTCTCTCTGTCTCCCTTTCTGTGATGCTGCCTACATTATTTATTTGGGTTTAGGCTATAAACTGTGAGTGCAGTCCCAAAGCTTTTATCTCGGAATCAAATAGGTTGTTTTATTCTCCTCTTCTTTGCAATTCTGATAGATCTGCTCTGTACTCTCGCAGGAGTTTCTTTCATGTTGTGCCGAAGACAATTAGTCGTCTTATGTCTTCTTTATATATTCATGAGAGCGATAAAAACAAAAGCTAAAGCTGATACAAGGCTAAAGCTGAGTCCAAGCTTCATATAAACTGTCCTCCTGGTACAGATATTCTTTTATATGCCTACAGATGACAGCTTTTTATGGTCACTTAACAAAATGTCCCTTAGCCGTCATTTCACAACGGGGGGTCACTTCTGACTGATGTGTTAGGGGACTGTGGAATGCATCATTGCCTTCTCAAAATTAGTTCTAACGCCCTCGGCTATATTTGGTTGCCATAACTAATACACTCTTCTTGCTGTTTGCACATACACATAAAGCACAAAGAAATTCACCATCCACGCCGGCGCTGCTCAATTTTTCTAGTGCTGGTAACCTCCCCGAGAGAGTAGAAAACAGAGTGCTGCCCCGAGGCTCAATCTGTTTCTCACATTCCTATCTCAGCATTGCCTGTCTGCTGGCCAGGCCTTAGGGGAAGCCACTGTGTGTTTCATCAAACTGTCTAAGACCTATTGAAGCTGAGACAACCCTCTATTTTAGCCCGGGGCAAGTTCAAGTCAACATTCTATTTCCCTCCCCTACTTGGCAAATGGCTTTGTGCCAAGAAAGGGCAGAAGAGGAAACAGAATTTTGCAAATTCCATCCCATGATAGATGCAGGCACATGTGATAACTTATCAGTGCTGAGACGTGTGGGACTTCGTAAAGGACACATCTGAAATCTCCGCTATAAATCAGTTGCTCTCTCTGCGATTGGTAGTAGCCTAACATTTTGGCATGTTTGTCCTTTGTGCCCTCAAGTCTCTTTAACAGTTTTATTCTGTCAGTATGTATGATATATAGAACTCCCCCTTGCTGGAGCCCATTAACTGGTTTCTGTGTCAGAATAGTTGATAAATAATCTCTTTCCTTCCACCCCAATCTCCCTCCCCTCCCACAAAACAAATTAGATTTTTTGAGATTTTCAGTCTGATCAGGTCACAACTACACTTGTGTACTTTCCTGGAGAAAACTGTTGCCACAACACATAATTAGAGTCTATTTTGCTAACATTCTTTCAAAAATTAAAAGGCAATTGGCGCAACTAAGTGAATAATCCCCTCCTAGTCTCTCTGTCGCTAGTGTTGCAATAAGCACAATGGTCTGTTTATGGTGTTGTGTAGGAGCAGGTGTTAACAGTGGGAGGGAAATCCAGGTAATAGGGCTCTTTATTTTTCAACAAGTCCCATAGCTGTCAACAGTTGCCATTCTTTAGATTTCTTTAACTTCTTATTTTGACACGAGCCTTTGTCCAACTGACAAGAGCTGTGTGGGAGGCGAAGGCCGGCCTCTTTCTTCAGTGTTACATTCCTTTGACAGTGCCGGAGCAGAAATTAGTTGTCTGATTTACACCAGTTTTGACAGTACCAGTTTTGTTCACTAATGTTGAATACATCGAGAAAGATTCTCAAGAGACTTCTGTGAACTCTTGGGGTCAGTTTGAAGTCTCTCCCATTACTTAATTGTACATTTGGACTGTTGCACAACAAAACTGCAGTTTCAATCCTTCCTTTTCATTTCCTTGATTCAAGGTCTTTTCTTTGCATTTCAATAGAAAAAAATAGATGGCTAACAATGTTTCTGCAGATTTATTGTATTAAATTCCAGTTTTCCAACCTTGTTTTATTTGGTGAAATGTTTTTCACCACAGATGTGTCTTTGTTCTCTAGATTGTCTATAACCTAAATCTAACCCAGCAAGTTCCTGTTTCGTTTATCAAGCCAAAAAAGAAATGATGTTCTCTTGAATTTTTGTCATTAATATCTAGAACACAGTTAAGTTAGCACAGAAACTCTAATGACATGTGATAGTGGGCACCCTTCGCCAAGTTGCTCTTCTGCATAAAATTTTATTTTTTCATGTATTATCAAAGTATGCAGGTGTACCACATACAACCACATTCAAAATTCTTGAGAAGTAATACACTGCAGTGGAGAATAAAAGTGGTAATAGTACAAATTTATCTGAACAAGATCTTGAAGAAGGGTCTCGACCAAAACGTTGACTGCTTATTCATTTCCAAAGATGCTGCCTGACCTGCTGAGTTCCTCCAGCGTTTTGTGCATGTTTCGTTGGATTTCCAGCATCTGCAGACTTTCTCGTGTTTATGATATACCATATATTCCTGAGTAAGAACTTACAAAAATATTGGAAGCATTTTTAAACCAAAGTTAGTACAGGTTGAGCATCCCTTTTCTGAAATGGTTGTGGTCTGAAGTGTTTTCGGATTTTGGATTTTGTAGTATTTATATCTATATAATGAGAAGCCTTGGGGATGAGACCAAAGTCTGATCAAGAGATCCATTTACATTACATGTACAGTTTATGTATGGCTGGTGAAGCTAACAGAGTGAGCAGTCCACAGTCTGATGAGATGGAGCTTGTCCTCCACAGACTGTTGGAGTTGAGTGACCACCCCAACTACATCCATTACCGGATTCCAGCTCTGCTATTGCCTTCGTATCCACCATCGATTTTAAACAGCCACCACAGCAACTGTGATGGGAGGGAGCAGTTTTATATAACACTTTAATAATTTTGGGCATGAAACCATTACCTTCAATTTTTAGTTCATCATGATAGATCTTTACTTGTTTCATGATCAGCATACTGATAAGCGGCATGTGTTCACTCCAAAGCTGATGAATCCACTCTTAAAGATCATGGCTGAGATCTTCATTTTTCACTTTGTGCAGGCTTTTCATATCTTTCATTAACTTTTGTTCATTACATATGTGTGGTCACTTCTCAGAACTCTGTGGAGCACAGAGAGCTGCGCATCGTTGGGAACTTTCCCAGTGTCTTGTGGAATCTTACATTTATTCTGTCTTGTCAGCACTCTAAAAAAATTCAGATTTTGCAGTGTTTCGTACTTTGAAATTTCAGATAATGAGTACTCAACCTTTATTAGCAGAACTGGTTAGGATGCAGCACTAACCAGTTATAAAAGCTATTTATGTATTTATATTTATTGCATATTTTAATTACTGCATTCTTTATCTTATTGTGTTTTTTTGTGCTGCGTCAGATCCAGAATAAAGTCTGCTCCGCCATTTCATCATGGCTGACCTATTTTCCCTCTCAGCCCCAATCTCCTGCCTTCTTCCTGAATCACTTCGTGCCCTGACTAATCAAGAATCTATCAAACTCTGCCTTGAATATACCTAATGACTTGGCCTCCACCGCCACCTGCGGCAGCCAATTCCACAGATTCACCACTCTCCGGCTAAAGAAATATCTCCTCATCGCCGTTCTAAATAAACGCCCCTCTATTCTGAGGCCGTTTTCTGGTCTTAGACTCCCCCACCATAGCAAACATTCACTCTATTAACATTCGATAGGTTTCAATGTGATCCCCCTCATTCTGTTGGATATTGGTACTTTGAAGTAAACAGAATCCCTAAACATTGAAAACTTCAGAGATCTTATAACCACTGGAATAAGAAGTTGATCAGATGCATTTCTGGCATTTGAGATTCATTTAGACAATTTTCTTATTTTTGGAGGGTAAAGGAATTGATTTATTGAATAAGGTTTGGAGACCAGCAATATCTACCTTAATTAAGACCTCACACATTGTGTAGTCCAGCCACTAGGGATGGAGAAGAGATAGCAGTGTCACGTCATAAGCGCTAATACATTCAACTCTCAACTCATTTACGGGAATGCAAACTAGCGGTATGGAGACGTGATCCACTGTCACTAATCTCAGTCCATGAAGACCAAGAAGGACACCACTTTAACTGGGACACCATGGAGATTCTGGCGCAGGCAAACACGAAGCAGGCATGAGAATCTTTAGAAGCGTGGTTCTCCTCTGAACATATCGAAATAGACATTTTCTATGAACCCCTAAGAGCCAAAGAAATGTGAGCCAATAGAATTCAAAGGTCAACTGAATGGGTAGCCAATCAGAACCAAGGCAAGTGAACAGAGTGGGGTCAGGGGGCAGGTCGGCAATATGAACGCGAGCACTCCCGGAGAGAAACACCAACAAATGTGCTTAGAGGGTGTCACCTTGACTGCATCTGCAAGCAAATTGCCAAGCTCAGCGAACACTGCAACATGAAAAGCCTCAACCCAAGCTACAAATATTCACAACCATCTTAAACTGCCACAATCAGTTCAGCTTGCTGGATATTCCTTTGTATAGTTCAAAGGCACAATTGAGTCTTGCTCCCATATTTAATTTATCCAGTGGCAGCAATACTAATATACTGAAAATAAATGAAATTGAAACTCTCAAGTTCACAGTTGTGATAATCTAATAATACTATTGCATAAGGAGTATGACACTTAACGCCATGCCAAGAGAATGAACATGTTTAAGTGGCCATAGCCTTGGTTAAAAAATCTGTTCTGGTCAGAAGTTATTTATTTTATTTTATCATTATAATAATATACTTCAACACCAGCAATATGTCTAATAAAACATATGGAGATGTAAATTAAAGTTATATAAGTATCCCATTTAGTTGAGTGAAAGATGTCCTTTCTTTTAATTCTGGCATCTGCAGAATCTCTTGTATTTATTTCTTTCTTTTCATCCACCCTCAAGTTTTTGTCTCATTTTCCACTTTACACTTTTCTTGCTTAGGGGTGAAAATAAAACATCGAAAAATTTGGTAAAGATTTTCCTTCATAAAGGTTACCAAAATAAGATATAGTTTTGGCTGATGTGTACATCGTGTTTATCAAATGAACTTTGCAATGGAAAACTATTCAGAAATTTGTCATATTGAGTTAAACTCTTGGGACTGTGCAGCACTCATATGATCCCCTAATAGATGTTACAGTTAAGGACTGTATAAAGATACATCAGTTATGACATTGTCCATATTACAGAAGAGACACTGAAAAATAGATAGCAACATCTCATTAAAATTAATTGGCTTTATTACAAATGATCCTCTGTATAAATCCGTATTTCTGATATGCGTAGGTCATGTTGCAGGAATCTTTCACCTCTTCTTTGTCCAGAGTTGTTGGTAAATAGTTCTCTTTGGTGTCTTGCCTAGGTGACCTTTCTGGTCAATCTCAGCAGGTTAGATGACCCTAATTTCACCCATTATTAGAGGTACTGTAATAGAAATGGCCATATCAGATGGAATGGATAAGATGCTGGAAGCTGACAGCACTCACAGAACTAGGATGAATAAACAAAATTAGTTGAGGAAAATGAAACTTTAGGTTTGTTTCAGTCAAAAGAATAGAGAAACAACCCCCCCCCCCCCCCGTGGAACATCTGTGATTAAGTGCCAACTATTCTACTTATCAAGAGTGTTCTCCTCCCTGATCCTGACAGTAATTTACACACCGCCAAAGGCAGACGTTAAGTAGACACTCAAGATACTGAATGCTGCCATCATCAAACAAGAAACAGCCTATCCTGATGCCTTTCAACTCATTGTTGGAGACTTTGATCAGGCTTGCTCGAAGAAATCTCTGCCCAGTTATCATTAATATATCACCTGCAGCATGAGGGGTCCCAACATACTTAACAATTGCTATACTATTATTAGGAATGCACACAGTTCCATGCCCAAACTACATTTCGGGAAATCTGATCGCATGCCTGTCCTTCTCAACCTGCATACAGGCAGAGGCTAAAGAGCAAGGCTCCAAAGATAAGGACAACAAAGAGGTGGTCACAGGAGGCAGAGGAGTAACTACAGGCTTGCTTTGAGTAAGTGGACTGGGTCACATTCAAGGACTCATCAGAGGATCTGAATGAATACACTGCAGTTGTAATGGATTTAACAAAAATAGTCATAGACAAGTGTGTCCTCACAACATCATTCAGAGTCTTCCCCATTCAGAAGTCCTGCCTGAGAAACAACTTGGATCTGTTCCAATTTGTCACAACAGGTCAATAGCAAATGCCATTTCATTGGCTCTTCACTCAATCCTGGAACATCTGAACAATCAAGATGCGTTGATTACAGTGTGGCATTCAATACTATCCTTACCTCAAAACGAATCAATAAACTTCAAGATCTTGACCTCATACCTCCTTGTGCAACTGTGTCCTCAATTTCCTTACTTGCAGAACCCAGTCAGTTCAGATCGGCAAAAATATCTCATCCACAATCTCCATCAGCACAGATGTTAGTCCTCTGCTCTACTCGCTTTATAGTTTTTGACTTTGAGGCTAAGTAAAGCTCCAGTGCCATATTTAAGTTTGCTGGTGACACCACTGTTGTTGGTCAAATCATAAATGGTGATAAATCAGCATATAGGAAGATTAAAAATCTGGCTGTATGGTGCCATAACAACAACCTCTCACTCAATGTCAGCAAGACCAAGGAGCTGATTATTGACTTTAGGAGGAGGAAACCAGTGGTCCATGAGCCAGTCCTCAACAGGGCATCAGAGGTGGAAAGAGTCAGTAGCTTGAAATTCCTCAGTGTTATCTTTTCAGAGGAACTGTACTGGGTCCAGCACATAAATGCCATAATGACATTGCTTACTTAGAAGTTTGCAAAAGATTCGGCATGTCATCTAAAACTTTAAAAAACTTCTATAGATGGTGGAGAGTATATTGACTGTTTGCATCATGGCATGGTATGGAAACATCAATGCCCTTGAACAGAAAAGCCTACAAAAAGTAGTGGATGCGGCCCAGTCCATCATGGCTAAAGCCCTTCCCACCATTGAGCACATCTACACGGAGTGCTATTTCAGGAAAACAGCATCCATCATCAAGGATCCCCACCATCTAGCCATACACTCTTCTTGCTGCTGCCATCCAGAAGAAGTACAGGAGCCTCGGGACCCATACTACGAGGTTCAAGAACAGTTATTACCCCTCAACTTTCAGGCTCTTGAACCGAAGAGGATAACTTCACCTAATTTCGCTTACCCCACCACTGAACTGTTCCCACACCTATGGACTCACTTTCAAGGATTCTTCATCTCATGTTCTTGATATTTATTGCTTATTAATTATTTCTTTTATTTTCTTTTTGTATCTGCAGCGTTTGCTGTCTTTTGCATATTGGTTGTTTGTCCATCTTTTTGGGTGCAATGTTTCATTGATTCTATTGTGCTTCTATTTACTGTGAATGCCCACAAGAAAATGAATCTCTGGGTTGTATATTGTGACATATATGTACTTTCATAATAAATTTAATTTGAACTTTGAATACTTGGCAACACAAAATGTTGGATGAACTCAGCAGGTCAGGCAGCATTAATGGGGAGAAATGAACAGTTGACATTTCATCAGAACTGGAAAGGGAGGGGAAAGAAGCTGAAATAAGAACATGGGGGAAGGAGAAGAGAAAGGGTGAGAGAGGATCCAAAATGTGGAATGGAAGAAGTGAGGTGGGGTTGGAAAACAATTTAGCAGTGATTTTGTAATATTGCAAATTTTGAAATCAAACGTAGCTTTTTTTTTTGCCTGTCTGTAGTTGGCCTGAGAAGGTCATGATGAGCCAGTACCTTTAACTCCTGCCATTCTTCTGGAGGATCTGCTCCCTAGGTGTTGTTGAGAAGGAAGTTTAAGAATTTAGATCCAGTGATGATAAAGGACTGGTGATATATTTCCAAGTAAGGAGGTTGTATGAATTGGAGAGGAATTTGCAGGTGATGGTGTTCTTGTGTATCTGCTGCCCATTTTCCTTGGTGATAGAGATACAGGCTTGTGTGATGCTGTTGGAATAGTCTAGATGAATAATTACCATGTATTTTGTAACACACATCAAAGTTGCTGGTGAACGCAGCTGGCCAGGCAGCATCTCTAGGAAGGGGTACAGTAGACGTTTCGGGCCGAGACCCTTCGTCAGGACTTTCCTGTATTTTGTAGATGGTATAGATGCAATCCTAATGCATGGTGTTAGGGGAAATGCTTAGAGAGATGAGTAAGTCCCAGTCAAGTGACTCCTTTGTTCTGGATTGTGCCGAGCACTCCTTTGGAGTTGTTGGCAAAGAGGTTGAGAGTGCTTCATAGATGGTGGAAAGGCCTTAGGATGCTAAGAAGTAGGTCACTTCAGCTCACCTGCTTGTATATGGATGACCCTGATATTTTCTTAATCAATTTTGGTCCCCTAGAATATTGATGGCAATGGTAATTGAACAACATGGCAGGTGGTTAGAAATGCCCGCATCCTGACATTTCATGGCATGAATGCAACTTGTCAAACCAGGTCTCAATTTGCACTGGTTTTGCTGAATGTAGATCTGGGCTGTGTCAGTTGCTGAGAAGTTGTAAACTGGAATTGAATGTTGTTCATTCATAATATACCGGCTTCTAACCTTATGACGAAAGGAAGGCTATTGATGAAGTGACTGAAGATGGTTGGGCACTGTCGTGAGTACATAACTCCTGCAATGATGTCCAAGGGCTGGGAGGACTGATCTCCAATAGCCATAACCATCTTCTTTCATGCAAGCGTCTTTAATACACGTTATATTTTCCCTTTCTTACTTCTTACTGCCTGTTACGCCGCTGGTGTTTAGGGCAGATCCTCCATCTCTGGCGGTGTTTAGGTTTTCCTTCATCATATCTCCGGGCCTGTGCAAGGGAGCTAGCTGGAGTGTTTGCTGACATCTTCAACTGCTCCTTGCTTCAGTCTAAGGTCCCCTCGTGTTTTAAGGAGGCAACGATAATCCCAGTGCCGAAGAAGAGCAAGGTGGCATGCTTGAATAACTATCGACCTGTGGCTCTGACATTAATTGCTGTGAAGTGCTTCGAGAGATTGGTTATGGCACACATCAACCACAGCCTACCGGTCAACGTCGACGCTTTGCAATTCGCCTACCGGAGCAACAGGTCAACAGCAGATGCCATCTCTCTGGCCCTACATTCCTCCTTAGAACACCTGGAGAATAAAGACGCATACGTAAGGCTCCTTTTCATTGATTACAGCTCTGCCTTTAATACCATCATTCCAAATAAACTGATTCCTAAGCTCTGGAACCTGGGCCTTAGCACTCAGATCTGCAGCTGGATCTTCAACTTCCTCACAGACAGGACCCAGGCTGTAAAAATAGGGGACAAGCTCTCCTCTACAATCACTCTGAGCACCGGTGCCCCACAAGGCTGTGTACTCAGCCCCCTGCTGTACTCACTGTACACCCATGATTGTGTAGCCAAGTTTCCATCAAACTCAATATATAAGTTTGCTGATGACACAACAATTGTAGGCCGTATCTCGGGTAATGATGAGTTTGAGTACAGAGAGGAAATTAAGAACCTGGTGGCATGGTGCGAAGACAATAACCTATCCCTCAACATCAGCAAGACGAAGGAATTGGTTGTTGACTTCAGAAGGAGTAGCAGACCGCAGGACCCAATTTACATCGGTGCGCAAGTGGAACAGGTCAAAAGCTTTAAGTTCCTCAGGGTCAATATCACAAATGACCTGACTTGGTCCAACCAAGCAGAGTTCACTGCCAAGAAGGCCCACCAGCGCCTTTACTTCCTGAGAAAACTAAAGAAATTTGGCCTGTCGCCTAAAACCCTCACTAATTTTTATAGATGCACCGTAGAAAGCATTCTTCTAGGGTGCATCACAACCTGGTATGGAAGTTGTCCTGTTCAAGAACGAAAGAAGCTGCAGGAGATCGTGAACACAGCGCAGCACATCACATAAACCAATCTTCCGTCCGTCAACTCACTTTACACCTCACACTGTCGGAGCAGTGCTGCCAGGATAATCAAGGACACGACCCACCCAACCAACACACTTTTCGTCCCTCTTCCCTCTGGGAGAAGGTTTAGGCGCTTGAAGACTCGTACGGCCAGATTTGGGAACAGCTTCTTTCCAACTGTGATAAGACTGCTGAACGGATCCTGACCCAGATCTGGGCCGTACCCTCCAAATATCCGGACCTGCCTCTCGGTTTTTTTGCACTACCTTACTTTCCATTTTTCTATTTTCTATTTATGATTTATAATTTAAATTTTTAATATTTACTAATTTTTTACTATTCTTAATATTTAATATTTGTAATCCAGGGAGCAGGAAGCACAGAATCAAATATCACTGTGCTGATTGTACGTTCCAGTATCAATTGTTTGGCGACAATAAAGTATAAAGTCTATCAGTGGCTTCTTCTCGGTTTTCACTACTGTCAGTTATACAAGTCCCGGGTGGAGACTCGGGATTACCATCACACTTAAATGTAGAAGGATTCTTCATTGCTCTTTCCATAAGTCTTGTTTACAAGTCAGGGTTGTTAGCCCTGAGCTGAAGCTTCAAACATGGAGGACTGGTGGACTACTCTTAGTCTGACCTCTACCCTTTGATCTGTTTGGCATCAATGACCCTACCAAGAGTCAAAGCATAAAGCCCTGACTCCAGCCAACATAGCGCTCTGGAACACTGAGGCATGCAAGCTCCAAATCCTATCACAAGGTTGTGGTCCTCTTGGAGTATTTTCCCTTTGAGGCCTTTGCTTTCAGTTTCATCAAGGCTCTTCAATGCCAGTGCCTATCAAATGCTGCCTTGGATTTGTCCTGTTTATGAACAGGAAAAAAATCTGGGCAATTTTTCACACTGTTGTGTAGATGTCAATATTGTAACTCGTCATGGACCTGCTTGTCTAGACGTGCAGCTAGATCTCTTGCAGAGATCTTCAGCAACATAACTGGAGTGTTATCTGACTCCATGACATCAGCTGCTTCCAGTGCTCTCAAATATGTCTTGATATGATGCGGAGTGTATTGAATTGGCGAGTGTCTGGTGTCTGAGATGATGGGGATCTTGGGAAGAAAGCTGAATCATAAACACAGTACTTCAACTAAATGTGACGGCAAATGCTCCTGCATTTTGTTAGCAGGATCATGCTGTGACCTGCCATCGATAACAATGGGGATATTCTTACAGCTCATTTTCCTGGTTAGCTATTAAATAGTCACCTGTTATTCATGTCCATATATTATGGGATTTCAGTGCTTTGATCTGATTTGTTAGCTTTAACTCACAGATATTTAACTATCTGTTATTGAGTACTTCAATATGGCTACTTGGCCACTTCATTCAGCTGATATTACAGATCAAATGGTTCAATTTAATTTCAGAGAATGTATACATTGTACAACCTGAAATTCTTACTCTTCACAGACATCCGCGTAATAAGAGACCCCACAGATTGAATGATACAGTGGCATGCAAAATAATGAAAAAGGAAAAGGGCCCGAGGCAAAAGTTTGGGCATCCTGCATGGCAGTACTTAGTAACACCCCCTTTGGCAAGTATCACAGCTTGTAAACACTTTTTGTAGCCAGCTAAGATTCTTTCAATTCTTGTTTGGGGATTTTTGCCCATTCTTCCTTGCAAAAGGCTTTTTTAGTTCTGTGAGATTCTTGGGTTGTCTTGCATGCACTGCTCTTTTGAGGTCTATCCACAAATTCTCAATGATGTTTATGTCAGGGGACTGTGAGGGCCATGGCAAAACCTTCAGCTTGTGCCTCTTAAGGTAGTCCATTGTGGATTTTGAGATGTTTTTAGGATTATTATCCTGTTGTAGAAGCCATCGTCTTTTCATCTTCGGCTTTTTTACAGATAGTATGATATTTGCTTCCAGAATTTGCAAGTATTTAATTGAATTCATTCATTCTTCCCTCTACCAGTAAATATTCCCCATGCAACACAGCCCAAAGCATGATCGATCCACCCCTGTGTTTAACAGCTGGAGAGGTGTTCTTTTCATGAAATTCTGCACCCCTTTTTCTCCATACATACCTTTGCTCATTGTGGCCAAAAAGTTCTATTTTAACTTCTTCAGTCCACAGGACTTGTTTCCAAAATTCATCAGGCTTGTTTACATGTTCCTTTGAACCTTTTGAATAGAACTTTTTGACTGCAATGAACATTTACTGGTAGAGGGCAGAATGAATTCAATTAAATACCAACAAATTCTGGAAGCAAACATCACACTGTCTGTAAAAAAGTCGAAGATGAAAAGAGGATGGCTTCTACAACAGGATAATGATCATAAACACACCTCAAAATCCACAATGGACTACCTCAAGAGACGCAAGCTGAAGGTTTTGCCATGGCCCTCACAGTCCCCTAACCTAAACATCATCGAGAATCTGTGGATAGACCTCAAAAGAGCAGTGCATGCAAGACAGCCCAAGAATCTCACAGAACTAGAAGCCTTTTGCAAGGAAGAATGGGTGAAAATTCCCCAAACAAGAATTGAAAGACTCTTAGCTGGCTACAAAAGGTGTTTACAAGCTGTGATACTTGCCAGAGCGGGTGTTACAAAGTACTGCCATGCAGAGTGCCCAAACTTTTCCTTTTTTGTTATTTTGAAATTGTAAAAGAGGGAAATAATTTTTTTTCTTGCTTAAAATATTAAAGAAATGTGTCATCTTTAACTTTATGCCTTTTGGAAATCAGTTCATCTTTTACTCGCTTAGCTATTCACATTAACAGAAATTTTGACCGGGGTGCCCAAACTTTTGCATGCCACTGTAGAAACATCAGAACCCCAAAGCCTCCCCCCCCCACCCCGACAGACAAGCAGCAACAGAAGCATCGACCTTTTACCCCATCCCCCACTTGCATCAGCAGAAGCACCAACCCCCCCAACCCCCAACCCCCAATACACAAGGAATAGCATAAGCCCCCCAACCAGAACTCTCACCACCTGGTTCAGGAGCAGTTTCTACCCCTTTACCATCAGGATCTTGAACAAAACGAGATAACTACTCTTACATGAATCAAGATGATCTCACTTTAAGGATTCTTTATCTTGTTACCTCATGTTCTCATTATTTATTGCTATTTATTTATATTTGCATTTGCACAGTTTGTTGTTTTCTGCACTCTGGTTGATCTTTCATTGATCCTGTTACAGTTACTATTCTATAGATTTGCTGAGAATGCCTGCAGGAAAATGAAGCTCAGGGTTGTATATGGTGATATATGTGTACTTTGATTCTAAAATTTACTTTGAGAATTGATTGATGAAGATAGAATCAACTAGATTAAATGTATCCTGTTTGTTTTAATAGACAAGGCATGATAGTTTCTGTTGTTTTGAATGGATGCCTGTGACTACTGTAACAGTATTGCTAGAGGCATAGCTAATTTTGTTCTGGAGCAAAGTCTTCACTACTTTATCCTGGAGCCTTTCTCCCATACCCTTCACTGGATGCAGTTTATATGGACTTTCCTTGATACCACATGGGAAGTAATGAGATTGTCTGAAGATTGCTTTTTGTCACAAATTCTTCTGCTTTGCCTTTGACAGTCTATTGCTGTCCTCCATTTACCCTGAGCATGGAAGTGTTCTAAAGCCATCTCCATCCATCCTTTAATCGTCCACCACCATTCATTACTAAATATGGCAAGACACAAATAAGGCGTATTTACGACACGTTAAAAAAAATAATCAGTATAACACTTCTGCTGCTTCTTACATGATGAGACCTGGGTGATGGCAGGGAGTTCAGTTGTCTCACGGCCTGGGGGAAGAAGGTGTTTCCCATCCTAATAGTTCTTGTCCTACCTTCTACCTGATGGTAATGTTCTCGCCTTGAAGAGAGGAAGTTGTGCATTTGTACCTTGTTTGACCCATCAAAGCAAGTGTCATATTGCATTTTAGTTAGCAATGTCTACTGCTAACAATTGAATTAAAGATCCAAGGGTATTATTTGAAGAAGATAATGAGCCAACTTTTATCTTGTCAAGAAAATTACTAACAAATCATCATTTAACACATTCTTTATGGGAATTTGTTTTGTGGAAATTTTCTACCTCAATTCATACATTAGAATCAGAATCAGGTTTATTATCACTGGCATCCCTTGTGAGATATGTTAACTTTGCAGCAGCAGTTCAATGCAATACAAGATAAATATAGAAAAAAAACCTGAATTAGAGCAAGTATATATAGGTGTGAGTGTGAGTGTGTGTGTGTGTGTGTGTGTGTGTGTGTGTGTATTAAATAGATAATTTAAAATAAATAGTGCAAAAGCAGAAATTTTTTTTAAGAAGTCAGGAGGTAGTGTTCATGAGTTCAATGTTCATTTAAAAATCAGAAGGCAGAGGAGAAGAAGGTGTTCCGGAATTGTTGAGTGCCTTTAAACTTCTATATCTCCTTCCTGATGGTAACAATGAGAAGAGGGCATGTCCTGGGTGGTGGGGGTCCTTAATGATGGACGCCACCTTCCTGAGGTACCACTCTTTGAAGTTGTCTTGGATACTTAAGATGGAACTGACTGATGTCACAACTTTGTGCAACTTATGTACTGGTCCTGTGCAGTAACAATTAGAACAATAACCACTTATGAAAGACAATGAACTGGCTGTAAAGTACTTTGAAACATCCATGAGTTGTGCTAGGCTTCCAAATTTCTTTTGTCTTCTAAAACTATTTTTGCAGCAGAACTAAGCATTGAAACTTTGGTGTTACTTGGATTGCAGGAGATCAAATGTAGAATCATCTGACAGTAAAGAATAGAGAGGTCATTCAAGCAGACATCCGCTCACCATTCACCATGAAGTTATGACCGCAACATGTGATTGGCAGAAAACTTCAGCCATCTTACTGTGGTAAACTTTGTGCCACTTGATTTCTCCGCATTGTGGGATGTCACGTAATCAGCTGTCGTATGTGCTGATTACACGACTTGTTTCACAGACAACTGGGCCCTTTATTGGATTGGTGTATGGCTCAACACCCAGCATTATTCCCCAATTCTAGTTCAACTGCAAGTGGATGCAGAGCTCTGAATGTTTGGATTAGAGAACCCAATTCACTATATCAGTCATCTAAAGAATGGAACCCATCTAATTTTAACTAAAGTTTATAAAATTGTATTTTTTATAAAGTTTATAAAAATTCTGCAGTTTAGATTAAACTGAGTTCATTCATTCTTCAATTCCAAGATCCTGAGTGTCAATATCTCTGAGGTTATAACCAGGATCCAACATATCGATGCAGCCATAGAGAAGGCAAGACAGCGGCTATATTTCATTAGGAGTTTGAGGAGATTTGGTATGTCACCAAAAACACTCACAAATTTCTACAGATGTACCATGGAGCGCATTCTAACTGGCTGTGTCACCATCTGATATGGAAGGGTGGTACCTACTGCACGGGATCGAAGGAAGCTGCAGAGGGTTGTAAACTCAGTCAGCTCCATCGTGGGTACTAGTCTGTGTAGTATCCAGAACATCTTCAAAGAGCGATGCCTCAAAAAGGCAGCATCCATCATAAAGGACCCCGATCACCCAGGACATGCCCTCTTCTCATTGCTGCCATCAGGAAGGAGGTACAGGAGCCTAAAGACACACACTCAACGATTCAGGAACAGCTTCTTCCCATCTGCCATCCATTTTCTGAATGAACATTAAACTCATGAGCACTACCTCTCTACTTTCTAAATTCTCTTTCTTTGCACTACTTATTCAATTTAACTATTGAATATGAATTTATATATATATATTTAATGTTATTCATTTTTTTCTATTATTATGTATTGCTTTGTACTGCTGCCACAAAGTTAACAAATTTCTCTACAAAAGCTGGTGATATGAAGTTCCGATTCTGAACTTACTGTTTTTGCAGAGGAATTAATGCCATACATGTCTGAACTGCCCACTTTTGTCACTGAAACATAATCTGATTTTAAATCGCATTTATTAAAATTATTTATGTTTTCTTCCTAATATGCTGGATTTCCTGAATTTTCTTTTCCAAGGCAGGGGTCAAAATGATGGGGCAACATTTTAAAATACTTTAGAGCTCTATACCACTAAGTATAAATTTCATATTTAATGATTATTGGAGCACAAGTTATTTATCTTGTGGATTCAGAAAATCTAATGATAAGACAACTACCTTGGTTGTATTTAAATATAATGGTTTCAGGTGAAAGGCAAATGCTTGAGAAGTATGCATATATACTGGCTTCCTTTCTGTTTACCCTGTGTAACTTGGACTTTAGATACAACACTGAGTCATGTCATCTTCAGAAATTCTCTGATGACTCAGCAATAGTTGAGTGTATAAAGGAAGGATAGGAAGATGAATACAGGGCCCTGGTGCGGGGGGTGGGGGGAGTACTTTGTTGAATGGTGCAAGCTGAATCATCTGCAGCTCAACATCAGTAAGACAAAAGAGACGGTGATGGACTTTAGGAAGACCAAGCCTGCACTGCTCCCTGTTACTATTAATGGTGAGAACGTGGATGTTGTGAGGACTTACAAGTACCTGGGGGTGCACCTGGATGACAGACCTGAGTGGAGCACCAGCACAGAAGCTGTGTACAAGAAGGGCTAAAGTCGCCTCTTCCTGAGAGACTGAAGTCCTTTGGAGTATGCAGGCCTCACTTTCGCATGTTCTACCAGTCTGTTGTCTCCAGCACAATCTTTTATGATGTGGTGTGCTGAGGGCCATGGCATCAACACAGGTGGTACTAATAGGCTCAATAAACTGGTTAGAAAGTCTGGCTCTGTTTCAAGAGTCAAAATGGATATATTGGAGGCTGTGGTAGAACAAAGGACCCTCCAGAAAATCCTGGCAATTCCGGACAATGTTTCTCACCCTCTGCATGCCACCTTGGCTGAACAGAGGAGCACTTTCTGTAATAGATAGACAACTGCGCTGCTCCAAAGAGTGCTATTTGAGTTCATTCTTAACCTTGGCCGTTAGGCTCTATAATAAGTCAAACTATAGCCGGGGAAGAGAAGACCCCCCCCCGCCCCCGTTAGACTATTATTAACCTGTGTTTACCAGAGCTCTGCTTAAGTTCTGTTTACCACACCCTGCTACCATGGACACCCTGTGCAATGCTACCCATCACTTCCTATCTGGATGGTATGAATGTGCACCCATTACTGTATAATATTATGGTAATTCTTGCACTACTATCTTATCAGTGTGAACTTGTAAATCTTGTAATCTTTGATTTGTAATCTTCTACATCTTTTTTTATTCTTTCCTACTTCTCATCTAATATTTGTATATCTGTGCACTTGTAATGCTGCTGTGACACTGTAAGTTCCTTTAGGATCAATAAAATAACTAGCTATCTATCTAGAGTAGTACAAATGGACCTTTGGATCGGGGGGGGAAGTACTTTAAATATTCCTCCCTTCGACAAGTTGAAAGAAAATCAAAAGACATGTTGGATCTCTGTTTAATTTCTGATCCTTAGGGTTCCTCCAGGAGTCAAGAATGTCAAGCAGTCTTAATTCCAAGATTTCAAGCTTATTTTAGAGTCCAAACAAATATGTGAATTGTAAGAAAACTAAATAAAGTGCTTAGAAATGATACTGAGAGGAGAATTAATGCTCGGGGTGTAAGACAGGAATAAAAGAAATAAAAGATGGCTCTACTGAAAAATCTAACACTTTTACAGTTAAGGTGAGGGAATTTCCTTAGATAGGAATGAATTAGTTAATAGGATACATAAATAGAGCAATTACATTACGTGGGTAATGTGCTAACACTTAGCCAATGAAAAATGAGAAAAGTGGTAAACGTTAGTTTAACTGCTGTATTGATTTCTGCCAGAGGAATGTGAAAAATACTTGAGTTTGTTAATAAATACCAATCTTATAAAAAGTATTTTAAAAAATGGTGATTTCCAACAGACATCATGCATACATAGTGCAAAAGAGATTCAGCATGATGTTGTCTGGATTCGAGAGTATTAGCTGTAAGAAGAGCTTGGGCAAACTTTGATTCAGTCTTTTTTCCCTGGTGGAAATTACAAATACCAGAGGGCACTGCGTTAAGTTGGCAAATGTTTAAAGGATATTTACAAACCAAGTTCTTTTTACACCAAGAGTGGTAAGTGCCTAGAATGCACTGTGATGGAAGCAGATATGATAGTAATATTTAAGAAATATTTAGATCGGGGGTTCACAACCTTTTTTATGCTGTGGAGCCTTACTATTAACTGAGGGGTGTACAGACCCCACTTTGGGAACCCCTGGTTTAGATAGACCAGTGGTCCCCAACCACCGGGCCGTGAGGAAACAAATTAAAGAGGCTAGGCGTGAGAAGATTAGTTCACAACAGAGGGATGGGAACCAGTGCAGAGAGACAGAGGGGTGTAAAGTGAGCGTAGAAGCAAAAAGTACAAAGGAGAAAAGTAAAAGTGGCAGGCCGACAAATCCAGGGCAAGCATTAAAAAGGGCCACTTTTCAACATAATTGTATAAGGGCTAAGAGAGTTGTAAAAGAGCGCCTGAAGGCTTTATGTGTCAATGCAAGGAGCATTCGTAATAAGGTGGGTGAATTGAAAGTGCAGATTGTTATTAATGATTATGATATAGTTGGGATCACAGAGACATGGCTCCAGGGTGACCAGGGATGGGAGCTCAACGTTCAGGGATATTCAATATTCAGGAGGGATAGACATGAAGGAAGGGGAGGTGGGGTGGCGTTGCTGGTTAAAGAAGAGATTAACGCAATAGAAAGGAAGGACATAAGCCGAGAAGATGTGGAATCGATATGGGTAGAGCTGCGTAACACTAAGGGGCAGAAGACGCTGGTGGGAGTTGTGTACAGGCCACCTAACAGTAGTAGTGAGGTCGGAGATGGTATTAAACAGGAAATTAGAAATGTGTGCAATAAAGGAACAGCGGTTATAATGGGTGACTTCAATCTACATGTAGACTGGGTGAACCAAATTGGTAAAGGTGCTGAGGAAGAGGATTTCTTGGAATGTATGCAGGATGGTTTTTTGAACCAACATGTCGAGGAACCAACTAGAGAGCAGGCTATTCTGGACTGGGTTTTGAGCAATGAGGAAGGGTTAATTAGCGATCTTGTCGTGAGAGGCCCCTTGGGTAAGAGTGACCATAATATGGTGGAATTCTTCATTAATATGGAGAGTGACATAGTTAATTCAGAAACAAAGGTTCTGAACTTAAAGAGGGGTAACTTTGAAGGTATGAGATGTGAATTAGCTAGGATAGACTGGCAAATGACACTTAAAGGATTGACGGTGGATATGCAATGGCAAGCATTTAAAGGTTGCATGGATGAACTACAACAATTGTTCATCCCAGTTTGGCAAAAGAATAAATCAAGGAAGGTAGTGCACCCGTGGCTGACAAGAGAAATTAGGGATAGTATCAATTCCAAAGAAGTAGCATACAAATTAGCCAGAGAAAGTGGCTCACCTGAGGACTGGGAGAAATTCAGAGTTCAGCAGAGGAGGACAAAGGGCTTAATTAGGAAGGGGAAAAAAGATTATGAGAGAAAACTGGCGGGGAACATAAAAACGGACTGTAAAAGCTTTTATAGATATGTAAAAAGGAAAAGACTGGTAAAAACAAATGTAGGTCCCCTGCAGACAGAAACAGGTGAATTGATTATGGGGAGCAAGGACATGGCAGACCAATTGAATAATTACTTTGGTTCTGTCTTCACTAAGGAGGACATAAATAATCTTCCAGAAATAGTAAGGGACAGAGGGTTCAGTGAGATGGAGGAACTGAGTGAAATACATGTTAGTAGGGAAGTGGTGTTAGGTAAATTGAAGGGATTGAAGGCAGATAAATCCCCAGGGCCAGATGGTCTGCATCCTAGAGTGCTTAAGGAAGTAGCCCAAGAAATAGTGGATGCATTAGTGATAATTTTTCAAAACTCGTTAGATTCTGGACTAGTTCCTGAGGATTGGAGGGTGGCTAATGTAACCCCACTTTTTAAAAAAGGAGGGAGAGAGAAACCGGGGAATTATAGACCGGTTAGCCTAACATCGGTGGTGGGGAAACTGCTGGAGTCAGTTATCAAAGATGTGATAACAGCACATTTGGAAAGCGGTGAAATGATCGGACAAAGTCAGCATGGATTTGTGAAAGGAAAATCGTGTCTGACGAATCTCATAGAATTTTTTGAGGATGTAACTAGTAGAGTGGATAGGGGAGAACCAGTGGATGTGGTATATTTGGATTTTCAAAAGGCTTTTGACAAGGTCCCACACAGGAGATTAGTGTGCAAACTTAAAGCACACGGTATTGGGGGTAAAGTATTGGTGTGGGTGGAGAATTGGTTAGCAGACAGGAAGCAAAGAGTGGGAACAAACGGGACCTTTTCAGAATGGCAGGCGGTGACTAGTGGGGTACCGCAAGGCTCAGTGCTGGGACCCCAGTTGTTTACAATATATATTAATGACTTGGATGAGGGAATTAAATGCAGCATCTCCAAGTTTGCGGATGACACGAAGCTAGGTGGCAGTGTTAGCAGTGAGGAGGATGCTAAGAGGATGCAGGGTGACTTGGATAGGTTGGGTGAGTGGGCAAACTCATGGCAGATGCAATTTAATGTGGATAAATGTGAAGTTATCCACTTTGGTGGCAAAAATAGGAAAACAGATTATTATCTGAATGGTGGCCGATTAGGAAAAGGGGAGGTGCAACGAGACCTGGGTGTCATTATACACCAGTCATTGAAAGTGGGCATGCAGGTACAGCAGGCGGTGAAAAAGGCGAATGGTATGCTGGCATTTATAGCGAGAGGATTTGAGTACAGGAGCAGGGAGGTACTACTGCAGTTGTACAAGGCCTTGGTGAGACCACACCTGGAGTATTGTGTGCAGTTTTGGTCCCCTAATCTGAGGAAAGACATCTTTGCCATAGAGGAAGTACAAAGAAGGTTCACCAGATTGATTCCTGGGATGGCAGGACTTTCATATGAAGAAAGACTGGATGAACTGGGCTTGTACTCGTTGGAATTTAGAAGATTGAGGGGGGATCTGATTGAAACGTATAAGATCCTAAAGGGATTGGACAGGCTAGATGCAGGAAGATTGTTCCCGATGTTGGGGAAGTCCAGAACGAGGGGTCACAGTTTGAGGATAGAGGGGAAGCCTTTTAGGACCGAGATTAGGAAAAACTTCTTCACACAGAGAGTGGTGAATCTGTGGAATTCTCTGCCACAGGAAACTGTTGAGGCCAGTTCATTGGCTATGTTTAAGAGGGAGTTAGATATGGCCCTTGTGGCTACGGGGGTCAGGGGGTATGGAGGGAAGGCTGGGACGGGGTTCTGAGTTGGATGATCAGCCATGATCATAATAAATGGCGGTGCAGGCTCGAAGGGCCGAATGGCCTACTCCTGCACCTATTTTCTATGTTTCTATGATATGATTTGGCGATATGAGTCAGCTGCATCTTTCCTCATTCCCTGTCACACCCACTGTTGAGCCATTACGCACGTGAGGTCATTACCCGCGCATTATCCATTTCAGCACAGGAAGAAGATCGACTCCTCGAGCTTGCAAATGACGGCGGCTGAAAAGTATGTTTGACATAACATCTCTGCCGGCATTATGGATCAAAGTCAAGGCTAAATATCCTGAGATAGCCAGGAAAGCACTGAAAACGTTGCTTCCATTTCCAACGTATCTCTGCAATGAATGCAACGAAAACTAAATTACAGAATAGACTGGACATTAGGAACCCCGTTCGAGTATTGCTGTCTCTCGTCACCCTTCGATAGGACCGTTTTGTTGCAGGGTAACAAGCCCAGGGCTCCCACTGATTCAGCGATATTGGTGTGTTGCAATGATTTTATATGTTCATACGGGGAAAATACGTGCTGCGTGTTTAATATCCAAATGATACTTAAAATGTTATGATACTATTGACTTATATAACTATATAACAATTACAGCACGGAACAGGCCATCTCTGTCCTTCTAGTCCGTGCTGAACGCTACTCTCACCTAGTCCCACCGACCTGCACTCAGCCCATAACCCTCCATTCCTTTCCTGTCCATATACCTATCCAATTTTTCTTTAAATGATGATATCGAACTTGCCTCCACCACTTCTACTGGAAGTTCGTTCAACACTTACTTCAAGCTCCCCTGTCCTCCCCTGATAATTGACTTATCACTATATTAATGCGAGGAAAATATGCACTGTGTGTTTAATATTAAATTCGTTAGATAAACCCTTTTAGAAATGAAATTGAGTGTATTAGCTAATTATCATCTATATTCCGGTCGTGATTAACACCCCCCCCCACCCGAACAGAATCGCCAAAGATGATTTGTAGAAAAAAATCGTACACGCATGCGCACTGGTGCCGGCGCAAGGCTTCATGGTCATTGTAGTCTTTTCGGCGAAAACCCAGCGTATTTGACTGCTACTCTTGTCCATTGACAACCCTACCCCGCCCCTCCCCGGTCAGCCGGTCCGCGGTGCGATAAAGCTTGGGGACCCCTGAGATAGACAATATGAACATACAGGGAACTGAGGGGTGTAGAATATGAAGAGGCTGTTAGCATGTGTACTGTTCTGTACAGTATGAGCTTTAAGCTGATGTTGTGCAGTTACACTATAAACATAAAATTGGACCTAGATAAAACCAATGTAAGAGCTTTGAATCTACACTGGTGTAAATCAGGCAGCACAGTAGTGTATGATTAGCACAACACTTTACAGGTGATCCAGATTCAATTCCCACCAATGGCTATAAGGAGTTTGTACGTTCTCCCTGTGGCCACATGTGTTTCCTCTAGGTGCTCCAGTTTTCTCCCACAGTCCAAGGTGTTACATACCCCGTAACGGGTTAAAGAACCAGCAGAAATGGAAAAACACGGGGAATCTGGTATTGCTGTTATCTAAAGCTATTTTATTAGTAACTACGCAATGCAGTAATATAAAACCAGATAAATCAAACAGGTTAGCAGAACTTTTGCATGTACAGGTGTGTAAATATAGAACCCAAACTTCTTCAAACTTAGGTGGTAAGGGATACAGTCTTACGATGGAATGTAAGATAGTTCAGTTCAATGCTCAGGTTAATTAGTGAGAGATATTTGTAATCCAAAATGCAAATGTTGTGAGAAGGCAATTACGTTGATATTCCATAGGTTCCACGACAGCAATACAAGATAACAATAGTAGTAGGTTTTATCTCCGAAGTTGTTCCACTCCACACACGAAATATCACCGACAGTGACCTTCAATGAATATCCTTTCAACACAAGTGGTACCACACCGGAATTCAGCTACAGGACATCTAAAAGTGGTGGCCACAGGATACTCCAACAGAATCCACGTATGGATTGTCACCAACAGTAGTCTGTAACTGAGGTACCATCTTCAAGTGGTAAAACTACCAACCCAGGCAAGGATTATCACACACAGGTAGTTTCCACACAAAGTTACCCCAAACACACAACTGTGATAGCCACTTATCCAGTTCCACGACATACAAAATAACTCCAACAGTGATTTACCACTGGGGTGCCTTTCTTCAGTGAACTACCACACCCAAACAAGGGTAACACACAAGTGATATTCACAAAGGTTTTCCCCTCACCAGAGAACCCACTCCTGTGGATTAACTACATAGCAGTCACACCTTCGTATTCGAATGGAACTCAAACTCACCCTTACGGGTTACTTAGAGAGAGAGTCCAAACAGTGACTTCTTTGTCACTAGGTTTCTTCTGTTTCAAACCTTCCTCTCCCCTCTGAAAACTCCTTCTAGTTGCAGAACCTGTGAGAGTTGTTTATCAGTACTCTGGATCGATCTCAACTCACCCCTTTCCGGGCTACTGGAAGTTTAAACCAGGACCTCACTCACTGGTGTCTTTCATTGATCGAATCCATCTTGACTCTGAGCATGTGTTTCTCTGTGTCTATAACTGTCCTTGTAAAAAGGAAACACACTGCAGAGAAACCATAATATCGATTGTCCATCAAATAACTTCATCTCTCTCTCTCTCTCTCTTCTCTCTCTCTCTCTCTCCTCTCTCTCTCTCTCTTCTCTCTCCTCTCTCTCCTCTCTCTCTCCTCTCTCTCCTCTCTCCTCTCTCCCTCTCTCCCTCTCTCCTCTCTCTCTCTCCTCTCTCTCTCCTCTCTCTCTCTCTCTCTCCTCTCTCTCTCTCCCTCTCTCCTCTCTCTCTCTCTCTCTCTCTCTCTCAGCTCAAACTGTGTCCAAAAGTCAGTCTCAGTTCTCTCTCTCCTTAAAGTGACAGTCCACAGGAAATATGAACCCTAGGGGTACATAACAGAGAATATACCGGTTGGTAGGTTAATTGGTCATTGTAAACTTCGAAACATTGCCAGTCTGATTAACAATTGCTGGTTATTCTGACTTCAGTATGAACAGCTTCCCTCCCAGCAAATTTCTGTCAATCTAACCCATTTGATGTTAGTAATATTTCTACAAGCAACAAGCCTTTGAAACCCACAGGATCACTGTAGAAATGTGAACAGTGCCAACCATAGTATGCATCAATACTGTCAGTATATGCAGAATTATATTGAGAACTTTGGAGCAGTTTTCAGCCCAGCTTGTAGAATTAGCAAAACCTGGCTACATATCTATTATCAACAACCAGCAGCCTCAGTCAAGTCGAGTCACTTTTTATTGTCATTTCGACCATAACTGCTGGTACAGTACACAGTAAAAACAAGACAATGTTTTTCAGGACCATGGTGCTACATGAGACAATACAAAAACTACACTGAACTACGTAAAACAACACAAAAATTACAGTAGACTACAGACCTATCCAGGACTGCATAAAGTGCACAAAACAGTGCAGGCATTTCAATGAATAATAAACAAGACAATAGGCACAGTAGAGGGCAGTAGGTTGGTGTCAGTCCAGGCTCTGGGTATTGAGGAGTCTGATGGCTTGGGAGAAGAAACTGTTACATAGTCTGGTCGTGAGAGCCCAAATGCTTCGGTGCCTTTTGCCAGATGGCAGGAGGGAGAAGAGTTTGTATGAGGGGTGTGTGGGGTCCTTCATAATGCCGTTTGCTTTGCGGATGCAGCGTGTGGTGTAAATGTCTATAATGGCGTGAAGAGAGACCCGATGATCTTCTCAGCTGACCTCACTATCCGCTGCAGGGTCTTGCGATCCGAGATGGTGTAATTTCCGAACCAGGCAGTGATGCAGCTGCTCAGGATGCTCTCAGTACAACCTCTGTAGAATGTGGTGAGGATGGGGGGGTGGGAGATGGACTTTTCTCAGCCTTCACAGAAAGTAGAGACGCTGCTGGGCTTTCTTGGCTATGGAGCTAGTGTTGAGGGACCAGGTGAGATTCTCCGCTAGGTGAACACCAAGAAATTTGGTGCTCCTAATGATCTCTATGGAGGAGTCACTGATGTTCAGCGGAGAGTGGTTGCTCCGTGTCCTCCTGAAGTCAACAACCATCTCTTTTGTTTTGATCACAATCAGAGACAGGTTGTTGGCTCTGCACCAGTCCGTTAGCCACTGCACCTCCTCTCCGTATGCTGACTCATCGTTCTTGCTGATGAGACCCACCACAGTCGTGTCATCGGCGAACTTGATGATGTGGTTCGTGCTGTGTGTTGCAGCACAGTCGTGGGTCAGCAGAGTGAACAGCTGTGGACTGAGCACACAGACCTGGGGGGCCCAGTGCTCAATGTGATGGTGTTGGAGATGCTGCTCCCGATCCAGACTGACTGAGGTCTCCCAGTGAGGAAGTCTAGGATCCAGTTGCAGAGGGAGGTGTTCAGGCCCAGTAGGCTCAGCTTTCCAATCAGTTTCTGAGGAATGATTGTGTTAAATGCTGAACTGAAGTCTATGAACAGCATTGGAACATACCTGTCTTTTTTGTTCAGGTGGGTTAGGGCCAGGTGGAGGGTGATGGCAATGGGGTTGTCTGTTGAACAGTTGGGATGGTACGTGAACTGCATGGGGTCCAGTGAGGGGGGCAGCAGGGTTTTGATGTGCCTCATGACGAGCCTCTCGAAACACTTCATGATGATGGATGTGAGAGCAATGGGACGGTAGTCATTGAGGCAGGACACTGAAGACTTCTTCAGCACGGGGACAATGGTGACGGCCTTGAAGCACGTACGAATGACGGCGCTGCTCAGGAAGATGTTGTAGATGTCAGTGAGAATCTCAGCTAGCTGGTCTGCACATCCTCTAAACATTCTGCCAGGAATATTGTCTGGTCCAGCAGCCTTTCGTGGGTTGACCCTGCACAGGGTTCTCCTCACATCAGCCACGGTAAGACACAGCACCTGGTCATTTGGAGGAGGGGTGGTCTTCCTCGCCACCATGTTATTTTCTGCCTCAAAACGAGCGTAGAAGTTATCCAACACATCTAGGAGGGAGGCATCACCAGCACAGGCAGGTGGTGTTGTCTTGTAGTTGGTGATGTCCTGAATGCCCTTCCACATGCGCTGCGTGTTGCCGCTGTCCTGGAAGTGGCTGTGGATTCGCTGGGCGTGTGCATGCTTTGCCTCTCTGATGGCCTGGGGCAGTCTGGCCCTCGCTGTTGTTAGGGCTGCCTTGTTTCCTGCTCTGAAGGGGGAGTCACAGGTCCTCAGCAGCGCATGCACCTCCACAGTCATCCATGGCTTCTGGTTAGCACGTGTAGTGTTGGTCTTGGACACAGTGATGTCATCAATGCACTTGCTGATGTAGCTAGTCACTGATGCCGTGTAATCCTCTAAGTTGGTAGAGTCGCCATCAGTTGCAGTCTCCCTAAACATGTGCCAGTCAGTGTGCTCAAAGCAGTCTTGAAGAGCAGAGTTGGCTCCTTCTGGCCAGGTTTTCACCTGCTTCTGAACCGGTCTGGAGCGCCTGACGAGCGGTCTGTTTGCTGGGATTAGCATAACATAGATGTGGTCTGAGTAACCGAGGTGGGGACGGGGCTCCACCCTGTACGCGTCGGGAACGTTTGTGTAAACAAGGTCCAAAACGTTCTCCCATCTCATTGCAAAGTCCACATACTGATGGAATTTGGGGAGCACTGACTTAGGTTCGCATGGTTAAAATCTCCGGCGACAATAAACAGTCCACCAGGGTGTGCGTTCTGCAGTTCGCTAATAGCCCCATACAGTTCACAGAGCGCCTCCTTAGCATTAGCGCTGGGGGGAACGTAGACATCGACTATAAGGACAGTGGTGAATTCCCGTGGGAAATAAAATGGTCTGCATCTAACAGCCACAAACTCCACTAGCGATGAGTAGCATCTGGAAACCAGCACAGAGTTCTTGCACCATTCGGTATTGATGTAAACACATAAGCCACCACCACGAGTCTTACCAGAAAGAGCTACATCTCTGTCCGCTCGAAACAAGATGAGCCCATCCAGCTAAATGCCGGTGTCCGGGATTACATCGGTGAGCCACGTTTCAGTGAAAACATACGCACAGCAGACTCTGTACTCCCGCCGAGTATTTCGTTGGAGTTGGATATAGTCCTTAAATGTCCCTAATGTATCTGTGTCTATCACTACCACCACCCACAGCATGTTCTATGCACTTACCATTCCCTGTTTAAAAAAACCTGCCTCTGACACCCCGTCATACTTTCCCCCAATCATCTTAAAATTATGCATCCTTGTATTAGCCATTTATGCCCTTGGAAAAAGTCTCTGTCTGCCCACTCGATCTATGCCTCTTATCATCTTATATGCCTCCATCAAGTCACCTGTCATCCTCCAATTTCAATTGGTTGAATTTTGCTGCATTCTGACTTTCAAGGCTCACGTGTAAATGTGCAAGTGTAAATGGTGTGCACCATTGTAATTTGCAAGTGAAATAGAGATTGAAACCAGTTGAAACCTTTACAGTCTAGCAATCTTGCATTCTCTCACATAGAATTTTGTTTTGACAATCTACTCTGGGAATTTACTTGCGACATGCCAATCCTCCTAGCATGTCAGGGATAATGATGTAATTAGAGTATTATTTGTGTAATGTGTTATGGGTCTAATTCTTAAAAGTGATTTCACAGGGAAATTGATGTACAGAACAGCTGGTATCCAAAGAGATATTTGGTTATTCTCTCGTGTCTATCATGGACGTACAGAGCAATCTAAACCAAATGCTGGAGAAACTTAGCAGGTCAGGTAACATATAGGGAAATGAATCAACAGTCAATGTTTCGGGTCAAAAATCTTCATCAGGACTGGAAAGGAAGGGGGAAGATGCCTGAATAGGGAGGGAAAGAGGAAGAAGAACAAGCTAGAAGGTAATAGGTGAAGCCAAGTAAATGAGGAAGTGGGGCAGGAGGATGAAGTAAAGGGGGGAGGGTTCAGAATTTTTTAATTGTTAAAGATGGTGTGCTTTATAGGTATTCCCTGAATCTACTCACGGTGCAATATTAGGATGTACAAATCAGCTGATTCACAAATTTGCTCTTACTTACAATTGACACAAGGTTGCCCAGTGGCTCCATTTCAGCTTAGAGAAAGACAAGGATCAAATAAGATTGGGAAGCTTCCTACTGGTTGTATTGAAATCCAGAGGAAGGGGCAAGTATAGACATCCAAACTGGGTTCATCTAGCCAAGCAAGCACCATCATTGAGTAACTTGTCTCTAGACTTAAGATCACACATGAAACAATACTGAAGCTTCAGGCCTTTCACCACCAGGTTCAGCAACAGTTACTACCCCTCAACTATCAGGCTCATGAACCAAAGGGAATAACTTCACTCAATTTCACTTGCCCCAGCACTGTGAAATGTTCCGACAAAGTATAGACTCACTTTTAAGGGCTCTTCACCTCATGTTCTCAATATTTATTGCTTATTTATTTGTTATTATTTATTTCTTTTTGCATTTGCACAACTTGTTGTCTTTTGCACACTGGTAGAACACCCAAGTTGGTGCAGTCTTTCATTGATTCTATTTTGATTATTATCCTATTATGGATTTATTGAGTATGACCACAAGAAAATGAATCTCAGGATTGTGGCGACATATATGTACTTGGATTATAAATTGTAACATGAAAGCAGGTTCACGGGTTTGGTGAGTGAGACAGAAGACACTAATTGCAAATAAACACTTTAATCATTTATTTACAAACAGTGAAAGATTCGACTAAACATTTAAGTCTCCCAAGTTACACAAACTACAAAATTAAAAATATTCAGCTAACAGATACTTAGCTAAGAGTGTGCGTGGAGCATACCTTCCCAATGGTTCTTCTGCACAGATCGTGACCTAAGTCCAAAATGAACCCTGGGGACAAAGGAAACACAAGGAAATCTGCAGATGCTGGAATTTCAAGCAACACACATAAAAATAGCTGGTGAACGCAGCAGGCCAGGCAGCATCTATAGGAAGAGGTACAGTCGACATTTTGGGCCAAGACCCTTCATCAGGACTGATGAAGGGTCTCGGCCCGACATGTCAACTGTACCTCTTCCTATAGATGCTGCCTGGCCTGCTGCGTTCTCCAGCTATTTTTATGTGTGTTCCTGGGGACAAAGGATAGAGAGGCCAAGCCTCCTGCACGTGCTACTCTTATACCCGCTGAGGTGCCCAGAACTGGAAATAGGTGCCGTGGTGTGTCAGGCAGCCAATGGGAAGGAGCGGCCACAACTTTTAAACAAGCCCATCAATGGCCCACACAATGGAAGTGGCTTTCGATCAGCAAATAAGCCAACCCCCAACATATGAGACAAATTTACTTTGAACTTTGAAATCAGTAAGGAAGCTGTCCACAGATCTGAGTCCTAATTTGATGAAATTGATCATTGGAAAAAGTAGTCTGGCTTTCTTTCTATGTTACTCTGACCATTTCAAATCGACAATTTTCTTCAAAAATAATCTCTCCCTTAAACCTATTTCATAATTCATTGTTACATCAGAAGTGAACTAACTGTTTTACAAGACATTTTGCAGTTTTTAATATGCCTTTAGATTTGGAACTGATTTTTTGTTTTCTTTTTCAGTGTGACAGTGAAAGTGATATTGACGACAAGGTAAGACTAATTGGGTTTTTTACTACCGTGTTTGGTTTCAACATATAGCAGATCCCAATGCTGACTGAGTGATTCAGAATCTGTGGAAATCTATATGTAATGTTTTCCAAAGTGGTAAGTTTGATTTTTAGGAACATTTTAATCTTGATAATGTAGCCTTTGCCAGAATCTAGTTTAGCCAACGAAAATAGTCTACTGCTCTGTAAAAGGTAGCTCAGATGAGCAGTGATATCTGTTAAGTCAAGAATTTTTTTTTAGGACTAAAACTAGGAGTTAAGTCGACTGCATTGTTAACTGAAGTCAAGTTTGCATTGATAGGACATGTCAAGTAAATGGCTGGGACCTTAGAAGCTTTGGAACAAAGGAATCTTGGCATACAGGTTCATAATTCGTTAAAAGTGGCGTCACAGGTAGATAGGGTCTAAGCTTTTGGCACATTGGCTTTCATAAATCAAAATATTGAGTAGAGGAGATGGAATGTTATGTTGAAATTGTATAAAACATTGGTGAGGCCTAATTTGGAGTATTGTGTGCAGCTTTGGTCAACTACCTGCAGGAAAGATATAAATAAAGATTACAGAGAAAATTTACGAGGATGTTCCCAGGACTGGAGGACCTGAGTTATAAGGAAAGATTTTATAGGTTAGGGCTTTAATCCTTGCAACATATTGAAATAGTGCCATCCATCTGTGAGCCCCTTAGAGCCAAAGACACATGAGCCAATAGAATTCAAAGGTCATCTGAAGGGGTAGGTAATCAGGGCTGAGGCAAGTGAAGGGGGGGGGGTGCTATATAAACGCGAGCACTCCTAGAAAGAAACGCCAACAACTGCGCACGAAGGATGTCAGCTTGACTGGTGATGAAACATCTGCAAACTAATTGCTGAGCTCGGTGAACACCACAACATCAGGGTTCTTTACTTTCTAAACTGGCTCTCATGGAAGTGACAGAATACGTGTTTCTTTTGGGGTTTCATCACGGAATCAGAGAAACATAGAATTGTACACCACTGAAACCTCAGCTACTCCAAAAGTGGTGCCCTGCTGGACAAATCACATTTGCCTTCGTTTCCTGTGTATCTCTGGTCCTTTCCTCTCCAAACATCCTTTAAATGTTAATATATCACCTCGTTCCAGGTAAACACTGATGATTGTACAAAAAACTGCATCTTCAGATCTCCTTTCAACTTCTCCCCTCTCACCTTTCACCTGAGTTCTCTCATTCTGAATCCCTGCGCCCTGGAAAAAAAAACTATCTACCCATCCTTGCTCCTCATCATTGTACAAACCTCATCCCAGCCTCCTGCATTCCAGGCATATTTCTATTCCATCTCTCATTTTAACTACACCCTTCCATTATGGGCAACGTTCAGTGAATCTTTGTTGCACCACCTCAATTATTACCTAATACTTCTTGTAGTGGAGTAACCGGAACTGTATAGTCCAACCAATCTTTTGCACAACTGCAACATAATATACCAACCATTATATTTAATGCAGTGGCCTATGAAGGCAAGTATTTAAATGCCTTCTTCATTACTCTGCCCATCTGTTGCCACTTTCAATGAGCTGTGGACTTACACCCTAAAGTTACTCTGTCCTGATTAAACTGGGGTGTCCTTCTCGGTGTTCATGCACCAAGATCAGAGGCAATGGATCATGTTTCTGTACCGCTAGTTTGTGTTCCTGTAAACAAGTCAACTTGCAAAGGTTCTGGCACAGGCAAACACAAAGCAGGCATGAGAATTTTTTGAAGTCTGGTTCTCTTCTGGTAACTCCATAAACAAACATATCAAAGTAGATGCCATCTACGAACCCCTAACAGCCAAAGAAACGAGAGCCAATAAAATTCAAAGGTTAACTAAAGGTATAGCCAGTCAGGACCTAGGCAAGCAAATGGGGGTCTATATAAACAGAAGCACTCCCAGACAGAAACACCGACGACTACACACTGAAGATGGTGATGAAATGTCTGCAAGCTAATTGCCAAGATCGGCAAACACCACAACATCATATGCCTCAACCTGAGCTACCAATATTCACCACCATCCTATGTAAAGAATCCTCTTAATTGATGTAACTACAGTCTTACGTGAGTAAAGACTGGTTTCTGAAATATGGTTTTAATTTAGCTAAACATGTTGGTTAATGTTATTATGTAACAAGTTTTTGCAAGAAGGATATTTTTGATAAAGGTTCTGAATTTTTAACAAAATGTGCTCATTGATTTTGTTTTTAATTTACACATTAAAATTTGTGAAGGCAATATGTGAAGCCTTTAGTAATTTGGTGTGCATTTCTCCTGTGACATAGCTATAGTACAAAGACCAATTCATCTTCAAGTTAAAATGCAATCACTGTAACATACTCTGTGCTTTGATTGTGCTGTATCCTCTAAATGATAAACAGAGTCACTTTGAATATTAAGGTAGTGTGATAACTTCAGGTGCAACATAACTTGTCTAAGAGATCAGTGTGCAGATGGGTTTTAATTAGTATTTCAGGATTCAATGTGAAGAGGTTTGAGTGCCTTAATGGCCTTGCACAGCTGCAAGTCGCAATGAGTGGCATTCTTACTGCTGTAAGCCCGCACTTGTTGTGCAATAATAGCAACAAAAAAGTCATATTTGATGGTAATGTTCAATATTTCTGGTCTTGAAGAGCTGGTATCACTATAGGAAATTCTTCAAAAGAAAAACGGTTGACGTACATCTCTATATTTCATCCCTTCTCAACATTTATTGCTTTCATTATTAACGAATGTTAAAATTACTCATTTATTTTACCAAAGTGTAAGCCTTTATTGAATATTTATGCTAAAAACATTTTTCTTGAAGAAACAGGATCAGATTTAATATCATCAATATATGTCAGGAAATTTGTTAATTTTGCAGCAGCATTGCAGCAATGCATAATAATAGAGAAGAAAACCGAATTATGGTATGAATATATATATGAAGAAAGCCCTTAACAACAAGTGGAGTCCTCGGGATGCCGTCTTTTTTAGCAGGCTTTCTTATTTTTACAAGGCTGAGTTGCTAGCTCAACACTCAACCCAGCACGATCGGAAAGATTGCATAGTTAAATTAAATAAGTACCGCAAAAAAAAAGTAATGGGGTAGTGTTCATGGGTTCAGTGTCCATTCAGGAATTGGATGGCAGAGGGGAAGAAGCTGTTCCTGATTCGGTGAGTGTGTGTCTTCAGACTTCTGTGCCTCCTTCCTAATGGTTGTAATAAGAACAAGGCATGACGTGGGTGATGGGGGTCCTTAATGTTGGATGCCGCCTTTTTGAGGCTTCGCTCCATGAAGATGACCTAGGTACTATAGAGACTAGTGCCCATGGTGGAGCCGACTAACCTTACAACTCTCTGCAGCTTACTTCAACCCTGTGCAGCAGTCCCCCCACCTCCCATACCAGACGGTGATGCAGCCAGTTAGAATGCTTTTGATTGTACATTTGTAGAAATCACTGAGTGCTTTTGGTGACATATCAAATCTCCTCATACTCCTAATGAAATATAGCTGCCGTCTTGCCTTCTTTGTAGCTGCATTGATATGCTGGATCCAAATTAGGTCGTTACAGATATTGACACACAGGAACTCTGAAAATGCTCACTTTTTCCACTTCTGGACCCTCTGTGAGGTCCGGTGTGTGTTCCCTCATCATACCCTTTCTGAAGTCCACAGTCAGTTCTTTGGTCTTACTGATGTTGAGTGCAAGAGAAACAAAATGTTTAAAGAAGGCATTGTCTAGTTCCAAAAATTGACAATACAGTTGAACCAAAACAATTTTAGTATTTGGTAAATGTATTCCCAGAAAATGTTGCTTCAGTTTAAATTTAATTGTGTTTTAGAGAAAGATTTTCAGTGTTTTTTAATGAATGATGTTGCTGACTTCTTCAAGCAGAGAAATAATCTGTATATTACATGAGGCAGAGAGTTTGAGAAAGCTCATAAGTTATCAGTAACTTTGGGGGTAAAGTCAGTTGAACCTAACAATAAAACATTGAAGTGCAGGCAATACATACCATAAATTAACAAAGCGCTTGTACAAGTTGAAATAAGTGGATTTGATCCAAAACCCATTGTGTAGAGATGATTTCAGAATTAGGTCTGGAATATTCTATGATACTTGACTGTCACAAAAGTAGGCAAAATTGAGTAAGATTGAAAATAACTCTTTTTGGAGTGCCAGAGAGATGGGGGTGATGATTTGATAGCGGTGTATAAGATTGAGAGGTATAGATAGAGTGGACAGCCAGGGTGGTAATGGTCAATGCCAGAGAACATGAGTTTAAGGTAAGTGAGGAAAGTTTAGGGGAGATAACAGAGGAAGGCTTTTTTTTTCAGAGAGTGGTGGGTGCATGCAATACACTGCTGAGGATGCCTGTAGAGTCGGATGAAACAGGAATATTAAAGAGACTCTTAGATAGACACACGGATAAAGAAGATCAACCAGTTTAATCCTAGCCTAATCAAAAATTCAAACTTCAAAGTTCAAAGTACATTTATTATCAAAGTATGAATAAATTATACAACCTTGAGATTCATCAACTTACAGGCAGCCACAAAGCAAGAAACCCGAAATAACTCAATTTTTAAAAAAAGACCAACACCCAATATGCAGCAAGAGAGAGAGAGAGAGAAGAAAAACACAAATCATGCAAACATTAAAAGCAAGCAACAGCATTCCGAACCAAATTGAGTCCATAGTCCCGGAGCCCAGAGCAGTCGGAGTAGGCATCAGTGTCAGTTTACCACACAGCGAGACATATCCCAGGACAACTTACAATGATTGATTAATCTACCAACTGCTATATCTTTGTTGGACTGTGGGAGGAAACTGGAGCACTTGGAAGAAACCCACACAGTCATGGGAGAACATACAAACTCCTTACAGAGCGGTAGGAATTGAACCCAGGTCACCTGTACTGTAAAGTGTTGTGCTCACCACAACACTGCCACCCCAAAAACAGAGGGTAATAGACTGTGTAGGAGGGAAGGTTTAGGTTGATTGTGGAGTTTGTTTATATAGATCATCACAATATCATAGGCTTACTGGACTGCTGTACTGTACTGTTCTATAATCCTGAAAGTAAAGTGTTGGAATAAAGACACAGAAGAGCAGATACCAGCTCAGAAAATCAAGATGTAGGATCATTTTAAATTAAAATAAGAAATTGAGTGTCTGCAATTCAGTGGGAATATCAAAAAGGCCCCTAGAAAGTTAGAATGTCGGGAGAATTTTTAATTAAGAAACTTGAGCAGCGTGTAGCTGGTTTAATACAATTACTGGGAAATTTAATATCCTGGTCAAATCAAATTGTGTATTAATATGGAAAAAGAATATATAGAGTCAATCCAAGTCAGTTTTGTCAATTGTTAAACTCAAGAGCCAGTCAAGTGAGTTGCTGACTACAAAATATTAGGTCTTTAACCTTGCATTGTAAGCACAGCATCTGTGCTGTTTGATCTAGCTGTGTTTCTGATGTTTCTAAAGTCCAGCTTATTACTGATTGCTATTGGGGGTTGGGGTGATGGGTGGTGGAGAGAAGGTTGATAACATTGAGTGTCAAGAGAAGATGGTGCATCTACTCTTGCTGCTTGACAGTTTCAAGTTACACACAAGAGATTCTGAAGATGGTGGAAATCCAGAGCAACACACATAGAATGCTGGAGGAACTCAGCAGGTCAGGCAGCATCGACAGAAATGAATGAACAGTCAATGTTTCAGGCCAAGGCGCTTCATCAGAACTGGAGTGGAAGGGGGAAGATGCTGAAATAAGAAGATTCCATAACTCTGCCTTAATATATGCAAAATGACCAAGCATATCACAAGGGCGTTCTCCCCCTTCCTTTCAGGTCCTGTGGTAGGGTCTCACCTTGAAACATTGACAGTTTATTCATTCCCATTGATGCCGCCTGACCTGCTAAGTCCTCCAGAATTTTGTGTGTATTCCTTTGCATTTCCAACATCCACTGACTTTTGGTTGTTCAGTAATTAGTTGGATTGGATTTCTCCTGATTTTTTTTCTGGACTGCCCCTACTTAAGCAATTTTCCACAGTCTGGTCTAGAAGCCTATTTTTATTTTGACAATACTGGAAGTGATTAGAGAGGTACAGCACTTCTTTAACCCACTGCGTCTGCTCCAACCATCAACCACCTATCTGTTGTGTCTGGGATCAAAGTCAGTAGAGAGACACTGAAGCTGGTGATACAGAAGCCGTTATTCACAAGACGAACATGCATCATACTGGGGACACTCTTGGAAGAAGAGGCTGAAAAACCCGTAGTACATCACATTTTTATACCCTTAAGCTCAGTGGTTACAATGACAAGGTTTGCTTCAGTGCTTTGAGTTGACAATGCTTCCACAGTGGCATGCAAAAGTTTGGGCACCCTGGTCAAATTTTCTGTTATTGTGAATAGTTAAGTGAGTGGAAGATGAACTGATCTCCAAAAGTCATAAAGTTGAAGATGAAACATTCTTTTCAACATTTTAAGCAAGATTAGTGTATTATTTTTGTTTAGTACAATTTTAGAGTGGACAAAAGGGAAGGAGCACCATGTAAAAGTTTGGGCACCCCAGGAGATTTGAGCTTTTACCAAGGTCTCAGACCTTAATTAACTTGTTAGGGCTATGGCTTGTTCACAGTCATCATTAGGAAAGGCCAGGTGATGCAAATTTCAAAGCTTTATAAATACCCTGACTTCTCAAACCTTGTCCCAACAATCAGCAGCCATGGGCTCCTCGAAGCAGCTGCTGCTGCCTAGCAGTCTGAAAATTGAAATAAATGATACCCACAAAGCAGGAGAAGGCTACAAGAAGATAGCAAAGTGTTTTCAGGTAACCATTTCCTCAGTTCTTAATGTAATTAAGAAATGACAGTTAACAGGAATGGTGGAGGTCAAGTTGAGGTCTGGAAGTACTCAGCAGGTCGGGCAGCATCAGTCAGAAACGATGAGTCGACATTTCGGGCCGGAACTCTTCGTCAGGACTGAAGAATGAAAGATGGGGGAGGATTTGAAGAATGCTTGTAGCTTCAGTTGAAAGACCAGTAATTTGAAAGACAAAGGGGTGGGGGAGGGGAAGCATTGACGTCATAGCCCTGAAAACAATGGGTAGTAGAAGGAGGAGGCGGAACCATGAGGGAGCTGGGGGAGGGGTAGAGTGAAATAGGGATAGAGGAAGGGAGGGGGAGGGAATTACTGGAAGTTGGAGAATTCTATGTTCATACCAAGGGGCTGGAGACTACCTAGACGGTATATGAGGTGTTACTCCTCCAGTTTAGCCTCATCATGGCAGTAGAGGAGGCCATGTATGGACATATCTGAATGGGAGTGGGAAGCAGAGTTGAAGTGGGTGGCTACCGGGAGATCCTGTCTGTTGTGGCGGACGGAGCGGAGGTGTTTGATGAAGTGGTCCCCCGATCTGCGTCGGATTTCACCGATGTAGAGGAGGCCACACCTGGAGCACCGGATGCAATAGATGACCCCAACAGACTCACAAGTGAAGTGTTGCCTCACCTGGAAGGACTGTTTGGGGACCTGAATGGTTGCAAGAGATGAGGTGTAGGGACAGGTGTAGCACTTACGCTTACAGGGATAAGTGCTGGGTGGGAGATCAGTGGGATGGACGTGTGGATAAGGGAGTTACGGAGGGACCGATCCCTGTGGAAAGCGGAGAGGGGTGGAGAGGGAAAGATGTGCTTAGTGGTGGGGTCCTGTTGAAGGTGGCGGAAGTTGCGGAGGATAATGTGCTGGATCCGGAGGCTGGTGGGGTGGTAGGTAAGGACAAGGGGAACTCTGTCCCTGTTGTGGTTGTGGGAGGATGGGATTAACGGGTCCCTTTCAGAATGGCAGGCGGTGACTAGTGGGGTACCGCAGAGGCTCGGTGCTGGGACCACAGCTATTTACAATATACATTAATGATTTAGATGAAGGGATTAAAAGTAACATTAGCAAATTTGCAGCTGACACAAAGCTGGGTGGCAGTGTGAAATGTGCGGAGGATGGTGAGATAATGCAGGATGACTTGGACAGGTTGGGTGAGTGGGCAGATGCATGGCAGATGCATTTTATTGTGGATAAATGTGAGGTTATCCACTTTGGTGGCAAGAACAGGAAGGCAGATTACTAGTTGAATGGTGTCAAGTTAGCAAAAGGGGAAGGACAACGAGATCTTGGTATCCTTGTTCATCAGTCACTGGAAGTAAGCATGCAGTGAAGTAGGCAGTGAAGAAAGCTAATGGCATGTTGGCCTTCGTAACAAGGGGAGTTGAGTATAGGAGCAAAGAGGTCCTTCTGCAGTTGTACAGGGCCCTGGTGAGACCACACCTGGAGTATTGTGTACAGTTTTGGTCTCCAAATTTGAGGAAGGACATTCTTGCTATTGAGGGAGAGCAGCATAGGTTCACAAGGTTAATTCCCGGGATGGCGGGACTGTCATATGTTGAAAGATTGGAGCGACTGGGCTTGTATACACTGGAATTTAGAAGGATGAGAGGGGATCTGATTGAAACATATAAGATTATTAAGGGATTGGACATGCTAGAGGCAGGAAACATGTTCCCGATGTTGGTGGGCGTCCAGAACCAGAGGCCACAATTTGAGAATAAGGGGTGGGCCATTTAGAATGGAGTTGAGGAAAAACTTTTTCACCCAGAGAGTTGTGGATCTGTGGAATACTCTGCCTCAGAAGGCAGTGGAGGCCAATTCTCTGGATGCTTTCAAGAAAGAGTTTGATAGAGCTCTTAATGATAGTGGAGTCAAGGGATATGGGGAGAAGGCAGGAAAGGGGTACTGATTTTGGATGATCAGCCATGATCACAGTGATTGGTGGTGCTGGCTCAAAGGGCCAAATGGCCTACTCCTGCACCGATTGTCTATTGTCTGATGCATTTTGGAAACAAGTCCTGTGGACTGATGAAGTTAAAATAGAACTTGTTGGCCGCAATGAGCAAAGATATGTTTGGAGAAAAAAGGGTGCAGAATTTCATGAAAAGAACCCCTCTCCAACTGTTAAGCACAGGGGTGAATCAATCATGCTTTGGGCTTGTGTTGCAGCCAGTGGCACGGGGAACATTTCACTGGTAGAGGGAAGAATGAATTCAAGTAAATACCAGCAAATTCTGGATCAAACATCACACCATCTGTAAAAAAGCTGAAGATGAAAAGAGGATGGCTTCTACAACAGGATAATGATCCTAAATGCACCTCAAAATCCACAATGGACTACCTCAAGAGGTGCAAGCTGAAGGTTTTGCCATGGCCCTCACAGTCCCCCGACCTAAACATCATCAAAAATCTGTGGATAGACCTCAAAAGAGCAGTGCATGCACGAAGGCCCAAGAATCTCACAGAACTAAAAGCCTCTTGCAAGGAAGAATGGGCGAAATCCCCCAAACAATTGAAAGACTCTTAGCTGGCTACAGAAAGCATTTACAAGCTGTGATACTTGCCAAAGGGGGTGTTACTAAGTACTGCCATGCAGGGTGCCCAAACTTTTGCTTTGGGCCCTTTTCCTTTTTTGTTATTTTGAAACTGTAAAAGATGGAAATAAAAGAAGTATTCTTGCTTAAAATATTAAAGAAATGTGTCATCTTTAACTTTATGCCTTTTGGAAATCAAGTCATCTTTTACTCGCTTAGCTATTCACAGCAACAGAAATTTTGACCGGGGTGCCCAAACTTTCGCATGCCAGTGTATAATTTTCACACACCTAAATCATTATACACACACTCCAGACACTCCAGGTTGTCAGCATGGTCTTCCTAGCTGCACTCATACAAATACAGACATCTCAGACGAATGGGTGTTTCACAGTTTGCAATCTGACCCCAATCTGCAGCTCCAGGAAGACTATTTTAGACCATAGCTGGAATATTATCAGAGCATGTGCCCTCTGATATATCCACTGAATGCAAACATTTCCAGTCAGTCCGTAAGTTGGTATGAATAAACTAAAGACTGCTATGATATGGATGACTTATAAGAATAATCATCCATGTGCCTCTGGATGACAACACTTGCAGATAATTTTATAAGACCGTAAGCTACAGGAGCAGAATTGGGCCATTTGGCCCATCGAGTCTGCTCCACCATTTCATCATGGCTGATCCATTTTTCCTCTCAACCCATTCTCCTGTCTTCTCCCCATATCCCTTCATACCCTGACTAATCAAGAATCTATCAACCTCTTCCTTAAATATACCCAATGACGTCACCTCTACAGCTGCCTGTGGCAATGAATTCCACAGATTCACCACCCTCTGGCTATAGAAATTCCTCCTCACCTCCATTCTAAAAGGACACTTCTCTATTATGAGGCTGTGTTAGACTCACCCACTATCGGAAACATCTTCATCTTTATAGTAAGTGCAAGGTCCTATCATAATTAGGAAATAGGACTTTTGGAGTGCTCCCTCCTGTGCATGCCGCATCTTTGCTTGCACCATAGCTTTCACTGATGCCCATTTGAATTTGCACCCCATCTCGAGCTTCATGGGTGGCGAACAGGGTGAGTTAACAGCCAGTTGATGTTCATGGACCCTCGTGAATAGTTTTCTCCCAGTTTGGCTAATGTAACATTTACTGCAGTCCCTGCTTTAAAATGTGATATTGGATGCCAATTCCTTAATATTTAACTTGTGATAGTACTTACTGTAATATAAAATATGAAGTACTCAGACCTGGCAGCTGGTGTAAGGAAGCTGGCTGGAGGACCATCATCTATCCTGTGGAGGTAGGATGCCAGGGCTGTATCAGTGAGTCTACAACAAGGTTGCTCAGTGTTACGGCCACCAAAGATTTGGCTGAGGAGGCAAAAAAGGGGCAGCTTTTGGCTGTGGCTGAGGAGGAAGGACAGAAATTTGGGGACTGACTAACCCACTGAAGCTGCAGGGGGTGGCAAGGAGACGTCCCTGCCACTAGGAGATGTACCAGGGCTAAGGGAGCAACACTTCAATGAATGGTGGTCCCAGCTGATGATCCTGCAGATAACCTAAGGTGTGAATCAGGAAACAACATCTTTCCGTAGACGTGATAGATTCAGGATGGCTGTCCAGTTATGTGTCACATCTAATGTAGTTTTGCACTTAGTACAGGAGCATCAGTGAAGTGATGCACTATTGGAAGGACTTACACATGCCTGTTACGCCGCTGGCATTTGGGGCAGCAATAAAGATCCTCCATTTCTGGCGGCATTCAAGACTTCTTTCATCATTTCAGTAGCTTTCTCTTGGTTTTATCTACTGTCAGTCATGCAAGTCCCGAGTGGGGACTCAGGAATACAGTCGCACTCAGATGTAGAAGGAATCCTCATTGCTGTTTCTGTAACAATTTTGTTTGACCAGTCAGGATTGTTAGCCCTGAGCTGAACTCCCCCATGTGAACCTCCATGTTCTTAGTCTGGTCTCTACTGTTTGGCATGGGTGACCTTACCAAGAGCCAAAACGTAAAGCCCTGACTCCACCCAACACAGTTCTCTGGGTCATTGAGGCACGCAAGATCCCACACTCTACGACAAGGCTATGGTCCACTTGAAGAATTGGAAGGATTGAATTGCGTTTTATTTGGCAACATTAAGGATGGTATCATAAATGTCAAATGGAGAACTGGAAATCTTTTCACAAAAGATAAATATGAATTCTGTCCAATTGATATTACTTGCTGTCATGTAGACATAGGTTACTTTTAACATAATCAATAGGAGCAGGATTACGCCATGTACCATTTGGGGATGGATGGTCTGCCACTGAGTCAGATTATGTCTTAATTATAATTGTCAACCATTGTCTTCAACTCAAAGAAGAGATCAAATACGAAGTTTGTATATGAAGGTTTGGATCCTGTAACTTGGCCAAAAACCATCTAAATTCAAGCCAGAATCTGCTTGAGTGGAACACACACATAATGCTGGAGTAACTCAGCAGGTCAGGCAGCATCTATGGAAATTAATAAACAGTCGACATTTCAGGCTGACACCTTCCTTCAGGACTGAGAAGGAAGGGGGAAGATGTCAGAATTAAAAGATATGGGGAAGGGAAAGAGCCTAGCTGGAAGGTAATAGGTGAAGCCAGATGGGTGGAAAAGCCAAGGGCTGGAGAAGAAAGAATCTGATAGGAGAGGAGAGTGAACGATAGGAGAAAGGGAAGGAAGGGGACACCCAAGCAGTTTAAAACTTAAGTGGATAAGCAGTTAGACAACATGTTGGATTTTTATTGCACATTCATGAATCTACGATTTATGTAATCTTGGTGTTTGGTATGGAAATAACACACTGGAGAACTAGATTTGTCACTTGAAGTGAACAATGTTGTCACTTGAAGTGAACAATGAGAATATAGGAAGCAATAAAATTAATAAGAATGCATTAATAACTGTGATGCTTTCAGATAAGTAATTGAAGAATATTAATCCTTTATTGAATGTTTGCCAAGCTCTGAAGAAAACATAAAACATTTAAATTAGCTCGATATATGCCCATCATAAACATGAGAATGTCTGCTGGAAATCAAGAGCAACACACACAAAATGCTGGAGAAACTAAGCAGTTCAGGCAGCAGTTTTGGAAATGAATTAACAGTCAACATTTTGGACCCTTCTTCAGGACTCCAGTACCATCAACTGTTTATTCATTTCAGTAGATAATGCCTGAGCTGCTGAGTTCCTCCAGCATCTTGTGGATGTATGACCATATCTGTTACAGTTTCAACACCAGAAGAAGGCAAAAAAAAATTGAGCAGGGGGAAATTTTTCTGACAGATTGCCTCCATTCAAATAATACCAACAAATGAAACCTGAGTATTTCCTAGACATTGCTTGGTGAAAGGTCAAAATTTAAGAATCAGATTATTCAGTGGTCGTAAGCTGAACACTAATAATTTGGTAATGTGAGGAATATTAGAAGAGTACAATCCTGTGACCAAGTTTCTTGAAGCTGTCAGCAAATATATTATCAAGGAGAAAAACTATCTAAAGGTTCAAAAGTTTCAAAGGTTCATCTATTATCAAAGTATGTATGCCGTATACAACTCTGAGATTCATCTTCTCCAGATAACCACGAAAAAAACCCAATGGAAGTCATTCAAATAGAAACATCAAACCCATCTGCCCCGCACTAAAAAGAATGGTAACACAATCATCAAGTCCCCCCAAACACCCCTCTCCCCACATAAAACAGAACAAGAACATCGACCCCAAACGCACCTCCCCCGCACAAAAAAAACAATGAGAAAGAACGGGCAAAAACATGGAAAAATCTACTTAATTTATTTATCTCTTTGATTACCTTTTCCTCGATAACCATCGTTAAAACATTTTACTTGCTCATTCCTGTGGTGTATTTGATATTTTAGTAATGTTTGAGTGAATATTTGATGAAGAATTCTTGTTCGTTTCAGTAATTCATTTTGGGTTATATGTAAAAATACATGAATTGCAAACGTCATCATGCTACCACGTGATACATGAGTGACCCTCTTAGTTAGATCTGGAACAAGAAGTTAGATCTGGAATTCCAGATTCCTGTGTCTTCCTTTGAATTAGTTTAATAATTGGAAAATATAACAATTACCACTTCGATCTTTGTGGGAGGTTCCTGAGTACAGATTGGAAGGTATGCTTCTGCGTTATGACTACATATTAAAGAACTTAATAACTTTAAACTCTTAGAATATCCAATGTTCATGAATGATTCTGCACAATTTTAAGTTTGTACTTGTTGCCCCAGTTAATTCTTATTGACTCAGTGCAAAACCTTCCATTGGCCCAGTGGCTGAAGGATAATTACCTTTTGTTTGCATTTCAAACAAGCAACTTTCTATCCCCACATCACTTCCAATTTCTTTCTTCCAATGATTGTTGTGTGTCACATTTTCTAGCGTTTAGTGGAAAACAGCCACTCCTATCATCACTTACTCCCTTTTAACTTGACAGGCATTGATGGGTAACCAGGAAATTGAACTGTTTGACCCAGTCTGTGGATCAGCACGGCTGGTGTATTAACTGTCCTGTATCCAAGTGTATCCTCATGCCCACTTTCTTAACATTTCCCCCAAGTTGTCAGTAATTTGCCATCCCTGGACCTTGATCTGTCTGTAGTCCTTCCTTCCAGATCTGGACCAAACAGTTGGATTCTTCTCATGGAATCAGAATATTTACAAGTGCTCATCATGTTGAAATCTGTTTAAACCACTCTATCCTCAAAAGTAAGAGCTTGAAAACTCACCCTGGAAAGTCCACCATTCCATTCGAATTTAATTGTCATTCAACCATACATGAATACCCATGAGCACAGTCAGACGAGACAGTGTTACTCTGGGGTCAGTGTGCAAGACTAAGTACCAACAGTCACACACAGCACAAGCACACACAAGATAGCAAGTACAAATGGTATCACTGTCACACAATAAAAGAGTCAAAAACTCGCGCCGTCAGTCCACAGTCAACCACAATGGAGTCCATCCCTCCAGCCTGGACACCACCCCACACCGCTCCCGATGCCCCCAGCCCCAGGCAACACTGCAGCGTGAGCCCCAGTCCTCACACATACAAGACAACAAGCCCATATAGAATATCAGCAAAAATACAACCCAAAAAAATATACTTGTATATAGTCAGACCAACCCAGTCCATCGAGAACTCCAGTGGAGCTGAAGAAGGCAAGATCTTGGTCAAGTATTTCCTTTTTAATACAAGTGATGTATTATTTTAGTTTAATTTGTGACAAGTTCATAACTTTCAGCACTCCCATACTAAGTGTTTCGTTTATGTGCTATTTTAGGGAAAAAGCTACACTTTTCATAGGAAAACAAATTTAATTCTAGAATTAGATTTCGAAATACTAATCAGTTAACAAGAAATCTCGTATAATATGTTTACTTTTGAGGTATTGGGTTGCCTTAGGTTGGTGTTGTTGATCATAAGCTTTTAATCAGCATTGCTAATTTTTTGACTGTTGACTATTTTAGTTTGTTCGTTTGTCAAGTGCCATGTTGTATGACTTGGGTAATCTTTGTCTTTCCATGACCGGGATTGTTCTGGCAAATTTTTTGACAGCAGTGATTTGCCAATAGCTTCCTCTGGGCAGTGTCTTTACAAGACAGGTGACCCTAGCCATTATCAATTGTCTTCAGTGTTTTACTCTTTTCTATGGATACTACCTGATCTGCAGAGTACTTCCAGCATTTTGCATGTGTTGCTTTTCAAAAGTGGTCTGCCTGGTATCAGTGGTTGCATAATCAGGACTTGTGATCTGCACCAGCTGCTCATACAACCATCCACCACCTGCTCCCATGGCTTCACCTGACCCTGATCATTCAGGGGGCTAAGCAGGTGCTACACCTTGTCCAAGAGTGACCTACAGGCTAGTGGAGGGAAGAAGTGCCTTACACCTCCTTTGGTAGGGACATATCTTCACTCCGCCACTTCATTTTAGACATATATTTAACTTTTTATTGGCTTGTGGATTGAATTTTATGTGCCACCCACTCACTTGAGAAAGTTGCCAGTTGAGTTCCGTTTTTATTTCCATTTCACTCCATATGATATAAAAATGACAGTAAAATTAGCCTGATCACCTTTTGATTCAAAATGGAAATAGTTTAGTTGAGGTCATGATACTATCACATGTCTAACCAGGGGCAGTTGCCTGGAACGGCTACACATCCTTATCATGCTGACTCTGTGCACCCTCAAAGGTCCAACTGGGCCTCAGGTGTTTTACTGCTGAACTCCTGCTCTGAAGCACTCGTGACAAGTGTAAAGCTGGGACAAAGCTTTGCCCCTTGCCAAAGCTGTCATGATGCCAAGGATTTTAAATCTCTGAAGTTTGGAGATTTTAAAGACTAGAGTAATGGAAGTGAATACTTGAAATCCTCAACAAACAAGAGAAAGTCTTCAGATGCTGGAATTATCGAATTTGTTTTTAAAGTTAATTCAAGCACAAAATTCAAAACTAATTAAAAGCACTAAAATAAAGCAAAACTATTAAAAAAAACCTTCCACATCTGACATGGTGTAGGATCGTAAGATTCAAGATTCGAAGTACATTTATTATCAAAATATGTATACAGTATACAACCCTGAGATTTGTCTTCCCACAGACAGCCAGAAAACAAAGAAAAACCATGGAACCTGTTCAAAAGAAAACATCAATCTCACAACATGCAAAAAAAGAACAAATTGTACAAAAAAAAATTAAAAACTAAGAATATAAAATTCCAAATCACAAGTTATCCAAGCATTCCAGGCATATTCAATTCAGTTCAATCCAGCTTTGTGTTGTTCGTTAACTTCTGCTGCAGGTCCGCCCCTATCAAAAACGCACAAAATAGTAACAACAAAGGAGCGACCAGAAACCGGAAACAATTTTCCTCACCATAGTGCCCAATAATAGCAGAAACTCTGGTCTCCAAAGACGAATCCATCACCAGAACAATATGACAGCTTTGGGACAGATTTGGGGTGCCAGATCTGATCAGACTCTGTCTAAGTAAACATCCTTTGGTTTGAATGGTCATAAATGGAAAGTTCTGTTTATAAGCACTGGTTGGTGCCTGCAAGAGTTAGCCAATTTGTAAACCTGCAAATGACATTTTCATTCAGTTGACAAGTTCAGACCTCTGTCGGTCAGAGTTGACCATGGATGTTGCGCCCTAGATATCTGGATAGGCAAAGCCAGGGCAGTACAATATGGAGAGCAAGCTGTTGCCCATGTAGCAAGCTACCCCTCTCCATGCATCTGATGAATCAAAAGTACGGCAGAGACCAATACACTTTGGCACCAGCAGTATCACAGGTGTTACCAGTCAGCATTGTACTCAGCATAGGACTGCCTTCGGGGCTCCAGCTCCAGATTTCTCCCTCATGATTTACTCCTGAAGCTTTCCCAATGAGTGGGTATAGCCACAAGGCAGTGGAGCTTTGAGATCAGAGTTTTCCTTCTCCTAGATGAGCTGCAGCTACAGCTGACGAGCCCCTTTTGCCTGAAGTGACTGGTTTTAAGGTGCCAGTAACCCACCTTTGTCCCTTCTCCTGTCAACAGAAACAATTCCACCAGGCTTAGTTTCATATTTGAAGGCCAGGAGCTGGACTTGGCTATTTGAAGTGCACGCCATTGGGAGCATTTAGTAGGTAGTGGGAGCTTGTCTTTATTACCAACCCAGGCTATAACAACCTTAAGGAACCAGAAACAAACATAGATTATACAAGTTTAAGACATATAACTAGCTACAGAATATAAAGAGCAGTTTAAGCATTTTTCCTTATTTTCCACATATAGATTTCTTTTTTTATTATTTGTCACCAGTCCTTTGACTTATTGTTAAGAAGTTCCGGTGAATTCATGTGTGAAGCATAAATATTACTGAAGTTACTCGTTATATTGGATCAGAAGGTGTCGTTATCAAGTTTTAAAATTGATTAATTTGCTGTAATTATCCAGAAAAATGATCCGTAAAAAAATGACAACAGTGGTTTTAATTGGAGTCAAAAGACCAAATTACATTTTTGAAATGTTATAAAGTAATTAAATGCCTGCTGAGTTCTATAATAGGTGTAAAATTTAGTTTTAATGCAGTGCTCTATAATTGTGCAGCAGAAGTACCTGGGAAAAAAACAATCAGTTCCTACACTGTTTAGACTCATGCCCTTTAAGAGAATACAGCACCTGCAAATTGTGAATGATGTGTATTATGAAATGACCCAAATTGTGTAATTCAGTTAAGTTCATGGGAGTTGCCGATTCCAACAGGAATAGCTCCCTATTCCTAAATGAACAGCTAAACTCTAGCGCTTCCTCGGGGATATGGAGATTTGAAGCACAGTGACCTAGTTTACCAGAATCTTGCACTTACTGATGGATAGAAATATAAAATGCTGTCTGAAAGATCAAAAACTGCTTTTTTCTTTGCAACCAGGAAACTTAAAAGAATGTCAGATTTGACTGTAGTTTTGATGTCTGTGGCAAGGAATCATCTGGCAAACAGTTGGCAGATTTGCTGTCTAAATAGTTGATAACCAGCTTTGATGTAGGAGAGGTTGCCGACAGTTAGTAATCCTTTCTTCTCCACCATTTCAAATTAAAAACAAAGTAGTCATTCTAGACCATTGTTTCACCATAATATAGTGACAGATCAATAGACACTCAGTTGAAGGGAAAGATGGGGTGGGGAGAGTCTGGTTATTAGGGTGGGAGGAAGAGCTGAAAATTGTGTTGAAGTGCTTTGAGAATTCTTGAAGCATGCAAGAAAGTGACAAAAAAAGAATGACAATAGTTAGGATAAATCTGAGATATGAGTTTGTCTCTCTTCTACTTACACTTTGCCTATTATCCCCATCTCTGTAAATGTTGGGAACTCTTTTTCGAAATTCTTAATTAAAACTTCCAATCCAAGATAAGCTGACTTCCATTGCTTAATTCCTCAGACCAGTTGAGAACTTGAGCTTTGCGTAGTTCTCCTGTACTTGCACAGTTTTAAGCAACTCTTGTCATTTTACTGGAAAAGAACTGCTAGCTATTTAAGAAAATATAATGTAACTTACATAATAACTAGTCATTTGTTTAACTGTTTTTGTGTGTTTTTTTATAAGATGTTGGTTCATCTAGGACCATGGATTCAAAGGATTCAAACTACATTTATTATCAAAAGTATGTTTGCAGTATGCAACCTGAGAGTCATCTTCTCCAGAAACAGCCATGAAACAAAGAAATCCATGGAACTCATCTCATTGAAAGAAAAACATCACCCTCACATGCAAAAAACAAATCATGCAAAAAAGAACAAATCACACAATAGCGACAAGAATGAGTAAAAGCACAGAAAATAAAACACAGAATCAAAAGAGTCTGTCTGCAGTTCAGCTCAGTGTTCATTAGTCCAATCCACAAACCACAGACCTAGAACTTTGGATTAGCCTGATATAATCTATTTTCTGGGGTAGGTCTTCTTTGGCCTTATGACATGATGAAACCTTCCCCCCCACCCCCCCACCCACCACAGAATCTATGAGTAAAAATGCTCTGTGGTACAATTCGCACAAGGTATCTACTAGCTTAGTGTGTTTGTAAGTATTAATTGTCTGCCGCTGTCAGGAAGTACTAGGCCAAAGAGATGGACTGACAAAATACTGTTGAAAAGAACAGGGTGATAGTGGGTAGTATATGGAATGTGCTGCCCAAAGTAATAGTAGAGACAGGTATAACTATCATGCTTTAAAAACATTTAGACTGTCACATTAATTGGAAAAGTTAAGAGATAAGGTCATATGGTCTAAATGCAGAAGATGGTGTAAGCTCAGGAAAACACCTTATTTGGCTTGAATGTGTTGGGGGGTTGGGCCCCCTTCCATGCAGTATAAGTTTATGACTCCATAAGATGCTCCAAGGTGTTTATCATTTAAAAAATAAAACAGGATGAACTTGTAATAGAGGAAGGAGGTGGCAAAATATGTTGCGATAACAGACTAGCTCTCTGCCTTTCTAACACTAAGCTTCCCTTTGTCCAGTCACAGTGGCCTTTCATTCACTCTATGTACTGATACCTCATGGATTATTCCACCTTACTGTCTTATACTGTCAGACCTGCTCCCGTTGGCACCTCCCAGCCTCTACCTAGATAATAAGATTTACCTGCTGCTCATTCCAGACTCATCACCTGCAGCCTATTTAACCCCAATTCTCATCACAGTTCTTGTTCACTCATCAAAACAACCACCCTCAACCAGTTGCTCCCAGCTTCCACGCTCCCTGCCTAAAGTTTACTTTGTTGTCTGTTATGTTTGGTTTCTGTTCTCTCTTGTTTTGTGGCCCCTCATGGCTTGTTATTTTGAGGCTGAATATGAAGACTTATCATTCACTGCTAAATTGTACAAAGTAAATTTATTATGAAAGTACATATATGTCACTACATACAATCCTGAGATTCATTTCCTGTGGGCATACTCAATAAATAGACAATAAAATTGTCTCTGCTGCTCTGCTTTTGGGTCAAGCCTCCTCTTCATTTCCTGACATATAAACAGCAAAAAATTCCTCTCTGACTCTTGGAATGTTGCTGGCTGAGGTGGTTTTCCAGATATAAAGTATATGGAAATGATTATGAATCGGAAGATTATGCAAAGTTTGTAGAGTGATGACATCTACATGAATTGTAGGTATTAGTTTTGATAAATTGAACCAAGAGTTTCAATGACTTGGTGGTTTGATATTTTATATTCTGTGTTTTTGGCTCATTTTTTGCCGTTTGTGCTTTGTTCTTTTGCGTGTTGGGTGTTTGATGTTTTCTTTGAATAGGTTCCATGGTGTTTCTTTGTTTCATTGTTGTCCATGGGAAGACGAATCTCAGGGTTGTATACTTTGATAATAAATGTACTTTCAGTCTTTGATGGCTGTTTTTCATCCTCCTCTGTACTCACAATTCCACCTGTTTTGGTACTGCCTTCAAACTTGGAAATATGACATTTACTCCCCTCAGCTAGTTTGTTGATAGAGGTTGTGGATCACTGGGACCCAAGCACCGAGGCCTGTAGAATCCCACTAGTCATAGCCTGCCATCTGAGAAAGACCCATTTATTCCCACTCTTTAGTTTTTGTCTATAAAAAAAATTCCTATCCATACTAGTCACCATCATTAAATGCTGTGCCATATGACATGAGTGATCACAGTCTTTTAACCATGGTTATTCTTGACAGTTTTTTCCACGGAAGTGTTTTGCCATTGCCTTCTTCTGAGCAGTGTCTTTACAAGACAGGTGACCCCAGCTATTGTCAGTGCTATTCAGAGATTGTCTGCTTGGCGTCAGTGGCCACATAACCAGAACTTGTGATACACACCAGCTGCTCATACGACCGTCCGCCACCTGCTCCCATGGCTTCATATGACCCTGATCAGGGGGGATAAGCAGGTGCTACACTTTGCCCAAGAGTGACCAGCAGACAGGCGGAGGGAAGGCAAGCCTTACACTTTCTTTGGTAGAGACATATCTCCACCCTGTCACCCAGCCATATCAGTATATTAGCCATAATTCCATGTGCTGTAACCTAATTGTCTAACTTCCTCTGTAAAACCTTAATAAAATCCTTCTAAAAATCACCTAATCCTCCTTCGATTCCACCAGCCACATCCTGAAATAGCTCCAGTGGAAAAGCCATTGCTAAGGTCCATGAAAACTCACAATATGTCTGTGGAGCTCTGTGCGTCAAGCAGCACCTGAGGGGCTGAAGGAGTGAAGGAATTGTCCATATTTTAGGTCGAAAATCCACTGAAATTCTCCAGCAGATTTTGTTCTTCCAGATTCCAGCATCTGCAGTTTCCACAAGACCATAAGTTATAGAAGCAGAATTAGGCCACTTGACCCATCACGCCTGTTCTGCCATTTCATCATGGCTGATCGATTTTCCCTCTTAGCCCCAGTCTCCTCCCTTCTCCCCATATCCCTTCATGCCCTGACTAACCAAGAATCTATCAATCTCTGTCTTAAATATACCCAATGACCTGTCCTCCACAGCCACATGTGGCTACAAATTCCACAAATTCACCACCTCCTCATCTCCATTTTAAAAGGATACCCCTCCTTTTAAAAGTACAAAGGCTGTGTCTTCTGGTCTTAGACTCCCCCAATGTTGAAACCATCATCTTCACATCTGCACTATTGAGGCCTTTCACCATTCAATAGTTTTCAATGAGGTCACTCCTCATTCTTCTGAATTCCAGTGAGTAGAGGCCGAGAGCCATCAAACACTCTTCAATGACAAGCCATTCAATTCCAGAATTATTTTCATGAACCTCCTTTGAACCCTCTCCAATGTCAGAATATCCATTCTTAGATAAGGGGCCCAAACCTGCTCACAATACTCCAAGTGAGGCCTCACCTATGCTTCATAAAGCCTCAACATTACATCCTTGCTTTTATATAGTTCCTTGTGTCTCCTAAACTCTTGATCAATGTCATTATTCCTTTCTATGTGTCCTGTTAGTACATTCTACAGCACAGATTGTAGCATTCTCCTTGACCCTAATGTTTGACTAACAAGTGGGTGCTTTTTATATTGTTAATAAGGAGGAGCTGCCTTAACCTATTAAGACCTATAAGGCATAGGAGCAGAAATAGGCCATTTGGCCCATCGAGTCTGCTCAACCTTTCCATCATGGTTGATTTATTATCATTCTTAATCCCATTATACTGCTTTCTCCATGTAACCTTTGCCACCCTGACTAATCAAGAATTTATCAGCTTCCACTTTAAATATATCCAATGACTTTGCCTCCACAGCATACTTGGGAATTAATTCCACAGGTTCATTACCCTCTAGCTAAAGAAATTCCTTTTCATCTCTGTTCTAAATAAACATCCCTCTATTCTGAGACTCTGCCCTCTGGTCCTAGACAATCCCACTACAGGAAACATCCTCTCTACATCTAGGCCTTTCATTATTCGGTAGGTTTCAATGAAATCCCCCATCATTCTTCTAATCTCCAGTAAGTAAAGGGCCAGAGCCATCAAAATCTCCTCAAAGCTTAACCTTATCATTCCCAGAATCATCTTGTGAACCTTCTCTGGACCCTTTCAAATGCCAGTACATTTTTTCTTAGATAAGTGGCCCAGAACTGCTCACAATACTCCAAGTGCGGTCTGACCAATGCCTTATAAAGTCTCAGCATCACATCCTTGTTTTTATATTCTAGTCCTCTCAAAATGAATGCTTACATTGCATTTGCCTTTCATACCATCGACTCAACCTGCGAGTTAACTTTTAGGGAATCCTACATGAGGACTCAGCAAACCTATCAGTAATGTTACCCCTCTCCCGTGTTCCCTGTATTCCTGCCAGTTATTCTCACATACAAACCTAAGAATTCCCCTTTCATTCTATCTGTCATTAATCTGCATTAATGAATAATTTATAAAAAGACATTGAGTGAGAATCTAATATGTCAACATCACTTTTAATACATCTATGAACATGTCTTTTATTATGTGGGGTAAACCAGAGAACCCAAAGGAAATTCAAGCAATCACAGGTAGAGTATGCACACTTCACACAGACGTACCAAGGTTTTGTCAGTTTGACAGCGAGTTTACTATTTATTGTTTACCTGTGATGCACACCATTATATTTTATTAACCTGTTCATGGTCATATTTTGTTTTATGTCCTGTGTATGGTATCTGTTTTGTTGGTGCACTGTAGTCTGGAGGAACATTGTTTCATTTGGTTGTACATACAGTATCAGAATCAGGTTTAATATCACCAGCATATGTCGTGAAATTTGTTAACTTAGCAATAGCAGTTCAATACAACACATAATAAAACAGAAGGAAAAACTGTGAATTCCAGTCAGTATGTATATATATTAAGTTGTTAAATTAAATAAGTAGTGCAAAAATAGAAATTAAAAAAGTATTGAGGTAGTGTTCATGGGTTCAACATCTATTCAGAAATTGGATGACAGAGGGGAAGAAGCTGTTCCTGAATCACTGAGTGTGTGTCTTCAGGCTTCTGTACCTCCTCCCTGATGGTAGCAATGAGAAGAGGGCATGTCCTGGGTGATGGGGGTCCTTAATGATGGATGCTGCCATTTTGAGACATCGCTCCTTGAAGATGTCCAGGATACTACAGAGGATAGTGCCTATGGCGGAAATAACTAAATTTACAACTCTCTGCAGCTTCCTTTGAATATGCACAGTAGTCCTCCCACACCCTTACCAGACGGTGATGCAGCCAGTTACATTTGTAGAATACTTTTCACAGTACATCTGTAAAAATTTGCGGGTACTTGTGAAATGTACAGTCAGATGACAAACTTGAACCTGAGGTCAGGCTCAGGCTCCCTACGGCACTCTGCTGCCTATAGCAGTTCCTGGCTTTCTCCTTTCTTCAACACTAAGGTTGCATTTTCCAGGACTGGCTGGTGGCGCAATGACATCAGCGCCGGACTCTGGAACAGAGGTTCCTGGGTTCGAACCCAGTCTGGTCCACTCCCGAGTACGCTTTCCATCTGTGCCGGGTTGAGTGTCGAGATCACAACCTGACCTCGTAAAATAAAGGGAAAAATACTGCGAAATGTCTGTGTGAGGAGAGGCACCCCACACAGTCAGTCAGTCAGTCAGTCTCCCCCCCCCTCTCTCTCTCTCTCTTCCTCCTCCTCCTCCTCCTCCTCCCCCTCCTCCTCCTCTCCCCCTCCCCCCGCCCCCCCTTGTAAAGGCATGAAAAAGACACCGTCCCGCCAACGTCCCACACGCACGGACGCAAGCACACAGATGCATACGCACACACGCGCCAAAAAAAGGTTGCAGTTTCCACTCTCCAATTCTGACGCCTTCTGTGCTCACTGTGAAAGGGAGAACACAACTACAGCTGTGAAGTTCCCCACTACACCTGGTAAGGCTCTGAAAACCTGTGCCAACCAATTAGCGGGAGTATTCAAGGACATTTTTAACCTCTCACTGCTACGGGCAGAAGTTCCTGCTTGCTTCGAAAAGGCAACAATTATACCAGTGCCTAAGAAGAAGAATATTGTACTCTAGGGAGCGCGAAGTGCAGAATCAAATATCGCTGTGATGATTATCAATTGTTTGGTGATAATAAAGTATAAAGTATAAAATGAGCTGCCTTAATGACTATCGCCCGGTAGCACTCACATCCACAGTGATGAAATGCTTTGAGAGGTTGGTCATGACTAGACTGAACACCTGCCTAATCTAACCTAATCCCAACATATCTATGCAGTTATAAAGAAAGCAAGACAGCGGCTATACTTCATTAGGAGTTTGAAGAGATTTGGCATGTCAATAAATTCACTCAAAAACTTCTGTAGATGTACCATGGAGAGCATTCTGACAGGCTGCATCACTGTCTGGTATGGAGGGGCTACTGCAGAGGACCAAAAAAAGCTGCAGAAGGTTTTAAATCTAGTCAGCTCCATCTTGGGTACTAGCCTACTAAGTACCCAGGACATCTTCAGAGAGCAGTGTCTCAGAAAGGCAGTGTCCATTATTAAGGACCTCTAGTACCCAGAGCATGCCCTTTTCTCACTGTTACCATCAGATAGGAGGTACAGAAGCCTGAAAGCACACACTCAGCGATTCAGGAACAACTTCTTCCCCTCTGCCATCCGATTCATAAATGGACATTGAACCCTTGGACACTACCTCACTTTTTAAAATATACAGTATTTCTGCTTTTAGCATGATTTTTAATCTATTCAATATACATATACTGTAATTGATTTACTTATTTATTTTTTTTCTATATTATGTATTGCATTGAACTGCTGCTGGTAAATTAACAAATTTCATGTCATATGCCGGTGATAATAAACCTGATTCTGATTCTGACAAGAGGCCAAGGCAAGGATGGTAAGGATCCAAGTCTAGAGTGTCGGAGACTGGAATCAAGATGAGACTGAATGAGAACAGGGTTCCTGATTAGATGCTAGAGGAGAATATGACAAGACTAGATGAGAGTCCAAACGAGACAGAAATTCCAAACGCAATCGCAGACTGAATCAAAGTTGAGCTGACAATTGAGCACCTAACCTGAGTTCAGGTTCTCTTTCAATATATAAAATCTTGGCGCCAATACATGGCCCCCAATTAGTGGAGCAGGCCAGAATGTTTAAAGGGACCGCACCAGCTATCCACACCATGGAGAATCAGAGCCTGTAAACCCCAGAAGCTGGCATGGTCGGGTGTATGCTGTAACACCTGTGTGCAGCAGCAATTCCAAATCCATTCATCCCAAGTCTGTAGAGTGTCCATTTACTCTTCATCACCATCTCTTTCAGAGCTCTGGGATCTAGATAATTGGGTCTAGCATTTATCGGCTTTCATTTTCAACAGTGCTGTAGCATTTCTTTCCTAATACTGATTTCCCTCACTTCTTCATACTCAGTAAAGTTCTGGTTCTCTATTATTCCTGGCAGGTTTTTTGTACCTCCTTGGAGACAGACACAAAGGATTTGCTTTCAATAACAAAGTATTTGTTTTTAATAAAATATGTCATATCACAACAGATCTTTTCCAACTTGCACACTAATACATCATGAAATCATGTTTTTCTCATATTTTTATGATGTAGGAGGTGATTCATTCTTTGCGCTGACTCTGAGTAATTCCATCAGGGTGGCATGGTAGCATACTGCTTAGCACAATCGCTTCACTGCAATTCCCGCTGCTGTCTGCAAGGAGTTTGAATGATTTGCCTGTGATCACATCGGTGTATTCCCACATTCTTTAGACGTAAGGGTTTAGGACAGTGAGTTGAGAGCATGTGATGTTGGCACTGGCCACTTGCGGCCTGACTACAGCACAACCCTTACCTTTCTGATTTGATGCAAACAACACACTTCACTGAACGTTTCAATGTACTTATTGCAATAAAGCTAATCTTTATCTTCCATCAGTCTCATTCCTCCACTTCTGTCCCAAGAACTCATTCTCTCCCATATGCCCATCAACTTTACCTTGATTCTCCTAATTCTCCCCTACACTCTTGTAACTCACAGTAACCAATTAACAAAACTAATTATATACAAAATTATGAGGGGTATAGATAGGATAAATGCAAGCAGGCTTTTGCCAGTGAGGTTAGGTGAGACAAGAACTAGAGGTCATGGGTTAAGGGTAAAAGGTGAACGTGTAAGGGGAACATGAGGGGAAACGTCTTCACTCAGAGGGTGGTGAGAGTGTGCCACCGGAAGTGGTGGATTTGGGTTCAATTTCAACATTTAAGAGAAATTTAGGTAGGTACATGAATGGGAGGGGTGTGGAGGGCTATGGTACAGTTCCAGGTCTTTGGGACTAGGAAGAATAATAGTTTGGCACAGACTAGATGGGCCGAAGTGCCTGTTTCTGTGTTGTAGTTTTCTATGACTCTTCTAAATGCCAACTCACGTGCATTAATTGAGAGTTGGGAGACAACAGGAACACTCGCTGGAGATGCATGCAGTCACATGGGTCACTGGAGTTGTGTGAGGCAGCAACAGCAATAAACACTACACCCACTGTGCTGCCCACATTGAAGGAGCTGTATCTCTAACGCTTCACAATATACACAAAGCACATCCTATCGAATGAATGGCACACAGCGCGACTGTATAAATGGCAAAAACCAACCTTAGTTAAATAGGTAAATGCATTTCTTAAGTTGAGCTTTATGTGGCCTGGAAGATCCGTTGTATTTTGAATTAGATGGTCTCTGAAGGAACACAGTTGGCCTTTATGCCCAAGAGGAAGAGAAATATCTAACTGATCTCAATCCATTCATTCTACTTGGAAAGTGCACAGTGCAACGATTTGGCTGCCATGCCTTGCATAGCCAATTAATCTATTAACACTCACTATCAAGATAAGCACATGAATAATGTTATCTTGAATTAAACACCAGACAACTGTTGGTGCCTGTGAAATGACTTAAGCAAAAAGCTTTTTGTGCCTGGAGAAAGAATCAGGTCTAATATCAACAGCAACTGTTGTGAAATTTGTTGTCTTTGTGGCAGTAGTACAATATAATACAAAATAACAGAGAAAATTAATAGATAAGTAGTGTAAAAACATAAAAAGGTAGTGAGGTAGAGTTCATGGGTTCAATGTCCATTCAGAAATCAGATGACAGAGGGAAAGTTGTTCCTGAATCATTGAGTGTGTGCCTTCAGGCTCCTGTACCTCCTTCCTGATGGTAGCAATGAGAAGAGGGCATGTCCTGGGTGATGGGGGTCCTTAATGATGAACGCCACCTTTCTAAGGCATCGCTCCTTGAAGATGTTCTGGATACTACGGAGGCTAGTGCCCATGATAGAACTGACTGAGTTTACAACTCTGCAGCTTCCTTTGATCCTCTGCAGTAGGTACTACTCTTCCATACCAGATGGTGACACAGCCAGTCTGAATGCTCTCCATGGTACATCTGTAGAAATTTGTGAGTGTTTTTGGTGATATAGCAAATCTCCTCGAACTCCGAATGAAGTATAGCCACTGTCATGCTGCCTTTAGAGCTGCATCAGTACATTGGGTGCAGGTTAGATCCTCAGAGATATTGACACTCGGGAACTTGAAATGGCTCACCCTTTCCTCTTCTGATCCTTCTATGAGGACTCTTGAGTGTTCCCTCATCTTACCCTTTCTGAAGTCCACAATCAGTTCTTTGGAGATGACCTGGATACTATGGAAGGGAAATGAAACTGAACAGGGGCAAGAGCAGCAGAAGACCTTGATTGCATTTTGAATTCATAATTTCTTTTAATTTTGCCAGCAGGAACATTTTTAGAAAGGTTCAGTTGCAAGATTTGTTTTGAGGTTATGTTCACAATAAAATTGTGTAAAATTTGTCCATTACCAATTTTCATATTCCAGAGAGCAGAGTAATAAAAGCAATTGGGATTGCATTTATATCAGTTCATTTTGTGTGTATTCTTTCATCTACCCAGTGATATTCCTATTGCTGGTTAGCTCTAAACATATTCACAGGCTGAAAATATGTTATCGCTCTGCAAATCAAACTGGTGTGTAGAATCTGCTTTTTTTATGAATATTTTTTTCCAAATTAGCATTGAATTGTAGTTGAGTTCCTTGGCAGCAGACTTAATTTGTGGTTGACTGTTCTTGACAGATTATTGGGAAACTAAGCCCAGCGCTCATCTCAAATAATAAACAGCTTACCTGCTGACACATTGACAGACTTTAATGGTTTTATACAAAAATGGACAGGCTTAATGCTTCTACACAAGTGATCATCTGTCCTGATATCCTTAATGAAATTAGATTAAGTGCACCTGGGAAAACGCTGAGAAGGCACAATACCTACCGCCTACTTTAATTTAAAACCAATTTGCAGAAATATTCTCTGAAGCAGGATGCTGAATGAGGGCAAATCCATTTGGACTTGTGCTGATAATTTTAATTCTGTGCTTCCACAGCTTAGAAGTAACAACAGAGGGCTGTGATTGAGGATTTAATATGTCGACGTCACTTTTACTGATACCGTGTCTTAAGGTCAGATTTTGCTTGTGGGTCAGTGGAAGAAGCATAGGTTTCCCTACAGTTTGCTGGTGTGTTTCATTGCCAAAATAATATAATTTATCCTATTAGTGAGTGACTCAAGCTGTGCGCATTTGTTATCTGAAATGACGTGAATGTCTTACAGGACTAATAAAGTTGTAAGTAATGAAGTTCCATTACATGTTATAGTTGCAATAGAATTGAGCAGTTGACAGTTTTCCTCGTTTAATGAGATGAGCAAATGTGTGTGAAATGTAGGATTCTGAAAAAGTGTTATGATTGCAAAGCCTTTGCTTTTAAAGCTACTTTTTCAGGCACTTTGGATATTTGCACCAATTTCTCCAACTTCCGGTATTTTTCCCCTCCTGCTTCCCTCGTCAATTCCCCACTCTCACCTTTTACCCCTTCTCCTCACCTGCCTATCACCACCCCTGGAGCCTCCCTTTCTTCCCTTTCTCCCATTGTCCACATTCCTTTCCAATCAGATTCCTTCTTCTTCAGCCCTTTTATCTTTTCCACCTATCACCTGCCAGCTTCTTACTTCATCCCCTCTCCCCCACCTACCTGGCTTCACCCATCACCTTCTAGCTTGTCCTACTCCCCTCCCACCTCCTTTTTATTCTGGCATCTTCCCTCTTCCTTACCAATCCTGATGAAGGGTCTCAGTCTGAAATGTAGATAGTTTATGTTGCTTGACCTGCTGAGTTCCTCCGCCATTTTGTGTGTGTTGCTTTGGCTATTTGCAGAAGGAGCTGTTTGAAATGTTACTGTGGTGAGGATTATTACTGGTGCACAAGATCACACTGTCAGTAATTGGACAGTATTGTCATTTTAGAACTTAAACCTCAAACTAATGCCATTTTTGAATGTTTTGTAACAGGAAGGACTCTCACCTGTGCTTTCTGATTGGTTACTGATTTATTTCTACCATTTATTACCATCAAAATATTAGGTGCTTCCAGGAATTTGTTAAAATTGCTAGGAACACTGTAGCATGCTATATAGGTCTTTATTTTAGCAAGTTCCTGCACAAAATGTTTGCTCCCAGATATGAGGATATGTTTAGGTGATCTTGTTGGAATATTACGAGAGAGAGAGAGAGAGAGAGAGAAGGGCACTCAGGGACAACTACTTCTGTAGAGAAAGAAGGATGGAAGAGCTTTTGGCAGGATACCCAATGGTATTCAAAGTAAATTTATTATCAAACTACATATATGTCACTATATATAACCCTAAGATTTATTTTCTTGTGGGCATACTTAATAAATCTATAGAATAATAACCATAACCAACTTGGACATTCAACCTGAGTGTGGAAGAGGACAAACTGTACAAATACAAAAAAAAGAAATAATCGGAATCAGAATCAGGTTTATTCTCACTGTCATGTGAGGTGAAATTTGTTGACTTAGCAGCAGCAGTTCAATGCAATACATAATATAAAAGAAAAAAAACACAAAATAAAATAATACATAAATAAATCAAATTACAGTAAACGTATATTGAGTAGATTAAAAATCGTGCAAAAACAGAAATAATGTATATTTTAAAAGTGGAGTAGTGTCCAAGTATTCAATATCCATTTAGGAATTGGATAGCAGAGGGGAAGAAGCTCTTCCTGAATTGCCCAGTGTGTGCCTTCAGGCTTCTGTACCCCCCACCTGATGGTAACAGTGAGAAAAGGGCATGCCCTGGGAGCTGTAGGCAATAAATATTGATAATAAATAATAAGCAATAAATATTGAGAACGTGAGATGAAAAGTCCTTGAAAGTGAGCCCATTGATTGTGGGATTATTTCAGTGATGGGGCAAATGTCAAGGTATCCACTTTGGTTCAAGAGCCTGATGGTTGAGGGGTTAAAACTGTTCTTGAATCTGTTGGTGTCGGTTCTGAGGCTCCTGTACATTCTTCCTGATGACAGCAGGGAGAAGAGAGCATATCTTCAGTGGTCAGAGTCCCTGATAATGGACACTGCTTTCCTGTGACAGTGTTTAATGTAGATGAGCTCAATGGTTGGGAGAGCCTGAGCCATGATGGACTGGGCCGTATCTACTGCTTTTTGTAGTCTTTTCTGTTCAAGAACATTGGTGTTTCCATACTATGTCATGATGCAAACAGTAAATATACTCTCCACCACACAGCTATAGGAGTTTTTTTAAAGTTTTAGATGACGTGCCGAATCTTGGCACTGCAGTGCTTTCTTCATGTTCTGGACCAGGTCAGATCCTCTGAAATGATAACACCGAGGAATTTAAAGATGCTGACCCTCTCCACCTCTCATCCTCCAATGAGGACTGGCTCTTGGACCTCTGGTTTCCTTCTCCTGAAGTTAATAATCAGCTCCTTGGTCTTGCTGACATTGAGTAAGGGGTTGTTGTTATGGCACCACTCAGTCAGATTTTCAATCCCCCTCCTATATGCTGATTCATCACGACCATTGATTCAGCCTATGACAGTGGTGTCGTCAGTAAACTTGAATATGGCATTCAATCTGTGCTTAGCCACGTAGTCATGAGTGTAAAGTAAGTACAGCAGGAGGCTAAGCACACAGCGTTGTGGTACACCTATGCTGATGGAGATCATGGAGGAGATGGTTGTTGCCAAGCTGAATTGCAAGTCAAGAAATTGAGGATCCAATTGCCAAGGAGGTACTGAGGCCAATGTCTAGAAGTTTATTGATTAGTTTTGAGGGGATGATGGTATTGAATGCTGAGCTGAAGATGATAAAGAGCATCCTGATGTATGCACCTTTGCTGTCCAGATATTCCAGGGTTGAGTGAAGAGCCAATGATTTGGCATATGCCTTGGACCTGTTGTGCTGGTAGACAAATTGGAATGGATCCAAGTTGCTTCTCAGGCAGGAGTTGATATGTTTCATTACGAACCTTTCAAAATACTTCATCACTGTGGATGATAGTAATTGAGGCAGGTTACTTTGTTTTTCTTAGCCACTGGTAAAATTCAAACCAGCTTGAAGCAAGTGGGTACCCCAGAAATGAGGGGTTAAAGATATTGGTGAACATTCCAGCCAGTTGATTTGCACAGGTTTTCAGTATTTGGCCAGGTGCCCCCTCTGGGCCAGATGCTTTTCGTGGTTCAGCCTTAGAGACTGAAATCACAGGATCATCGAGGGCTGTGAGAGTTCGTGTTGATTCCTCCAAGTTTTGACTATCAAAGCAAGCATAGGAAACATTGAGTTTATCTGGAAGCGAAGCTCCGTTGTCACCTATGTTGCTTAATTTAACTTTATAAAAGGTGATAGTATTCAAGCCCTGCTACAATTGTCAAGCATCCTTCATTGATTCAAGCTTAGTTTAGACTTGCCACTTCAGCTGTGAGATGGCTTTTTGGAGATTACACCTGGACCTCTTGACTTGAATGCCTTCGATCTGTCCCTCAGCAGATTGTGGATCTCATGGTTCATCCAGGGCTTCTGATTGGGGAAGACTCTGAATGATTTTGTGGGGATACACTCGTTGGTAGCAGTTTTAATAAAGTCCTTGACAACCATGGTGTATTCATTCAGATCCACAGATGAGTCCTTGAACACTTCCCAGTCCACAAACTTAAACCAATCCTGTAGCCGCTCCTTTGCCTTCTGTGACCACCTGTTTGTTGTTTGGCCTCTGCCTATATGCAGGTAGGAGAAGGGCAGCAAGTGATCTGATTTACCGAATGCGGTCTGGACATGGAACGGTAGGCATTCCTTATCCTAGTATAACAGTGGAGATTAAGCACAGGGGATTGACACTGTATGACGCACTATCCACAATAACGAAACTGTAGAGTCAAAGAAAGTGCGATCCTTTATTAAGAAGCTCGCAAAACAATCTTAAATGATAAAAACTCGGAGGCCCTCTGTTGTTCGGAGTCGACTGTGGATGTTGTGTGCCAGCTGTCTACATGATACCCAAGCCAGTATGCAAACAAGCCAGGACAGTACGATAAGGAGACCAAGCTGTTACCCATGCAGCAGGCTTCCCCTCTCCACGCAGCCAATGAACCCAAAAGAATGGCAAAGACTGATACAGTTTGTCACCAGCGGTGTTGCAGAAGTTGCTGGTCAGCTTTGAACTCAATGTAGGACTGTCATAGGGACTCCAGCTCCAGATTTTTCCTCGGAGTTTACTCCCCATGAGTGGGTATAGCTGCAAGGCAGCAGAGGTTTGCAATCAGAGTTTTCCTTCTCATAGATGAGCTGCTGACCTCGGCTGACGAGGCCCATCTGCCCGATGAAAACTAATGAAACTAAAGCTAGCGATATAACAAAATAAGCAGTCTTAGCGTATTAAATATATTTAAACCAAACATTCTTAAACATATACAAGAGTATTCATGCATATTTAAGCATATTTAGGGAGTCAATGAAAAGATATCACCCCAGGCCCATTCCCTAGCTCTACCAAACTAGACTGAACCAAAGACAAGGCATGAATACATAACTAATCTCTAAGCTTCTACCATGCCCTAACCCATGTGACTAACTACCATAATAAGCGTAATATACATGCAACACAACATACAATACAAACAGATAATAGAAGAATGAGGGGTGACATTGAAATCTGTCAGATGTTGAAAGGTCTCAATAGATACGGAGAGGATGTTTCCAATGGTTTTGGACCAGAGGACACAACCTCAGGATAGAGGGACGCCCATTTAGAATGGAAATGAGGAATTTCTTTAGCCAGACAGTGGTGAATCTGTGGAATTCGTTGCCACAGGTAGCTTGGAGGCCAAGTTATTGGGTCTGTTTAAGTCGGAGGTTGATAGATTCTCGATCAGTCAGGCGTGAAGGGGATACATGAAGAAGGGAGGAGTTTGGGGCTGAGAGGAAAAATGGATCAGCCATGATGAAATAGTAGAGAAGACTCAATGGGGGCCATGTGGCCTAATTCTGCTTCTACATCTTATGGTCTTATTGCATGTTTCCTAAAATATTAATAATTTATTTTAAAATGGCAAATTAATGTCTTAATTCAACAAATTCTTGAATATCAATCAAATACTCATACATTTAGTGTGAAAGATTGTTTGTATTTCATAGCCGTCAAGAGGCAACTCTCTCCCTTTTTCTTAGCAAAGAACATACATTTGCTGCCTATCTTATTTATAGCATCCAGAATTAGGTGATATCTGATTTCTGTGGCGAACAATTTTGGCCTGTTAGACTAGTGGGAACAAAGCCAACCTCAAGTATGGTTCATGCAATAGCCTATCCCAAACAGGTGTTGGGATTGTTTCATTGAATTGCTTCCTTTGTTTCCTGTTGCAGCTACTTATTACGCCAGATCATCATTCTTTAAGCATCTATTGCATCATCCTTGTCCAGTGTTGGAAACACTAAAATACTTTTTAAATATACGAACACTTCTCTTATGGAGAAAGCATCTTTACATCAATGCTGAGTTTCTGCAGCATTCTAGTTATCTATCTCCATCCAACCACATTTATTTATTTATTTATTTGTCTGTCTTTCTATTTATTTATTCATTCATTCATTCATTTATTTTATTAAACACAGCATGGAATAGGCACTTCTTGTTCTTCGAGCTGTGCTACCCAGCAATTCCCTGATTTAATCTGAGCCTAATTACGGGACAATTGTGGGAGGAAACTGAAGTACCCGGAGGAAACCCACGCAATCACGGGGAGAACGTACAAACTCCTCACAGGCGGTGGCGGGAATTGAACCCAAGTTGCTAGTACTGTAAAGTGCTGTGCTAACCACTACGTTACCATTGCTCAAGATTTCCAGCGCCTGCAGGATCTCTTGTGTCTTCATGAGGTTTCCTGTTGCTGATATCCAAATTTCATAGACATTCCTCTCCCTACCTGGTTCCCTCTACACATCACTCCTCCCTTATCTGGCTTCACTTCCCATTTTATCAGATTCTAACATCTTTCTATCTTTCTAGCTTTTTATATCTCCACTTCCAGTCTCAGTCTCTACCTCCACCCACATTTTTCTAACTGTCCCTTTTCTCTCTTCCTATCTGTGTGTCAAGACACAGTTCGAATCCCATCTAGAAATTTGCTGGCGATACATCCATCGTTGGATGAATCTCGGATGGTGACGAGAGAGCATACAGGAGTGAGATATATACTAGCTGTTTGAGTGGTGTTGTAGCAACAACCTTACACTCAACGTCAGTAAGACCAAAGAACTGATTGTGGAGTTCAGTAAGGCTAAGCCAAGGGAACACACACCAGTCCTCATAGAGTGATCAGAAGTGAAGAGAGTGAGCAATTTCAAGTTCTTGGGTGTCAATAGCTCTGAGCATCTATCCTGGACCAAACATATCGATGCAAGTACAAAGAAGGAAGATAGCAGCAGTATTTCATTAGGAGTTTGAGGAGAATTGGGAATGTCGCCAAAAACATTTGCTAATTTCTATGTATGTATACTGGAGAGCATTCTAACTGTTTGCATCACCGTCTGGTATGGGGGGAGGGGGCTACAGCACAGGATTGAAGTAAGCTGCAGAGAGTTGTAAAATAAGCGAGGTCCACCATGTGCACTAGCCTCCATAGTATCCAGGTCATCTTCAAGAAGTGGTGCCTCAGAAAGGCAGTGTCCATCATTAAGGGCTCCACCAACCAGAGTATGCCTTCTTCTCATTCCTACCATATATGGGAGGAGAATAAAGGAATCAGTGGCCATTTTATTAGGTATATCTGCACACCTGCTCATTAATGCAAATATCTAATCAGCCAATCATGTGGTGGCAACTGAATGCATAAAAGCATGGTCAAGAGGTTCAGTTGTCATTCAGACCAAACATCTGAATGGAGAAGAAATGTGATCTAAGTGGCTTTGGTTGCAGAATGTTTGTTGGTGCCAGATAGGATAGTGTCAGTATCTCAGAAACTGCTGATCTCCTAGGATTTTCATACACAACAGTGTCTAGAGTTTACAGAGAATGATTTAAAAATACACACCCAGTGAGCCACAGTTCTGTGGGTGAAAATGTCCTTTCTTAAGTGGTTATAGGAGAATGACCAGACTGGTTCAAGCTGACAGGAAGACAACAGTAACTCAAACAACAATGCATTACAACAATGGTGCAAGATAGCATCTCTGAACGCAAAACACAGCTAATCATGAAGTGGTTGGGCTACAGCAGCAGCAGAAGACTACACTAGGTTCCATTCCTGTGACCATTTTATTAGGTACCCTCCTGTACCTAATAAAGTGGCCACTGAGGATAGACTGAGTGTACATCACTGTGTGTATAGACTGAGTGTAGACTGTGTGTACACCACTATGTGTATAGACGTAGACTCTGTGTACACCACCGGATGTATATGCTGCATTTTTAGATACTATCATGATCATTTTTCAGGTACCCTCCTGTACCTAATAAAGTGTCCACTGAATGTTTAAGACCATAAGACATAGAAGCAGAATTAGGCCATTTGGCCCATCATGTCTGCTCCGCATTCCATCATGGCTGATTTATTTTCCCTCTCAACCCCATTCTCCTGCCTTCACTCCGTAACCTTTACATCCTGACTAATCAAGAACTGAGCAACCTCTACTTTAAATATACCCGATGACTTGGCCTCCATGTCTTTTGCTGGAAAGCCTGATCAACAGAAACAGGATGCTGGAGGAAATCAGCAGGTCAGGCAGGATGTTGCAGGCTGTGACCTTTCATTAGGACTGGAAAGGTAAGGGGAAGCAGCCAGAATTAAAAGGTGGGGAGAAGGGAAGGAGTAGAAGAATCCACAAAAACCCCATACAACAAAGACCAACAGATATCCAATGTGCGAAAAAAGAACAAATCAGGCAAAAAGTAAAATTAAAAATTAAAAAAACATGAACCAGAGAGTTCCCCATTGGCTATATTTTCAGGCTAATACCTAAAATACAAAGGGAACAATATTCATTTTTAACACGAGAAAGTCTGCAGATGCTAGAAATCCAAAGCAACATACGCAAAACATTGGAGGAATTCAGCATGTCAGGCAGCGTCTATGGAAATTAATAAACAGTCGACATTTCAGGCCGAGACTCTTTTTCAGGGCTGAGAAGAAAGGGGTAAGACACCAGAATAAAAAGGTGTGTGGAGAAAGAAGAGGTTAGCTGGAAGGTGATAGCTGAAGCCAGGTGGATGGGAAAGATCAAGGGCTAGAGAAGAAAAAATCTTATAGAGGAGAGTGGACTATTGGAGAAAGGGAAGGTGGAGGGGACCCAGGAGGAAGTAATAGGCAAGTGAATAGAAGTGAAAGGTCAGAGTGGGGAATAGAGGAAGAGGAGGGGGAAGATTTGTTCACCCTAAGGAGAAATAGATATTCATGCCATGAAGTGAGAGGGTACCCAGACCCTGAGGTGTTGCTCTTCCACCCTGAGGATCTTAGCACAAGAGGGAATGGGAATCAGAATTAAAATGTTTGGTCACCGGGATGTCTTGCTTGTGGAGGGACTTTGTTCATGAATTAAATGTGTGAAAATATTGGTAACTAGTTTTATTCATCCCTGCACATCATTTCAGTCCAAAGGTTTGGCAGATGGTACTCTTACATCTCCCTCAAAGTTTCCTCCTGCCTGAGAAAGAAACATTCACCACAGTTCTACTTTCTGTCACTAACTGTTTCTTTCTTACCACATTGTCACTATCATTTTCATTCCATGGTTTCAGCCTTGGTGAAATTGTGTGACTTTGGTTTTGTAGTCTATCTTCTCAACATTAACCACATTGCCTTTATCGATTCTTGATTACCTCATGAAAATAATTTATGAAGTTAGTTAAGCAGAATTTACATTTTATAAAACTGTGCTGGCATCCATTGGTCCATAATTGTCCAAGTGACTTTTTTTTATCCCAGTTTATTGTCTTCACAAAAAAAACCATGATCTTGGTTCTTTTTTGAACAAAGGTACAATATTTGAATTTTTTGAGTGCCTCCCCCATAACTGAGATGCTTGGAAAATTATGTTTAAATTTAAAAGTTCAAAGTAAATTTTATTGTCAAAGACCCTACTGTATATATTACCATATGTAACCCTGAGATTCATTTTCTTGTGGGCATACTCAATAAATCTATGAAATAATAACTATAACAGAATCAATGCAAGACTGCCCAACTAGGGCATTCAGCCAGAGTGCAGAAGACAACAAACTGTGCAAATACAAAAAAGGAAATAATAATAATAAATACTGAGAATATGATATGAAGAGTCCTTGAAAGTGAGTCCATTGGTTGTGGGAACAGTTCAGTGATGGGACAAGTGAAGTTATCTCCTTTGGTTCAAGAGCCTGATGGCTGAGGGATAATAACTGTCCCTGAACCTGATGGTGTGAGTCCTGAGGCTCTTGTACCTTTTTCCTCTTGGCAGCAGTGAGAAGAGAGCACGTCCTGGGTGGTGGGGCTCCCTGATGATGGACTCTGCTTTCCTGTGACAGCGTTTCGTGTAGATATACTCAGTGGTTGGGAGGGCAATGGTTGGCAAGAGCAGAGAGAAGAATGTAACATGCTTCCATTCAATGGAACAAGTGTACAGAAAACTGGAAAATTCAAGCCTCAAACTGAGGGAGAGACAGAGTTAAAGGCACGAAATGTTACAGCAGTGGACAACTCTCTCAGTGGCAAAGCAAGGAAAATGAATGAAGCTGAGTTCTTTTTTAAGCAGAATGCCTCAGATTCACTCTTCTTCTCAGCTAAGAAGTTGATGGAATCAAAGTCAGTGATATATTGACACAAGAGATTCTGCAGATGCTGGAAATTCAGAGCAATACATGCAAAATACTGGAGGAACTCAGCAGGTCTGGTAACATTTATGGTAAGCAATAAAGAGTCAACATTTTGAGCCAGGACCTTCATCAGGACTGGAGAGGAAAGGGGAAGAAGACAGAAGAGCCAATAGTTCAATTTAATATCAGAGAATGTATAAAGTAGACAACCTGAAATTCTTACTCTTCACAAACATCCATGAAACAGGAAAAAAAATCCACAGAATGAATGCCTGCCTCCCTCTCCCAAGCATGGGCAGCAGCAAAAGAATCGATTCTCCCCTCCTCCCCTCTCCCCACTTGTTCCAGTAAAAAGCATCATCCTCCCACCTCCCACCACCCACCATGCAAGCAATAGCAAAGTCCCCAGAGACCACGATCTAGAGTCCATCAAAAACTACTGTCCACCCCAACACTTTGACATCTCAGACAGGCAAGGGAGAGAGAGATATCGCTCCTGCAACAACGAAAGAGGAGACCAACAGATCGCTGTTTTGAGATTACAATCTGCCACGTCGCTTGTCCAAGTTCACTGACTGGAAGACCAACAGGCTCTCATTCACCATCCAGAGAGAAAGAGATGCAGAGACAAAGATGATTTTTTCGGCTGCATGGGACTTGATATCAGATAGACAATTGCATAGTGCAGATAGTATTGAATTTAGAACAAGAAGTATATAAACCTACATACCAAAGCACAAGAGAGTCTACAGAGGCTGGGAAATCCAGAGCAACACACACAAAATGCTAGAGGAACTCAGTAAGTCAGGGCTGATGAAGGGTCTCGGTCCAAAACATCAATTGTTTATTACCCTCCATAGATGCTGCCTAACCTACTGTGTTCCTCCAGCATTTTGTGTGTATGTGTTAACCTGCAGCTGCCGAATTGACTTTTTCAAATAGCGTTACAACAAACTGGATTTCTACATTATTACAAAAGGAGAAATTGAATCTGAAATGAAATCAGAAAATAATGGAACTATTAGCGTCCAACGTCTGAAAATGATGGTTTAATATTTTGAGTAGAGGTTCTTTGTCAAAGCAGTACATTACAGGCAAGAGATACATCTCATTTAGACATAGCATAAAGTAGTGAAAGACCCATCAAAGTAACGTACTCAATCAGACCCTTTCTTGAATTCAGTAACTCATTTCATTGACTACTAAGAATCTAGTGAGGGTAAAGGTAGAAACCTGAATTACTTCTAGCCATCAAGACACCAACTTGATCTGGTTGCATTTGTTACCAGGTGTTTACTAATTTAAAGGAACTAAACTTGAACCTTTTCAATTATTCATTGTTCCAAAATTAACAAAGTACTAATTAATTTAAATAGTTACTCTTTGAACTTTGTCAGTCTGCTACATTGATATCTGTAGAAATTAACTATGTATTGTTATGTTGCTTGTAGACCAATTTAAAACCCTCATTTCTGTACTGACTTCACTTCCTGGTAAATGGAAAGATTTCACACTTTATCATCTAGAGATTAAGTGACTTGTGCTTGCATCTTGCTGAATTTCTAGTGGAAATTGATCATCATTGTGAAACTGATTACTATCAGAAAATGTGATTAATTTATTCTTTACTGGACATAAAAATGCAAATTTTTAGTAGTTCATGTTGGTAATAAGTGTGATTATGTTATCCATTACAGATAGCAACTCACTATACTTTAGTCCTTGAAGTCTTCCTACTGGATTGCATTCATCATAAAACGAGTAGGTAGAGTCATTGAAAATTAAAGTTTAGAGAAAGGCCCTTCAGTCCATCTAGTCCATGCCAAATCATTTAAGCTGCCTACTCCCATTGACCTACACCCAGACCATAGCCCTCCATACCCCTTGTATGTACCTATCCAAACTTCTCTTAAACATTGAAATCAAGTTCCTGTGCACCACTTGCTCTAGCAGCTCGTTCCACACTCTCACAGCCCTCTGCATGAAGAAGTTTCCCATCATTTCTCCTTTAACCCTGAACCCATAACCCAAAAGTGTCTCAGCCCGAAATATTGACTGTACTCTTTTACATAGGTACTGCCTGGCCTGCTGAGTTCCTCCAGTAATTTGTGTGTATTCCTCTAGTGATAGTCCCGACTAACTTCAGTTGAAAAAGCCTTCTTGTATTTACCCTTTCTATACCCCTCATGATTTTGTATACCTCTATCAAATCTCCCCTCAATCTTCTACGTCCCAAGGAATAAAAACCTAACCTATTCAATCTTTCCTTATAACTCAGGTCCTCCAATCCCGAGAACATCCTTGTAAATTTTCTGTGTACTCTTTCAACTTTATTTACATCTTTCCTGTATATAGGTGACCTAAACTGCACACAATACTCCAAATTAGGCCTCACCAACGTTTTATACAACTTCAACATAACATCCCATTTCCTGTACTTAATATGAATAGTAACAAGTAACCAATATCTCCTTTCACCATTCAAATGGTGAGTAAAGAATGACTCAGAGTTCTACAATTTGGAAATATGCTCAAAGGATCCAGCATTTACTCTGAGAGTAATTTCCAAACAATGTCAAATGTATACCTCTACTATCAGATTTCCCCTTCTCCAGCCCCTTTTTCGCAAATCAACTTCCCAGCTCTTTACTTCAGTCCCTCCCCCACCCCAGTTTCACTTGTCACCTGCCACCTTGTATTTCTTTCTCCCCTCCCCCCACCTCCTTATTCTGACTCCTTCCCCCCTTCCTTTTCAGTCCTGGGCCCAAAACATCGACTATTTACTCTTTTCCAAAGATGCTGCCTGACCAGCTGAGGTCCTCTAGCATTTTTTGTGTGTTTCTTTGGATTTCCAGCATCTGCAGATTTTCTCATGTTTGTAAATGGAATGTTTTCCAGAATAGTCCACCACCCCTCAATTTGAATTGTCTCTCTGGTGTTATATCTTCCACATTAGTTTTTGTGGCATATTCTATAACATGATGCAGGTAATTTCTTTGACAAAATAAGGCATCGGTCAGACCGCATGTGCAGTATTGTGCGTAGTTTTGGGTTCCTGTTCTAAGAAACAACGTGCTGGCTTTGAAGAGCGTCCAGAGGAGGTTCACAAGAATGATTCCAGGAATGAAAGAGTTAATGTACAAGGAACATTTGATGGCTCTGGGCCTGTACTCACTACAGCAAAGAAGAATGAGGAAGGATGTCATTGAAACCTATCAAATATTGAAAGGCTATATATGTATACAATGGATGGGGAGAGGATGTTTCCTATAGTTGGGGAGTCTAGAACCAGATGGCACACTCTCAGAATAGTGGAACATCCCTATAAGAACAGAGATGAGGGGGGGTTTCTTTAGCCAGAGGGTGGTGAATCTGTGGGTTTTGTTACCACAGATGCCCGTGGAGGCCAAATCATTGGTATATTTAAAACAGAGATTGATAGTTTCTTGTTTAGTAAAAGTGTCAGAGGTACTGGGGAGAAGGCGGGAGAATGGGACTGAAAAGGATAATAAATCAGCCATGATGAAATGGTGGAGCAGACAATGGGCTGAATGGCCTAATTCTTCTCCTACGTATTATGGTAATATTAAACTGGAGTTAGAATGAATTGAGGGATATTCTCTGTGCTATGCTGTTGAATACACAAAACTTCATTGTGCAGGTTCCTAGACTCAGGAATCTTCAGGTATCTTACTTCATCCAAGTGGTTATTGCTTAATGAAAGTTTAAACTACAGAAGTACTTGACCACCAAGTTATGTTCACTTCATACAAGGTATTTCCGGGCTACTGCCATCCAAACAGAGGTCTGTTAAACCCAGCATGCACTGAGAATCAAACAGTTCCCAATCTGTTTGGGTTATAACACTCTTGGCAAAAGAGTTACAAAGAAGGAAGCTAAAAATCAAAAGTATTTTGATGATACCAACTTATCTAGGAAGTTTTGTGAAGCACGGCTTTCAGAATGGGTAGTTTATAGGAGAAGCTATAACTTGTGCATTTGTTGGTGAATGATGGAGATAGGAATTCAGCCGGGGGTTAGGGGGGATTCTTCTGGCTGATTACTCTCACCTGGTAAACTACTCCATGATCAATCTAACCCTTCCCTCCTACACAACACATAGCCCTCCATTTTTTCTTACAACCATGTGCCTACCTAAGTGTCTCTTAAAAGTCTCTTTTGTATCAGCCTCTACCACCACCCTTGGCGGTGTGTTATGTAAAAAATCTTTCTCTGACATCTGTCCTAAACTATCCTCCATTCATTCTGAAGATTCAAGATTGTGTAATGCCATTTCCAGTACACAAGTGTAAAGGAGAACAAAATAATTGTTTCTCCTGATACAATCGCAATAAAACACAATAAGATGCACAACAGAATCAATGAAAAACCACACATAACAGAGACGGACAAGAAAATAGTGTGCGAAGGACAACAAATTGTGCAAATACAAAAAGAAAAGGAAAAATAGCAATAAATATTTAAAACACGAGTTGTAGAGTCCTTAAAAGTGAGTCCATAGTTTGTGGAATCAGTTCAGTGATGGGGTGAGTGAAGTTACCCTCTCTGGTTCAGGAGCCTGATGGAGTACTGAAGAGCCATGCTGTTCAATTAGCTGGTCGCTGTGTGATCACCATTACAGAAATTTCAGACTACTTATAACTGAAAGCAAAGTTGAACTCTTATTCTAGATTAGTAGTAGAATAACAGTACTGTTTTCCACTAAACAACAGGAATTCTGCAGATGCTGGAAATTCAAGCAACATACATCAAAGTTGCTGGTGAACGCAGCAGGCCAGGCAGCATCTATAGGAAGAGGTGCAGTCGACGTTTCAGGCCGAGACCCTTAGTCCTGACGAAGGGTCTCGGCCTGAAACGTCGACTGCACCTCTTCCTATAGATGCTGCCTGGCCTGCTGCGTTCACCAGCAACTTTGATGTATGTTACTGTTTTCCACTGTCGTATTTGGGTGCCAGTGGGCTGCAGTAATCTGCTTCTGACCTAGAAGACACTTTATGATGCATATTGTTTGTTGGTGAAAATAGGTTTCAGTTCATTGTTCATGTGAGGAATTCCAATTCGTAGTTGCACTGCCATGGGATACAATGAAGGAAAATTGCATTAAATTTCATTCTTGTGACTGTATAGTAACAGTTCAGATTTCTTCAGTGCCTTTAACACCGATAAGTACCTTGAGGTATTTAATGGAAAACATATATCAAGCTAAAATGAAAGGGATTATGACAGAAGGCCATCAGCTTGTAACAACAGAGGGATTTTAAGAATAACTTTTGAGGAGGTGAAGAAGCTGAGTATTTGAGAGAGAATTTTGGACAGCTGGAAAGGCAAGACAGTTGGTGAGATGAACAGGAACTATGACAACAGTGTCAGGAAGCTAAGTTGTTCGGGATCCTCAACTTCTTCACTTGCAAGCCCCAGTCAGTTTGGATTGGCAACAACAGCTCATCAGTGCAGTTGCACTACAAGGCTGTGTGCTTAGCCCCCTGCTCTACTTGCTTTACACTTGTGACCGTGTGGCTAAGCACAGCTCCAATGCCGTATTTAAGTTTGCTACTGACACCATTGTTGCAGGCTGAATCAAAGGTGATGACGAATCACCATGTAAGAGGGAGATCAAATTTATTGAAGCAACATACATCAAAGTTGCTGGTGAACGCAGCAGGCCAAGCAGCATCTATAGGAAGAGGCGCAGTCGACGTTTCAGGCCGAGACCCTTCGTCAGGACTAACTGAAGGAAGAGTGAGTAAGGGATTTGAAAGCTGGAGGGGGAGGGGGAGATGCAAAATGATAGGAGAAGACAGGAGGGGGAGGGATGGAGCCGAGAGCTGGACAGGTGATAGGCAGAAGGGGATACGAGAGGATCATGGGACAGGAGGCCTAGGGAGAAAGACGGGGGGGGGGGGGTGACCCAGAGGATGGGCAAGAGGTATATTCAGAGGGACAGAGGGAGAAAAAGGAGAGTGAGAGAAAGAATGTGTGCATAAAAAGGAGTAACAGCTGGGGTACGAGGGGGAGGTGGGGCCTAGCGGAAGTTAGAGAAGTCAATGTTCATGCCATCAGGTTGGAGGCTACCCAGACGGAATATAAGGTGTTGTTCCTCCAACCTGAGTGTGGCTTCATCTTTACAGTAGAGGAGGCCATGGATAGACATGTCAGAATGGGAATGGGATGTGGAATTAAAATGTGTGGCCACTGGGAGATCCTGCTTTCTCTGGCGGACAGAGCGTAGATGTTCAGCAAAGCGGTCTCCCAGTCTGCGTCGGGTCTCACCAATATATAAAAGGCCACATCGGGAGCACCGGACGCAGTATATCACCCCAGTCGACTCACAGGTGAAGTGATGCCTCACCTGGAAGGACTGTTTGGGGCCCTGAATGGTGGTAAGGGAGGAAGTGTAAGGGCATGTGTAGCACTTGTTCTGCTTACACGGATAAGTGCCAGGAGGGAGATCAGTGGGGAGGGATGGGGGGGACGAATGGACAAGGGAGTTGTGTAGGGAGCGATCCCTGCGGAATGCAGAGAGAGGGGGGGAGGGAAAGATGTGCTTAGTGGTGGGATCTCGTTGGAGGTGGCGGAAGTTACGGAGAATAATATGTTGGACCCGGAGGCTGGTGGGGTGGTAGGTGAGGACCAGGGGAACCCTATTCCTAGTGGGGTGGTGGGAGGATGGAGTGAGAGCAGATGTACGTGAAATGGAGGAGATGCGTTTAAGAGCAGAGTTGATAGTGGAGGAAGGGAAGCCCCTTTCTTTAAAAAATGAAGACATCTCCCTCGTCTTAGAATGAAAAGCCTCATCCTGAGAGCAGATGCGGCGGAGACGGAGGAATTGCGAGAAGGGGATGGCGTTTTTGCAAGAGACAGGGTGAGAAGAGGAATAGTCCAGATAGCTGTGAGAGTCAGTAGGCTTATAGTAGATATCAGTGGATAAGCTGTCTCCAGAGACAGAGACAGAAAGATCTAGAAAGGGGAGGGAGGTGTCGGAAATAGACCAGGTAAACTTGAGGGCAGAGTGAAAGTTGGAGGCAAAGTTAATAAAGTCAACGAGTTCTGCATGCGTGCAGGAAGCAGCGCCAATGCAGTCGTTGATATAGCGAAGGAAAAGTGGGGGACAGATACCAGAATAGGCACGGAACATAGATTGTTCCACAAACCCAACAAAAAGGCAGGCATAGCTAGGACTCATACGGGTGCCCATAGCTACACCTTTAGTTTGGAGGAAATGGGAGGAGCAAAAGGAGAAATTATTAAGAGTAAGGACTAATTCCGCTAGACGGAGCAGAGTGGTGGTAGAGGGGAACTGATTAGGTCTGGAATCCAAAAAGAAGCGTAGAGCTTTGAGACCTTCCTGATGGGGGATGGAAGTATATAAGGACTGGACATCCATGGTGAAAATAAAGCGGTGGGGGCCAGGGAACTTAAAATCATCGAAAAGTTTAAGAGCGTGAGAAGTGTCACGAACATAGGTCGGAAGGGATTGAACAAGGGGGGATAAAACAGTGTCGAGGTATGCAGAAACGAGTTCGGTGGGGCAGGAGCAAGCTGAGACAATAGGTCTGCCAGGACAGGCAGGTTTGTGGATCTTGGGTAGGAGGTAGAAACGGGAAGTGCGGAGTGTGGGAACTATAAGGTTGGTAGCAGTGGATGGGAGATCCCCTGAGCGGATAAAGTCGTTGATAGTGTGGGAGACAATGGCCTGGTGCTCCTTGGTGGGGTCACGATCGAGGGGTAAATAAGAGGAGGTATCCGCGAGTTGTCGCTGTGCCTCGGCAAGGTAGAGGTCAGTACGCCAGACTACAACAGCACCCCCCTTATCAGCGGGTTTAATAATAAGGTTAGGATTAGTGCGGAGGGAGTGGAGAGCAGAGCGTTCCGAAGGAGTTGAGTATGCCCACAAGAAAACATACCTGAAGGTTGTGTATGATAACATATATGTACTTTGATATTAATTTACATTGAACTTTGAGGAATTGCATGCCAAGAAAAGAGAGCCATTAGGAATTTGAAGCAACACAAGCAAAATGCTGGAAGAACTCAGCAGGTCATGCAGCATCTGTGGAAATCAATAAATGGTCAATGTTTCGGGCCGAGACCCTTTATCAGGACTGGAAAGTAAGTGGGGGAGAAGTCAGAATAAATGTGGATTGAGGGGAATGAGTACCAGCTGGCGAGCAATTGGTGAAACCAGGTCAGGAGGAAGGTGGGTGGGTAGGGGATGGGGAAATGAAGTGAGAAGCTGGGAGGGGATATGTGGATGAGATAAAGGGCTGAAGAAGGAATCTGATAGGAGAGGAGAGTGGACCATGGGAGAAAGGAAAGGAGGAGGGGCACCAGGGGGAGCTGATGGGCAGAAGAGGAGAGAAGGGGTAAGAAGGGTGTCAGAATGGGGAATGGAAAAAAGAGAAGTGGAAGGGGGGTAATTACTGGAAGTTAGAAAAATTCATGCTATCAGGATGGAGGTGTGGCCTCATCGGGCTGTAGAAGAGTCCATGGACTGACACGTCAGAATGGGAATGGGGAAATCGAATTCAAATGAGTGGCCACCAGGAAATCCTGCCTGTTGTGACAGATGGAGCAGTCCCCCAAAATCGGAGGGCAGTGTGAGTATCTGAAGGTGAAGGTAGACGATTAGGGCAGAAGGGATGGTGTTTAAGAAATAGCTAAGTAAAAATAAAATTCAGAATAAAAAGTAATATAGAGCACTTTAAATTTCACTCTTAATGCAATTATTTTCAATTGTTAAATATAGATTAAGGTACATCGCAACTTCACTGGAAAGCTCAGGATTGAAGTCTTTAAAATTGACCGGTTGTGGCTACTTCATTATATTCTTGCTGTATTCATTGAATTTAAACAAAAAATGCTGGTTGGATTTTTAGCAGAGTTAGCTCCATCTTAAAAGAATTGGTGTAAGTGTTTCCACTAAAAGCAGCAGGCCTTTAAACATAGACTTCAGTTCACATTGTTTACAGATGTCTATTGTAAAAGTTTTTTTATTGCTGGCTGTTAATATCCTTAGTTTGGTCTGAGCATAATACTTAAGTGCTTTTATTCAACAAACATGACCCACCAGTAATTAGTTTCAGGTTTGAAGTACTGTAAATGAGAACCAGACATGATTCAGATTGGACTATCTGGCCTCCTGATACAGTCAACACAAGGTAAACAACTTGAAGCATTTGATTTTTCCTGACTGAGCCAACACAAGGCTGAAAATCATGCTTTTGTTTGGAGGACAGTTCTTCTTGTCTGAGTCATCAAAATCTCCTGTCCAGAACACCCCACTTTGCTACCATGTTCGGCATTTATTTTAAGTTGTCTTTCAGTGTTGTGGAGATGCTGTGGGAAGGAAGAAACAATGAGCACGTCTGAGGACTTGCCAAACAGCTCCTCAGCTGGGTCGAATTAACTTACAATGGAATACATGTGCTTTTTACACAAGTGAAATCTTTTGATGTCTGGAAGATGTTCTTCATACCCAGAAAATATGAGCTCGAAAGCGACGCACCACAGGTGTGTTTTCACTTTGACGGCAACTAGTTTGTCGGCACGTGTTTTCTGCACTAGGGAGGAGGAATAACATGTGGATTAGACAGTTGGTGAAGTGATTACTGGTAATGGCAAAAAAACTGTCATACACTGAGGGGAGCAAACATGGCACTAACTGCCGTTAATGTTAGCAAAAGCCTTAGAAGCTCTAGTTCCTCCCCAGTGGTTCATCTTGCAGCGCACAAAGTCTGCTTAATCCATGAAAGCTGATCGAGTATACATGGTCCCTCATTTCATCACTGAAGTGTCAGAAAATTCATTGCACATCTGCACCAGCAAACGAAAGGTGTAAATGGCCAAGAACTATTTCATAAAAGCGAGACAAAAAGTGCACAGATGGCAAGAGCTCATGCAGCTGTAGTTGGTATTCGACTGCTATTTTATTAGTAAAATATGGCAAGGGGAGGGGGTGGCAGTGAAAAACTGTGTGGGATTCATTAGCCAGGCCCGCTGTGGTTCTGATCTGCATGGCATGGCTAAGATCCAGACGTTGTGCTATAAATTTTAAACAGCATCTTAAATCAAAGCCCCAGGCTTGTTGTAGTTTCTCCTTTCTTTCTGCCCTTTTTTTCTAATCCTGATTGTTCCAGAAGAATATGAAAGAGCAGAGAAGCACGCCGTGTCATAAAAGTGCAATCCATTACCCTAGAGTTCCTCCATCTGCTTCCATGGGCGTACTGGGAGTCTTTGTGATTATGAAGGAATTCTCTCAGGCCATTACCAGGAAGAGGAAAAAGGCTTACTGTAGACAGCTTAATGGACTAATTTGTAACTGGAAGGGGGAAAAATGAGTTGTTGGCTGTAGTTTAATTTGACAGAGAGTGGCAGCACAAATACTAAATGTGATGAGTGAGCCGACATGCTCATTTGCGCTGTGCACTTTACAAGGCCTCCCGGTATTCTCCCGGGCATCGTCACAATTATGTTTCTTCCTCACAGTCTGCAAGGAATGGAAAACGCAAGGTAAAACAAGGCTCTGAGGACTGTTAAAAAGAATGGGGCTGACAGAAGCGGCTACATCCTCTCTAACTTATTCATGCGGGCCTCGAGAAATACAAATTGCAATCAGCGCTCTGCGCGCGGCTAATGTTTCTTCTGATGATCGTGTTTTTTAATGAACAAGCCTGTTAGTGATTTTGCACGGTGACCCCAGAAGAACTGTGGTTCACTTTGGAGCTTTGCGCTCCGCTGAAGTACCTGATAAAGCTCCATCAAGACAAATAGAATGGCACATTAATGTTATCACCGCCTATTTAAAAGCCTGCTGCAGTAATTGCTCAGTTTTGCCACCAATTGTTTGCCATAAAGTGCAATAATGTGAGTGCTGATTATGTGCTTATAAAGATCTACTAACAGCGTGATGGATTCATTCAAGTTAACAGACTTTTTAAAAATCTCCAAGTCCCCCCTCCCCCCGCCGCCACACACCATCTCCTACCACCCTCTCCCCTCTCCAACCCTCTCATTAGGAGTTTGAGGAGATTTGGTCTGTCTCCTAAAACACTCACAAATTTCTACAGATGTACCATGGAGAGCATTCTACCTGGCTGCATCACTGTCTGGTATGGGGGTGGGGGGTGGTAGAGGGCTACTGCACAGGATCGAAGGAAGCTGCAGAGGGTTGTAAACTCAGTCAGCTCCATCATGGACATCAGCCTCCATAGTATCCAGGGCATCTTTAGATGCCTCAAAATGCAGTGTCCATCAGTAAGGACCCCCATCACCCAGGACATGCCCTCTTCTCATTGCTACCATCAGGAAGGAGGTACAGGAGCCTGAAGACACACACTCAATGATTCAGGAACAGCTTCTTCCCCTCTACCATCAGATTTCTCAATGGACACTGAACCCATGAACACCACCTCACTTTTTTTTAATTTTTGCAGTACTTATTTAATTTTAACTATTTAATATATATACTTACTGACTTGAAGTCACAGTTTTTCCTCCTGTTTTATTACGTATTACGTTGTACTGCTGCCGCAAAGTTAACAAATTTCACGACATATACCGGTGATAATTCAACCTGATTCCGAACACTTTACCTTCGGTTCAAAGGGAGACTGACTGAACGGAAAGCTGCTGAAAAGTGTTACGCCTAGTTAGCATTCCCAACAATTTTATCTTGTTCTTGGGGGGGATGGAAGAACACCTTGCTAGAATGGAAGGAACGCTGAGTTCAGTTGCCAAGACAGAAAGGCTCCTGTTCACTCTGCTTTCCTCCTTGCCTTTCTGCCGGCTTCATCTGTTCCAAGGCCCCAAGGGCTTTAACAAGCACTAGATTGTTAGTGACAATCAGACACTTTAACACTTAAGGTAGAAGGTTTGATTTAATCGCCGAGCTGTCATTTATTATTTGTCTGCCGTGTTCCACAGGGGCGACTGCTGATCAAATGCCTACTCCCAAGAGCACAGTTTTTTTGTTATGTCTAAATCCTCAATACAAATTGCTGAGCTCCCTGTGGTCCCACTGGGACCCATTACAGCCTGTGGGGCATTAAAGATCATTAATAGTGCTGTCAGCAAGGTAGCCAGTTGGTTATCTTCTCATAAATAGGAAATTAATACATTGACTTCATTAATAATACCGTGTGTAGCTATTTTGTTCCCTGGTGAACAAGCACTATATAGTTCTGTGTTTGTGGGAAATGTGATAAGGCATAACTCTAAATTAGCATCAAATGTCTTGATTCAAGAGAAGGAATCAATTACTTAGGAGATTTTTATTTCCAAACCTTCATTTGCATTGTTTGATAGTAGAAAGGCACCAATTTGCCGCATTGTTAGCATTTTATTAATTTGGCTATCCAGTTTCAGGTGCAGTTAGCATCCAAGTAAAGAAGGAAAATGCCTCTGGTTCAGCAGAGGGTCATTGCTCTGCTTGTTCATAGAAAAGGTGATGTGCCGTAATTAGGGTAAAGGATATCATTATTTTATGCACTGTTTTGTTGATAGGAGGGAAAGATATTCATTATGCTCTTTCCTGTTACTCTGAAGGTCATACCTGTTGGCAGGAGCCTCTTAGAATGCAGAAGTTAACTGCCTCAGGAGCCCTGTAAAAGAAAGCTTAGCTTTCCACAAAAAGCTTCCGCTTCTTTTGCACTCTGTCAATAAATGCACAAAAAATCTCCGCCTGGACGCAAAATATAATCTTACTGCCAAAATCATATCCAGTTGAGCATTTGATTTTCTTAATTGAGATCATAGAAGAGTTATTAAATTTCAAGTAATTCTGTCTGACTGCTGGTAGTGTTAATTAAAAAGGCCTTTGGACTGCAAAAAGCACTTCTCATTTAGTTGATCTGTTTTAGCACTTTACAAAGAAGCAAAAAGAAATTCAATATGGATGACCAAGTACCAAATGGTGCTAAGATTTTGTATTTGGCCTGATTTTTGTCCTGTGTTTAGGTGCAGTTTGGAGGTTAAATTATGTTGTATCTGTTTCTGGATTCTGGTTACTCTTTTATTTTGCTGTTTTTGAGCAGTTTGATCAATGTGGCCTGGGGTGCTTCAGCAAAGAATGCTTTTCCATGTGGCCTGCAGTGGGCTAGCGGTGTGATGCTGTGCTGAACTAAACTGAATACTGCTGGACTCCAGGATTAATGTTAGATATTCTATGTGTTGGTCTGCTTGCTTTTTAACGTCTTCGCAATTTGTTCTTTCTTCACGCTTTGGGTGTTTGATGTTTTCTTGAATGGGTTCCATGGTGTTTCTTTGTGAAGATAAATATTCCAAGGTCATCTCTCTGCCGGAAGGTTATGGATTCAAGATCCAGTTCATATCTAAAGGCAAGCTTTCAGTAGAAAACTTGTATAGAAGTTCAGAGCTGAAAACATCAAGAGATAACTGCTTTCAGATTCTCCCTTCTCCAGCCCTCTATCTCTTTCACCAATCAACTTCCCAACACTTTACCTCACCTCTCCTGCCCCCCGCCCCCCCCCGGTTCCACCTATCACCTGCCACCTTATACTTCTTCCTCCCCTCCCCCACCTTCTTACTCTGATTTCTCTTCCTTTCCAATCTTGATGAAGGGTCTCAACCCAAAACATCGACTGATTACTCTTTTCCATAGATGCTACCTGCTGAGTTCCTCCAGCATTTTGTGTGTGTTGCAAGGGATAACTAGTTCCGGAGGATATACAGATTGAGTATTGAGTATTGATAACTGGTGTGTGAGTGCACAGGGTGCTTAAATGCAGTTTTGAAGATTCGTTCCATCTGCTGGTGATTAGGATGACGCCTGATGGCGCATTAATTGGCCAGGTTACATTTATCCTTCCTTTACGTGAACAAGACGTACCCAGGCAGTCTTCTACATTGTCATTTCAATTACATCATTGTACATATATTAAGACTGTTTAGTCATTGAACACTTAATTGTGGAGAATGGGTCTTTAGCGTTACAAAAGGAATATTATTCTGGCCCTTATTTTTTGCATTTGATTATTTCTTTCTGTCAGCTTTGATGTGAAGACAGACCTTTGAAAAGGGCAGTAGTTATTTTTCAAATGTTTTTTAGCCTAAAGTGTTGGAGCTGATTTTGAGGATTCCCTAAGCAATGTCTTGAGAACCACTATAGTCATAGTCATACTTTATTGATCCTGGGGCAAATTGGTTTTTGTTACAGTTGCACCATAAGTAATAGTAATAGAACCATAAATAGTTAAATAGTAATATGTAAATTATGTCAGTAAATTATGAAATAAGTCCAGGACCAGCCTATTGGCTCAGGGTGTCTGACCCTCCAACGGAGGAGTTGTAAAGTTTGATGGCCACAGGCAGGAATGACTTCCTATGACGCTCTGTGTTGCATCTTGGTGGAATGAGTCTCTGGCTGAATGTACTCCTGTGCCCACCCAGTACATTATGTAGTGGACGGGAGACATTGACCAAGATGGCATGCAACTTAGACTGCATCCTCTTTTCAGACATCACTGTCAGAGAGTCCAGTTCCATCCCCACAACATCACTGGCCTTACGAATGAGTTTGTTGATTCTGTTAGTGTCTGCTACCCTCAGCCTGCTGCCCCAGCACACAACAGCAAACATGATCGCACTGGCCACCACAGACTCGAAGAACATCCTCAGCATCGTCCGGCAGATATTAAAGGACCTCAGTCTCCTCAGGAAATAGAGACGGCGCTGACCCTTCTTGTAGACAGCCTCAGTGTTATTAGACCAGTCCAGTTTATTGTCAATTCGTATCCCCAAAAAGTTGTATTCAAAAGGTTCAAAGGAATATCTAAACAAGCCTGATGCATTTTGGAAACAAGTCCTATGGACTGATGAAGTTAAAATAGAACTTTTTGGCCACAATGAACAAAGGTATGTTTGGAGAAAAAAGGGTGCAGAATTTTATGAAAATAAAATAACCCCTCTCCAACTGTTAAGCAGGGGGGTGGATCAATCATGCTTTGGTCTTGTGTTGCAGTCAGTGGCACGGGGAACATTTCACTGGTAGAGGGAAGAATGAATTCAATTAAATACCAGCAAATTCTGGAAGCAAACATTACACCGTCTGTAAAAAAGCCGAAGATGAAAAGAGGATGCCTTCTACAACAGGATAATGATCCCAATCACACCTCAAAATCCACAATGGAGTACCTCAAGAGGCGCAAGCTGAAGGTTTTGCCATGGACCTCACAGTCCCCCGATCTAAACATAATTGAAAATCTGTGGATAGACCTCAAAAGAGCAGTGGATGCAAGAGGGCTCAAGAATCTCACAGAACTAAAAGCCTCTTGCAAGGAAGGATGGGCGAAAATCCCCCAAATAAGAATTGAAAGACTCTTAGCTGGCTACAGAAAGCGTTTACAAGCTGTGATACTTGCCAAAGGGCGTGTTACTAAGTACTGCCGTGCAGGGTGCCCAAACTTTTGCTTCGGGCCCTTTTCTGTTTTTTGTTATTTTGAAATGGTAAAAGATGGAAATAAAAAAGTTTTCTTGCTTAAAATTTCTTGCTGTAAAAGAAATGTCTCATCTTTAACGTCATGCCTTTTGGAAATCAGTTTATCTTTTACTCACTTAGCTATTTTTAACAGAAATTTTGACCGGGGTGCCCAAACTTTTGCATGCCACTGTATACCCACTCATGTTGAAGAATTGGAGTAAATCCGGAGGGAAAATCTGGAGTTGGATTTCTGAAGTTCACTGAGCTCAATGTTGACTGGCAACTTGGGCAACACCACTGGAACCAATCTGCATCGGTCTCTGGCATTCCTTTGGATTCATCAGCTGCGTGGAGAGGTGGAATCTGCTGCATGGGCAACAGCTTGCTCTCCATATTGCACTGCCCTGTTTTGCATATACATAGACAGCTTGGATGCAACATCAATGGTTGACTCCCAACCAACAGAGGCATCATGATCTGAGTGATGACTCAAATCACTAATGTTCAGTATATATGAACAAGAGTGAGAACACTTTTCTGTCTTCGTGGATGTTTGCGAAGAAAATGAATTTCAGGATGTATATTTTATATATTTCTCTGACATTAAATGTACCTATTGAAACAGATATACAGGTACTTTCTCATATACTGAATACCCATAATTACATTATCCAGCTGTTCACTTCACTAACCAATTTTCAGCCTTCTCTAATCCCAAGTACAGCCTATCCAAAAATTGTTTTGCTAATATAAACTACTTTTAGCTCAGTGACTTTATACCCAAATTAAAATGATTTTTCAAATTAACTATTGGCCATTATGTAGAACTTATATTCCCATTAGCGCAGTTGTTTCTATTAAAAAATCTAATATCCTATGTAAAATGTAGATTATGGCAGACGAGCAGATCTTCTAGCCCGCTGTGCAGAAATGAAACAGTAAACATAAAAGTGGAAAAGCGTACAACTGCAAGCATAAATTTTGCAAATGTTTCATTAGTGTGGCAGGCTTTTATGGCAGCCACTGCGTAATGGGCCAGCAGCAACAGCGTGTATCTCACACCTAAACGCTCTCTTCAGCATTGATAATACCTCTTAAATATGATCATATTAAAAACCATTTTTAAACATTAAACAGAAATAAAGCAATAATTCAAAATGTTTTAATTTAAATCTTGGAGTACAAGATACAATTTTTAAGACTCCAAAACCTTCAAATACAGTTAACATTACCAATACTGTTCCACAGAATTCCTGTGAAGTACCAATCTTTTAGTAACACAAGAGATTCTGCAGATGCTGGAAATCCTGAGCAACACTCACAAGTTGCTGGAGGAACTCAGCCGATCAGGTAGCATCTACGGAAATGAATAAACAGTCGGCCTTTTGGCCTGAGAACCTTCATCAGGATTGGAAAGGAAGGGGAAGAAGGCAGAATAAGAAGGTGGGGGGAGGGGAAGGAGGACAAGCTAGAAGGTGATAAGTGAAGCCAGAAGGGTTGGGGGAGGGGGATGAAGTAAGAAGCTGGGAGATGATCGATGGGAAAGAGAATGGGCTGAAGAGGAAGGAATCTGATGGGAGAGGAGAGTGGACCATGGGAGAGAGGGAAGGAAGAGGGTCACCAAGGGATGTAATAGGCAGGTGAGGTGAGGAGAAGAGAAGAGGTAAGAGGGGAGTTAGAGTGGGGAATAATAGAATTGGGAAGGAGGAGGGGGAAATTACCAGAAGCTGAAGTAATGGATGTTCATCCAATCAGATTGAAGGCTACTCAGATGGAATATGAGGTGTTGCTGCTCCCACTTGAGAGTGGCTTCGTGATGGTAGAAGAGTAAAATACTGATGTCTACCATAGGACTGACTTAGTATGTGTCTAACGTAGCTAATTTATCCAGTAATTTTTCTATTTTCTGTCATAACTTTCTATAAATAATAGTTGTATCTGGAGCTATGATGTTGCCTCTGTAAATTATAAGAATAAATGATGGTTGTCCACCATGTGTGACAATGACAGGAACTCCGTGCGGGAGAGTTTTTAAAGTGGAAAAGCCATTTCGCTGGGGCGGTTCCACTCTCTTGACCTTGGAAGTCCAGGTCCAGTGGTATGAACATGCATCACAAATTGGGCTCTTCCTTGTTTGCAGTGGATGGCAATGGCATCTTCTGTGCCTTGTCATACCCTTCACTCTCCAAGGAGCGTTGCAGAGTATCTGCTGCCTTCCTGGCCATTGGATCTTACTGTGGCTCTCATCCACTCAGTCCACCGGAGCTGACTTCACATACTAGGACAGGCATGTCGCTGTCTCCCCAGGGTGTGAGGCTGCTGGCTACCCTCACCTGCTGAAGCAGTGTACCAGGGTGTGGCCACTGTAGCATGTAAACAGCTACTTGGAGCCACAGGTGAGAACAGAAGAGTGTGATGGGGACCAAAGGTGAGTGAACTGCCCTGGCATGGATATGACAAGTCCTTTCATCAGAGGTGCTACCCCTCACCGGACACCCCATACACCCCATAAAAATGACCACTGCATATACAAAAGCAGATTGCCACTATAAATGTACTTTCATGTTACCAACTTTATCAGCAGATGTAGCTCTTCTAACTACAACCTTTTTGGTTGATCATGAAGTGTTTTTAGGTTCGTATTCCAGCAATGTATGCAAGGAAATGAAATGTGTATGTAATAAATTATTAGATCAGACCAGAGATTATAGTGGTCTCACTAGTAACCTACAGGAAGAGGCTTGGGTTTCGCGTAGATATTTCAAGATCAAAGCTTTCTTCCTCAATTCGTCCACTTGGCTCATTATTGCTGTAAACAATCTCTGACTTTCTGTAAGGAAGTTGGATAATCTTAGCTGATTTGTGGTTACCCCTTTATTGGCTTGCCAACTGCTGATTTCTGTGATTCAGGAAGGGGAAGGACATATGCTGAAATATCTTGACCTAACAATTTTAACTTTGCTGAGAAGCAGAATATAGATCCGTTTGCAATTGGTGTATGCAGCAGCTGTCATGATACTTAAAGCAATCCTCAAATTGTGGCTTGCAAAATATGTAAAGTATGTAAGACCTTAAGACAGAATTAGGCCTTTCAGCCTATCAGGTCTGCTCTGCCATTCCATCATCGCTGATTTATTATCCCTTTCAATCCCATTCTCCTTGTAACCGCTAACACCCTTGTTAATCAGTCTTCATTGTGGAAGATGCTAGCAGTGTGTCAGATGTTGAAGGGTGTGAGGGAAGAGAAGTGAGTTCAGTTACTATTACAGGGAGAAGTTGCTCAGAAAGCTGAAAGATCTAAGGTACATAAGTCATCCAACCAGATGAACTGCAACCTAGAGTTGTGAAAGAGGTAGTGGTAAAATTGTGGAGGTGTTAGTAATTATCTTTCAAGAATCATTGGACTCTGGCATGGTCCCAGAGTACTGGAAAATTGCAAATACCACTCCACTCTTCAAGAAGGGAGGGAGGCAGCAGAAAGGAAATTATAGACTAGTTAGCCTCACCTCAGTAGTTGGGAAGATGTTGGAGTCAATTGTTAAGGATGAGGTTAAGGAATACTTGGTGACACAGGACAAGGTAGGACAAAGTCAGCATGGTTTCCTTAGGGAAAGTCTTGTCTGACAAACCTGTTGTTATTCTTTTAGGAGATTACAAGTAAAGGGGATATAGTTGATGTTGTATATTTGGATTTTTAAAAGATCTTTGGCAAGGTGCCTGCTTGAGGCTGTTTACCAAGTTAAGAGCCAATGGTATTACAGGAAAGTTACTAACATGGTTAGAGCATTGGCTGATTGGTAGGAGGCAGCAAGTGGGAATAAAGGTTCCTTTTCTGGTTGGCTGCCAGTTACTAGTGGTGTTCTACAGGGGTCAGTGTTGGGGCCACTTCTTTTTATAGTGTATGTCAATGATTTAGATTATGGAATAGATGGCTTTGTTGCCAGGTTTGCAGATGATACAAAGATTGGTGGAGGAGTAAATAGTGCTGAGGAAACAGAAGGACTTGGACAGATCGGGACAACGGGTGAGAAAGTGACAAATGAGATGCAATGTTGCAAAATGCGTGGTTGTTCACTTTGGTAGTAGAAATCAATGTGCAGATATTTTCTAAATGGAGAGAAAATCCAGAAATCTGAGATGCAAAGGGACTAGAAAGTCCTTGTGCAGAACATCCTAAATGTTAACTTGCAGGTTGAGTTGTTGGTGAGGAAGAAAATGCAATATTAGCATTCATTTCAAAAGGTCTAAAATATAAGAACACGGATGTGATGCTGAGGCTCTTTAAGGCACAATACCTTGAGTATTGTGAACAGTTTTGGGCTCCTTATCTAAGAAAGGATGTGCTGGCATTGGAGTGGGTTCAGAGGAGGTTCACAAGGATGATCCCAGGAATGAAAGGGTTGTCTTATGAGGAATGTTTAATGGCTCTAGGCTTGTACTCGCTATAATTTAAAAGGATGGGGGTGGGGGTGGATCTCACTGAAACTTTCGAATGTTGAAAAGCCTAGACAGAGCAGATGTGGGAAGCATGTTTCCCTTGGTGGGGAGTCTAGGACACGAGGGCATAGCCTCAAAATAGAGAGGTGTCTATTTAAAGCAGAGATACGGAGAAATGTCTTTAGCCAGAGGGTGGTGAATGTGTGGTATTTGTTACCACTGGCAGCTGTGAAAGCCAGGTCTTTGGGTGTACTTAAGGTGGAGATTGATTGGCCATGGCATCAAAGGTTACGGGGAGAAGGCCAGAGAGTGGGACTGAAGTGGAGGGGGTGGTGGATAAAAAGAATCAGCCCTGATTGAATGGCAGAGCAGACTCAATGGGCCAAATGACCTAATTCTGCTCCAATATCTTATGATCTAATCAAGAACTTATCAACCTCCACCTTAAACATTCCCAATAACTTGGTTCCATAGCCATTTGTGGCAATAAATTCCACAGTCTCACCACTCTCTCACAAAAGAAATTTTTCCTCATCTGTGTTCTGTGAGGACATCATATCATATCTATTGGTAAAAAAGATGAGATTGCAGTGCTAGCCCTTGAATATTACTTGTATTGATTGTGAACTGCTAATAGGCAATAAACCAAGGCACCATTTTTATGTCAAGATAAGTCAAGTTTATTGCCATTTAATTATATACATGTATCCCATCGAATGGGACAACATTTGTCTGGGCTGGGTTGTAAAGCACAGGAGTACACATAACATGCTTATAACACACAATAACTTAGGAAAATAAAAATTAAATGTACAAATGAATTCTGCATAGATGAACAAAGTAAAGTACATAAGTTAGATATTGTAGGGTATAGAGCAAATTAATCGGTGACACTTTGAATGCAGCAGAGAGTTCAGAAGCCTAATGGTCTGAGGGAAGAACCTGTTTCCCATCCTGACTGATCTTGTTTTTATGCATCGGAGTCTTCTGCCCTATGGTAAAAGTCAAAGAGGATGCTGGATGGATAGGTGGGATCCTTGATAATACTAAGGGCCCTGTGTATGCAGCACTCTTGACAAATGTCCCCAGTGGATGGTAGGGAGACCCCTGTGATTCTCTCGGCCATTCTCACAGTCCTTTGTAGGAACTCCCTTTGTAGGAACAATGCTCTGCTGCTCCCACACCAGATGGAGATTTGGTGTTGAAATGTGTGTCAGGGACTTAAATGAACATGCATATCTTTTGGAGTATTTGTAGATTCAGGACCAAGTAAATGTTCTCTTTCATTTCTACTTGACTTCTCTTCACCTTTTTTGGTGTAAGTGATTAAAATCTAGTTTCATTGAGAATTCCATTGATGGAAACGTTATTGAATTTGGTGCTTAATGATGAACAATGTTAGAAATTACTCATCCTTCCTCAATGGGTTGAAATCGAAATTTGTTGCAGTCACCATTTTTCTGAGCTGTTGTTGCTCATCTCTAACTTTTTGCTGGAGTTCTGTGCTGTAATGTTTTTGTTTGTCCATTTGAGACAAGTTTGTCTTTGTGTAACAGATGTTCCATTTCCAAATTTGGATATTTTTTCATGAACGTTTTAGTCAGTGTTCTTGTGGCGTTTTGTGCGGGTGAGAGCTGTCTGGGGGCGGTTCATGTTCTTGTTGCATTTCATGTGAGTGAGGGTGTATTTGATAATTGTGTTGCTGTTCTTTTTTGTACAGGGGGGTTTGGGTTTGCTGTTTCTCTCTGAACTGACATGGTTTTTCTTGGTTTCATGGCTATCTGGAGAAGTATTCTGCATACATACTTTGATAATAAATGAACCTTTGAACCTCTGAATTATTTTGTTGTTTTCATATTTGTCTTCCAACTCACTTTATCGTAAAGAGTTCCTTGCCATAGGATGTTTCCATTGGGCACATTCAATATCACATCCATCTTATTGTTTGACCCCCCCCCCCCCCAGAGGTAAGTATAAATAGTCCATTTGACCATAGTTCTTACTGCACAGTACGCCTCTGGCACTTAGGACAACAATGAAGTTCCTGTATCTCTGTCTGTCCTTGGTCATCTACTCTGTTGTGTCCCAGGTGTGGTTCAGGGTCCTCAGATGCACACAGATAGAGAAGGATTCTTCATTGCTGTTTCTGTAATATTCTGTTTTGACCAGTCAGTGTTCTTAGCTCTTAGCCAGACCCCTGAACCTGCAGGACTGTAGGACGGCTCTTAGTCAGGGCTCTACCCTTTGATCTGTTTGGCATGGGTTGCCCTATCAAGAGCCAAAACCAAGGCCCTGACTCCAGTCAACGTAAATATCTAGGTCATTGAGGCAAGCAAGCCTCCAAGCCCTACGACGAGGTTGTGGTCCTCTTGGAGATTGATCATAGGAGCCCCTTTGCAAACATTTCAGATCATCAGATGTACACAGGTGGAATTTTATAAGGAGTCTCTGGGTACCAATCAGGCAAAAGAGTCATTGTTTCCCTATCTGAGCCCTGTTGATATCAATTCTACCTTCACTACATTTTTAATTAATTACATTTTCCTTTTTCTGTCTTTTCTTTTTCCAAAATATTGTCATCAATGATGTCCTCATTACTTATGAGCTACCTCTGCACCACCTGCTACAAGCAGGACTTCCCAGTGGCCAAGCATTTTAATTCCGATTCCCATTCCTGTTCTGAGGTGTTGGTCCTTGGCCTCCTCTTGTGCCAAGTTGAGGCCATCCTCGGGGTTGAGAAGCAGCACCTTATATTGCATCTGGGTACCCTCCAACCTGCTGGAATTAATATCAATTTCTCCTTCCAGTAAACAAATTTCACCCCACCCCCATTCCCCATACTGACCTTTTACTTCCTCTTACCTACCTACTATTTCCCCAGGTCCTCTCCTCCTTCCCATTTTCCTATGGTCCACTCTCTCTCTCTCCAGCTATTGACCTTACTCACACCTGGCTTCACCTATCACCTTCCAGCTATCCTCTCCCCCCCGCCCACCTTTTTATTCTGGCATCTTCCTCCTTCCTTCTTAGTCATAAAGAAAGGTCTCATCCCGAAACGTCAACTATCTGTTCATTTCCATAGATGCTGCCTGACCTGCTGAGTTCCTCCAGCATTTTGTGTTTGTTACTTATGAGGAAGTCAAGCAGGAAGGTCACATAAGAGTTTTACCAGAGGTCATTTTGTAAAATACTGTCCTTAAATCTGTTTTTGTGATTGTCTTATTCTACCACGATTTATTTTAATTTACTTGATGGCCTGGAATTTTGGATGACAATAGCTTTGAGTTTATTAATGCTGCTCTGTTATTAAAAAAAGAGAGAGAATCCTGTGAGTAACTTTGAGACTGTGTCCATGCATTGCTAAATGAAGTAGTTCAGAGAAAATGGTGCTCATTTCCTACTTTTCCACTGATTGCACGATTATGATCTTCTCTGAGGATCAATATAAAATCTGTGAATTAATGAAAATTTGTAAACTGTGGAGTTCATGCTATGGGTGGCTGTGAAGCCCAAGCCATTGGGTATATTTAAAGTAGAGGTTGATAGGTTCTTGATTAATCACAGCATCAAAGGTTACAGTGAGAAGGCAGGAGAATGGGGTTGTGAGGGATAATAAATTAGCCATGATGGAATGGTGGAACAGAATCAATGGGCCGAATGGCCTAATTCCGCTCCTGTGTTTTACGGTCTTATTCATTATTTGAAACATTGAATTGTTACACATTGTGGAATAGGATATAACTGGGTTTTAAAATGCACAACATAATTAGTACAGAATATCCTCTCTGCACCCAAAAAAAACCTTAATTATATGTATTGTAATTCCTTCACAGTAGTTATTCAAGGATCTTTAAAATAATTTGAATCATCCTGTAAAGTTTAGGGCACTTCAGATTCTGCCTTAATTCTTCTTTATGTTTCAATCTTTATTTTGCTTTCTTTAAAATTAATATTTTAAAAAGTCTTTTTCTTCTTCCTTTGTTATTTAAACCTTAACTTTGATTCGTTGTGCAATGTGCAAGCTTAATCATATTACTATTTCTTGATGCCACAAATCCCTGTCTTTGCCTTCGTTATAATATTTCCAAGTCTGCTCCTGTCTTGTGTACTACTTCCTCCTGTAGTGCTTTCAGTAATCTTGCTTCTTTATGCATTCTTTGCCTCTTTTTCTACAGACAAACACTGATCTGCTGAGGTCCTCCAGCATTTTGTAGGTGGTTTCTGTGAGGGCATTGACTCTTTCCCCCCCCCCCCCAGGTCTTGTTGCGGTGAGAACAATCCTTTTTTAACGAACACCTATTTCTCAAGAGCAGATCCCAATGCCTCAAGAATTTGAAGCTCTCACCCCTACACATTGTTTCAAACCATGCTTTGATCCTCCTTATCCCAATTAAAACTAGCAATTGGTAAGAGGAAATCAGTGTCACAGAGTTTTAAACTCATGTTTCTCAAGGTCAATAGCAACTGATAAGTGCCATTACCTTCCACTAACTAGAAAAGCTGAGCTAATGGGATGTGATATATCAGCAACGTTATCCTTTGGCAGTGAGTGCAGCTTGACTGGATACCCCAATTTTTGTTGGTCCTCCACACCAACTGTAGCCCTGAAGGAGTGCACACTAGAGCTTGGGTAAAGGACCGTACAAGGCGAAACAGAAAAGTGAGGAAGTAGTCATTATAAGAGATTCCATGCTTCAGAAAATAGGCAGTATCTATAAGAAATACTCAATGGGCCAACGTGCAGCTGTTGGAAGAAGAACAGAGTTAACATTTCCAGTTGAACTTTTTTTCTGCCCACAGATGCAGCCTGATCTGCTAAGTATTTCTAGCATTTTCTGTTACAGTATTTTAGATTTCCAGCATCTGCAGTTATATTGATTTTGATGAGGATTTTCTGTAATCATTATTTATGAATCCTGCCTAGCTTGGTGCCTGGAGAAGGGCACAGATGTAGAATATTCTGAAGTGGAGAGTGAGTGAACGCATCAATACCAATGAGAGGGAGAGAATGAGCCATGCTTTAATCCTCCTCATCCCAATGAGTACTAATATTTGGTGAGAGAAATCTATGCCACAGAGTAATCTAAAACTTTAAGCTCATACTTCTCAACCGCTGACAAGTGCCTTCACCTTCCACTAACCTGAAAATTTGACCTAAGAGGTGGAGAAGGGGTAATTGCCCCCTCCTCTCCTTCACCAATCCCCATTCCTGTTTCCCATTCTCAGCGTATCTCCTTACCTGCCCATTACCTCCCTCTCCTCGCCTTCCCTTTCTTCCATGGTCTTCTGTCGTATCCTATCGGATTCTTTTTCCAACCCTTTATCTCTTTCATCAATCAACTTCCCAGCGCTATACTTCACCCCCATCTCCAAGTTTCATCCTATCACCTGCCACCTTGTTCTTCTTCCTCTCCAACCCCACCTTCTTACTCTGACTTCTCCCCTTCCTTTCCAGTCCTGATGAAGGGTCTCAGCCCAAAACGTCAACTGTTTTACTCTTTTCCATAGATGCTGCCTGGCCTGATGAGTTACTCTGGCATTTTGTGTATGTTGCTTTGAAAATTTGAGCTAATGGTATGTGTTATTTCTCCAACACGTTCCGTTGGCAATGAGTGCAGTGTGACCAGCTGACCCAAGCTTCGTTGCTACTCCGCACATCAAAAGGACAGCAATCATGCCAGTGTCTAAGTGGAGCAGGGAGAGCTGCCTCAACAACTACCAGACAGTTACATTCCTATCTACCATAATAAAGTCCTCTTAGAGATTGGTTATGGCTGGAATCAACTCCTGCCTGAGCAAGGACCATGGAGCTGCTGCAATTCACTTACCAGCTCAACAGGTCTACAGTGGATGCAATCTTCCTCACTCTGCACTCTGCTTTGGAGTGCGTAGATAGTAGCTACACATTCATCAGGCTGCTATTTATCAATTACAGCTCAGATTTTAATATTATCATCTGCTCAGTATTAATCATCAAGTTTCTAAACCATCACCCTGGGAATTGGACAATTGATGCTTTGGGTCAAGGTCCTTCCTCTGGAATCCTGACATCAACTGTCATTTTACCTGCACAGATTCTCACAATCTATTTTTGCCAGGTCCTCTCTATGTTATTGAGGTTGCCTTAGTTCAATACCTTAACTTGCATAAGTACCAGCCTTATCCCTTTCCCAAGCTACCTCGGAACTTGTAGTCACTGTTGCTAAATGTTCCACTGCCTGCCCAGTTTCATTTCCAAAGATGACATCAAATACTTCCCCATCTCTACGTATTGTCTCAAAACACTTGCTCGAACACATTTAACAAATTCCACCTTATCTAAGACGTTTTGGGCCAAGACCCTTCATTAGGACTGGAAAGGAAAGGGGAAGATGCCAGAATAAGAAGGATGGGGAGGTGTGGAGGACAAGCTAGAAGGTGCTAGGTGAGACCAGATGGATGGGGAAGGAAGAAATAATGTAGGAAGCTGGGAGGTGATAAGTTGGAAAGGTAAAAGGCTGGAGAAGAAGGGGTCTGATAGGAAGGAGAGTGAACCATGGGATAAAGGGAAGGAGGGGAACCAGGGGGAGGTGATAGGTAGGTGAGGAGAAGAGCTAAGAGGCCAGAGTGGGGAAATGAAGAAAAGGGAAGGGGGAGCGTAAAGATTACCAGAAGTTTGAGAAATCAATGTTTGTGCCATCAGGTTGAAGGCTACCTAGGCAGAATAAGAGGTGTTGCTCCTCCGACCTGAGAATGGCCTCATCGTGGATGAAGACGAGGCCAAAGACCAACATATTGGGATGGGAATGGGGTTAGGAATTGAAATGGTTGTCCCACTGGGAAATTACATCTTTTGCAGATGGAGCTGAGTTAAAATGAGATTCAGTGGAGGTGCACCAAATAAGGTCAATTAGAAAAATAAATCTGTTAAAAAGCATAAATCTGTTCCTGTTAGCCAAAAATACAAGGAGTTGGCAGCAAGTTTGGGCAAGAGATGTGCAAGGAGATGTGAGAAAGAACTTTGTTCTGCAAAAAGTAGTTATGACTTAGAATTTGTTGCCTATAATGATAATAAAGGCAAAGACTACCAATGATTTGGAATATAATTGATTACATTGGAGAAAAGCAAACTTAGAAGGCTTTGGGAATGGAACAGGAGGATGGGACTGAATGGATTCCTTCATAGAAAGCTGACTATTTGCATTACGCATTATGAATCAAGAATACTGCTTATGACGCAACTGACATCTACTTCAAAAATCCATTGTACCTTTGTTTCTCAACAGACCGATACAAACATCCATTTATTTGGTTACAAATCTAAATTGTCTTAAGAAGTACGTGTATTGTTAGTTCCACTTTCACTCCATTATTTTATTTATCTTATTTTATTTTGAGATAGAGTACAGAACAGGCCCTTCCAGCTGCGCTGCCCAGTAACCCTAGCCTCATCACAGAACAATTTCCAATGACCAATTAACCAACCTACTATGACCAGCAAGCCTTTGGACTATGGGAGAAAACCAGAGCGCCTGGAGGAAAACCACACACACTCAGGAGGATCGTGCAAACTTTCTTACAGCGGACACCCGAATTGAACTCTGAACTCCCGATGCTGTGAGTTGTAACAGCATCGCGCTAACCGTGGCGCCCCTAATATATTCCTTTTAATTCTCTGAGCAAAAATAGGGAGTGTGTTTTTGTTTAAAGCTCTGCCCATTATTATATTATGAAATTTTAGCCAACATATTTGATTCATAATGTTTAGCTTTGTCACAAAGCACAAGCAGCTGGCTGGTGTTACCACAACGGCTGAGTTCGTGAGAAAACTTCTACTGCAGCCACTAAATAACCCATGAGGCACTAGCAGCTGTCAGGAAAAATGTAAGAGGCCCTTAACCAACACACATGGATGCTTATAATTCACAGTTTGCAATTGTTGTCACCAGAGATTTGTATTTCCTCTTTGTAGGGGGAAAAAGGAAGGATAAAATTGGTACCATACAGATCCAGACTTTACTTGTTTGAAAGATGGGATCCCATTATTTGCTTAAGGAAATAGCTGGAGATTTATTAATAACCTCTGGCAAGTGAAATAGCTTTAGTGATTTCCATATGTGACCTGGTCTGCAGTTCTGCTGGCTTTATTGCAGGCCTCTTAGCTGATTGTGAGCACAGTTTGAACCAAGAATCTGACCTTGCTTGTCTGAAGTGTTGTTGGTGGACTCCCAGATGTATAAGGCTACCAAAACAAGTAATTTAACACTTTCAGTTCAAGGCCCACAACGTTTTTGAGGATGTATGTCACATATTGTTCAACATTACCACAATAATATGAAGGAAACTGTTTAAGAAGATTCTGTGCCTTTTCTTCTGCACAGATTTTACTCAAGACATACCATCACTTAGCAGCAGATTCCGTGTGCTAATGCTCAAAGTATGGAGCTTGAAAGCTTCTCAATGAACTCAAAGTATTTACTACCTTGCTTCGATAAAAAGTACGCATCCGTGCCTGATTTATTTCTTTTGATGGGATCTGCTGAGAATTTTACTTAAATGTTTACCTTCCCTTAAGTGCCCAGAGAAGATATTGACAACAGCATCTCAAGATATTGAGTACAGGAGGTGTTTTTGCATTTGTTGCACTGTTGGATGTCAACAAAGTTTGCATTCTGTACATTTCCCCAACTCAAAATGCTGTGTGATTGAAATGCTTGCACTTTGGAAGTGATTTTTTACTTTGGAAGTCCAGGAAGAAGAGTAATAAAAACAGAAGTTGGAGATTTTCTTCTTGTTAAGGAAAAAATCAATTAGTTAGGGAAAAATGGAGAGAGTGAGGGAAAAATAATAGGACCAATAGCACAACATAATAATTTTAAATATATTTAAGTTTCTAAGGTTGTTAACTTCTTTACTGTGTTTTATATATATACTACAGTGAACATGCCAAACACACAGTATCTGCTTGAGAGATAGAAATTGCACTGTCCCTAATCACAGTTCAAGGTTTGAAATATTGGCACCATATTCTTTTTGTGTATAATATGTGCCGTACTACAAGTTCAGCAACAATATATTATATTCGCCTCTTTGTCTTAAATTTTATTACTTATTTCTGTTGTTTTTTTTGAAGTATCCAACAGCTGAAATAACTGACAAAAGTAATAGTGATATATATTAGACCATAAGACCATTGGACATAGGAGCGGAATTAGGCTACCCAGCCCATCAACCCTGCTCCACTATTCCATTATGGTTGGTTTATTATCCCTCTCAACACCATTCTCCTCTCAACCCCATTAGACATTGGCTTTGTGGGAGAAGCCAGAGAGTGGTAGAAGATGGTTGCAGGAATAGGTGCTGGATCCGTTGTTCTTTATCAGATATATCAATGATCTGGATGCTAATGTGATTAACTGGATCAACAAATTTGCGGATGACACCAAGATTAGTGGTGTGGTGGACAGCGCGGAAGACTATCATGGCTTGCAGAGGGATTTGGACGAGTTGGAAAATGACAGATGGAATTTAATGCAGACAAGTATGAAGTGTTACACTTCGGTAGGACCAACCAAAGTAGGTCTTACACTGTGAACGGTAGGGCACTGAGCAGTGTGGTAGAATAAAGGGATCCATAAATCCTTGAAAGTAGTGTCACAGGTAGATTAGGGTCATAAAGAAATTTTTTGTCACATTTTGTCACATTTTTTGTCACTTTATAAATCAAAGTATTGAGTACAGCAGATGGGATGTTATGTTAAAGTTATATAAGACATTGGTGAGGCCTAATTTGGAGAATTGTGTGCAGTTTTGGTCATCAGCCCACAGGAAAGAGTAAATAAGGTTGAAAGAATACAGAGAGACTTTACAAGGATGTTGCTAGGTCTGGAAGACCTGAGTTATATGGAAAGATTGAATAGATTAGGACTTTATTCCTTAGAACGTAGAAGATTGAGAGGATATTTGATAGAGGTATACAAAATTATGAGGGTATAGATAGAGTAAGTGCAAGCAGGCGTTTCCCATCTTTACTCAGAGGGTGGTGAGATCTGCCAGTGCAAGTGGTACATGCAACCTCATTGTCAACGTTTAAGAGAAATTTGAATAGGTACATGGACGACGAGAGTATAGATTAGCACGGGCGAAGGGTCTGTGTTTGTGCTGCACTTTTCTATGACCCTATAGTACATTGATTGGTTTGGTTGTGAAGCAGTTGTGGTCGTAATTATTAAAGCAACACACACACACAAAATGCTGGAGGAACTCAGCGGGTCAGGCAGCATCTATGGAAAAGAGTAAACAATCGATGTTTCAGGCCAAGACCCTTATTCAGGACTGAGAGGGAAGCAAGAGATGGGTGGAATGCCTGATTAAAAGGTAGGAGGAGAGGAAAGAGACTAACTGGAAGGTGATAGGTGAAACCAGGTGGGTGGGAAAGGTCAAGAGCTAGAGAAGAAAGAATCTGATAGGAGAAGAGAGTGGGCAATTTGAGAAAGGGCAAAAGGCGGGATCCCAGAGGAAAGTAATAGGTAGGTGAGAAGTAAGAGGTCAGAGTGGGGAATAGAGTGGGGGGCGGGGGGAAGTTTTATAAATTTTATAAATAGAGGAAGTAGGGGAGTTTTAAAAGGCCTATGTCTAACTTTCCACCCCATTGCACCCAGGTAGTGTTGGTTCATGTTACTTCAGTCAGATTCTGTGCCATTTTACAACTAATTTTAATATTTCTTGGGACTTTTTTCCTCATGTGAAGAAAAATGGATGATATTTTGCGAATTAAATTGAAGTAGTTCAGCAAAGACTTTGCGGAAATATGGTGGACCATAAATGTTAGCTAAATTGACTGAAAGCGTGCATGCTAATGTCTGTAATACAAACATCATGCAGTAGTGAATTTGTTCCACAGCTACTTTATCTCCAATACCATATTTCCATTAGTGTTGTCCCTTCAAGAATTTATCATTTTAAACCTGAAGGATTGTGCAATTTATGGCATAGAAAATTACCTCATCATTGACAGTAAATTAGAAGTCTGTGCACTTTGTATATTTATAAATGCATTCAGGTGTAGAGGTACAGCAAGACTTTTTTTATGGTATTTAATTAAATTGGAACATTTTAAAATGAAATGTCATGTACCTTCAATGTTACACCAGCTTTGCCAGCGTTGTAACACAAACATTAATCTATTTAAACATGCTCTTTTGGAGCACCCCCATTTTGTTATGTCTAAACACATCACCTGTTTAGGTACTTGGATTTAGGCACCAAGAAGGATGCAAATTCAGTACCCAATTTGTGTTAAAAATTAGGTTTGGCTGATGAATACCGGAACTTTAATAAATAATACTTGAAGGTATGTATTTTTTTAATTATGAAGATATAAAGGCCATTCTAGCCTTTAAATCTGTGCCACCCAGCAATCCTCTGACTTAACCCTAACCTAACTACAGAACAATTTATAATGACCAATTAACCTACCAAGCTGTAGATCTTTGGACGGTGGGAGGAAACCGGAGCACCTGGAGGAAACCCACACGGTCATAGGGAGAACCTACAAACCCCTTACAGGCAGCAGTGGGAACTGACTCCAGGTTACCTGTACTATAAAGTGTTGTGCTAACCACTGTGCTGCCCCTCCTTTGTCAAATGTAATTTGACAATGAAGAATATTCAACTAAATGAGTGCAATTTTTGAATAAAGGGCAGAGAATTTTCTTTTCGGTAACTAATAATTATTTAACTAATTTTGCTAATATAACTTCCAACGTTAAATTCACATTATGGAATTCCTGGTCTGTTTGGCAATTCTTGTGAGCTAAGTCCTCAATAATACTGCTTTACTCTAAATGAAATTCCTTTCTTGTGAATGGAATTTTAAGCTGCAGCAGTATGAATGAGTTAACTCCCTAACCATCGTGAAAAGGGTCTCAGCCCAAATCGTAGACTGTTTATTCATTTCCATAGATGCTGCCTGGCCTGCTGGGTTCCTCCAGCATTGTGTGTGAGTTGCTGTGGTCTTGCAGCATCTGCAGCGTTTCTCCTGTTTTTCCAATCACAAATGAGAAAATCTGCAGATGCTGGAAATCCGAGTAACACACACAAAATGCAGGAGGAATTCAGCAGGCCAGGCAGCATCTATGAAAAAAAAGTACAGTTGGTGTTTTGGGCTGAAACTCTTTGGCAAGGATGGTTAGGAAGTTAGTTCATACATACTGCTGCAGAGCTAAATTCCATTCACAAGAAAGGAATTCCATTTGGAAGGGTTTCGGCCCAAAGCATCAACTGCATTTTTTTCCATGGATGCTGCCTGGCCTGCTGAGTTTCTCCTGTATTTTGTGTGTGTTTCTCATGTTTCTGATTTATTACCCTAACCACCCAATGTTTTGGAGAATGGATGGAAGTGTCTGAGCTCTCCAAACATTTATATTGACTTTATCTGAAATGTCTTTGGGGTTTAAAAGAATGAGTGGTGACCTTAATTCAGAAATATGCAGGCAAAAGTTTGGGCACCCCTAATTTCTATTTTAACTTCATCAGTCCACAGGACTTTTTTCCAAAATGCATCAGGCTTGTTTAGATGTTCCTTTGAACTTTTTGAATGGAACTTTTTGGCCATGATGAGCAAAGGTATGTTTGGAGAAAAAAAGGGTGCAGAATTTTATGAAAAGAATGCCTCTCCAACTGTTAAGCACGGGGGTGGATCGATCATGCTTTGGGCTTGTGTTGCAGTCAGTGGCACGGAGAACATTTATTGGTAGAGGGAAGAATGAATTCAATTAAATACCAGCAAATTCTGGAAGCAAACATCACACTGTCTGTGAAAAAGCCGAAGACGAAGAGAAGATGGCTTCTACAAGGGGATAATGATCCTAAACACACCTCAAAATCCACAAATGGACTACCTCAAGAGGCGCAAGCTGAAGGTTTTGCCATGGCCCTCACAGTCCCCCGACCTAAACATCATCGAGAATCTGTGGATAGACCTCAAAAGAGCAGCGCATGTAAGACGGCCCAAGAATCTCACAGAACTAGAAGCCTTTTGCAAGGAAGAATGGGTGAAAATACCCCAAACAAGAATTGAAAGACTCTTAGCTGGCTACAAAAAGCGTTTACCAGCTGTGATACTTGCCAAAGGGGGTATTACTAAGTACTGACCATGCAGGGTGCCCAAACTTTTGCTTCAGGCTCTTTTCCTTTTTTGTTATTTTGAAACTGTAAAACTTTATACTTTATTGTCGCCAAACAATTTATACTAGAATGTACAATCATCACAGCAGTATTTGATTCTGCGCTTTGCACTCCCTGGAGTACAAATCGATAGTAAATATTAAAAATGTAAATTATAATTCATAAGTAGAAAATAGAAAAGGGAAAGTAAGGTAGTGCAAAAAAACCGAGAAGAAAGTCCAGATATTTGGAGGGTATGGCCCAGATCCGGGTCAGGATCCGTTCAGCAGTCTTACCACAGTTGGAAAGAAGCTGTTCCCAAATCTGGCCGTACGAGTCTTCAAGCTCCTGAACCTTCTCCCGGAGGGAGGAGGGACAAAAAGTGTGTTGGCTGGGTGGGTCGTGTCCTTGATTATCCTGCAGCACTGCTCCGACAGCGTGCGATGTAAAGTGAGTCCAAGGACAGAAGATTGGTTTGTGTGATGTGCTGGGCTGTGTTCATGATGGAAAAGATGGAAATAAAAAAGTTTTCTTGCTTAAAATATTAAAGAAATGTGTCAGCTTTAACTTTATGCCTTTTGGAAATCAGTTCATCTTTTACTCTCTTAGCTATTCACAGTTACAGAAATTTTGACTGGGGTGCCCAAACATTTGCATGCCACTGTATAATATGCTAAGGGTGCTTGACAAAGTAGATGCTAAAATATTTTAAATTATTTTTTTACAAAATAACTTAAAGCTGAGCTGCAATTTCTTTTTAGAAGGTAGTAAATTTCTGCAGTTATCTACTTGAAGGGCCAAGTGACCTATTCTTATTCCTATTTTCCTGTGTTCTCGTGTCTAGGTGATCCATACAACTACCTTGATGATGAAATGTATCCTAGGATGCGCTGGGACATATCATTAGTGATGTAAGCTGGGGACATTGGGTATTTCAACATCAGACACTCTCGTCCAGGCAACCCAGCCAGGGTTGATCAGGCCCTGGCTTCTGTCCATGGGTCACATCTTTTAATCCATAGCCATCAAGTGGCTCACTCAGCAGCCTCTGTGACGGTCCTGATGGCTCTTTTCTTTGCAACCATGCTAATGCCAGGAGAGAGCAGGTTCTCAGCCAACGAAACCCCTACATATCCCGCCTCTATAGGCTCACGTCGTGCCCTCCACCCATCTCTGGTACTACTCTACCAGCTCCTGGTATTCGACTTTCTTTTGTTCAAACAGCTCCTTGATCCAGTCTTCCCAAGGAACTTTCAGTTCTACCATGACAGTCTGCTTCGAGATTTCTAACAGAATTACCACGTCAGGCCTCGAGGATGACAATGTGACAGGGAACTTTAATTGCTTGCCAAGATCTACTTTCAGTTGCCAGCAAGCCTGCTGATGATCTGGACCAAGGCTGTGGTTGGTCTCCAGCTTTGACAAAGGTTATGGGCTTTCTGGGTTGGTGGAGGTGCCTACTGTTGTTAATGGCCGAGGAGATACTTTCTGCCACTGCCTTCAGCACTTGGCCATGGCACCAACAGTAGCGGCCTTCTCCCAGGGCAATTGGGCAGCTGCTGAGGATGTGTTCCAGGGTCTCTGTCCCAGGGCAGAGAGGATCGTATTTTTAAACAAGTTTGAATGCCATATTGCGATAATATTTCTTTCTGTTAAAAACCTAGCCACCAAGCTACATCCTGACTTAGAAATATCATTGTTCCTCACTGTCTAGGAGTGAAAATCCTGAATATCTCTCTCTCTCTCAAACAATATTGTGGGTACACCCACACCTCAAGGACTGCAGCAGTTCAAAAATCCAGCTTCCCAACTCCTTCTCAAGAGCATCCAAGGGTAGGCAATTAAATGCTGACTCAGCTTGCAAAACCCACCTTCCTTGAATTAATATATATGTAAAGAATATGAAACTAATCTATAGGGATCTACAGATCCCATCTCATAGTTTTGCTGCAACTTTGGTGCCATTCTGTGGAAATAGTTTGTGCTTAACATATGTTCAGAATCAGGTTTAATATCACTGGCATGTGTTGTGAAATTTATTGTTTTGTGGCAGCTGTATATTGCAGTACATAATAATAGAGAAAATTATAAATTAATGATAAGATATATATAAATTGAATTAACTAGTGCAAAAAGGGAGCAACAAATAGTAAGGTAGTGTATATGGGTTCAATGTCCCTTCAGAAATCTGATGGCGGAGAGGAAGAAGCTGTTCCTAAAATGTTGAGTGAGTGTCTTCAGGCTCCTGTGCCACCTTCTTGATGGTAGCAAAGAGAAGAGGGCATGTCCTGGGGGTCCTTAATGACAGATGCCGCCTTTTTGAGGCATCACCGTTTGAAGGAGTCCTGGATGCTGGGGAGGCTAGTTCCCATGATGGAGCTGGCTGAGTTTGCAACTTTCTGCAGCTTTTTTTGATCCTGTGCAGTGGCTCCTCCGTACCAGGTGACAATGCAACCAGTTGGAATGCTCTCCGCAGCATTCTTGTAGAAATTTGTTGAACTTGAACCTGATGTTTGTGGGACTGTTGAATTATAACTCAGAATGTAGATCCATTCAGATAACAAGAACAATGATCAACACGAAACATCAGGGATAATGAGTTCACTATGTTCAAAGGTTATTAGATTAGATTATGAGGACACACAGTCCTCTTTTATTGTCATTTATTAATGCATGCATTAAGAAATGATACAATATTCCTCTGGTGTGATATCACAGAACATAGGACAGACCAAGACTGAAAAACTAACCACATAATTATAACATATAGATACAACAGTGCAACAATACCATAACTTGATGAAGAACAGGCCATGGGCACAGTAGAAAAGTTCAAAGTCTCTCGAAAGTCCCACATCTCATGCAGCTGGGAGAAGGAAGAAAACTCTCCCTGCCGTGCACGACCACAGTCCGACTCTGAGTCATCCGAAAACTTCGAGCTCTGATCAGCCCTCTGGCACCGAGTACTGAGCACCATCTCAGCCTCGGTCACCAGCAGCAGGCAAAGCCGGGGATTTTGGGGCCTTCCCTCCGGAGATTCTCGATCACACAGTAGCAGCAGCAGCGAACCGGGCATTTCAGAAATTTCTCCAGATGTTCCTCTGCTTCTCACGTCTGTCTCCATCAAATCAGAATTGTGCACGGCATCCTACTTACAAATACGATATCATTTCGCCGGAGAGCTGTGCGCGCTGCGTCGCGTTGCCATCTTCTCCTCCCGCCTCAGGTATGGAGGTACTGCAACCTAGTTAAGATGTATCTCACATCAAGTTCAAAACTGACTGCGGAGAGACAGGAGATAGCCCATGCTGGAATCTGGTGCAACAAACTATTTGCTGGAGGGTAATTCCTTTCTTCCCTCAGATGCTCCTCAACCTGCTGAGTCCCTTCAGCAGATTGTTTTTGTTCAAAACTTACCACATCTTTCCTATTTTTATATTACAAAAGCTGTGTACTTTTTTTTGAAGGTAAGATCATAAGACATAGGAACAGAATTAAGCCATTTGGCCCATCGATTCTGCTCCACATTTCTGTCATGGCTGATTTATTATCTCTCTCAACCCCATTCTCACCATCACCTTTGATGCCCTGACTAATCAAGAACCTGTCAACCTCGGCTACAAGGCCTCTTAGAACAAGTGAATACAGTAGTCATTTTTTGTCTGAATCTAAATGTCTTGTTAAATCACTAGGTGGTGTTTCAGGTGGGTCCTGATGTTTATCTCATATTTCCAGCTGACAATTATATGAGCATACCTGTGCTTAAGAAGATATTGGGATACTTCCCTTCAATAGCTGGGGCGTAAAATCTAAGATTAGAGAGGCTATGGTAGAATTAGACGAAACATTGGTGGGGCCATAGCTGGAATACTGAATCAGAATCAGCTTTAATATGTCGTGAAATTTGTTGTCTTTCTGACAGCAGTACAATGCATTACATAATAATAGAAAAATGTGAATTACAATAAGTATATATTGAATAGTTAAATTAAATAAGTAGTACAAAAATTAAAATAAAGTAGTGAGGTGGTGTTCATGGGTTCAATGTCCAGTCAGAAAATGGATAGCAGAGGGGAAGAAGCTGTTCCTGAATCGTTGAATGTGTGCTTTCAGGCTCCTGTACCTCCTTTCTGATGGTAGCAATGAGAACAAGGTGTTGCCTTTTTGAGGTATCACTCCTTGAAGATGTTCTGGATACTACAGAGGCTAGTGCCGATGATGGAACTGACGAAGTTTACAATTCTCTGTAGCTTACTTCGATCCTGTGCAGTAGCCCCCCCATACCAGACGGTGATGCAGCCAGTTAGCATGCTCTCCATGAAATTCTGTAGAAATTTGCAAATGGAGGTGAAGGTGAGGCAGGAGCAAGGATAGTCCTGATGTCTGATTGATTTAAGTGCCGCCCCGCCGTGGTAGTGGTGTCTTGGCTCCAGAGCTGTCCAAGGGTGAGGAACAACCTGATGATTGGACAATTTAAGTGCCAGAGCAGATTGAAAAGGCCAGGGTTTCAGGATCGGCGGTAAGTTTCTGTGTGGCCCTATTCGGTTCTGTTAGCTGCTCCACAACATTTACTCAGCTCTGCACTGAATCGAGGCTGTGACCTGCTCCAGCTGCAGTGATGCTTTAGGTCTGTGGTCCCATGACGTTTACTTGGATCTGCGCTGAACTAAGGCCATACCCTGCTCCAGCTGCAGTGATGCCTGGCTTCATGTCTTTTGTAAAACTTCAGTTCTGAATACTATTTGCTAACTTTTATTGTTTGCATGATTTTTTTTCTCTCTGCACATTAGGTCTTTTTTATGGGCTCTTTTCGGGTTTTGTGACTGCCTGTAAGGAGACAAATCTCAAGGTTGTCTAATGTATACATACTTTGAAATTTGAGGATCAGATGAGCAAGGCTGGGGTTTTCCCTTTGGATCGAAGGAGGATGAGAAGTGATTTGATAGGTGTATAAGATATTAAGGGGCATAAATGGAATGGATAATCAGAGACTGTTTCCCAGAGAAGAAATGGATAATACAAGTGGGCATAATTTTAAAGTTATTGGAGGAAAGTATAGGGGGTGATGTCAGAGGTAAGTTTTTACACAGAGAGTGATGAATGCGTGGAACACCATCCAGGGATGTGGTAGAGGCAGATACATTAGGGGTTTTTAAAAAACTTTTAGGTGGGGATATGGAACTGAACACTCCTAAATGTTTCAAGGATCCTGCAGTTTGATGTTTAATATTCTGTCTGTTATTTGCACGTTTTTTGCCATTTGTGCGATTTGTTCTTTTTTGTGTGCTGGGCGCTTGATGTTCTCTTTGAATGGGTTCTATTGTGTTTCTTTGTTTCATGGCTGTCTGTGAGAAGACGAATCTCGGGGTTGTATACTGCATACATATTTTAATAATAAATGTTGTTTATGGTAATTAATTAATTACTCGATTGATCTCAGAGTGAACTAAAAAATCAGCACAGTATCATGGGCTGTAAGGGCTGGTCTATGCACTATATTTACAGTAAGTAATATCTAGATGAGCACTTCAATCATAGGTTAATATGGGTCAAGTGCGAGAAAATGGGATTAGTATTCACGGATACTTGATCATCTGCATGTATATCATGGGCTGAAGAACCTGTACCTTTGCTGTGTTATGGTACAGACAAGTTAAATAAGAGTAGGATTAGGCCAATCAGCCCATCAGGACTAGCATTCAATAAAGTTGTGTCTGAGACTTTCATAGCTTGGAAGGCTAAGTCTTCAGCCTGCAGTTGATTTATTTGAGAGCAGCTAAATATTCCTGCAAATAATGCCAACAGTGTAAAGGCAGGAAGGAGGTTAGAAGAACAGGTGACAAAAAATACTCAAGGAAATTGTTGAATATACTTTAAATTATCTAATTAAAGCTTCCAGCAGGTTAGTCCATATGGGGAATCACTTTCATCTTTCTCCCCTGTATTTAGCTGTTAATGATGTGTTTTTGTTTATGGAGAATATGAAGAGAATCATAATAGTGTCATAGCTAATATTACAATGTTATGGTAATGGAAGTAATTCTTGTAGAATGAGGTCACCTTAGGCATCACGGTAGTGTAGCAGTTACTGTGACACTATTACATCTCAAGGCGTCAGAATCTAGAGTTCAATCCCGGCATCTTCTGTAAGGAGTCCTTTTATGTCCTTCTTGGGAAATGTGTGGGTTTTCTCCGGGAGGTCCAGTTCTCCCCCCACAGCCTAACGATGTACCGGGTATGTTAACTGGTCATTGCAAATTGTCCCGTGATTAGGTTAGGGTTAAATCAAGGTGGTCAGGAGTTGCTAGGATGGCGTGGCTGGAAGGGCCAGAAGGGCCTATTCCGTGCTGTACCTGAAAGTAATTAAATAAGTAAATAAAACACTAGAATGTTTGCAGATGCTGGAAATGCAAAGCAACACACACAAAATGCTGAAGGAACTCAGCAAGCCAGGCAGCATCTATAAAAAAGAACAAACAGTCGAATTTTTGAGCTGAGACCCTTGTTCAGGACTGAGAAGGAAAGGGCAGATGACAGAATAAAAAGGTGGGTGGAAGGCAAAATAGGCTACTTGAAAAATGGTAAGTGAAGCCAGGTGAGTGAGAAAGGTCAATAGCTGGAGAAGAAAGAACCTGATAGGAGAGGAAGATGGACTATAGGAGAAGGGAACCCTGGGAGAAGAAATAGGCAGGTGAGAAGTACAAGGTCAGAGTGGGGAAGTGGGGTATAATTTGTTTACGGGATGGAGAAATCAATATTCATGCTGAGTTGTAGATTACCCAGACAGAATATAAGGTGTTGCTCGTCCACTCTGAAAGTGGCCTCATCTTGGCAAAGATGAGGCCATGGATTGACACGTCGGGTCAAGAATGAGAAGTAGAATTGAAATATTTGGTCACCAGGATGTGCGGCTTGTTGCGGATGGTGCCCAGGTGCTCGACAAAGTGGTCCCCCCCCCCCCAAACTTTTATTTGTATATTTGTAGCTAAGGGAATGTTTCCGTTTTCACATATATGGATGACATTTTACAGAAAGCCTATTTCCCACATACATTTCTCACTACTCTCAGTTGAAAATTGTGTTCTCACCACAGTACTCTTACATAGTGAGCACATTGGCCTCTGCTGTACTGCTGCGATGTTGAAAATATTACGTTCACCACTCAGCATGAAATTCACCAACAGTGGCTTGAGTTGCTTTTAAGTTCCTGTCCATCCCTGATGAATGGACTCCTTTCGTGAAACTGACCTCCTCTCGCAGACTGTTGTGACATTGATACAGCTCTTCTAATGATGAGGAATGGAGTTATAATGGCAGTTGCTGAACCATAGGCTGCAAATAAATGTGCTTCAGAGAACTGCCACCGGTGCCTCTAAATGGATTATGTATTTTGTTTGGTAATCCAATATTTAATACCGGTCTAATCTCGAGTGGTTATCTCAATTCCATTCAATGACAAGTGCCTGATTTTTCTTCCCTCAATGGACTGGTTCACTGTTCCTAGTATTTATTCTAATAATATTATTTTATTATCTGTTTGCCCTGATTTCTCCTTTGTTACATAATCATTCCTTTTCCTGGGTTTCTAACCATTGAAATCTACCTCCTGTATTGCTTGCTCCCTTTTTTTTATAAGGAAGCCTGTACTGTTCCTATTGATCCTAAATGCTGTAAGATGCAAATTACTATGCTTGACGGAGTTTGGGGCATTTTATCATCAATGGAAAGTAATTATCCCTTGCTACACTGATATTGGATTGTTAAGCTTGAGGATAATGTGCTGCACAAGTCCTCAGAAACTGCTCCACCTCTGGGATTTGTCTGAAGATGATGGATAGAAGGAGAGGGGAATGGCTGACTTGGGCTCCTCCGGGACACATCACAACATGGAAGCTGTTCATTTTTTGAAAGTTTATTTGGCAAAGGCATTATTGAAACTCATTTTTCCAGGTTTTGCTTCTTCTGTGATTGTAGAGTTACATCTTTGAGTGGATAGGTAACAAGTTTCCTCTGGTTATTTCATGTTCAGTCTTACCTCAAGTATTAAAGAGCCATTCATGAGAAGAGCAACAGACTCATTTTGCATTTCTAATTAATATTTTGGTCCTGGTTATCCCAATTAAATAAAATTTTTATGTTGTAGTTTTATGTCTTAGGGGGACTATAACTGATTTTTTAACTTACTTTGTAGATGAACATGGTACAAGGTCACCTCAAAGAGCTCAAGTTGAACTGTCAGAATTCCAACTGGAAGTCCAGAGCCTGAATCTGGTTTTGACTGATAGGCTGCCTCAGGTTTTTCAGTGAACATTATTTGCTTTTTATAAAAGTGGAAGACCTTATCATAAGGAAGTACTCCGTCTCCAAGAAAAAAGAAACTAATAGAATCAAGGCCAATCACTGAGAAGTTTATCTTTTTTTTGGACAGTTTGGGGAGAGTGACTAACCTCACCACAATCAATCAGGCAAATGGATGCCTGTGGTTGAGAACCTTCTGGATAAAATAGTCCGTGTCAAAGATGTCACATGGAAGCAGAGTCGATGGGCTGAATGGCCTGATTCTACTCCTGTGTCTTATGGGAAAATATGGATTAATGAATGGCAGTCTGTACAGGGTAGGCAAAGACAGAGCACACTCAGCTACCTTGACAGTTCTCTGCTGAAGTAATATCGTGGCCGGATGAAGGACGGGGCCGTTAGTGCTGGTTATGTGGGCTTTTTCAATGGTTGCATTGAGTTGTTCTCCAATCTAGGCAATTCATTTGTAAACTTTTCATCATCATATGAGGAGACGTAATCAGTGCACTGTTAATTTTAACGGTGCACTGATGATGTATCCTTGTATCGTTGAATGAACTGAATAGGCCCCACCAACTAGAGTATTGAGTCCACTTTGCAACACCACAGGTAGGAAGACTATCAAAGCCTTGGAGAGAATGTAGAGGTGATTTACATTAATGGTATTAGTGTCCCAAGACCAATGGCACTAGTAGACTTGAAATTCAGCTTTTTCACCTCAGGGCTTAGATTATGTCCAACAGCATAAAAGGTTTCAATAATATAAAAACCATGAGAAATTATTACAAGAAACAGAATGTCGGTAACCAGGAAACATATTTTAGGTAACTGTGTATACACCAAAGATGAGGTTCACCTGGTAATTTTCATATCATCAAAACTCTGCTGCCCATGCCCTAGCTCAGTGTCTTGCTCACCCGTCACCAATGCTGCTAACATTTGCTCCCAACTAAGCAAAACCTTGATTTTAAATTCTCATCTATACAAATCCCTGCAAGATCTGATCCATCTCCATCTCTTTAATTTCCTCCATCCACTACCCTTCCACATATATATCCTCAAGATCAGGTTCAAGTTCCAGTTTATTGTCACTTAACTGTACCTATGTACAGCCAAACGAAATAACATTCCTCTGGATGTTCCAACATTCTTTTGCCATTCAATTCTACTTCCCATTCCCATTCTGTCATTTCAGTCTATGGCCTCCTCTAATGCCACAATGAGGCCATGCTCAGGTGGAGGAGCAACATCTTTTATCATCCCTCCAGCCTGATGGCATGAACATTGATTTCTCAAACTTCTGGTAATTGGTCCCACTCCTCTCATTCACCATTCCCCAGTCCTGTTTCCTTTCACCTTATCTCCTTACCTGCCCATCTCCTTCCTCCAGTGCTCCTCCCCCTTCTCCAGTCCCTATTGTACATTTCTAAACCAAAAGCCGTGGATGAACCAGGAGGTACATCATCTGCTGAAGGCTAGATCTGTGGCATTCAAGTCTGGCATCCCAGGCCTGTACCAGAAAACCAGGTATGATTTGCGGAGGGCTATTTCAAGGGCGAAGAGACTATTTTGAACAAGGTTGGAGGTAACAGTGGATGCACGGCAACTCTGGAGGGGTTTGCAAGACATTACTTCCTACAAAGCAAATCCCAATAGCATGAATAGCAACGATACTTCACTACCAGATGAACTCAACGCCTTCTGTCCCCGCTTTGAAAGGGAGCACACAACTACAGCTGGGAAGATCCCTGCTGCACCTGATGACTCTGTGACCTCTGTCTTAGAGGCTGATGTTAGACTGTCTTTAAAGAGAGTGAACCCTCGCAAGGCAGAAGGTCCTGATGTAGTACCTGGCAAAGCTCTGAAAACCTGTGCCAACCAACTAGCAGGAGTATTCCAGGAGATTTTTAACCTCTCACTACTACGGGCAGAAGTTCCCACCTGCTTCAAAAAGGCAACAATTATACCAGTGCCTAAGAAGAACAATGTGAGCTGCCTTAATGTATCACCTGGTAGCACTCATATCGCCAGTGATGAAATGCTTTGGAGGTTGGTCGTGATTAGACTGAACTCCTGCCTCAGCAAGGACCTGGACCCATTGCAATTTGCCAATTGCTGCAATAGGCCAACGGCAGACACAATCTCAATGGCTCTCCACATGGCTTTAGACCACCCAGACAACACAAACATCTATGTCAGGATGCTGTTCATCGACTATAGCTCAGCATTTAATACCATCATTCCCACAGTCCTGATTGAGAAGTTGCAGAACCTGGGCCTCTGTACCTCCTCTGCAATTAGATCCTCGACTTTCTAACTGGAAGACCACAATCTGTGCAGATTGGTGATAACATCTCCTCCTCACTGACAATCAACACTGGCGCACTTCAGGGGTGTGTGCTTAGCTCAATGCTCTACTCTCCATATACACGTGGCTGTGTCGCTTGGCATAGCTCAAATACCATCTATAAATTTGCTGACGACACAACCATTGTTGGTAGAATCTCAGGTGGAGACGAGAGGGTGTACAGGAGTGAGATATGCCAACTAGTGGAATGGTGCTGCAGCAACAACCTGGCACTCAACGTCAGTAAGACAAAAGAGCTGATTGTGGACTTCAGGAAGGGTAAGACAAAGGAACACATACCAATCCTCATAGAGGGATCAGAAGTGGAGAGTGAGCATTTTCAAGTTCCTGGCTGTCAAAATCTCTGAGGATCTAACGTAGTCCCAATGGATCGATGTAGTTATAAAGAAGGCAAGACAGTGGCTATACTTTATTAGGAGTTTGAAGAGATTTGGCATGTGAACAAATACACTCAAAAACTTCTGTAGTTGTACCATGGAGAGCATTCTGACAGGCTGCATCACTGTCTGGTATGGACGGGCTACTGCACAGGACTGAAAGAAGCTGCAAGGGTTGTAAATCTAATCAGCTCCATCTTGGGTACCAGCCTAAAAAGTACCCAGGACATCTTCAGGGAGCAATGTCTCAGAAGAGCATCATTAAGGACCTCCAACATCCAGGGCATGTCCTTTTCTCACTGTTACCAGCAGGTAGGAGGTACAGAAGCCTGAAGGCACACACTCAGCGATTCAGGAACAGCTTCATTCCCTCTGCCATCCGATTCCTAAATGGACATCGAACCCTTGGACACTACCTCACTTTTCTTAATATACGGTATTTCTGTTTTTTACTCTTTTTTTAATCTAGTCAATATACATATACTGTAATCGTTTACTTATTATTATTATTTTATTTATTATTTTTTCCATTCTAAACTACGTAATGCATTGAACTGCTGCTGTTAAGTTAACAAATTTCACGTCACGTGCCGGTGTTAATAAACCTGATTCTGATTCTTTATTTCTTCCACCAATGACCAAGTGATCTACCAACTGCTACGTCTTTGGACTGTGGGAGGAAACTGGAGTACTCGGAGGAAACCCAAGCTGTCACAGGGGGAATGTATAAACTCCTTACAAGACAGTGGCAGGAATTCAACTCAGGTCACTGGCAACGTAAAGTGTTGTGCTAATGACTATGCTACTGTGTTCTAGCAGAATCAGCAGACAAGTGGTAGACTAAATTTAATACAGAAAAATGAGGTGATGATTTTTGGCAAAAGGATGAGGAGAACCAATATGATCTTTTTGGTATAGTTTTCAATGATGCTGAAAAGAGCCTGAGTGATCTTGCCCACGGATTTTTGATGTTAGCAAGATATTAAGAAAATTGTTTGCAAAGCACAATAGGATATTAATTATCATCATTATTATGTGCCCTGTTGTATGATGTAGGCGATCATAGTCTTATGACCATGATTGTTCTTGGCAAATATTTCTACAGAAGTAGCTTTTCCATTGCCTTCTTCTGGGCAGTGTCTTTACAAGACGGGTGAATGCAGCCAATATCAATACTCTTCAGAGATCGTCTGCCATGTGTCTATGGTTGCATAACCAGGACTTGTGATCTGCGCCAGCTGCTCATACGACCATCCAGCACCTGCTCCACGGCTTCACATGATCCTGATCGCAGTGGGAGGGGCTGCGGGGGGCTAAGCAGGTACTACACCTTGCCGAAGGGTGACCTGCAGGCTAGCAGAAGGAAAGAGTTCCTTACACCTCCTTTGATAGAGACATATCCACCCTGCCACCTAATATCTATAAGATTAGATTTCTTAAAAAGAGATTTTGAGCACGGAAGTAGAAAAGATGTACTTTATCTTTTTAAAATTCTGGACAGTCTGCAATGAAAGTATTCTGTAAATTTCTGGTTATCACTCTTCAGGGGAGAGATATAAAGACCTTTGAGAGGGTGATGGAAAAATTAGCAAAATGGTTGCAGAGAGTAGGATCTGAGTTGTAGAAGCTGAGGTTGCTGTCGTTGGAGCAAAGCAAGTTGAGGGGAGAATTGATAGAGGCATACAAGTTTATGACAAATTTCTACAGATGAACTGTGGAGAGCATTCTAACTGGTTGCATCATCCTCTGGTACAGAGGGTGGGGGCTACTGCACAGAATAGAAGTAAGCTGTAGAGGGTTGTAAAATTAGTCAGCTCCATCATAGGCACTACCCTCCGTATTATCCAAAACATCTTCAAGGAGCAATGCTTCAAAGAGATGGCATCCATCATTAAGGATCCCCATCACCCAAGACAAGCCCTCTTCTCATTGCTACCACCAGAAAGCAAGTACAGAAGTTTTTAGGCACACTTTCAACGATTCAGGAACAGCTTCTTCCTCTCTGTCATCCGATTTCTGAATGGACATTGAACCCACGAACACTACCTCACTAATTCTTTAAATTCCTGTTTTGCTCTATTTATTTACTGTAATTCACAGTTTTTTCTCTATTATTATGTACTGCATTGTAGTGCTGCCGCAAAGTTAACAAATTTCACAACATATACCAGTGATACTAAATCTGATTCTAACAAATTCAGCTAAAAGATTTTTAAAAATACTATCTATTCCATTAGCTGATGATACAGTGGCCTGGGTACATAGATTTAAGATTTTGGAAAGAGATGCAAGAGTATTTGTGAGGAAGCTATATTTTATTTGGTGAGTGGGAATAATCTAAAATTTGATACCTGTGAGCTGGGAGGCATGATGATCAGTAGTTTCAGAAGGAACTTAAGGCATCTCGGGACAGAGGCTTCCAGAGATAGAATAGGAAACTGGGAGTGACTGGATTGTTCTACAGAGAGCTGCCATGAATTTGCGAGGATGAATGTCTCTTTGATCATGATTGTGAAGTTAAAACCACTCAAACACATCTTTCGTTGTTAAGTAGGAGCTTTTTAATGTGACTCAAATCATGAGATACAAAATCAAGGAGAAAGACAAGCTTCCATTTATTTTTTTAAATTTTTATTTAGCGATACGGTGTGGAGTAGACTCTTCCAGCCCTTCAAGCTACGCTGCCCAGCAGCCCCGATTTAACCCTAACCTATTTACAATGACCAATTAACCTAACTAACTGACTTTGGATTGTGGGAGGAAACTGGAGCACCTGGGGAAAATCCACGTGGTCACCGGGAGAATGTACAGACTCCTTACAGATAATGTCAGAACTGAACTCTGATGCCCCGAGCTGTAAAAGCAACACACTAACTACTACGCTACCATGGTGCCTTTCATTTTCCTTGTGATGGCTTAAAGCATGTGGGAATTATTGAAGCAATTTTGGAAATGTAGTCACTTGTAGTTGTTTTATAGGCAAATTCTAAAGCTTCGTTAAATATGGAAACTGTTCTATGGGTCTTGTCCCAAGCGAAGAAGGGTCTTAGCCTGAAACATTGACGGTTTATTCCTCTCCATTAATGCTGCCTGACCCGCTAAGTTCCTCCAGTTTTTATACTTTATACTTAATTGTCGCCAAACATTTGGTACTAGAACGTACAATCATCACAGCGATATTTGCTTCTGCACTTCACACTCCCTGGATTACAAATATTAAATATTATACATATTAAAAATAGTTAAAATTAGTAAATATTGAAAATTTAAATTATAAATTATAAATAGAAAATAGAAAAATGGGAAGTAAGGTCGTGCAAAAAAACTGAGAGGCAGGTCCGGATATTTGGAGGGTACAGCCCAGATCTGGGTCAGGATCCGTTCAGCAGTCTTATCACAGTTGGAAAGAAGCTGTTCCCAAATCTGGCCGTACGAGTCTTCAAGCTCCTGAACCTTCTCCTGGACAGAAGAGGGATGAAAAGTGTGTTGACTGGGTGGGTCGTGTCCTCGATTATCCTGCAGCACTGCTCCGACAGCGTGCGATGTAAAGTGAGTCCACGGATGGAAGATTGGTTTGTGTGATGTGCTGCGCCGTGTTCATGATCTTCTGCAGCTTCTTTCGGTCTTGGACAGGACAACTTCCATACCAAATTGTGATGCACCCTAGAAGAATGCTTTCTACTGTGCATCTATAAAAATTAGTGAGGGTTTTAGGGGCTTAATGGCTTTCCGGAGTTCACGCCTGGATTCCGTGTAGCGACTGGTATCCCCGGACCTAAAAGCCACAGCTCCAGCCTTTAAAAGGGACTTGACCTCATAATTCATCCAAGGTTTCCGGTTAGGGAATACCCGGATCGTCTTGTGAGACACACAGTCCTCCGTGCATTTCCAAATAAAGTCCGTGACAGCTGAGGCATACTCATCGAGGTTAGCTGCCGAGTCCTTGAATACTAACCAGTCCACCGATTCAAAGCAGTCACGGAGGACCTCATCCATTTCCTCCGTCCAACGCGACAGTACTTTTGACACTGTGACCTCCTGCTTCAGTTTCTGTTTGTAAGCCGGGAAGAGGAGTACAGCCTGATGGTCTGATTTTCTGAAGTGAGTTTTTTGAGTGTGTTGCTCCGAAATTCCAGCATCTGCAGAATGTGTTATGTTTATGGTACCAAGATTGACATGGTCTAGAGCAGGGGTTCCCAAACTTTTTTATGCCATGGACCAATGCCATGCAGTGAGGGGTCTGTCAACCCCCAGGTTGGGAACCCCGGTCTATAGCAATAAAATGGGTAGTTTACAGGCATACCCATTTTCTACAGTTACAGCCCCAGCTCGACAATGACATCACTTCACATCCACAAGTCACGCGGTAGTGTAGTGGTTCGCACAACACTTTACAGTACCAGTGACCCGGGTTCAATTCCCATCACACGGTAGTGTAGTGGTTAGCACAACGTTTTACAGTACCAGTGACCCGGGTTCAATTCCCATCACATGGTAGTTTAGTGGTTAGCACAACGCTTTACAGTACTAGTGACCGGGGTTCAATTCCCATCGCACAGTAGTATAGTGGTTAGCACAACACTTTACAGTACCAGCGACCCGGGTACCATTCCCTGCACTGCCCATAAGGAGTTTGTACGTTCTCCCTGTGACTGCTGCGTTTCCTCCAGCTGCTCCAGTTTTCTCCCACAGTCCAAAGACGTGCCAGTTAGTAAGGTTATTGTAAATTGACCTGTGATTGGGCGCAGATTAAATTGGGTGCTGCTGGGTAGGAGACTCGAGGGGTTCCACGCTAAATCTCAATCAATCAATAAATAAGTACATCGATCAATAAGTAAGTAAGTGCCATTCTGCAAAAGCAACCAGAGATTCACATGACACTTTCAATTTTACCTTACTTTTCATAACGTAACACACTATCTTTGTAATAATAGTAGGATATAAAAATAAAAGTTTAAAACACATTCAAAGATCTTTAAGGTGATAAATAAAGCGATGACTAGAACTTTATTTTCAAAGAAAGATGAAACTGAGCTCTGCAGGATGTAACACATAATTGGAAGAGATAGAAGTTTAACATTCAATAATATTGCTTTTAAAGCTTACCGTGGCCCTTTTTTGCAGACACTAATGTTATATTACTTTCGTTGATTTTATTTGTTAAGGTCACTTTAAAATGAATGCTAAGAGCTTTACATAGTGGACATGCACAATAATGTGAATTAGTTTTCTGAAATGTTTAGTACGGTAGCTGATCTCAGATCATTTATCTCGGTCAGTTGCGGCTGCCAGTCATTATTTGTTTCCATCTCTATGCTATGCTCTCCATCTGAGTACATTAACAGTTTTACAATTTATTACCATTTATTAAAGGTTCTGAATGCTGTTCGCTTACTTCTATTGTTTGCACAATTTGTTTTCTTCTCTCTCTCTGCACATTGGGTGTTTGATGGTTTTCTGTTTATAATGGGTTCTTTTGGGGTTTCTTTGTTTTGTGGCTGCCTGTAAGGAGACACATCTCAAGGTTATACAATGTAACATGCTTTGATAATAAATGTACTTTGAACTCTGAACTTTAAGGCTACATGTATATAGTTCAGTAGACAGTATGGATTGTATATCAGTGTTGGAAATAATTCAGAAAATGTGTAGGTCAGATGGTTATTGATTGGGTTGACTTGTTCTTTGATCTTGGCAATTTACTTGCGAGCATTTCATCACCATTTGAGGAGACGCCAGCACACTGTTGATTGTGGTGTGTCCTCCGAATGCTTGGCCTTTGTATACTTATAAATCAGCTGATTGGTCGTCATTACGGAAACTCAGTTATGATGTGGGGAGGAAATTTCATCACTGATTGGTTGAGTGGCGAACATCGTGTATTACGTCTAGAATTTTGCCCATATTGGCTCATAAATAAGATCAAGATCTACATGTTTGTTTACAGAATTGTTCACAGAAAACTGTGCTTCAAGGAATTCTCTTGCATGCCCCGCGTTCACTTGCGGTCAGAGTTTGTTTACAATTCTACCTGCAATGATTAGATTAGATTATTAGATTATGAGGACACTCAGTCCTCATTTATTGTCATTTAGAAATACATGCATTAAAAAATGATACAATGTTCCTCCAGTATGATATCACAGAAACACAAGACAGACCAAGACTAAAACTGACAAAAACCACATAATTATAATATATAGTTACAACAGTGCAAAGCAATACCGTAATTTGATAAGAGCAGACCATGGGCACAGTAAAAAAAAGTCTCAAAGTCCCGATAGCCCCAGTATCTCACGCAAACAGTAGAAGGAAGAAACTCTCCCTGCCATGAACCTCCAGCACCGCAAACTTGCCGATGCAGCATCCTGGAAGCACCTGACCACAGTCCGACTCTGAGTCCGTCCGAAAACTTCGAGCCTCCGACCAGCCCTCCGACACCGAGCACCGAGCACCATCTCTGCTGAGCGCTTCGACCCAGGCCGCCAAGCAACAGGCAAAGCCAAGGATTTGGGGCCTTCCCCTCTGGAGATTTCGGATCACACAGTAGCAGCAGCAGTGAAGCAGGCATTTCAGAAGTTTCACCAGATGTTCCTCCGTGCTGTCACGTCTGCCTCCATCAAATCAGAATTGTGCATGGCCTCCTACTTGACAGATTACAGATATTCGTCACCGGAGAGTTGGCGTGCGCTGCGTCACGCCACCATCTTCTCCTCCTGCTTTCTGAAATCCTTGCAAAAAAGACTGTAAAAAAAAGTCTGTAGCATTAAAATTACATTAATATTCTGACACTGCACATTTGTCTAACTTCTTGTTTAAACAGTTTTTAATTCATATTAATTTAAGATTTACTATTCTAAATTATGCTATTCAATGCAATTTAAGATCATCGGAATTGAAATGTGCTTCTGTTACTGACTTCTCTTTCCACTACGTATTAGAGCCAATTTTTAGACTCTTGCACAATAAACAATCTGCTGAATGATGTACATTTATCCCATAATTCAGTAACCCCACAGTAAATTAAAAGTCAGAGAGCCCCATTATGGCTCTGTTGGTAAATATAATTATGTCACTGAGACACGAGAATTCACTTTCTCACCCATACTCCATTATTCAGGGTGGCAAGTAAAACACTAACTACATTTTATTGGCATGTTTGTGAGTGCAGTCAACCCCAAATTTTTTTAAAAAGACAAACTTTTACAGATTAAAATTGTCAATTCAGTAGGTAGTAATGCCCCTTCTGAAACACTAGATTGTGGCATCAAACCCTGCTTCATCCAGGCAAGAAGGGATTGTATTAAAACGTCAGTGAAACCACAGATTTTGAAAAGATGTGAAACAAGGACTCCCTCTCCCTGACTTATTGAAAGACCCCAAGGTACTTTCTGTTCAGTTCTGCTGCTTTGCTGGCAAAATGCACTTGCTTCCTCTCCTTCACCATTCCCCATTCTTGTTTCCCTCTCACAACTTCTCTTTTCACTTGTCCATCACCTCCCTCTGGTGCTCCCCCCTTCCCTTTCTTCCATGGTCTTCCATCCTCTCCTATCAGATTTCCCCCTTCTCCAGTCCTTTTCTTTTTCACTGATCTACTTCCCAGCTCTTCACTACAACCCTTCCCCTTCTCCCTGTTTCACCTATCACCTACCACCTTATACTTCTTCCTCCCCTCCCCCCACCACCTTATTCTGACTCCCCTTTCCTTTCCAGTCTTGATAAAGATCTCAGCCCAAAACGTCGACTGTTTATTCATTGCCATAGGTGCTGCCTGACCCACTGAGTTCCTCCAGCATTTTGTGTATGTTTCTTAGGATTTCCTGCATCTGTAGATTTTCTCATGTTTATGAAAAATGCCATACTTTTCAGTACCTTCTCAAGTTAAGTATGATGTTCTACTAAGGGATTATTCCACAATGAAGAATAACTGTGCATGACTTTGTTTAATGTGGGGAAGTTGGTGCACGGACAGCCACCACACAGTCATTGACAGATCGGGGTCAGGGTCCAGTGGGCATGGAATGCAAGGTGACTGGATTCCCTTTACTGCAGCAGCCTTCCTCCGTGTTTCCTACCATTGTGATGAGTCATCATCTTCCACCAGCTCAACCATTGGGGTTTTATTGGATCGCTGTTTGTCTGGAAACTCCCCTTTGACCCTGCTACAAGCTAAGCTCGAGACGGCACCACTCTCGGGATCTCAGGAGCTCACAAGCCTCTCCATCATGACAAGGTGACCATCCTTGGAGAAGGGGATCTTTCAGTTCCTAATTTACCAGCTGACTGCTGACTGCATGGTGTTTGATCTGTTGGCTTTGAAAGCAAAAATTTGCTGCAGGTAATGAGGAAAACTGAAGGTAATTCCAGATAACATGGAATAACTTTCCATTAAATGCTTAAGAATTGATGTTACATGAAGAGTTGATGTACCTGAACAGGAGGCTTGTGCTGGAGATGGAGGACTGTCCATATGGGTGGATGGGATGGGAGAAAGGGGCTTGTTTTACTGTTGTTGTTTTGTTGCTTGTTGAGTTCTGGTTTGTTCTGCCGAGCCTTGTGAGTATGCTGTGTTGGTGCTGGAATGTGTGGTGACTGTTGTGGGCTGCCCCCGGCTCATTCCTAGGTTGTGTTGGTTGTTAATGCAAATGACGCATTTTACTGTATGTTTCAATGTACATGTGATAAATAAATTTGAAACTGAGTTCATGTTTGTGGCAATTTATTGTGCACAGTATACCTGACTGCAATTCGAGGATAAGTTGTTCTTGGAGAAAAGCAAGAATGCAATGTTGAGGCTTTATGAAGCACTGGTGAGCCCTCACTTGGAGTATTGTGAGCAGTGTTGGGCACTTTATCTAAGAAAGGTTGTGTTGACATTGGACAGAGTTCAAAGGACGTTCATGAAAATGATTCTGGGATTGAAAGGCTTATTATATGAGGAGCGTTTGATGGCTCTACGCCTGTAGTTACTGAAATTCAGAAGAATGGGGAGAATGTCATTCAAACCTATCAAATGTTGAAAGGCCTCAATACAGTAGATGTGGAGAGGATGTTTCCTATGGTAGGCACGTCTAAGACCAGAGGACACAGCCTCAGAATAGAGGGATGTCCATTTAGAATGGAGATGAGGAGAAATTTCTTTAGTGAGAGAATGGTGAATCCATGGTATTTGTTGCCACAGGCAGCTGTGGTTGGCCGTTACTGGGTATATTTAAGGCAGAGGTTGATATATTCTTGATTAGTCAGGGCATGAAGGGATATGGGGAGAAGGCAGGAGATTGGGGCTGCGAGGGAAATAGATCAGCCATGATGAAATGGTGGAGCAGACTCATCTGCCTAAGTGGCCTAATTCTGCTCCTTTGTCTTGAGGTCTTATGGTGTAACTTCACCATGTCCTGAAAATCAGATATAAACAAAATATAAACATCATATAAACACAAGGTAGTGCCATTTCATTCTCAGCTCACACAGGAATTTATTTCGGTAATAAACTAATTAATTCTGTGGAGTTAAATGTAGGGTTTGGAACAAACACTCTACAAAGGCAGGACTATTTTAATACGCATTAACAACAGTTAATCTGCTGAGTCAGAAGAATGAACCGAAATATTGGTTTCTTTCTCTGTGTACTGTATGTTAATGGAATTTGATGTTATATTGTGAACTAATTCAGCATTATGCTGCTGTGCAGAGCCTCATTAGCAAACATGTGATTGAAGCTTCATAGTGCAGGTTTAGCTGTTTTTATAATTAAATAAAATGGACGCATTAGTTCCGTGCCTGAATTTTCTGGAATAAAACAGATGCATAAATTAGTGCCTAATTAGTACAGATAATAGGGAAGATAACTAGAATGGCTTATTTGCTCAGCATGATTATTACAGTGTGATTGTTATAACACGAAATGATATGTTGCACAATATTTGATAAACCTTAATCCTCACTCATCATGATGAAACTGCAGCCCAGGAGACCGTTGAAGTTGTAATGTCAATCATTCCATTTTATCTCCCATTAAATTGGAAAGCACTGATTCGTTGTAGGTCTTCTGCCAATAGCTAATTTGGTCAGTGTTTAAATGGATGGATTCGTCATCCCACTGGACATGATACATTTACAGAACAGAATAAAATCTAAAATAACGTACTGCAGCTTAACTTACAGACTATTATGCCGCTGGCATTTAGGGCAGCAGTGAGGGTCCTCCATCTCTGTCAGTGTTCAGGACTTCATTCATCATGCCAGTCGCAGCTTCTTGGTTTTCACTTCTGTCTGTCACACAGGTCCCAAGTGGAGACTCAAGAATACAGTCGCAATCAGATGTAGAAGGATTCTTCGTTGTTTCCGAAACAGTTTTGTTTTGCCAGTCAGGGTTGTTAGAACTGAGCTGAACCCCCAAACCTGGCAGACCAGTGGACCACTCTGAGTCTGGCCTCTACCCTTTGACCTTTTTGGCATGGATGACCCATCCAAGCACCTAAGTATAAAGCCCTGACTCCAGCTAGCATAGTTCTCCAGGCCACTGAGGCATGCAAGCCTCCAAACTACAACGTGGTTGTGGTCCTCTTGAAGGAGCATACCTTAGCATTGTATATTTATTAACTGGCTTTAATATGACAAAGGGAACAAGCGTAGGCCATAAGGTGCCATTGAAACTGCTCTGCCATTCGGTAACATTATAACCTATCTGATTACCACTTATCTGCCTGGTCCATATGGCCCTTGCTTCTCTTAATTTCTTAAATTCTGTCTATCTCGCTCATGAATGCACTTAAATTCTCAGTCACCATAGTTCTTTGGGTACAGAGGAGATTTCTCTTTATCTCAATACTAAATAAGCAGCCCCTTAGAAAAGAATAGAACTTTATTGTCTTTGCTTAAGACGAGACTGCAGTGCTACTCCAGTCCATGCAAAACAGATATTTACAATGCATGTGGTATGGCTTATTTTTTTAAATTCCCATACTTATATGCGGTATGTGACTTTGATAGACCATAACACTCAAAGGCCATTGGCAAGCCGGGGTGTAGCATTATTCAGCTGCACAACAGCCCTCCAGAAGAAGCTGTTTTTCAATCTTACTGTCTTGGCTAAGATGTTTCTGTATCTCCTACCAGATGACAGGGGATTGAAAAAATGATGTCCAGAATGGGACGGGTCTTTAATGATGATAAAAGTGCATCATTGGCATCGAGAGTTGTAGTTGACACCATATCCTTATCGTGACACTAGATCTAGATCTGCTCACCGGGAAAGCATCTTCTCGGTATTTACCTTGTCAAATCCCTTCAGAATATGATATGCTTCAATAAGATTCCCTTCAGTTTCAAGTTTTTTTGTGTTCTGATTTTTTATATATATATATACACATACACAAACACACACACATATACACACACACACACACACACACACACACACATATATATACATATATACACACACACATATATAAACAAATGAAATAATGTAGTACACGGCAGAGGTAAACAGCTTGCTGTCCCAGTAACAAGTCCTCGGTGGTGGCAGGGTTTTCATTAATCTCACAGCCTGAGGGAAGAAGCTCTTACCTAGTCTGGCAGTCCTAGTCCTGATGCTTCTGTACTTTCTAATTTTCTAATCCATTTGAAGTTTCTTCATAAAATAACCCCTTCAGACTTGGAACAGTCTTTGATTAATTCCCTTAGAGGAACATATCCTTCTGGACCAAAGTGGTTTACCATATCACCCCATGTAACATTCCATTTACCTGCTTGTATCAACACACTGATTTTCTCCTTATGTAACCCAGAGTCTTGGGCTAATAAATGGGAGAAGAGTCCAGATCCCACCACAGCAATTTGGTTAATAATCTTGAATTTTGGAAAAACAGCAACAACTGGTCATGATTTGTACATAATATTGTTATAAAAATGTGTCAGGTTTACTAATTAGGCAAAGACACTGTAGATGCTGGAAATCTGAAGCAACACACGTGCTGGACAACTTGGGTTGTTTTTCTCTGGAGAGGTGGAGGCTGAGGGGAGATCTGATAGGGGTTTATTAGTTTATGAAAGGCACAGACAGAGTGGACAGGGAGTATCTTTTTCTTAGGGTTGAATTATCTAATACCAGAGGGCATGTATTGAAGTTGAGAGGGGTTAGGTTTAAAGAGAACATGAGTTTTTTTACTCAAAGAATGGTGGATGCCTGGAATGCGCTGCCTGGTATGGGGGTAAAGGCAAATACATTGGAGGCTTTTAAGAGATATTTAGATAGGCATGTGAATGTGAGGAAGATGGAGGGATATGAACATTGTGTAGGCAGTAGGGATTCATTTTTGGGGGGTTATGATGTATTTTTTAGCTGGTTCAGCACAAAATTGTGGGCTAAAGGGCCTTTTCCTATGCTGTACAATTCTATGTTCTATATTTTGTTTTAAAGCTAAAGCAACCCAGTGGGTGGAGAGGAAAGATCCAGCCTTGCCTTGCCTGGCCTGTATGTAACTCTAACTCAAGAGGCTGTTAATGCTGGCCTACTCAGCATATTCAGATCTCAAGTAATGAATAACTCTAATTTAACTAGTCTAAGTCATTCATATTATTAGAAACAGCTAAGGCTCCAACTTTTATTCCTGTGGCAACCCCTAGATAGTTTGCCAATCAGTGGTTCAATGGTTCCATTTCATATTAGGGAATGAATACAGTCTACAACCTGAAATTCTTACTCTTCACAGACATCTACCGAACAGAAGAAAAACCCAAAGAGTGAATGACAGGAAAATGTTAGAACTTGAAGTGCCCTTCCCACGCACAAGCAGCAGCAAAGGCATCAACCCTGCCCACTCCCCATCTTCCACATGCTCCAGCAGAAAGCTCAGCACCCCCCCCAACCAACAAGCAAGCAATAGTAAAGCTCCCAAAGAGAGACCATGAGCTGCAGTCCAACAAAAACTAATTGTTCAATCAACAATTTGCCATAGCACAGTCAGTCAGTCTCTCTCCCCCCTCCCTCTCACTCTCCCTCCCCGTCTCCCTCACTCTCCCTCCCCCCACTCTCACTCTCCCTCCCTCTCTCCCTCCCTCCCTCTCTCTATCCCTCTCTCCCTCCCTCCCTCTCTCTAACCCTCTCTCCCTCCCTCCCTCTCTCCCTCTCTCTCTCCCTCTCTCCCTCCCTCTCTCTCTCCCCCTCCTCTCCCTCTCTCATCCCTTTCACAGCGAGAAGGGAGATGAACAGATCACTCACTTAATCTAAAAATTACCTACTTGTCCCATATCTACTGATTGTTTTCCTCAGTTAACTGAACCTTTTTCATGTTATTGTATTACCCTAGCCCATTTTGTGAGACCTAACTGGGCCTATATCACTGGAATTTGAAAGAATGGAGGAGGTTTCATATGCATGTACAAACATCTTGACAGGCTAGATGGAGGAAAGATTTTCCCCTGGCAAGGTGGTGCCTTGTACCAGAGGTCACAGTTTCAGAATATAGGTTACGACATTTAAGAGTAAGATGAGGAGAATTTTTCCGTCATTGAGTGAAAATGTGGTATAAGACTGTGGAGGGTGATTCTGTGACTTGATATTGAGAGAGGATCAGCAATAATTGTGTTGAAAGCAGTCTTCAAGAGTCAAATGACCTATTTTGTAATATTTATTTGTTCTATATCCTTGAAGAACTCTATTAAATTTGTCAAACACTACTTCCATTCATAAATTACATTGACTCTGCCAAACCATATTATTCTAAGTGTCCTGTTACCATAATGGGTTCTGCATTTTCCTAAAAACAGATGTAAAGCTAACAGGCCTGTAATAACCTCCTTTTTCTTTCTCTTCTTTCGTGAATAGTAGTATTAGACCATAAGATATAGGAATACAATTAGGCCATTTGGCCCATCAATTCTATATTTTCAGTAATTCTAATCAGCTAAGAATATTCCATAATCAAGAGAATTTTGACATAACACATAATCCCTAAAATCACTCCATTTAGAATCAGAGGCCACAAGACAGCCAGTATTCCTAGTGATAATGGTAGCGATTGTTTGCAGTTCCTGCGTTCCTTCTGCCGCCTAATTTGCCAACATTTCTGTTTTTTCCTTATGGGTCTTGGGCAAGGTTTAATTAATGTAATTTGTGGATTTGACTCTGTAGTTCACATTAGGATGTGATTCTGGTTTCTGGTCCCTTCCTTTTTGTTGCTATTCTGTATGATTTTCATTGGGGCAGCCTGCTATCAACGAACGACACAGAGCTAGATTGAACTGAACTGAACTGAACTAAGCTGTATATGCCTGGACTGCTTCGATGATTTGTGGTTTGGTGTTTCATATTGTTCTTTATTGCTAATCTTTTTGCCATTTATGCAATTTTTTGTGTATTGGGGGTAAGATGTTTTTCTTTGAATGGGTTCTATGGATTTCTTTCTTTGTTTTGTGGCTGTTTGTGGGGAAGATGAATCTCAGGGTTGTATACTGCGTACATACTTTGATAGTAAATGCACTTTGAATCTTTGTGTTTTTGTCTCTACACTGAAATTAGTTACAAAGTAATTGTTTAACATTTCTGCCATTTTCATATTCACAATTATTAATTCCCCAGCACTAGCTTTTAAAGGACCAATGTTTATACTTGCTACTGTCTGTAATCTCCCAAAGTACAAGCATATAATGTCTGTCCTGTCACATTAAATATCCTGGCATTAAAGTGGCAAACATTATTTCCCTTTCCCTTTCACAAAATGTTCCTCATTTTCTGTGTTAAGTCGGTGAAAATCCTGGCAACATGAGAAGGCAGCAATAGAAATCAGTCATTTCTCTAACTTCACTCTTTCAGTTACAGTAGTTCAGCGTTACTCAATTCATCAGATGCATACTGGAGAAAAACATTTTTAAAAATTAAATTACACGCCAAAACACAACATGAAATCTAGTACTAAGTTCAACACAGTATTTCAATCATTGACTTCTGTTGATGTTCGTAATAAATTGTCATTTGCCCTCACTATTTATGACATGAAAACTATTCTACTGAATTACTACCCCCAACACGTTGCCAGACTTCCATTAATCTGTGCATTCGTTTTATTTGGTTATTCAGATTCTATAAAATGCTAGTGATTATTTAGGCAGCCAGCTATTTCATTGGCTGCACAATGCATGATCCAAATGAGCTGAAATCGATCTATAGATTATTTGGAAAACCAAACAAAATCTAAGCTCCGGGCCAATTTCGAAAGGTTAGGTACGGGCCAAAACATGATGGCAGGGTCCATGCCCAGAGCGCATTGATACGGCGGGGCTTGGGTCCTAGTATGGGGGGATGACACGGTGTTTGGATAATTTAAATGCCAGGCCAGATGGACTGAAAGGGCAGTGTGTCAGGACCAGAGGCGATAGTTGAGCTGGTTCTGCTCACTGCTCTGCGATGTTTGCTGTGCTGTGGCTAAGGCTACGAGGTTGCTCCGGGCTGCAAGCTCCACAACAAGTTGCCCCGCTGTGTGATGAACTGAGCCTGAAACTATGGGCCTACTCCGGCTGCTCCTGGACTTACTTCTGTTCTAAGTGTTGTTGCTTGCTTTTATTGTTTGCATGATTTGTGGTTTTTGTCCTCTCTCTGTGCATTGGGTGGTGTTTTTTTAAATTAAGTTCTTTCCGGTTTCTTGTTTTGTGGCTGCCTGTAAGCAGACAAATCTCAAGGTTGTGTAATTTATATATACTTTGATAATAAATGTATTTTGAACTTTGAAATGCCCACTACTGTGACCATTGTTCATTATCTTAATTAGGTTAACTAATTCTTTAAATAATCCAAAGTTCACTTTTATCTAATTCTTGATTCTGTATAATTGTTGAATGTTGTCGTTTTTTTTGTTCAATGTCACGCCAACACACCACAACAATTTCTTAATACATGTAAATGTACGTATATGGTGAATAAAGATGATCCTTGATACGTTCTATCGACAAAATATTACATTGTAAGATGAAACTTCAACAATTCTTTGCAAATACATTCAAACTTGAATAAAGGCTATTAGAGTTGCTAATTTGGGCCTGTACTCTCTAGAGTTTAGAAGAATGAGGGGGGATATATTTACTGAGATGCAGTGCAGAATAGGCCCTGTGCCGCTCTGCATCCCCGATTTAACCCTAGCCTAATCTTGGGACAATGTACTATGACCAATTAACCTATCAACCAGTACAACTTTAGATTGTGGGAGGAAACCAGAGCACCCAGAGGAAACCTACGCAATAACGGGGAGAACGTAATTTTACAAACAGCGGTGGGAAATCTCATTGAAACCTATTGAATATTGAAAGGCCTAAATAGAGTGGATGTGGAGAGGATGTTTCCTATAATGGGGGAGTCTAGGACCAGAGAACACAGCCTCAGAATAGAGGGATGTCCATTTGGAACAGAGATAAGGAGGAATTTCTTTAGCCAGAGGGTAGTGAATCTTCACTGCCACACACGACTGTGAAGGCCAAGTCATTGGGTATATTTAAAGTGGAGGTTGATAGGTACTTGCTTAGTCAGGATGTCAAAGGTTATAGGGAGAAGGCAGGAGATTGGGGTTGAGAGGGATAATAAGTCAGTCATGATGGAAAGGTAGAGCAGACTCAAAAGGCTGAATGGCCTAATACTGCTCCTCTGTTTTATAGTCTAATCTCTTACACAAATTTTTATGAAATAAAGTCCTGATCAGGGCCTCATCCAGCTGGCATTTTTCTGATGGCCAGAAAGCTCAGTTATTGCCACCAGCATTCTCTAATATTAATTCATTTTTATGGACCATTGGTGACATTTGGTAGGTAAACTAAGAGATTTGGTGAGCTATTAATGTCTTCACTTGCAATATAAACTGGATTCTAGACTTCCGGAGTGGGAGACCTTAGTCAGTCTGGATCGGGAGCAGCATCTCCAACACCACCACACTGAGCACGGGGTCCCCCCAGGGCTGTGTGCTCAGTCCACTGCTGTTCGCTCTGCTGACCCACGACTGTGCAGCAATACACAGCTCGAATCACATCATCAAGTTCACTGATGACACGACCGTGGTGGGTCTCATCTGTAAGAACGACGAGTCAGCATACAGAGAAGAGGTGCATTGGCTAACAGACTGGTGCAGAGCCAACAACCTGTCTCTGAATGTGAACAAAACAAAAGAGATGGTTGTTGACTTCAGGAGGGCACGGAACGACCACTCTCCGCTGAACATTGACGACTCCTCCATAGAGATCGTTAGGAGCACCAAATTTCTTGGTGTTCACCTGGCGGAGAATCTCACCTGGTCCCTCAACACTAGCTCCGTAGCAAAGAACGCCCAGCAGCGTCTCTACTTTCTGCGAAGGCTGAGAAAAGTCCATCTTCCACCCCCCATCCTCACCACATTCTGCAGAGGTTGTATTGAGAGCGTCCTGAGCAGCTGCATCACTGCCTGGTTCAGAAATCGCACCGTTTCGGATCGCAAGACCCTGCAGCGGATAGTGAGGTAGCTGAAGGGATCATCGGGGTCTCTCATCCCGCCATTACAGACATTTACACCACACGCTGCATCTGCAAAGCAAACAGCATTATGAAGGACCCCATGCACCCCTCATACAAACTCTTCTCCCTCCTGCCATCTGGCAAAAGGTACCGAAGCATTCGGACTCTCACGACCAGACTGTGCAGCGGTTTCTTCCCTCAAGCCATTAGACTCCTCAGTTCCTAGAGTCTAGTCTGACACCAACACACACACACACACACACACCCCCCTCAACAGCACTCCATTCCCTTTGCAATTTTTGCTCATTTCTTTCTCAATTCCTGCTAAATCATTGTTTACATTTACATAATTAATTATTATATTGTAATTTGTCCTTTACTGTGCCTGTTGTCTTGTTTATTAATTATTGTACTGTCTTGCACTGTTCTGTGCACTTTATGTAGTCTCGTTTAGGCCTGAAGTCTAATGTAGTTTTGTGTTGTTTCAGGTAGTCTAGTGTAGCTTTGTGTTGTTTCATGTAGCACCATGGTCCTGGAGGATCGTTGCTTCGTTTTTACTGTGTACTGTACCAGCAGTTATGGTTGAAATGACAATAAAAGCAACTTGAAAAAGGACACTGCATCAATATGGCATTTGTTCCATTTACCATACCTTCACCAATGTAATCAATTAATTGTAAAATAGTTACGGCACAGGAGGAGGAGTTTGGCCTGGTATGTCATTACTGGCCTGATTAGCACTGAATTTGAGACGGAAAGCCTTGTGCCCACAACATAGCCCATAGAGTCTCTATTTATAAAGGCCCATTACAACAGTATCATTTGCAAGCTGGATTGAGAGTGAAGACCTCTGCTTCATCTGCAATAAACGGAACTTCCTAGTGTCTGGCCATTTCAATTCCTATCCCCAATCCTATTCCAGCGTGGCACATGGCTCTTCTACCATGAGGAAGCCATTCTCAGGTTGGAGGAGCAACACCTTATGATGGGTCTCGACCCAAAATGTCGACTGTTAACTCCTTTCCATAGATGCTGCCTGACCTGCTGAGTTCCTCCAGTACTTTGTGTGTATTGCTTTGGATTTCCAGCAACTGCAGATTTTCTTGTGTTTGTGATTTACCTCATATTTTGTTCAGGTAGCCTCCAACCTGATGATATGAGCATCAATTTCTCCAACTTCTGGTCATTTTTCTCTTCCCCCTTCCCTCTTCTTCATTTCCCTACTCTAGCCTCTTACCTCTTCTCCTCACCTGCCTATCATCTCCCCCTGGTGGCCCTACTCCTTCCCTTTCTCCCATGGTCCACTCTCCTATCAGATTCCTTCTTCTTCAGTCCTTTACCTTTTCCATTTATCACTTCCCAGCTTCTTACTTCATCCCTCTTCCCTTGGCCACTTAGTTTCACCTATCACCTTCTAGCTTGTCCTCCACCCCTCTGCCCACCTTCTTATTCTGGCTTCTTCCCTTTTTCTTTCCAGACCTCATGAAGGGCCTCGGCCCAAAACGGTGACTGTTTATTGATTTCCATAGATGCTGGTGACCTGCTAAGGTCCGCTAGCGTATGTGCATGTTGCTTGAGAAAATTAGATTGTAGAGGTGTCCTATCCACACCATATCATATTGTTCTGACTGTAAAAATTTCTGGCTTTCCCTGCATCTCATTGCGGAAGTCAGGCACATGGACTATGGGTTCCTGGTGCTGAGTTAGATGATCTGCAGCACTATAATTAATGTCAGCAATACTAAATTAAGATTACTTCTCCCTAGCATTGCACAATTACATGTTCTTCAAATTCTGCTTCTCGTAAGGATGAGAATAGAGTTCATCTGTTATGTTCTAATGATTGAATAGTTTACTTATTTTAAATGGGGCATGCATATGTTGACAGGGTGGTGGAGTGGAGATAACGTCTCTCCCAAAGGAGGTGTAAGGTATTCCTTCCCTCTGCTAGCCTGCAGGTTACCATTGGGCAAGGTGTAGCATATACTTAGCCCCTCGAATGGGGTCAGGTGAAGCCATGGGGGCAGGTGGTGACGGTCATTTGAGCAGCTGGTGCAGATCACAAGTCCTGGTCATGTGACCACTGACACCAGGCAGACAATCTCTGAAGAGTATTGATAATGGCTGCGGTCACCCGTCTTGTAAAGACACTGCCTGAAGAAAGCAATGGCAAACCACTTCTGTAGAAAAATTTGCCAAGAGCAATCATGGTCAAGACCATGATCACTCATGTCATACAATATGGCACATGATGATGATGCACTGACATTTTGGTAACTGGCCCTTATACCCCACTTTAACTGCACTGAGAAGAAATAAAAAGAAAGCCTGGAGAAGTAGTACGTACTGACATCCATCACCCCTACTGGGGCATAAGGCATGGACAGTAGCTCACGTGAGTCCTCTGCACTGGGCCAGCTATAGCGCAACTTCTCCTTCCTTTCCCAGGGCTGAGGTCTTTGGAACTTCTGTTGGTGTTTCTGTGGTGCTGGGTTTTTACAGGATGGGGTTGATAGCCCATGCCCAGCACTCCTCCTTTCACAGCCGGGATTGGGACCATCCATGGCGGAATTGGGAGAGGAAATACATGAAGAATTAAACACTAATTGACCTTGTATAGCATATCACACAGGAAGTTGAGGCATTAATGCAATATGTTGATGAAGTGTAATTCAAACAATAATTGGAACAGGCTGTACATGTTTGTTGTATTAAAGTTAGTTTCTTTTACATATACCATTTAACCCTCGGATGACAGAATTGCAGGCAATTGCGATAAAACTCTAACAATCTTGGTTTAATTTTGCTTCTAATTTTCAGGAATTCCATTGATCTAGGGTATGTCTCACTCATTAGTTCAAAGTACAAAGTAAGTTTTATTATCAGAGTACATATATGTATCATATACAACCCTGAGATTAATTTTCTTGCAGGCATACTCGGCAAATCTATAGAGTAGTAACTATAACAAGAATAATGAAAGATAAACTAGAGTGCAGAAGACAAACTGTGTAACTGCAAATATAAATAAATGGCAATAAATAACGAGAACATGAAATAACGAGATAAAGAGTCCTTAAAGTGAGATCATTGTTTGTGGGAACATCTCAGTAATGAGTGTAGTTATCCCCTTTTGTTCAAGTTGAGGTTTAGTATCTGTACATATAAGTCATCATGTACAACCCTGAGATTTGTTTTCTTGTGGGCATTCACAAAAAAATACAATAAAACAGAAAAAAATACAATATAATATATAAACAATAAATATCAAGAATGTGAGATGAAGAGTCCTTGAAAGTGAGTCCATATGTTGAGGGAATAGTTCAGTGTAGAGGTGAGTGAAGTAATCTCCTCTGGTTCAAGATCCTGATGGTTGAGGGTTAAAATCTGTTTCTGAACCTGGTGCTGAGAGTCCTGAGGCTCCTGTACGTTCTTCCTGATGGCAGCAACAAGAGAGCATGACTTGGATGAGGGTCCATGATGATGGATGCTGCTTCCTGCGACAGTACTCCATGTTCAGAATGTGACCGGGAATATAGAGTGCAAGCAGGATGTGAAGTCAGAGCCAGAGCCAGAGCCAGGATTTAGAACACAAGGGATAAAGGATGTAGGGAGGTTTGTAGCCAGAGCTTAGGGTCTGGCGTGCATGGATATTTCCCAACTCATTTAAATTCACTAGTTCATCTGTTCACTGGAACATTTATTATAGTACTTTGTCACATATGGTGACACAATATGTATACATGAGGGTGGCATGGTAGCATAGTGATTAGCATATCACTTTACAGTGCAGACAACCCCAGTTGAATTCCCACCGCTGTCTGTAAGGGCTTTGTATGTTCTCCCCAAGACTGCATGGGTTTCCTCCCACAGTCCAAAGACGTACTGGTTGGTAAGTTAATTGGTCATTGTAAATTGTTCCATGGTTAGGCTAGGGTTAAACTGGTAGGTTACTGTGCAGTGTGGGTCGAAGGTCCGGAAGGATCTATTCCGCGCTGTATCTCAATCAATCAATCAATCAATAATACTATAATAGCCTCCATGACCAGGGTTCCATTCCCACTGCTGTGCTGAAAGCAGTTTGTACATTCTCCTTGTGTCCGCGTGAGTTTTCTCCCACATTCCAAAGACGTACAGGTCAGGGTTAGTAAGTTGTGGGCATGCTATGTCCGTGGTACTGCGGGATGCCCTCAGCACATCCTCGGACTGTGTTGGTCATTGATGCAAACAACACATTTCACTGCATGTTTCAATGTACATGTAGCAAATAAAGCTAACCTAGTTTCTCTTATCTGCAAATAAAAGTATGATCTTAATGCGTTGATGTTTTAATAAGGGTTGCAGCCAATAGTCTGGAAAATCTGCTAGATTGAGGGGAGTCAGATTATGGGAGGTTTACTCTTATCTAGTCATTATCACATTTGAGAGAGTTTAAGAGAAAGTGAAAATTGGCTGTTGTCTTTCCTACCTCAAAATAATGATTTCATGACCAGACTTTACTGAACTTTAGGACATACTGAAGTCCAAAAAAGTGCTATGGAAATTTGATATTCACTTTATCAGTAAATATCCACATCTGATGAATGCAACATCACATCAAGATGCTTGGTGGGCTTAGTTACTGCCCCCGTGAACTGCATTTACTCCTGGGGCTGGGATGATTGACAACCATAACCATCTGTCTGACCTCTTACCTTGTCTCCTCACCTGCCTATCACTCCCCCTGGTGCCCCTCCTGCTTCCCTCTTCTTCAATCCCCACTCAGGCTTCTTACCGTCAGTGTACATACAGGATATGTCACTGCATACAACCCTGAGATACATTTTCCTGCGAGCATACTAAGGGAATCTATAGAATAGTAACTATAACAGAATCAATGAAAGATCAGAATGCAGAAGACAACAAACTGTGCAAATGCAAATATAACTAAATAGCAATAAATAATGAAAACATGAAATAACAAGATAAAGAGTCCTTGAAGTGAGGTAATTGGTTATGGGAACATCTTAAAAAATGAGTGTTGTTACCCTCTTTTGTTCAAGAACCTGATGTTGGGAGTTGAGAACGACAAAATGCTGGAGGAACTCAGCAGGTCAGGCAGCATCATTGGAAATGAATAAACAATCTATGTTTCAGGCAGAGACCCTTCATTAGGACTAGAAAGAAACAGGAACAATGCCAGAATTTTTGAAAAAATTACTTGTAAGTCGTCTCTCATGGAAGCACACAGCAGCATCTCCACTTCCTAAGGAGTCGACGAAAGCGAGACCCCTCCCCCCCATAATAAATGCTTTTTATAAAAGCACCATTGGGAGCGTCTTGACAAGTTTCATCTCCATCTGGTATGGGAGCAGCCAAGCATCAGACCAGAAGTTTGTACAATGAACTGTGAGAACATCTTGGAGGATCAACAGGGTCACCCTACCATCCATCATGGACATTTATCAAGAGCGCTGCTTACGCAGAGCCCTTAATATTATTAAGGATCCCACCCATCCATCCAGCATCCTCTTTGACTTTCTACCATCAGGCAGAAGACTCCAATGCATAAAGACAAAAATGGTCAAGATGAGAAACAGTTTCTTCCCTCAGGCCATTAGGCTTCTGAACTCCCTGCTGCATCACGTTCAAAGAGTCACTGGTTAATCTGTTCTGTACCTTACAATATTTAATTAATACACTTTACTTTAATTATTTAAGTGTAATCCATCTGTAGATTTCATCCTTACTTTCAAAAGTTATTATGTGTTATATGTACCACTGTGCTTTACATCCTGGCCAGACAAATGTCTCGTTTGACGGCTTACGTGTATATAGTTAAATGGAAATAAACTTGACTTGATATTTCTGTGATGTAGAAAACAAACAACTATCCCAATTCCACATGGTGAAAATGATCTAATAATCTGATTTGGGATGTTGATTTGTAAATATTAGCTCTGGCACTGAAGGAGATTCCTCTGCTATTTTTAAAAAATAATGCCATGGGATCTTTCACACCCACCTTGGAGAAAATCAAAGTATGTGCAGTGAAAATTATGACTGAGAAAGTGCTCAGGAAGCTTAATGGTCTGAGGGTGGATAAATCTGATGGAATGCGCCCTCGGATTCTGAATAAAGTAGCTGGAGAGATTGCAGAGGCATTAACAATGATCTGTCAAGAATTGGTAGATTCTGGCATTGTACCAGATGACTGGAAAACTGCAAATGTCACTCTGCTATTTAAGAAAGGTGGCGGGCAACAGAAAAGAAACTATAGACCTCTTAGCCTGACATCAGTGGTTGGGAAGTTGTTGGAATCGATTGTTAGGGATGAGATTATGGAGTACCTGGAGGCAAATGACAAGATAGACCAAAGCCAACATGGTTTCCTGAAAGGAAAATCCTGCCTGACTAACCTACTGCAAATTTTTGAGGAAATTACAAGCAGGGTAGACAAAGGAGATGCAGTAGATTTGGCCTTCTTGGATTTTCAGAAGGCCTTTGACAAGGTACCGCACATGAGGCTACTTAGCAAGGTAAGACCCCATGGAATTACAGGGAAGTTACTAGCAAGGGTGGGGCATTGGCAGATTGGCAGAAAACAGAGAGTGGGAATAAAGAAATCCTATTCTAGCTGAATGGAGTTCCACAGGGGTCGGTGTTGGGACCGCTGCTTTTTACAGTGTACAGGTGTCACCCGCTTTTCGAACATTCGCTTTACGAAACCTCGCTGTTACGAAAGACCTACGTTAGTTCCCTGTTTTCGCTAACAGAAGGTGTTTTCACTGTTACGAAAAAGGCAGCGCACGATCAAAGGCAGTGCGCGCCCTGAGCAGCTGCTTTCCCCCGGATTCGGAACGGCATTCTCGCCAGCATTGCTTAAACACATGCCTGTGAGCAGCTGTTAGCAAGATGAGTTCTAAGGTATCGGAAAAGCCTGAAAGAGCTCGTAAGGGTGTGACACTTAGAGTAAAACTAGACATAATTAAGCATTTCGATCATGGTGAACGAAGTAAGGACAAAGTGAGTTTGGCTTGTTGAAGTTAGTGAAGATGATGTTGAAGAGGTTTTGGCATCCCATGACCAAGAACTGATAGATGAGCTGATGCAATTGGAAGAGGAAAGGATGACAATCAAAACCGAATGAGTAATGATAAAGTACAACTTTAATTTTGAAAGGACACGTCGGTTTAGGGCATATTTGCAAGATGGTTTGAGTCCTTACAAAGAATTGTATGATAGAAAAATGTGCAAGGCTAAGCAGTCAAGCAAGCCTTACACATTAGCCACAGCAGACGACGAACCTCGACCTTTGACATCGAGGCAGGCAGACATAGAAGAAGATGACCTGCCTACCCTCATGGAAACAGACGACGATGAGATGACACCCCAGTGTCCCACCATCCCAACCCCCAGGCCGCAGACAGATACCGATTCGCGGAGAATGCAGCGGTAGCCGGGAGGCACACAGCACATCTTTAAGAAAAAAGCCAAAATAAACATGCTAATTAATTAGGTGCTGCCCGGCATGTAATTAATTAGCATGTTTATTTCGGCTTTTTTCTTAAAGATGTGCTGTGTGCCTCCCGGCCACCACTGAACCCCTGCATGCTTCGCAGATTGGTATCGGTTCGCTGCCCGGAGGGTGGGGGCCACTGCACCACCCCAACCTGCGATGACTCAGCCTAGCACACCATCATCAGTGTGCTCGATGTCTTTACAATTCCCGTAAGTGATACTACATTGTACATACATTATTTCTACGTTATATAGGCTGTGTATTTTGACGTGTTATTTGGTATGATTTGACAGCTTCATAGCTTAAAGGTTACTGGAGAGCGCTTGCACCGTGTTTTTTGCTGACGGCGCTTGTGTGAGATTTTCGCTACGGAGAACAGTTCAGGCAATGATTATGGAAAAGTATTTCTACTTTATATAGGCTGTGTATTTATCATATCATTCCTGCTTTTACTATATGTTACTGTTATTTTAGGTTTTATGTGTTATTTGACATGATTTGGTAGGTTATTTTTGGGTCTGCGAATGCTCACAAAATTTTCCCATATAAATAAATGGTAATTGCTTCTTCACTATACGACATTCTGGCTTACAAATCATTTCATAGGAACGCTCTACCTTCGGATGGCGGGAGAAACCTGTATGTCAATGATTTGGACTATGGTATTAATGGATTTGTGGCTAAATTTGCCAATGATACAAAGATAGGTAGAGGAGCGGGTAGTGTTGAGGAAACAGAGAGCTTGCAGAGAAACTTAGGTAGTTTAGGGGAATGGGCAAAGAGTGGCAAACGAAATACAATGTTGGAAAGTGTACTTTGGTGGAAGAAGTAAATGGGCAGATTATTATTAAGATGGGGAGAGAATTCAAAATGCAGAGATGCAAGGGGACTTGGGAGTCCTTGTGCAGAATACCCTAAAGGTTAACCTCCAAGTTGAGTCGGTGGTGCAAAAGGAGAATGCAATGTTGGCATTCATTTCTAGAGGTATAGAATATAAGAGCAGGGATGTAATGTTGAAACTATATAAGGCACTCGTGGGATCACACTTAGCGTATTGTGTGCAGTTTTGGGCTCCTTATTTTAGAAAGGATATACTGACATTGGAGAGGGTTCAGAGAAGACTCACGAGAATGATTCCAGAAATGAGGAATGTCTGGCAGCTCTTTGGCTGTATTCCCAGGAGTTCAGAAGAATGAGGGGGGGGGGGATCTCATAGAAACATTTTGAATGTTAAAAGGTCTGAACAGATTAGATATAGCAAAGTTATTTCCCATGGTAGGGGAGTCCAGGACAAGAGGGCATGACTTCAGGATTGAAGGACATCCATTTAGAACTGAGATGAAGAGAAATTACTTTAGTCAGAGGGTGGTAAATCTGTGAATTTGTTGCCACGAGCAGCTGTGGAGGCCAAGTCATCGGGTGTATTTAAGGCAGAGATAGATAAGTTCTTAAGTAGTCAGGGTATGGGGAGAAAGCAGGGGAGTGGGGATGACTGGAAGAATTGGATCAGCCCATGATTGAATGGTGGAGCAGACTTGGTGGGCCCAGTGGCCTACTTCTGCTCCTATATCTTGTGGTCTTATGGTCCGGAACCCATAGCCTTTAGAGTCAGGAAACCAATTGAGCCACTTTTTGACTGTTTTCTTACTTTTTTGTTCCCCTTGGCTCATTTTAAATTCTGCTTTCATAAGCAGAGGAAGTTTGGAGATAAGTAAGCAATGCAAATTCTCTCCCTGTTGATAATCAGTAAAGTTTTGAATTCCAATGTCTTTTTTTTCTTGATTTATCGCTATAAACGTAGATTCCTGGAACTCAACAGGCCAGGTAGCATCTATGGAATAGAGTAAACAGTCTCTTTTGGACCAAGACACTTCATCAGGACAAGTTTCAGAATATTTAACCATACACTTTAGTTGTCTTGCTTTCTGGAAATGGTGGATGTAATGAAAAAGTAAATGTTGTTCAAGTTTTGTTCTTTCTCCCTTTGCTGAAAAGCTAATGGTTTTAAAAATAGTAAATTTCTTTCACCTGGATGAAGCACCTCCAAAAGGACCACAACCTTGTCATTGGATTTGGAGGCTTGTGTGTCTCAATGACCTGATGAGCTTTGTTGGCTGGAATTAAGGCTTTATGCTTTGGCTCTTGGGAGGGTCACCCATGCCAAACAGGTCAAAGGGTGGAGATCAGACTAAGAGTGGTCCATTGGTCCTTCAGGTTTGGGGGTTCAGCTCAAGGCTAACAACTCTGACTGGTAAAAGTTGTTACAGAGACAGCAATGAAGCATCCTTCTACATCTGAGAGCAAGTTTCCACCTGGGACTTGCTTGACTGACAGTAGCGAAATCCAAGAGGAAGGAAGCTCTGAACACCACCAAAGATGGGGGGCTTTCATTGCTGCCCGAAATGCCAGTGATGTACTGGGCAGTAAGTAGGATGAAACAGGCTTCAGAAATTGTTAAATTCATTGAGGTGCCTGAACCAATAACAAGAAAACTCATATTCTTAAATTGCAAAAAAAAATCTAATTCTAAATGTTTTTTTCATATAAATATATAAATTAAGGCAATATGATTATTCAATAGTAAGTTTATAATGCAGTTAAAATTATGGAAGAACCTGTCAGGGTACCTTCGGTTTTATACTGTGCTGGTGCATTATAGGTTAAAATGGATGATATTTGAAGGTGGAATGTAGGATGTTCACATGATGTACTTGGCAAGCAATCCATTTTCTCACTATTATCATCCAAACGATCTGTGTTTGCAGTAACCAAAGGTCGTCATGCATGAGTTAGGTCTGATGACAACTGTGTTTGAGCTGTGAGGAGAAAAATGAAGTGTCAAAAAAATACCTGGCAGTATTAGCACAACCACCATAGTCAGTTTAAAATGTATCTACCACAAGGCGGGGTTATAAGCAGTTTACTCAAAAAATATGTGTATATAGCATGTGAATTGATATTTGGAAGTGAGGTAGCTGTAGGGCAATACTTATGAGAGCTTATTAAAATTCAGAAACCGTTTTGTCTCTTCAACATAAACACGAGATTCTGCAGATGCTGGAAATCCAGAGTAACACACACACAAAATGCTGGAAGGAACTCAGCAGGTCAGGCAGCATCTATGGAGAGGAATAAACAGTCGATGTTTTGGCCCTGATGAAGGGTCTTAAGCCCGAAACGTCAACTGTTTATTCATTTGCATAGATGCTGCCTGACCTGCTGAGCTCCTCCAGCCTTTTAGAGTTATAGAGTCATAGAAAAGTACAGCACAGAAATAGGCTCTTCAACCCATGTAATCCATGCTGAACCATTTAAACTGCCTACTCCCATCGATCTGCGTAGGGACCATGGCCCTCCATATCCCTATCATCCATATACCTGTTCAAACTCTTAAATTTTAAAATTGAACTCACACACCTCTTGCACAGGCAGCTCGTTCCACACCCTCCCAACCCTCTTGAGTGAAGAAATTTCCCCCATGTTCCCCTTAAACTTTTCACTTTTCACACTTAATCCATGACCTAGTTGTAGTCACACCGAACCTCAGTGGAAAAAGTCTGCTTGTATTTACCTTATCTATACCCCTCACGTAATTTTGTGTGCCCCTGTCAAATCTCCTCTCAATCTTCTGTGTTCCAACAGATAAAGTTCTGATCTATTCAATCTTTCCTTATAACTCAGGTCCTCAAGGCCTGGCAAAGTGCTTGTAAATTTTCTTTGTACTCCTTCAACCTTATTTACATCCGTCCTGTGAAAGGTGACCAACACTGCACACATTACTCCAAATTAGGTCTGACCAACATCTTATATGACTTCAACATAACATTCCATCTCTTGTACTCAATACTCTGATTTACGTATGGAGGGCAATGTGTCAAAACATTTTTATGACCTTATCTACCTGTGATGCCACTTTTATTTTGTGTATATCTCTTCAAAAGTATGTGAAATATTAAAGAAGTGTCATCATTGAAATACTCACCGTGGTGGTGGTGGTAGCTGGCATCCGTCTGTCTCGAAGGACAATGGGTGATTGCCTGGGCGGAAGGTAGAGATCCTGAGGTGCTCAGTTGTCAAGATTCCCTTCTCGGCCTCACCAAAGGAAAGTTTATGAAGCAATATGTTTGGCACCAGCTTGGCTGCAGGAACTGCCGGAAGGATGTTCAATAATGTCCAACCGCCTTAAGGGGCTCCATTTCAGATTTGATGACTGGCTTTACACCCGTGGCCTTAGTCTTTCCTGAGGCTGCCCACAGGACAGTGAAGGAAATTACCCATAGCTGGGGATCTGATTCACAAGCACCAGGGCATGTCCACACACCGGTGGGTCTGCGTGCGGTGTGCCGGGGCCCGACCTCCTGCCATCCTCTATAGTTCAGCCTGAGTCCAAGAGGAATTCACTTTCCATGTGTCACCAGCAAGGAGACACTTCACGAGGCTTACTGTTGGAGAGGCTATGTATTGGCAGGGAGAGATTTACACATTCAGCTCTCCCTTTCACAACACTGCGAGCCAGCGGTGGAAGCTGAAAGTGAGAGTGACAAGCAATACCCACTACACTACTATACTAGACACATCACAACAACAACAACATTTTAACACCAGATAAGAAGATTAGAAGTATATGGAAGTAATTTCTTGCAGAATAGTGGTTGGTTCGCCTGTAGACTGAATTATACTGTTAGTGTATACAATGAATAGATTTTGTTTTCAATTCTTTTAAAGGTAAATGATACTTATAATCTTTTCAAATCCTTCAATAAAACTTCTGACAAAATTAGCTTCAAAATATGCCAGTCTGAATAAAGTATTTATTTATTTAGACTCTAAAACAGGGGTTCCCAACCTGTGGTCCACCGTTAATGGTAAGGCTCCATGGCATTAAAAAACCAGGTTAGAAACCACTGGTCTAAAAGAAAGCCGTTAATGTGCATGTCATTAATACATTTTGCTCCAGGAAAATACAGGATGCCTTGGCAGAAAATGTCAGAGTTGGTATCATATGAGAAATAGAATCCTAACCCGGAAAAATTTTTGAGGAGAGGTTTTTAGTCAAGTCAAAACTGCACCATCAATCAGACAACAGTCAACCATTTATTTCACTCCTTAAATATATTAGGCAGAATTAATCAGTTTCCTTAGTTAAGATTAGCTTTATTTGTCAAATGTACATGGAAGAATACAGTGAAATGTGTCACTTGCGTCAACAGGCAGCAGAGTCTGAGGAAGTGCTGGGGGCCATGTGCAGGTGTCGCCACGCTTTCAGTGCCAACATATCACGCCCACAACTTAATAACCCTAACCCAACATCTTTGGAATATGAGAGCAAACCAGCGCACCTGGAAGAAAGTATGCAGTCACAGGAAATATGTACAAACTCCTTACAGACATTGGCAGGAATTGAACCCCATTCGCTGGTGCTGTAAAGCATTCCGCTAGGTACTACACTACCGTACTGCCCAGTTTGGGAATTTATTGCTGCATTAGATATTAAATAGTGTTTGAGGCAGCATTTATGCATTTGTTCAAAGTAGTTCTCTGAGCACATTAGCACTTTGTAAGTACACTTTTAAAGATTTAGCACATTAAATCCAGGAGGTATGAAATTTTTCCTTCGGGCTAACCTACCAATTTGAATCTCAAAAGCATCTGCTGTAAATACAGCCTTTGTGAATTTAATGTTGGTATTCTATTTCCATAACTACCTTACAATATTCAAGCTTTGTTGGTCTTTATGAAATAACTGGGGGGGGGTAGAGTAGCGTAGCGATTACTGTAATGCTATTACTGTACAGCCAGGGACGTTGGAGTTCAGAGTCGAATTCTGGCATCCTCTGTAAGAAGCTTGTACGTTCCTTCCCATGTATGCATGGGTTTCCTCCAGATGCTTTGGTTTCTGGTTTCCTCCCTCAGTTCAAAGACATATTGGTCCGTGGGTCATTGGTTATTGTAAATTGTCCTGTGATTAGGTTAGGGTTCAATCTGGGGATTGCTGGATGGCACGGCTCGGTGGGCAGGAAGGGCCAATTCCTCACTGTACCTTTAAATAAATAAATAAACTTAAATACCCTCCATTTCTAAATCAAAAGAACTAAGCTAACGTAAGACAGTCGATAATCATTACTCGTTTTCTTTCTATTATGCAGTGACGTCATCGCATTAGTTCTCAATAAAGTTTAATATGTTATATTTGTAGATAGTCACGGATTAATGCTGATGCTTGGCTCTGTGACAGAAGCTTGATTCCAACATTTGGAAGCATTTACTGAAAGTGCCCTCCACATTTTGGACAAAATAAGTCTGTTTTAAAGAACACTACTTAAAATCAGTGCCAGTACTTACAGTATCCATGTTGATCAAGTTGCAGATTGCAGACTGTGCAGATTCTGACATGGTCGGTAAAATGCGGAACTGGGAGGGGCCACTTTCCTAATATCACGGGAGTGAGTGCACTGTACCACATGTACAGTCAGACCAGGAAGTTTCCTGGTGCATTTGCTTGTTCAGACTGAATAAGTTGATCCCAATTGTGAGCAAGGAAATTCTGCGGCTTGTACCCACAATATTCACTGGTGGAGAGAGCAAAAGTAAGTCATTTTATATTTTCTCTATAGCTCCATAATCACTGGCATCCTCTGGATAGTATACACATGGAGAACTGGACTTACCTACATTAGTAAATCTTATAGTAGGATTATATCCAAAACAGGAAGGCTTGGACCACTTTACAGTAAAGTGGATTTAGTACAGTAATGTGCAGAAGTTTTAGGCACATACATAAGTAGCTAAAGTGCCTAAAACTCTCGCGCAGTACTGCAGTAATTTTATGTATTGCTCTGTACTACTGCCCCAAAAAAATACGCATTTCATGACATAGGTGAGTGACGATAAATCTGATTCTGATCTGGGTCTCTATTGTGGACTGAGAGTGGGAAGGGGGCAGGGAGAGGGGAATCATGGTTGGGAAAAGGGGAAGGGAGAGGGGAGGGAGTGGGAAGCACCAGAGAGACATTCTGTAATGATCAATAAACCAATGGCTTGGAATCAAATGACCTTGCCTGGTGTCTCAGGGCTGGATGTGGCCGCACGCACGCTAACCTACCCACCCTGACACTCCTTCTCTGCCACTTACCCCATACCCCTCCCACAGCACTCCACCCTCACCATTCCCAATATCCTTTGCTCCCACCAGATATACAAACTTGTTCACCACTCCACATACACGGTCAAAGTGAAATGCTGGCAAAGAGACAACTAACTCGTGCTTAGGAAGATAAAGATTAGCTTTATTTGTCACATGTACATCAAAAAATGCAGTGAAGTATGTCATTTGCATTAACAACCAACTGATATTCTGCTGCGGGCAGCCCTCAGATGTCGCCACGCTTCCAGTGCCAACATAGCATGTCCACAACTCAGTAATCCTAACCTGGGTGTCTTTGGAATGTGGGAGGAAACCGAATCATCTGGAGGAAACCCATACAGTCTTCTTACAGACAGTGACGGGAATTGAACTCCAATCTTCTGATGGCTGTCATCATAAAGCTGTATGCTATCCGCTATACTACCACATCGCCCCACAAGCAAAGTCTCACAAATAGGAGTTGGAGAATGACCAAATGGTTAGATTTTTTTTTGATATAACTGAAAAATAACTGGAAAATGTGGATAATGTACAGTGGTTGGAGAGGGTAGGCATTAATACATTTTTAAATTTTTGAAAGATAGTCACTCACATTTGGTCTTGTGGATCTGGCACTTTAGTTGGATTTTCCTGGTCACACAAGGCATTGGAAGATACACAGCATGAAAGAATTGCAGTAGGCTTAATGAAATTAATTTAAATGAAATTAGCTGGTGTTTAGAAAACCCATGTCACAGGGAGGAGCCAGCTATGGACACCTTCCACCACTACTTGCCCATCCCTGTTCAGTTGTGTTCATCCCAAAGCTAGCAGTTTAAATAAATTCAAAGCACCATTTTCCCCTCATTTAGGAACAATGAAAATGTATTTTTCTAAAATATACAGTGGCTCTGATCTGCTTAACCTTTGGAGCACTCGGCATGCAAAGAGGCAGAGCCACAAATGTCATGGACCCAGGTCCTTAATACTTCCAGAAATCTACAGTTTATGGAAGCTTAGTAAGTCTAGCAATTTTTTTCATGAAGCACACATTTTTGTACCTGTTAATATCATCATCATCATCATTATGTGCCATGTCGTATGAAGTGGGCAATCATGGTCATGGTCTTGGCAAATTTTTCTACAGAAGTAGTTTGCCATTGCCTTCTTCTGGGCAGTGTCTTTACAAGATGGGTGACCCCAGCCATTATCAATACTCTTTAGAGATTGTCTGCCTGGCGTCAGTGGTCACATAATCAGGACTTGTGATATGCACCAGCGGCTCATACAACCATCCACCACAGCTCCCCTGGCTTCATGTGACCCAGATCGGGTTGGGGGGGGGTGTAAGCAGGTGCTACACCTTACTCAAGGGGTGACTTGCAGGCTAGTGGGGGGAAGGAGCACTTTAGACCTCCTTTGGTTGAGATATGTCTCCACCCTGCCACCCAATATATATTGGTTTGTCATGTTGAACGTTCTTGTTATTTGCTCACTGATAATTAGACAAATTGCAGGTTTAGATGATAATGTGTATTTAATCTTAAACGCTGTAACCTGTTAAAATTATGCAACTTAGTTGTATTAATTGTATTTCTTACTATGTTGTAGCATTTCAGTCTGTGACTTCATGTTTTTGCAGTAATGTTCCCCCCCCCAAGATTTTTGAATGTTTTCTGAAAGATATAGTACTCATTGAATTAAGTTACTCAGTGCAGATAATCTAAAATTGACAAACAGTTCTTCCAAAGTGTTGTTAACTTACAAGTCAGAAAATAATTAATACATTTTGGGGCAGGCTACAAAGTTCTGACAGAACGAAATATCACATGTAGTGCTACCAACTGGAACAGATTTCTAAAGTGGAGGGCTGATAGGAATAGTACCGATTCATCTGAATTATTCTTGATTAACACTGTTGAAAATTGGAATCAAAGATACATTGACACCTAGAATATTTTATTCTTCTCCCTTGTTAAGGATAATTCTTCAGTGTATGTGACTTGAGGAAAATGTATTTTGCACACTGAATGGCTAGGGTCTGGAAAACTCTGCCAGGGTTACAGGAGGTAAATTCAACTGTGACATTTAAAATTCTTCTTCTTCTTCTTCTTCTTCTTCTTCTTCTTAAGCCCATCACCCCTACTGGGGTGTAGACTGTTGACAGCAGCTGGCCAGAGTCCTCTGTCCTGGGAAGGTTGTTTGGCCCTGTGGTTTCTGCTTTCACGATATGACTACATATATTTTCTAGGTGAAGACTTTTTGTCTCCCAGGGATGAGGTCCTTGAAGTTTCTATTGACATTTCTGTAGCTCTGGGTTTTTACGGGATAGTGTTGCTAGCTCCATACCCAACCCTCCTCCTTTTACAGCCAGGCTTGGGACAGTCCATTACAGAGGTGACATTTAAAGTGGAGATGAATAAATATCTAAGAGGAAAGAATTTCAGGACAGTGGGGAAAGGGTGATATTGGGTTGCTCTGACATAGATTTAGTACAGACTTAACAGCTTCTGTTAAAAGGTGACTTAACACCTTCTCAGCCTTCTTCTGTTCTAGAACCCCTGTCATGTGCTTCAAATTTATATTTTGATGTCCTGACTTAGAAAATCATTTTCTTCCTTACATTTCCTCTTTGAAAATGAACAAAAAATCTATCATATTACTATTTAAGATGCCTCAGCCTCAGAATACATGGATGTCCCCTTCAGACAGAGATGAGGAGGAATTTCTTTAGCCAGAGAGTGGTGAATCTGTAGAATCCGTTGTCACCCGACAACTGTTGATGCCAAGCCATTGGGCATAATTAAAGTGGAGGGTGATAGGTTCTTGATTAATCAGGGCATCAAAGGTTATGAGGAGAAGGCAGGAGCATGGGGTTGCAAGGGGTAATAAAGCAGCAATGATAGAATAGTGGAGCAGACTCAATGGGCTGAATGGCCCAATTTTGTTCCTATGACTTATGGTCTTATTTTTACCTGCCTTGCTGTTGTACCACTGTAGAAACTGTAGCTGAAAATAAAATTACAGATGCTGGAGGTATGATGTTAAAAGAGAAACTGCTGGAAATTCTCAACAGATTACTCAGCGCCCATGGTGAGAGAAACAGACCTTACATTTCCGATCAATATTTTTCATCAGAACTGGTGTTCTAAAAGGGACTTGAGTGGCTTCTGAAGAAAGATCATTTGGGTATTGGGTATTTCAATTATTTTCTGCTTTTAGTGGAGAAAATTTACATTATAAAAACGAATTTGACAATGTGTTGGAATTTAGTTACACATCTGTAATTGTATTTCAAAATCCTGCTGGCATTCAGAAGTAAAGAAGTAATTATTAAAGCCATATGTCTAAATTTATAGCTTTGCAGCGCGTTGAGATGGTTATTTGTTGTATAACCAACTGACAATTGTGACCGAAAAGTTAACTGACGCTTGCACAGACAGCAGTGCGGAGTCCCTTTAAGAAAAAGAAGCCGCTTGTGTAATCCATCTTTCTCGAATAGATCGGTTCAGTCTGCTTGCTGGCATTACACCCTAAGCTACCTTAGGAGGTTGAAAGCGGCAGTTGTCCAGAGCGGCTCCAAAGCTGATTTGGAAGCTTAACAGTAACAAGATTGAGATTACAATGTGCAGAGGGTATTGCTCTTCGTTCATCATGGGAATTATGGATATCAAGACCTGAGAAAAAAATAATCTTAGCACAGTTTGTATGAGGGAAGCGGCTTGAGGACCCGAGTGAGGATTGAAACTCGGTTCTTTTTCTCTGTTGTGTGTGTGCGTGTGCAAAGTGCCGGGCTAATGAGCGGAGCAGCTGGGCAGCGTTGAGAGCCGCTCCGGAGCGCGCCAAGCTGAGCCACCGCGCCCGTCTCGGACCCGCCGAAGGATTTACATCAGACACGTTGAGAGAGAGATATATACGTAGATATATATATATATTCTTTCTTTTTTAAAAAACGGAGAAGCTGAGAGGGAGGGGTTTGCCCCGAGTCGCTGGCTTTGTACGAAGCTTTGGAGGAAGCGTCAGCGCCGGTCTGGCTTACTAACTGGGCGCCAGGACTTGGTGTGGACGACGGGCATATCAGGTTTGATTTCCTTCGCTCTGCCCGTTTCCCATTTCGGCTGTCCTCTTCCTCCTCCTCTCCCTCCCCCTCCCCCTTCCCCCACCTCTGGAAAGAAAACTGATTTTTTTTGGGTTAAAAAAAATCCCCGAGAATCACGGCCATATTTCATGAAGAGTGATTCTGTTTCACTGCGAAGGGAATGTACCGAATAATTGTGGATTCCTAGATGGTTGGGATTTACTGCGCTTTTGCTGCTTGGAGTGAGGTTATTGATAATTTTGCATTTAGGAAAATAGCACCGGTGTTGGTAAGATACAATATATATTTCACTTTTACCCATCTAAGAAAATGCCTTTATGTTTTTGTGTTTTTTATTATTAGTGTACACTCCTCTGTCTTTGAGATCTCGGTAACAAAGGGAATCCTCCCTGTTGGCTTCTTGCCTTTTTCACCAAAGTAACAGCTCAGGACGATGCTGGATTTATTTTCACCGCGTGTTATATGTATGTATATACATATACATACACACACACCGTTATTCCCACTATTTCGTCAAAGACATGAGCTGAACCAGTAGGTTGGCATTACTCAAGAACAAAGTTACACATTTTCGGAACAGGCTGCACACTCGGAGTGAAGCAAATGATATAGCGTGGGGGAAAATGAGTCCAGGAAGCCCTTTGTCAGCTCGCTGAGCCGCTTCCTTACCAAATATGAAACCGATAACTTTGGACAGTTAAAAGCTACTTGCATAATATAAATCAATTTTTTTTTGTAAAAATCATTGAGTCCTTTGTTTTCTCTGGCACCTTGTTACTGTGAGTAATCATGCAGCTGTTAAAGTCTGTGTGCCTATTTCCTACCAGCCCTTTAAAATGCTACTATGTATAAAACTAGAAAATTAGTTTGTTTAGGAAGACATTACCAAGTTTGATTTGCCCGTTAACTAATTAGATAATTTACAATCGCAACTTTCTTGTTTTGAGGAGCAAGGAATGCCTCTAGTATTTTGTATAAGTTAATTTACCATTGCTACCAAACTATGCCTCACTGAAAATACATGTAAAAGATACATGCTCACAGTATTAATTTAGTCCGGGGGACTTTGGGGTTCTGATATTACTATCATTCTTTGGGCTCTCTTGTTCCATGGATGTCTCTGTGAAGAGCAAGAATTTTAGGTGGTGTACTGTGTACATTCTGATATTAAATTGAACCATTTGAGGGGGGAAAAAATCCCCTGAGATTGACTAGAAAATGCTCCATTTAGTACAAGATTTCCATGAAAATTTGAAGTTTTTAATTTTATTTCAAAATGTTCTTGCTTTCACAATGACATTAGACCCAGACAGTAAAAGACCAATACAGAGTTTATTTCCAATGACGGTCATGGGACTAGTGTTTATGATCAAAAGACAAAGACTGCGTATTGAAGCCTGTCTGTAAACTCTTGCAGTTAGTCTAACCTTTGAACAGTACATAGTACATGCAAAAAAAATTGTCTTTTCGGTCTAATGTGTTCCAGGAATTGGTCTGAATGTGAGCGTTTACAGTAGTTGCTGGTTTTCAACATTGCAATTGTCTTTGCAAACAATGAAGTAAATCTTGAGTTATATTGAATATTTGCTTCGTTTTATTTCAGAAACACTCGTTGATATAGACTGAATGACATGTTGTAGACTATATTTATGCTTACTGGGTACTGGAGTGCCTTTGCTATCCCTGTGCTGGCCGTATCAAAGCCATTGAGGTTGGTAGTAATGTTAAAAAAGGTATTCCGTTGTTGGAAAGATGACCTTTCTATAAAATCCACTGTTTTACCAAAGACTCTGGGGTGGGCTTTGTTGCCTTCAACACTGAAGGTCACATCATTGTGCTTCCCTGTCTCATGAGGCCTCTAGAACTACACAAAAAAAAGCATCCTATTATTCCAGGCTTAAAGCCGTTGTTCTTCACTAGAGTCTGGCACGATAAGTTAAAGCAGCGTTTCCTTTTGATGCAGCATTTACAAGACAAACGTTCTTATCACTCTTGATTAATTCCTGCAGAAATGGAGGAAAACAGATGAAGAGCCTGAGGCTGGTTCCCTGGTGAAGTCATTTGTACATTGTCACATGTTCTCTTTCATTAGTGTGACACCACAATGAAAGTACAAGCTGTTCTTCATTGTGCACCTTTGCCCCAATATGTGTCCTCCTTAGTTAACATCCCCACTTTTCCATTGTTTGGATACAATTCATTAATTTTATTTTCGCTTTGGTCCTTTTAGCATTCCTTTAAAGTTAATCTAATGTTGGTGATAAGAGATTATGCTCTCGCACTGCCTGCTACGCCGCTGGCGTTTGAGGCAGCAATGAAGACCCTCCAATTCTGGTGGTGTTCAGGGCTTCTTTCATCGTGTCAGTAGCTTCCCCTCAGTTTGATTGTCAATCATGCAAGACTCAGCAGTACTGATACACTCAGATGTAGAAGGATTCTTTATCGCTGTTTCCGTAAGTTCTGTTTTATCGGGCAGAATTGTTAGTCCTGAGCTGAACCCCCGAACCTGGAGGTCTGGTGGACTACTCTTAGTCTGGATTTTTAGCCTTTGACCTGTTTAGCATGGATGACCCTACCAAGAGCCAAAGCATAAAGCCCTGACTCCAGCCAACATAGCTCTCCAGGTCATTGAGGCACTCAAGCTTTCAAACCAATGATGAGGTTGTGGTCCTCTTGGAGGAAGAGATTATGAGACTAGATTTATTTGTCACATACAGTGAAATGCATTGTTTGCATCAAATCAGTGAGGATTGTGCTGGAGGGCAGCTCACAAGTGTCGCCACACTTCCAGTACCAATGTAGAATGTCCAAAATTTATTTAAGCCCAACCCATATGTCTTTGGAATGTGGGGTGAAACCAGAGCACCCAGAGGGAACTGACACGGTCACCGGGAGAATGTACAAACTCCTTAAGGCAGCAGTAGGAATTGAACCCTGACTAGTGATCGCTGGCATGGTAAGAAGTGTTACATTAACCACTATGCTAACATTTAGTAAGTTTCCTCTAATTTGGGGGAAATAGTGTTGCTTGTACTTACAGGAAGTTGCAGATGAGACTGTAGCAAACTGACTTATTCATAGCTTGTGTCTTGTTATCCTACAATTGCATTTTGATCTTCTACTGCCATGAGATTGAATTGTTTGATATCTTTAAGTGCAATGATTAAATCAGTTCTGATTTGGTTACGTTGAGTAAATGTCGCTTGTGTGCCCACAGGCTTGCTGAAGTTGCTATTTACCAGATGTTTTAATTCTCCAATGCTAATGATGGAGAAAAAAAGTGGGCCTCAAAAACGGCATCTTAGTTATGGCACCTTGCTCTATTTTCCCCATGCAAGCTCTTGTAAATCAGTTTGGGAAGTTTTATCTGAGGAGGAAAATGCCCAACCTTATTAAGTTGAGAAGTAAATTACCTTTGCCTTTTTTTTAGTGTCCATTAAGCTGCTGGCATTTAGGGCAACAATAAATGGCCTTTAAGGATTCTTCTTTGCTGTTTCCGTAACAATTTTTTTTTGACCAGTCTGGGTTGTTAGCCGTGAGCTGAACCCCCGAACCTGGAGGACCAGTGGACCACTCTTAGTCTGACCTCTACCCTTTGACCTGTTTGGCATGGGTGATCCTACCAGGAGTCAAAGCATAAAGACCAACTCCAGTCAAAAAAGCTCTTTAGCCATTGAGGCACACAAGCCTCCAAACCAAAACAAGGTTGTGGTCCTCTCGGCGGTATCTTCACCGTACTCTATTGAGTCTTTCTATCTACATCCTTGTGCTCCAGTTTGTAGTACTTTGTGATTATACTCTTGAGATTAAAACTAGTGCTTGCCAAGATAATGTGTTGCCATTATCTGGTTTCAAAGTCTGTTTTAAAGTGAAGGGTAAAAAAAAATTCCCATGCCAAGAATAATAATAACCTCAGTGTTGTTAAAACACTAAAATAGCTAAGTACAGGCAACCCTGGTGTTGTGGTTGTTTGGATAACCGAAATTTGCCCCTTTAGAATTCGCAAATCACTTCCAAAAAAATTCTAAGATACCGAATATAAATTTTTCACTCTTACTTTCTCTTCCATAAAAAATTTGTAATTAAACAATTTTCTTCAACTCTCAAACATAATTCACAGATGATGCAGCTTGTGTTGGGTAAAATTTCAATAGCAGTGGTTTTCTGGCAATTTAACACCCTCCTGGCCCTAAGGTGGGGGCTTCCTGTAGCCTTTTGCTTGGCACGTTAGTCACGTGACCGTGATCTGTGTGCTCAGTGTTGTGTTTCTGAATCTGCTATTAGGAGAGCTCGGCTCGATGTATAGGAATACATGCTTATAAAGGTAGGTAGGATATAAGATCTGGGGAGGGAAAGAAAAAAGGCTCCTTCTTCATTAGCAGTGATCTGTTCACATTAGGGTAATTAACACAAGTGCAGATTGCTGAACATCTGTGCATTTAAACTCCATGTCAGACTCTCGCAGACAACACACAGAAGCATAGTACCAAATAGACACTGCCAGCAGTGTCCTTCCTATCGTTACACTGCACTCGAGCAGCATTAGCACTGTTCAACCACCCCAGGCCACAGTCACATTTGTATTCCCTTGCCAAGGAGTTGGAAGCAAAGTTTGGGCAGTTTGTTTTCCAGCTTCTGCAAGTCCTGAATTATGCATGACCAATTTATCATCCCCCCAACTGAAAACTAATTGTGTCCCCGGGATATATTTACTAGAAATTATAGTTTGCCTTGTGAAGTCCCCAGGGTAGCTGAAGCAGATGATGTGAGAGAAGTGGAACCTTACAATATACGCTTGATGAATTCAGCTAGGGCATGGATCTTTGATTTGCAACTTTTGTGTTTTAATTTGACAGAGATATTTTGCTCAGTAAACATACGAGAACTCTCCCGCGGAGGAAGGAAAGCCTTAATCTGATCAAAAATGTCCAAAGGCAAATAGAATTGGGAATGTGTCCTGGCTAATAGAAAACCTTGTAGAGTATGTAGATAATTTGTTTATCGGTTGGGTAGCGTTACATTTATGAAATTACTTTGCTCCTGGGCAATGGAAAGTGAAGAATGAGAGATGAGGAATAAAATTGCGATGGTCTTGCTTGTAGCTGCAGGGGTACTCAGATAGCGGCTTTTGCTGGTAGCACATTCACATTTGCAGCCAGACGGGCTGCTGCGGATCATCTGCCCTTTCATTATTCGAGAAATGGCACATTAGCGAGCACAGGTTAGCTCATCTATTCACTGATGTTCTGCATGATCAACTGCAGCCTTTATGGCTTTTTAAAATATTAAATACTGATAGCTGACTTGTCTCTGCCGCCTTTGATTTCTTCCATCAATCATGCCAGCTGCAGTTTTGCACCAGCCCTCAATGAAGCCTCATGCTGACCCTGTCTGCTCTTGTGCAGCAAAGTGTGCATCCTTCTAATTACAAGCCAGAGCAACGCAGCAGGTGAGGGAGGCTTGCTGCGGCGACTTAGCCCACACCTGATAAGGCTTTCCAGGAGGAAGAAGCGCTTACGCGCTTAAGCGTGCTCGCCGAGATACCTAATTATCTGTAACTCTCAAGTTGTGTAAAAGGAAAAGCTAAAGGGATGAAATAGGAATCGCTCCCCCGCTGCGGCTGTGCGGCTTTTCACAGCTGATTAGATCTGAGCACTGATAAAGCTGTTGAAAGCTGCCAGGAGGTGGTACGGTGTTCCTGGGGATGCAGAAGTGTTGGAGGATGGGGGCAGGGGAGCAGCATCCGAAGAAGCATGGTGAAATATAGCATGTTGAATCAGTTTGTCCTGTGGGGACACAATAGAGACGAGATTAACCCATTTACTGTTTCACTTCTCTGAAAACTAGTACGATGTGATTTCTACAGGGCTATCTAAACACATTCATCCAGACCAAGGGAAAACTTCAAATAAAATTCTGTGAAGCTGAAGCACACTGATAACAGATTAAAGCGAGCAGCCTATCCCTTTAACTTGGCATAAACTGGCTTGCTTTGCACTGCCAAGCCTTTCATTCTCTTTCCTCTGGTGCTAGCTGTTTGAGCTACAAGGCCAAGACTGAGGGAGACTTGGATTAGCCTCTGTGCAGACAATGCCTGCAGGCTGATAGCCTGGTAGGAACAGCATGAAACACAGGCTGTTGGCTTGACTGTGCCTTTTATATAGCGGTATTCTAACAACGACTAGGAATTGAAGGCTGCGCATAAATTTTTGATGATGTCCGTCCTTAACAATTTGGAATTCTTTCATTCTCTCTCCAAACCCAGCGCTGGTAAAAATGAAGCTAGGCAAGTTAAGGTAGCTCGTGGGCATTAATCCATCTGCCTTTTTTTTGCATTTCCTAATTTATAGTTTGTAAGAAAGCTTTAATATATATACAGATGTAATGTATATTGAAGCTTTTAATGTGACACGTAGAGTTGAATTTAAGAAAGTTCCTTTGGGCTGCAGCTGCTTCATTTTATAGCTGTTTTAATTATATGGAGGAGAATAGTCATTCAAATGTACAGCACAGGAACTGGCCCTTCAGCCCACACAGTTCATACTGAACCATTTAAAATATTAGAGACAAGTTCAAAGTAAATATATGTATTTTTGAAAAAAATATATAATACATATATAAACCCAGTGACCATGTGGGTTTCCTCTCACAGTTCAAAGACCTACCAATTGGTAGGTTAACTGGTCAATGTAAATTGTCCTGTGATTAGTTGAGGGTTAAATCAGGTTGCTGGGTGGAGCAGCTCAAGGGACCTATTCCGCACTGTATCTGAATAAATAAAGACTCATTTTCTAGAGAGCATTCATAATAAAGAAACGCAATACCATCAATGAAAAGCTACACACAAACAACCAACATGACAGCAAAAGACAACAAATTGTTTAAATACTAAAGGAAAACCTAAATAAATAAGTAATAGTGAACAGGAGTTGTAGAGTCCTCGAAAGTGAGTCTGTAGGCTGCAGAATCAGCTCATTGTTGAGCTGAGTGAAGTTATATGCACTGGTTCAAGAGCCTGATGGTTGAGTGGTATTAACTGTTCCTGAACCTGGTGCTGTGGGGCTGACTCTATGCATGTGGACTATTATGGGAATGTTGAGGTGTTGTTTTTAATAATTTCTCTTAACTAAATGAGGCTCAGTGAGAACCCTCTGCTAAATGCTTAGTTTAGCAACACACAAGATGCGGTTTTACTGAAATTTAACTGACATCTGTGGTTTGCAGTGAGATGTGAGACAGCCTGTAAGAAATGACATTGAGCATTTTTAATTTCACCCTGAGTGCAGCACAACCTTTGATTCACCTTTTCAATTTCTAATATTAAAAAAAACTTAACAGATTTTCACAAATCTTAATAACATGGATGCATAATCCCGTGTTTAACTGCACACGTACGGTGCCCTTCTGTATCAGAATCAGGTTCAATATCACTGGCATATGTTGTGAAATTTGTTAACTTTGCAGCAACAGTACAATGCAGTACATAATAAAAAAAAAACAAAAATAGAAATACAAAAAAGTAGTGAGGTAGGGTTCATGGTTTTTTTTAATTGGATTCAATGTCCATTCTGAAAACGGATGGCAGAGAGGAAGAAGCTGTTCCCAAATCGCAGAGTGTGCACCTTCAGGCTTCTGTACCTCCTACCTGATGGTAGCAGTAAGAACAAGGCATGATCTGGGTGATGGGGTCCTTGATGATGGATGCTGCCTTTTTGAGGCATCACTCTTTGATATCCTGGATGCTTACATATTCGCCATTATGGCTGCATGACTTCAAAAGCTTGCAAATGTGCTTTTTTCAGGTTGTTTTGTGGACATTATATAAAATAATTTTTCTGACATTTCGGTGCTTTTATTTATAATAGAGGGCTTTATATACCAAATTTCATCTTAAAGGTGAGCTTGAGAGCTTCATCCTGTATCTAATTAAGTTTTCAAAGGATATTACAAAATGGTGCTTGTTTTCAAAATTATTTTGTGCTCACCTCCTCTGATTCATTTTCATAATTAGCAAATCATGAATCTGTATCAGGTTTGATCTACGAGTACATTAACCAGCATCAGTGGGATGTCAGCCTCGTGGTTTCAGAGAAACGGTTTCATGCTTTCCCACACTACTGAATTATTGATTTGTATGTCAAGATAAAAAGTACTTTCCCACAGTATTGAAATTACCATTCCAGGTGGGTCACTTGACTAATTGCACAAATTAACCTGTCTAATTACACTCGTAACTAAGCTGTTGATGAGATGTGCAAGCTGATATGGTTGCAGATCTGATCTCTTGGCTGTATGGCATAGGAATTATGTGAAAGAAGTGTGCCATAGTCTGTTCTGCAGCCAGTGCTGTTAAAACATTCAGTGACGCTTGGTATGTTTTCAACATTGCATCAAAATCTTTGTGCATAGGGATATGACATACTTTGTAGGTGAAGCTTTTAGCCATAATATTAAGATTTAAAATCTCTTTGGGTGTAAGATACTGACAATTATAGGGACAATGTCCTGCCTTGAGTTATTACCTAAATTTTCCAGGCAATATTGCAATTTCTCATGCTCTTGACATATTAAAAAAAATGAAAAGTATTCGTGAAGCCTTTGAGAATTGAAATCATAGTGGATGGAAGGAACCAAGATAACTTTCTGTCAATGTTGCAAGGATTATTCACAGATTGCATCATTCCAGTCTTTATAAAGGAAAAAAAAACGTATTGAAGCCACATAATTAAGAACCAATCTGGCAAAGCTCCACTGTTGCAACTGGCTTATAAGATGATTATAAATGTATAGTTCAGGGTTGTTTTCTAAAGCAGATTTGCTTCACTCAGTACAAGTAGAGCTGTCAAGTTACATGTATCAACTAATTATATTCTTCAAATCAGCAGCTGAAATATTCAATTTATTTATCACATGTACATCGAAACATACAGTGAAATGCATTATTTGCGTTAGCACAACGCTACTACAGCTCGGGCATTGGAGTTCAGGAGTTCAGTTCTGGTGCCCTCTGTAAGGAGTTTATAAATTCTCCCTGTGACTGCATGGGTTTCGAAGTTCAAAGTAAAATTTATTATACAAGTACATATGTCATCATATGTTTCCTTGCAGGCTTACTGAGTAAGTCCAAGAAACTTTATAGAATCAATGAAAGACTTCACCCAGTAGGACAATCAGCCAGTGTGCAAAGGGCAGTAAACAAAAGAAAAAATAATAAAGAAGCATTAAATAGAGAACAAGGGACGAAGAATCCATGGAAGTGAGTCCCTAGTTCAGTGATGGGGTGAGTACAGTTAATGGTATCCTGAACCAGGTAGTGTGGATCTTAAGGCTCTTGTACCACCTTCCTGATGGCATTAGTGAGAAGAGGTCATGGCCTGAGTGGTGGAGATCCTTGGTGATTGTTGCTTTGTGTGCTCTGTGTAGATGTGCTCAATGGTGCGGAGGGTTTTACCTGTAATGGACTGGGCCATATCCACTACTTTTTGTAGAATTTTCTGTTCAATGGCATTGGTGTTTCCATACCAGGCTGTGAAGCAAACAGTCAGTATACTCTCCACCTCATATCTAAGGAAGTTTGTCAAAATTTTAGAATCCAGATATTCACAAAATTATAAGGAAGTAGAGATGCTGCTATACTTCATAATGGCACTTGCGTGCTGGGCCCAGAACAGATCCTCTGAAATGATAACACTGAGGATTTTAAAGGTGCTGACCCTCTTCACCTCTGATCCTCTGAGGACTGGCCCATGGACTGCCAGTTTCCTCCTCCTGAAGTCAATAATCAGCTCCTTGGTTCTACAGACATTGAGAGATTGTTGTTGTTGTGTCGCCATTCAGCCAGATTTTCATTCTCCCTCCAATATGCTGATTTCTCACCACCTTTGATTCAGCAAACAGCAATAATGTCAGCAAACTTAAATATGGCATTGGAGTTGTGCTTAGCCTCATAAGTATAAAGCGAGTAGAGCAGGGACTAAGCACATAGCCTTGTGGTGCATGCATGCAGCTGTACTGATGGAGATTATGGAGTAGATGTTTTCCCCAATCCAAACTGACTGTGGGTCTACAAGTAAGGAAATTGAGGGTACAGTTGCACAAGGAGTTATTGAGACTAAGGTCTTGAAGCTTATTGATTACTTCTGAGGGGATGGTATTGCAAAGCCAGCTGTAGTCACTAGAGCATCCTGATGTCTGCATCTTTGCTGTCCAGATGTTCCAGGGTTGAGTGAAAAGCTAATGAAATGGCATCTGCTGTGGACCTGTTGTGACGATGGACATAGTGGAGCATGTCCAAGTCTCTTCTCAGGTTTCATCACCAACCTCTCAAAGCACTTCTTTACAGTGGATGCAAGTGCTACTGGACAATAGTCATTAAGGAAGATTACCACAATCTTCTTAGACACTTATAACAGGTGGGTACCTCAGACTGCTGAAGTGAGAGGTTAAAGATATCATTAAACACTCCAGCCAGTTGATCAGCACAGGTCTTTAGTACTTGGCGTTCTGTGAATTCACTGTCTTGAAAGATGCTCTCATATTAGCCTCAGAGATTGTAATCACACGGTCTTTGGGGGCTTTAGGAGTTTGTAAAGGTTCCTCCATGTTTTGATATTCAAAGCGAATATTGAGCTCATCTAGGAGTGAAACCTTGTCTCCTATGTCATTTAGTTTCACTTTGTAAAGCATAATAGCACTTACGCCCTGCCACAGCTGTTGAGTATCCTTCAGTGATTCATGTTTGGTCTAGTATTGTCACTTGGCAATTGAGATGGTTCTCCAGAGATTATACCTGGACCTCTTGTATCTTGGTCGTCAGACATGATTGCCACTGATCTGGCCCTCTGCAGACTGCTGATCTCATGGTTCATCCGGGGCTTCTGGTCAAGGAAAACTCTGAATGATATTATCGGGACACACTCATCTACAACAATTTTTCTAAAATCTGTGACAATCATTCTTCTTGGTGATCCAATTTCCTTCCACAGTTCAAAGTTAGTTGATAATTGTAAATTGTCCTGTTATTAGGCAGGTGTTAAATGGGTGGGTTGCCAGGCAGCAGAAGGTTCCTTGCTGATTCTCTAAATACATAAACATTAACAACCAAAACAACCTGACGACATGATGGGGGCATCCTACAATTATGACCACACAATCAGGCACCAACATAGCGTGCCCACGATGCTCATCCCGTCAAACTTAGAAAAAAAAACAATGACTCTGAGCCCCAGCCTGGACAGAGACCACAGCTTGGTGCCATCTTAACTTCTATTTTAACAGGATTAAAAATTGTACCCAGCCAAAATATCTCATGTGTCAGCGCAACAGAGGACAAGGGTCATGTGGCAGAATTTGTGGTGCTCCCTTCAGTTCAGCCAACTAAGCAAATACTATTTAAGACCCACTCTGTGTTTACATTGGATCAGAAAGGATCTAGTCGTCAATGTGTGCAGCTTAGCTTTTTTAAAAAAAAGGTAGTCATGGGTTAGTGTCACCCTGGAAGAAAGCAGAGTGATTCACACAAGCTTACTTTTAAAATGCACCTAGACCTTTACTTCATTGGCCTGTGGCCAGGGTGTTTATTTGTGGTAGTTTGTCCTTTGCATTAGAAATTAAAAATGATGTGGTGGATTATCAGGTTTTTAGTATTGGTTACATGTTGCCTCTTGTGCAATAACTTCCTTCACATGGTTCACCATTATGAAATAATTGAGTCATTCAAGTTAAATTAATTGATGTAATTAATCCATGGCCTCTTCTGCCACAATAAGGCCATTCTCAGTGAAGGGGCAACACCTCATATTCTGTCTAATGGTTTCCAATCTGATGGCACAAGCATCGATTTCTCCTGGCAATTTTTCCCTCCCCTTTCCTCTTTTTCTATTCCCTAGTGCAACCTCATACCACATCTCGGCACCTGCCTACCTGTCACCTTCACCTGGGTCCCCTCTCTTTCCCTTTCTTCCATGGTCCACTCTCTTCTATCAGATTCCTTCTCCAGCCATTTGTCTTTTCCACCCATTATCTCTCAGCTTGCTACTTCATTCCCGCTCCCCCACCCACCAGGCTTCACCTATCATCTTCTAGTTTGTTTTCCTTTCCCTTCCCCCACCACCATATTCTGGCTTCTTCTCCCTTCCTTTCCAGTCCTGATGAAGGGTCTCAGCCCGAAACATCAACTCTTTTTTTCATTTCCATAGATACTGCCTGACCTGCTGAGTTCCTCCTGCATTTTGCATGTTGTTCTGGATTTCCAGCTTCTGCAAAATGTCTTGTGTTAATTCGCATGAGGCTGTTTTGTAACTCAGGAGCTTTAGGTTCCAGTGGAATATTAATAAACCATTTGCTGATACTGTGTTTAGGTTGTACCCAATAATCTGATCAGATTTCTCAAACTTTCCCCTGTGGACAGTTGCTGAATACTGCAACAATGGGGTTGTGCATTCCGTGGCCACTTTATTAGGTACAGGAGTGGAACCTGGTGTGGTCTTGTGCTGTAGCCCATTCATTTCAACTTTCGATGTGTTGCTCTTACTAAGGAGGTGCTTGGAATGCTGGAAAGCAATTGAAGAGATCGTGGAGGCATTAGTAATGATCTTACAAGAATCACTAGGTTCTGGGATGGTTGCTGAGGACTGGGAAATTACACATGTCACTCCATTATTGAATGATCTTTTTGTCATTATACATAAGTACAATGAAAGGGAAGAAGGCAGAAAAAAGGAAATTATAGGCCAATTACCCTGACCTCAGTGGTTAGGAAGATGTTGGAGTCTGTTGTTAAGGATGAGGTTGCGGGGTATTTGGAGACATGATAAAATAGCCCAAAGTCAGCATGGTTTTCAAAAGGGGAAATCTTGCCTGATGAAATACTTTGAGGAAATAACAACAGGCAGGAGAGAAGAGTCAGTTGTTTATTTGGATTTTCAAAAGGCCTTTGACAAGGTGCTATCCATGAGACTGCTAAACAAGGTAAGAGCCCGTGGTGTTACAGGAAAGGTACTAGCATGGATAGAAGATTGCCTGACTGGCAGGAGACAGAGTTGGAATAAAGAGAGTCTTTCCAGGTTGGCTGCCAGTGACTAGTAGTGTTGTGCAGGGCAAGTGTTGGGACAGCCTCATTTTCATGTTAATGAGGAGTGTTTAATATCTCTGGACCTGTACTTGCTAGAGTTTAGAAGAATGGGGGGTATCTCTTTGAAACATATTGAAAGGTCTGGATAAAGTGGATGTGGAGGGGATGTCTCCTTTAGCTGAGGAGTCTAGGACCAAAGGGCACAACCTCAGAATTTAGGGACCTCACTTTAAACAGAGATGGGGAATTTCTTTTGCCTGAGGGTGGTGAATCTGTGGAAATCATTGTGACAGGCACCTATGGAGCCCAAGTCATTGGGTATACTTAAGGCAGAAGTTGATAGGGTCTTGATTAATCAGGACATCAAAGGTTATGGGGAGAAGGCAGGAAAATAGGGTTGAGAGGAATAATCAGACATGATGCATTGGTGGCGCAGTCTCATGGGCCAAATGGACTTAATTCTGCTCCAGGTGTCATACTGTCTTATGTTGTTATATTCAGAGATGTCCTTCTGTACACCACTAAAGTAATGCAAGGTTACTTAAGTTATTGTTACTCTCCTGTCAGCTTGAACTGGTCTGGCAAATCTCCTCTGACTTCTCTCATTGAGGTGCTTTCACCCACAGAACTGTTGCTCACTAGTTTTTTTTTGTTTTAGCACCATTCTCTGTTAATTCTAGAAACTGTGTGTGTGAAAATCCCAGGGGATCAGCAGTTTTTGAAATACTCAAACCACACCATCTGGCACCAATCATTCCACAGCCAAAGTCACTTTGATCTTCCCCATGCTGATGTTTGGTCTGAACAACAGTTGAACCTCTTGACCATGTTTGCATGCTATTATGTATCGAGTTGCTACCACATGACTGGCTGATTACCTATTTGTATTAAAAACAGGTGTGCCTAATAAAATGGTCGCTGAGTGTATTTTGCAATATTTGAAAATATTGTGCTGAATTGTAGAAAACAAAGATGTAATGACATTGTGAAAGTCACTCAGCGTGTCAGGAATAACCACATTGGTATTCCTTAATGGATCAGAGCTTATAGCGCTAATTACAAAGGATCTGACACCCACTTTGACTAAAAGTTAAAGAACTTGAACCAAAGTGTAGCAAACTACTCTTGTTCTGAGTAGTTACCTTTACCTGATACAGAGTTTCAACCTGAAATATCAGCTATTCCTTTCCTCCCCAGAAGCGAGTTGACCCGCTGAGCTCCAGCAGATTGTTTGTTGCTCCTCATTCCAACATCTAGTCTTTTGTGTGTCTCCACTGTCCCAGTACTATGACGTGGCATCAGCTATGCTAGCCATGCCTCTGTAAATTAACATGTCTCGAGGATGGTCATTACATTTGATTTCCATGTTGTAAAGCTTTTCTACCAACCTACAGTAGTTGGATGTTCTTACGGGTATCAGTGAACTTCCTATCTGCTGCTGCCTCCAACAGCAGGCACCAGCAGACACTGGAAGAATACCACCAATGCCATTTGTGCAAATTCCTTCAAGTTTACTGAAACCATAAACTGACAAATGTTACCATGCTCTTGTAGGCTGATATCTCAATCATTGGCTTGCAAGTTACATTCAGTCATAGATAATAAATCAGCCATGGTGGAATAGCGGAGCAGAAGTGGTCGGCCTAATGGCCTGATTCAGCAGGTCGCGTCATTCATTTCCCCTATTCTGGTCTCTAAGAAAACAAATAATCAGGTATATAGAGCAATTGAATGTGCCTAAAGTCAACAGAAATATAATGTATCTATTGACCCTTGCCCCATTACCTTTGAATCTGGAGGAGTGGTCAGGATGGCTTTGAGAACCTCAAGTCTGCATTTCTCATAATGGTCTCATCATTCACCTCAGAACCTACTGAACTGGAGTGGAAGCAAGTTAGTCCTAATGAACTGGCCAGGGAGTTAAAACAGAGGGAGTGCTACATTGCTGGGTATGCTATCTTTTGGCTGAGATGGTATACTTGGGCACTTTCTGCCTCAGCTTTGATGTTCTAATGCTGTATTTTTTTTTAACTGAGCAGGTAAGTCATCCCTAGGTTTCTATCTGGTTATTTCTTGAGATACAGTGCGGAGCAGGACCTTCCGGCCCTTCGAGCCATGCTGCCCAGCAATCCCCCAATTTAATCCTAACTGAATCACGGGACAATTTACAATGACCAATTAACCTACCAACCAGTACCTCTTTCGACTACAGGAGGAAACTGGAGCATCCAGAGGAAACCTATGCAGTTGCGGGGGACGTGCAAACTCCTTACAGACAGCGTTGGGAATTGACCCCGGGTCACCTGTACTGTAAAGCGATGTGCTAACTACTACGCTTCTGTGCTGTTCTGGTCATCATCTAGTTATTCCCTTAGTCATCGTCACTGGAAGAAATTAATCTGGTCATCTTTGTAATAATTATTCAGCTTCAGTGACGGACCATGTTGTTTGTGCCCTACAACAGATTTATGAATAGACACTTTTCTAATGTGTGTAAAATAAAGAAATAAAAATCAATTGTTCCACTATTTCCTACTGTAGTAGTATCCAATTCACTGCGGAGTTCATTATGACACCGAGGTCCAAGAGCATCGAATAAACCCATCTTTTGTTGAAATCTCAATGGCATTCTCTTCTCACTGTCCCCTGGAACAGAACATCGGTTATGTATTTTCCTCGCTGGGACACAAATGTAGGTTTTCAACTGTGATATTTTGTTCAAAGTAGTAATTTCCTAGTCCACCCACAAATTGTTTGGTAGATCGAATGGTAGAAATGTGGAGTTAAAAATTTGTCGATCATCAGTATCAAAAAGGTGCATATTACTGGTTCAAATGATTTATATGTGAAAGGTATAAATGTACCGCTTTTCATATAATTTTAACATAAGAAAGTCTGCCGATGCTGGAAATCCAGAGCAACCCACCTGCTGACCTGCTGAGTTCCTCCAGTATTTTGTGTGTTTCATGTAATGTGTTTTTATTAAGAATTTGAATACATGATATTACAGTCTTCAAACTGTTACAAAATAAATCAATCTTGTTTGGCCCATATACTGATAAACTGAATATTTACTTTGGCTTTTTTCCAAATAAACAATCTAACAGAGAAAAGGAGTTGGCGCTGCTTTATGAGGCTTGAGGTGTAAAACTGAAGACTGCATGTACATACATTTTATATGTAAATACAGATTTTCTATTACAAGATAATGTGATGCAAAGTAAACTTTGGGATAAATTTGTTTTTTAATTTACAAAACCATAACTTTGCAGCGTCTGTACTGAACTTGTGTAACAAAGTTTCGAGTGTCAACAGAACTCAATCCATATGCCGTTTGCCAAAAGTTATAGCTAGGATCTATTATTTGCTGAAAGATCCCTATTGGTATTCTCAGAAAATAAACTCATTATTTGAGTATGAGTATCCACTGTACTTTTATTTTATAAAATTATAAAATGGCAAGAAAGTAGTCACAAAACTAGAACAATGTTTTATACTATTCATAGCACCTACAGAAGAGAGTAAACAATCAACATTTCTGGCCGAGACCCTTCATTTCCACAGATGCTGCTTGGCCTGCTGAGTTCCTCGAAAATTTTGTGTGTTGTTTTGAGTTTCTAACATTTGCAGATTTTCTCGTGCTTGTGTGCTATTTAAGAATGTTTTTTGAAAATGTGCAATCTTAACATTAGAATCACAAACGAGATAATCTGCAGATGCTGGAGACCCTTCAGAGGGACTCGGCCTGAAATGCTGACTGTACCCTTTTCCATAGATGCTGCCTGGCCTGCTGAGTTCCTCCAGCTTTTTGTGTGTATTGGTTATATTGAACAGAATCTACTTTTATGGTAAGAGTGTACTATAATCACATTCAAAGGCATAATTTGAGACTTAGAATTTGAAAGTTTTAAAGACTTTGGTTATATTTTTGAGTTGAGTGCTCTAATTTATTTGTAGCTGTTAGGAGAACAATATTAGGGTAGTGCTTTTACAACAGGCTCCAAGTCTGAGCTAAGTAATCTTACAAGAGCAAGTATAATCATAGAACTTCCTAGACTTCACTATAATCAAAGTATGAGAGTGTTACAAAGTGCATGTAATCCCATTCAGTCCATATACTGACAGAATGAAGATATAAATTGGTCATTTGGAGTACAGCTAGATAATTGCAGCTTTGCTTGTATAATTAATGAAAACTAAGTTATTTAAAATATTTTTATGAAAGGCAAATACTGGGTTTCTTCTTGTTTAATTTTGTATTTCCTCATAAGTTTCTCTTCATTTTCCACATTTTGGGAGTTACAACTATTTCAACAAAAGTCAATACAATTCTGAATTCCACTTAAATGTTAGACCAGATTTTGTTTAAGCCAAAATAAGCTATAAAAAATACATCCACATGTATCATAGCTCTTAAAATTGTAATTAAATTATGGTAAATCTACAGCTTGCTTGCTGAAGTAATTTTTTAATGATCATAGCCTAGCACATATATATTTGAAAAAGTATGTTTCATTCTCTTCTTGGAAAATTTTGCAGCATTTCATATCTTCCACAAGAAGAGTTTTTTAAATTTCTGTAATGAAGTGCTTCATTATCTGAATGCAAGTTTGAGAATAAATTTGAGAAATCCCTTTTGCCTTCTACAGATGCTACCTGACCTGAATGTTACCAGCATTATTTGGTTTAATTTCAGATTTCAGCAGAAATTCTGATTTTCATTTATCAGTGGAATAGATTTTTCTCAATAATTAAAACTTATTTCTGTGTGTGTGTGTTTTTATCATATAATCGGGTGGGCAGCATCTGTTTTTTTTAAATTAATTCATGAAGTGTTGGAAATCTGAGGTTGACGTTTTTTTGACCACCCTAACTGTCCTACAGCAAAAGGCAAGATGCTGGATGAACTCAGTGGGTTAGGCAGCATCTGTGGAGGGAAATGGACAGTTGGCATGCTGTCAACATATATAGGTAGATAGATATATAGGAGTGGTATGGTAGCATAGCAATTAGCTTAACACTATTATAGTGCCAACTGTAAGATCGGGGACTAGATGTGCCACGGCATCATCGCTGATGAAGGTGGCAGTTTGTCATCAAAACTTCAGTTATAATCGATACCTGTACCCAGCTGGAAGCCCGAGAAGAGTTTATTTGTCATATATGCCGGAAAGCACTAGATCCTTTTTAAGAACGGTAATAGTCTGATTACTTAGGGCCGTGTTGAAGCCATATCTGAATGGTTGTTTGTGTCTAGTGACCTAACTGAAGGAAGGATATTCTCCCTCAGGCTTTATAAAATAAGTGGTGAACTCATCAGAACATTTTCTATAGGCATTGATGGGGAGGATCTTCAGTATTGGCACCAGCAGTCCTGATGCAGGTTTCAGTTAGAAGCATCAACCATTCCTCTCCCCACCCTCTCCCCCCCCTCCCCCCCTCTCCCCACCCTCTCCCCACCCTCTCCCCCCCCTCTCCCCACCCTCTCCCCCTCCCCCCCCCCGATTCAGAGTTCCTCAGCATCTTGTTTTAGCACGATCGGCAGTCGTCATGCATCTCTAATTATCCTTAAGTCATAAACTGCTGCAGTCTTTGTGATGACAGTGTATTTCTATGTCTAGTTACTGCAGATTCTCGGGTGGTTGTGTTCCTTTGCATCTGCCGTCCTCCTCTTGGAAGTGTTGCCAAGAAGGCCTTGATAATTTACTGAGTGTCATATCTATTTTGTGCATTGCAGCCTTTGTGTGCTAGAGGTGGAGTGAGAAAAGGGTATTGGACTAGCTGGTAATCAGTCTGGTTGATTTAATATTGAACATTGTTCAAGATGCAGCCAAGTAGATGGCATCCCATCACAGTCCCAACACATCTGTTAATGAGGAGTGTAGAAATCCCTCTACCAACAGTGGAAATGTTTGGGGAGTGGGGTTTAATTGGTGACCAATTTGCCATGATGCCTAACCTGCAAGATGAGCTTGTTGCCACAGTTTTCATGTGACATGCCTAGTTAAGCTTCTGGATAGTGGTGAGCACTTTTCCCTGGATAATGTTGAGGACTTCGTTGGTGAAAATGCATTGAATGTCCAAGGAAACCAGCCAATAGTGGCTCCTGATTTAAAAAAAAACATTTTCTGTCACTGTAGAGTGCAAATGCCTCATTTATGTATGTCTAAATTAATTTTAAATGGGAATGAACTGCTTCACAGAGAAGTTGCAAGAGGAACAGAATGTCAGACATTACAACAAAGGTTCCCCATCACTTTTATTCATGTTCATATTCTGGACATCGGTACCAAAGTCAGTATTTAATGCCCGTTGCTAATTGGTCTTTAGAAGATAGTGGTGAAATGCCACCTTGAGCCATTATTATCCTTTTGGTGAAGGTGTTCCCGTAGTACTGCTAGGGAGGGAATTCCAAGATTTAGATCCAGCAACAATGAAGGACCAACAATACCTTTCCAAGTCAGGATGGGAACCTCCAGGTAGGGGTATCAAAAATAGAAGCCATTGGCTTAATGTGAGTTCTAAAGCGGATTTGAGGGGAAAGTATTGAAAGTGCCTGATAATGCTTGTGGTATCAGGAGGTGAGTTACTCACCATGATGCACCTAGCTTTGTATGGCATTTATGTGTCTCATCCAGCTGAATCTCTAAAAAGTTGATAGTGGGTACGGGATGATAAAAATGCCAAGAGTGAATGGTAAATGGGTGTGAGAGCATGTACCTCAATGCTAAATTGACATTTGGAGTTAGATCATCAACAATGATGTACCATTTTTCTCTTGCATTCCCATTCCTCCACTTAATTTCCATGTGGGATTGCTCATCATTGGGAACATATAAAATGTGACCTTGGTGTGATCCGTTGATTGACTAGTCTCTGCGATTTCTACCAGTAAGCATTTTTTTAAAAAGTCTAGTTTGTAGTTTGATGAGGATGTTTACCAAGGGTAACATCCTCCATATGTTTATGCCTGGACTTTTTCAATAACTTTGGCTTGGTCTTTTTTATTCTGTTTTCTCGCTCGTTTTTTTTTTGCTCTTTGCACAATTTGTTCTTTTTGTATGTTAGGGTTTTAATTATCTTTGTTTGGATTCTATGGTGTTTCTTTTTTTGTCATGGCTGTAGGAAGATGAAGCTCAGGGTTGTATACTACATACATGCTTTAATAATGTACTTTGAATCTTTGGTTCTGTATTTCTGCTCCTGGATCCTCCTCTGCTTTCCTTTTCAAACCAGGGTTGGTCTCCTAGCTTAGGGATGATTGTAGAATATAGAATATGCCTGGCCAAGCAGCTGCTGGTTATGGTGGAAGGCAAATCTAGTGCAGTTTACCTTCAGTGCCTCTTGGGTATTCAGTTTGTGCTACTTGATTTCTTCTGATTCATTCATTTATTTATTGAGATACAGTGCAGTGTAAGTCCTTCTGGCCCTTCGAGCTGCAAGGCCCAGCAGCACCCAATTTAACCCTCGCCTAATCATGGGGCAATTTACAGTGACCAATTAACCTACTAACCGGTAGGTCTTGGAATTGTGGGAGGAAACGGGAGTACCCGGAGGAAACCCACGCAGTCAAGGAGAGAGCATACAAACTCCTTGTAGACAGCAGCTTGAATTGAACCTGGGTTGTACTGTAAGACACTGCACTAGTCGCTACACCACTGTGCCGCCCCTTCATGGTGGTGATGATATGATGGATAGAGTGAAGATGCTTCTTTCTGGTACAATGGTCATTCCAAAAATAATGTAACACCACTGTAACAGGTCATCAATATAAAGTTCAAATGAGGTTTTGTTTTGCCACCCTGACCACCATTCTTGCTCAAAGCCTCTTCCTAAGAGTATTCAATAAGCATTGAGGGTAGTCAGTGATAATCAACACAGTGCCTCAAGACTTCAAGGTTCAGAGTAAAGTTTGAGTTCTCCCTGAGTCTCCTTCCTTCCTGCATGTAGTGGTGGATGTAACTTGAAATACCTGGAACCTCTGGTAGAACAGATCGGTGAGTACAGCTCTGTGAACATGACAGGCTTATATCTGGACTTGTCTTTTTTTTCCATTTCTGGTGTAATTTTGGAAGATAACTTTACAGTAATAGTGTCCTCACTGTGCCTGAATTGAATGCATAAATTAATGCAATTCAGATAGTTATTTTAATACTTCTGTCATATTAGTTGTTATATCTCAGGACAGTTAATCTGCGACACATTCTCTTCAATAAAAATTTTTTTAAAAAGCTAGAAGTATTCATCAGATCAGGCAGCATCTACAGCAAGAGAAACAGGTTGGAACTCGGTTTAGTGGGGATGGAATTGGAAGTGAGGCTTAGAGAGAATAAGTGGGGTATCTTTGGGCTAGAGACCAAAAGAATGAACGGCATAAGTAGAGGCAATGCCAGCCAAGAGAGAGTGTGAGTACATTCACCCTGGTTCAGAGAAATGTTTCGTTTGTATATGCATTATGATCATATGTGATATATACGTATAATTAGTTAAATGACAATAAACTTGACTTAATCATGGATGATATGTCTGGCAGAATTGTGAATGGAAAATGAATGGTTAAAAAGCCAAATAGTAAAAATATTGCTCCAATTATACTGCTGAAGTAATTCAGCCAATACAATTGAGACCAAGATCCATTATAGGTCCAGGGACCTTCATAGCCATCTTGACTACTTCCACCCGGCTGCTTGTCCTGTTCTCCTATAGTGCATCCCTGTTTTTCCTTCCTTGGACTGGAAGAAAGTGATTCTATGTTAATTGGACACTGTAAATTGCATTATATGTAGGTAAGTGGGAGAATTTGTGGAGAGTGGAATCAGAATCTGGTTTAATATCACTAACATATGTTGTGAAATTTGTTATGTGACAGCAGTACATTGAATACATAAAACTAAATTACAGTAAGTATATTTGTAAGTTAAATTAAGTAGTGCAAAAAGAAAAAGATATGTAGTGAGGTAGTATTCATGGGTTCAATGTCCATTCAGAGATCAGATGGCAGAGGGGAAGAAGCTGTTCCTGAACCATTGAGTGTGTCTCTTCAGGCTCCTGTAACTCCTCCCTGATGGTAGCAATGAGAATAGGGTATGAACTGGGTGATGGGGGTCCTTAATGATGGATGCAGCTTTCTTTTTTGAGGCATCGCTCCTTGAAGTTGTCCTGGATTCTGAGGGATTAATGTCTAATGGGATTAGTTTTAACGGTTGATTATTGGTTAGGGTGAATTTGGCAGGCTGCAGGAACAGTTGATGTGCTGTTTAATTCAGATCTTATCTGTGGCCTTCATCAACAACAAAATCAATGTACTACATGCCAAAGTATTCTTGAGTATATGTATGTCATCCTCCAACTCGGCATTCTTGTTTTGCTTTTGATACTTTTATTACGTGTTCACTTGTTAACTTTTGATGGAAGTGTTCCCAAACTGCACATTGCAGAAGTCCAGGATATGAACCATAGTGTATGCATTGAGGCACTATCTGTGATGATAAACACTCAAGCATCAAGCAGTAAAGTCTTTCTAAATATCTGGCAGCTGTGGGAGGGTGGAACGCAGATCGGTATCTAATTCAGTGATAACAAAGGCCAGGCCTGCTCCTTCTTAAAGATTAATTTGATCTACCATTGTACCTTATCTCTGCAGCTCAAATGGTATTATACAACCTCTGCCATAACAACACACTTTTAAGTTAAAAGACATTTTCAATTTTACTGGCTGCTGTTTTCCTTCAATGTTTTATGAAGAGTGGTGTCTGCAATTGTTAGGGTAGTTGTCCATTTCCAAACTTTTATTCATGACATTAAAAATCTGGTACATTTTTTTTGGGTGTGGGGTGTGTATGTGTATACCTGTGTGAGATCTTTCAAAAAAATTTGGATTGAATGGTACTATAAGATTTTATGCTTGTGTAACCAGGAAAAAAACTAGTCAAGGACCCAATCATAATGAAGAAAATTCATTCGAATTCTCTTGGGTTATTTTGTTCAGCAGTTAGAAGCAGAAGCAGTTAGGCCAATTAATTCCCAAAACCTGTACCATAAATTCAGTTTTACTGAAAGGACCTTTTGCTGCAGTTTCACCCATGCCAGCCAAGATGCTTATGTAATCTATAAGATGTAAGGGCAGAAATAGGCCATTCAGCCCGTCGAGTCTTCTCCAATTTAAATCTAATCTAATCCCATTTACTTTTTTTTAAAGAAGTCTGTCAATATCTACCTCATCTAAACCCCTCATGATTTTATAAATTTCTCTAAATATTCCAAGAGGAAGCTACTGACGATGAAGGAAGCCAGAGATGGAGGACCTTCATTGCTGCCCTAAATGCCAGTGGCATAACAAGCAGTAAGTAAGTCTAAAATATGATCTTCCCCTCCTTTCACTCCAGGGTAAACAGTCCCAGCATGTCCAATTTCTTCTTCTAACTCGAGCCCTCAAATTCAAGTAACATTCCTGGGAATATTTTCTCCACCCTCTCTAGTTTAAGCAAATCTATCATTCATTAAGGTCATGGCTGATCCAATTGTAGCTGTGCCACCATTATGTAAACTTCCTTAGTTTAAGAGAACATGCAAAGCTGGTTGGTTTTGGATAGTACAGAGGTTCAGATTAAAATTGGGGGATTGCTGGGCAGCATGGGTCGAAGGGCCTGTTCCGCACTGTTTCTCAGTAAACAAATCATCTACATGTGTTTGAAAGATGTGGTTGAAATTCTCCTCTGTACAATGTAAAGTTGGCTATCGTAGTTTAAAATTTAGCTGGAATAAATTGGACTCTGTGGTTCATGTTATGATGTGTTTCTAGTTGCTCTTTTTTAAAATTGCTATTTTGTGCGATTTTGATCAGGGCAGACTGGTTGTGCCTCCTGCAGTTCATGAATAACAGCGCTAAATTGAACTGAACTAAACTGACCGTCCCTGGACTGTTTCAATGACTCTGTGGTTTGATGTTTTATACTGTGTTTTTCGCTCTTTTATTGGCATTTGTGTGATTTGTTCTCTGCTTTTGTGCGTTGGATGTTTGATGTTTTCTTTGAACAGGTTCCATGGTGTTTCTTTGTTTTGTGGCTGCCTGTGGGATGACTAATCCGAGGGTTGTATACTGCATATGTACTTTGTTAATAAATGAAATTAGAATCAGGTTTATTATTACTGGCATATGTCATGAAATTTGTTGATTTGTGGCAGCAGTACATAAATTATTATCAATTATGATAAGAATTATTTTAAAAAATTAAAACAATTAGTGCAAAAAGAGAGCAACGAGTGAGGTACTGTTCATGGTCTATTTAGAAATCTGTTGATGAAGCTGTTCCTAAAACACTTGCGTGTGAGTTTCCAGGAGTCTGTGTGATCTTGAGGTGCATAAATTGGATAAATCCCCAGGGCTTGACCAGACATAATCTAGGACTTTATGGGAAGAAATGGTAGAAATTGCTGGCAGAGATTTTTGTATCTTCCTTATCCACATGAGGTACTGGAGGGCAAGAGAGTGGCTAATGTTGTCTTCATTTAAGAAGAGCTACAGAAGACTGGGAATCTACAAGCCAGTGAGCTTTGCATTTGTAAAGTGCAACTAGGGATAATCAACATAGGTTTGTACATGGGAAATCATACTTTAATTTCATTGAGTTTTGTGAAGAAGTGACCAAGAGCATTGACAAGTGTACGTGGACTTTAGCAAGGCTTTAGACAAGGTCCTGAATGGTAGACTGGTCCAGAAGGTGGGATCACATGGGATCCAGTGAACCATTCAACTAAGATTTTAAAAATAGCTATCTGTTACATACATTATGTCAAGACGTATGGTGAAATATGTCATTTGCATCAAGGATGTGCTGGGGGCTGCCCGCAAGTGGCAGCTTGTTCCTGGTGTAAGCACAACATGCCCACAGCTCACAAACCCTTTGGAATGTGGGAGGAAGCCCACGTCTTCACAGTAATAACACACAAACTTCTTACAGGCTGTGACAGGAATTGAACCCCAATCTTCCGGCTGGTGCTGTAAAGTTAACCACTATGCTGCCATGCTAGTGAAAGCTGTTGGAGGGTGTTAGTGGAAGATTGTTTTTCATACTAGAGATCTGAGCTCGGTAGCTTGGTGCTGGGTCCTCTGCTGTTGATCACACTTACCAACAGTTTGCACAAGAATGTCAGTAGCATGATTAGTAAGTTTGCTGATGATGCCAAGATTCAAAGTACAGTGTAAATTATCAAAGTACATATAGGTCACAATATGCAAACCTGATATTCACTTTCTTGCAGTCATTTACAATAAATACAAAGAAAAAAAAACAAACAAAATAATAAATAAATAATCAAGACCATGAGATGAAGGCTGCTTGAAAGTAAGTCCATAGGTTGTGGAAACAGTTCAATAATTGGGATGAGTGAAGTTATCCCCTCTGGTTCAAGAGACTGATGGTTGAGGAGTAATAACTGTTCCTGAACCTGGTGATGTGGGTGCTGAGGCTCCTGCACCACCTTCATGACGGTAGCAGTGAGAAGAGAGCATGGCCTGGATGTGGGGTCCTTGATGATGAATGCTGCTTTTTTGCAACAGTGCTCCATGTAAATTTAAAGGGGACTTGAAGAGGAATGTTTAAACAACATTTGGACAGGTTCATGGGATGTTCCTCAAAGGGGCTAGGACAAGCTCAGTCAGCATGGATCAGTTGGGCCGAAGGACCCGTTTCTGTGCTGTAATACTCTATGACACCATTTTTGATAAGGTATATCAGTTTGCAAATGAAAACAGCAAAGGGTGTGACATGGTTTTGTAGTTTGGCTTGCAAATAGGTTCAGTGATACTCAGATTTTCACATGGTGTTTATCACTTTAACTTGGGTTTCTTTTCCAATGCTTCTCTGCATGTTCTCATTATATATTTGTGAAATAAAATGTCAAGCACTTCCATTTTCAATGAATCTATCTTTGATTAGAAGATATTTTAATGCCCTGTTTAAACTTAAGCAATGATGAATATGCACAGCCTGTCTTCCATCGCCGTTCCATCTCTTCCTTCATTGTTCCAAAATCAAAATCCTGAAACACTTCTGTTGAAGTACTTTCAATGGGCGGTGTGCAATGGCTCAAGAAGGTATTTCACAGTAGTGGTAAAGGATCATTATCTGCTCACCTTGGCAGTAAAGGCATCTCCCTTGACAAAATGGAGTTTTTTCACTGCCACCTCTAAGGTCAAACTTTATTGGTCTTCTGATTTGCCAATGTTAAATGTTAGAATTACATAATAAAATACATCAGCTTTGATCGAATGATGGTGCAGACTTATGGGCCTAATTCTGGTTTGATGTTTTATGGTGTCTAACAGTCTTATGTTGGGGACCTGTAGTATTTTTTAAGATAGTGGTCGCTAACCTTTTTCAGCCCAGGATCCCCTACCTCAGCCTTAGTGAAAGGCAAGATCGACCTACTAAATCATTTAGTCACACGCATGCGCACCGGGCAGAAAAGACTGGAAGTAAAACCCCACAACCCGAAAACAATCTCTCTTTACAAACAGCTTTCAGTAGCTGGAGTATTGCTACTGAATTAATTAGTATTAATTATTTTTGTAATGCTCACATTACAACACCTTTAATTCTGTTTCATTATTTAATTTTATTTCAACACGAAAAATAAATGAATAAAAATTGACTGTTGTACTCAGTGTGATGACTGGGGCTGAATACTTTCTGCTAGTTCCCTGAAATTTGGCTCATAACTACAGACAACCAGTCTGAGACAGTCTGTGAGGTGTCTGTCAGTAAGAAAGCACCTGTACTTAGATTTCATAACTTTCATCTGTTGCAGCACAGTGCCCTCGCAAACCTCCTGACAGACTGAATATTTGAATGGACAGTTTACTTTATTAGACTGAACGTTGAATCTGCCAGGTTTTTCAGGTGTCTTGTATTGGTAAGCTGTTACTGAGACATTAGTATAAGTTTCAGAGGTACGCAAGCTAATGACACCACTGTTTTTTTGTTTCCCAGTTATTTACATTTGGGGAATGTTGGAATTTAAAGGGGGGAAGTGTTGTAATGTGAACATTATAAAGATAAGTTAATACAAATTAGGATAATGGTAATATAGCAACTTTGTAGCTATGCAGCTACGGAAAACTGTTTGTAAAGAGGTTGCTTCTGGGTTGTGAGGTTTTACTTCCGGTCTTTTCTACCGCGGTGCATGACGGGGCAGCTATACACACATGCACACTGGACAGAAAGAACAAACTAAAACCCCGGAAGCAATCTCTCTTTACAAACAGCTTTCAGCAGCTGGAGTATTGCTATATTACCATTATCCTAATTAGTATTACTTATTTTTATAAAACTCACATTACAACAGTATTTGTGTATTTATTTATTTTTCTTTTTTTTTTCGGGATCTACCAGGCAAGTCTCAAAGATCGACCGGTTGGTGACCAGTAGTTTAGGATAAAGTTGAGGTTTCCCAAAGTAGTGGAGAAAATTTAAGTTATATTTGAAGTAACTGGAGTTGATAGGCCATGACTATAATACTTGAAGAGTTAAGAGTGTGGGCAGTTGATTAGACTTGTGAAGTTTGAAGATTTGTATTGATTAAGCAATTAACAGGTAGTTTAGCCAATGTACTATGAGAATTGTGAAGTTAATACATATGTAAAGAAGATGTATGTGAATGATTAGGTTTAGATGTATGTAAGAGTGAAAGTGTAGGTAGGAGCAAGGCTTGGCTAGTTGGCTTCTCTGCTATATCATTGTCATCGTTGAGTTGCTGCCTCAGCACCATTTTTCTGCAACATTCCAATATTCCTTGCTTCCCTAAACTTCTGTGTTTTTATCGTATTCATTTACTCTCTCTTTTGCTCGTTATGCCGTTAGCGTTTAGGGCAGTAATAAAGGTCCTCCATCTATTGTGGTGTTCAGGCTTCCTTCATTGTGTCGGTAGTTGCCTCGCGGTTTTCACTGCTGTCAGTTATGCAAGTCCCAGGTGGAGACTCAGGAATACTGTTGCACTCTTCATTGCTGTTTCCATGACAACTTTGTTTTACCAATCAGGGTTGTTAGCCCTGAGCTGAACCCTTGAACATGGAGGACTGGTGGACCACTCTTAGTCTGACCTCTGCCCTTTGATCTGTGTTTGGCATGGATGACCCTACCAAAGTACAAAGCACAAAGCCCTGACTCCAGCCAACATAGCTGACAAGGTTGTGGTCCTCTTGGAAGATACTCAATGACTGAGCTTCTGTAACTTTCCTGGGTACAGAATTTCAAATATTCCCTATCCTCTGTCAAAAATATCCTTTATTTTTGAAACTTTTTTTACTGTAAAGTTCAAAGTGAATGTTTTATCAAAGTACATACCCTGAGATTCATTTTAACATATTCAGATAGACACTTCTGTCAGGAGAAGTATCCTGTATCTGGCATTTTGAACCTTGTACGAACTTTGTAGGTTTCAATGTTTACTTGTAGACTCTGGGGAATACAAATTAATCACTTGAATCGCACTAATGAACCTCCACTGTGTTTTCTCTATATCTTTTGAAGAAAAACAGTTTTCCAGGGGTGGGTTCACCAAGGCACAGCAGCAGAGAAACATTTTTTATTTAATTAAATCCACGGGGTGGAGAGGGGTGGCACAGTGGTCAGCGTGACACTATTACAGCTTGGCATTGGAGTTCTGAGTTCAATCCTGCATCCTCTGTAAGGAGTTTATATGTTCCCCCTGTGAACTGTGTGGGTTTTCTGTGGATGGTCTTGTTTCCTCCCACAGTCTGAAGAGGTACACGTTGGTAGGTTAATTGGTCATTGTAAATTGTCCCGTGATTAGGTTAGGGTTAAATCATGGGTTGCTGGGCGGCATGGCTTAAAGAGCCGGTGGGGCCTATTCCATATTGTACTCATAAATAAAATAAAATTTTTAAAAAATTGTGTTTCTAATCCCTTGCATCACCTGCCTGTATCTTTCAGGGACTTTTTTTTTTAAACAAAAACACTTTCCTATTTTGTACACCAAAATGGAAATTTTTCTACATGAAATTTCTGCTTCCATGTTCTTGCCAATGCACTCAGCTTGTCTATACGCAAATAAGCAAAAATCTGCAGATGTTAGAAATCCGAGCAACACACACAAAATGCTGGAGGAACTCAGCAGGCCCAAAAGTCGACTGTACTCTTTTCCTAGATGCTGCCTGGCCTGCTGAGTTTCTCCAGCATTTTGTGTCTTGTCAGCTTGTCTATATCCTGTTAAGCCCTCTGTCATCCTCCTTTCTGTTCACCATCCTACCCATTTTTGTGTTAACAAACTTGGAAATGTGCTATTTGGGTGCTTCAGCCAAAGAGCTGATGTAAAAGTGGAAGGTTTAATAGTCAGAAAGAGCACTGTTGAAGTAATGAGAACTGGGCCAGAAATGGAACTTCATAGTGGTGGCTCCCAGAAGAAGGAAGTTCCTCATTTGTGAGAACAAGTTCTGGTCACAGCCTGCTGCCAGGTTACACCGACATTGGTCTGCATCCGCTTTGGCACGCAGCCAATGCATGAGATGAGCCTTGTTTACACTGGCACGGTATCTAGCAATATGTAGATCAATGTGTGCCATTTCTAAGGATTATGCTTGGATCTGTTTAAACCCTCTTTAACACAGTCAAATATTACCATTCCATATTTGATAAATGTATTCCATGAATCTTGCATCCTGGAAGTATGATAGTGGTTTTGATTTATTCATTCACAGGGTGTGCATGTCACTGACAACACCTGCATTTTTAAAAATAATTCATGACTTATTCCTGTACTGAGAAAATGGGTTTGGAGTTGCATATAACCCAGACTAAAAAAGATTAATAGATTTCCTTCCTTGAAGAACATTGATAACTAGCTCGGTAGTTTCATGGTAGTACTTTCATTAGTATACTTTTTTTCCATAAATGCTGCCTGGCCTGCTGAGTTCTTTCAGCATTTTGTGTGTGTTGGTTGGATTTCCAGCATCTGCAGATTTTCTCTTGTCAGTAGTTTCATGGTTACTCTTATTGAGATTTAATTCCAGTCTCTCTTTTTTTTAATTATCTGAGTTAAAAATTCCCATCTGCTATGGTGAGAATCGGACTCATGATTCTGGATCAGTGGTCCAGAACTCTGGTGACCAGTCCAGTAACCTAACCACTATGTGTACTATGAACTATACTTGACACCCTTTTAAAACCTGTTGTGTTCCAAAAGTGAGAGAGAAATTGTTAATTTTCAGGGTAAAACTGTTTTGTTTGGCTGTATTTGTGTATGGTTAGATGGCAATCAAACTTGAATTTGAATCAAATTGCTTTGAATTGGGTGCAGCAAATTTTCTGGTTAACTTGTTTTTGACTAATTTGACAAACATCATGAAAGCAGTGCAAATTAGGTTTGCATTTGTTTTCCTCCAACTTTATTTTTTCATTCCTCATTCTGGCTCCCCTCTCACCACTTCTCCTCTCACTTGCCTATCACCTCCTCTGCCCCCCTTCCCTTTAGCCATGATTCAATCACTTCTCCTATCAGGTTCCCCCTTCTTCAGTCCTCTCCCTTTTCCATCTATCACCTTCCAGCTTCTCACTTCAAACCACCTGTCTCCCCAGTCACTTGCCAGTTTATACTCTTTCCCCTCTCCTGATTCAAAGCACATTTATTATTAAAGTACGCATGCAGTGTACAACCCCAAGATTTGCCATCCCAACAGACAGCTCTGAAACAAAGAAAACCGTGGAACCTGTTCAAAGAAATACATCAACCCCCCCCCCACCTCACACGCAAAACAAAAAAAAAGAGCAAAAGCAACCAACTTAAACCCCCTTCCCTTCCCTTTCTCCCATGGTCCACTTTCCTCAGTCAGATTCTTCCTTCAACCCTTTACCTTTTGCACCTGTTACCTCCCAGCTTCTCGCTTCATTCCTCCCTTCTTCCACTCACCTTGTTCTGGCTTTTTCCCCCTTTCCTTTTCAGTCCTGATGAAGGGTGTCTGCACAAAACATCTGCTGTTTGATCCCCTCCACAGATATCCAGTTCCTCCAGTTTTTTCACAAAATACTGGACGAAGTCTGCCATTGCTGGAAATGCAAAGCAACAAACAAAATGCTGGAGGAACTCAGCAGATCAGACAGCATATATGGAAAAGAGTAAACAGTCGACATTTCAGGCTGAGACCCTTCATCAGGACTGAAGAATCCTCCAGTATTTGGTGTATTGCTCTGAATTTCCAGCATCTGCAGAATCTTTTGCATTTCACTGTTTTGAAATACATATGACAAATAAAGCTAATCTTTAGTTGTGTCACCTGGCCTAACAGCCTTCCCTGCTTTTTTTCTTAAATGGCTTTATCTTTTTCTCTCCATGCCTGTCTGCTTTCAATCTCCTTTTATCTGCCTTTCACTACTTTCTTCTCTCTCTCTCTCTTGTCCAGATAATAATTCCAGAAACCCAGCAGCATTTGAAGCTGTACACTGCCAGACAGGCACTCGCTGATTAATCAGTCCTGTACTACCCTGATAGGGTGTTAATTTGTAAAGTTAATGGACAGGCAGCCATGATAAGCTGTAGCAGCTGCTCTGTAGCTGCTGGTGAAGCGAGGGGGAGGTGGGGGATGGGTCGATTTGACACCAACTGGCATCAGACTAATATTTTGGTTGTGCGCGAGAAATGCTCGTCGCAGAAGTGTTTAATGTGTTTATAACATAAAAGGCAGTGGAACATGTGTTACAATTTGGAACTAGTTCAAGTGTTGGGGAGGGAGGAGGAGGCGTGTTAGTGATAAAATGCTGCCGTGACTGCGAAATGACATATGTGTACAGAGTGCTGTCTGCAGCCAGCATAATTTTTTACTCCTCCCTTGCCAAGCCTTCCCTTCTGTGCTGTTACACTGATATATGCAGGCACCTTGCGTAGAGAGCAGTTCTAGTTATGGCACTGCCAAGAGCCCGAGGCATTTTGTACTGCCGCCAGTTCTTGAGTTCATACGGCAGTTTGGTATCTGAATGGAGATGAAGGAAAACAAATGCTTACATCAGTTCTAGTTTTTATGAGGGTGTAAAGGAAGGGCATTGAATGAAGGTGTAGAGATCGGCTGCTGCAGGAAGCAAATGAGTATCAGGAGATAAAGCAGACAGTCCTTGGGGAGTTTTTAAACTGCACTGCGACTTTATACTTAACTCCTTTTCCCTCTGTCTGTTTCTACAACTGTTTTACCCAGTATAGCTTTGGGGGGTTGTGACCTCAGGAGCTTTGAGTGCCCTTCCCTTCGGGGAGTTTTATTGAGCTCAGAGGAAGGCAATTCATAAAGCGTAGCTAATGGGGGGAATTGGGAAGGAAAACTTTGCAGCTGATGGCTCTCCAGAGGGAGTCTGCGGCTTGAGGTCTAATATATGGATGTGCTCAAAGGTCAGGTTTCCTGCAGCTTTTTGGGTAGGTTTTCTATTTCCGGAAAGTATAGATATTATATTAAACATGTATAAATATGGCTGACTCTGCAAATATGACCCAGTGGTACTGCAACCAGCAAATAGGCAATTTTATTGCCTCCAAAGTATGTATACATGGTACAATCTTAAGATTCAATTCCTTACAGACAGCCACAAAACAAAGAAACCCAAAAGAACCCATTTTAAAAAAGACTGTCAAACACCCAATGTGCAGAGAGAGAAAAAACTAATTGTGCAAGCAACAAAATTAAGAAAATAGCATTTAGAACAAAAAAGTGAGTTGTCAGGCACGAAGCTGGAGCAGCTGGAGCAAACCTCAGACTCAGTGCAGCGAAGAGCAGAGTAAACATCACCGAGCACAGAGCAGAAGCGGCCTGGCCCTTTCCTCTGGTCCCGACATTCTGCCTTTTCAATCCATCCAGCCCGGTGTTTAAATCATCCAAACGTCAGGTCGTTCCTCATTCTCGGACCCAGGCCCAAGTTGCATTGATACACTCTAGGGCTGGACTCCGCTGCCTGTACCCGACCTTTCCAAATCAGCCCGGCACTTTGATCGATCAAACCTTGCTCTAGGTCAACATAAAGGATAAATGAAGTATTTGCAGATTTGCAGAAAAGCTGATAACTTTATGTCAGTTCTGCAGCTTGACTAAGTAGTATTAACATTTACAATTTGCTCATCTGTAAAGGGCCAAGATGATGTAGTAAATATCAGTAAAATTGAGGACATTTCTCAATGAATTAATGCCATCATGATTGTCATCTGAATGTGAGTGACAGCAGGTAGGTTTAGACCATAATTCCATAATACTTGGGAGTAAAATTAGGCTATTCAGCCCATCAAACAGAGGATTTAGATGTTAGAGCTTTTTTTATGCCATGAACCAATTCCATTAAGCAAGGGATCTGTGGTCCCCAGGCTGCGGACCACCCCCCCCCCAACCACCACATTGGAGGGGAAAAGCACCACAAAATACTACAGGTGTGTATTGGTTTTGGACCCATCTTAACAAGTAATTGATTTGTCTTTGCATGGCATTCTGTTCAGTTCTGTAAATCTGCTACAAGTCCATGTGGAAGAGCAGTCCTGAAGACGTCTCTCCGTCTAAAACGTCAGCTGTCTTTCATTTCCATAGATGCTGCCTGACCTGCTCTGGACTTCCAGCATCTGTAGGTTTTCTCATGTTTGTGGAAGAGTAAAGTGCCTGTTTTAGTTAGAAAGAGGATCTGATTCCTTTAGCTGTTTAAATCTTATACTTTGCACATGGTTATTTTTTTCCCATGACTTTTCTACTTTTGTAGAAGGCAGAATATATTTTTTAAAAATGGTATGTAGCAATACAAAAATAGCTGCTTTCTACAAAAGTGCTAAACAGTCATGTGGAAAAATAGCCATTTTTTTTAAGAAATGTATTCTCAATCAAGTAATGTTTTGTTTATTTTGGTTAAAAATAATGGCTCATCAGAGTACAACATTGCCATGCTGATAGTGAATGTTATAATGTTTTATGTTGTAATCTTGATTTAACATGGGTGAAAGTGCCATCTGGGGAAGCAATTAGATATTTCACAGGATCTTACACAGGAATAATACATCATTAATAGTGACGAATTCAATGTGTTCACAAAAGAAATGGTTTGCCTTCACTATTTTATGTACTTAAGAGAATTGTATATCATGGTCACAGACTTCAGCAGATGAAGTTAACAGAAGCAGGCTGAAATGCTTCTCGTACTTGTGTTCATAATCCTTTCACATTAAAAGAGGTCGTTTTTCACAATTCACGGTAACCCTGCATTCACCCTGGGTTTTTAGCTTCGGACAGAAAACGCAGTAGTTCTCATCCTGCGGGAAATTGTATTTGTTTTTTTTAAATAAGTTAATTGCCCTGATCAGCACAGTGTAGCGATGTGCTACACACAGCGCTAGAATAACCACACGGAGTCGGTGAGTTGGAGTTGCGATGAAAGAGGTTTATTCAAACTTCGCGGCCCGCTTTAAAGCCTTCCCGTTCCCGCCCTTTTTGCTGCCCGCCCTCTGCCTGCGCGCGCTGTTTCGTGAGCCGGTTCGTGGGTGTCAGAAAGTGGGTTGCCACAACAGCACCTTAAAGAAATGTGCTTAGACTGCTGCTCTACTGTCTCTGCACCCATGACTGCGGCTAGGTACAGCTCAAACTCCATCCATAATTTTGACAATGACAGAATCTCAGGTGGCAGAGTAGACTGGATGGGCCAAATGCCCTAATTCTGCTTTTGTCTTACGGTCTTTTGGCTGCGAGGAGGCATACAGGAGTAAGAGAGGTTGGCTGGTTGAGTGCTTTTGCAACACCAATCTTGCACTCATTGTCAGCAAGGTTAAGGAAATGATTGTGGAATTCAGGAAGGGGAAAATTAGGGGAACACACACCAGTCTTCATTGAGGGCTCAGTAGTGGAAAGGCTGAGCAGCTTCAAGCTCATGTGCCCCAACCTCTCAGAAGATCTGACACATTGTAATCACAAAGAGGGCATGCCAGCAGCTATAGTTCATTAGGCTTTTGAGGAGATTTGGTACGTCACCAAAGACTTTTGCAAACTTGTGCAGATCTATGGTGGAGAGCATTTTGACTGATTGCATCACCAACTGTCATGGACTCTTCCCCCACCCCCCACCCCGCCAAGGCACAGGATTGCAAAACACTGCAGAGGGTTGTAGACTCAGCCAGTTCCACCATGGGCACAACCCTCCCTGCTGTAGAGGGCATCTTCAAGAGGCAGTGCCTCAAGAGGGCAGCATCCATCACTAAAGGCCGTCATCATCTTTTCATTACTGCCATCAGGCAGAAGATACAGGAGCCGGAGGGGCCCAGACTCCATAACTTAGGAACAGTTTCTTCCTCTCCACAATCAGATTTCTGAACAGTCCATGAACACTACTCATTATTCGTCTTTTGCTAAATTTTATTTATTTTTGTAAATTATAGTCATTTGCAATGTACTGCTACCACAAAACAACACATTTCATAAGATGTACCCGTGTTGGTAATACCGGATTCTGATGTCCTCCAAATAGTGCAGTTTTGGTTCCAACCAGGAAAGGAAACTTACAAAAAAAAAGGTGCTGTGGAGGTTATTGATTCTGGGACTGACAGGGTTATTCTATGAGGGGAGATTATGTTGACGAGGTTTGTATTTAAATGAATGAAGTTTAGAGGCAATCTCATTAAAACTTAGAAAATTCTTATGGGGCTTGACGTAGGGAGTATGTTTCCCTTGGGGGAGGGTTGGTTAGAATAGTCATAGCCTCAGAATATTGGTATGACAATTAGCACCGAGATGAGGAATTTCTTTTCTCATATTACAGTGAACCTGCCAAACTCGCTACCCAAAAGGCTGTAAGGGCAAATCGCTGAATATATTTTAAGAAGGGAATAGATAGTTTTCTAGGCAAAAAATAAATCAAGAATTATGGGGAGACCATGGGAATATGAAATAGAGGATCAGTCTTACCGAAACTTGGATATTTCAAGAGAATTAACTTCTGAAATACACTTAACTTATTGAGATGTGATATATCTCTTTAGAGATCAGTTGATTATGTCAGTTTCATTATCTCATATCAATGTTTTTAGTCCACTTAAAAAGTCTTCATGAACTTTTTAAATGTGCATAGAAATGAGTGTCTCTATCTTTTCCATACTTATTTTTGATGCATATCTGATGAGTAATGACTTTGTTTACATGTGCTGAGCATATGTTCACCTATTCTCAAGACCTAAAATTATCCTTTGCAGTTGATTTTGATACTTGCAGTCAAAAGGTCCAATTCCTAAGGGAAGGTGGAATGAATACTGTGGTACATGATATTCAGCTATACAGATTAGAAATGGTGATAGAGCATTTTAGACTGAGTTAATGACTGCCTGTTCCACAGCTGTGATTAGGACAGCAATGAAGGTCCTCCATTTCTTTCTGTCCTTGGCCTTGTCACACACAGATATAGAATGATTCTTCATTGCTATTTCCTTAACAATTTTCTTTTTTCTTGACTAGTCAGGGTTGTTAGCCTGAGCTGAACCCCCTGAACCTGGAGGAACAGTCGACCACTTTTAGTCTGGTCTCTGCCTTTTGGCCTCTTTGGCATGGGTGACCCTACCAAGAGCCAAAGCATTAAGCCCTGACTCCAGCCAACATAACACTCTGGGCCATTGAGGCAAGGCAAGCCTCCAAACCCTGGCAAGGGGATGGTCATCTTGGAAGTTTAGACTAACAGTTAATACATTAATGAAAGCACAAATGCTGCAACTTTCCTGAACCAGCATGGAGGGCAGCTTTTTTTTTGTATTTGCACAGATCATCTTTGTTGTTTTCAGACTTTGTAGTTTTTCATTGATTCTATTGTATTTCTTTGTCTACTGTGAATGCCTGAAAGAAAATGTATCTCAGGCTAGTATATGGTGATAAATACATTCTTTGATGATAAATACACATTGAGCTTGCACAATGTTGTAATTGGTCTGTGCTACCAGCTGTCACTGTTAAGTGGGTTGGTACAAATGCAATACATAATAGTAGAGAGAAAAAAGAAAACTGAATTATGATAAATGTATGTACATACACTCCCTTATGGGTGGTGTGTATGTGTATTTTTCTCTCAATCTCAGATCCTCCACCAGAGGGCTGGGAGCTTGAAGGTTCAGTACAGTATCCTTGCTGTTCCTAGTCGTGCACTTTTCTGGACCGTGATCTCAGATGTTGTTCCTGGCGTTTATTGGAGCCACTTTCCCAGTCCAAGTGTCATAGCTGCAAGTGCTCCTATGCTGGGATTACTTGGCTTTAACCTCTCGCATTCTTTCTGTCTGCTCTTTCAAGCCCTGGTATTTCTCCAGCTTCCCATATTCTTTCTTCCTGATGTTTCTGTCAGTTGGGATTGCCACATCTATTACTATTGCTTTCTTCTGCTCCTTGTCCTACATAGATAGAGATTATATCTCTCTCTATAGAATTTATTTTATTATTTTCCATAGATGCTGCTGAGCTTCTCCAGTATCTTGTGTGTGTGTTCCTAAAGATTTTGTGGTTTGTGGAACAATGAAAAAGTAAAGCATAGTTAATACGTAGCAGTTAGCATGAGGCTGTTACAGTTCGGACATTAAGTTCAGTTCCAATGTCCTCTGTAAGAAAGATGGGATGTCTTTCCTGTGAGCACATGGGTTTCCTCTGGGTGCTCCAGTTTCCACCCACATTCCAAAGATGTACCTGTTAGTAGGTTAATTAGTTATTGTAAATTGTCCTGTGATTAGGCTAGGATTAAATTAATGAGTTGCTGGGTTTTGCCAGTCAGTTGGCTGGAAGGGCCTATTTTCACACTGTATGTCTAAATATAATATAGTTTAAAGTTAATATCTAACCATTTGCTGGAAATTACTGACCTAGAGATACTGATATTTTCAGCTGAGATTTTGTGTGGATTTTTGTACCGTGGATGGTTGGGGTATGGAGGGCTATAGTACTGGTGCAGATTGATGGGAGTAGGGAATTTGAATGGTTTGGCATGGATTAGATGGGCCAAGTGGCCTGTTTCTGCTGTACTTTTCTATGACTGTATAAGGCATTATCACTTCTCTATCCTAATAGTTGTTACTTCCATCTTATAAACATTCATATTCAGATTGAATTATTTAATAGCTTTGCTGTCCAAAATGTACTTCCTGGGAATATTAAGTTTTATGCCACCCATTAAAATGGACTGTTATTAGACAGAAAAGAAAGTCATACTTTATGCTTAAGTAGGAAACAGGAGCTTGTAATATCCTTCTCCATTTTAATCGTTTTATTAACCTTGGCATAAAGCAAATAATGTGTAGCCTGCTCATGTTAGCCTGGTTGCTTGCGAATCTGGCAGCCGCAGATGGTTTTCATTGAAAATCAGTTCTGAGTACAAAAGGCTTACTGAGCTCGACAAGTCAGTTTTAGGGCTGATGGGAAGTCTTCGAACGTGAAACTTGAAGGGAGTTCAATCACCTTGCACCAAGGAGGTGACTGGATCAAAGCGATGGGGTTAATTGACAAAATGACACTCGCAAAGTAAGCCAGGTCTAAGGGGGATCAAAGAAATTTGCTGGAACATTGCTTGCTGCTGCATCCATTCCACCCAGGCACGCCGCACACAGTCAATGAGTTGTTCTTCCATTTTTTAACGGATTTACGAAAAGTAGTTTGAGGTCTGCCAGTTGCAAATTCAAGATTTCTGTCAAAGTTGCCATTGTGAATGTTCACAAAATGAATACAAATTGTACATCCTGTAGTGCAAAAAAAGATTGTGGCTGCATTGTATTTTCCTTGTGTTTTATGGCCTGTGGGGTGCTTTCTACTCAATGGCTTGACTGTGCTGTTTGAAGATAGATATTTGACAAAAATCTGGAGCTTGCATGAAGCCAGATTCTGTTCTTTACCATATTTTGTTTATTCACATGTTTTATAAGATTTTTGTTTTTTAAGACTCTGAACTATTGGCTCTTGGCTTTTGCTACAGCTGTTCTTTCAAGAATTAGATTGGCAGATTCACCAGGCAAATGAATAATTCTATTGCCTTTATGATTTTTTTAAAAGAATTATTTCATTTGTGACTTTTGTGGCCTTTTGATGGCAAAATACTTCCCTCTACTGGTGATTCTTAAGTAATGCATTGGATATAATTTTTTTTAATTTAACATATCTTAACATATATTTTATTTTTCCCACAGGCATCAGATGTAGGCTCAGAGAAACTCTTTTCACCTGCAGCAAGTAAAGGTATGTTTATGTTCCCATTTAGAGAGCAATTTCAGTTACGAAAACTCAAATTTCGTTCATTGAATTGAAGTCTCAAGAATTAGTATTTTTTTAGACTAGTTTTATGATTGTTTTTGGACTGCATTTCCCAAAAAAACCTTAAAATCAGCAGTGGGTGGCAAATTGCTAAGGAGCATCTTAAAGAAGATTGGCTAAACCTCCTTTCTGGTTTGTTAGTCATATAATATATAACTTTATAATCAAAATTTATAAGTACACAATTAATATTCTTCCTGGCACTTCAAGGTCAGAGTGTCAGTCCCAAATCATGGCTCGTTATAAAATCTGACTCTTAGTATTCGGCATTGTTCCTATGTGTTGCATAAAATGACTATTTTTATGATTATTTATTGAGACATGCTCAGCTGGCTCTATTTTACATTAAAGCACAAGTCTGGTTTCCGTACGTGGTGTACTCACAATGATGTTTCACTAATGAAGTTACAATTCTTGTATATGCTTAATATCTTCGCACATTTCAACTTGCTGCCTATTACACCACTGGCGTTTAGGGCAGCAATATCTGACGGTGTTTAGGGCTTCCTTCATGTTAGTAGCTCAGTTTTCACTGTTTTCAGTCTTGTAAGTCCCAGGTGGTTACTCAGGAATACCATCCCACTCGGATGTAGAAGGATTCGGATTCTTCATTGCTGTTTCTGTCACAATTTTGTTTGACCAGTCTTAGTCTGGCCTCTACCCTTTGACCTGATTGGTATGGGTGACCCTACCAAGAGCAAATGCATAACTCCAGCCAAATTCGCGCTCTGAGTTATTGAGGCACGCAAGCCTCCAAACCTGACGACAAGGTTGTCCTCTTGGAGGACACATTGCAAGAAAAAAGTTAATTCCTCAGTCCTTGAGCATTCTTGAAATAAATTTAACTGGAAAATTGTGCAGCCACTGATCCTAGAAGCTTCCCATTTGTATTGCTGAATTAAAAACTTAAAAAGTTGTTTGAATCCTACAAAATACTGTCAGTGTTATATTGTTTACAAGTACAAGCTCTGTGTATTTCATTATATTTTTAATATGCAGACAAAAATTTAAAAGGCTTTAATTATTAGCAATCTGCCTATCTAAAATAAGTAGATACATTTTATTATGTAATTAGTTGGTTCATCCCATCATCCCTGCTGGGATGTAGGCAGCCAATAGCCAAAGTTGTCTGTCCTAGCCTAGTGCTTCAAGTTGTTTCAAGGTGTAGCCAATCTTCTTGATGGTTCAAGGTTGCGTCATCAGGTGTTCTTTGGCCAGCCTCAGTGATCGGCCGTGTGGCTTCTACGGACTTGCAGGTTTCACCACACAACATTGTGAATCGTATGGGTGAAGATACTTCCTCTCCCAGGGATGAGGTCTTTGGAGCTTCTGTTGGTGTTTCAGTATCTCTGTCTCTGGGATTTTACTGGATGGGGTTGCTAGCCCCTTGCCCAAGCTGCTTCCTTTTGTAGCTGGGCTTAGGACTGTCCATGGCAGAGTTACAGTGCTGTGAAATACATGTATATTATAGAGAGAGCTAGGGTGCCCATGACCTTTGCACAGTACATGTACTGCATATTATGTCTTTCCAGTTACCAAATAACACTAGTACTACTGAGCTAATCCAAAGCTAAGTACTTTATTTCTGTTTCCCAACAACCTTTCTATTTTGACCAGTATACAGTACTATACAAACATCTTGGGCACCCTAGCTGTATATATGTGCCTAACTTCTGCACAGTACTATACATTTTATAAGTAGCCGTTCAAAGTACATAAAGGTCACCATATGCACCCTGAGATTAATTTTCTTGCTGACATATTCAGTGAAAATAATAGAATCAGTGAAAGACCACATCAACTTGAGCATTCAATCAGTATGCAAAAGATGACAAACTCTGCAAGTCCAAAAGAAAATAAAATAAGCAATAAGGTGTACCTTGACTTTCAGAAGGCATTTGATAAGGTACCACATAGGAGATTGGTGGGTAAAATCAGAGCTCATGGCATTGGGGGGAGGATATTGACATGGATAGAAAACTGGTTGGCAGATAGAAAGCAAAGGGTAGCAGTGAATGGGTGTTTCTCGGAATGGCAGGTGCTGACTAGTGGGGTGCCACAGGCCTTGGTATTGGGACCACAGCTGTTTACGATTTACGTCAGTGATTTAGAGGAAAGCATTGTGAATAACATCAGCAAGTTTGCTGATGATACTAAGCTAGGTGGCAGTGTGACATGTGATGAGGATGTTAGGAGAATTCAAGGTGACTTGGATAGGCAGGGTGAATGGGCAGAAACTTGGCAGATGGCGTTTAATGTGAATAAGTGTGAGGTTATTCACTTTGGGAGCAAGAACAGGAAGGCAGATTATTATCTGAATGGTATGGAGTTAGGTAAGGGAGGAATACAAAGAGATCTAGGAGTACTTGTTCATCAGTCCCTGAAGGTGAATGAGCAAGTGCAGCAGGCAGTGAAGAAGGCTAATGGAATGTTGGCCTTTATTACGAAGGGAATTGAGTACAAGAGCTAGGAAATCCTTTTGCATTTGTACAGGGCCCTGGTGAGACCACACCTGGAGTATTGTGTGCAGTTTTGGTCTCCAGGGTTAAGGAAGGACATCCTGGCTGTGGAGGAGGTGCAGCGTAGGTTCACTAGGTTAATTCTTGGGATGTCCGGACTGTCTTACGCAGAGAGGTTAGAGAGACTGGCCTTGTACACGCTGGAATTAAGGAGTTTGAGGGGGGATCTGATTGAGACGTATAAGATTATAAAGGGATTGGACAAGATAGAGGCAGGAAATATGTTCCAGATGCTGGGAGAGTCCAGTACCAGAAGGCATGGTTTAAGAATAAGGGGTAGGTCATTTAGGACAGAGTTGAGGAGGAACAACTTCTCCCAGAGAGTTGTGGAGGTGTGGAACGCGTTGCCTCAGAAGGCAGTGGAGGCCAATTCTCTGGATGCTTTCAAGAAGGAGCTAGATAGGTATCTTATAGATAGGGGAATCAAGGGTTATGGGGACAAGGCAGGAACCGGGTATTGATAGTAGATGATCAGCCAAGATCTCAGAATGGCGGTGCAGGCTCGAAGGGCCGAATAGTCTACTTCTGCACCTATTGTCTATTGTCTAAATATTGAGAACATGAGATGAAGAGTCCTTGAGGAGGAGTCCATAGCTTGTGGGAACAGTTTAGTGATGGAGTAAGTGAAGTTATCCCCTTTGGTTCAAGAGCCTGGTAGCTGAGGGGTAATAACTTTTCCTGAACCGATCTGATGGCAGCAGTGAGAAAGGGGCCTGGCCTGGCCTGGGTGTTGGGGATTCACAATGATGAATGCTGCTTTCCTGTTGGCTAGCTCTGCTGTGGGCCCTACAAAATCTCTCCTTTTGAGTCATTCTTTCAGTCCTTTATCTTTTCGACCAAGTGACTTTCCCAGTATCTCCCTGAGAGGTTTGGCATCTGTTCACATGGAATATTCAATGGAATCAAGTATTGTATTAATGCTAATTTTTAAAATTTGTGTGTAACATCTGGTATTTTAGGAAAAAAAATGTGGTTTGCTTTTATAAGCTTTCCTCCCTTGTTTTTGAGGGTGAAATAAATATTTTCGAACAACGTTGATTAAATTTTAATGAAGGTGAACTTTGTGGTTTGTCTCTTTTGGATGAAGTTGCTTGGTTGCAACTATTCTTTCTCAAAATAAAAGGTTACAAAATGCCTGTGGGGCCTTGGTTTCTTTTCCCTCCCCTAGACGATTAGCTCTAATGTAGCAAATTCCAGCAGTTACACATACAAATAGTCGATGGTAGAACATAACTGATTTATTCAATCTTCAGTTTATGTTACACAGACCAAATGCCCTGCAGGAGCATGAAACACATTAATAAGAAATGATTCTGCGGAAAGCCCATTTATTTGAAGTGGGACCATTTCTGAAGTGATGAGTGAGGTAGTTTAGTTTACAGCTGGGAACAATTAAGGTGTAAGTTTCTGCAAAGTGCTTCCATTTTACAAATATCTTTTGTCGGCTGCATTGTTCTGACATCTTGTGTCCAACTGCTTTGCTTCCATTTCCCATCTCCTGTTCAGAATCAGAATTGGGTTTAAAATAACCAGCATATGTTGGTGATATTAAACTGCTGCTGCTTTGCGGCAGCAGTACAATGCAGTACATAACAAATATTGAAAAAGAACTGAATTTCTGCATGTGTGTATATATGTATTTTTTAAAGTTTTTTTCTAGATGTGTGTGTGTATAGATATAGATATACTGGAGAGAAATTGGATGGCAGAGGGGAAAAAGCTGTTCCTGAATTGCTGAATGTGTGCCTTCAGGCCTCTGTACTTCCTTCCTGATGGCAACAGTGAGAAGAAGGCATGTCCTGGGTAATGGGGGTCTTAATGATGGACCCTGCCTTTTTGAGGCAGATGTTCTGGATACTGTGCATTCAAGTGCTCATGGTGGAGCTGACTCGAGTTTACAACTCAATGCAGTTTACTTCGATCCTGTGCAGTTCCCCCATACCGGACAGTGATGCAGCCAGTCAGAATGCTCTCCATGGTACATCTATAGAAATTTTCAAGTGTTTCAGGTGTTTTCCTATTATTTTCTCTCACGCTCTCTGCGCTTCCCCAGCCAAACAGTTCTTTAGGCTGTGCTTTTAATGGCACAGGACGGTAGGGGTGGGATTAGAATCTGGCTGTGCAGATGAATTGAGAAGTAGGGTGAGACAAAAATCAGACGAAGCCAAAGCCTATCAGTCCATGAGGCCTGCTTCTGTACTGCAGCCTCTATATTTTAATATACCTTGCATTATTTATAAATGTATGTAATGCATTAGTACTTTTCAGTCAATCTCAAAGAAATGCATGCCTCTGGCAATAGCTGACAAGCCTGCTATTAACATCATTTTAATTTGGCTATCTTTCCTCATTAACGAACTCTGCATAGCATGTTCAGGCACAGTAAGTTACAACATAAAGGTAGGGTCCATAATTCAGTGCACAAGTGTACTGGCCATATCATTAAATATTGTTTTATCGGGTTATCACTCTGTGGAGCAATCCCATTGTTAAACCTACCAAAAGGTTAGAAGGAATATTTGTATTTAAACGGTCCATTTCCAGGTCTCAAAGCAGTATCTCAAAAAGTTCTTACAATAAATTTGCCTGGAAAAATAAGGAATTGCCACTGCATAGACGTATGTAAGCAAATTGCATGCAGCAAGATCACAGGAGTAAGCCATGATTACAATACACAGCGTATTTGTACAATAACATAAGGACAGTATCCTGCTTCTTACTTCCAGAATAGCTGTGCTTAAGCAAATATTCTGAACATTGTAAAGTATGGCTTCTAAGTGTCACATGGAGTATGACTCTTTTAAAAGAATTTATCAAATATGATTTTAGTTCTCAGTCTGGTTTACCCTTGGGACATAAAAACAAACTTTAATATGTCACTTTGGTGTCTTTATTATGGGTTCATGCAGCAGCTTTTGAAAGGTGAGTTTACATCTGCTTTTTTATCTTAAGGAAATAAATTTAATTTTTGGTGACTTCATCTTGTGCCTAAATTGCAATAATCTAACAAAGAGTATGGGTACGGCCTAGTCCATCACGGGTAAAGCCTTCCCCACCAGTGAGCATGTCATAGGAAAGCAGCATTTATCATCAGGGGCCCCCATCATCCAGGAGATGCTCTCTTCTTGCTGCTGCCATCAGAAAGAAAGTACAAAAGCCTCAGGACTCTTGCCACCAGGTTCAGGAGCAGTTATTACCCCTCAACCATCAGGCTCTTGAACCAAAGGGGACTTGCCCCATCACTGAAATGTTCCCACAACCTGTGGACTCACTTTCAGGGACCCTTCATCTCATGTTCTCAATATTTATTGCTTATTTATTATTGTTTCTTTTTCTTTTTCTTTTTGTATTTGTAGTTTGTCTTTTCCACACTAGTTGCCCACCACATTGCTGCGGTCTTTCATTAATTCTATTACGGTTATTGGATTTATTGAGTATACCCACAAGAAAATGAATCTTAAGGTTGTTTCTGGTGACATACATGTATTTTAATAAATTTACTTTGAATTTTGAAATCTTGTTAATTCTGTTCCTCTTATATTTTGTGTAACTTTAAAATTAAATTGGAGAATGATTTAAGAGCAATTGTTCTTCAAGAAGTTGCCATTTGAGCAAAGGGCTCAGTTTTTCATTCATTCATTTGTAAGTACTGCATTTAGTGGCCATCCTACTTGCAGTTGGGATGCTAGTAGAAAATACCGCCTTGAATCTTTACAGTATGGTTGCTCAAGGACACCCATGGTGTAGTTCAAAGGTGAATTCAGGATTTTGATCTTGTAGAATGAATGACAATATATTTCCAAATTGCACTGGATTTTGAGGTTTAGTGTTCAGTGTCCTCATCCAGGGTTGTCATTTGTTGTCATTGGTGAGTCCTGGAGTAGATATCGAAGATTGAAGCCTGAAAGTCGATCAGCTTGCAATGTTGGCACCAGATTGTATGGTGACACTTGCTCTCCCCAGGTGCTGGTTGTAGACACAACTGACCCATTTCCTGAGTTACAGACACAAAATGCTGATGGAACTTAGCAGGTCAAGCAGCATCTATGAAGGGGAATAAACAGTCAACTTTTCAGGCCGAGACCCTTCATCAGGATCCATTTCGCTATATGTTTTGATGTACATGTGATAAATAAATCTGAATCTGAAATTACAATGCTTGGATTTTGAAAGAAACTTCAAGATGGTGAAGTATCAAGTGCATGTTGTCTTTGTCTTTTTGGTAATCGAGGGTTTTGCGTTTGTTGCCAGAGAAACTTGGGCAACTTGTGTTGGTTGTCTTTTATAACTTGTTGACATTACAACTAGAGTTGATAGAAATAAAGGTTCAGGGTAGTGAATAAAGTGCTGGTCAAGTTGACTGCTTTTTCCTGATAAGTTGGGGCTCCTCGAACATTATTGTGATGCCATTATCCACGCAAGCTGAAATTGCGCCTTTTCGGTGGTGAAAAGTTTTGAAGTTCAGAAGTGAGCCACTATTGTTAAAGGAACTCATTCTATGACTTGATCCAATAGCCAAAATATGACTTGTGCTAGCAAGTTTCTGATCTGATGAATTTACACCAGTTCTAAATGTTGGTGGAAGATTAACTGCTCAATATCCAGAAGAGGAAGTTAGTTAGGTGTGGTTTGCCACTGTGTTAGCATCAAAGGTCAGTCCTCAAGTCAGGGAGCTCGGACAAGCGACACGAAGACTGAAACATCAAAACGGCGAACTTCTGGTTTCCTGCTCCCATTTGTTGCAGGAACAATCTCTGTCTGTCTGTTGCTAGTGTGTGCGTGTGTGTGTGAGCGAGAGAGAGACACTGAGAGACTATGACTGTCTGGGATGTTCAAAGTGTTGGGATGGACAGTAGTTTTTTGTCTCTAGATCATGGTCTCTTTGGGGTCTTTGCTATTGCTTGCACAGTACTTTTGCTGGAGCAAGTAGGGTAGCGGGGAGTTGATGCTTTTGCTGCTTGTGTGTGGGGGAAAAGGGGACTTTGAATTCTGATGTTTCTGTCATTCATTTTTTGGGGTTTGTTGTTTCGTGGATGTCTGTGAAGAGTAAGAATTTCAGGTTGTATACTGTATACATCCTCTGTTATTAAATTGAGCCATTGAACTGTCATTAGCTGAAGTCTGAATGTTTTCCAGGATGGCTTTATTTTCTAAGGAGTTGTGAATAGAACTGAACAATGCATCCTTAAGTAAATATACATACTTCAGACCACTTCATTTTCTATTTTAGTGCCTTGATACATGGATGTCAAGCAGAACAACTTGCCTCTCCTCTCTCTGGCCTTCATTCCTGCCGCTTTGAGGGTCAGGAATTAAATCCTGTGTGTGGTCTTCGCTACTATAGCCCATCCACTTCAAAGTCCAACATATTGTGCATTCAGAGATGCAGTTCTACACACCACTGTTGTAATGTGTGGTGATCTACTCCTTTGTCCATATTTGGATCAAATATATAATGAGGTCAGGAAATGCATGGTCCTGGTTGAATCTAATCTAAGCATCACTAATCAGGTCAGTAGGTGCTGCTTGATAATACTGTCGACCATACTTCCTATCACTTAAAAGTTTGTGAGTAGGCTAAGGGAACAGAAATTGCCTAGGTTCTATTTGTTTAATTTGTTTCCCCTTGGGACAGAACAGCTCTGGCATTTTCCTTGTTTTTTTTGATATGACTGGTACATAATTTAACATGTAATTGTGCATTTAGGAACTTTAATTCTGTCTGAAGATTTAAAAACAAAAATTGGCGTTATGTAATAGTCTAGCCTTCAAATTTAAGCCACATACAGCTGAAAACCAGGCTCTTCTGCCCACATGTCCATGCTAACCTTAATACCCATTCAACAACAGTAGGACTGTACTCTTAAATAATGGCATCGACTATTGCTCACAGGAGTAAGTTAGCACTGTTAAAAGGCTTGTGATGAAAATGAGTTGGTTTTCCATCAACAATAAATAGTGGATAAATGTACCATGGCTTCAGTGACTTGTTGAATCAGGATTAATATCACCGTGGTATGTCATGAAATTTGTTTTGCTTCAGCAGTAAAACTATATAGGGTGTGTGTATGTGTATACTATGTTCACTACTATATTCAGTTGTGCGAAAAGAGGGCAAAAGATGAAGGAGTGCACATGGATTCATTCTTCATTCAGGAATCTGACAGAGGGGAAGAAGCTGTTCCTGAAACGTTGAGTGTGTCTCTTTAGGCTCTTGTACTACCTCCCTGATGGTAGCAATGAGGAGAGGGCATGTCTTGGATGATGGATGCTGTCTTTCTGAGGCATTTGTCTTTTGAAGATGTCCTGGATGCTGGGAAGCTAGTGACCATGATGGAGTTTCTACAGCTTATTCTGATCCTGTGCAGTGACCCCTCTGTATCAGATGGTAATGCAACCAGTTAGAATGGCCTTCATAGTACATCTGTAGAAACTTGTGACACACCAAGTCTCCTCAAACTCCTAATGAAATCTAGTCGCTGTTGCACTTTTTTTTGTAATTGCTTCAATACGTTGGGCCCAGGATAGATCTTTGGATGTTGATACCCAGGAACTCAAAATACCATTCCCACTGCTGATCTCCATCACCAGCCCCTCAAAACACTCCATCACAGTGGGCATAAGTGCTATGAGATGATAGTCATTGAGGCAGGTTGCCTTATTCTTCTCAGGCACCAGTATAATTGAAGCCTGCTTGAAGCAGGTGGGTACCTCAGACTGCTGAAGCGGGAAGTTAAAGATGTTGGTAAACTCTCCAGCCAGTTGATCAACACGTCTTTAGTACTCAGTTAGATATCCTATCTAGGCCGGATGCTTTCTGAGGGTTCACCCTCCTGAAGAATGCTGTTATGTCAGCCTCAGAGATTGAAATCACTTGAATATATTTTAACACTCCAACTAGTTGGTTGGCACAGATTTTCAGTGCCCGACCAGTTACACCATCAGGGTCTGGCACCTTACGAGGGTTCACCCTCTCAAAAAATGGTTTGACATTAGCCTTTGAGACAGGGATTACAAGGTCACCAGATGCTGCAAGGATTTGCACAGGTGTAGATTTATTCTACCTTTCAAAGGATGCTTAAAAGGTGTTGAACTCATCTGGAAGTGGAGCATCATAGCCATTCATGATGTTAAGTTTGTCTTTGTAGATCTTGAAACTTTGCCAGCACTGATGTGCATCCAATTCCATAACTAACTTCAATTGAATTTTTTTGCTCTTAAAATAGCCTTCATTAGGCATACCTGAATGACTTGCCCTAAATGACAACTGTCTGATGGACAGAAACTAGAATTCTGACCCAGATTTGTAAAAGAGTTGTTTTCTCGCAAAAGGCAACTTTTGCTTTTATTTCAGAAAAAATGTGATCTTAGGGATGATGCATTCCAAAATTTTACAGAATCTTCCTGCAAGTCTCTATTCAAGTCAGTTTAAAATAGTGTCTTGTTTAAAGAACCTGACTCTTGCAATGCAAATTATCAGTAAAATATACCATCATCATCATCAGATGCCATGCCCAGTTTGAGCTTTGACTACCATGGCCCACACACTCCTGTTTCAGGTCAAGTGAATCAATTCATTGGTATTCATTTCCAGTTCTCTGGCTGCTGTCTCCATCATCATTTGTCTTTGTCTTCCTCTTGCTTTCTTCCCTTCAATCTTTCCCTTAATTACCGTGCATTCTAACTCCTTTTTCCTAATCACATGTCCAATGACGTTATGTTGCCTTTTCATGATCTCATACATTATTTCTCTTTTTGTTTGCTCTGTTCATGACATCCTCATTAGATACTCATTTCATCCATGATATTCTTTGCACCCTCCTCAAAAACCACATCTCTGCTGCTACAATTCGTTTCCTCGTGTTACTAGATATTGTCCAACATTCTGAGCCGTATAACATAACTGGATAAACGTAATATTGCAGTACTCTGAGGCGGGTTGTCATGCCTAGTTTAATATTGGTCAGTATACTCTTCATTCTCGTAAAGGTGTCTTTTGCCATCCCTATTCTTCTTTTGATATCCAAGTCGCACCTGCCATCTGATGTCACCCAGCTTCCTAAGTAGCAAGAGTTCTGTACTTGTTTTATGTCTTCTCCATTTATTCTCAGCCTGCAGATAGGATTCTCCTTTTTGGATATCACCATACATTCTGCCTTTTTGCAATTGATTGATAGACCCATTTTTGCACTTTCTTCAACAATTATATCAATTGTAGTTCTTCCTCCGTACTTGCAATTAACACAGTGTCATCTGCATATCTGAAATTATTGATGTTTTCACCGCCAACTTTGATTTCCAAGGTGTCTCTTATTTTTTGTAATATTGTTTCACTGTACACTTTAGATAAATCAGGGGAGAAAACACACCCTTGTCTAACGACTCTCTTGATTTTCGTAAACTGACTCACTTCTCCATCTATTCTTACAGCGGCAGTTTGTTCCCAGTACAGATTTCTGATTAGGCGGAGGTCTTTCAAATCTAGAGCTAGAGTTTTCTGTAATATTTCAAATAACTTATTGTGCTTCACTTTATCAAATATTTTTGTGTATTTGATAAAACAAACATCTTTTTGCACTTGAATAGCTTGTTCTGATAGTATCCTTAATATCAGTATTGCGTTTCTTGTACCTTTGTCTTTCACATAACCACATTGTTCTTTACCTATTTCAGCTTGTATCTAACTTTTAGCTTGTTATCAAAATTCTTTGAAGTATCTTGGTGACGTGACTCACTAAACTAATGGTCCTATGTAATTCACATTCTATTGCTCCAGGTTCTTAGGAAGAGCGATAAATACTGATGTTTTCATTTCTTCTGATATTATTCCGGTCTCATAAATGTCATTGATTAAATCAGTAAGTTTTTCAATTCCATAATCTTCAAAGGCGATAATTTGTTCTATTACTAATCCATCAGGACCTACTGCCTTTCCTTTCTTCATCTTATTTATTGCATTATGAACTTCAGATTTTAAAATACTTGGATCTTCAATGTTTTTCTTAATTTCTGGTTTTTCGCCTCAATCGTCTTCAAACAATTCCTGAATATGCTCAGTCCATCTGTTCATAATCTCATCTTTTTCCATGATAATGGTACCGTTCTTTGCTTTCAAACATCCACCTGAAGAACAGAGGAGCTTTTTAACCAGTGATATTCTTGATTTGTTGATGTAACCTTATTGGATCAGTAATAGGGATTCTTTCTATTTGCTCACAATCCTGGTTTAACCATTCTTCTTTGGCTTTTTGACATAAGCTTTTAACTTTTTTATCTAAGGACTTGTATTCTATAGGATTTGCTTTCTTCCATCTCCCTTCTTCCATTAGATTTTTGATTTCATCTGTCATCCATTTATTCTTTGTGCTTTTTTCTTTTTTAGGAATCACTGACTTTGCTGATTCTACCAAGGCATCCTTTAGAGAGTTAAATTTCATTTCTACATGATTGCTTTCATCTTCAACAGATTCTATTTCTAGACTTTGAAATCTATTCCTTACTTCAATTGTAAATTATTGTCTTAAGTTTTCTACTTTAATTGCAAGTAGTTAAGGGATTGTTCAGGTTTTTGCTGCTTTAGTTTTTAAAGTTTTATTTTTACATGACATACTGCTGGGTTATGGTCACTATTACAGTCTGACCTGGATATGTTTTGCATTGAGTCACTGAGTTTCTGAATCTTTGGTTTATAGTAATAAAGTCAATTTGATTTCTAGTGTTATCACCTGGACATTTCCAGATCCACAAGCGTCTTGGATGGTTTTTAAAGTAGCTATTCATAATGATCCGATTATTCATCTTGCACCATTCTACCCATTTCTCACCTCTTTCATTTCTTTCCCCGAGTCCAAATTTTCCTATGGTATTTCCATCAGCACCTTGTCCTACTTTAGCATTCAGATCTCCCATGACAATAACAATATCTTGAGATTTGCATCCATTCTTTGCTTGTTCAAGCTCTTCATAGAATTTATCTATATCCTCATTTGTTCTATCCGTTGTTGGTGCATATACCTGTATAATTGCTAAATCAAATGGTTGTCCTCTGATTCTAACAAGGAGCACTCTTTCTGATATTGCCCATTGTCCTAAAAACACTTTTTGCCATGTTTTCATCCATAAGAATTCCTACTCCATTAGTATGGGATGTTCCACAAGAATAAGCTAGGGTTTTATTTCTAATCTGACATGTTCCAGCACCTATCCAACGAACTTTGCTAATTCCCATGATGTTAATCTTTAGTCTTTCCATTTTATTTATCACATTGTCCAATCTTCCTGCTTGATATAGGGTTCTTACATTCCAAGTGGCAATAATTTTCTTTTGTGTTACTTGAATTTTATGAGCAGTAGCTTGACGATGGTTGGGGATCCCCTGCTGGCCAGAATCAACCCTACCGAGCAAAGCTTCTTCAGAATTGTCTTGAACATCCTCTTGACGCTGTTGTTGTGTGATACATTTTGTGAGTTTGACCATGGTTTTCTTAGCAAATAGATTCTAGGAAACCTTGTATCTAGCAACGGTGGTTTGCTATTTCCTACCGTTGGGTGAACTAAAGAAACCGCCATTTCTCTTCCCAAATGTTCATCCGCCTGTACTATAGCCGTTGACATTTGAGGTCCTAGTTCATCCGCCTTCTCCGTCATAAGTTACTGAACCTGCCGGATCTGCAGTTGGCCTTTGCTCGTATCCTGAGCAGGAACCCTTGCAGGTGCTACCGTTCCGGGTCAGAGCGGCCCTGGGAGCAATGAATGCCTAAGAGGTAACTCCACTTTCCCCAAAGCTCTGAAAGTCCCCAGTCAGAGCCTCATCACCGGTTGCAGTTTAGAGTCATACCCAGGACAAAAAATATACCGCAGGTCTAATTATTTTGGAAGGGTCTTCAAGCTGTTGCGGCTTTACTTTTGTTCTGTTAATAGGCTGTCCTGACTTTTCATGGGAGTCATGTTGTTGGCAGTATCGTAGACCACCAATAGATGTTTTGTTTTCATCCCATAACCAAGCACATTTTTTTCCTCTTTGGGATGCATGTAGCTTGAATGGGGAATGTTTTGGCTTCACAAAAATCCTGGGAATTTTATGTATATGTAGTAAGTCGGGTAAAAAGAAAGGCAGTGCCCCAGTCGTGACTATTAGAGGGAGCATTTTTTGCCTTGTCACAGCAGCAGGTAAGTTTATTGTTCTTTGACCAGCCTCTTCAGCTTGTCCATTCACTCTAATTGCAGATGAAGTTCTGAACATATTATCCCCTTTTAAATCTCCTAAAATTAGACATTAGAGATATGCAGAAGCTAACTGTATTGATTCAATTTTTCAAATTGCTAACATGAATTGGAGTAGGTGAAATGATTTAAAATCAAGCCTCAACCTAGCCTGAGCCTGCAAGTCGTTTTTTTTTTGTGATTAATGACTGATCGCTGATTAATCTGAGTTGCAGTCTTTAGTACAATTTTCAGGAATTATATTGAATTGAATCTTCACTGTGTCAGCAAGAGTAAATCCAGGAAGCTTAGAGGATTATAATGCTTCAACGCAGATGACGTTTTAAGTTATTGTTTCCATGAATTTAGCAGTCCAGCTTATTTTGTTCGTACATTGGCAGATTCAGCAGTATAAACTGTAGCAGGCTCAAGCTAGGTTTTAAACCATTTTACCTGATCCTTGTCGAGGGATTGGAAGTGGAGAGGGTGAGTAGTTTCAAGTTCCTAGGTGTCAATATCTCTGAAAATCTAACCTGGTCCCAACATGTCGATGCAGCTACAAAGACGGCAGCTATACTTCATCAGGAGTTTGAGGCGATTTGGTTTATCGTCATACACCGGAAGCTTCCACAGATGTACTGTGGAGAGCATTCCGATTGGCTGCATCACCATCTGGTATGGGGGTGGGGGGATCTCCTGCACTGGATCATAGCAAGCTGCAGAGAGTTGTAGAAATTAGTCAGCTTCATCATGGATATTAGCCTCTGCAGTATCCAATCCATCTTCAAGGAGCAATGCCTCAGAAAAGTGGCTTCCATCATCAAGGACCCTCACCCCCAGGACATGCCCTCTTATTGTTACTATCATGGAGGAGGTACAGAAACCTGAAGGTGTACACTCAAATATTCAGGAACAGCTTCTTCCCCTCTGCCATTTAATTTCAGAATGGGCATTGAACCCATGAACACTACCTCACTACTTATTTTTTAACTTCTGATTTTCTTTTTTGCACTACTAATCTTCATTTGACTGTTTAAAAAAATATATATATTCAGGTTTTTCCCTTTTTTATTATTATGTATTGTATAGTTGCCACAAAGTAAACACATGTCACAACATATGCTGGTGATAATGAATTTGATTCTGTATATCCACCATTTTGCTAGTGTTTTTAAATGGCTTAAAATTTTAACAAGGCAAAGCTGTATTTTAAAGTAGTTTCAATAGGTTAGATGACCATTTAAAACCAGACAGCCATAACTTATAAACTCTGTGCAATTTAGAAATAATTGGGCTTACGCAAAAACCTGATAGAGAAAACCTCTGCAACACGTACAAAATGCTGGAGGAACTCAGCAGATCAGGCAACACCTATGGAAATGAAGAAACTGTTGATGATCCATGCTGAAACCCTTCAGGAGGGGAAGCAAAGGGGGAAGATGCCAGGATAAAAAGGTGGGGAGGGAAGGGAAGGAGGATAGCTAGAAGGTGTTAGGTAAAGCCAGCTGGGTGGCAAAGGTGAAGGGCTGGAGAAGGAATTTGTTAGAGGAGAGGTGGACCACAGGAGAAAGGGAAGGAGGTGAGGACTCAGGGGGAGGTGAGAGGCAGTTGAGAAGTGTGGGGAATAGAAGAAGAGGGGAGGGGGAAGGAAAGTTGTTTTACTGGAAGGAGAATTCAATATTCATGCCATAAGGTTGGAGGCCACCTAGATGGAATATAAGGTGCCCAGGGGTGGCCTCATCTTGGCACAAGAGGAGGCCATGGATTGACATGTCGGAATAGGAATGGGAATTGGAATTAAAGCGCTTAGCCACCAGGAAATTCCACTGTAGGAGGATGGGGCTAAGGTGCTCAACAAAGCGGGTCCCAGTGACAATCTCTTGTTCTTGACTTGTTTGAAATATTCCAAAGAAATTTATAAAAACTTTCCTCTTAATTGGGCCTAAAACAAACCTCCTTTCCAACTAGTCTAAACCAGGCATGGACCAATACCATTAAGCAAGGAGTTGGTGGACCCCAGGTTGGGAACCCCTGGTCTAAGCTAAGTCTAATAATCGGGCCTGTAAAATAAACTTAAACCTAAAAGCAAAACGAAAAGAAAGCTTTAGGTGCAGAGATGATTAGCTTGGTGATTTGATAGGTGAGTTTGTGGATGGGAAATGGGGCACTGCTGGTTGCTGGAGATGCAGAGTCAGATCTATCATCATTGCTTAGAAGACATAAAAGTTCTTTTGTGGCAGTAGTTGAGTGAAAAAGCTATAAATTACAAAAAAAAAGGGTGCAAAAGACAAACAGGAAAAATGAGAATCAGATTCAATCAAAGTCAGGTTTAATATCACTGATATATCGTGAAATTTGTCAACTTTGCAACAGCAGTACAAGCAATGACGTAGCTCTTGTGAACTATTCAGAAATCTGATGGAGGGGAAAGAAGCTATTCCTGAATTCTTTTTTCAGGCTCCTGTACCTCCTCACCAATTGTAGAAACATGAAAAGAGCGCGTCCCGGAAGGTGAGGATCCTTAACAGATGGAGCCACCTTGAAGCACCTCCTTGAAGGCGTTCTCAGTGGTGGGGAGGCTTGTGCCCATGGGGCTGGCCAAGTCTATAACCCTCTGCAGCCTCTAACAATCTTGTGCAGTAGGGCCTCTATGCCAGGTAATGATGCAAGCACTCAGAATGCTCTCCAAAGTACATTTGTAGAAATTAGCTGGTCTTTGGTGACAGACCAAATCTCCACAAATTCCTAACAAGGTAGAACCACTGGTGTGCTGCCTTCATGATTCAGCAATGTGTTGGGCCGAAGATAAATCCTCCAAGATACTGACACCCAGTAACTTGAAGCTGCTCACCCTTACCATTGCTAACTCCTCACAATCTATTAACTGGTGCATGTCCTTTCAATTTCCCCTTCCTGAAGTCCACAGTCAGTTATTTGGTCTTGCTGTGTGTGAGGTGTCTGTTACAACACCACTCAACCATCCAATCTTTGTCACTGTATCTGCATTCTTGTTGTTATCTGAGATTTTACCGATAACAGTGGTGTCATCTGCAAATTTATAATGGTGCTTGAGCTTTGCTAAGCCACACAGTCATGAATGAAGGAAGAGTAGAACAGTGGCAAAACCTGTGATGGTTGTCAGCAAGGAGATGTTACCACCAATCCTTCCTATGGTCTCCCAATGTGGAAGTTAAGGAGCCAGTCACAGAGGGAGGTACAGAGGCCTAGGCTTAGAAGCTCTGTGATTAATTACTGAGGGGATGACGGTATTGAACACAGATCTATAATCAATAAACAGTAGTCTGACATATGTTTTGCTGTCGTCTAGGCGCTCCAAGGCAGAATGGAGAGTCATTGGGATTGTGCCCATTATTACAGCAGTTGCTCCTCTCCACGCATCAAGTGGCAATCTTGCCATTTTATTAGTATTTGTTTTTTTTAATGAGGCCGAGTTGCTAGCTTGATGCTCAACCCAGCACAAATGGAAAGCATGCAAGGAGCTGGCCGGTTTCATACCTGGGACCACTTGCCTTGAAGTCTGGTGCGGATGCCACTACACCACGGCCCCGGATGCAGCAGTAGGTGAATTGAAACTGTTCCAGCTCCTTGCTCAGCCATAGTCTTCGGGTCTCATTTGCAAATGCAGTAGAATGAGTTGGATGGGCTGAATGTTATTACTATGCTCCATTCTTGCTGTACCAAGGGCCATGTTTTGTATTTGTATATCTGAAATAATTGCTTTAACATATTCCCAACCCTGTCTGGGAAGGATGTTGAAGGAAATTAAGTGTTCCAAAGGGAACTAGGTTGATAAATTTGCAAGTGAGCATTCAGTTTCTTCCGCCAGCCTCCTGGCAATGGATATACTATGTTGATGGGCTCATTCAGGTGCCTTTTGTGTAGGTGTCTTGGGAGCTGGGCATGTTAAACTAACAACCAGAAAAGCAAATGAAACAGGCTGAACTATCTGAAACTGTAACAGTCTTTGAAAGCTAAGAAAATGGGATGAATCAGATTATTAACAGCAAGTGGGGTAAACTTGTTGATGGACAAAACAGCAGAGACATATCGAGACATACAAGGAGTGCTGTTGCAGGAACGTATCAAGGACCCCCAACATCCAGGCCATGCTCTCTTCTCATTGCTGTCATCAGGAAGGGGGCACAGAAACATCAGGGCCCATACCACCAGATTCAGGAACAGTTATTACCCCTCAACCTTCAGGCTAACTTTACTCAGGGATCAGATGTGGAGAGAGTGAGCAGTTTCAAGTTCCTAGGTGTCAAGATCTGAGGATCTAACCTGGTCCCAACACATTGATGTAGTTATAAAGAAGGCAAGACAGTGGCTATACTTCAATTGAAATGTCAACAAATACACTCAAAAACTTCTATAGATGTACCGTGGAGAGCATTCTGACAGGCTGCATCACTGTCTGGTATGGAGGGTGGGGGGGGGGTGCGGCTACTGCACAGGATCAAAAGAAGCTGCAGAAGGTTGGAAGTGAGTCCATAGGTTGTGGGAACAGTTCAGTGATAGGGTGAACGAAGTCAGAATCAGAATCAGGTTTATTTGTTAAATTTAGTCGGCTCCATTTGGGTACTAGCCTACAAAGTACCCAGGATATCTTCAGGGAGCAGTGTCTCAGAAAGGCAGCGTCCATTATTAAGGACCTCCAGCACCCAGTGCATGCCCTTTTCTCACTGTTACCATCGGGTAGGAGGTACAGAAGCCTGAAGGCACATACTCAGCGATTCAGGAACAGCTTCTTCCCCTCTGCCATCCGATTCCTAAATGGACTTTGAACCCTTGGACACTACCTCACTTTTTTAATAGACAGTATTTGTTTTTTTTACATATTTTTAAAATCGATTCAATATAGGTATACTGTAATTGATTTACTTATTATTATTTTTATTTTATTTATCATTATTTTCATCTGCTAGATTATGTATTGTATTGAACTGCTGCTGCTAAGTTAACAAATTTCACATCACATGCTGGTGATAATAAACCTGATTCTGATTCTGACTTCATTCACCCTATCACTGAACTGTTCCCACAACCTATGGACTCACTTCCAAGCACTATTCATCTCATATTCTCGATATTTGTTGCTTATTTATTATTATTAATTTGCTTGTTTTTTTTGGCTTTTTTTTGTATTCACTGTGAATGTCTGCAAGAAAATGAATCTCAGAGTATATGGAGACAGAAATATACTTTGATAAATTTACTTTGAACTTCAATAAAGAATTTGTAGTCTAGAACTGGTTCATGCTGCAAAAGAGCAAGTGCCTTTCTTGATTAGAATTTTTAAAAAACTTACAAAGAAATACAACGCAACAGAACAGTACCAGATGCAAATTAAAGGAAAAATAGCTTTGTGGTGTGTATTAGTAGAAGCACAATGAAATTTATCGCAACAGGAAACTGACTAAGTGGGCAGAAGATGAGAAATGGGAACAAGAGGTGACCACGTGGAACTTGAACTCGTCTATCATTCATTAAATCTGTGCTGATTTCTGTAGTGCTGTTTTCTCTGCCTTGACCTCGCATCCTTTAATTTCCTTCACGCTCCAAAGTTGTCTTGAAGGAGCATAAATGACTGCACTTCTACAGGTCGTCAGGATAGAGATTTTCAAAGGTTCACTACCCTCAGAGTGAAGACATTTGTCTTTACTCCAGTCATAAACAAGCCTACTCAGTTAAAGGAATCTTCCTTCCTGCATGTTAAGCCCTGTAAGAAGTTTGATCATTTTTATTAAATCTTCGTCCTTCTATATATTAAAGAGTATGGGTTGTGCAATCTATTCTTGTATAGCACACCTGCATCCCTGGAACCGGCCTAGTAACTCTTTGCTGCGGCCCCTCTATTGTAAATACTGTACTTCTTTTGCAAGGAGACAAACTATGCACAACATTCCCAAATACTGTCTCTCGAGTGCAGCTGCAATAAGATTTCCATACTCTTGTAGCGTTAGCACATGGCTTTACAACGCAGGCTGTGTTCCCAATGCTGACGGTACGGATTTTTCCGTGCTTCCCATGCCACCTGGGTTGATTCTGGGTGCTACAGATTCAACGCTGTTTATTGTCATTCTTCAGTACAAGAGTCTAATCCCCTCACTCCAAAGCCATAGTAAGCTGTGTAAGCAGTCAGTCCTGATGAAGGCTCTCGGCCTGAAACGTTGACTGCACCTCTTCCTAGAGATGCTGCCTGGCCTGCTGCGTTCACCAGCAACTTTGATGTGTGTAAGCTGTGGGCATACTTTGTTAATGCCGGGCGCATGGTGACACTTGCAGGCTGTCCCTAGCACTTCCCTGGACTGAGCCAGTTATTGATGGAAATGACACATTTCACTGTATGTTTTGATGTACATATGACAAATAAAGCTGATCTTTAAAACCATTTTATAATAAAAGTTAATCTATTTGCCCTTCTGGTATTTTGCGTCACCTGCATGTTGATCTTCAGTGAGTTGTGTGCAAGCACGTCTTTGTCCATTGGAACACCTGGAGCAGAATGAGCCCTTACAGCTAATATTGTAAATTGAAATGAAGTGATAACTATTTTGAGTCCATAGCATCAGAATTTTCAGATGAGGATAGCATGCAGAGTATCCATAGTCAAAGAAGTAGATTTGATGCAAAATTAAGCCAGTTTAACATGGCAGCTACTTATCAGCAGCAAAATACAAAGCGAATGTCATTAATAATGATCACTGTTAACAATGAAGGGGCCTGCAGAGGCAGGATAAGACATGCTGGAGACTAACGGGGGGGGGGGGGGGGATGCGAGGGTGAGGAAAGACCCGATGTGTGATTGATTTAGCACGGGGCCAAATTGGAAGAGTTGGAGAGTTGGGTCTGGGCTGAATTGTGTCAGCAGGTTCCAGGCCCCAGGCCCCAGAGCTGTCCAAGAGTGAGGAACAACCTGATGTTTGGACAATTTAAGCGCCGGGCCAGATTGAAAAGGTCAGGGTGCCAGGATCAGAGGCAAGGGACTGGCCATTTCTGCTTGCAGACCCACAACATTTACTCAGCTCTGCACTGAACTGAGGCTGTGGCCTGCTCCTGCTGCAGTGATGCCTGGCTTCATATCTTTTGTAAGACTTCACTTCTGAGTGCTATTTGCTTTTATTGTTTGCACGATTTTTTTTCTGTTTGCATATTGGGAATTTGACAGTATTTTTTTTAACAGGTTCTTTTGGGGTTTCTTTGTTTTGTGGCTGCCTGTAAGGAAATGAATCTCAAGGCTATATAATGTATACATACTTTCATAATATATGTTGAACAATCAAAATGGCAGGTGAAGGAAATATGGCATTGAATGGTGGTATAGCCCAAGGCAAGAACACAACCTACTCTCAGAAGATTAAGGATTAGTTATGCTAAAGATTAGCTTTGTTAAGTGTGCATCAAAACATACAGTGAAGTGCATAGTTTTCATCAAATTAAGTTTGTGATGATTGTGCTGGGCAGCCTGCAAGTGCTGTCATAGTATGTCCGCAACTTACTAACCCTACCCGTACGTCTTTGGAATGTGGCAGGAAGCTGGAGGAAGGCCACGCCATCACGGGGAGAGTGTATAGATACAGCAACTAACATGTACATTGAAAGTATTTAAATTTACTGGAGGTGGCCACTATTAATTATTGAAGAGTTGGCCCTGTCTTGTGAACAACTGAACTTTTTGAGAGGTGAATAAAATAGTGGGCAAAAATGTACCTGGTCTGTCAATGTTATTTAAATGGTTCAGTGGAAATTGATAACCTCTTAAGAGACACTGAGTAAAGCTGAAGCTTAGAATTGAAGGCACATTAATTGATCTAGTTTGGAGATCTGCTGAGCAACAGGATGCTAGAGTCGAGGAAATGGGTAGCGTTAAAATGTCAGGGCATCTATACCCTGTAATACAACCACAATCTTCCGGTGTGCAGAATCTGTAGTTCTCTACCGCTTGCCTAGTTCTAGCATGGACTCCTGAGTGAATGCTCTCTGAAAGTCAAAGATCTGCAGATGCTGGAAATCTGAAATAAACCCAGAAAATGCTGGAAGACAATCACTGGTCAGGCAACATCTGAGGAAAGAGAAGCACTTAGTTTCAGGTCGGAGACACACATCTCATGTGTTGCTTCAGCCATTTTATCTCTCCATTCTACAGTCTCCAGGGATTTCATTCAGGTGCCTTAGCTAAAATCTGTTAATTGTATCAAAAACATAAGAGTTTCTGCAGGTGCTGAAATGCAGAGCAGCACACAGACTGCTGGAGGAACTCAGCAGGTCAGGCAGTATCTATGGAAATGGAATAAATAGTTGATGTTTCGGACCGAGATCCTCCTTCAGGAAAGGAAAGATAAAGATTCCAGAAGGTGGGTGGTGGGGTTGGGGGGAGAGGCAGACAAGCTACAAGGTGATAGGTGAAGCCAGGTGGGGGTGGGGAATGAAGAAAAGATGGGGGTGATAGGTGGGAAAGGTAAAGGGTTAGAGAAAAAGGAATCTGAGAGGAGATGAGAGTGGACCATGGGAGAGGGAGGGGACCCAGGGGGAAGTGATGGGCCTCTTACCTCGTCTCCTCACCTGCTTGAGTAGGAAATTGAAGAAGAGGGTAGGCAAGTGAGGAGACGAGGTAAGAGGCCAGAGTGGGGATTGAAGAAAAGCATCAAATATGCTCTGCTTATTGTTCTTTTTGTTCCCTCAAAAACTACAGTCATTAGCCCTTCCATGACAAGCTTAATGTTTTTTATTAATCACTTTATATTCTTCTTTTTGTCTTGATGAATATTTTATGCTGCTGCTTAGAATGTTTTCCAATAATTTGCCCATTGCTAATGCAAGCCTGCTGGCCCCAAGTACTTATCTGTGCCGTTTCCCATTTAAAACTACTGAGTCATGCTAGCAACTTTCCATCATTGCCTTCCGAGAGGATTGATATATGATGGTTATAATCACTGCTGTTTCCTCCTCGTTGCTCAGTGACTTGGCATCTAGGTCTGGCGATTTATCTCAGTAGTTTCTTCTCTTTCTATTTTTACTATTTATAATATTTCATACTCCATCATTAACAACATCTGGATAGTTCCCTGCATTTTCTTTGAGTCAGGCAAAAGGTTTTAAAATAAAAAGATGACTAGTTTACACAAAGATTATTTGATACTTGAAATAACCTGACTTTCATTAACTTGATTTTAAAAAAAATCAGTGCACTTAAAAAGCTGCCTTCCCTCTCACCTAGTTTCACTTGCCTGCTTGTACTCCTCCTCCCCAACTTTTTCTGTCATCTTCTTCTCTCCCCATCATTTTACCATCTTCCCCTCCCTCCCCTCATCTTTGTCTGCCACCTTCCTTCTCCCTCCCCCCCCCCCCAATCTTTGTCATCTTCCTCTTCATCTGAGGAAGGATCTTGGCCTGAAACGTCAACTATTTTTTTCATTTCCATAGATGTTGCCTGACCTGCTGAGTTCCTCCAGCATTTTGTGTGTATTGCTCCAGATTTCCAGACTCTCTTGTACTTAAAAAGTCCAATGTGGTAGTACACACAAAATGCTGGAGGAACTCAGCAGATCAGGCAGCATCTGTGGAAATTAATAGCATTTTGTGCATGTTGCTTTGGACTTCCAGCAGCATCTGCAGACTTTCCTGTGTTTACAATGAGGTAGTAGCCTTGATATCTATGTAGAACTATGTTTTTAAAAGAATGTGTAGAATTCCTTGAATACACAAGGGTGAAAGCTTGTACTGCTTTATGAAGGACTGGTTTTACCAGTTCTCAAATACTGTAAGCAGATCTGGATACCACACCTCAGGAAGAATCCAGTGTTCTAGAACAAGGGTTCCCAACCTTTTTCTTATTCTGTGGACCAATACCCATTAAGCAAAGGGTCTGTGGATCGCAGGTTGAGAACCCCTAGTGTAGAATGAGGACAGTGTAGGTTTTCCAGAATAACACATGGAGCAGAGGCTAAATTACACGCTAAGACAGCACAAACAAGGTTTGTATTCTGTATAGCTTAGAGAAGGGACGATTTGATTAAAAATTTTCACAATATTAGGAGCAACTGACAGGATAGGTAAATTGAAACCAGTTCTGTTTGTTAAGGGAGCTACAAAGACTCATCGTCCTAAGCCTAGAATGGATGACCAGAATCCTTTCATTTTAAGTGACCCCCGAAGGGGCCAAAACTAAGGGGACGGGGGACAGTGAGAGACAAACAGTTTCATGTGTCTGCTTTCTGTTTAGAGATTGACAACTCAGTATTTGGGAGTTCTGTCATCATTCATTGGTGCTCTTCAGAGATGCATCTTCACTCTTTAGTGTGGCTGGAAAACCTCACTGTTAGCATTTACTGCAAATCACAACTTTACTGGAAATAAATGGGGAGCCTCAGACTGGAAAATCATATGGCCATACAAAGTAGGAACAAGAGTTCGCCACTTAGTCCTGTGTGAGCCATTTTGTTTCATTATAGCAAATTATAATCATAGTGTCATAGAGCACTTCAACACAAACAGGCCATTCAGCCAAGCCAGTCTGTGCCAAGCTATTATTCTGCCTAGTCCCATTGAACTACCTCTATATTAAAACTGCTTCTACCATCTTTGAGGAAGAGTTCCAGACTCAGGATCTTTTTTCTTAAATAGGCTCCCTTCAAGCAGCCCCTAATTCTAGGTTCTCCAACCATTCTACATGGTAACATAGTGGGTTCGTGCAACACTGTTAGCTTGGGGGTGTCAGAATTCCAAGTTCAATCCAGCATTCTCTGTAAGGAGTCTATGTATGTCCTCCCTGTGGAATGTGTGAGTTTTCTCCCGGACCTCTGGTTTCCTCCCATGGTCCAAAGACATACCACCAGGTTGATAATTGGTCATTGTAAATTGTCCTGTGATTAGGTTAGGGTTAAGTTGAGGTTGTTGGGGTTGCTGGGCAGTGTGGTATGAAAGATTGGAAGGGCCCATTCCACATTGGAACTCTAAATAAATGCATTCATAAACACGAGAAAGTTTGTAAATACTGGAAATCCAAGGCAACGCACACAATTCTGGAGGAACTCAGCGAGTCAGGCAGCATTCAGGAAATGAATAAAACATTCCTGAAGTCTTGCAGAAGGGCCTTGGCCCAAAATGGCGTCTGTTTATTCATTTCCATGGATACTGCCTGATCTGCTGAGTTCCTCCAGCATTTTAGATGTTGCAATAAATGCATTCACTCTTTTGAGATTCCTCAGGACCTTGCAAGCTTCATTTATCACTTCTCACTTCATTAAATGCCAGCAGATAGAGAGCAAGCTTGTCCAAGCTATCCTTGCATTGTTAGTCTTTCTAAGTGCCTTGCCACGACTCTGCCCTGTAGTTGACTGTATTAACTTATAGATTTAAAAGTATTAGCTTCATGTGTCACATGTACATCAAAACATTTGTGTCAACAAATACAGTCCAAGGATGTGCTGAGTTTGGGGGGGGGTGGCAGTCATCAAGTGTTGCCACGCCTCTGCTGCCAACATAGCATGCCCTCAACTTACTCACCCTAACCTTTGAATCTTTGGACTGTGGGAGCACCCTAAGGAAACTTGGTAATGGGGAGAACGTACAGGCTCCTTACAGATGGTTGTGGGAATTGAACCCTGATCTGACACTGTAAAGTGCCGCACTTTACGTTATACTACTGTGTCGGCCCTGCCATCTCCTGCTCTTGAATATAGAAGTTTCATTCACGGTTTTCCAATGTAATAGAACTTTCCTGAACCTGGAGAATCTGGAAAATTAAAGTAAATACATGCTTATCTTACTCGCCATTTTATTTCAGATCTTGGGATGAAGCTTAAAAATCTTGTACCAAAAACTTTGTGGTGATTTGGGAATAAAGCAAGTGTGTATATAATTAACATAGACTGCATCATTTGCCAGTGTCCTGGAGACATTACTGTTGAGACCGATGTGCATTGAGCTACTGAAGTTATCATACATGTGTGGGCACACATTTTGAATTCCCCGTGTCCCATAACAATTCTCCTGAATGCTTATAAAAACCAAATGAATTTAACAGTCTTGTAGGGGGAAACACAAACATGCAGTGAAACCAAAAGCATTCATTGAAACCAGGGGGCAACAGGATTTTATTAAATCCTGTGCTGCATACTTTAAAATTAAGTTTTAAATATTTGATTATCCAGTGATGTTATCCTTTCCATTTTAATCTCTTCATGACCTGGGCTCATTTTCCGCTGCTGTCTGTAAGGAGTTTGTATGTTCTCCCCGTGACTGTGTGGGTTTCCTCTGGGTGCTCCACACTCCAACTACGTACTGGTTAATAGATTCATTTGTCATTGTAAGTTGTACATGATCTGTTTCAGTTCTTCATAGTTAAGAACAGAATCCAGCCCTTCATTATCTTTACCGGCCATCTTTACCTATACTGACCCCATTTATCAGCACTTGCAATGAAGTAGAGCAAAGTATTTTCAAGTTAGGATACTGTGCAAGTTGGAGGAGAGACTGTGGCCTGTGTAGTGTTTTCCTGCCCCTGCTGCTTGTGTTTTAGATGATTGATAGATTTGGAGTACTGTCAGTGTTCCATTGTTCAAGAAAGGCTCTGGCACAGGGGGGTTCCCTTCCTAGGGATCCACTGGCCATTTGCTTTAATGATATTGGTCCACGGCACAAAAAAAGGTTGGGAACCCCTGCTCTAGAATATGCCTGGAAATGATAGGCTGGTGAGCCTGAGATCATCTATGGATAAATTATTCAAAGATATTATAAAATATATAAAATCATTTAAAAAGTAGTGCAAAAAATAAAATTAAATAAAGTAGTGAGGTAGACACTAAGATTGGGGACGTAGTGGACGCCATGGAAGGCGATCAATAAATCATTGCAGAGTGATCTGGACTATTTTGGGAAATAGGCTGAAAAATGGCGGGTGAAATTTAATGTAGACAAGTGAGAGGTGTTGCACTTTTGGATGGACAAACCAGGGTAGGACTTGCACAATGAATGGTGGGACACTGGGGTGTGCACTAAGAGATTTGGGAATGCAGATTATAATTCCTAGAAGGTGGCACCAGAGGTAGGGTGGTAAATACAACTTTTGATACATTGGCCGTCATTGAGTGCAGGCAATGAAATGTCATTTTGAAGTTGTATAAGATGTTGGTTATACTGAATGTGCAGTATTGTATGAAATTTTGGTCACCTACTCACAGGAAAAATAACAATAAGCTTGAAAGAGCATAAGCACGGTTAACAAAGATGTTGCTGAGACTTCAGGATTTGAGTTGTAGGGAAAGGTTGAAAAGACTAGTACTTTTTTCCCTGTGAAGAACAGGAAAATGAGGGAAGATCTTGTAGACGATGTCAAAATTGAAGGATTTAGATAGGATGACTACCTACAGGCTTTTCCCCTCAGGTGTAGGTGAGACTAGAATTGGAGGTCACAGATTAAGGGTGAAAGGTGGAATATTTAAGGGGAACTTATTTGCTCAGAGGGTGGTGCGAGTGAAGCTGTCAAAAATGGTGGATGTAAAATCAATTGAACTTTTAGGAGGAGTTTAAATGGGTACATGGATTGGAGGGCTATGGTCCAAGTACAGATAGTTGGGTCTAGGCAGAAGACCAGGCATGGACTAGATGGGCCAAAGAGCCACAGTGCTTTATAATTCTAGCAGACAAATAACTTTTTTTGTAGATGGCACACACTGCATCCATCATGTGTTACTAGTGACCTTAAGACTTCAAGGGACAGGAGCTGAATTGGGCCACTTGGTCCATCGAGTCTGCTCTGACATTTCATCATCATGAAGGAAATGAATTTTTAGGGTTGAACATAGAACATAGAATAGTACAGTACAGCACAGTACAGGCCCTTTGGCCCACAATGTTGTGCCGACCCTCAAACCCTGCCTCCCATATAAGCCCCCATCTTAAATTCCTCCATTGAGATTGAGTTAGTCAAGCACTATGCTTCAACCTGGATGGAGTATATCTTTTTAAGTGTTTTTGGAATGAGTACAGGACATGTATATTAAAAAAAAATCCTTGTTCATGCTTTTGGGGAAGATAAGAGCTTATACCAGACAGTTCTCAAGAGATTGAAAATAGGAAGGAAGTTTTCTAAGTGAACATGGTATTTAAGTGTAAGACAATAATAATAGCATAAGCGTAATAATTTTTAGAGTTGAAATAATTTGTTGCTTCTACTCCACAAAGAACAAAAGGGGCATTCCCAAAGGAATTAGGAAAGTGCGGTTGGAAATTTTTGCAATCTAACACATTTCCTGTCTTTCTACTGAGACTATGTTCCACTTAATCTCAATCACTCAGGTCGCACGGTACATTTCATCTCAATTGTTTGTTGAATATATCAGTTAGTGTAGAATGACAGAAAGCATATACACTAGTATGGGTCTTGGTGGAAATTAAAAATGGTACTCAGCCTGTCACAAAATTTGTTCAGAGTAGGCGTGGGGTTTGGGATTTATTTGAAATACTACTTCCCTCTTATTCCTGAGTACATTGTGACATCAGATCACCAATACGACCCCATTAAGGGCAGCTTTAATTGAACCAGACAATTTGGTTTCTTTAAACAGCTTTTAGTATTCAGATGAGATGTGAGTTGCATTATTTATCACATGTTCAAAATACTGTTTTGATGTGTTTTTTTTAAAGTCAATCTCGTGTTAATTGCTTTAAAATGGCATTGACACAAAAGAAAATTGTAACCATACAAGGGGTTAAGGAATACATCAGAACGGGAATTTAATCAGAATCAAGAGTACAGGCAATGTTTCAGGCCGAAACCGTTTGAAAGGACTGGAGGAAAAAAAGCTGAGGAGTAGATTTAAAAGATGGGGGGGTGGGGGGGAGAAACACAAGGTGATAGGTGAAACCTGAAGGGGGAGGGGATGAAGTAAAGAGCTGGGAAGAAATTTGGTAAAAGAGACAAGACCATGGAAGAAAGAAAAGGGGTGAGGAGCACCATAGGGAGGTGATGGACGGGCAAGGAGATGAGATGAGAGAGGGGAAAAAGAAATGGGAAATGTTGAAGGAGAGGGGGTGGTGGGAGGCATTACTGGAGGTTTGAGAAGTCAATGTTCATGCCATCAGGTTGGAGGCTACCCAAACGGAATACAAGGTGTTGTTCCTCCAACCTATGTGTGGCCTCATCACGACAGTGCAGGAGGCCATGGATAGACGTATGGGAATGGGGAGTGGAATTAAAATGGGGGATCCCACTTTTTCAGATGGACAGAGTGTACGTGCTGGGCGAAGCAGTCTCCCAATCTACATCGAGTCTCACTGGTATACAAGAGACTGCACTGGACACAGTGTATGACCTCCAACAGATTTACAGGTGAAGTGTTGCCTCACCTGGAAGGACTGATTAAGGCCCTGAATGGTAGTGAGGGAGAAGGTGTACGGGCAGGTGCCTGAAGACACATTTAATGATTCAGGAACAGCTTCTTCCCCACTGCCATCCAATTTCTAAATAGACATTGAACCCATGAACACTATCTCATACTTTCTAATTTGTTTTTTACATTGATTTTATCTTAACTATTTAGTAGACATATACTTGCTGAAGTTCAGTTTTTCTTTTTATATTTATCATGTAAAATATAAAAGCCTCAGAATAGAAGGACATCCTTTTAGAACGGAGATAGGGAATTTCTTTAGCTAGGGAGTGGTGAATCTGTGGAATTGTTTGCCACAGGCAGCCGTGGAGGTCAAGTCTTTATGTATATTTAAGGCAGAGTTTGATAGATTCTTGTTTGGTCAGGGAATGAGGGAATACAGGAGAAAGCACAAGATTGGGGCCGAGAGGCAAAATGGATCAGCCATGATGAAATGGTGGAGCAGATTCGATTTGCCAAATGGCCTAATTCTGCTTATGGTCTTATGTATTTCATTGTACTGCTGCCGCTAATGAATTTCACAACATATGCCGGTGATATTAAACCTGATTCTGATTCCATAAATATCTGAATGATGGCAACTAACATCTGTGTCAGAAAAGACCAGTTAGAGTAGGGTTTTTTTTAAAAGAAAGGTTGAAGAGAAAGTTAAACTGAGGACAAGAAAGAATGCAGAGCACCCTTTAGTCTAAATTGCTGTATGAATTTATTTGTCCCAAGCAACAGACTGTTTAAAAGCAGTGAATGCCAGAAACATTTAGCACAGCCTGTCGGATGTGTTGTGACTTACTACGTCCAAACAGGAGGAGCCAAGAGGCTTTGGAGCTCATTTGATCCGTTTAAGTCTGTTATTGAATCAGCCTCAATTTGAAATTATTTCCACAACACTAGATTCTCTGAGCTTCATGGTCACCTGGACTCACTTAATTATTTTGCTGTTGGATTTGCTCAGAAGTAGCGAGGGTGTAACATTTCATTATTTTACCAACAGCTCATTTGATTAAGGCTGTGCCTAAGTGACCAATGCGGACCAGAAGGTCCCTGTTCGATCACTAGTCTGCATTTGTTTAGTTAATTTGAGCCAGAGTTGCAGCAGTGCACCCATTCATAATTGCTTTACAGCATCTGGTTTTGAAATTGCTCATTTGAAAGCCTCAAGGGGTGGGATGGGAGTTAAACTGCACTGGCCCTGCAATCAAACGTAACCTGCACTAGTGGTTTAGACATGCACTTTGTGAAAGGCCACTTGCATGGGGGGCGGAAGTGTCCAGTCAACCATGAAATCCTGTCCTAGCAATGTTTACAATATGGTCAGGATAATGTGTCTCTAAGGGCTTAGAGACCCCATGATATACTTTTTACAGCGTGCTGATGCTGGAAATCAAGAGCAACACACAGAGAGCTGGAGGAAATTAGCAGGTCAGACAGCGTCTGTGGAGGGTAAGGCACCCTCAGGGTGGAGGAACAACACCTTGTATTCTGTCTGGGTAATGTCGACTGTTTACTCTTTTCCGTCGATGTTGCCTGACTTGCTGAGATCCTCCAGCATTTTGTGTGTGTTGCATCTGCAGATTTTTCTCATGTTTTCGGTAAGAATTCTACACCTTGACTGGAAAGAAGGAGGGGAGATGGCCCATGAAAAGGTGAAGGGAAGTGCTGGAGCAAAAGTTGGCAAGTGAAAGTTGGATTCAGGTCAGAAGGGTTAGGTGGGGGGTGGGGTAGGAATAGAGTGGGAATGATGCAAGAAGCTGACAAATGATGGGTGGATGTGACAAAGGGCCATTGTAACTATAGCCAGTGTTTAAATGTAAGACTTCTTTAGTAAGCTCCCACAAACAACAGTGATAGTTGCTAGATAATTGAATTTGAGGGTGATATATTAGCTGCAACAAGTGGAGAACTATCCTGCTCTTCAGAATAGTGCATTGACATTTTTTCCTATTTACGCAAGGGATCTCATTCCAAATCTCGTCTGAAACACAGCACCTCTGTTCATTGAGAACTCCCTCAGTGCCATGTTATGCAGCCAGTTTAATTTTGTGCTCTCAGCTATCCAACTCAGGCTGTCAAACACATGAGATTAAACTTCAATTGACAAACAATAGAAATGGTTTTACAGGTTTCCCCCGCTATCCGAAGGTAGAGCATTCCTATGAAACAGTTCGTAAGCCCGAAGTGGTGTAAAGTGAAGAAGCAATTACCATTAATTTATATGGGAAAAAGTTCTGAGCATTCGCAGACCCAAAAAATAACCTACCAAATCATAACCAAATAGCACATAAAACCTAAAATAACACTAATATATAGTAAAAGCAGGAATGATATGATAAATACACAGCCTATATAAAGTAGAAATAATGTATGTACAGTGTAGTTTCACTTAACAGAATCAGGAAGATTTAGCCAAAACTGATTTGTAGAAAAAAATCGGCACGTACACGCCTGCGCACTCACCTCCCGTGCAAGGCTTCACGGTCATGGTAGTCTTTCTCAGGGTAAACTCAAGTTTAAAGCGGGCGTCTTTTTTCATAAAAGCGAAGTGGCATAAAGCGAACGTTCGTAAAGTGGGGGACTCCTGTACAACAGGAAGAGGGGAGATTTCTTCCTTCTTCCTTTTCAGTCCTGAAGAAAGGTCTCAGCCCGAATTGTCAACTGCCTATTCCTTTCTATAGATGCTGCCTAATCTGCTGAGTTCCTCCAGCATTTTGCGTGTGTTGCTCTGGATTTCCAGCATCTGTAGAATCTTATTTATTTAATAAGATACAGCGTAGAACAGGCCCTTCGAGCCATACCAGCCTTCAGCCCATTTAATGCTAGCCTAATCATGGGACAATTTACAATGACCAATTAACCTACATCCTTGACAATAGACAATAGGTGCAGGAGTAGACCATTCAGCCCTTCGAGCCAGCACCACCATTCATTGTGATCATGGCTGATCATCCACAATCAGTACCCTTTTCCTGCCTTCTCCCCATATCCCTTGACTCCGCTATCCGCTATCTATAAGAGCTCTACCTAACTCTTTCTTGAAAGAATCCATAGAATTGGCCTCCACTGCCTTCTGAGGCAGAGCATTCCACAGAACCACAACCCTCTGTGTGAAAAAGTTTTTCCTCAACTCTGTTCTAAATGGTCTACCCCTTATTATTAAACTGTGGCCTCTGGTTCTGGACTCCCCCAACATCAGGAACATGTTTCCTGCCTCTAGCATGTCCAATCCCTTAATAATCTTACATGTTTCAATCAGATCCCCTCTCATCCTTCTAAATTCCAGTGTATACAAGCCCAGGCGCTCCATTCTTCCAACATATGACAGTCCTGCCATCCCGGGAATTAACCTCGTGAACCTCCGCCACACTCCCTCAATAGCTAGAATGTCCTTCCTCAAATTTGGAGACCAAAACTGTACACAATACTCCAGGTGTGGTCTCAGCAGGGCCTTATACAACTGCAGAAGGACCTCTTTGCTCCTATACTCAACTCCCCTTGTTATGAAGGCCAGCATGCCATTAGCTGGGAGAAAATCGGAGCACCCGGAAGAAAACCACATAGTCATGGGGTGAACATACAAACTCCTTACAGGCAGTGGCGGGAATTGAACCCAGGTCACTGGTACTGTATAAAGCATTGTGCTAACCACTATGCTATTATGCCGCTAATGTTTACAGTAGAAGTCAGCTGTGTGCTTATTTATGACTCATTTCACCGTTCCCACCTTTTCCCATCTGTTTTGGTAATGTAACTGAGATTGTGATCTTTCCAATTGTGTGGAAAGATTCTGCCAAATTCTTCATGCATTATTTATGTTGAGCCGTTTTTACACAATGCTCTCCATTTAATTCATCTTTCAAAGTGATTTTGCTTTTAAAAAATTGCGAATTGGAAAGGTTGGTAACTTATTGAAGGATGGGAATTACTGTACTCGTGGTGGTTTACCCTTAGAAGCAAAGGGGAATGCTTTTTAGTTTAAGTTTAAAGTCCTGTTCTGATGTCTTCTCTAAAGCCTTGTTCCAGAAAGGCAAGTTGACAAAAAGTCAATACTAAGCTGTCTGAGACTGTAAATATCCATTAAGGTTTCCCCCTGGACAAAGCAACTGAGCCCCCCTCTCTGTGTAAGAGCTTGCTAACCTACATAAGATCACATCAGGGACTGACAAATAATTTGACAGGTCAAGGTTACAGTTTCAGGTAGTGGAAGCAAACAGTCTCTGCGTCACCTCTGTTTCAGAATGAGTAATCAAGCAACCAGATGTTGTGTCTGTTTATTGATTGAAAGTGGATATTTTGCCCTCTCAAAGTGAACTTTGCCTTCCCTGTTAAGGGATGCAATTTGCAGTTTTTAGTGGAACACTTTAAATATGTTGAAACTTCCTTGTGGGTTTGTCAGTAGAAGTGAGTTAAATCTAAATTTAAATTGCAGACTCAAAAGGCACGGGGAAAAGAAGAATGAAAGGCAGCCCATTTGATTTGTGTGTTGTGTGGTGCTTTGGATTGATTCCTTGATCGATTGGAATTAGAATTTAATACATTTCATTTTTGAAGTAATCGCTTACACTAGTTTCTTAATTTTTTTCCCCTTTGCCTGCATGAAGTTCATTTAGACTTATTCAATTCAAGTTTAATTGTCATTCAACCATACATGAATACAGCCAAATGAAACAGTGTTTCCGCTGGGCCAAGGTGAAAAACACAGTACCAATAGTCACACATAGCACATTCAAGATAGCAAGCACATAAAGATATCAGTAAGATACAGCCACACAATAAAAAGGCCAGACAAGCCACAATAGAGCTTGTATTCTGCCAAGTGAATACTGGGGGGAGGCAGCACCATGTCGACCCCGGTGGAGCACACCGGCTCCAACGCCTCTCTCCTAGCGGCTGTAAACAGGTAACACCACACCTTGAGGTCCTACGCAAACACGAGGAATTCTGCAGATGCTGGAAATTCAAGCAACACACATCAAAGTGTCCTGATGAAGGGTCTTGGCCCGAAACGTCGACTGTACCCCTTCCTAGAGATACTGCCTGGCCTGCTGCGTTCACCAGCAACTTTGATGTGTGTACCTTGAGGTTCTAAGTCCATTTCAGTGCCACAGAAATCTGCAGTCAACCACAATAGAGCTGGTCTTATGCTGCATGAACACTGGGGGAAGGCAGCAGCAACTCCAGCCTGGAATATCCTCTTTTCATAAATAATTTAAATTTATAATTAAATCCTGCTATTAGCCTACTTTTGTTCTTTGTTCAGTATACCATATCATTAACTCATAATGATTTTTTTGACACTAGCTTTGACCAAAATTCCATTCTAAACATCATATTCAAAGACCATACCAACAAGTGTCACCCATTCTCCTCTCCTTTACCATTCAAGAAATTTAGTGTTGAATTTTTGCCATTACACCCATAAGTAAAATCTGAGCAATTGCTCTCTCTCTCAATGGTAAGAGAGTTTATTGCCGATTCTTGAGTTGGGGGAACTCGGACAAGTGATGCTGCAAGACTATAGCATTGAAACAGCAAGCTGTTGGTCTCCCCTCTCATTGTGGAACGGAACGAGTGATATCTCTCCCCTCCCCCATTATTGAGAGACCTTATGGGATATCGAATTGTTGGGATGAACAGTGGTTTTTGGTGGACTCTAGATCGTGGTCTCTTTGGGGGCTTTGCTATTACTTGGGTGGTGGGGAGGCAAATGCTTTCTGCTGGATTAAGTGGGGGGAAGGGGAGGGTTGATGCTTTGCTGCTGTGTGTGGGGGGGGGGCTTTGTATACATTCACTGATATTAAATGGAACCTTTGAACCATAAAATGACATCATAGGATGCTCTACACAAGAACTTTATCCCCAGGTTACTCCTCTCTTTACTGTTCCCATTCAAGCAATTAGTCTATTTCTCTTAAAGATAATTTTAAATCTATATGAACGGAAATGTAGCAGAGGATTTTCTAATCAGACCAGTCTCTATGTAGAGGAAATAAAAGCCTTGAGTTATTATTTTAAAATGTTAACTCAACCCTTCATCACTGGTCATTGGAAAGAGTATCTCTGTTTGCCCAATGTTTTAGAACATAAAACAGTACAACACTGTCTGTAAGGAGTTTGAATATTCTCCCTGTGCTTTCTCCATGTGCTTCGGGTTCCTCCCACAGTCCAAAAACATACCAGTTGGTAGGTTAATTGGTCATTGTAAATTGTCCTGTATTTAGACAAGGGTTAAATTGAGGTTGCTGTGAGGTGCGGCTCAAAAGAGCCTAACTGTATCTCAATAAACAAAATATATATGTATACACATACTCCTACTGTTCAGGTGTCTGTCTAAATGTATCTTAATCTCTGCTTTAAGTTCCTTGGCATACACATCACCGAGGATCTCACATGGTCTGTATATACCAACTGTGTGGTGAAAAATACACAACAGCGCCTCTTTTACCTCAGACGGTTGAAGAAGTTTGGTGTGGATGCCCAAATCCTAAGAACTTTCTTTCGGGGTACAACTGAGAGCATCCTGACTGGCTGGTATGGGAACTGTACTTCCCTCAATCACAGGGCTCTGCAGAAAGCAGTGTGGACAGTCCAGTGCATCTGTAGATGTGAACTTCCCACTATTCAGGACGTTTACAAAGACAGGTGTGTAAAAAGGGCCCGAAGGATCATTGGGAACCTGAGTCACCCCAACCACGAACTTCCAGCTGCTACCATCCAGGAAACAGTACCGCGGCATTAAAGCCAGGACAACAGGATCTAGGACAGCTTCGACCAGGCCATCAGACTGCTTAACTCATGCTGATACAACTATATTTCTAAGTTGTAATGATTACCCGGTTGTACATACTATTTATTAGAAATTACTATAAATTGCACATTACACATTTAGACTGAGAAGTAACAAAGATTTTTACTCAGGTATATGAAGGATGTAAGTTTTAAAGTCAATTCAATTCAATATTGTATCTGCATTTGCCATCTCTACCAGCATCGAGTTCCAGGTATAGAAAGAAAACTTACCTCCTTTAAACTTTTCCCCAGCTATTCTCTACCATATAAAGTCTGACTATCTATTCCATCTATATCTCTCATAATTTTATAGGGTATAGTATTGAATTCTCATGATACTTTTGTTTAAGCTGAAAATGACCTTTCAAGTTTCAAAGACATTTATAATCAAAAAAATGTATAAATTATACAACCTTGAGATTTATTTGCTTACAGGCAGCTACAAAGCAAGAAACCGAAAAAAAACCAAACGATTTTAAATAATAAAATAAAAACCAGCACCCAATCAGAATGGAGGTGTGGGGTGGGAGGCGGGGAGGGTAGGCACACATCATGCAAGAATAGAACCGAGCAATATTTTGAAGCTATACCTGAAAATTGCAGCTCTTTTATCCTTTGCAATTTCTAAGTGAACCCATTTTTATTTTTAAGGCCTTCCTATTAAGATATCTTGTAATTGCAAAGCTAAATTTTTCTTTTATAAACTTTTAGTTTGATCCACTTTTTAAACTATTGGGACACTTAAACAAGAGAATCTGCGGATGCTGGAACTCCAAAGCAACACACACAAAATGCTGGAGGAGCTCGGCAAGTCAGGCTGAGACTCGACATGTCGACTATTTACACTTCTCCTTGGATGCTGCCTGACCTGCTGAGTTCCTCCAGCATTTTGTGTGTGCTGTATTGGGACACTTAATTGCTACTTAATAAACTGTTGGGACACCACAATCCTTCTCTTCTATCGTGTTTTCACATAGTCAAAGGGTATGTTTTCTTTCCTTAGTCTTGTTTCCAAATTTCATTGTAATATTTCAAAATGAGTTTCCTCGTTTATCTGCCTCTACATCTCATTCACTCACCTACTTTTGCCTGTGATCTTTTTGCAGCCTTTTTCACAACTTGCTAGTCATGTTTTTGTATTGAGAAGCTGGCCAGATCAATTGTAAACAATTTCAGCCCCACATAGTTACTATTATTTTTCAGTCTTGGATCAGCCTTGGATCTGCTGTTTGATTTCTACCTTAAACCATTTCTCAGTCTCAGTAGCAGCATCTCAATAATTAGGTTGAGTTGTTCTCCAGTCTTGGCAATTTACTTGCAAACATTTCGTCACCATATGAGGAGACATCATCAGTGTGCTGTTGATTGGAGTGTTTCCTCCGAGTACTTGGCCTTTATATACTTTTCAGTCAGCTGATTGGGCGACATTTCAAAAGCTCAGTTTGATGTTGGGAGGAAATCTCGTCGCTGATCGGCTGTGTAGTAAACTTCATGCATTGTGGTCTGGAATTTTACCCATGCCAGCACATAAATAGGATCAAGGTCTAAGTGTTTGTTTACAAAATTGTTCACAGAAAACAATGCTTCTAGGAGTTCTCTTGCATGCTACATATTTGCTTGTGCCATGACTTTCACTGATGGCCAGTTGAATTTGTGCCCCTGTCAATCTTCATGGGTAGAAACGAACCACAACACGCAAAGTTTGCCACACAGCCGATCAGCGATGAGATTTCCTCCCCACATCAAAATGGAGTTTCTGAAATGATGCCCAATCAGCTGATTGAAGAGTATACAAGGCCAAGCATTCGGAGGACACACCACAATCAACAGCACACTGATGATGTCTCCTCATATGGTGTCGAAACATTTGCAAGTAAATTACCAAGATCGGAGAACAACTCAACCTAGGTATCAACTACCCGAGCTACACATCATCTGAATTATTTCCAATTCCTATAATTTGTGATACTGTCACCTTTGTTACAGGAGTTAATGCAGTACTTAATCAATTGCTTTTTGAAACCCATTTATTTTAGTGATCATTCTGTTCTTTTAAAAGCACTCCACTAGGTTTATTAAGCAGGAGCTGTCTTTCAGAAACCCTTTCCAGTTTCAGTAACATTAGTACCATTTTGCTTGGATAATTACATCCACTTATTTTGCACTCACTGGCAGTTCTGCAATTTTAATATGTAGCTCTGTTTGTGAGGACTAAATCTTGAGGCTTATCTCATATACATGTCATTATTTTGCTCTCCTCTTTGCAATTATATTCAGATTTTGATTATATTTGTACCAGTAACAAATGGTCCATAGCCATCTGTGGCAATGAGTTCCACAGATTCACCACTCTCTTGCTAAAGAAATTCCTCATCTCCATTCTAAAGGAACATCCTTCCACTCCGGTCATAGACTCCGCTACTGGTGCTCTATGGTCATAGATTCCCCCACTATAGGAAACCTCCTTTCCTCATCCATTCTATATAGGCCTTTGTTCCCATAACCTTTGCTATTTATTTTTTTCAAATTTGTTGCTGCTTGTACGTTAATTTCAAATACTGTGCAGACTAATTGTCTTCAAAATTAAATTTGATGATCTCCATGAAACTCCAGCTTTTAATCTGTTTTGATGATATTGATTTTTAGAACAGAGATGAGGAAGAATTCCTTCAGCCAGAGTGTAGTGAATCTGAGAATTCATTGCCACAGACGGCTGTGGAGGCCAAGTCATTGTTCAAAGTAAATTTATTATCAAAGTATATGTCACCATATACAACCTAGAGATTAATTTTCTTGCAGGCATAATCAATAAATCCAATAACCGTATTAGTTTCAGTGAAAGACTACACCAACAGGGCAGACAACCAGTGTGCAAAAGACAATAACTGTGCAAATACAAAAAGAAAACAGAAATAATAATAAATAAATCAGTGATAAATATCGAGAACATGAATAGAACATTGGCTGACTGGCGGGGGAGGCAAAGTGTTGGAATAAATGGTCTATTCTGGTTGACTGGCATTGACTAGTGGTGTTGCACAGAGGTCAGGATTGGAACCACTTCTTTTCACTTTGTATGTCAATAATTTGGATGGCAGAATTGATGGTTTTGTGACCAACCTTGCAGCCGACACAAAGATAAGTGGAGAGACAGGTAGCGTTGAGGAAGCAGGGTGTCTTTGGAAAGACTTGGACAGATGGGAGAATGGGTAAAGAAGTGGCAGATGGGATATAGTGTAGGGAAGTGTATAATCATGTACTTTGGTAGAAAAGTTCAAAGTAAATGACATACAGTACATTATCAAAGTATATACAACCATGAGATACATTTTCTTGTGGGCATGTACAGTAAATCCAATAAATACTATCGTCAGTGAATGACTGCATACAACAGGACGGAAAAGCAACCAATGTACAAAAGATGACAAATTGCAAATACAAAAAAAAGTAGTAGTAATAAATAAATAAGCAATAAACAGCAAGTTCATGAGATGAAAAGTCCTTGAAAGTGAGCCCATAGTTAGCGGGAATAGTTCAGTGTTGGGGTGAGTGAAGTTATCCCCTCTGGTTCAAGAGCCTGATGGCTGAGGGCTAATAACTGTTCCTGAACTTGGTGCTGAGAGTCCTGAGGCTCTTTTACCTTCTTCCTGATGGCAGAAGAGAGCATGACCTGGGTGGTGAAAGTTCCTAATGACAAATGCTTTTTCCTGTGACAATGCTCCAAGTGTTCAATGCGCTTAATGGTGGGAAGGGCTCTCCCCATGATGGACTGGACTGTATCTACTACTTTTTGTAGGACTTTCTGTTCAAGGGCATTGGTGCTTCCATTCCAGGCCGTGATGAAACCAGTCAATATACTCTCCATCACAATTATATTGAAGTTTGTCAATATTCTAGACGTCAACCAGAATCTTCACAAACTTCTAAGTAGAGGTGCTGCTGTACTTTCTGCATAATGGCACTTATGTGCTGGACCCAGGACAAATCCTCTGAGATGATAACACTGAGAAAATTGAAGTTCCTGACCTTCTCCACCTCTTGATTCCCTGATGAAAACTGGCTCATGAACCTCCGGATTCCTCCTCCTGAATTCAATAATCAGCTCCTTAGTCTATGCCTTTACAATATCTCACTCAATGTCACCAAGACTATTTTCTAAATGAGGAGAAAAATTAAAACTCAGAGGCACAAAGAGACTTTGATGTCCTTGTGCAGGGTTCCCTAAAGGTTAACTTGCAGGCTGAGTCATTGGTAAGACAGGCAAATGGAATGTGAGCATTCATTTCAAGAGGACTAGAATATAAAGCAAGGATGTAATAAATTGGGGCTTTATAAGGCACTGGTGAGGCCTTACTTGGAGTATTGTGGGCAGTTTTGGGCCCCTGATCTAAGACAGGATATGCTGACATGGTTGAAGGGTTCCAAGGAGGATAACAGAAATGATTCCAGGATTGAAAGGCTTATCATATGAGTGTTTGATGGCTCTGGTCCTGTATTTCAGATGAAATAGACGAGTTTAGACAAATGAGGGGGTTCTCATTGAAACCTTTCGAATATTGAAAGGCCTAGATAGAGTGGATGTGGACAGAATGTCTCTGAGAGTGGATGATACTCTATATAGAAGACATAGCCTCAGAATAAAGGGACGTACATCTCGAACAGAGAAGAGGAGATTTTTCTTTAGCCAGAAGGTAGTGAATCTGTGGAATTAATTTCCACTTACTGCTATGGAGACTAAGTCATTGAGTATATTTAAAGTGGATGTTGATTGGTTCTTGATTAGTCAGGGCGTCAAAGATTATGGGGAGAAGACAGGACAATGGGGTTGAGAGGGATAATAAATCAGCCATGATGGAATGGTGGAGCAGACATGATGGGCCAAATGGCCTAATTCTGTTCCTGTGTCTTGGCCTTATCTTTAATACTCGTAACCCAACTCCATACACTTAATGTTACAAGAGAATTTTCTGGGGTCTGATTGGACAATGACGGGTAATCTTTTAGCGTTAACCATTTCATCCTCCAGCTAAATCCCAGTTTGTGCAGCAACACTTAGCCCAGTCTGGGATCACTCGATGCTTTATTTCTAGTTCAAAGTCACTTTATTTTGTGAAGAAGTTGGTCTCACCAAAACAATTGACTTTTCAATAGATGTGAATTTAGCCAGGAACTGCAATCCTAATATTAAGTGAATGTGAGTTGTATTTGGTGACATATATATTCTTTAATAATACATTTTTGAACGTCAACATCAGTATATATATCACATAGAACACAGAACAGTACAGCACTGGAATGGGCCATTTGGCCCACACTGTTGTGCCAAACCAACTAAACAGCAAGTCAAGAACACCGAAACACAAATCCCTCCTACCCACACAATGTCCATATCCATTTACTCTCTGTCCACTCTACCTATGCCTCATAACCTTATAAACCTCTATCAGATTTCCCCTCAGCCTCCCGTGCTCCACAGAAAAGAACCCAAGTTTATCCAGTCTCTTGTGAAAGCACAGCTCATGTACTTTTCTTAATCCCAATTCACAAGAAATTTCTGTGTAGAAGTTATTGATTATTTATTTTGCAGAGTTCAAAGTGCTGGACAAGTCTAGGGGTAGGAGATAATAGTCTGGCTTGAAACGATCTGAGACACAAACAAAATAATTGCTTTGCTTTTTCTCCCCCACCCCCAAATCGAAAGTTGTGTTGTAAAACAAGATGCTGAAAATACTCGGCATTTTAATGCCTTTGTGTTAACACAGAGCAATTTAACTCTCAGCTCATTTAATTTCTTCTCATGCATCTTACATGGGTGCAAAAACATGCTTTCTCTTTTACACCAAGCTGCTGTTTATGTTCACTTTATAGCTTTCCAGATGTCTTGGTATTTATGAAGCCTCATGCCAGCTTTCCTGATGGTGATTCCCATGGTTGCAATCTGTTGTTCCTGCAGCAGACTGCTGGGAGATCACTGAAGTCTGCTTGCTGTATGTGTTCAAATTACTGTATTGTCTTAACAAGATTAGGCCAAGGATGCAGGAGTGTATCTTACCCAGAGGTTTGCAACATCATGCCTGTGTAAATATTTATTGCAAGGAGATGCTTCTTTACAGTTTTTTAAAAAATACAAATGTTTGACATTTGATCAGACATAGAACAGATGGTTGTTGATTCAGTCCCATTTTCACAGTCAGGAAAGCGAGTCTTATTAAGTAGAAGTTTATATTCCTCGGCACTCAGCATGAATCCCATGAGAGCTGCACTTACAGGAAGAAACAAAATCAAAATACACAACAGTGTACTGAAAGACTGCAAATTTTACTCAAGACACGAGGAAAATGCTGGAGGAACTTCCTAAGTCCTGATGAAGGGTCTTGTCCCAAAACATCGACTGATTACTCTTTTCTGTAGATGTTGTCTGTCCTGCTGAGTTCCTCCAGCATTTTGCATGTATTGGTCTGATAGAGGAGAATGGACAATAGGAGAAAGAGAAGGAAGAGGGGACCTGGTGGGAAGAGGTACAAGGTCAGAGTGGGGAGTGGCGGCGGCGGGGGGGGGGGGTGGAATCTATATTCATGCCATCTGGTTGGAGGGTACCCAGACAGAATATAAGACGATGCTTCTCCACCCTGAGGCTGGCCTCATCTTGGCACAAGAGGAGACCACGGATCAATATGTCGGAATGGGAATCTTCAACGTAACAACCACTTTTGTCATTTTGCTTTTTTATAATTGCAATTATGAGTACGACCTAACATATTAAAGCTAAATTTATCCATGAAACTGGTTACTTCATGTGGAAATTGCTTGAGGGACTTGTGTGCAAATTAGCATAGGTTTGAATGGTTCAGAATTAAACTAGTGGCTCAGACTGCTGTCAAGCAGAGATGGGAAATTGACGCTGGTTCCATTGGTGGGAGCTCTACTTAAGGAGAACTGGACCTGTCTTAAACTGATAACGGTTTCTCAGGAGCTGTGGGCAGAGTTCAGGTGAGGGAACATTTATAGATGTTCAACCTGAATCCCAGACTTCAAAATGTGTGGCACACTTAACAGTGGTGGTGGTTGCTCATTATCCCCGACAATGACAGGAAGCCTGTGTCGGAGAGTTTTTAAAGTGGAAAAGTCTTTACACTGGGGCAGTTCCACTCTCTTGACCTCCGAAGTCCGGGTTCAGTGGTACGAACAAGCTTCACAAACTGGGGTCTTCCTTGGTTGCAGTGGATGACCGTGACATCTTCGGTGCCTCGTCATGCCCCACACTCTCCATGGAGCACTGCAGTACTGCCTTCCTGGCTGTTGGACTTAACACCACAATTTCAGGAAATGTGGGGAGAAAAATAGAGATTGTAGACGACTTTTCTGTTGCTGACAAACAGGAATCCTTCATGGTACAGTACCACTACTACTACATCGACTCAGACCTAGGGGGCCGGCGTCGGGCACGATGACGGACTCTCCACTTCTCCCTCTCCCTCATCAGTGTGTTCAGTTCATCTACATTAGCCGTGCCGCTGTCTTCTAAGTACAATACCAGTTAGCACTTTACAGTTTGCTGTAAGATTGGGGTTCACTTCCTGCTGTTGTCTGTTGTATATTCTCCCTGTAGACTTCCTCAAGATGCTCCAGTTTCCTCTCACATTCCAAAGATGTACAAATTAGTATTAGTAAGTTGTGGACATGTTATGATGGTGTCAGAAGCGTGGCGACACTTACAGGCTGCTCTTCCCCCCCCACCCCCACATCTCAGACTATGTTGGTCCTTGACGCAAAAAGTAACAATGTATATGTGACAAATAAAGCTCATCTTTAAATGTTTATTTGCAAACTGCCCACTGTCATGCTTATAAAGGATTAAATACAGTCTGTGTGGTGCTATGGAGGAATGATGTTGATTGATAAACCTTTAGGCTTTTTTTGAAGAAGGAACTAGCAATTTGAAAGGGAAGCAGGCGATGTAATCTAGCTTGATTTGCAAGTGGTATCATGAAAGAATGGTTCCTTAGGGCTCGTGATTGAGGATTGTTTAAAGAGCATGGTGTGGGAATAAACGAGTGTTAGCAGAATGTAACATGTTGGGCGCCAGAAGGAATAGGTATTGGAGCCTCAACTATCCACTGTTAATGGTAAATAAAAATATAAATCTGTATAATGTTTTGTTGTTTGCAAATGAGCCAAAGCTTTGTTGGAGCTTAGAGCTTTGAGTGCTCGAGGGTGTAGATAAGATAAGAACATGGACAATATAATCTGTCAAATTACGATCTTATTTTTAAAATTTCTCTGTTCTTTCAGTAGTTGTTTTATACATGTTGGTGTACCAAGGGATCTTGGTATTGTCCTTCATGAGATTCAGAAATTAAAGGTAAAGTCAGCGATATGAGAATGTCCTTAATTGCAAGGGTTTAGAGCAGGGTTTCCCAGCTTGGGCTCCACAGGCCCCTTGCTTTCTGCTATTCATCTTTGGCATAAAAAACGGTTAGCAGCCCTTGGTTTGGAGAGTATAAAAGTACGGACATCTTGCTGAGACTTTGGATGGCTTTCATGAGGTCTCATTTACCGAACTGGGTGAATTGGAATTTACAGACATAAAGATTTGTTTTTGGGGGAAGTGCATTATTGATTCCTGAGATGAAAAGTTTCTCCAATCTGGAGAGGGCAAAATTTGACATCTACTCACGAGTGTCGAAGACTGAAAAGGTTTGCTGACACAAAATAAAACAACAAACTAAAACTCCTGGCAAGATTTGTTTTCTTCACCTGGAAAGACCGTAACAAGGGGATATAATCTAGGATAAAGGATGAACACCTTAGAAACAAGATGAGGAAAAGTATATTGTGCAAGGAGTCTTAACTTTGTTGCATTAAGTCATTGAATATATTCAGGGTGAGATGAGTAGATTTTTGGATGTTGTTCAGCATGACATCTAAAGCTTCAACAAGCTTCTATAGATGTGTCGCGTATTGACCTGGTTGTGTCACAGCCTGGTATGGAAACAGCAATGCCCTTGAATGGAAAATCCTACCCCAAGTGATGGATACAGCCCAGTACATCACAGGTAAAGCAATCCCAAACATTGAGCACAGGTAAGCTGCATTCATCATCTGCCACCGCCTAGGCCATGCTTTTTTCTCACTGCTGCCATCAGGTAGAAGGTACAAGAGCCTCAGGACTCGCACCACCAGCTTCAAGAACAGTTATTAGCTCTCAACCATCAGGCTACACTCACTTGCCCCATCGCTGAAATGTTCCTGCAGCCAATGATCTCACTTTAAGGACTCTTTCTCTCATTATCTCATGTTCTCGTTATTTATTACTACTTATTTTATATTTGCATTTGCACAGTTTGTTGTCTTCTGCACTCTAGTTGATCTTTCATTGATACTGATATAGTTACTATTCTATAGATTTGGTGAGTATGTCCATAGGAAAATGAATCTCAGGGTTGTACATGGTGACATATATATGTACTTTGATAATAAAACTTACTTTGAACTTTAGATTGGCTGGGAATATAGACATAAGGCAGAGGAGCTGGAATGGAAGAGCAAATTTGGCCAAAATCCACTTTTGTTTTCTTTTGTTGTAGGAGGATTGCTTGACTTGGGAGGCCGCTCTTTAGGAGCAGCTGCTGAGTAGAAACTGTGATTTTGTTTAAGACTATTTATTCCCATGGTACCCTCTTGGTAGTTGCTGGCAGTGAGTTCATTCTTTTCCTTCCTTACATCCCTCCAGTCCATCGAAGTAAGTGAAAGCCACTCACCCATTGAAATAATATAGCCAATGTCAAAAATTCACTCTAGGCAATTGTGGAATGAGACTTTGCACACTGAAACTGATCTCATTTGCATCCCATCAGCAGAATGTATCAATAAACTCCCTTCACCAAAGGGTCTCGGCCTGGAACGTCGACTGTACCTCTTCCTGGAGATGCTGTCTGGCCTGCTATGTTCACCAGCAACTTTGTGTGTTGCTTGAATTTCCAGCATCTGCAGAATTCCTGTTATTTGTGTCTTATATTTCACATTTAACATTTCCACTGATGTAGTATTTATAGTGTATACTTGTGACATTAATATATCTATAGCTATATATCCATAAGCCAAATTGCTCGGTTATTAAAGCTGACAGTATAATGTCCTGCACAAAACATGCAGAATGCTAGGGGAACTTCGGTTGGGCAGCGTCTCTGGAGGTGACTAAGCAGTCAAAGCTTTGGCTCAGGACCCTTCATTCAGTGTAATCTCCTGAAGTTTTGCATGGTTTGAACTGGCCACTCGTCTCTTCAGTGACTAATCAGCAGGAAGTATAATTTTTGTTTTACTCAGTTTGCCATTTTTCAGGTTAGTATTTACAGGCAAGCTATGTCCATTCAGCCCATAGTTCTGCTGCGCCACTCGTTCATGGCTAGTTTATTTCCCTCTCAAACCCATTCTGCTGCCTCCGCCCTGTAACCTTCATGCCAAGAGCCTATCAACCTCTGCTTTAAATATATCCAACGTTTTGGCCTCCACGGCTCCCTGTGGCAATGAATTCCACTGATTTACTGCCCTCTGGCTAAAGAAATTCCTTCTCATCTCTGTTCTAAATTGATGACCTGTGCCCTCCAGTCCTAGACTCTCCAACGCATAGTAGATGGGCCAAAGGTCCTGTTTCTGTGGAAACATCAGAGGTAATATATAAAGGAGATTTCCCTACTTAAAGGGAACAGAATCACTGAAATTACCCTGGAAATTTATATTGGGAATGTTTTATGGTTTAAATTCATATTGAGAATGTTTAATGCCTTTTCATGAAGCTTTATGAAGCTTGAAGCTAATAAATTCATAAAAGCTTAGATCAAGTGAATTGCTGATGTCTTTGTACTTTAGTTGAGAGCACTACTTTAAGGAAATTGCTTTTGATCTTGTGAGGTTGCAGACTACAGTATTCAGTGCAACCCTATCATATGATTTTAGATGTACAGTTACTGTGCACAAGTGGCTAGGGAAAGGTCCTAGTTGATAAAGATTCATTTTTAAAGCAACCTTCTGCAGTGGAGTCTGTAAGCCAAAACTTAACCGATAGTGGGTTGGAAACATTGTTTTTCAAATTTCTGAGTGGGATACTTTTGGACAGTGAATATCCAATTGTGTTGTAGCTGAGTTGGGTCATGCAGTCTTGAACAAAAGTTCAATGCCAGATTAAGAGCAACTGTTCAGGTTTGGGATATCTCTAGTTGTTAAAAAAAAAATGATGCCAGAATTGTAGTTTGAGAACACCTTGGCTTAGTCTCAGGATATAAAATCCTTTTTTTTTGGGGGAGGAAAGGGCTAGCAAAGCGCAGAAAACACAGAATAATCTGTAGACCCCTGAACAGTGGCTATACTAGAAGACAGCAAGAAATAATGGCAACATGTAACAAAGGTAATACAGTAATTGAACATGATCCTGGACTTGACAAATGAAATTTGCAGAGGTAGTTTTAGTAGACAGAGGTAAGTATGCTAAAAATACAGTTTCATGCAACACATATATATAGCTAGGATGTCTTAAGACTTTTAAACAGTACTTTATTTGTCAACATGGAGTGGAGAGTGTGTTTGTTCACCTGTGGGAGCAAACGGTGTTGGGAATGGTGAAGATGGAGTGCCATGGGTGGGGTGATAAAGTTCATCCGTTCCTGTAAACAATGGATTCAGTACTGACTATGTCTGTGACTGCAGTGTGTTTGAATAATGTCTCACAGCTGCTTTCTTTGGAGGAAGATGAGGGTTAAAGTTCACCCAGATCCACATAGATGTCTCTGGGCTTTTCATACCTTTTGATTTTGACAAAAAGCAGTACCTGATGGAAATTAGACAGAACATTTCTTTCTTAATTAAAGCATACATTTGACGGATGTTTTTATCTTTGTAATTAAGTTGTGGCTCCAGCAAACCAGGTAGGAAATTCTTTTCTTTAATTAAGGTGGCTGGAGTGTCTAACAAATTAATTGTACCTTTGTATCAATAGTCCATTGACTTGACCGGAATGGTTATCAAACTGATTGTTCTTTTGTATTGGTGGCCTTATAACTTCTGACATCGGGCAGTGAACTTGTAGAACTGCCAGGGAGATGAGAAAGGGTCTCACCCTGATGTCAGGTCCAAGTTCACTCACTGGCTGAGCTTGAAAAAATAAATGGGTGAAAAGATAAGTAACAATCTTTTTGTGCTGTCGTTATTTGATCCAGCAAAGTTACGTTTACAGGGGTGTAGGCCAAGTGGCAGAGGAGGAGTGCTAGGGTGGCGTCGTACAAACAGACAACATTTTATTTTCCTATCTTGCAAGCTGCATTGAGTGGAATGGCTGAGAGAACAATGTTAAGGCCTCAGATCTGCACAAACTATGTTCATGACTTGGTTGAAAAGTATTTGTAGTATATGCATCCCAAGTTTGCTTATGGTACAAAGATAAGCTGGAAATTAAATTAGAAAGAGGACTCAGTTGGCAAGTTGGTAAAATCAAGTTAAAGGATGGAGTCTTGTGGCGAACTGCAAGTCTTTCCTCATTGGTAGGAAGAATATTTTATATGACTTGTGATTAAAAAATCCCCCCTCATTCTTCTAAATTCCAGTAGTGGGGGTGCTATCTGCATGGACCTTAGCAAGATTTGATAAGGTTCCAGATGGCTGGCTGGTTCAGAAGGTTATAACACATCGGATCTGCGATGACCTCACCAATTAGATACAATGTTGGCTTGATGGTACTGGAGTGCATGGCAGAGCATGGAAGTGGAGTGTGGAGAGACCTGTAACCAGCATCCGTGCAGGGTTCACTGTTCTCATACTGTATATATTAATGATTCTGTCATACAACAACAGAGAAAAAGGCCCTTTGGCCCAAGAAATCCTCACAATCAAGAGGTTCATCTAAACTGGTGCCAGTTGTCAGTGTTTGGCTCATAGCCATGTAAACTTGTCCTGTTGATGTACCCGTCTCGTCTGTCTTTCAAAGGTTGTTATTGTATCTGCTGGACATGAACTGTGACCTTGCAAGGATCATCTGCATGTTAATGGGAACACTGGGCCGTGCAATTTTGTGCTTAAAACTGTGGAAATGTATCTGTAACCCTGAAGTCTTTATGCATTTATAACTTTTGTAAATTTAATGTGACAAAATGGAATCTGTGTGATCCTAGAGTGCTTTGTTGGTTTGTTAGTGGGTGTGGGGTAAAGGTGACTTTTCTCCCCAAATGTTGTTGGGAACATAAAGCTCACATCAGGTAGGTTAAAAGGAGTGTGAGACTCCAAAATGGCTGTTTTGCTTTAATAATCGTAGAAAGTGAAATATTTAGCTTTTGTAGAAGTAACAAAGGCTTTGTTGTGTACAGGTCAGCTAAGTCTTCTAATATACAGTAACAGAGCAAAACAAACTCATAGTGAATTAAATTGTAAGTGCATTTATTCCTTGTAAGGGGAAGTCTACCTAAATACATTAACTCATTGGTAGGTAGCTTCAATCTCGGAGTTCAAAACAGCCCATTTTTATACGATTACAAAGTCCATTAATTTATCAACTTCATGTCTTTGAGGTTGTTCCATTCCATAATGGTATTCTTTCCTTATCTGCATCTGTCTTAAATGAGTTGTGAGAATGCAAGTGGTTTGACTTTGCAAAGTGCATCATTTTGCACTTGTCCAGGTTAAAATTCATTTGCCATTCCTTTGACAGTATCTTGCTATACCCTTCTTCCCTTTTGGTTTTCATCTGCAAATTTACTGATCTTGATGGAACAGCTTTGCTATAGGTGTAGAAATGCTAGAAGACGACAGTGTGGATCAGGGAAAAAGTGGTGTAGTGTGATTTATATTGATATGGTTACTGCTGTCAATGTCGAGGGATGTATACAGGGGTAGATGTGTGCAACTGTCTCTCGGTCACCTCTTCAAAATTTCAAATTCACAAAATATGATTTCCACAAAGTTCAATGTTCAAAGTACATTTATTATCAAAGTACATATATATTATACAATCTTGAGATTCGACTCCTTACAGGCAGCCACAAAACAAAGACACCCAAAAGACCATTGAACACTCAATGTGCATAGATGAATAAAACATCATGCAAACAATAACACGAGCAAATAGCATTCTAAACTGGTCTGCAAAGAGAGTTCCATAGTTCAGCACAGAACCGTTGTGGAGCAGCAATCTGTCCTTTGCCTTGGGCCCCAACACCCTGACCTTTTGAAACTGGCCTGGTGCCTGAATTTCCGTCCAAACATTGAGTTCAGTCGCCTCCATATGCTCTGGAGCCTGGACACCACCAGCTTGATTTGGCCTGTAACTGACCTCCCTGATTCGGCACGGCACTTAAAATGATCAAACCTCGGGTATTCCTCACTCTCAACGACGGGCCCATCGCCTGGCCTTGCTTTGGTTCTGCCACATCGAATTGCCACCAAGTCCAAAGTGAAGGTACAGACTATTACTTGCAATGATTGTTTGCCAGAAAAATGTGTGATTAACAAAATATTTGGTTGTTTTCCTTTTTCTATTAGCCACCAACCAGAGGTTCACCAGCACCTTCTTAAACAGTAACAGACAAAGCAATGTCTGCTATCTCTAATCAGTCCTTGGCTTTCCAAATATAAGTAAATTCTATCCCTCGGAATCCCTTGCTACCTAAAACATCCATTAATACAGACCTTAGAGAGTTTGCCACTTTATGTATTTCAGGATCACCAACACCATTAAGTCCACACTCATTTCCCATGGCTTTTCACAAAGATTACCATGTTGATCCACTTTGAAATGAATTATTTTGTAGGTGTAAAGCCATGCTTTACACCTACAAGATGACAAGCCTTTCAACTAGGATCTTATAAGTGCTCCTTAAATTAATGGACTGTAAATGAACTAATTCCTTGAAATACATCAATGTTTTGAAGAAATTTATAACACAAAAGTGTAATGTAATTGTACCTCAACTATTTTGTTCACTTCCTGCTGTAATGTTAGAATATTGAATTCTTGACTTGTTGGTGTATCTATGATGTTTTCTGATCTAATTTCAGAAAGCAGGAGAACATTCTTCATACATCTTCAACTCCGCACTTATCACACCAGCTTATCTAAACTTCATCTAAATGTTTAAATTAACAGATTCAACTCCCTCATCCTTTGAGAAAGGGGGTTCCCAATCATTTTTATGCCATGGACCCCTACCATTAACTGATGGGTCTGTGGACCCCAGGTTGGGAACCCCTGCTCTAGAGACTTTATGAATTCTCCAAGAAGTTAGTGTTCCTTAAACAAAAGAGGTGAAAGTTGAGTCAAGCAGAAAAGAGATCAGACTTTGTCCTGTCCAGTTGGTAATGCATCCTCTATTGACATTCAAACCTGACACTTAAAGAGCTGTGCCTTGGGCATGAGTAACTAAACACTCTTGTCATACTCTTGATAAAGCAGGTTTGTTGTTAGGTATCGTCGTCGTCGTCATCATCATCATGTGCCGTGTCGTATGATGTGGGCGACCATGGTCTATCCACGGTCATGATTGTTCTGGTCAAATTTTTCTACAGAAGTGGTTTGCCATTGCCTTCTGGGCAGTGTCTTTACAAGACGGGTGACCCCAGCCATTATCAACACTCTTCAGAGATTGTCTGCCTGGTGTCAGTGGTTGTATAACCAGTACATGTGATAAGCACCAGCTGTTCATACGACCATCCACCACCTGCTCGAAGGCTTCATGTAACCCTGATCGAAAGGCTAAGCAGGTGCTACACCTTGCCCAAGGGTGACCTGCAGGCTAGTGGAGGGAAGGAGCACCTTACACCTCCTCTGGCAGATACCCCACCACCCATAAGTATAGGTGGAGAAGTGTTCCTAAGAGGACAATTTGGATCGGGGAAAAGTAGACCAGTGTGATTTATATTGACTTGCTTACTGCTGCCAGTGTAGAGGGATGTGTAGAGGGGTTGATGTGTGCAAGCAGCAAGGTTGCTAAGCCTTGTCTACAAAGTATTCAAGAATCACATGCTTTGATTAGTAAAGGTAATTCAAGTTGCGGGTCTGTATGTGGTCTTAATGTTCACTAAGCTGATTGTAATGTAGTCAAGGTAATTGAGGAATTCAGTGAGTAATGCAACACAAAATGCTGAAGGAACTCAACAGGTCAGGCAGCATCTATGGAGGGGAATAAACAGTCGTTTCAGGCCAAGATCCTCCATCAAGGCTGATAAAGGGTCTCATGACATTTCAGGCTGAGACCCTTTGTCAGTCTTGATGGAAGTTGTCAGCCCAAAATATCAACTGTTTATTCCCCTCCATTGATGCCACCTTAATGGCTGCGATCCTCCAGCATTTTGTGCGTATTGCTCCAGATTTCCAGCATCTCTTATGTTTGGGAGTAACAGTCTTGTTTGCCAAAATGAGCAGTTGTGTGTGGTTTATTCCCCATTCCAGATTAATTGTAGATCAGGACTGTGGAAGAGGAGAATTCAGCCTTAGAATTTATTGAACATATCAAAGTCTGACCATTGCTTTCCTTGGATATGTGTAACATTAAACCAATGGCTCAGCTGAATGACCTACAACATTTACTTAGTTGGAACCAAATTGTGATTCATTATCAACTGCCTATAAGCATTTCACAGAATTGTATATTCTTTCACAAACATTCAATTAAATTTATTTTATTTATAGCATCTCAAAGTATACTTGGAGCTTCACGGATGTAGAATAGGCCCAGACAAGGTGGCGAGGAAAGAAATCCAAAGACCTGGAGTATTTTGATTGTCTGAAAAGGAAAGAGGATGTGCATGTCAGATAAAAAATTCTATATGAAGGCAACACAGCCAAAAGCTTTAAATTATAACATCAGGTCAATGATCAGACAAAGTTATCATCTTACGGAATAGTGAGCAAGCTTGTGGAACTGTCTGGACTATTTTTCCTAGCGATCTGCTTTCAGTGACTGAAACAGAAAGATTTAGATGCCCCCTTGGCTCCCCATAACATCACTTCCATTTCCTATCTCTTTCAAGGCCCTGCTTCAGCATCCAAAAACTTCAGAACCTATTCTTTCCAATATTTTGTGATTTACATCAACTGCTTGGCATGTTCACTCCTGCTGTACAAAATTGGCTGAGCAATTAGGGACCTGTCAGAGGAAGAGATGAATGAGCAATAATTGGAGAAAATAGCAATTAAGTGTGTAACTTTTAACAGACAAAGATTCTTGAAGTTTGGAATAGGCTGTGCTAGCTTGGATAGTGACTTTTGAAAACATAGATAATATTGGGCCAATGATATTGTTTGTTGGAATCTGTACTGGGTCGGGGACTGGCCCCTTCTGTTGGTGCTGCCCTCTGGTGTTCACTCAGTGAAAGAACAAGCTAAACCAAGACAACTTGCCATGTTCCATCAACTACAGGTCATGCCATTGGGACTTGGGCTTAGTATTTTTTTCATGACTACATTTTTCTGCTAACAAAACCATATGTGCTGTGTGCTGTTCGGTAATGTGTTTAGCACCTTGTCCCCAAAGCAACACTGTTTTATTGGACTATATCCATGTGTGAATGATAATGAACTTGAACTTTTCACCACGGTCAAATAACGCAAATTCAAAAAATGAAGTTATTCCATTATGACTATTTAAAACCTTGGGCTTTGCCTTGTTTTTGGCTACTGCTGTTTGAAACCAAGGTATAGCTTATTTAGGATAAGATTTTCTTTCATGTGAGCGTTAGGGGTCTCTTTCTCAAAGGACAGTGGAAACACAACCTTTCAATAGCTTTAAGTAGACTTCTTGGATGGATTCTTTATTAAGCATGGGTGTGAAAGATTACTGCAGATAGATGGGAATGTGGAGATGATGTTAAAATCAGACTAGACATGATGTCACTGAATAGCAGGGCAGACTCGGGTTTAAGTGGCTTGCTCCTTGTTTGCGTGCATCAAATCAAATAAAATTTAAGTTTAATTATTATTCAATGATACATGGATGCATCTTTCCCCTGGGACTGAGATGTAAAACATACACAACACATTCAAAATGGCAAACAAAGAAATACATAATCATGTAAAAAAAACAACATATATAGTCTCGGACCTTGAGTGACAGGTCCTGCAAATTGATGGTACAGTCTCCTGGCAGAGCGCAGGCAGACACACGCAATCCAGCCTGTCATTCCATTGGTCAAACACTGGAGAGCCCAGCCCCCAACTGAGCACAGATGCCACGCTGCACTGCCTCTGACATCTCTCGTTGGACTGCAGTAACAGGCAAGCTTGTGGCTTGAGGCCAAATCCTCGCTGCAACCAAGGCTACACAGCTCCCATACCGCCTGCCTTTCCACCAAACAAAGGAACTAGGCCTGCGGCATCAAAAATTATCAATGCCTAACAGGGCCATGCAATCAGAAGAGAACCGCCCAAGCCAATCACCCATGGTTACACTGCATGTTTAATCATGCCTTTGCGCGCCAACTATGATGCCTTAGAGTTGCAGACATGTTCATATGTTAGGAATGTCTAATCAAATAAAAGGCATAACTGCAAGCTACAACTCTGCCATTGTATGAAGAAAACAAACACTTGGAGGCATGCTATGCTTTGTGTTCATGCAAATAATTCACTTGAGACCGGGATTGATTGTTGTCACATAGGCAAAGTTAACCAAATCGTTTTAATATGAAAATCAAATGCAGGTGCACAAGTGCTTAACTCTATTTAATCTCAGTTAAGTGTGATTGAATACACCCAAAGAGCAGGGCTTTAAAGGTATTAGCAGATATATCAGTGCATCAGGGTCTTTAGGAAAGAACATAGCTACTGTTCATTAATTCAGCAGGAAAGTTCGTGAAACGCCTTGAGATTAGGGATTTTTGAAGGCTTTAGCCAAGGCTGTTAATAAATAAAATAAATGTATCCAGTCTGCTTGAGGAAAATTCAAGACTAAGGAAAGTAGCTCTCTAGTTGGGGTGCAATCGAACAAAGAAACACCATATAAATAATTCATTGTGATCGTGTCTGTTTTTATTAAACTTCATTCGAAAACCATACACTTGTGTTTCCCATTTTAGGAGCTCAAATTGTGTTTGGTTTCGTTTTAATGGAATTAGCTTATTCTTACTACTAAAAATATCTTAGGAAATATTTTAACTGTTTTAATGTTTTCAAAAAAAAATTACATAGACGTAACTAAAGATGGTTATCAATAATTTGAGGGGATGACTAAGTGATCAACAGTGTGTCAGATACATGCTCAGAAAATCAAGTCAGCACCAAGGAGACTGCAATTGTGCAAGCCCTGTGTTTCATTGACATTAGCTTCTGACATAAGTTATAAGAGACTGGTGACAATACCAAATAAAATATTATTGATTTGCTGATGCCATCAATCAAGGGCATGCATTGTTATGGAAATTGTTGCCTATCTGACCAACCCTAATGAATGCTTTAGTTTGGCTGAGGCCCTTTATGTCATGAACTGGCAGCAATAGCACACCACCTGACCAAAGCAGCTTCATCTTGCAGTTTATAGTAATTGCGGCAGCTATGTACCTGTTCTGTCTGTGTTGTGTTCTGTGTTGTGCAGTTATGTTTATTATTGTAACTAGTAACATGAGTAGGGGCGTGGTAAAAGCAGAGGGGAATAAGTTCCGTATTCTTGCTTATTTCATGGCTGTTTGCAGAGGTAGTACCTTTTGTTGAGCACTGGATATCGCTCAATAATGCTAATGTTTCTTCACTTCAATATTGTACATTTGCTAATAAAGGATCGAAATATGTATCCTTGACATTTGGATCAAATATTACAGGAGTAGGGCACATCATGCAAATAATACAAGTTTGTAGGGTTGCCGGCAGCAGCAATTGTTTTGATTCTGGTTTTTCCGCTGCAGTCAACTTTTGTAGGAAGTCATGTTTATTTGTTGAGATGCAGTGTGGAATAGTCCCTTCCGGCACTTTGAGCATGCCGCCTAACAATCCCTGATTGAACCCTAGTTTACAATGACCAGTTAACTACTAACTGGTGCATCTTTGGATTGTGGGAGGAAACCAGAGCACCCAGAGTAAATCTACGCATTCCACAGGGAGAACATACAGATGACGTCGGAATTGAACTCCGATGCCCTAAGCTGTAATAGCTTCATGCTAAAATGCTATGCTACCGTGGCGAAGCATTGCTAAGATAACATTGTTCTGACTTTCATGGAAAAGTCTGCATCTTCCTCACCCACCCGCAGTTAGCAGAAAAGTGTCAATGCTTCTAAGTGAAATAGAACGCCAAACATCATTTCCACAGCAGGTTTCCTCCAGGAACTGGTTTGAGGGGAAAACAGCCAAATACTGATAAATAAATGAGAGATTTGAGGGCTTTTAAATACATATTCAGCAAGACCACACAGCAGAAAAATGTGTTTTTTGACAGGTATATTCGAAGAAAGATGTGCTCCAGTATTTTGTTTACTGACGAGTGAGCATCTGTTAACATCAAACCAACAATAGTATTTATTTATTGTTTCGTAAATGAAATATAAAACGTCTTCATGCCATCATGTCAACTTTGTTATAATCCTGCAGTTAAACCAATACTTGGCTCCTACAAAGCTTGCTTCCTTGCACACTCCCCTATTTGCCACTGTCACTACAGCATTCCTCTGATTTAGTTCTAAATCCATTTTGACAGCTTATGGAATGGGTTGTATATAGAGAAGGAAACCAGATGTGACAGTCCTCTGTGGCAAATTCCAGCTGCCTGCAGCCGAAGGTTGGAAGATGAACTGATCCCGATTTGTTTCACAGCTCGGGCCCTCTCTAGTTAATTGGCTGCCAATAGCTTTCCTAATGACTGATGATGGATGGAATGCTGGTTGCTTGAACAGGGCACTTAGAGCAATGAAAGCATCATACATACAGATATCACCTGAAGACAGCTGCCTTGGCAGGAGAGGCGGCAGCAGCAATCGATGGTGTTGCTTCTTGTCCCTTCCCTTTAGTATCTCATCAGACGCTGTGCAGATAAGTATTGCTTATTTTGGCAAACTGACACAATTGCTTAGATGTTAACTTTTGTCTGCCAGACCATACATCTTCAGCTGTTTATAGGAAAAAAATGTGACAAGTAATTTGTGTTGTCGGTCAATGGGCATCTGTTTAATCCAACCTAACCAACAGCTTCTGTCACCCTGCAGAATATTCCTACTGACGCGGAGGGAAATTGGGTTTGCTTATCTTTATTCTTCTGGCAGAGGTGGAACAAATTTATATGTCTCTGCTTCAGCTCACAATGCTCTACCAAATTATTTCCAAGATAATGCCTTTTTTCCATACTGAGGTTTCTCAATCCAACTTCTGTTTACGATGGCAAGCTAGTTATTTAATTTTTTTATTGTTGAGATGTAGCGTGGAGTAGTCCCTTATGACACTTCAAGCTACGCTGCCAGCAATCCAGTATTTAACCCCAGCCTAATCATGGGACAATTTACAATAACCAATTAACCTACCAACTCTGGTGTTTTCTGGGAGGAAACCAGAGCACCTGGAGAAAACCCACCAAGTCATGGGGAGAACACAGAAACTCCTTACTGGTGGCGATGAGAATTGAATCCAGATAGCCCGTACTGTAAAAGCATTGTGTTAACCACTATGCTACCATGCTGCTCCAAGCCTTTGTGATTTTTTTAAAGTTCAAGTAATGTTATAGTTTCAGGAATAAGTGCAATTTAACACAAGACCTTTCAGAAAAAAGATTTAAGTTATAGATTTTTTGAAAAACTGTGGAATTTAAATGGCTTCATAAAATATCCTAATTTCAATTTGATTGCAGCAATAGACAAACAATTTCTGCTGGCAAATAGTTTTGTTTGTATTACAATTTTCTTTTATTGTACGTGTTCTCACTGCAAACTAGTGGTGCAGTGAAAACTGGAGGCAGGTGTGATCCATCAGAAATCATCGGTTATGACTTTGACATGGCAAGAAATTGTAGCTAATGTTTAACCTGTGTTGTTGCTTTCGCCAGTAAACCAGCTCAGAAGATAACGTTAACAACTGACAGGGCAAGATTAGCCAGTTGCAAGCAAATCTTAAGCAACCTGCACAAAAATGCTGGAGGAACTCAGCAGGCCAGGCAGCATCTGTGGAAAAGAGTAAACGAATGACGTTTTGGGCCTGCTGAGTTCCTCCAGCATTTTTGTGCATATTGCTTTGGATTCTCAGCATCTGCAAATTTCCTTGCATTTGCAAGCAAATCTTGTTCAGCCTGTATTTCACTCATTAACATTGAACTAGTTGGATTATTAAAACTTAAATGCAGCCAGTTTCTTAGTTTTACAATGTTAAATTGATACCCATTCACCATTTAATCTTTTTAACCACTGATGGGGTCAATCAGTCAGCATCTTTCACTGTATTTTTAATTGCAACAATTTTATAATTTAAAGCAACACACACAAAAGAGATACAGCACAGGAAAGACTGCTATAATTATTGAGCTAGAAAACCAAATTTAATTCCATCATGGCATCTGTGAGTTTAAATTAATTACATCTGGCATTTGAAAAAAAAGTTATCAGTAATGTTAGACTACTATATATTTACAAAAAATCCTTCTGAGTCGTTCTGCCCATGATGTTAAAGAAAATCTGCCACCTTTATTTGGTCGGGCCTGTCCTTGGTTCCAGACCCAACGGTGTATCAAGTGTGTCATTAGGCCTACCAGGCTTATGCCAGCCATCAAGCACCGATTTATACTCATCCTGCACAAAGTCCCATACATTTACCTTGACCCAACCTAATCTCCCTATATTTTCCCCAGGCCAGATTCTAGATTCTTAGGTTAATTTACAGTAAATTCTCCTCTAAACCAACATGTTTTTGAGATGAAGAAGGAATGGGAGCATCTGGGGAAACCCATGTGATCACAGCAAGAACGTGCAAACTCCACAAAGATTTTGAAATCAGCAGCTGCACCACCATGTGATTGACACTTAATGCCTCTATGATAATAACTATCAGTCTCTCTGTCTGCCAATTACACCACTGGCTGTTAGGGCAGCAATGAAGGAAATCTTCCATCTCTGGCAGTGTTCAGGGCTTCCCTCATCATGTCAGTAGATTCCTCTCAGTTTTTGCTACTGTCAGTTACACAAATCCTAAGTGGAGACTCGGGATTACCGTCTCACTCAGATGTAGAAGGATTCTTCATTGCTGTTTCTGTAGCAATTTTTTTTAGCCATTCAGAATTGTTAGCCCTGAGCTGAACCCCCAAACCTGAAGGACCGGTGGGCCACTCTTAGTCTGGCCTCTACCCTTTGACCTGTTTGACATGGGTGACCCTACCAAGAGCCAAAGCATAAATCCCAGGCTCCAGCCAACATTGCCCTCAAGGTTATGAGGCATGCCAAAACTCAACAAGGTTGTAGTCTCCTTGGAGGAATAAGTACCATTGTTGCTGACAAATCAACATGCAGCAAATGAATCAATATAATTAAAAAGTCACAAATCCAAGTTTGTGTTCTATCCGTTCCTGAACACTAGTCTGCCAGATCTACTGCAGATCTGATCAAATAATCGCTCTATAGCACCAGTGATCACTGATTGTTGGCCTCGGAGAGGCCGTTGGTTCGTGTCGCTGCTCTCAGAGAGGCCACTGGGTCCTGATACTCTCAGAGATGTTATCAAATTCTGAGTTTGGACTGTAGTTCAATTTGGCCTCTTTCAGTTCTATGTTTTTCTGGTGTTATCACCGATTCTTTCTTGTTGCCAGCTGGCAGGCTGGAGATTTGGGTGATCGGTCAGTTTTTGTGCGAGTGAGGGGTTGGGTGTATTTGGGGTTTGTTTTTTTTTCTTGTTGGGAGGGCCATTGATGTCTTTCTTTCCACTACTTATATGGTTTTCTGTATTTTATGGCTATCTAGAGAAGACAAATCTCAGTTGTACTCTGCATACATACTTTGATAAAGAAATAAACCTTTGAACCTTGTGGACCTTTGAATTCCTGCTACTGTTGGTGAAGAGTTTGTACATTCTCCCCATGACCACATGGGCTTTCTCCAGATGCTCCGATTTCCTCCCACAGTCCAAAGATGTACAGTTACCGTTAATAACTTGTGGGTATGCTATGTTGGCAGGAAACATGGCAACACTTGCAAGCTTCCCTTAACTACAATCCTCGCAGATTTGTTTTGACACAGATGATGCATTTTAATGTATACTTTAATTTACGTATGACAAATAAAGCTAATCTTTTTAGAATTGTTTTTTTTTAAACCATACGATCGTTCAGGGCTGATTAACCAAAAACTAAATGTAATCAGTTGAGAACTAGTGAACTGGTGATGTTTTGATGATGCTGTGGTTTTGGAGTTTCCACTTATGGTAGCCACTGGTGTTGTGGCATCAGCACCGGACTTCGAGGTGAGTTGTCCCGGGTTCGAATCCAGTCAGCCCATTGCTTTCCATTTGTGCTGGGTTGTAGCTAGTAATTCAGCCTTGTAGGGGGAAAAAAAAGGAAAAATGCTAAGGAAACAGCAAAAGATGTTGCCCAGTGCATGTCAAGGCATGAGAAGGAGCAACAACAACTTATGAAAAGTGGCTTTGCATTGTTACAGTGGATGACTACAGTTATTTCCTCACCACATCACAGAAGCTGAAGAATGTGTATAATAACCTGTCTTTTGCATGAGACTTTCAGGGATTAATTTAATATCACACACAAATACTTTGTAATTGTGTAAATAATGCAAAATGAACAAATATTTGTTGATTTGAACCATGGACACTTGGGGCTAGTGACAGCTTATCAAGAAGGTTTTGAATTGCCCTTTATATAATTTGAACCATAAATGCGATTCACTTAATAAACTTGGTAACTTTGCAGTTTTGGTGCCTTAATACTGCGTCGGACTTTCCTGGTACCTACTGGTACAGTATATACAATAATTGTACGCCACAATAATGCTCTCAGGGCCCAACTATCGATATAATGGCTTAGTTTCCACTTTAGGGAGCTGTGTGCATGCATTAATTGAAAAGATTAATAACTTTCTGTTCGGGGAATGGAAGACAAGATCAATTCCTCAGCTGAGAGTAGGAGACGCATATTGTCTCATTTATTTCCTGTCCAATCATGCTCCCACTTTATTATCGTTTAACTGTTTGCATGTGGTACCATTTAGTTAAATACTATGCATTACAGTAAAAATTTTTATTTTAAAAATCAAAATGATCACATTCAGATTTAATATCAGTGGCATATGTCATGAAATTTGCTGTTATGAGGCAGCAGTACAATGCAATACATAAAAACTGTAAATTACAGTAACAATTTTACCTACTGCCTATTACACCGCTGGCAATTAGGATAGAAATGCAGATCCTCAATCTCTGGTGTTCAGGGTTTCCCTCATCATGTCAGTAGCATTCTACTGATGACTCTACCAAGAGCCAAAGCATAAGCCCTGACTCCAGCCAACATACAGTAGCTCTCTGGGTCATTGAGCACACAAGCCTCCAAAGTAGTGCAAAAAACTGGGGAACATAGTGAGGTACTGTTCAATGTCCATTAAGAAGATTGATGGCTGAGGGAAATAAGCTGTTCTCAAATCGCTGCGTGTGTGCCTTCAGGCTTCTGTACCTCCTTACTGATGAATGCTGCCTTTTTGAGACATTACTTTTTGAAGATGTCCTGGCTGCTGGCGGGGGTGGAGGGGGGTGGGATGCTCGTGCCCATGATGGAGCTGACTGAGTTCACAACTTTCTGCTTTGTATATTGGATTTTAAAAGGAACAGTCTTGCCCTCCAAAACTCAAGAAGGGCAAGTCTTCCTAATATCTTTGTTGAATTCAGTTAATGCAACAATGACTGTGGGACAAGCCAACTAATTGAAAGCTAGCTAGCTAGTTAGTGATGTTTTGATCATGTTATAAGGTGGCTTTGCATGGTTACAGTAAATATCACATTAGAAAAAAAAGATAAAGTACTCATTGCTGCTCAGTGGAAAAAATTTGGGCTGATGGGCTGATTAGTTTCCAATGAATTTTAAGTGAGGTAATTTTGGGCACTGCTGTAGTGTGATGATTTTACAGCTCAGGTCGTATCAGAGTTCAATTCTGGCATGAGCTGCAAGGTGCTTTTACTTTCTCCTCATGACCAAAAGGGTTTCCTCCGGGTGCTCCGGTTTCCTCCGGGTGCTCCAGTTTCCTCCCATACTCCAAAGATGTACTGGTTAGTAGGTCAATTGGTCATTATACGTTTGTACATTGCCCTGTTTTTTTAACTGCCCATTATGGTGCTGGCATTTAAGGAAGCAACAAAGATCCTCCATCTTTGTCTGTCCACACCGTCTCACAGAGATATAGAAGGATTGTTCATTGCTGTTTCCGTAACAATTTTGATTTACCCGTCAGGTTGTTAGCTCTGAGTTAAACCTCCAAACCTGGAGGACTGGTGGACCTCTCTTAGCCTGGCCTCTACCCTTTGACTTGTTTGGATTGGGTGACCCTACCATGGGTGAAAGCATAAAGCCCTGACTCCAGCTAACATAGCTGTCTGGGTCATTGAGGCACACAAGCCTCCAAATCCTACGACAAGATTGTGGCCCTCTTGGAGGTGTCCTGTGATTAGGTTTTGGCTAAATAGGTGGCTTGCTGGCAGCGCAGTTCATTAGGCCGGAATGTTCTGTGCTGTATCTCCAAATAAAAATAAATTAATAAATCAGGCTTTAAAGCTTCTTAAAATGAATGTCTGTAGTTTTTTATAAAGCTTCTAACATTTTCTTTCCACATTATCTGCACTAAAGTAATGTGGAATCCTTTCTGATAAACTGTCAAATGTGCATTGTGGTCCAAATTCAAACTAACTTTCTTTTATTGCAAGCACATAACTCCAAAACTTCAGTCTAATGCACCATACAGAATTATGCAGATTTCTAATCTTTGTGCACCTTCGTAATGAATTTCTTCTGTCTATTCTTCCCTTGGATTTTGGAGCAAGGATTGGATTTCTGTCTTTTGTCGCTTCAGTTGTGCAGTCTAAGACTGCATGGCTCTATCTCTACCCATGTAGTTTTGATAGTTAAGCATAGAGTCATAGAAAATTACAGCACAGAAACAGGTCCTTTGGCCCACTTAGTCAGTGCTAAGCCATTTAAACTGCCTATTCCCATCGAACTGCACCTGGACCACAGCCCTCCATACCCCGACCATCTATGTTCTTATCCAAACTTCTCTTAAATGTTGAAACGAGCTTGCATGCTCCACTTGTTCCGGCAGCTCATTCCACACTCTCACCATCCTCTGAAGTAGTTTCTTCTCGTGTTCTTAAACTTTTCACCTTTCACCCTTAATCCAAGACCTCTAGTTGTAATCCCATCCAAACTCAGTGGGCAAAACCTGCTTGCATTTGCCCTATACCCCTCATAATTTTGTATACCTCTGTGAAATCTCCCCTCATTCACTTATGCTCCAAGAATGAAGTACTAACCTATTCAATCTTCCCTTATAACTCAGGTCCACAAGTCCTGGCAACATCCTTGCAAATTTTCTCTGCACTCTTTCAATCTTATTTACATCTTTCCTGTAGGTAGGTGACCAAAACTGCACAGAATACATAAATTAGGCCTCACCAATGTTATAGTCATAGTAATACTTTACTGATCCCGGGGGAAATTGGTTTTCGTTACAGTTGCACCATAAATAATAGTAATAGAACCATAAATAGTTAAATAGTAATATGTAAATTATGCCAGTAAATTATGAATTAAGTCCAGGACCAGCCTATCGGCACATGGTGTCTGACCCTCCAAGGGAGGAGTTGTAAAGTTTGATGGCCACAGGCAGGAATGACTTCCTATGACGCTCTGTGCTGCATCTCGGAGAAATGAGTCTCTGGCTGAATGTACTCCTATGCCTACCCAGTACATTATGTAGTGGATGGGAGACATTGTCCAAGATGGCATGCAACTTGGACAGCATCCTCTTTTCAGACACCACCATGAGAGAGTCCAGTTCCATCCCCACAACATCACTGGCCTTACGAATGAGTTTGTTGATTCTGTTGGTGTCTGCTACCCTCAGCCTGCTGCCCCAGCACACAACAGCAAACATGATAGCACTGGCCACCACAGACTCGTAGAACATCCTCAGCATCGTCCGGCAGATGTTAAAGGACCTCAGTCTCCTCAGGAAATAGAGACGGCTCTGACCCTTCTTGTAGACAGCCTCAGTGTTCTTAGACCAGTCCAGTTTATTGTCAATTTGTATCCCCAGGTATTTGTAATCCTCCACCATGTCCACACTGACCCCCTGGATGGTAACGGGTCACCGGTACCTTAGCTCTCCTCAGGTCTACCACCAGCTCCTTAGTCTTTTTCACATTAAGCTGCAGATAATTCTGCTCACACCTAGTTTCCTACCGTAGACCTGTACTCAACCTCATATCCCTTGCTGATGCATCCAACTATGGCAGAGTCATCCGAAAACTTCTGAAGATGACAAGACTCTGCAGTAGTTGAAGTCCAAGGTGTAAATGGTGAAGAGAAAGGGAGACAAGACAGTCCCCTGTGGAGCCCCAGTGCTGCTGATCACTCTGTCAGACACACAGTGTTGCAAGCACACGTACTATGGTCTGCCAGTCAGGTAACCAAGAATCCATGATACCAGGGAAGCATCCACCTGCATCCCAGCAGAGCAGGGCGGATGGTGTTGAACGTGCTGGAGAAGTCAAAAAACATGACCCTCACAGTGCTCGCTGGCTTGTCCAGGCGGGCGTAGACACGGTTCAGCAGGTAGACGATGGCATCCTCAACTCCTAGTCGGGGCTGGTAGGCGAACTGGAGGGGATCTAAGTGTGGCCTGACCATAGGCCGGAGCAGCTCCAGAACAAGTCTGTCCAGAAGTTTATACAACTTCTACATAACATCCCAACTCCTGTACTCAATACTTTGATTTATTAAGGCCAATGTACCAAAACCTTTTACGACTCTATCTACCTGTGATGCCACTTTCAATGAATTATGGACCTATATTCTCAAATCCCTTTGTTCTACCACACTCCTCAGTGCCCTACCATTCACTCTGTAAGACCTACCCTGGTTGATCGTACCAAAGTGTAGCACCTCACACTTGTTTGCATGGCTGGGATTTCTTTAGAAGGTCTTCATAACTGAGTTGAAAAAGTCAACAGGTTAAGGAAAATGAAGGAGATGAGGGGAGAAAAAGAATTAAACCAACAGGAACATTTTCACTATACATCCCAAACAAAAAAAATATTATGACGATGTACATTACATTCATTATCATATAAGGTATTGATGTTAAATTTTTCAAGTCTTTATGACAGTCTGATGTCTTGAACCATTCTAACTGCCCATGATCCTTCAAAATAAACTTTTAAGTAAGTTATATTACTGGTGTCATAGATTTATAGAAAAGTACAGCACAGAAGGAGGACATTCAGCCTGTCAAGTATGTGCTGAACCATTTAAACTTCCTACTCTGATCGACCTGCACTGGGACCAGAGCCCTCCATACCCCTACCATCTATGCACCTATCCAAACTTCTCTTAAACGTTGAAATCGAGTTCGCATGCACCACTTGTGCTGGCAGCTCATTCCACACTCACCACCCCTGAATGAAGATGTTTCTCGTGTTCAAATGTTTCACCTTTCATTCTTAACCCATGACCTCTATTTGTAGTCCCACCCAATTTTAAGAGGATATTAACAGTGGGCTCAAAATAATTTCCCCACAGTAGCCCTTCATATTTTCGTACATGTCAGACCTTTATAAAAACATTTGTATTTGTGGCATCTTTTCTTGGGAATATATTGATAGCTGACCTGAGTATTCAAAGTTTACTAAAAGGATGATTAGATCTGTTTCCAGCTGTTTTGTACTGATTCAGCACTGCCTGTACTCCAGATGTGAATGTTCCATGAAGATGTAAACCAGGAACAAAACATATGGTAGTGATTGTAAGGCCTCCATTGGTCAGGGTCGACCATGAATATTGCATCCTAGCTGTTTAGATATGCAAGCCAGGGCAGTACAATATGGACAGCAAGCTGTTGCCCAGGTAGCAAGCTCCCCCTCTCCACACATCTGATGAACCCAAAGGAACAGCAGAAAGTGATACAGTTTGGCACCAGCGTCGCAGGAGTTGCCAGTCAATGTTGAACTCGATGTAGGACTATCTTAGGGAGTCCGCCTCAGGTTTTTTCTATGGGGGCTTACTCCTGAACCCTTCCCCACGGGAGGGTACAGCTGCAAGGCAGCAGAGGTTTGAGATCAGAGTTTTCCTTCTCCTAGATGAGCTGATGAGCCCCATCTGCCCAAATTCACTGGTTTTAAGGCACCAGTAACCCTCCTTTGCCACTGGTAATGGATGAATTGAAGGAAATTTATATTAGGCAGGAAATGGTGTTGGATAGGCTATTGGGTCTGAAGGCTGATAAGTCCGCGGGACCTGATGGTCTGCATCCCAGGGTACTTAAGGAGGTGGCTTTAGAAATCGTGGACGCATTGTTAATCATTTTCCAATGTTCTATAGATTCAGGATCAGTTCCTGTGGATTGGGGGGTGGCTAATGTTGTCCCTCTCTTCAAAAGGGAGGAAGAGAGAAAACGGAATTATAGACCGGTTAGCCTGACGTCGGTGGTGGGAAAGATGCTGGAGTCAATTATAAAAGATGAAATTACGGCTCATCTGGATAGCAGTAACAGGATTGGTCCGAGTCAGCATGGATTTACGAAGGGGAAATCATGCTTGACTGATCTTCTGGAATTTTTTGAGGATGTAACTATGAAAATGGACAAGGGAGAGCCAGTGGATGTAGTGTACCTGGAGTTTCAGAAAGCCTTTGATAAAGTCCCACATAGGAGATTAATGGGCAAGATTAGGGCACATGGTACTGGGGGCAGAGTACTGACATGGATTGAAAATTGGTTGGCTGACAGAAAACAAAGAGTAGCGATTAACGGGTCCCTTTCGGAATGGCAGGCGGTGACCAGTGGGATACCGCAGCTGTTTACAATATATATTAATGATTTAGATGAGGGAATTAAAAGTAACATTAGCAAATTTGTGGATGACACAAAGCTGGGTGGCAGTGTGAAATGTGAGGAGGATGTTATGAGACTGCAGGGTGACTTGGACAGGCTGGGTGAGTGGGCAGATGCATGGCAGATGCAGTTTAATGTGGATAATTGTGAGGTTATCCACTTTGGTGGTAAGAACAGGAAGGTAGATTATTATCTAAATGGAGTGAAGTTAGGAAAAGGGGAAGCACAACAAGATCTATGTGTTCTTGTACATCAGTCACTGAAAGCAAGCATGCAAGTACAGCAGGCAGTGAAGAAAGCTAATGGCATGCTGGCCTTCATAAAAAGGGGAATTGACTATAAGAGCAGAGAGGTCCTTCTGCAGCTGTACAGGGCCCTGGTGAGACCACACCTGGGGTACTGTGTGCAGTTTTGGTCTCCAGATTTGAGGAAGGACATTCTTGCTATTGAGGGAGTGCAGCATAGGTTCACAAGGTTAATTTCCGGGATGGTGGGACTGTCATATGTCGAAAGACTGGAGCGACTGGGCTTGTATACTCTGGAATTTAGAAGGCTGTGAGGGGATCTTATTGAAACATATAAGATTATTAAGGAATTGGACACGCTGAAGGCAGGAAGCATGTTCCCGCTGATGGGTGAGCCTAGAACCAGAGGTCACAGTTTAAGAATAAGGGGTAGGCCATTTAGAATGGAGTTGAGGAAAAACTTTTTCACCCAGAGAATTGTGGATGTATGGAATGCTCTGCCCCAGAAGGCTGTGGAGGCCAAGTCTCTGGATGCTTTCAAGAAAGGGATGGATAGAGCTCTTAAAGATAGCGGAATCAAAGGTTATGGGGATAAGGCAGGAACTGGATACTGATTGTGGATGATCAGCCATGACCACAGTGAATGGCGGTGCTGGCTTGAAGGGCCGAATGGCCTACTCCTGCACCTATTGTCTATTCTCCGATCGGTAGAAACAGTTCTGCCAGGCGTAGTAGCGAAGCCACACATGAAGGCCAGGAGCTGGACTTGGTTGTCAGAGGTTATTTGAGGCACACTCATTTGGGAGCATTTAATAGGTAGTGGGAGCTTATCCCCATTATCATCCCCGGCCATAACAAGTTTACAGAACCAAAGGGATTGTTAATTGCTGCATTAAAGTACAATGAGAACTTTGATCTTCCCCTCTGTGATCTCTGATGATTGCATGATTTGTGCTAACAGCAAACAATGGCCCTGGTGTATGACAGCATTGATGCAGTATCTGTGATTGAAATAAACTATTCTTCGATTTTCACTTAACTTTCAAAAGCACTTAACCTGTCAATATTCAGGACTTTTCAACATCAGCAATGCTTAATGGGTTTCCTATTGTCCGTTTGATATTTCGATTGATGTGGAAAAATATCATCGTGTTTGCAGAAGACATTGCTAAACTTTGCATTATCAAGACAATGTTATACTGCATTGTTAACAAAAGGTCTCTGATGAAGGGTCATGGCCCAAGTCTGTGAGTGGCTTTGGTGACATACCAAATCTCCTCAGACTCAATGAAATATAGCCACTGTCGTGCCTTCTTTGTAACTGCATTGATATGTTTGGGCCAGGATAGATCTTCAGAAATGTTGACACCCAAGAAAGAGAAACACATCACCTATGGTGTCTTCCCCTTCCTTTCTAGTCCTGAAGAGGAGTGTCAGCCCGAAACATCAATTGTTTATTCATTTCCAGCATTTGCAGATTTTCTTGTGCTTAAAATTGAATAGTATAATAATATACGTTTTTGGTTTACTCGTATCTTAATCAGTTGCATAGTCAAGGTATAAAAGATGACCTAAATAAAATGTTGAATTAAATAAGGTCGTATTGATAGAATAGTTCAACTATTGCGCTATAACTGGCTGTTTCTGGAGACCATTGTGATTACTGACAAACAAGTTTGTGGCAAGTGCTTGTATCTTGAAGAGTTTCAGCTCAAGCTTAGAGTGCTGTCACTGAGAGACATCAGGGAAGGGGAGAGCTGCCTGGACACTGATCCTGGGGATAAGTAGTGGTATACATCTGGTTAGTAGCTCACAGGGAATGCTCCTGTGGGGCCAAATGTAATTAATGCATCTGCTGTTGACATGCAGTGAGGATAGAGAATGGCTTCAGGGAAATGTACTCTACAAAGCGAGTAGAATGGCACATGGAACACATGTAGATATCTACGTATACAGTACAGTGCAAAAGTCTGAGGCATATATACATTTGCAAGAAAACGTTTGTGAATCCTTTGTAATTACCTGGTTTTCTGCATTAATTACTCATAAGATGTGGTCTGATCTTCAAAGTCACAATAATAGACAAATACAATCTGCCTAAACTAATAACACGCAAACAATAGTACTACTTTTCATCAATACTCTGTACACCATTCACACATCTGATTTCACCAAAGCAACACCATTTCTACTGAAAACAAAAGCGGCAGGTAGTGTAGTGGTTAGCACAATGCTTTACAGTACAAGCAACCCAGGTTCAATTCCCGCCGCCATCTGTGAGGAGTTTGTATGTTCTCCCTGTGACCATGTGTGTTTCCTCTGGGTGCTCCAGTTTCCTCCCTCAGTCCAAAAATGTACCAGTTGGTAGGTTAATTGCTGATTGTAAATTGTCCCATGTTTAGGCTAGGGTTAATCAGGGGATTGCTGAGCAGTGTGGCTCGAAGGACCAGAAGGGCCTCCTCTGCACTGTATCCCAATCAATCAATCAACCAATAAATAAATAAATGCCCAATCTCTCTTTACAGCTTATACCCACTAATCAAGACAGCACTCTGATAAACCTGTTCTGTACTCCACCCAGATCTTCCATATCCTTTCTGTAATAGAACAACCAGAATTATACATAATACTCCAAGTACGACTCAGCCAAAGTTCCTTATTCTTGTACTCCATGGCTTAACCAGTGCAGGCCAGCATGCCACATGCCTTTATTATACAATCTGCTCGTGTTCCAATTTTAAGTCAGCTATGGACTCTCTATGTCCCTCTGTACATTACTGCTGTTATGAGCCTGACTGTATACATTTAAACCTGACCAACAGCTAAGTGTGCAGATGGTGCCACAGTGGCAAAATTCTGGCATCTTCCTGACATTCCTCAGTTGCCAAGACCTTATCTCAGTCAGAGGCTGTTTTCGGAAACTGCTTTCCCTTGCATGATAACGGGAAGGGAGGAATGAGTTTGTTTTTGTCAGTTACAGGTGGTGTGTTAGTGGGAAAACTGACAGTAACATTTCTCTTAGATGGAAAGGGTCACTATATACCACACTGAGATTCATTTTCCTGTGGGCATTCATAGTAAATACAAAGCAACATAATTAAGTCCATGAAAACCCACACCCAAGATGAACAAACAACCAATGTGAATCAGAATCGGGTTTAATATAACCAGCATATGTTGTGAAAGTTGCCTTTGCGCAGCAGTACGATGTAATACATTTTATTTATATGTAAAAATAAATAAGTCGTGCAAAAATAGAAGTAAAAAGTAGTAAGGTGGTGTTATTGTATTATAGCTATTATAGCATCAGTGAGCTGAGTTCAATTCCTGCCGCTACCTGTAAGGAGTTTATACGTTCTCCCCATGATTGCGTGGGTTTCCTCTGGGTGCTCTGGTTTCCTCTCCATAGTGTAAAGATATATTGGTTACTATGTTAATTAGTCACATGGATGTAATTAGGCAATGTGGGCTAGTTGGACCGGAAGGGCCTGTTACCGTGCCCATTACTGTAGCAGTTCAGTGTCCATTCAGAAATCAATGGCAGAGGGGAAGAAGCTGTACCTGAATCATTGAGTGTGTGCCTTCAGGCTTCTTTACCTCCATGTTGATGGTAACAATGAGAAGAAGGCATGTCCTGGGTGATAGGGGGTCCTTAATGATGGATGCTGCTGTTTAGAGGCATTGCTCCTTGAAGATTTCCTGGGTGCTGGTAATTAATGTGCAAATTAAAAAAATAAACTGAATAATATTAATAATCATCATCATCAGGTGCCGTGCCCAGTTTGAGCTTTGACTGCCATGGCCTACACATTCCTGTTTCGGGTCAAGTGGATCAGTTCATTGGTATTCATTTCCAGTTTTCTGGCTGCTGTCTCCATCATCATTTGATATTAATAATAGCCAATAAATATTGAGAACATGAAATGAAGAGTCCTTGAAAGTGAGTCCATAGGTTGTGGGAACAGTTCAGTCATGGAGCAAGTGTAGTTATCCTCTCTGGTTCAAGAGCCTAACTGTTGAGGGATAGTAACTGTCCCAGAACTTGGTGGTGTGGATCCTGAGGCTCTTGTACCTTCTCCCTGACAGCAGCGTAAGAAGAGAGCAGGGCCTGGATGGCAGGGGTCTTTGATGATAGGTGTTGCTTTTCTGTGATAACCCTCCTTATAATTGTGCTCAGTAGTTGGGGTTGGGGGGGGGGGGAGGCTTTACCAGTAATCAGTAGCAGTGGAGAATGATAGCATAGTGATTAGCACAGTGCTATTATAGCATCAGTGAGCTGGGTTCAATTCCTGCCGCTACCTGTAAGGAGTTTATACGTTCTCCCCATGATTGCGTGGGTTTCCTCTGGGTGCTCTGATTTCCTCTACATAGTGTAAAGATATATTGGTTACTATGTTAATTGGTCACATGGATGTAATTAGGCAATGTGGGCTCGTTGGACCGGAAGGACCTGTTACAGTGCTATATCTCTAAATATATTTATTAAAGGGAAATTTAATAAAAACCATAGTAGATATTAGATAGGTTAAATGCTAGCAGAGCATTTCCAGTGAGGTTCAGTGACACTACAACTAGAGGTTAAGGGTGAAATGTGAAAAGTTTAAGAGGAGAAACCTCTTCACTTAGAGGGTCGTGAGAGTGTGATGGATGAGCTGCCAACACAAGTGGTGCATGCGAACCCTATTTCAACATTTAAGTGAAGTTTGGATAGGTACATGGAGGGCTATGGTCCGGGTGCATGACAGTGGAACTAGTAAATATAAATGGTTTAGCATGGACTAGATGGGCCAAAGGGCCTGTTTCTGTGCTATACTTTTCTATGACTCTAGATGCTTAAAAATGTAGGAAAACTAAATGAAAAGTGAATCTAAGTCTAGTTGCATATTCCTTCAATACCTTAAATTTGACTTCTGTTTCAAAGATGCTTTTCATTACACTTGACTTTGTTTACTTAAGTCTGTCTAATTCAGACATTTTAAGCCAGCTGGAATGTTATATTTTTTGAGCAAAGAGATTAGGCTCAGGGGTGTAAACACTGGTTTTCTCATACAGACCATTACTGAAGCAGAGCGTGGCCGGTGAAGCTGGCTTAACGCACACATTCATTGAGATAAAGGGAATGGTATCAAAGCAATTAAATTAAACAGATTTTCATTAAGTAAATTGCAGCAAGGCTGTGCTGTGTGAAGCTAGACAACAATTAGTGTTAATATCCACGCTGCTCTGCCACCCTCACATTCGTTTAATTGTAATTTGTGCAAATGGATTATGCTTGGACCGCAGGGCTGGGAGATTGGCCTCTTTGGCGGTTTAAACAGGTAGATTTTAATAAATTGTGGGAAATGCTATTACATCTCTGATAAAGCCCTACATTTAATTAATCCTTAAATATTAACAGGCATGAAAGAGTTGAGGATTTTGATCAGTGCACAGTGGGGAAAAAAGACTGAACTTTCCAGAGCTCAACTGCAACATAATCATTTTATGCTAGAATGTGTGCTCAGTGAACTCTTGAATCGACAGGCATTTAACAATAATTAGGAGTGAGATATTAAAGCTGACTCTATTCCTCAGAGAGGTGGGGTCAGCTGACGATGGTTAAGCATGAAAATGTACCGCTACAACTACTTCAAAACAGGCTTTGGTTTATTCTAATTTCCTAGGTCCAAGCTTCACTGGAAGCAGCCTGACGTCGAATGAGAAACCTGAGGCGAAAGGACCAGGTGTTTCCAAGATATCTGGACTAGAACGTAGCCAGGAACAAAGCAAAGAGACACCCTTTGTGCCACTGGTCCCAAGCCCACCAGCTGTTGTGATTCCACCACCGCCTTCAACGTGTGTTCCCAATAGCACAGCAAGTCCGACAGCAAAGGAGGCCATACATCCATCACAGCCACAATCAAGACAACCAACGCCACAGCTACAGCCACAACTGCCGCAGCATTATCCCGTGCCTCCAATTCATACACAGCCTCCTTCCCATCACCAGATTCACCACCAGATACCTTTCAGCAGTCTTAATAGTGTCAGGTAAGGAGAGTAAATGTTATATTACTTCCAGAATCAACATTTTTTTGTTGTATTCTGGGTAAGGAGTGCTTGTGCTAAAGGCAAGATCACTTCCTGTTTCTGATTCAGTATCACAATGCCTTTGAAACCTATTGAATATTGAAACGCCTAGATAGTGTGAATGTGCAGAGGATGTTTCCTATAGTGGGAGAGTCTAGAGCCAGAGGGCACAGACTCAAAATACAAAGATGCCCCTTTAAAACAGAAATGAAGAGGAATTTCTTTAGCTAGACGGTGGTGGATCTGTGGAATTCACCACAGGTGGCTGTGGAGGCCAAGTCATTGGGTATATTTAAAGCAAAGGTTGATAGGTTCTTGATTAGTCAGGGCATCAAAGGTTATGGGGAGAAGGCAGGAGAATGAGGTTGAGAGGCATAATAAATCAGTCATAATGGAATGGTGGAGCAGACAAGATAGGCCAAATGGCCTAATTCTGCTTCTCTGTTTTCTGGTCTTATCAGATCAGGATGTTCACAATTCTATCCTTGTTTGGTACCAGAACTTAAGTGATGACACACAAAATCTTTCCCTTATGATTCTTCTCCTATTTCCTGCTGAAGTTGTTCTGGGAACTCTGAGAACTCTTTTGATCCCGTTCCCTTCATTCCAGTTGTTTCTTTTTAATGCATAGTTTTATACAGAGTGAGCATCATAACCTAAAATAAGAATCAAATTTATTAATTTTAAAAGCTTTACATAAAATAATGTCTGTTTCTCCTACTACCCTATCTCCCAACACTACCAATGCATTGAGAGATTAAGCACACAATTGGCAAATAATTCACTTGTATATGAGCCATAAGCATTGCTCAAGGAAAATTGCAAATTAGAAAGCAGTGATATGGTTGCAAAGATCTTGTCATTTGAGCTGAACTTTTTGTAAGTTCAGCCATCTGCTTCATTCTGAGAGGAGCTTCAAATGATGAATCCACTTTATGGCCAAAAGCACTTGTATCCTTTTCTATATTTCCTTCCTCCCCCTCTGTTTTAATCCATCTGCCTTTGAAGTCTCTGATTTGACAGTTGCAGTGTTCTCTTGATTGCCTTCTCTTTCAAGTTGAGCTTATCCAAATTTTGTTGCCTGTAACCCAATTCATTCTAGGTACCACTAGTTCATCAGGTCTCTCGCAGCCTACAACAGCCCCAAGCAACTAAAACTGTAATTTTCTTCATGTTAGTATGCATCTGTGGCCTTGCCCATCTATATCATTTGCAGTGTTCAGTGATATTTTACAATCTCTGTGTTTCTTCAGTTATGGCCTCTTGAGAAGAGGAGTATCAAGAGGCCATAACTGTAGAGGCTTTTCTACCATTTGGAGGGATTGGCGATCATGGAGCGTGTTAGGTGTGTGGAATGGGTTGTCAGGGGTGGTAGTAGAGGTAGATACACTAGGAACATTTAAGGGATTTTTAGATAGGCACATGGATAAAAGAAAAATGGAGGCTTAAGTGGGAGGGAAGGGTTATGCTGATCTTAGAGTAAGTTAAAAGGTCAGAACAATATTGACTTCAGGGCCGGTACTGTTCTATGTTCATAGCTAATCCTTCACTTCAAGTCCATAAGACATAGGAGCAGAATTAGGCAATTTGGGCCATCAAGTCAGCTTTGCCATTCTATCATGGCTGATTTATTATCCCTCTCTACCCTATTCTCCTGCTTTCTCCCCAAAATCTTTGACTCCCTGACAGAGCAAGAACCTCTCAACCTCCACTTTAAATATTCTCAATGACTTACCTCCACAGCCGCCTGTGTCAATGAATTCCACAGGTTCGCTACCCTGTGGCTAAAGAAATTCCTTCTCTGTTCTAAATGAGCATCCCTCCAGTCTGAGGCCGTGCCCTCTGGTCCTAGACCCTCTCACTATAGGAAACACACTCCCTGCATTTACACTATCCAGACGTATCAATATTTGATAAGTTTTAATGAGATCCCCCCACATTTCCCCCTCCATTTCTGTCAGCCCCATGGTTCTTTTATTACCCATAAATCTAATAATTTTTAAGTCTCCAATATGCTCAATATGAGCTTCTACCACTTTCAAATCCATTTCCACATCTCGTTACTAAATAACTTGCCAGCTATCTTGAGATCTATTCCATAGACCAATACTCTCTGATTACATTGGGGTTCCCAACCTTTTTTATGCCATGGACCCCTACCATTAACCAAGGGATCTATGGACATCTATTCAATCAATCTCTCTCAGAACAGCACCTCATTTTTCTTAACTGTGACCTACATAACATTGTTGGGTAACTAGGGAAAGAAAAGGTCCCTTGAGGAGCAGTATGGTCATCAGTCTGTGGAGCCGTGGGAAATGGGCAAGGCTCAAATGAAAGCTTCTCATCTGTATTTTACATGGAAAAACTCACTGAAGGTAGGGAAGGTGGGGAAAAGGAACAACGACACCCTGAATCGCTATTATAAAAGAGGTGATCTTACGTGGAATATAGAACAGTACAGCACAGTACAAGTCATTCAGCCTACAATGTTGTGCCAACCTTTCAACCCACTCTAAAGTCAGTCTAACCCTTCTCTCCTATATAACGCTCCATTTTCCTTTCATCCATGTGCCTATCTAGGAGTCTCTTAAATATCCCTAATGTATTTGCCTCTACCATCATCCCTGGCAAGACATTCCATGCACTCACCACTCTCTGTATGTTTTTTAAAAAAAAACAACCTACCTCTGATATTCCTCCCCCCCCCCCCCCAACCCCACTGGAAAAAGGCACTAGCTGTCCTCTCTTTTTATGCCTCTTATTTTATACACTTCTGTCAAACTCTCTTATCAAAGATGCCTTTTGGTGTTGGTAGTCTTGATGCACATAAGGGTGTCCCTGTGGCCTGACCAGGTTGTGGGAAGCAAGTGAAGAAATAACTGGGGTTCTGTCAGATTTTTTTTTTGTTCTGTTGACATTGGGTGTGGTAACAGAAGGCTGAAAGTTGGCTAGTGTTGTGCCTTTATTTAAGAAGGGCTACAAGGACAAACTGGGGAATTACAGGCCAGTGAGCCATGACCAGTGGTGGGTAAGTTACCCGAGGGCATTCTGAGAGACAGGATTTAAAGCAAAGAAACAAGTTGCTGGAGGTATTTTAAACAGGATCTATCCACATTTGGAAATGCAAGGGCTGACTAAGTGTAGTCAGTATGGCTTTGGACCTGAGAGATCATACCTCATGGATTTAATTAAATTTTTGGAAGAGATAATCAGGAGGATTGAGGGCAGTATAGTAGACATTATCTGCACAGAGTTTAGCAAGGCTTTTGATGAGGTCCCACGTGGTAAACTGATGTGGAATGTGAGATCACATGGGAGCTAGGATGAACTAGCCAGGTAACTGTCTGGAAGGAATCAGAGGGTTGTTTATCCAACTGGAGGACATTGTGTTGCAGGAATTGGTGCTGGATCCTGTTTGGTTTGTCATATATATTAATGATTTGAGAATTAAAGTGATGTGAGTAAATTTGCAGATGACACCAAAATTAGTGGTGTGGACAGTGGAGAAGGTCGTCTAAGGTTACAACAGGATCTAAATAAAGGAATGGCTGATGGAATTTAATTTAGACAAACGCAAAGATACCTTTTGGGAAGTTAAACCAGGGCAATATGTGCACAATAAAGGACAGGGCTGTTGGGCAAGCTGTAGAATGGAGATACCTAGGGATACAAGTACATGGTTTCCTGGAGAAGACATATAGCATGATGATTTCATTGGATAGGCATTGATACTTTTTCCCACAGCAGAAATGGCTAAGCCTGGAGGGCATAATTTTAAGGTGATTAGAGGGAAGTATGAGGTGATGTCAGAGGTAACTTTTTTTTTACACAGAGAATGGTGGAGCCGGGTGGTGGTGTTGGAGGCAGATATATTAGGGACATTTGTGAAACTTAGGCACAATGATGATATAAAAATGGAGGTCTTTGTAGGAGGGAAGGGTTAGATTGATCTTTGCAGAGGTTATAAGGTTGACATGGCATCCTGGGCTAAAGGGCCTGTACTGTGCTGTAGTGTTCTGTGAATTATAAGGGAAAACTGGATAAGCCAGGACAGTCTTTTCTGAAGTGAGGGAGACTGAGTGATGACGTAATCTTCAGGGACATAGATAAGGTGGATGATCACAGTTCTTTTCCAGGGTGGAGGAGCCTAAAACCCGTAAATACATGGTTTAAGATGATTTAAAGAGGGCCCGAGAGGCAAGTTTCTGTGTGTTAGATATATGGAATAAGCTGCCAGAGGAAGTGGTAGAGTAAGTGGAACAATTACAATGTCTTAAAGATATCTGGACAGGTTCATGGATGTGAAAGGTTTAGAGCAGGGGTTTCCCAACTTGGTCCATGGCATTTAAAAAGGTTGGGAACCCCTGGTTAGAGGGTTTAGAGGGATATGGGTCAAATGCAGGTAAATGGAGCTAGTTGGGAAAGGCATCCTGGTTAGCATAAGTGCCTCGGTTCTTTACTGTCTGCATCCTGCCCTGGTTTAACTTTCTAAAAAGACATCTTTTCACTTGCCCAAATTAAATTCCATCAGCCATTCCTTTATCTAGAATCTGTTGCAACCTTAGACAACCTCTCCACCATCCACCACACCACCAATTTTGGTGTTATCAGCAAATTTACTCATCAGGGCTTCCCAGGGTTGAAATGTCTATAATACCAGAGGACATGTATTGAAGGTGAGAGGAGGTAGGTTAAAAGGGGATGTGAGAGCTAGATTTTTTATACTCAAAGAGTGGTGGATGTCTGGAATACACTGCCTGGTATGGTGATAGGTAGGAGGGATTAGTGTTTGGATGGTTTTGATTTGCTTTTAACTGGTTCAGCACAATATTGTGGGCTGAAGGGCCTGTTCCTGTGCTGTACTCTTCTATGTTCTTGTTAAAAACTCAGAATTAATTGGCAAAATAATCTTTGATAGAGGGTCATACAATCACTAAATATGCTGCTGATTTGTTTAATCTCTTTTGCTCCCCATATTCCCCTTAACTCCCCATACATCCTGCAACTCATCTACACACTGGAGCAACTTACAATGTCCTGCATTGGCCATCAATGGGGCTAGGCAGTTTAACTGGCTCGACGCGAACTAGATGAGGTGAAAGGCCTGTTGCTGGCTGTACTTTTCTGACTATCAATCTGCACATCTCTAGGATGTGGCAGGAAACTGAAACAACACAGAGTCATGATTGAACCCAGGTTTTTAGAGCTACATTGCTCCACTAACTACACCACTGTGCTATTATTTATTTTATTTAGGGATACAGTACAGTAATAGGCCCTTCTGGCCCAACAAGCCTATGCTGCTGAATTATACCTATGTGACCAATTAACCTACTAACCTGTACATCTTTGGATGTAGGAGGAAACCAGAGTATCCGAAAGAAACCCAGAAGGAGAGTGTACAGTACTGTGCCAAAGTCTTGGGCACAAATATATAGTTAGGGTGCCTAAGACTTTTGCACAGTACTGTAGTTGTCAATGTGGTGCGGAGAGCTAGGTTGTAAATCTGGTGAGAGCAAAAGTTGTTGGGAATGGCGAGGGTGGAATCCTGCAGGAGAGGTGTGGGACAAATGGCAGATGGGGGCAAGGGGCAAGGAGTGGCACGGGTGCAGACACCAGGGAAGGTCATTTGATTCCAAATAATTGATTTATTGATCATTAGAGAATGTCTCCCTGGTGCTTCCTGCTCCCTCCCCTCTCCCTTCCCCCCTTCCCAACCTTGTTTCCCTTCTCTCTGCCCCCTTCCTACTCTCATTCCACAGCAGAGACCCGTATCAGAAGCCGGTTTATCATCACCCACATATGTCATGAAATTTGTTTTTTTTTCACACAGCAATACAGGACAATACATAAGACTACTACAGTACTGTGCAAAGGTCTTGGGCATTCTAGCTGCTTACGTGTGCTTAAAACTTTGCATAGTAAGTAGTGTAGTACAAATAGTGGTGGATTTGAACAAGGATCACTGGCCCGGTAATAGTTTCACACTACCCTCAGCACTGCTGTGCTGCTCCTAAATATCAAACATATTCAAAGTATATTTATTTATCAAAGTATATATGCAGTATACAACCCTGATCCCACAAAGAGCCACAAAACAAAGAAACACCTTTCAAAGAAAACATTAAATGCCCAACACAAAAAAAAACAAATGGCACAAATGACAAAATTGAGTGAAAAACACAGAATATAAAACGTCAAACCACACAGTCATTGAAACAGTCTGGGAATGTTCATTCAGTTCAGTTGAGCGCTGAGTCATTCACTGACTGCAGGCCACAGAGCTAGTCTGCCCCGATCAAAATCACACCAAGTAACAATTTAAAAAAAAAAGGGGAGAAACTAGAAACCGATCATAACATGAACTACAGAGTCCAATCCACAAACTGGGTCAATTAAACCTTGCCCAAGACTCAAGACTCCTACAGCAACGAGCGAGAGAGAAATTGGTCAAACGCAGGCACCGTCATCCAGCAGCAGCAAGTCAGAGGGAGAGAGAGAGAGACCAGTCGCATGCAGGCACCTTCCCCTGGCAGCAGCAAGCGAGAGGGAGAGAGACCAGTCACATGTAGGCCAACGACGCTAAACACCCACTCACCTTTCGTTCTCGTTGACTTCAATCATATGATTTTCTAAATGTCTTGGTAGTATTGTGACCTTGGCATTTGATGCCAGCTTTTTCCATTAAATAATACCACTGTAACTGGTCTCTGATGCCCTATTTTTACATTAATTCATTTCTAAAACAGCAATACATTGCTATCCAGTCCACTGTGACTGTTCTAATTTCTAAGGAAGTTTGGATCATCACCATAAATGCATTCACTTTTCCTGCAGCTGTTACTTTTTAAAAAAAAATATGGCCCATCAGATTGAAGGGATTTGGCGGTGTTTAGAACCTTATCTTACCTTCTCCAGTATTTTTTATGCACTAATATTAATTACAAGTTCATTGTTCTTATTAAATCATTGCCATCCCTTTATTTGTTTTGTCTATTGTGTGTCCCAACTTGGCACAACATTGTGGGCCAAAGAGCCTGATCCCGTGTTGTCCATTTGTTGCTATAAAAGCAAAGGGGCAAGAAGCATTTGGCATGTCAGGCTACACCTGTGGCAAGGCAAGCAGAGTTAATGGTTTAAATCAACACCCCTTTATCAGAGCTGAGGTGGAGAGGGGTAGTGGTGGGGAACAGAGTGTAGAAAGTGACAGATAGATCAAAGGGAATAGCTCTGAATATTTCCACTGTTTATGGAGCTGCTTCATTAATGAGGGCACAGCGAGACAGAGGGGAAAAACACACAAAGGAAAATTCAAAAGTTGTAGCTCAAACCCAAACCAAAAGGAAAATGTTGGAAATGGCAAACCGATCAAATCAAGTGTATGAAGAGAAAATTTGAGTTAATATTTTTGACTCCATTTTTTTCTCTCCCGCAGGCGCTACCAGATCTCGTGTGCATTTCCAATGTCCTCCTTTTAGTTTCAACTTTTCGTAAGCAATTCTGACCTGTATTTCACAGCTTTTACATGCCCCTTTCTACTTCCTTTATTAATCTATCTGTATACACCTGATATCCTTAGCAACCCTGACCTTAAGCTATATGGGATGTTTACTTTGTCCTACTCATCCCAATGAAAACAAACTTATTTTTTTATTTCCCAGTTGTACTGAAGGAACTTTAACCTAAAATATAATCTGTTTCTCCTGCCACCGACGCTGTCTGATCTGCTGAGTGTTTCAAACATGTGCAAGTTACTTTTTTAAAATTATCTTTAGTGTAATAGAGCATTACAGCACAGAAACAGGGCCTTCAGCCCATCTAATCTGTGCCAAACAATAATTCTGTCTAGTCCCATCCACCTGCACCTGGACCGTAGCCTTCCTTACCCCTCCCATTCATGTACCTATGGAAACTTCTCTTAAATGATGCAATCAAATCTGCACCCACCACTTCTGCTGGCAGTTTGTTCCACATTCGCACCACCCACTGAGTGAATAAGTCCCCCCTCAGGTTCACCTTCAGTGTTTCACCTTTTACCCTCAACCTATGACCTCTAGTCTTCATCTCACCCAACCTCAATGGAAAAAGCCTGCTTGCATTTACCCTTGATATGCTTCCTATCGATGTACTTATCCAAACTCCCATTAAATGTTGAAATTGAACTCGTATCCACTTCTTCCATTGGCACTTTCACCACCCTTTGAGTCAAGAAGTTCCTTCTCATGTTCCTCTTAGTATTTCACCTTTCACCCTTAACTCATTTGTTGATTCATTATCATCATCATGGTTATGTGTTGTGTTGTATCATGTGGGCGATCGTGGTCTTTGACAATGATTGTTCTTGGCAGATTTTTCTACAGAAGTGATTTTTTGTTGTCACCTTCTGGGCAATGTCTTTACAAGACTGGTGACCCCAGCCATTATCAAATACTATTCAGAGATTGCCTGCTCAGCATCAGTGGTCACATAACCAGGACTTGTGGTATCCACCACCTGCTCCCATGGCTTCACATGATCCTAATCCGGGGGTGGGGGGGGTGAGGGGCTAAGCAGGTGCTACACCTTGTCCGATGGTGACCCGTAGGCTAGCAGAGTGAAGGAGCACCTTACAGCACCTTACAACTCATTTGGTGGGGACGTATCTCTACACTGCCACCTGATTTGTTGATTAGAATGTATTAAAATAAATGTATTTTTGTTTACCCCTGATCAAACCTTTGCTATTTCTCTCCTACCCCTTTATAATGGCTTCAATTTTAAGTTTAGGACTTATGTTTCTAACTGAAGTATCTTCTAGTTGTCTTATGGCATAAGGTAAACTGCTGAAAGAATTCAGTGGCTGGCGGCATCTGTGAAAGTGAAGAGATGGTCGATGTTTCAGGTCGAGACACTGCATTGGTCCTGACCCGAATTGTTGATTATTCTTCCCACATTTCTTCTTTAGCTCCAGATTCTAGCATTTGCAGCCTGTTGTGACTCTGTAGATATTTTGTATTTGGATCTGTTTGTTCTGCTGTCTAACTGGCAAAAGTACATGTTAGAAATGGATCCCAGCTGGGGCATCCATCCCATTACCTTCATTGTAAGATTCTTTTATATTTACTTATAGGACAGAGAGAGGTGATTCTGCCTGCTTTAAGAACACACCTATCAGTCTTGTTCCACTACTTTTCCCATGAAACATAGCAGAATTATGCCATTTGGCCCATCAGGTCTGCTCTGTCATTCATCATGGCTAATTTATTATCCCTGTCAACCCATTCTACTGCCTTTGACGCCCTCAATAATTAAATGTCCATCTTCTTCTTCTAGGGCCCTTAGCTCCTAGTGGGGCATAGGCCATCAATGACCTCCCATCTCCAACATCCTCACAAAGTCAATGGCAAGGTTGGAATTCATCAATGTTTTTGTAATCTGTTGTATCCACAGGTCAGGGGATTGGCCTGTACATCTTCTCCAGAGCCCTGTTGGCCAGCCTTACCTGTTTTCACCTCTCACAATGGAGATATAGGGTTGGACTTTGACAGGCAAGAAACAACTTATCAACCTTCACTATAAATATACCCAGTGACGGCCTCCATGGCTGTTTGTGGCAGTGAATTCCACTGATTCACCACCCTCTGAAGAAATTCCTCCTCATCTCTGTTCTAAAAATCAATGATATCATCAAAACCGATTAAAAGCTGGATTTTTGTAGAGATAATCAAATTTATAATTGAAGGAAGACTATTAGTCTGTACTATAACTGAAATTAATTTACAAGCAGAAACGTTGCATTTTGGGGAAAAAAAGCAAGCAGAATGAGACAAAACAAAGCTAAAAGATTGGTCTTCCAATGTTAGTGGTTCAACTTACTAATCAAGAACCTTTCAACCTCTGCTTTCAATATAATGACTTGGCAATACATTCCACAGATTCACCACCCTCAGACAAAAGAAGTTCTTCTCACCTGCCTGAACCCACCTTAATTCTGCTAACAAGGTCGGGTCAAACTCAGATTGTTAGAGCTATGTGGCAGCAGTACCATTTGGCGCCAGGCCATTGTGCCATGTTCTCTGCAATCGATGCTGTTGGGGACTGAGGACTTGTAAACTATTCTGACATTTTATTGTGTCTGTCGTTATCTCTTATCTCCAACTATTCTGATTCCACTTCCAGACTTTGACCAGCTAATTTAATACCTCTCTACTTAACTCAGTATCATATTTTGTTTGATAATGCACCCATTAGGCATACTGGAATATTTTTCAATGTTAGGGGAACCATATAATTCTTTGCAAATGCAGGTTGATATAATTATGCAGCCATCCCATTACTTTCATTCTTGATCTCCTCAGTAATTGTAACCTAGGGAGAGAGATTTTTTTGGAAATATTAGCCTATCTTGGACTAAGGGAAGTTTGGACTTGTCTATCTATTTATGATGCACGTCTAAGGTAGATGAGAACATTTTATACCATAGTCAGAAGTTCATATTGCTTAAGTGTCTTATTTATTCGAATCCTACTATCAAATACAAACATGCACTCAGTGGCCACTTTATTTGGTCTACCTGTACACCTCATTTACACAAATATTTAATCAGCGAATCATGTAGCTGCAACTTTATGCATAAAAGCATGCAAACTTGGCAAAGAGGTTCATTTGTTGTTCAGACCAAACGTCAAAATGGGGAAGAAATGCAATCTAAGTGACCTTGACCATAGAATAATCATTGATGCTAGACAGGATGGTTTGACTATCTCAGAAATTGCTGATCTCCTGGGAATTTCACGCACAAGTTTACAGAGAATGGTGCAAAAAAACACAAAACATCCAGTGAGCAGCAGTTCCATTGGCAAAAACAACTAACCATGCATTACAACAGTGATGTGCAGAAGATCATCTCTGAATGCACAACACATCGAACCTTGAAGTGAATGGACTACAACAACGGAAGACCACACTGCATTCCACTCCTGTGGCTACTTTTATTCGGTACATTCCTGTATCTAATAAAGTAACCACTGAGCCTAGTTCATTGAGTTCTCTAATTTGCCAAGGCTGGCATCCATACTTGACAGTGTTCTGTAATTTTAGATACGATTTTGTCAGCTTAAATCGAGCTCTCTTTACTTTCAAATATCCAAAACACTGGAAAACTGCAAAGCTAAATTTTTACATCCATTATTAAATTACTCCAGCTCAAATAGCTTAAAACCACACAATTATCTCATTTTAAAAAATCAGTTTTGCATAGTGAAGTATAATGTACTTTATCAAACAAATTAACTGCAAGTTAATTTACTTTTTCACTGCCAACAGTAGAGAATAATCTCTCCTCCAGAAAAGACACCTTAGCTTCCTTGAGCATATTTAGACAATTTAAAATAAAACCACAGAAAATTCGCATCATAGATTCAATCCATTCTATTTGTTTAGGCTGTGAAATGGTCCAGAATTTAATCCTGATTTTCAGTGTTAAGCCTGTATTTTTATACTGTAGATCATGTCTCTTCAAGTACACATCCAATTTTTTTTTTCAAGTGTAATCAAGATCTCTGCTTCTATTGCCCTTTCAAGAAGTTTCAGACTCCTACAGCCCATTTGGTGGAAAAAAAATGCCTCATGTTCTGATCTTGCCACCAATCATTTAAAGTCTGTGTCACATAGTTTTTGACCTCTCTCTTAAAGGATGTAGTTTTTTTCCAGTTTGTTCCTTCTGTAATCCCTCACAATTTTTAATGCTTTCATGTGTTGTAGAACAAAGGGATCTAGGAATACAGATCTATAATCTGTTGGAAGTGCCATCACAAATAGATAAGTTTGTAAAGAAAATTTTTGGCATGTTGGCCTTCATAAGTCAAAGTGTTGAGTACAGGTAATGGGTTGCTATGTTGAAGTTGTATAAGATATTGGTGAGGCTGAATTTAGAGTATTGTGTGCAATTTTGGTCACCTACTTACAGGAAAAATGTAAATAAGATTGAAAGACTACAGAGAAAATTTACAAGGATATTGCTGGGACTGGAGGATCCAAGTTATAAGATTGAATAAGTTAGGACTTTATTCATTGGAACATAGAAGATTGAGAGAAGATTTAATAGAGGCATGCAAAATTATGAGGGATATTGATAGGGTAAAAGCAAGCGGTTTTTTCTACTAAGGTTGGGTGGGACTACACTCAGAGGTCACGGGTTAAGGGTGAAAGGTGAAAAGTTCAAGGAGAACATGGGGGAACCGCTTTCTCAGAGGGTGGTGAGAGTGTGGAATGAGCTACCAGTACAAGTGATGCATGTGAGCTTGACTTTTAAGCGAAGTTTGGATAGATACATGGATAGTAAGGATATGGAGGACTCTGGTCCTGGTGCAGATCGATGGTCTAGGAAGTTTAAATAGCTTCGGCTTGGAGTAGATGGGCTGGAAGGGCCTCTTTCTGTGCTATACTTTTCTATGACTGACTCTATACTATACCACCATGAAGAATGCTTACCATCGTGCCATCTAATGCCTACACTTTGGAAGGTCAGATCACCTGGCTGTACTTCTGCTCCTGGCCTACAGGCAGAGTCTAAAGAATGCAGAACCAGTGGTGAGGACCAAGAAGGTATGGTCGAGAGAGGCAGAGGAGTGCTGACAGGACTGCTTTGAGTTGGTGGACTGGACAATGTTCAGGGATTCATCTTCAGATCTGAGTGAATATGCCTCAGTTATCACCAACTTCATCAAAACCTAAGTGGCTGAACATGTGCCTTCAAAAACGTACTGGATATACCCAAACCAGAAGCCGTGGATGAACCAGAACATTTGTAGTCTGCTGAGGGTTTGATGGTTGGTATTCAAGACCAGTGATCCAGAACTATACAAGAAGTCTAGATTTAACTTATATAAGGCTATTCTAAAAGTTAAAAAAAAACAATTCCAATTGAAGTTAGAGATGGAATCGGATACCATGAGATGGCTTCCTCATGGTACTTCCAAATTGGGTGCTTAAACATGTGTGAGATCAGATGGAAAACTTCATCCTGTCATGACTCATGGAAATGGCCAAAGTCTGAAAGATGCTTATCTGGAATATTTTATTTGGTGATAATTCTGCCTTTATAACCTCTGACAACAATCTTCTACATGAACTTGTGGTTTACCTTTCAAGAGCTTGTCAAGCATTTGCCATCTGATAAACATAACGAAAATTGTTAACTGAGTCCTAAAGAAGGGTCTTGTCCTGAGACGTTGACCGTCTATTCATTTCCATAGATGCTTCCTGAGCTCCTGAGTTCCGCCAGCATTTTGTTTGTGTTGTTTTGAATCTTCAGCATCTGCAGAGTCTCTTGTGTTTATGAATATTGTTGTGGTAGGAAGCAAGTTAAACAAGATCCAGTAGTCATCTATAACAAGAACTATTTAGAAATAAATCAAATGTTCAGATACCTAAATGCTGCAGAAACGATCAACAATCTTCAGTATTTGCCGAAAATGTTGGCCTTCAGCAGAAAGAGCACAGAGAAACACAGCCTACCAACAAAAACAAATTACACTCATGTTTGGATAAGAAATACAGTGACTTTTATGTGCTTTCCATTCTATATTTTAGATGACTGCAACACAAGCATCATTTTTCCATTCCCTGCTTATCATACCCCATGCTTGAGTGACTCTCTCCATCGTTCGTAAACTTAGCTGCAAAATGTACTTTTAACAAGCTTAACCACTTACTCCATCTCCACACCCATGTTAGCCGCTTTGTCTCTAATAGGCCCACTCTACTATCATCGCACTTGTGTATTTATAAAACATCTTCGAATTTTCTTCGATTTTACTTATTATATTTCCATGCCCTCATTTTGCTTTTCCAATGTATATCTTGATTTCATCGCTACACCTTCCAACCTCAACTAAGTGTTCTGCTGTAAGTTAGTTCGTGTTGTCTGACTTGGATTTTTAATTTCAGCAATCAACTGTATTCACTATATACAGTACAGTACTGTACAAAAAGTCCTGGGCACATATATATAACTAGGGTGCCTAAGACTTTTGCACTGTATTGTATATAGTACAGTGTAGGGTGTAGGAAGGTGTAGGGATGAAAATAGTACTTTTATGTATTGCACTGTACTGTTGCAGCACAAAGAAAAAAATATTCGTGACATATGAGTGATGATAAACTTGATTCTGATATGGGTCTCTGCTGAAGGGGGCAGGAAGAGGGGTATCATGGTAGGGTAAAGGGGAGGGGAGAGGGAAGGGAGTGGAAAGGACCAGAGAGACATTCTCTAACGATCAATAAACCAATTGTTTGGAATCAAATGACCTTGTCTGGTGTCTCAGGGCTGGGTGTGTCTGCACCCATGTCCAACCCCTCCCCCCCAGTCCTTGGCACTCCTTCTCTGCCAGCTGTCCCACACCCCTCCTTTGGCACTACTGCCTCACCATTCCCAAAATCCTTTGCTCCCACCAGAGTTACAAACGTGCTGTGTGCTGCACATTGACAAGTACAGTACTGTACAAAAGTCTGGCTGCATGTATATATATATATGCTTAAGACTTTTGCACAATCCTGTATATTTGGAATTGGCTGTAGTATGTTATAATTTGCCCTGTCTTCTACTTTATGCACCTTGTCATCCAGAGGGCTTAAGGTTTAGCAGTCCCATTCTTTTGATACTGGAACCACATTAACCCTGAATCACTGGCTGAACATCTGAGTACCCTAACACTGGCTTACATTCAAGTAGAGCTTCCTGTCCACTGTCACAGAATCACTTCATTCCAGTTTAGAACCTTGGCTTTTTATCTTTTTTCTTGTACTTAATTATACTACATCTTGCTGAATTATGATTGTTGCTCTAAGTGTACTCTTCCATTGATACTGTATCAATAGAGCTGGGATCAGTTACCTTCTGGGCAGATATGCTGGTGCTTTTGGGGAAGGCCTGAACTTGGTCCTCTTGCTGCTCCTGTTGACTGTGTTTCCTGTACATAATCCAGTCAAGCAAAATGCACTGGAGTTCCCACGTGATGCAGGCTGTGCATTCTATGGAATGAGATGCTTTGACATGAGTCTTATTAGATCAGCTTGCTGAAAATAAATAGATAATTTAAAAATGAACGTATTCATCAGCAACCCATCCACCAGTTTGTGCTGACAACAACCAGCCATTCATCTTGCCTGTCTATAGTGTCGTCTCTCTTTATCTGAACTCCACTTTCTCTTATTATTAATTTTTATTGTGCTGTTTTATCTCTGTTCCCATATCTCTTCCCCCTTCTCTTTGAAGCAATGGACAGTATAGCTTTCCTCCCCGCACCACATTCCTGCATATTCCATAGAAGCAATACACCCCTCAAACTGGTTTGCATGCTGGTTGTGCCTTGTGACATCAAAATTTTGGACTTTATTCCCTGGAGCCTAGTAGAATGAGGGGAGAACTGATAGAGATGTATAAAATTATGAGGCATATAGATAAGGTAAATCCAAGCAGGATTTATTTCACCGAGCTTGGGCAAGACTAGAACTAGGGTCATGGGGCAAGGGTGAATGGTGAAATATTTATGGGAAACCTCTTCACTCAGAGGATAGTGAGAATGTGGAACAAGCTGTCAATGGAAGTGGTAGAGGCGGGTTTGATTGCAACATTTAAGGGAAGTTTGGATAGGTAGGTGGATGGAAGGTGTATGGAGGGCTGTGACCAGGCAGGGTGCAGAAGAGGTTTACCAGGATGCTGCCTGATTAAGAGAGCATGTGCTATCCTGAGAGGCTGCATAAACTTGGGTTGTTCTCTCTGAGCACTGGAGGCTGAGGGGAGATCTGATAGAAGCTTATATGATTATCTGTTTCCCAGGGTTGAAATGTCAAATACCAGAGGGCATGCATTGAAGGTGAGAGGGGGTAGGTTCAAGGGGGATGTGAGGGGTATGTTTTTTACTCAGGGGGTGGTGGATGCCTGGAATGTGCTGCCTGGTCTGGTGGTGGAGGCAAATACATTAGAGGCTTTTAAGAGATGTTTGGATAGGCACATGGATGTGAGGAAGATGGTGGGATATGGACATAGTGTAGGCCAGAGGGATTAGTGTTTGGGTTTTTTTTTTGATTTGGTTTTTAGCTGGTTTGGCACAACATTGGGAGCCAACTGGCCTGTTCCTGTACTGTCCTGTTCTATGTTCTATTAACAGTTTGGCATAGAGTAGATGGACTGAAGGGCCTGCTTCTGTGGTGTAGAACCCTTATGACTAAAAATAAAACATTAAGTGCTCTAGAACTTGGACCTGTGTTATTTTAAGATGTTAACATCTTTAGCTGTGTTTGTAAGGTATTAATGTGTGTTTGAATCAAATGTCACATTATTTGTACACTATATTTAACTGCTGTTAATTGCCATTTCATCTCTCCAATCATAATGTAATCAGCGAAGACTCATCCTGATTTTAGGATTGATGACAGTTTCCAATATACATTTTCATTGTACAATTATACTAGAGAGTGCAACATCTTGCATTAGATGACTGATATTTAACTGTAAACAAACTGTCCCAACCTAACCCGAAATTATTCAGAACATCAAAATCGTATAGTATAGAGAAAGTGCTTTTAACTGACTGGGATAAGATCAGAAAAAAATGCTGGAGAACCTTATTTCATAAGAGTGCTTGTCTAGTACTGATAATTCCAGATCGCTAAAGTAATTAACCAATCTCATTAAAAATTTACTCATACCCTCCTTCCAGCCCCAATAACTCAACCGATAAATGCAACTTCAAGCTCGTGTGACACACACACAAAGTGTCAGAGGAATTCAGCAGGCTAGGCAGCATCTATGGAGGGGAGTAAACAGTCGACGTTTCAGGCCATGATCCTGTATCAGGACAGCCATTTAAAACTACAGTCAATGGCACTGGATTCTGAAAAACCTAATTTAGCATATTTGATGAGATTTGTGAGATTTAATTTTGTAAAAATTAATTAACTCTGTTGTTTTAAACATATGTCTGCAGTGGAAATATCACTTTTATAGCAAGAACTTGGAACGTAAGTGCGATGTTGTGAGTCGGGATTTATGCAGTACGTTTACTAACAATCTCGTTTTGTTCCCCAGCAGCAGGAGCAGCAGTGCCAGCAGTGCTGCAAGCATCAGCCTACCCAAACACCTGCCTTCATCCCCACAGATCCACCCCCACCATTCATCCACTCCAGTCCTGCCCTTATCAATTCCGAACCTCGCTACCTCACATAACTTCTCCCTGAGGCCTCAGACTCATCCTCACCACCACGCCATGTTTGCAACACCAGCTACCTTACCACCACCACCTCCTTTAACGTCAAACAGCCTCGTTGTACCAGGTCACCCTGCAGGACCTGGCTATTCAGGTAGGTGTAAATTCTTATTCCCCCGGGTACTTTTGTCATTGTGCGATGATGTAGAAGATTTTACTTATTAATATTCTTAGTTCCTTTTGAATTCTCAGAAAATGGTCATTTTTAATTTTGAAAGTTATGAGATTTCTCTTAATATGGCCCTGCTTTACTGTTCTAAAAGTGAGAATAATTTCTCAGTACTGAACCCCAATGGAAAAGAAGTGACTTAAAAGTTAAGGGGAACTTATTGCATGAATTATCACTTTATCCATGGCTTACCAAATCATACTGGCTTCTGAATGTCACGTAACTGAATAATGTACAAAGAAAACAAGATGTAATCAAAGTTTAATTTAATTAACATGAAGAACTTTTATTTGTTCTAATGTTTTAGCATCTCAAACTAGTGGTAATGATTTTCATTTAAGATAATTGCACATATCCTAGCCTTCAGAGTGGAGGAACTGGTGTAATAAAAACACATCTAGTAAGGGTTTAAGAAGTCCACTCGTCAAGTGAACGAAGTTAATTGATAATGCCAGTAGGAGATGCCGCTGAGAAAGGTGTTGAATTTCACTTGTCCCACCCAAAGAACCTGGATTTATCTAATTAAGGGAGGGGCCAGCAGGTGGAAGAAGAAATTGAAAGAATAGATAAGTTCTCTATGACCTCAGTTAAAAAGCAGTATTGGCCTACCCATTAAGAGAAAATATGTACCTCATTTGGAGAGTCCTGAATTAACAAAGTATATTTGATTGCCTTCATGATATTCTGCAGTCTTAATGTCATAGAACACTACAGCACAGATACAGCCCCTTCTGCCCATCTAGTCCATACTGAACTATTATCCTGTGTAGTCCCATCGACCTGCCCCGGACCATAGCCCTCCATACCCCTCCCATCCATATACCTATCCGAATTTCTCTTAAACATTGAAATCGACCCGCATCCACCATTTCCACTGGCAGCTTGTTCCACACTCTCGCCACCCCATGATGGAAGAAGTATCCCCTCAGGTTTCTTCTAAATATTTCACTTTTCACCCTTAACTTAGGACTAGGTTCTAGTCTCGCCCAACCTCAATGGGAAAAGCCTGCTTACCTTTACCCTATCTATATCCCTCATAATTTTAATATACCTCTATCAAATTTCCCCTCTTCTCCTAGGCTCTAGGGAGGAAGATGTGGGAGTGGAAATTAATGCACCCTTTTTGGTCTAGTGAAGCGGGTAGTTTACTGCAAAATCTTTGTGGCAGTCGTTGTATGTATTTAAAATTGATTCCCCTTCGTGTTTCATTTTCTGAGAGCTTTGAATGTATTATTGATGTTCAACAATCCTTATTCAACAAGCTGAATTATTTTTTGTAATGCAGTGTCATATTTGAATAATTGTACCAAATACCAAATAAAACATTCAAAAGTAGTGTAAAATTAAATCCGGCATATCCTTCATTGTAAGTTTTCAAGACATCTCCAAAAATATCCGGGAAACATTTGACTAGGATGTTGCATTGATAATTAATAAGAATCTAGAATTTCATCCCTAGAGTTCCAATTGTAATTTAACTATTCCATTCATTTTTAAACGAATAATGACATTTAATAAGTACTATTTCAAGTGTGTTAATCTCACAAGGTAACATAATTCAAATTGATTTTTGTCTTTGAAGCTGTATTTGATGTGATTGTCTGAAATGGTGTCAAGAAACATGTCCTCATAAGAGCACCTAACCGTTTTGTTCCATTAAAAATGCATGTTTTCTGCATGCCGCTAATGTTGCTATGCTACCAATGGTGAAAGAGATTCAAGTATTCATAAGTGTGGGTTGCTTCAAACACTGAGATCGAGCTCTAAAATACTACTCTAACAGTAGTCAAGCAATTACTGTTGTAGATATTCATGTTATAGCCTAAAATGTCCTACTCCAATTTAGATTTATAGAAAATAGCAGCTTCCAATGGTGCTAATTTATCTGAAATACATGAAACCCATTTCAAATAGTGCAATTGCTGCCTGCTCTTATGGTGACAAGTACGTTGTCTTGGCTATCTCCTTTAAGAGGTAGATTTTGTGTGTGTGTGTGTGTGTTTCTCATTTCCCCAGTTTGTTTTCTGCTGGGATGACTCATATGGTTCTCTTCTGTCTTTAGATACCAGCCTGTTGATTTCATTCAACCAACCAATCATGTATTGTCAGCCTCAGTCGGGAATTCTGATTGGTGCTTTGTCACAGGCATCTCTGTTACCTCCACCAATGAGTCCTCACGTAGAAAACCACCACAGCATGACCTGCAGAAACAGGGAATGCCAGGTGAATATTTGGCCTTTTCTTTCCAACTGACTGGCCCACGGCCCTTGTGTTTCTTTTCTCTCTTCCAGAGCATGAGCTACTGAGGCAGGAGCTGAACAACCGTTTTTTGGTTCAGAGTTCCGACAGGGCAGGGTCGCTGGCCCCGCCACCAATCTTGAGGGCAGAGTTCCACCAGCATCAGCACATGCATCAGCACACACATCAGCACACGTTTGCTCCTTTCCCTGCGAGTCTGCCACCGACTCCACTCACTGCACCATCTATGGTGCATACCCCAGGCAGAAAAGTGAGGATAAGTAGAGCATCTCTTGAATCCCCCTCTCCCCCCTTACAAAAAAAAAATTCCTTCCATCTCTTTTGCCATAGTGACCGCTGGTTGGCTAATGTGGTTCTTAAAAATAAAAGCGCCAGTAGCACTAATTTTTCTTTTCCAATGCTCCTGTGATACCTTTTGACCATACAACCATGCGAAAGGTTGCATGTGTTTTTGAGATATTTTATGTATATTCTGACTTGTACATATTGGCAATGACCATGAATTATTATTTTCGATGAATAGTCTTTGATAATGTGTTCAATGTTTGACTCTTTAATCAATGGCCCTAGCTTAAAATTAACAATTAAAAAATTATTTCAGAACTTGGTCCAGAAACAACATGCCTTCACAGGCACCCTTTAATAATAAACCAACCCAAACTGTTTGAAGGTGTATGGTCAAAAGACTAAGAAATTACATATCCTCTCTAGCCCTTAGAACTCAATTATTCTGTGCCTTATTACAACGGCGAAGGTTTAAATTTTAGTTTACTTAAAGTGTTTCTTCATCAGTACAAAATGATTGAATTATGATCTTAAAAATAAGCTTTTTTTTGGCCAATGCGAACTAGCAAAAAGTGAAATACCACAGTAGCCCAGTGTGGAAGAATAAAGTATAATATATCCACAGTGCTGTCTTTGTACATATTTTTGTGAACTGTAAATGGTAGCATTCCTTTAACTTCTGACACACAAACACTTTTTTAAAGAAGAAAGAGAATTGTAAATATATGATTAAAATCATCCTGTGCCTGTAGAATTAGGCGGCACCGTGGCGTAGTGGTTAGCACAACGCTTTACAGTACAGGTGACCCTAAGTTCAATTCCCACCGCTGTCTGTAAGGAGTTTGTAAGTTCTCCCCTGTGACCCTGTGAATTTCCTCTGGCTTCTCCAGTTTCCTCCCACAGCCCAAAGACGTTGGTAGGTTAATTGATCATTGTAAATTGTCCCATGATTAGGCTAGGATTAGATTGGGGGATTGCTAGGTGGCACAGCTTGATAGGCTGGAAGGGCCTATTCTGCGCTGAATCTCAATAAATAAATATATTCAGTCGGCTCTTGAGCCTTTAATCTGACTCGTATTTTTTAATTGAAATTCTTCAGTTGAAAGACTAATTTGCCATTTGTGTGTGCAAACTTAATGCATGCCTACTTTCTTTAAAATGCATTTCCAAATTTTCCAAAAACGTGTTTAAGACAAATATTTTTCAATTTCAGTATTTTAAATGTGAAATATATACCATGTGGTCTAATTATGGCCGTAAAGAAGTGTGTGTATAATCTACCACAGTATGTTTTTGTGATTAATGTTGTTTATACTCACTAAGTGGCAGACATCTGGTAATGGCTATAATTAATGAAATTATGCATGTGTTCTGTATACATAGTTATTATATTCAGCAACAGCTGCCATGCCAAATGGCTCTGTGTGAAGACTTTCCATTTCTTAATGTCTCTTAATTGTTTAAAGATGGAATATGTAGAAATAGTCAATAAAAGCTGTTTATTGATTTCTGATTTTTAAATTGCTATAGTTCCTACCAAGCTGTGAATGACCAGAAATCCAATAATATTGATCAATAATTAGCCTATATTTTGTACAATCATCAGAAAATGTATTTAACTCATTTGACAGCCGCAGAACTGCTTAATGACCTGTCTTAGATGCTGGAAAAAGAGCACAAATTCTGTTACAACTTGTTTTTTCCTCTTCCTTTCAGTTTGAAAAGTATTCACCAAAAATAGAAAATCCTTTCTATCGACATTCTAGTGTGAGTGTCCTCTATTTCTTGAGAGTTCATTGTGCGTGTTTCAGCCCGCACTCAGTTTTTTTAAAATGTCATTTTGATCAAGCGTCATTTCATTTGTTAAATTTGAAGTTTCTACTCTTGTGGTTTCTAGCTCATCTGCAGTTCATAAATAAGTTTAAATTTGTGTTTCGAACAGAGACTGTCCCCATTAGATTGGGTGATTTTTATAACTTCAAAGCAATGTCCATAGTGCATTCTGCCACAATCTTCAATTTCAAAGTTCAAAGTAAATTGTATTATCGAAGTACAAATATGTCACCATATTTAGCTCTGAGATTCATTTTCTTGTGGCCATACTCAATAAATCTTTAGTACAATAACCATAACAGAATCACTGAAAGACACATCTATAAAAGTTTGTCAAAGCCTTAGATGTCATGCGATTCTCCGCAAGCTCCTAAGGAAGTAGAGGTCCCGCCATGCTTTCTTCATAATTGCACCTGTGTACTGGGCCTAGGACAAGTCCTCCAAAATAATAACACCTAGGAACTTAAAATTTCTAACCCTCTGTACCTCTGATCCCCCCGATGAGGACTGGCTCATGGGCCTCTGGTTTCCTTCTCCTGAAGTCAATAATCAGCTCCTTGTCTTGCTGACATTGAGTAAGGGGTTGGTGTTATGGCACCACTCAGCCAGTCATCATCTACAATACAACCCTGTGATTCATTTTCTTGTGGGCATACTCAGCAAATCTATAGAAAGTAACTATACCAGAATCAATGAAAGATCGGCCAGCTAGGGCAATCAAGCAGAGTGCAGAAGTCAACAAACTGTGTAAATGTAAATATAAATGAACCATCAATAAATATTGAGAAAATGAGATGAAGAGTCCTTGAAAGTGAGTCCATTGGTTGTGCTAACATTTCAGTGATGGGCAAGTGAAGTTATCCCCTTTTGTTCAGGAGCCCGATGGTTGAGGGGTAGCAACTGTTCCTGAATCTGGTGGTGCGAATGCTGAAACTCTTGTACCTTCTTCCTGATGGCAGCAGGGGGAAGAGAGCAAGCAAAAATGTAGTTCAGTATCATTGCACATCCATGACATTAGTGGTGAGGCTTTTTCTCTCAATTCAGACCTGTATTCTGATATAGTTTGAAATTAAGTTGGACAGAGTACTTACATTAGATGCTGTTCTCACACAGACTACATTAAGGAAAAAGGCCATTAAAATCTATATCAGTATTCTGCTAATAACATTTTAAAAGAATGAGGGAAAGGGATAAGACCATAAGATATAGGAGCAGAATTACGCCAGTTAGCCCATCAAGTCTGCTCTGCCATTTTATCGTGGGTGATCAGTTTCCCTCCTGGCTTCTCCCCATATCCTCTTGTGCCCCAACTAATAAAAAAAACCTTATCAGGTTCTTCCTTAAATATACCCATTGCCTTGGCTTCCACAGCCATCTGTGGCAAAAAAATTCCAGAGATTCACCATTCCCTGGCAAAAGAAATTCTCCCTCATTTCAGTTCTAAATGGACGCCTCTCTATTCTGAGGCTGTGGTCTTATACTCTCTCCACCATAAGAAACATCCTCTCCAAATGTATTCTATAAGCATCCAACATCATCATGCCTTTTTCTAGACTTCAGTGAAGTTGCAAATGCTGTTTCATGCACTAGACTTATAATGTTCCATATTTCAGAAATATAAGTAGTTCTACACTTCATGTTCTAAATTCAGTTAAGTGCTTTGCATAAACATTACCTGATGTAGCATAATTTTAGATGGTAACATATACCAACCAATTGCCAACAGTAGATGTTCAGTAGCTAGGAGTGTGGCTTTTGACTTAATTACATTATATGACTTCCTCAATTTGAAAATAACTCTTCATATTTCTTATTGATTTGATTTTTAGTTCTTCCCACCGTACGCTCCAACAATGCCAGGAATGCCATCCATGATTCCCCATTCAGGTCCCTTTGGGTCACTTCAGGGAGCATTTCAGCCCAAGGTATGTAAAACTTCTATTTTGTGGGCACTAAAGATGGTCATTCTTCAAAATTGTTCTCCGGGTGATGTTAGTAGTACCAGAGAGGTGGACTGACAATGCCAGATCTTTCTTTTCAAGATTCAAAGGTTCATTTATTATGAAAGTATGTCTGCAGTATACATACCTGAGATTTGTCTTCTCCAGATAGCCAAGGAACAAAGAAAACCACGGAAGTCATTGGGAGACATCAAACGCAACCCCTGCACAAAAGAGAAACAAAAACTCACAAACCCCAATTCCCTCCTTTGCGCAGAACATCAAACTTCAAACCCCAACCCCCTCTCTCGCACACAAAAAAATAACATCGCTCCATACAGGAAAAACAGCAGCTACAACATCAAACCCTAAACCCTCGACCCCCCCCCTCACAAAAAACTAACACAGAAAACCAGCAACAAGAACATCAAACCTCAAACCCCCAATCTCCTCCCTTGCATGCAAAATAACTAACACATTACTTCACACAGAAAATGGCAACATGGACAGCAAACCCCATACCCCAATCCCCACCATGCCAATTGGCAACAAGGAAGAATGGGCAAAACGCAGAAAACTGAAGGAGACCAATTTAAACTATAGTCTACAGTACAACTATAAATCTCAGAATTTCGATATCATCCTTTGACAGCGTTGAGGAGAGCGACTGCTCGAAAGCAGCGGCCTTCCAAAGAGAGCGACTTTTCCGCTCCTTCCTGAATTTTAATGTTGGCATATTAAATTTGTCCTGAGTGATTATCTTAAGTTTTGGGAGATGATTCAGGCAACTGTATCTAAATTGCCCAGCAATATTAAGGGAAAGTGGTGATGAATTTTCAAATTATAATTATCAGTTTATATCAAGTCAAGATTTGCTATAAGCTTTCTGCATAACCTTTGCTAATAAATGGTTATTGTACACCCACAATGATTGATGTTGTTAACCTATGATTATGCTAAAGATCAGTAAGTACAGCATTTTCTAGGCATATAATTCAGGGAAAAAAATGTATCTGTCAGAGGGAGACTGGTTTGATCTGCAAATTTACACATAATTTGCATGCCAACTTGAGTAGACAAGAAGGCCCTAAGGGTAAACTACAGAAGGTTAATAATACTTGACCCATCTTTGGAGTCAAAAATCCTGTGGCTGATGCATTGTAATGGTAGAAACTATTTCAAACAAGCAAATTACCTTGTTCTGTAGAGCAGATGATTTTTTTTTACCCTGAAGGCCTGACTTATGTGTGCTCATGCTGACTGTGCACAATGCTTTCCTCTGGGCTGCCACGATCAGTCAGGGTTATTAAGTTTGCCTGGGTCGGCACTGCTGAGCACTCCTCCATTTTTCAGACCGAAGCGTCTGTCACTGAGGTAGGGAGAGACAGATTACCTCAGTCAATTTCACTGTCTTCGCTTTGCACTTTGCTGAGCTGGGAACCAGTTAAAGACATAACAGGGTTATTCATTATCTGACTGGTAGTGTAGGCAAATAGCAATTTCACGGGCAGGCGTGCAGTATCCTTTAAGTCAAGGTCACAAGAAGGAGAACAGAATAGAATTTCATTTTGCAACAACATATTATCATTCCTCAAAGTGTGTTAAAGATGTAATTTCCAGTGTTACTGATAGCTAATAAAATAGTACTTAATTTAAATATATATCATGTAAAGAATAATAATGAATAGATAAGAATGGAAGACAGGCTCTTGGCTTAAATAAGCACTTAAGCTTATGAATGGTTTCTGGGTAGATGAAGCTGCTGGCCTTTTGCAAGTATTTTTATAGGGTGCAGTATTTTATTTTAGATTTTGTAAAAGTTCTTGGTTTCTTGTCATTTTCAGGAGCATTCAAGCCTCAGTACAAAGGCAAATGTCATTCCAGGAAAGGTACCTTCAGGTTTATCAGAATATAAATTAAAGGAAGATTCCAACCTTCAGTTATAAGCTTTGATTTCACTGGGCAATTTTATTTAGGAATGTAATGATAATTTAGTTAAAATATTCTTCATGCCAGCCAATAACACTGAACAACAATTTTTTCAAAAATGTTGCTTCCTCAGAAATTTTATTTGTTCATGATAGATTGCTTGAAGCTGAACACAAATATAATTTCAGACTACTTGAATCGAGTAGGAATTTCGAGAAACAAGAAATTAACTTTTATTTGATGTGCTTAATTGCATAACAGTGCTAGCGCTTTGCAGTAGTTCAACTGAGGTGGAAATGTTTTGTTGGTGATTTTCATTTGTACTCAGTGTTTTGAGGCTTCTCACTTAAGTGTCCAACAATAATCAGCCAGCATTGATGGATTCCAGTTGCTCTGATACCGTTTTTCCATGACCACAGTGTCCTGGTGAAACCTTTCACAATGCTCGTCACTGACAGCACCAGAATTGGCAGGGGAGATGTCTAAATGGGAATGCAGAAAATTAATCTTTAGTGACATGTTGCACTTCATGGTTTTGTATGCTTGAACCATGTTGTCAACCAGCTGCTTGTAATTTGGTGCTCTGTCGTTGCCAAGAAAACTTTCAGTGACATCTTTGAATGCCTTCCATGTGATTTTCTCCAGTCCCACTAGAAGTTCTTCGAATTGCCTGCCATTAATGACCTGTTTGATTTGTGGACCAGCAAAAATGCCTTCCCTAATCATTGAAGAATCATTCTAACTTGATTTTGAATTGAAATAATTGAATTGAAAATGGTGCATGATAGGGAAATTTCATGGTGATTTTCATGATCAGTAGCCCAAAATTCATAAGATACATCCAAAAGTATTCAGAAAGCAAAATCTTTGTTGTCCAATGTTATTGAACGGTTAACAAAATGCAGATTCAGGAAATCAGAAGAGAATACTAGAAAAATCAGCAGGTCAGGCAGCATTGATGGAGAGGGGAAAATGGGGATTAACGTTATAGGTCAATAACCTTTCCTCAGAACCAGCTGGTTGCAATACAAACTGGAAGATACCTGCTTCTGAAATAGATGATTGAAATGTTCAGTCCTGGGGGTTGTATGTCTTTGTCAGAAGATGTGGTGTGGTTCCTTGGAACAGTGCAAGATGCATAAGATTAGAGGGAAAGTGAATGGAGAATTAAAGTGAGAGGCGCTGGAAGCTCAAAGACATGCTGCATCTCACTGAATCAGAAGAAGTAAAAGTGAATACCAACTTCACCTGGAAAGTATGCTAGAATCCTTGGATGATGGAAAGGGAAGATGTAAGAGGGTAGATGTTCATTTTCTACAGTTGAACATGGATGTGTCAGGTCAGTGAGAAGGGAGGTGGGGAACTGGAAGATATGGAGGAAAAGAACCAGGAAGTCGTGGAGATTAAGAGTCCCTTTTGGAATGTTGGAAGTGGACTGGTGATGTACCTAACGGTGGTGTTACATTGAAGGTAGCAGAATGTATGAAGGCCAGGAACCCAATCCTTGTTCTTAGTGGGAGGAGAAAGTAGGATAAGAGCAGGCAGTCGAACAGATGTAGTTGAGAATCCTCGAGCTTCTGGAGGATGGAAGGGCTTTGATAAGAAAAAAAGAAGATATCTCCGAAGCATTGGTGTGGACAAAGTCGTCAGACCAGATATGATGGAGCCTAAGAAACTGGAAGCATGTAATGGAATCAGCATCACAGATATTCTCTCTCTCCTTACCACACCTCCCTCTTCATAAAACATGTTTGATTTCTAACTTCACAGATCTATGAAACCTTAACACTTCTGTCACCACAGATGCTGTCTGACCTGCAGAGTATTTCTAGTATACCTATGTGTTTTTTTTAAGCCCTAGAGCATTGCTTATATAGCCATGAGGTCAGAATGATGAAGATAGAGTCCTGTGGAATCAAAGATCTTAATGCCTCGAGCATCATGTAACATTTTGAGACAATTTTTTTCAGCTACTGTTTGAATGTCAAAGTACCAGTCTGCTGTAAGCAGTGTTTGCATATACAGATGAACAGTGCCTTGATTGTAGATTCTCTTAAATGCTTCCTGTAAATCCCTGATGAAGTAACATCCTCGATTATCCAGTTTTAAAATCCCGAGATTTCTGTAGCACAATTACTATTCAGCTAAATCAGTAAAGTAGTGAGGTGGTATCCGCACCGGACTTCGAGGCAAGTGGTTGAATCTAGCTGGCTCCTTGCGCACTTTCTATTTCAGCTGGGTGCAGCATCAAGCTAACAACTCGGCCTTTTAAAAAACACAGACTCGCGCTAATGAAACAGCAAGGTTGTCACCCAGTGCGCCACAAGGCGCAAAGAGGAACAACAAATATCTCTGAGCATTCCTGTTGTGAAAATATATTGCAATATACCTTTGCTAAATATAAATTTTGTATGGCTCTGTAAGAGTATAATTTTTTTGACAGTACTGTAGTCGACTTTAGACAACTTCAATATAATTCGAACAACTTAAAGTTATTAATAATTGTTGACAGTCTTGATATTAACATGTTTTCGTCATGTATTTAAAACATAAAATGGTGTCATGAGGACAGGTGAGTTGAAGGGATTTTAGGCGATTTTCTCTATAGCAGAGGTTCCCAACCTTTTTTATGCCATGGAGCCTTACCATTAACTGAGAGGCCCATGGACCCCAGGCTGGAAACCTCTGCCCTAGAAACTACTGAAACTGGAACAGGCTCAGTGGGCCGAATGGCCTAGTTCTGCTCTTGCATCTCATGGTGTTGTCAAATTCCTGCTAATCTCTCTGTACACTATTGTCACATGTAATGCGAAAGGGGTTGGATTCAACAATCATTCAAAGTTCAAAGTACATATATTATCAAAGAATGTATACATTATACAACCTTGAGATTCGTTTCCTAACAGGCAGCCATAAAACAAAGAAACCCAAAAGAACCCATTAAATAAAAGACCATTGAACATCCCAATGTGCAGAGAAAAATAAACAAATCATGCAAACAGTAAACATGTGTTCTGAACTGAAGTCCACAAAGAGAGTCCGTTCCATATCCCTTAGTTAAGCGCAGAGTCGAGTGAATCCTCGCAGAGCAGCAAGCTGAACCAGCCCTGTCCCTTCCCTTGGCCCCAACACCCTGACCTTTTTAACATTCCCGCGGCCTAAACCTTTGTCGAAACATCAGGTTCTGTCGCTTCAATACGCTCTGGGGCCTAGACCCTGCCTCCTTGATTTGTCCTGTACCATTCCAAACTTTCCAATTTGGCCTGGCATCGTCCAAACTTTGAGTTCACCGGATTCCATTGGCACAGTCAAATTGAGAGCCTTTTATGCAAATAACTCAAAAGTGCAGAACTCTACTCTGCTGCACTGTATTTCTACGGTTTACAATAATCATCTGGAATCCAATCCTTGTATTCAATTACAAGTGCTAACTGCAGAAACCATTCCAGTGTGGCTGTAGTCATTTCACTGTCATGCAATAATTTGGACCAAGGACCAGAACAGTTATTGTTAATGATATGAGGTATTGTCTTTTCCTAGACTTCCAATCCAATTGATGTAGCAAGCAGACAAGGAGCAGTTCCTCATACTCTACTTCAAAAGGACCCCAGGGTAAATGAACTAATAACTTTCAACCTGAAATTTTTAGCTATGATTGCATTAAATGTATGTTGAATTTTCACTGTGCTGAAGTTAAACTGCACGAGACCAACATACCATATATTGGCTTGCTTGCATCCTTGTTCTTCACTGCTCATCTCGAATCTGTAAGATTCTCATATTCCTAAGTAAATGAATCTTAATCTGAGTAAACTGCGCAAAACATTTGTTGCGACTGTCATCAAGAAATATTCCTTTGAAAGAAGCTATCTTGGCAACTAAGCTTTTCTCATGATGTAGAAAGAGACATTTTGACCCTTTGAAACCATGTAATTTTGCAGAGCAATTCCGTCAATGTCACTCTCCCACTCGATCCTCTCTCAAGTGCTCAACGTTTCAATTATTATCAAAGTATATATGCAGTATATGCAACTTAAGATTCGTCTCCACAAAACAAAGATGATCATGGAAGTTGTTCAAAGAAAAACATCGAACCCACCCCCGTGCACAACCCCCCCTCCCCCCCCCACACACACACACACAAAACACAACAAGAACATCAACCCCCAAATCCCCCTCCCCTACACAAAAACAAACAAAACACAGCAAGAGCATTGGACCCCCAAACCCCCATATCTGCACAAAAAAAACTGAGGAAAACGGGCAAAAACACAGAATATAAAATCCTTAAGACTGATAAAGCCCACAGTCCTCATCAACTTCTCCCAAATTCTCCTACTGCCCACCTAGTCTATAGATATTTGACAATGAACTACTAACCTATCTACCAGTGTGCCTTTATGACCACCAGGTACCCAGGGCCAACCAGTAGGTTTAAATCTGACAACAAGGCTATTAATCATAGATCCTTTAAATTAACTGTTTTCAAGCCCTTTACTACTTAAAAATTTGATTTGTACCCTAATGATTTTTTTGCTTTAATTAGAAAAAGGTTCAAGACTTAAAGATTAAAGATTAGCTTTATTTGTCACATGTACATCATAACAGAGCGAAATATGTCATTTGCATCAATGACCAGTACAGTCTAGGACATGCTGGGGGCAGCCTGCAAGTATTGCCATGCTTCCGGTGTCAACGTAGCATGCTCACACCAATCTGTACATCCTTGGAATGTGGGAGAAACGGAAGTACCTGGAGGAAACCCACACGGTCACGGGGAGAGTGTCCAGATACAGTTAGTACAGAGCATTTCCAACCTTTTCTTCTTTTATTTTGGATTTACAACCTCTGCAAGTTATTGACTTCCATTTAATAATATCATGACTGATCTTAGCCCCTTTCTCCATTTTCCTGCCTGATCCACAAAACCATTGATTTCCCAAAGATTTTCAATAGGTTTTCAGATCTCAGTGTATTTAATAACTTATATTCACAGCTCTCTAGTGTAACAAATTACAAAGATTTGTAATTCAAAGATTCCTCCTTAATTTTAAGCACATCCCTGTGAAAATCTGATACATTATTATCACTGTCCCTCAGAAAACTTTGTTTACTGTGAAGTTAGATTTTTTTCTCTCTGTTTCTATTTGAGCTGATTATAAAAGTCTGGGCAGCATAATAGTGTACAATTCCCTCCATCCTCTGTAGGGAGTTTGTATGCTCCTCCAGGTTCTCCAGTTTCCTCTCACATTCCAATGATGTACAGGTTAGTAGGTCAATTGGTCACATGGGCGTCATTGGGCAGCGCGGGCTCGTTGGGCCAGAAGGCCTTGTTACGGTGCTGTATCTTTATAAGTAAATAGCAAAGTCCTGTTGATTATGATTCTCTCCTCCAACATGGTGAAGGGTGAAAGAGGTATGCTGTAGAAAATCTTATCACAAGGACTTAAGCCATGGTGCTGTAAGAATTTGGAGAATGGAATAGACTCCTCCAGAGGGGAAAAGTGATGAAAAATGGATCAGGAATCTTCACCTCACATTCCTGGTCAAGGAAATGGACATAGTGATCTGGGTAGTGGGGAAAGGTCTCAATTCATTAAGGCTGGAAGGAGAAGGAAAATCTAGAAGAAGATTATAATTCAAGTGTTTTTGAAAGTTGAGTGTTGACACCAGGAGTAATGAATACTCTGCATTCTTCGCATTGTTACTTCTTTTCTCCACCCAAACTGATTCCATTGCCTGATCTATACATCGGCATCCAAGTTCTGTTATGTTCAAACTATTGCCGACTCCTTTTTCACTAAATTTTACAAAGTTTGATGTACATTTTCTTTCCAGTAATTTTAATCAAGTATATCCTGAGGATTGCTGATACATTGAAAGGGGGAAAAAAAAGAAGAGTTGAATTTATTTAGCATTTTGCACAATATTATTGCCAAAGCATTTGAACTCGTGAAATATTTTTGAAATGTAGTCACTTTGGTAAACACACTGGTCAATATGGGACCAAATTAGATAGTAAAATGAAAGCTTTTTTTTTCAAATATAAATAACAATGGCAGCCTTAAATATAAGAGATTCTGCAGATACTAGAAATCTTGCAAATCACACTCAAAATGCTGGAGGAGCTCAGCAAGTCAAGCAGCATCTATGAAAGGGAGTATCAGTTGACATTTTGGGCTGAGACCCTTGTTCTATTTCAAGTTGGGGAATAGAAACAGTGTGGATTCATTCATTCTTTCATATATATATATATTTTTTTTTTAATCTGGGGTTAATATTGTCACCATCTATTAAAAATTTGTTTACACAAATGGAGATAATAAGCATAATTGCCAAAAGTCTTGGGTAAAGATTTTGAGAATGTTGATTGTTGAAAGACATTCCCTCCTCTGACTGTTTGATCACATGGGTTTCCTCCCACAGTCCAAAGACTAACCAGGTGGTAGGTTATTCCAATAGCTGAGGTGCCTCTTGCACAAAATCGATATAAAGCAAGATTTAGTTAAAATTCCTGGAAGAAATACCAATTCAAAATAAATCTAAAAAAACAAGAAAAATCCAATAGAGCAATAAGCACCAAAGCTGTTCAAACCTTATTTCAAAGATATCACTCTAATATTGTGTGCACAATATTATACAGCAGCAAGATCCCAATACACTCAGTGACCACTTTATTAGGTTCGACATGTTTTGTTTCTGTGCGCCACTGTTGTAACACATAGTTATTTGAGTTAGCATCGCCTTCCTGTTAGCTTGAACCAGTTGGGCCATTCTCATCTGACTCCTCTCACTAGCAAGGTGTTTCCTCCCACAGAACTGCCACTCACTGGAATTTTTTGCTTTTCGCACCATTCTCTGTAAACTCTCGAGAGTGTTGTGTGTGAAAATCCCAGGAGATCAGCAGTTCCTGAGATACTCAAACCACCCCATCTGGCACCAATGGTCATTCCATGGTCAGAGTTGCTTAGATCACATTTCTTACCCATTCTGATGTTTGCTCTGAAGAACAACTGAACCTTTTGGCCATGTCTGCATGCTTTGATGCAATGAATTGCAGCCACATGATTGGCTGGTTTGGTATTTGCATTAACAAATAGGTGTACTTAATAAAGTGGCCACTGAGTGTATGTTCAAATGATGAAGGTCAGGAGTGACACAGGGTAAATGTAGATAATGTATTTTGTATTAGATTAATGTCAAGTAAACCCTTTCATTTTTCTATCTGTAAATCCTTTCACAAAGATTAATTTGCCTGTTTATTGATGGTGACGTGAGGGCAATGTCCAGGGTAGTCATCTCTGGATTGCTGCCTGTGCACATGCCAGTGAGGGTAAAATAGAATGATTTGGCAGATGAACGTGTGGCTGAAGAATTGGTGTAGGGGGCAGGGTTTCAGTTTTCTGGATCATTGGAATCTCTTCTGGGCAAGTTATGACCTGTACAGAAAGGACAGGTTACACCTAAACCCAAGGGGGACCAATATCCTTGCGGGCAGCTTTGCTAGAGTTGTTAGGGAGGGGGTTTAAACTCATTTGACAGGTGACAGGGCTGAGGATGGGACAGTTGGTATACAAGTAGATGCAGTGTGCAATGAGACTGTAAGGAAGGACAGGCAGATAATAGAGTAAAATTGCAGTCAGTGGGATGAGTTGCAGTGTAACAGGACGACAAAATCAAAAGGGGTGACGAGTACAGGAGTGAAGGTGTTATATTTGAATGCATGCAGTATACAGAATAGGGTAGATGATCTTGTAGCACAGTTAGATATCGACGGGTATGACATTGTGCGTATAATGGAGTCATGGTTGAAAGACGATTGTAGTTGGCAGCTTAAGGATACATAATCTATCGAAAGAGCAGGCATGTAAGCAGGCAGAGGGTGTGGAGTGGCTCTGTTAGTAAAAAAAAATCAAATCTTTAGAAGGAAGTGATATAAGATCAGAAGATGTAGAATTGTTGTGGATAGAGTTAAAAAATGCAAGGGTAAGAAGCCCCTGATGGGAGTTATATACAGGCCCCCGATTAGTAGCCAGGCTGTGGGAGATGAATTCCAGTGGGAACTAGAAAAGATATGTAATAAGGAAAATGTTACAATAGTCATGGGGAATTTCAATATGCAGGCAGATTGGAAAAATCAGGTTGGTGCTGGATCCCAAGGGCATTTGTAGAATGTCTATGAGAAGACTTTTTAGAGCAGGTTGTGGTTGAGCCCACTAGGGGGATGGCAATTCTAGACTGGGTGTTGTGTAATGACCCAGATTGGATTAAGGAGTTTAAGGTAAAGGAACCCTTGGGAGACAGTGATCATAATATGATAGAATTTGCCCTGCAGCTTGAGGAGGGGACACTAAAATTGGATGTATCAGAACTACAGTGGAGTAAAGGAAATTATAGAGGAATGAGACAGGAGCTGCCGAAATTGATTGGCAGGGGACACTAGCAGGGATGCCGGCAGTACAGCAATGGCTGGTATTTCTGGGAGCAATTCAGAAGGTGCAGGGAAGATACATACCAAATATGAAGAAGTATTCTAAAGGCAGGATGAGGCAACCATGGCTGACAAGGAATGTCAAAGGCAGCATAAAAGCCAAAGAGAGGACATATAAATCAGTGGGAAGGTAGAAGATTGGAAAACTTTTAAAAACCAATTATAAATGCCATAAAGAGAAAAAAGATGAAATATGCGGATAAGTTAGCCAATAATATAGAAGATGATACAAAATTTTTTTTATCAGATATACAAAGAGTAAAAGAGAGACAAGAATAAATATTGGCTGCTGGAAAATTATGCTGGAGTGGTAGCAATAGGGTCAGAGAAATAGCAGGCGAACTTAATAAGAATTTTGCATCGGTCTTCACTATGGAAGATGCTAGCAAATTGCCAGGAATCCCAGAGTGTCAGGGTCCAAAAGTGAGTGTTGTTGCTATTACTAAGGAGAAGAAGCTTGGGAAGCTGAAAGGTCTTAAGGTAGGTAAATCACCTGGGCCAGATGGACTACACCCCAGGGTTCTGAAAGAGGTAGCTGAAGAGATTGTGGAGGCATTAGTAATGATCTTTCAAGATCACTAGATTCTGGAATGTTTCTGGAAGACTGGAAAATTGCAGATGTCATTCCACTCTTTAAGAAGGGCAAAAGGCAGAAGAAAGGAAATTATAGGCCAGTTAGCCTGATTTCAGTAGTTGGAAAGATGTTGGAGTCATTTGTTAAGAATGAGTTTTTGGGGTACCTGGAGACCAATGATAACATAGGCCAAAGTCAATAGGCATGGTTTTTTCAAGGGTAAGACTTGTGGTATTAAGGAAAGATACAAGCATGGATAGAATTCTGGCTGACTTGCAGGAGGCAAAGAGATGGAGTAAAGGGAGCCTTTTCTGGTTGGTGCTCAATGACTTGTGGGGCTGCAGGGGTTGGTGTTGGGACCTCTTCTTTTCACATTATATGTCAGTAATTTGGATGAAGGAATTGATGACTCTGTGGCCAAGTTTGAGAACAATACGAAGATAGGTAAAAGGGCAGACAGTGTGGAGGAAGTAGGGTATCTGCAGAAGGACTTGAGAGATTGGGGAAATTGGAAAAGAAGTGGCAGATTAGATGTAATATAGGGAAGTACATGGTCATGCACTTCAGCAGAAGGAATAAAAATGTGGACTATTTTCTAAATGGAGAGAAAATTCAAAAATTAGAGGTGCCAAGGGACTTGGAAATCCTCATGCAGGATTCCTTAAAGGCTAACAGGCCAGCTGAATCGGTGGTAAGAATGGCAAATACAACGTTATTGATTTTAAGAGGACTAGAATACAAAAGCAAGGATGTAATGCTGTGGCTTTATAAGGTATTTGACTGCACTTGGAGTATTGTGACCAGTTTTGTGCTGGCATTGAAGAGGGTCCAGAGCAGATGTTCCCAACCGTTTTTTTTAATGCCGTGAACCCCTATCATTAATCAAGAGGTGTGTGTACTCCAGATTTGGAACCTCTGGTCCAGAGGAAGTTGAAAAGAATGATCCCAGGAATGAAAGGGTTAACATAGGATTGTCTGATGGCTCTGAGCCTGTACTCGCTGGAGTTTAGAAAAATGAGGGGGGAGGGTTCTGATTGAACCCTATCGAATATTGAAAGGCCTAGACAGAATAGATGTGAAAAGGATATTTCCTGTAGTGGAGGAGTCCAGGACCAGAGGGCACAGCCTCGGAGTTGAGGGACATCCATTTAGAACAGAGATGAAGAAAATTTTCTTTAGCCACATGGTGGTGAATCTGTGTAATGCATGGCCACACACAGCTGTGCTGGCCTGTTCATTGGGTATATTTAATGCAGAAGTTAATAGGTTCTTGATTAGTCAAAGTCAAAGGTTACAGGGAGAAGGCAGGAGAATAGGGTTGAGAAGGATAATAAGCCAGCTGTGATGGAATCATGGAGCAGACTTGATAGGCTGAATAGCCTAATTCTGTTCTTATTTGATTTGGATCTGATGTTTTAAAAATAACAGAATGCTATATATCCTGAAGATCCATTGAATTACCACTGAGAGATTATGTCTGAGTAAATTTAATGCATTAGACTCAGAGATATTATCAGTTTATCTAGGATATTTTCTATATTGTCAGTTCCATTTAATATGTTGTTCCTGTCAATATAATTATACAACTTCTGTGTCTCATTTTTTTCTAGCAATTATCAGACCCCTACAGACAGTCAATAAGAGTAAGTAAGATTTAATTTTTAATAATCAACTGTTTTATAAAACCTGTCAATTTAGATAGCTGTATATTTTTATTTCACAACATACGGTTTATAGTTGCATTAATAAATGTCTTGCAAGTTATAAATTACTTTCCCACATTAATTAAAACATTTTATAATCAGTTTATAACCAATGGTATTTCTTGGAAATGGGCTGTTAATTGTTCTGACCAATGCTGGCAGGATCTCACTGAATTCACATACTCCATGTGCATATTTCTCATCTAACCTGCTGGTGCATGGATGTTTGTGCTAGGGCTCGTTTTCATCCTTGTGGTTCCAGGGAAACAGGACAAGAAGGCTCATTTTCTTTTGCTCTGTCTGGGAGACACTGAAATCCCTGAACAAATTTGTGATGTGTCTTAATAATTGAACAGGATATTTGAATGTTTGGTTGTGATTTTTGATGTGCTTCATTCATGATGGACAAATATTCTATCAGATGGCTGTTTGGGATATTGTATGTGTTAGAAAGTACCAAGCATGGGAGGGGTATGGAGGGCTAAAGGCCAGGTGCAGGTTGCTGGCACTAGGCACAATAGCAGTTTGGCACAAATGAGATGGGCCAAGGGGCCTGTTTCAGTATTCTTGTGCCCCATACCTCATTTATTTTAGAAACAAAAGAGGATCTTATTTTTCAATCAAATTTGTTTTCCTGATGCTGCATTGTTGAATCCATTGTTCAGCTTTCTAATTGGTCAGACAAGGCAGTCCAAAGGGGAATTGTCTTGGTTCTTTTACTTCTGAAATAACAAACCGTGCATACCTTAGTGTTTTGTTAAACAGGAAATGTCTAAATTACTTGATATTGGAGATTACAGAGCAAAGGTGGGCAGAGTCAGATCTGTCCTTTGATCACCTTTCCTAAAGTATTAAAGTTTTTTCTAATCTAAGATTGTTTCCTCTCGCAAGCTCCGAGATTATAACAATGAATGCATTTGCATTGTGTTACTCTGGAGACGTTAAGCGCTTTGGGATAAATTAATTTGGTGGTGTTCCTTCGTCCCAAGTGTTCGAAATGAACAAATATGGAAAGTACTTGTACAGTTAAAATGATCAGAAAATGTTTGAGTTATTAAGATTCATGGTCATCTGGCGAATGGGAAAGCAACTACTGAAATTAGATGGAATGAACCTTCCCTAGCTCTTTCCTCAGGTCTGCGTAGTGTCCCATCTTCAGCTCTTGTTTGCTTGTTCACATCACCTGAAAGTATTTTTGTGGTCACCGGCTCAGGCAGTGTGAATACAACCTTTCTTTGAAACACCATGAAGTTCTTTCACTTTCTGGCAACTGATAATGGAGTTATGAAAACATTCTGACTTAAAAAACTGTATGCACTTCAGCAAGGCTTTCTGTCTTCCCATTGAACACTTTTCTTCAGTCTACAACTTCTTTAGCCAGTTCCATGGAAGACCAATTGAGAAACTTGTGGATCAGATTGTTAAAAAAATATTCAAGACATCTATTTGTGACATAGTTTCATCCATGAAGCATTCAGTGTTTCATTTTTGTTTACTGTTTTCTTCCAGCTCCCACTCAAAAGGGTTAATCTACCTCAAAAACAACTGGGCGTAAGTATAACTTGAATAAGGTATTGGTTCAGAACTTAGCACAGCTGGTGATGAATCTTTCCCAGCAAAGGCCAGTTCAGGGCAGCCCTGGAAATATTCTGGCTCTTCAAAAACAAGTAACATCCTTCATCATGAGAGAGGAAAACCGGTCTGGTTTCTAAAACCAGATAAGACCATAAGACATTTATTTGTTTAGAGATACAGCGCAGAACAGGCCCTTCCGGCCCAGTGAGCTGCACCACCCAGCAACCCATCTATTTAACACAAGCCCTATCACAGGACAATTTACAATGCCCAATTAACCTACTAACCTGAACATCTTTGAGAACCCAGAGGCAGCCTATGCAGTTCATGGGGAGAATGTATAAACTCTTCACAGGCAGCGCCAGAATTGAACTCCAAACTCCAGAATGCTCCAAGCTGCAATTGGAGTAGAATTGGGCCATTTGGCCCATTGAGCCTGTTCTGTCATTTCTGTCATAGCTGATTTTTTTAACCCCCCCCAACCCCATTCTCCTGCCACCTTCCCATAAACCTTTGACACCCTTACTAATCAAGAACCTTTCAACTTCCACTTTAAATATACTCAATGACTTGGCCTCCACAACCATCTGGGGTAATGAATTCTACAGATTCACCACCCTCTGGCTAAAGAAATTCCTCCTCATCTCTGTTTTAAAGATGCTTCCTAGTATTCGTAGGCTGTGCCCTCTGGTCCTAGACTCCCCCACTACTGGAAACATCCTCTGTATGTCCACTTTATCTAGGTCTTTCAATATTTGAAAGGTTTTGATCTGGGAATTGGTGCTACCAGTTATATCCTTGATATACTCTGACTCTTCATGAAATTTCCAGATGAGATTGTTACTCCTTTGATTGTCTGAACATCTACTTCATCTCCCCCTTCTACTCGGAATGGCTAATGAGTTAACAGCAAAACCTTAGAAGTTACAACCACTGCCATCATCTTTATTTGTAAACTTGATTCGCTCCCAAATTCTTCCCTTTTCAGCCATTGAAGCTCTGCAAAACTGCTCGCAATATACTTGAAGTATTTTGTCGCCAAATCTCTTTCGTGTCTTCTCTGACCAATTTGGGCGATGTGAAAACCATTATTGAGAAGGGTGTATTTTTGGCCCCCATTTTACTCCCTACATCCTCCCAAGAAATTGGAGTCTGCAATTAGCCATAGATTAGCAGGCTCCCGGGCACACAAATAAGTAATCTGTTATCTTCTAGATAGACACAATCAGCAGGAATATTTAAATCATTTCAATCTTAACAGACTTTATATGTGAAGCACAGAATGCTTTCTTCATGATTTCTAGTTTATCCAACGCTTCTGCGTGAGAACCAGTGTGTGACCAATGTTTCTAACACTAATAAATAATGACATAAATATTCTGGGAGAAAGAGGATTCAAGGGAGCAAAATATATTCCCACTTCTGATGAAATGTTAGTATTGCAGAAATATTTTGAACTTGCTACAGTATAAAAATTAATGTTTGGCTAAAAATTAGGAATAGTGATTGCTTTGGTCTCGGTCAGTGAGAGATCAGTTCTGTGCTCTAATGACTGTCTTATCTGGAATAGACACGTTCTCAGACTTCATCTCAAATTCGTGCCCGATCTAGTATCCAAATGTCATTGGGCTCAGGAAGTAATCATTACCGAATGGATGTTAGGATAACAGTCTCCTGTGGTGCTGTGTACACAGGAAATCTAGTCGTCTGTGGAGGACAAGACATTAAGGGGTGTTTTATCAGCAAACAAGGAGCTGCTTAGTGAATTTGTAGGATTTACCTTCCAGTGTGGAACGACTGCTTTCTATTTCAGCTATAACTAATAATTTAACACCTTAGAAAAATTTTAAAGGTCATTTAAGAAGATCTACAACCTAATTTTGTGAAAAAAATTATTAATGGAAGATATCAGCAGGCCAGACAGCATCAACAGAAAAGAGTGAACAGTCGACATTTTGGGCCAAGATCTTTCATCAAAATGAAGGGTCTCGGCCCAAAAGATCAACTGTTAGCTCTTTTCCATAGATGCTACCTGGCCTGCTGAGTTCCTCCAGCTTTGTGTGTGTGTGTATATTTTGCTTTGGATTTCCAGCATCTGTAGATTTTCTTGTTTTTATTCTGGAAGATGTTTCCAATACAGCCACAAGGACTTATCCACATGCTAACACCACCTTTTTGACCCACATCCCTTTTACGCCACGTAGTTCAATGGCTCATTTTGGCATCTGGCGTAGTCCACAGTAAAGCAGAGCCATCCTGTTCATTAAACTATGAACATCTTTGTAAGACTGAGCTTGTGACCTGTGGAGAAGACTGCTCGCAGCAGTAAATAAAATCACACTCGTGTCTTCTGCTGCTGGTTCGACATGTGCGTTCAGAGATCCTCTTGTGCATGCCACTGCTGTAAAACATGGTTATTTGAGTTACTGTCACCTTCCTGTCAGCTTGAACCAGTCTGGCTATTCTCCTCTAACCTCTTTCATTAGCAAGGCATTTTTGCCCTCAGAACTGCTCACTGGATGCTTTTGGTTTTCGCACCATTCTCTGTAAAACTCTAGAGACTACTGCACGTGAAAATCCCAGGAGGTCAGCAGTTTCTGAGATAGTCAAACCATCCCATCTGGCACCAACAATCATTCCATGGTCAGAGTCATTTAGATCACATTTCTTCCCCATTCTGATTTTGCTCTGAACCTCTTGACCACGTCTTCATGCTTTTTATACATTGATTTGCTGCCACATAATTGGCTGATTAAAGAGCAGATGTACCTAACCTAACTGAGTGTAGTTCTTATCAAGTGACGTTCTCTGCATATTAAAATCTCCGTTGCCCAGATAAAGACAGAATTCCACAAAGAAAGAAACCAGGTTTTTGCCATAAGTGAAGGACTGAGCTTGGTGATTTCTACATCAACATAAATGGAAATTGTGATCTCTGCGGGGAAAATGTTGCATCTTGGTGTTGCCCTGTAGTCTCATTCCCAAATATGGAAGTAGTTAGCTAGTTCATGTAGAATATATAGGTCACATTCTATCTCAAAACTGGATATATTTGATCCTAGTCTATATTCTCTTTCATGTATTTCTGCTTTAAACCATCTCATTGGAAAGGAATCCTGGATTCATGCTTTCTCAACTAACCAGCAGCAAACTTTGAAGAATATTTTTGGCTGAAGTTCAATTCTTGCTTCTTTTTGTTTGCTTGCCATATTGTGTGACTGGTTTACATTATATTTCATTAGGTTGCGGATTTCCATGTTTTTGTTACTATGGCTGAGATGTATCTTTTACCATCTGTTGTGCTTTTGTGTCTTACAGAAGCCTGGGAAATGGTGTGCTGTTCACGTGCAAATTGCCTGGCAAATCTATCATCACCAGCAAAAATTAAAGGTATTGCAAAGAGACTTGACTATGCTAAAACTGGCAAATGTTGCATGCTCTCTCCCCCCACCCACCCCATATAGAGTTGTAGAAAAGTACAGCATAGAAATAGGCCATTCAGCCCATCTACTCTGTGCTGAACTATTTAAGCTGCGTACACCGAACCATAGCCCTCCATACCCCTGCCATGCATGTGTCTATCTATTCAAACTCTGCTGTCAGTTCATTCCACACTCTTATGACCCTCTGAGTGAAGAGTTTCCCCTCATGTTTGCCTTAAATATTTCACCTTTTACCCCTAGCCTATGACCTCTAGTTGTTGTCCCACCCAACCTCAGTGGAAAAAGCCTGCTTGCGTTTACCCTGTCTGTACCCCTCATAATTTTATATAAAATCTCCTCTCAATCTTCTACATTCCAATCAATAAGAATGTTAAATAGTTAATATTAAAACAATTAAAGCAGTGTAAATTTGGTGATGTATATAACCCTTAGCTGCAATCAACATTCATCTGTTGTGTTTTCTGTGGAGTTTCTTGCGACCAGTGGGCACCACAGTAGCATAGTAGTTAGCACAACGCTATTACAGCTCGGCGTGTCAGTTTGGAGCTCAATTTCAACCTCCTCTGTAAGCAAGTTAGTACGTTCCTGCCCGTGAGTGCGTGTGGGTTTCCTCCCATAGTCCAATGGTGTACTGGTTATTAAGTTAACTGGTCATTGTAAGTTGTCCTGTTATTAGGCCAGGAGGGCCGAAAGGGCCTGTCCATGCTGTGTCTCTGAATAAATAAATAAATAAACAAACAGACATCAATATGCTTACCATTTGCATATATTTGTGGTGATTTCCAGGAGCTCCTCTTGGTAATTTTTTGATGCATTTATCTGTTTAGGTATAAGAATTTGAACAAAATTTTATGATGGACTAATTTTTTTGTTTTTGGTGTTCTTTTTATTAACTTGCATAATTCGAAAGCAACAAATGTCAATGGACCATCACAAACTTGAAATAGGGGGTAAACTGGACCTGTTTAGTCGGCCACCTGCACCTGGAATGTTTCCGGGGTTTTCGTATCCTCACGACCTGGCCAGGCCTCTCTTCTCAAGCACAGGTATGAAACTGTTTGGGCATTTCATCCAGTAGTGACCTTCGCACTGTGCAGCTTCCTACACAAGGCAGTGCAGTCATCTTTGTCACTCTACCTTTGCCATAATGGCCTAGAAGACTGTAACCTGGTGAAGAACTTCTGATTTTTATTTTACCCCTGTTGAAGCGTCTGCTGAATCTACCTTCTCTTTCTCCCATGGTCCACTCTCCTCTCCTATCATATTTCCTTCTTCTCCAGCCCTTTACCTTTCCCACCTATCACCTCCCAGCTTTTCACTTCATCCCAACCATCCCCATCCATCTGCCTTCTACCTTGTTGTACTTCCCCTTCACCCTTCTTATTCTGGTATCTTCCACCTTCTTTTCCGGTCCTGAAGAAGGATCTGGGTCTGCACCATCGACTGTTTATTCCTCTCCATAGATGCTGCCTGACCTGCTGAGTTCCTCCAGCATTTTGTGTGTGTGTTGTGCTGAACTTATTCCCTGCCATTGAAGCTGTGATCAACAGTTTAGCTGTGAATAGAGATTGCTTCATTCAAATTAGTTGTTTCGCTCTTTGGAGATGTCAGATCCCCGTTTAATTTCTGATCCTTGGGGTTTTTCCAGAAGTCAGGAATGACGAGCCATCTTAATTACAAGATTTCAGTTGATTTTAACAAATATACAAATACTAAATAAAGGGCTGAAAAATTATGCTGAGGGGAATTAAGACAAAGGAATAAAGATAGTGCCTCTGAAAAATCTAACACTTTTATAGATAAAGAAAATTCCTTAGTGATAAATTAGTTCATAGCCTACATAATTAAAACAATTGCATCATGTGGGTAATGTGCTAATACTTAGTTAATGAAAAATGAGAAAGTGATGAACTGTTAGTTTAGCTGCTATATTGCTTTCTGCCAGTGAGTGTGAAAAATACATGAGTTTCTTTAAAAAATACAAATCTTATTAAAAGTATTATTAAATAAACAGAGACTATCTGATTATTTAGCATCTCTCAGGTCCTAGGTTAAAATTTTACCCTTGTTTAGTTTCTATCTCAATCAATCTCTGTGATCTTATTTAGTTCTTGGTGTACAGACTTCACAAAGTAGATACCAAACTTAATCATTTTTCCCTAGTTTTTTTTTATGATGACAGTGTTGTATTACACATACACATCACTCCAACTTTAATGACTTAGATTTTCCTGTCCCAACATGCAAAAGTCAAGTCAAGTTTATTGTCATTTAACGATACATATGTATACCATCAAATGAGACAACATTTCTTAGGACCAGGGTGTAAAGCACTATAGTACACATAACACGCATATAACGCACAACAGTTTAGGACAGTCAGGATCAAATCTACAGATAAATTATGCATAAATAAACAAAGTAAAGTGCATAAATTAAATATTGTAGGGTACAGAACAAATTATCCGGTGAGACTTCTAATACAATGTAGCAGGGAGTTCAGAAGCCTGATGGCCTGGGGAAAGAAACTGTTTCCCATCCTGACCATTCTTGTTTTCATGTATTGAAGTCTCTTGCCTGATGGTAGAAAGTCGAAGCGGATGCTGGATGGATGGTAGGGAGACAGCTGCCTCATCCGTTTTCACAATCCTATGTAGGGATACTCAGCTGCACCCATACCAGATGGAGATGTAGCTTGTCAGGACACTCACAGTGGTGCTCCTGTAAAATTCAGTTAAGATTGGGGGTGGTGGGGGGGGGGCTCATTTGCCTTAATCTTCTTAGGAAGTGGCATTGAAAGGCTTGTCATACGAGGAGTGTTTGACAGTTCTGAGCCTGTACTCACTGGAATTCAGAAAAGTGAGCAGAGATCTCATTGAAGCCTATTGAATATTGAAATGCCTCAATAGGGCAGATGAGGAGAGGTTGTTTTTTATGGTAGGGGAGTCTAAGAGCAGACTGCACAGGCTCAGAATAGAAGGGTGTCCATTTAGAATGGAGATGAAAAGGGATTTCATTAGCCAGAGCGTGACTCCCAAAATAGTGTCAGCTGAACAAGATTCTATTTGGCGATTACGATCCACCAAGCAGAATTAGAGTCATCCCGAAGCAGGCTCTACGCTCAGCTGCCCCATGCTGATGAAGATCTGGACCACACCTACCAAACCTTTCTTAACCATGGACCTGTCAAACTGTCTTTTAAAAGTTGTTATTGTACCTGCCTCAACCCTTAGCACATTTCATGCACCTATCACGCTTCGTGTACAAAAAAATTGCCACTGAGTTTCCCATTAAATCTTTCCCCTCTCCTGATAAACCACTATCTTCTAGTTCTTGGCTCCTTGGTTAATGTAGCATCATCTTCCCCCATTTATGTGAAAAGACCAATTGTCTGAATAGTCTTGTCCTATCCCACTTCTATCATTTATTTTTCTCTTTAATCATGACTTCTTGTAAATCCTTATCCCTTCTGCTCTGTCATCGGGGAACCAAGCCTTCTGCCACTTGAGTTCTACAGTACTGAACTTCCTGATTCCTTTCATAGAACATAGAGCACAGTGCAGGCACTTCGACTCACAATGTTGCACCAATCTTTTAACCTACTGTAAGGTCAATCTAACCCTTCCTTACCATGTAGCCCTCCATTTATCTACCATTCATGTGTCTTAAGGGTTTCTTAACGTAACTTCACGTAAAGGAACCCCTAGGAGGCAGTGATTATAGTATGATTGAATTCATACTGTAATTTAAAAGGGAGAAACATAACTCACATGTATTAGTATCACAGTGGTTATAAAGGGAATTGCAGAGGCATAAGAGAGGAGCATGCCCAGGTAGATTGGAGGAGGATACTGGTGGGGATGATGGCAGAGCAAAGATGGCTGAAGTTTTTGGGAATAGTTCACAGGTCGCAGGATAGATACGTCCAACAGAGGAAGAAGTTCTCGAATGGCAGAGGTAGGCAACTGTGGCTGACAAGGGAAGTTGAGGACTGCATAAAAGCCATGGAAAGGGCATACAAGGCAGCAAAAGTGAATGGGAAGTTGGATGAATGGGAAGCTTTTAATATCCAACAAAAGGCAACTAGAGAAGCTATAAGAAGGGAAAAGATGAAATATGAGGGCAGACTAACCAATAATGTAAAGCAGGATACCAAAAGTTTTTTTCAGTTATATAAAAAGTAGAAGGGAGGCGAGAGTTGATATTGGATCACTGGAAAATGATGATGGTGAGGGAGGGGTGGGGGACAAGGAAATGGCAGATTAACTTAATGTGTACTTTGCATCTGTCTTCACTCTGGAAGACACTAGCAGTGTGCCGGAGGTCCATGAGTGTCAGGAAGTAGGAGTGACCGCCATTGCTATCACAAAGGAAAAAGAGCTAGGCAGACTGAAAGTTCTTAAGGTGGACCTGGGCCAGATGGATTACAACCCAGAGTCCTGAGAGAGGTTGCTGAAGAGATAACGGATGCATTGGTCATGATCTTTCCAGAATTACTTGATTCTGGCATGGTCCTGGAAGACTGGAAGTTTGCAAATGTCACTCCACTCTTTCAAGAAGGGAGGAAGGCAAAAGAAGGATATTATAGGCCAGTTAGCCTAACCTCAGTGGTTGGGGATTTGTTGGAATCATGAAGGATGAGGTTTCAAGGTACTTGGAGACTAATGATAAAATAAGTCAAAGTCAGCATTGTTTCTGTAAAGGGAAATATTGCCTGATAAATCTGTTAGAATTCTTCGACAAGCAGGATGGGCAATGGAGAGGCAGTGGATGTCATTTACTTGGATTTTCAGAAGGCATTTGATAAGGTGCCTCACATGAGGCTGCTTAACAAGATAAAATCCTATGATGCTACAGGAAAGATACTGGGATGAATAGCGGAATGGCTGACAGGCAGGAGGCAGTGAGGGGGAATAAAAGGGGCCTTTTCTGGTGGGCTGCCAGTGGCTAGTGGTGTTCCTCAGGGGTCAGTATTGGGATCCCTACTTTTCACATTGATTGTCAGTGATTTAGATAGTGGAATTGATGGCTCTGCGGCAAAGTTTGCGGATGATACCAAGATTGATGGAGAGGGTAGGTGGGTAATGCAATTGCAGCAGGACTTAGACAAATTGGAAGAATGGGCATAAAAGCGGCAGATGGAATGCAGTGTTGGGAACTGTATGATAATGCATTTTGGTAAAAAAAAAACAATAGCATGGACTATTATCTAAATGGGAAGAAGGTTCAAACATCAGAGGTGCAGAGGAACTTGGGAGTCCTCATGCAGGACTCCCAGAAGGTTATTTCCCAGGATGAGTCTGTGGTAAAGAAAGCAATTGCAACATTGGCATTTATTTCAAGGGGAGTAGAATATAAAAGCAAGGAGATAATACTGAGCCTTTATATGACACTAATCAGGCCGTACTTGGAGTATTGTCAACAGTTTTGGGCCCCATATCTCAGAAAGTATGTGTTGTCATTGGAGAGAGTCCAGAGGAAGTTCAAAAGGATGATTCCAGGAACAAAGGAATTAACATAAGAGAAGCGTTTGGCAGCTTTGGGCCTGTTCTCACTGGAATTTAGAAGAATGCTGGGGTATCTCTATGAAACCTACCAAATTTTGCAAGGACTAGATAGGGTGGATGTGGAGAAGATGTTTCCTAAGGTGGTGGTGTCCAGAACTAGAGGGCACAGCCTCAAAATTGAGGGGCGGCCTGTTAGAATAGAGGCAAAAAGGGATTTTTTTACTAGTAAACATGTGGAAAGCTCTGCCACAGATTGTGGTGGAGGCCAAGTCTGTGTGTATATTTAAGGCAGAAATTGATCGCTTCCTCATTGGTCAGGGTATCAAAGGATATGGCGAGAAGGCAGGTGTATGGGGTTGAGTGGGATCTGGGATCAGCCATGATGGAATGGCGGAGCAGACTCAGTGGGCTGAATGGCCTAATTCTGCTGCTATGTCTTATTGTCTTAAATCAAATCGTTTAGTTATCATTCAAACCATACATGGATACTGTCGAACAAGACAAGTGTTCCTCCGGGGCAAGGTGCACAACATACATTCAAAATAGTGAGAGAGGGAGAGAGAGAAAAAAACACATTGTTTTACAAGAAAACACATGTAAAATCCAAGTCCCTTGGTGACATGCAAATTGATGGTACAGCTCCTGGCAATCCAGCCTGTCATTCCATGGTGGAACACTAGAGGGCAGCACTGGCCGGAGCAGCCAGCCCCCAACCAAACATGGACACCACACTACACTACCTCTGGCATCTCCTCATTTGGACAACAGCAGCAGGCAAGCCCGCAGCTTGAGACCTAGTCGTCGCTACAACCAAGGCCTCTACTGCTACTCCTAGCAGGGCGTTCCAGACACCTACCACTCTCTATGTAAAAAAAAAACACAATAACTTACTTCCGACATGATCCCCTATACTTTCCCCCTATCACCTCAAAGTTATGCTCCTCTCATATTAGCAACTTTTGCCCTGGGAAAAGTCTCTGGCTATCGACTCCATCTATGTCTTTTATCACCTTGTAAGGCTCAGCCTCCTTCATACCAAAGAGAAAGTCCTAGCTTGCTCCACCTATCATTTTGTTACATACCAAGCTATCTCCCCTAATGCTTCCAACACTGTTCTCCATCTAGGTTTCTCTGACTATTTTTATCTTGTAACTTCAATATAATAGATGTAACGCTGAGGCTTTATAAGGCACTGGTGAGGTCTCACTTGGAGTATTGTGAGCAGTTTTGGGCCTCTTATCTAAGAAAGGATGTGTCGACGTTGGAGAGGGTTCAGAGGAGGTTCGTGAAAATGATTCCGGGATTGAAAAGTTTGTCATATGAGGAGCGTCTGAAGGCTCCTGTAAGTTTTCTACTTAGTGGAATTCAGAAGAATGATGGGTAACCTGATTGAAACCTATCGAATGTTGAAAGGCCTCAATAGAGTGGATGTGGAGAGGATGTTTCCTAAGGTGGAGGAAGTGTCAGACCAGAGGACACAGCCTCAGGGTAGAAAGATGTCTCTTTAGAAAGGAGGTGAGGAGGAATTTCTTTATCCAGAGAGTGGTGAATCTGTGGAATTCATAGCCTCAAGTGGCTGTGGAGGCTAGATCACTGGGTATGTTTAAGGCAGAGATTGATAGATTCTTGAGTAGTCAGTGTGTGTAGAGATACCAGGAGAAGGCAGAAGGCAGGGGCTGAGAGGGAAAATCAATGACCCAAATGTCCTAATTTTGCTCCTATATTTTATGGTCTACAATGGAGAATCTGATGCCTATCTTTTGCATGTATGTTTAAGAGGTTCTTGAACATCAGTGGTTTGTAGCAACACAAAAAATTTTAACTTGTATTACCATCAAATGATTTCAGTCTATACATTTCACCTGACTGCTACTGGCACATTGGACGTCCCTTCAAGCCACTGTAGATCTGCTGATATCCTTGGGGCACGTTGACTTTGAGTAGCTGTCCATAAGACAGATGGGTGGCTGACTAGCCAACACAGTGTTCAATAACAATCTGCCAGTTTGCAGTATTTCTCCAAGCTTCTCTGGATCTTCATTATTGCCTGGCTGCTATCCTGTGTGCTACAAAAGTTTTGTAAGCGATCTCATTTGAAATCCATCACTAGGGTTCTCATCTGTTAGGTATGTCCTGAAATCTTGGTGGACTGGAAAATGACAGCCTCCATCCGTCATGTGAATACAGAGCAGTGGATGTGTTTCGCTGGGTTTCCATTGCAACACAGTGCTGCCTCCTGGGTTGATGATGTAGTAATAATTTGAACTGTATGAGTGTGTTCACTGAAATGACCTCATGTATCTCTATCCTCAGATGACTAGTTAACTGTATTGATGGATTGTTGCTTTCAATATTTCTTCACTCCTTTATCCTTTACTTAACCAAAGTGATTTTTTTAATGCACCTTGTAGGTAATGCACACCCAGCTGGAACCACCTTTGGCCCACCGCCGCATCACCACAGCAGCTATCTACCCACTGCTCACCTGGCAGGTAAGAAAGGGGAACGTGCCGTGGAAACCATTCTAACTGGTTGCATCACCATCTGGTATAAGGGGAGGGATCTCTGCCCAGGATCAGGAAAATGCTGCAGAAAGTTATAAACTCAGCCAGTTCCGTCATGGGCCCTGAACTCCCCAGTATCGAGGACATCTTCAAAAGGTGATGCCTCCAAAAAGCCGCATCAATCATTATGGACCCCCGTGATTCAGGACGTGCTCTCTTCTCATTGTTACCAACAAGGAAGAGGTACAGCAGCCTGAAGACATACACTTTTTTCCCCCCACCGCTATCAGATTTCATGAGTACAATGAACCTATCTTAGTAATTCTTTTTCTTTTGCACTGCTTATTTAATTTGAGGCCCTCCATTGGTCAGGGTCAACCATGGACGTTGCAATCCAGCTATTTACGTGATACGCAAACCAAGGCAGTACGATATGGAGAGCAAGCAGTTGCCCATGTAGTAGTCACCCCCCTCCCATGCAGCTGAAGAATCCAAAGAAATGGCACTAATACAGTTTGGCACCAGCAGCGTTGCAGGAGTTGCCTGTCAGCGTTGAACTCAACGTAAGACTGTCGTAAGTCCAGCTCTGGATTTTTCCTTGGTGTTTACTTCCAAACCCTTTTCCACAAGGCAGTGGAGGTTGGAGATCAGAGTTTTCCTTCTCCTAGATGAGCTGCCAGCCACAGCTGAGAAGAAATATATGCAGTACTTATAAAAACTATTCATCCCCTTGGAAGATTTCATATTTTTATTGTTTTACAACATTGAATCACAGGGGATGTAATTTGGCTTTTTGACACAGATCAATAGAAAAGATTCTTTTGCATTAAGGAGAAAACAAATCTCTACAAATTAATCTAAATTTACTGTAATTATTAAACCAAAATAACTACATAATTACTCACCCCCTTTAAGTCAGCATTTAGTAGATGCACCAATTGAGTCTGTGTGGATAGGTCTCTATCAGCTTTGCACATTTAGACACTGCAATTTTTCCCCATGCTTCTTTACAAAATTGCTCAAGCTCTGTTAGATTGCATGGTGATCGTGAGTGAACAGTCCTTTTCAAGACAAGCCATACACTCTCAATCGGATTGAGGTCTGGACTCTGACTTGGCTACTCCAAGACATTAACTCTGTTGTTTTTAAGCCATTCCTGTGTAGCTTTGGCTTTATGCTTGGGGCTATTGTCTTGCTGGAAAACAAATCTTCTCCAAAGTCACAGTTCTCTTGCAGACTGCATCAGGTTTTTATCCAGAATTTCCCTGTATTTTGTTGCATTCATTTTACCCTCTACCTTTCACAAGCCTTTCAGGGCCTGCTGCAGTGAAACATCCCCACAGCATGATGCAGCCACCACAATGCTTCATGGTAGGGATGGTGTGTTTTTGATGGTGTGCTGTGTTTGTCTTACAGCGAGGGTTTAATCTGATGGACAAAAAGCTCGATTTTAGAATCATCAGACCATAAAACCTTCCAGCTAACTTCAGAGTCTCTCACATACCTTCTGGCAAACTCTAGCTGGGATTTCATATGAGCTTTTCTCAACACTGGTTTTCTTTTTGCCGCTCGCCTGTAAAGCTGTGACAGGTGAAGCACCCAGGCAACAGTTGTTGAATGTGCAGTCTCTCCCATCTCAACCACTGAAGCTTGTAATTCCTCCAGAGTTGTCATAGGTCTCTTGGTGGCGTCCGTCACTAGTCTCCTTCTTGCACAGTCACTCAGTTCTTGAGAGCTGCCTGCTCAAGGCAGATTTACGGCTGTGCCATATTCTTTCCATTTCTTGATGATTGACTTAACTGTACTCCAAGAGGACATTCAGCGACTTCGAAATTTTCTTGTATCCATCTCCTGACCTGAGAAATAACCTTTTCGTGGAGTTGCTTGGAGTGTTCTCTAGTCTTCACGGTGTAGTTTTTACGAGGATACTGACTCACCAGCAGTCGGACCTTTCAGATACTGATGTATTCTTACTACAGTCAATTGGATGCACCAGTTATGATTTGGTGTGTCATGTTAAAGGTGATGAATACTTATGCAATCAATTGTTTTGTGTTTTACTTCCGCTAAGGCCCCACCTCCCCCTCGTACCCCATCTGTTACTCATTTTTATGCACACATTCTTTCTCTCACTCTCCTTTTTCTCCCTCTGTCCCTCTGAATATACCTCTTGCCCATCCTCTGGGTCACCCCCCCCCCCCGTCTTTCTTCCCGGACCTCCTGTCCCATGATCCTCTCGTATCCCCTTTTGCCTATCACCTGTCCAGCTCTTGGCTCCATCCCTCCCCCTCCTGTCTTCTCCTATCATTTTGGATCTCCCCCTCCCCCTCCCACTTTCAAATCTCTTACTCACTCTTCCTTCAGTTAGTCCTGACGAAGGGTCTCGGCCTGAAACGTCGACTGCACCTCTTCCTAGAGATGCTGCCTGGCCTGCTGCGTTCACCAGCAACTTTGATGTATGTTGTTTTGTGTTTTATGTTTGTATTTATATCGCTTTGTAGAGATATGTTTTTACTTTGGCGTGAAAGAGTTTTTTTTGTTGATCGGTGTCAAAAAAGCCAAATTTGAGTCCACTGTGATGCAATGTTGTAAAACAATAAAACATGAAAACTTCTAAGGGGCGAATACTTTTTATATGCATTGTGTGTGTGTGGAGGGGGTGGTGCGGGTGCAAACACCAGGTACAGTCATTTGATTCTAAACTGTCGGAATATTGATCATTACAGAATTTTTCTCTGGTCCTTCCTGCTCCCTCCCCTCTCCCTTCCCCTTTTCCCAACCATGATTCCCCTCTCCCTGCCTCCTTCCCACTCTCAATCCATAATAGACCCATATCAGAATCAGGTTTATCATCACTCACGTATGTCACTATTTTTTTCTATGGCAGCGGTACTGTGCAAAAGTATTGGGCACCCTAACACGCACACACTCTCTCTTCTCCCCTCTCTTCCCCCCCCGCTCTCTCCCTCTCCCCCCTTCTCTCCCCCCTTCTCTTCCCCCCTTCTCTCCCCCCTTCTCTCCCCCCTTCTCTTCCCCCCTTCTCTCCCCCCTTCTCTCCCCCCTTCTCTCCCCCCTTCTCTCCCCCCTTCTCTCCCCCCTTCTCTCCCCCCTTCTCTCCCCCCTTCTCTCCCCCCCTTCTCTCCCCCCCTTCTCTCCCCCCCTTCTCTCCCCCCTTCTCTCCCCCTCCCCCCTCTCTCCCCCCCTCCCCCTCCCCTTCTCGAACCCCCTCTCTCTCCCCCTCCTCATTGCCCCGCTTCCCCCCCGCCTTGGCCAAGCTATGTTAGAAACATAGCAACACTTGTGGGCTGCCCCAGCGCATGCTCAGACCCTGTTGGTCATGGTCGTGAACAATGCGTTTCAGGGTATGTGCAAAAATATAGCTAATCTTTATCTATCTACACAGCTCCTGCTATAGAATGCAGTTCTGGTCAACAGGCTATTCTTAACGTCACACAATGGCAGTGATGTTCCTGCTTTTAAGACACATAGGAGCAGAAATAGGCTGTTCAGCCATTGAGTCTGCTCTGCCATTCCATTATGGCTGGTTTATTACCCTCTCAACCCCATTCTCGTGCCTTTCCCCCATGCACATTTGAAGCCCTAACTAAGCAAGAATCTTGCAATCTCCATTTTAAATATACCCAATGACTTGGCCTCCACAGCCATCTGTGACAATGAATTCCACAGATTCACCACCCACGGGCTAAATAAATTCCTCCTTGTCTCTGTTTTTAAGGGATGCCTTTGTATTCTTAGGCTGTGCCCTCTGGCCCTAGACTCCCCCCACGACTGGAAACATCTACACGTCTATTCTATCTCAGTTTTCCAATATTTGATAGGTTTCAATCTTGGAATTCTACTCAGTTTATCAATATTAAGCATAAAACAATACAGGCCCTTTTAGACTTTTTAATCTACTTCAAGATCAATCTAACTCTTCCCTCCCACATTGTTGTTGTTCCTTTCTGCAACTTGTGGTGCATCAGGTGGTAACCTTGCCATTCCTTTAGCACTTTTGTCTGTTTTTACGGACTTGCTAGCTTGACACTCAACCCAGCACGGATGGAAAGTGTGCAAGAAGCTGGCCGGATTCAAACCCAGGATCACTTGCCTTGAAGTCCAGTGCGGATACCACTACACCACCGGCTGATAAAATCTGACAACGAAAGTCAAGTAGCTCCATTCTACTTCCAAAAAAAAGCAGTTTCCATCATTAAGAAACCCTACTACCCAGGACATGCTCTCTTCTCATTGCTACCATCAAAGATGAGATTTTGGACCCTGAAAACACACACTCAACATTTTAGGAACAACTTCTTTTCCTCTGCCATCAGATTTCTGAATGGATAGTGAACCTGTGAACACTATCTCAATATCTTTCTTTTTGCACTATTTAATGTAATTTTTTACTTTTATTTCTTACTGTAATTTATAGTTTTTATTATGTACTCCACCGTACCACTGCTGCAAAACAACATATTTCACGACTTATGGCAGTGATATAAATCTGATTCTGATCTCTTCATGTGACACATTTGCCATACCAGCAATCAGTTTGATGAACCTCCATGTTTGTAAATTCCTCTGTGAATAGGGAGATTAAACCTAAAGAGATGTGGTTTCACTGCCCTTTATCTCATTGGAACAAGATGTCTCAACCCTTGTGCTTAATTCCCTCAAGGCTGCCTTTCAATGTGCATTGTGCAACCATTTAATGATTACACAATGCATTAGATGGGTGTAATTATGCAGGCAGTGGGAAATTTATCCCTCTTGTGTTTCTTGATCTCGTTACTGGAGATGCAGTGTCACTCGACCCTGCCAATTTGATTTGGCCCACGCCTTCATTAACCTTGTCCAATATTATTTTGCTTTTATTAACCTGGTGTGCACTAGAACACATAATCAGTGATGTAAGCCTGGGTCATCAGGTGTTTCGGGTCTTACATCATCAGATACGCTCGGCCATGTGACCCAGCCAGTGTTGGATCAGGCCCCGGCTTGTGATGTGTTTTCCCCGTGGACCAAGATAATGAAAAGTGTGTCACTTTTGGTTAGGATGTGATTATGTGAGCAGTGGGAAAATGATCCCTCTTGTGTTTCTAATCAGACATTTCAGTCAGGAATCTGCAAACAGTTGCCTTGAATGGAGAAATGTTGCTACGTACACAATCCTCAAAGTAACAAATGCTTGCAACCTCGAATGTTATCAGAGAAGGTTTAATTATGAAGCAGAACAAGGCTGACTGTGTGAGGCACATCTCTGAGCTAGCCACATGTCACACCTTTGACCTAGTCTCATGTCAATGTGTTGAAGTAGGAAAGAGGGAGCACACAGGAAGAAAAAGGTGCAACAAAATTTCCATCCCTGCCACCTCCAGTTCCATCCCCAACACTTGGAATCTTTACCAAAGTCCATTCAGTTTATTTTCCTGCTCTTGTACATAATTAAGTATGAGTGCTAAGTTTAGTTAAATCTTACAAGACCTTGAGATATAGGAACAGAATTTGAATTTGGCCTATTGAGTCTGCTCCACCATTTCATCAAGGCTAATCTATTTCCTTTTCCACCCCAATCTCCCGCCTTCTCCCTGTATCCCTTCACGCCCTGGCTAGTCAAGAACCCATCAACCTCCACCTAATGATTTGGCCTCCACAGATGCCTGTGACAACAAATTCCACAGATTTACCACTCTCTGGCTAAATGAATTCCTCCTCATCTTCATTCTAAATAGACATCCCTCTATTCTGAGTCTGTGTCCTCTGGCCTTGGACTCCCCTACAATGGGAATCATCCTGTCCACATCCACTCTGTCGAAGCCTTTCAACATTCAATAGGTTTCAATGAGATCCGCCCTCATTCTTCTGAATTCCAGTGAGTACAGGCCATGGCTTGTGTCCCTGGCTTGCTCCCCAGATTAAAAGTATAAAAGAAGAATTGCTATTCAGCAACATGCTTAAGAAAATCGTTGAAGTATCTGATGTTTTAGTAAGGTGCAGTGAGCCAAAACCCCTTTCGTTAATTTTACCACTGAAACATTTTCAATATTTTCTCCTGCTAATGTGTATATTGAGTACATTTCAGCTGTATTTTTCTTCTAAATTACTTGACCTTAAAGGAAATTAAAATGATGAAATAATGTAGACATAAAAAACTGGGTGCAGTGGGATTTGTGATAGTTTAGGTTGTGGTTTTTGGCAGCATCCTTTTAATGTTTATTTAGATATTTATTTACATATCAAGGAAAGTATGGGGTTGTTTTTCTTAGAGGCAAGACCGAAAGAAATGTGCCTGTGGATTCCTGCTTCATGTATCTTGAACAAGTTTTATAGCAGTGTGGGTGTGCAGTCCATATCCACTTCTCTGGATGTACAACAATCTGCTGGCAATTAAATCTGCCTTACATATTAATGCTGTTATGTTTAACATAACAGCTTTCTTTCAATCTTGTAAGATAAAGAAACCCAAGAGTGAACTTGAACAAGAAATAATAAAGCTCAATGTTTTGAACTCACTTTCAAGGACTCTTCATTTCATGTTCTTGGTATCTATTTCTTATTTATTATTATTTTCTCTTTCTTTTCGTATTTGCACAATTTGTTGGCTTTTGCATACCGGTTGTCCGTCATGTTATAGACAATAGGTGCAGGAGTAGGCCAGTCGGCCCATCGAGCCAGCACCGCCATTCACTGTGATCATGGCTGATCATCCACAATCAGTATCCAGTTCTTGCCTTATCCCCATAACCTTTGATTCCGCTATCCATCTCTTTCTTGAAAGCATCCAGAGACTTGGCCTCCACTGCCTTCTGGGGCAGAGCATTCCATATATCCACCACTCTCTGGGTGAAAAAGTTTTTCCTCAACTCCGTTCTAAATGGCCTACCCCTTATTCTTAAACTGTGGCCTCTGGTTCTGAACTCACCCGTCAGCGGGAACATGCTTCCTGCCTCCAGCGTGTCCAATCCCTTAATAATCTTACATGTTTCAATAAGATCCCCTCTCAGCCTTCTAAGTTCCAGAGTATACAAGCCCAGTCACTTCAATCTTTCGACATATGACAGTCCCGCCATCCTGGAAATTAACCTTGTGAACCTATGCTGCACTCCCTCAATAGAAAGAATGTCCTTCCTCAAATTTGGAGACCAAAACTGCACACAGTACTCCAGGTGTGGTCTCACCAGGGCCCTGTACAACTGCAGAAGGACCTCTTTGCTCTTATACTCAATTCTCCTTGTTATGAAGGCCAGCATGCCATTAGCTTTCTTCACTGCCTGCTGTACTTGCATGCTTGCTTTCAGTGACTGATGTACAAGAACACCTAGATCTCGTTGTGCTTCCCCTTTTCCTAACTTGACTCCATTTAGATAATAATCTGCCTTATTGTTCTTACCACCAAAGTAGTTAACCTCACATTTATCCACATTAAACGGCATCTGCCCATTCACCCAGCCTGTCCAAGTTACCCTGCATTCTCATAACATCCTCCTCACATTTCACACTGCCACCCAGCTTTGTGTCATTGGCAAATTTGCTAATGTTACTTTTAATTCCCTCATCCAAATGATTAATATATATTGTAAACAGCTGCGGTACCAGCACTGAACCCTGTGGTACCCCACTGGTCACCGCCTGCCATTCTGAAAGGGACCCGTTAATCGCTACTCTTTGTTTTCTGTCAGCCAGCCAATTTTCAATCCATGTCAGTACTCTGCCCCCAATACCATGTGCCCTAATGTTGGTGCAGTCTTTCACTGATTCTATTATGGGCATTGGATGTAGTGAATATGCCCACAAGAAAACAAATCTCAGGGTTGTATATCATGACTTATATGTACCTACTGCTTGTTAAACCACTGGCATTTAGGGCGGCAGTGGAGGTCCTCCGTCTCTGGCAGTGTTCAGGGTTTCGTGTCAATAGCTTCCTCTGGGCTTTCACTACTGTCAGTCATGTAAATCCTGGGTGAGACTCAGAAATACTTTAGCACTCAGATGTAGAACGATTCTTCATTGCTGTTTCTGTAACAATTTTGTTTGACCAGTCAGGATTGTTAGCCCTGACCTGAACACCTGAACTTCGAGGACTAGTGAACCACTCTTAGTCTGGTCTCTACCTTTTGACCTGTTTGGCATGGGTGACCCTACCAAGAGCAGAAGCATAAAGCCCTGATTCCAGCCAACATAGCTCTCCGGGTCATTGAAGCACACAACCTCCAAACCACGTCAAGGTTGTGGTCCTCTTGGAGGACATACATGTTCTTTGATAATAAAGTTACTTTGACCTTTGGTTTTTGTTTTCCCCTTCAAGTTCAAATTTCATGAACTATGACATACCTGGCTCTGACCTAACCTAGCCAGTTGTTATGGATGTAGTGAGTTAATGTATTTGAAACCCTTATGTTTGAATTCTACCTTGATAATTTCCTTACCATCTGGATGGTTCTAAGGCAGGGGTTCCCAAACTTTTCTATGCTATGGGCCTCTAGCATTAACCAATGAGTTCTGTGGATCCCAGGTTGGGATCCTTTTTTCTGAGGATTTGGGCATTAAAGTTCAGAATCAGATCTGTTATCACTGACATACAACATTGAAATGTGTTGTTTTGCCTCAACAGTGTAGCTCAAGGACATAAAGAAATATATATATATTCATCATTAGTAAGGGTTACAGGAGAATGCATTGAAGAGGAAAAATAAACCAACCATAATGGAAAGTTGGAGTAGATGCGATGACGGAATGGCCTGATTTTGCTCATGTGCCTTACGGTTGTATGAGTGAGAATTTTTACTATGAAAAGTTGCTTGCCCAGGGATCTGAAAACCATGTTATTAGAGCTGCTGCATTTGAATAGGTGTACAGTGAAAGCCAGTTGCCTGATCCTCAGAATTCATTTGTTTAACTGTGCAATAACGGCTGACTTTAAACAGGTTGCACAAGCACAGGATGAGGCAATTGATTTTGTAGTTTTGGGTGTTTGGATTGAGCCTGGTTATGGGGGGGAGAAGATCCGGACATTAAATTTTCACCAGCTTTGGGTGAATCCTACATTTTGTTTACAAGTAGTGTTTCCAGATGTCAAAGCTAGGCTCTCCTAGAAGTTCCTGAATGCCTGATCATCAGTGTTTTGTTTTCAGATCCATTCAATAGATCGAACACCTACGGTGGCCTTGGCAACCTCAGCACCAGTGCCTTTGGAGGATTAGGCAATCCTGCACTTGGTTAGTACTTGCTTGTATTGTGCATTTAAAGTCCTATAATTGTTTCTGTTGTCAAAACAGTTGCTTAAAGTAATGTATTTATTTAGTCAGTAGCTGACTTGTTTGCGTTGGCCGCCTGCCAGCACATTTCTTTCATGCAACATTTAAGACTTTTACAGTCAACAATGTCTTGACTGAGACTTGCCAATTTTTTTTTAAATGAGAAGATGCAATTGAGGATGTAATGAAATTGTTTTGTTAAACGTCCCATTGAAACCTGATGTCTGTCCCCAGAGTTCAGATCACACAACATTTGATGTGACAGCAAGTGCTAGACATATGTTTGTACATTTTCAGGAAGTGTATTCAACTGGGTGTAACCCAGCCAGCATTCAGGCTACACGAGTGCAGGTTTTTTGGGTGTTGCTTTGTGGTCTCGATTGCGGTGAAGTCAAATATTTTTTGTCTGGGTTGAGTATGTCACCTCCATTGGGTGTCTCTGTTTATAACCCAATTACAAGTGCTAGACTTGTAATGGCATTAAAAACTGAATTGATAGGGTGGTTGTGAAGGCGTACGGTTTGTTGGCCTTCATTAGACAGGGATTGAGTTCAAGAACCTTGCATATTGGTTAGTATCAGTCTTCCTTTATGTATAATCTTTCATAAATTCTATTCTATATCTTAATTTTCCTGTAAATGCCTGCAAGAAAATGAATCTCAAGATAGTATATCGTAACATATATGTATTTTGATCATTTGCTTTGACTTTGAGGCATCAGGTAATGTTGCAGCTCTATAAAGCCACATTTGGAGCATTGTACTTAGATCTGGTCCTCTCACAACAGGAGGAATGTGGAAGCTTTAGGGAGGGTGCAGATGAGATTTACCGGGATGCTGCCTGGATTACAGATGGTGTTTTATGAAGATAAGCAAGCTAGGGCTTTTCTCTTAAGAGCGAAGGAGGATAAGAGGTGACTTGATAGAGGTGTGCAAGGTGGTAAGAGGCATAGAGTGGCCAGCCTGAGACTTTTCCCCAGGGCAAGAAATGGCTAATATGAGGAAGCATAACTGTAAGGTGATTGGACAAAAGTGCAGGTGTATGTCAGAGGTACGATTGTTTACACTGATTGTGGTGGGTGTGTGGAACTCCATGTCTTGGGTGGTGACAGAGGCAGTTACATTAGGGACATTGATGGCACTCTTACATAGGCAAATGGATGTTAGAAAAATAGAGGACTATGTAGGAGGGAAGTGTTAGATTGATCCTGGAGTAGGTTAAAAGGTTGATACAATACCATAGACCAAAAAGCCTGTGTGTGCTGTACTGTTCCATGTTTTAAGAATGGGATGATTTGGCAGATGAGTGTGTGGCTGAAAAATTAGTTCAGGGGGCAGGGTTTCAGATTTCTGGATCATTGGGATCTCTTCTGGGGAAAGTATGACCTGTACAGAAAGGATGGGTTGCACCTGAACCTAAAGGTGACTCATATCCTTGCACGCAGGTTTACTAGAGCTGTTGGGGAGGGTTTAAGCTAATTTGGCAGGGGGATCGGAAACTGAGTGATAGAGCTGAGAGTGGGGTGATTGGTTTACAAACAGAGGCAGTGTGTAGTGAGAATGAGGAAGGACAGGCAGATGGTAGGGCAAAATTGCAGTCAGTGGGATGAATTAAAAGTGTAAGATGGGGGTAAAAATCAAAAAGGGTGATGAATTCAAGACTGAAGGTGTTATTTAAAAATGCAGACATGAGGAATTCTGCAGATGCTGGCAGTTCAAGCAACACATACAAAAAATGCTGGTGAACGCAGCAGGCCAGGCAGCATCTATAGGAAGAGTAAACACGAGGAAATCTGCAGATGCTGGAATTTCAAGCAACACACACAAAAGTTGCTGGTGAACGCACCAGGCCAGGCAGCATCTCTAAGGAGAGGTACAGTCGACGTTTCGGGCCGACACCCTTCGTCAGGACTAACTGAAAGAAGAGATAGTAAGAGATTTGAAAGTGGGAGGGGGAGATCTGAAATGATAGGAGAAGACAGGAGGGGAGGGGTGGATCAAAGAGCTGGCCCCCCTTCTCTTTCTCCCCAGGCTTCCCGTCCCATGATCCTCTCCCTTCTCCAGCTCTTAGATCCACCCCTCCCCTCCTGTCTTCTCCTATCATTTCAGATCTCACCCTCCCCCTCCCACTTTCAAATCTCTTACTATCTCTTCTTTCAGTTAGTCCTAACGAAGGGTCCCGGCTGGAAATGTCGACTGAACCTCTTCCTAGAGATGTTCCCTGGCCTGCTGCATTCACCAGCATTTTTTGTGTGTGTTGCCTGAAGGTGTTATATTTGAATGCACTAGGTATATGGAACAAGGCAGATGATCTTGTAGTGCAGTTAGAAATTGGCAGGTATGATGTTCTGGGCATCTCTGAGTCATGGCTGAAAGAAAATCATAGTTGGGAGCTTAACATCAAAGGATACACATTGTTTCAAAAGGACAGGCAGGTAGACAGAGGGGACGGGTGGCTTTCTTGGTGAAAAGGAATGAAATCCTTAGAGGTGACATAGAATTGGAAGAAGTAGAATCCTTGTGGGTAGAGTTAAGAAACTGCAAGGGTAAAAAAAACACTTGATGGGAGTTGTATACAGGCCTTAGAACAGTAGCCTGGATGTGAGCTACAACTTACAGTGGAGGTAGAAAAGGCCAGTAAAAGGGGCAAAATTGTGATAGTCATGGGGATTTCAATATGCAGGTAGGTTGGGAAAATCAGGTTGATGCTGGATCCCAAGAAAGGAAACTTACAGAATGCCTATGTGATGGCCTTTTAGAGCAGCTTGTGGTTGAGCCCACTAGGGAAAGGCAATACTGGATTAGGTGTTGCTTAATGAACAAAATTTGATTAGGGAGCTTAAGGTAAAGGAACTCTTAGGATACAGTGATCATAATGTGGTAGAATTTACTTTGAAATTTGAGAAGGCAAAGCTAAAATTGGATATATCAGTGTACAGTGGAGTAAGGATAATTTATGATTTCTTTTATGATCCACTTACTCAGCTTCCAATAGCATGTTTGGTCACAAAGAAGGTTCAGGCATACAGAGCCTCAACAATGCTCATGAACCATGGAACCGGCTCCATCGAACGCCACCTTCATTTCCAACACCACCTCAATGGCCAAAGGCAGGAGATTCAGAACGAAGTTCCTCAGTAACTAATCACGACAGAGATCGAGATTTGGAAAAAAGAGAAACGTCACTAAAAAGTGACAGAGAGAAAGAAAGGTACATATTCTTCCCTATTTTTAATCAGTGTTTCCATAACTTGCTTTCAGTGGTTTCATTCACTCTGCTCTGTTCTAGAAAATTATAAATAAATCCCCTTGCGTGTTTGCCTGCATCCCTTTACTGAACTGTATTTCAAGGATGAATTTGCACAAATCAGGTGTCCAAGTAGCCTTAACATTCAAGTGTATAGGAACTTCTTGAAAGGATTTTAACTGTGGAAAAGATCATAACATGCCTTGATCGAATCCCTGGGCAATAGTCAGGCTGCATTTACAATTTTCTCAGCAATAATCAGTTAGAGTGTCTGTTTAGGACAGCAATGAGATCCTCCATCTCTGGTGGTGTTCAGGGCTTCCTTCATCATGTCAGTAGCTTCCTCTCAGTTTTCACTACTGTCAGTCATGCAAGTCCCAGGTGCTGATTTGGGTATACTGTCACACTCAGATGTAGAAGGAATCTTCATTGCTGTTTTTGCAACCTTTTTATTTGACCAATCAGGGTTGTTAGCCCTGGGCTGAACCCCCAGACCTGGAGGACCAGCCGTCCACTTTTAGTCTGGCCTCTACCCTTTGACCTGTTTGGCATGGGTGACCATACCAAGAGCCAAAGCATAAAGCCTCGACTCCAGCCAACAAGCTTTCAAACTCAATGACAAGGCTATGGTCCTCTTGGAGGTCAGCAGTAATCAGCAAACCCTAAACGACAGGAACTCTTCACGCTTCAATAGCCAACTTGGCATTTTAAAGCTAGTTACAATCCCTTGGGTGAAATCCTGAAATCAACATAGAATGCAAAGAGAAACCAAGTGGCCATGTTCAGTTACTGAGGACTGGCCCATCCATGGCAATCAAGCCCTCATGGGATTACTTAGCAATTCTGTCAGTCTATTGCCAATGTAGCAGAACCTACTTGTTGGAAGGCCAATGATATGCTGCTGCATGAGATCAATATTCTTCTGCATTCTCAGTGGTGAATGGGGAACAAGGGTGTTTTGGGTCCGGACGTAATTTTCTTTTCCAATTCTACCTAGTAAACAGATACAGTAATTGTTTCTTAGTAGTGTGAAAAACATAGCAGCCAGTTGGAGTGTCCAATAAGTTAACGCTGCCAGCAGCCAGTAATGACCAGATGTCCATGTTAAGACACAGTGATGCAGCATGTTCCAACATTTGCACTGAAGGCAGTCTCCCAAGCAGGCTTATTTCAGACTGTGATTTATCATTAATGGATATTAACAATATTGGAATTCCTTTCCTCAAAGAAAAAGGTCACGCAGTCCAAATTTATTTTTTTTTATTTGGAGCAGGAGTTCCCAACCTGGGATCCATGGAGCCCTTGGTTAATGGTAGGAGTCCATGGCATAAAAAATGATTTGAAACCCCTGATTTAGAGATACAACATGGTACCAGACCCTTTTGGCTTGACCAGCCCACACCATCCAATTACACCCACATGACCAATTAACCTACTCACCCATACATCTGTGGCATGTGAGAGGAAACCCATGCAGTCACTGGCACAGTGATAGCATTGTGCTAACCACTGCACTACCGTGCCGTCCTGTCTTAAAGAGAATTCAGAAATGAAAAGTTTAAGCTCAAGCCTCATGAAATGCAAATCTCAATTCCAAGGGAGACATTTTGTTTGAAACTGCAGCATCGAAGGAGCCTATTCAGCCCATATGTCTCTGCTGGCTCTTTGAGAGTTCTTCAGTTCATTGGAATCACCTACACTTTCCCTATTGCCTTACAAAGTTTTCCTTTTCAATATGTGCCCATCTCTTTGGAAGGTTGCTATGATAATCTGCCTTTACTAACCTCACAAAGGCAGGGAATTCTGGTTCATAACTCGTTACATTCAAAAAATCTTCCAATCATGCCTGCCCAATTGGTTTCTTTCCCTTCCCTGTATTTCTGACAAAATGATTATATTAAACCCTAAATCAAGTTCAGATATAGTAGATTCCGATTAATTGGGACCAGTATATTTTGGCCCAATTAGCCAAATTTTCATAGAAATAGATAAAAAGGTGTAAAAGTGTTGAACTACTATTTAACTGAGTAACAAGTTATGTATTTAAATGAAAAACAGAACAAATTAGAAAATTATCACAGTACTGTAAAACTGTTCCAAATAGTCATCAAGGAGGAATTATGCTGTTATTTTGATTGGAAATGAACAAATTCAGCACAGACACCTAGAGTAATTGTACACCGCCTTCATACGATTTTTGATAATTTGATCCTCCAAATCTTCATTTTCATTGTAATATTTAAGATGATTGTCGATACTTTCAAATTCTTTAAAGTTCTAACTTGTTGAAGTGGTGAAATTGTTTCATTTTCACTCTCGACCATTTCTGGCAACTCTAAGCTTGAATACTCAAAACCGCAGTGGGCAAAACAGTTTCGAATTGCCTTGTTCCTTATTTCTGGATAACTATCAGTGACAAAAATCACTGCTTTTTGAACACAAACATACACAACAAATGGTATTTAAAACCTGTTCACGGTGTAGTGTCAAACGGTACATAAGTGCACATGTCTAACACTGATTAGAAATTGTTCCATGGCAGTTTCCTGCCCCAGTGAAATCACTGTGTCCCAAATTAACGAAGGGAGTCCTGGCTATTTTCTTGATTAGTTTTTGTTCTTTAAGAGATGGCCCAAAATACCCCAGTGTTGTTCCTCCAACCTGAGTGTGGCTTCATCTCGACAGTAAAGGAGGCCATGGGTTGACATGTCGGAATGGGAATGGGATGTGAAATTAAAATGTGTGGCCACTGGGAGATCCTGCTTCCTCTGGCGGACAGAGTGTAGGTGTTCAGCGAAATTTTTACATTACTTGTAAAAATGCCATCCCCTTCTCTCAATTCCTCTGGCTCCGCCACATCTGCTCTCAGAATGAGGCTTTTCATTCCAGGACAAAGGAGGTGTCTTCCTTTTTTAAAGAAAGGGGCTTCCCTTCCTCCACCATCAACTCTGCTCTTAAACGCATCTCCCCCATTTCACGTACATCTGCTCTCACTCCATCCTCCCGCCACCCCACTAGTGATAGGGTTCCTCTTGTCCTCACCTACCACCCCACCACCCTCTGTGTCCAACATATAATTCTCCGTAACTTCCACCACCTCCAGTGGGTTCCCACCACCAAGCACATCTTTCTGTCCCTCCCACTTTCTGCTTTCTGCAGGGATCACTCCCTATGCGACTCCCTTGTCCATTCGTTTCCCCCCCCCATCCCTTCCCACCGATCTCCCTCCTGGCACTTATCTTTGTAAGCGGAACAAGTGCTACACATGCCCTTACACTTCCTCCCTCACCACCATTCAGGGCCCCAGACAGTCCTTCCAGGTGAGGCGACACTTCACCTGTGAGTCAGCTGGGGTGATATACTGTGTCTGGTGCTCCTGATGCGGCCTTCTACATATTGGTGAGACCCAACGCAGATTGGGAGACCGCTTCGCTGAACACCTATGCTCTGTTCGCCAGAGGAAGCAGGATCTCCCATTGGCCACACATCTTAATTCCACATCCCATTCCCATTCCACTATGTCAATCCGTGGCCTCCTCTACCGTCCAGATGAAGCCACACTCCGGTTGGAGGAACAGCACCTTATATTTCGTCTGGGTAGCCTCCAACCCGATGGCATGAACATTGATTTTTCTAACTTCCGTTAATGCCCCTCCTCCCCTATCCTTATTTATTCATTCATTCATTCTCTTTCCCTCTCACAATAACTCCTTGCCTGTTCTCCATCTTCCTCTGGTGCTCCCCTCCCCCTTTCCTTCTTCCAAGGCCTTCCATCCCATGATACTCCCTCTTCTCCAGCCTCGTATCCCTTTTGCCAATCAACTTTCCAGCTCTCAGCTTCATCCCTCCCCCTCCTGTCTTCTCCTATCATTTCAGATCTCCCCCTCCCCCTCGCACTTTCAAATCTCTTACTATCTCTTTTTTCCGTTAGTCCTGACGAAGGGTCTCAACCCAAAATGTTGACTGTACTTCTTCCTATAGATGCTGCCTGGCCTGCTGTGTTCCACCAGCATTTTGTGTGTTTTGCTTGAATTTCCAGCATCTGCAGATTTTCTCCTGTTTGCGTTTTTAAATTCACTGTATTTGTAAGTTTTAAAGCTTTTGCATAATTGCATGATAGAATGTTAATTTGGTTATTTTCAACTTGGTAGCTGTAACAGAGAAAAATCAGATTAATATTCTGAAGGTGAAAAACACAATATTTTGCAATAAGAGTATTTTGACTACTGGATATTGGAAGGACTTTATGAGACAGTCCCCAGATTCTTGAGTTCAATAGTTCTAGACTAGTTAACTAGATTGCTAAATTTACTTACAATAATGTGTTTTCAAATGTATTTTTCTAGAGATGGAGTGGAGAAAAACAGGCACTCCAACAGGTCGTCACCAGCATCTGCCCCTGTTAACCACCAAATCAATAACCTCCTCCACAGCAGCAGCCGAAGCCTGAATGATCCCACGAGGCACCATGGCACTACTGAGCGAGATCGATCAAAGGAGTTGGAGAGAGAGCAGTCGGACCCATTGAGAGAGCTACCTGGCACCGAGCATAAGATCAAGGAGAATAGGTCACCAGTCAAGGAAAGTCAAGGCCATGAGAGGAGGCTGTCAGAGGACAACACAAAACCAGTGGTGAGGCCCAGTTCTCCGTACAACAGAACTGTGCTGAATGATAACATGAAGCTCACCAACTCTGTCAGCAAAGACAGTGATAGGAAAGCAGAGGCCCCTTGTGACCATCCGAAAATAAAGAATGACGTAAAGATAAAAGAGGAGCGAAAGGAGGATAACGAAGTGATGGTGATAAGCTCAGACTCTTCACAGCATCCTAGGAGCAGCGAGCCACCTCACCATACATCCCTACATGGGCTTCCACTTGGCCATTCTGTGGGCCCCATGCCCATCACGATGGGTAGCATCCATCAAATGAACAACATGAATGTGCTTGACCGTGCTCGCATGGTGACACCCTTCATTAGCATGAGCCCGCTGGCGGGAAGAGAGCGGCTGCCCCACCCAGGGTTCTCTTGGGATCCCGTCCGAGACCCTCTGCGAGATGCCTACCGGAGCTTTGACCTGCACAGGAGGATGGAGTTCCCTCTGCGCACCGATCCCATGCACAGGTTCCCCACGGCGGCCGGTTTCTACGAACACGACCGGTCGTACAGAGACAGGGAACCTCATGACTACAACCATGAGCATGTGCTGGAGGTTAGGCGGGAGCAGGAACGCATACGACACGCTGATGAAAGAGAACGCTTGCACCTACGGGAAGAGTTTGACCGTGCCAGGCTACACGCCTTGCACACATCAGCCATGGACAGTCACTTGGCACACGTGCCATCCTTTATGCCTCATTTAAGCGGAATGCACTACCCAAGGCTAAGTCCATCCACTGCCAACCACAATGGGATTTTGAACAGGACCCCACCAACAGCAGCATTGAGTGCTCCACCTCCTCTGGTACCAGCTGGCAGTGCGCGGTCTGTATCTCCCCGAAGGACTACCCCACTCACTAACACAGAGTCTCGGGACTACTCCCCTTCACGTAATCCCAAAGAAGTTGAGGCACGGTAGTTCTTAAATGTGGAGGGAACTGTCCTGTGTGAGATCCTTCGATTCAAACAATGCACTGCAAGAAGAGAGAGTGTAAATTTATAAAACTGAAGCACAGTTGGGAAGGTTGAACTTTGATACCAGAAGATTGCTTATAATTGGAATTAATATATTATCAATTATAGATCTCTAGATTTCTTTGTGCAGAGAATTCTGAAATCATGTTTGTACATTTTTCCAATATTTGAAATCTAATTTGTATGGATTTGTAATTTTATTGTTTCATTTTTATTAGTTTGCTTTTAAGTTTTGTGTTCAGTTTCCAGCCGTTAAGGCCTCAAAACTATTTTAATAATACCCAGGGTTGCAATGGTATGATTTGTCAAGATACCAATGAATCCACTGTGAGGTTCCATATTGAGGCCAAAAAAAATGACTTTCCTTTCTTTGGTTCCCAGAAACGTCTGTGTACTCTGAGAAATGTACAAATCTGAATTTGTTTTGCCTTATTAACGATTACAAGATATGCAGAAGAGGTCCATGTGGTTCCTGTAAAAAATGTAAATACTTTGTTGATACTCAGAACATGCTAATTAAATTCTTTACTTAGGTAGCCTTTATAAAGGGTTTCTGAAACCAGAGATGCTCACTGGATATTTATAACACAAAATTATTCCTATAGTGTCACGTGGAAGTGTGCTTAACACTCAGTTTCAGAAAGCATATTCAGTTCAACTATGCAAGAACCGCAGGCAGGTCTTTCACAAAGGCTGCACATCCAAACGAACGTCAACACGTTGGGGGAACACGACCACCTGAAATGTTGGGAGCAGGGGAGGGGCAGAATAAAAGTCAATTCCAAGGTTCAAAACAAATTGTGTTTGCAAAAGATGAGGAGGGTAGGGGTGGAGAGGGAGAGCAGAAAATTACTGGACCAATAAGGCACCCAGTTCAGAGAGAGACTTAATTTCTCAATCCACAACACAGACAATAATAACAGACATTGTATTGGGCAGAAATTCTTAGCAACAGGCAAGGACATTCAGTGTGGACCTTGTGTAATTGTGCAGTGTTTTTATGGAATCTGTATACAAGACAAAGTAGTATTTTAGGAATCAAAAATCTCACAGTAACATTTCTGATACAATACTGTTAGCAAACAAAGTCCTTAAACAAATGTTTCTTGCAGTGTGGTTCTGGGTGAACTGCTCTGCGTGACTCTTTATTTCTTGGTCATATGTAAATTTTGCCATGTTTTACTTGCCGGACAAAAAAAAAAGCAGCATCTGTGTTTATATATCTGGGCTTTCACTCTGTAGTTCATACATCAGCTGCCATTTCCTCCTTTCTGCTCTGTACTTTGGTTTTTCTGTATTTTAAACAGACTTGATTCCTGTAGATCAATGAGACAAAATACAGCATTGATTTTGGACAAAGTGGTTGTGTGTTTGTGATCATACTCGCTGAACAACTTGAAGGGTGGGCTGCTAATGCAAAATCATTGATTATTTCTGCAGCAGTTCCCTCTACCTTTGCAGAGAGGTTCATCAGCCTGTTCCAACACTGGTTCTTCAAGCCAATGGAAAATCTCGAGAATGAAATTTGCTCTTGCTTCTTGGACTATTATTCCTGTGAAATTATGTAGGCTTCATATTTGGAGGCCATCTTCCCATTTCACACTTGGAGCCATATTGTAGATCTCTTGACAGTTCTTTCAATGCAATTTTAACATACCTGTTAACATTCTCCACTGAAATCTCGTGTAAATTTTTGACAGGTTTAACACCAAGCAAATATTAGAACATAGAACAGTACAGCACAGGAACAGCCAGTTGGCCCACAATGTTGTGCCAAACCAGCAAGTCAACACCCAAACACTAATCACTCCTACCTAAACCATGTCCATATCCGTCTATCTTTCTCACGTCCACGTGCCTATCCAAACATCTCTTAAAAGCCTCTAAAGAAATTGCCCCTACCACCGTACCAGGCAGCACATTCCAGGCATCCATCATCTCTGATTATAAAACTTAGCCCACACATCCCCCTTGAAACTACTGCCTCTGACCTTCATTGCCCACCGAGAATGTGTTGATTTTCTTTGAGATGGTAAAACGCTTACCTCCCCTCCCCCATTGCAAAATTGAGAATGAGAGGGTTATCATTTCAGGAGCAAAACCAGGTCCATAGTAGTGAGAAGAGAAATGTAGTTAATTCAGGGTTCGGTGTTTGGGAGTGAAGAACCCAGGAAGTAGACAAATAAATTTAAAACAAAAATCAGTGTGGAAGGAAGGGGAAGTGAGATATTAAGAAGGTGGAATTTAAGTGGAAGATTAGCATGATATTTGGTGAATGATAAATCAGCTTTGGGGTCCTAATATCCCCATTTTCCTGTCCCTCATGTCCAAGTCTAAATTCAACGCAATGGCAGTCTGTCCAAACCGGATCTGAGTTCGGTGAGACTGTCATCTATCCAAACCATGTCTACACGCACCAAGACAGTCATCTGTCCGGACCGGGTCTAAATCACAGACACAGCCATCTGTCTGAACGGATGTCTGAACACTGAGACAGCTGTCTATCCAAATGGGGTCTAAATTAATTGAGACAGCAGTCTGTCCAAACCGGGTCTAAATTAACCGAGACAGCCGACTGTCCGAACCGGGTCTAAATTAACCAAGACAGCTTTCTGTCTGAACCAGCTCTAAATTCACTGAGACAGCTGTCTTATTCAAACCAGGGTCTAAATTAACTGAGACAACAGTCTGTCCGAACTGGGTCTAAATTAACCGAGACAGCTGTCTGTCCGAACCGGGTCTAAATTAACCAAGACAGCCGTCTGTCCGAACCAGGTCTAAATTAACCAAGACAGCCGACTGTCCGAACCGAGTCTAAATTAACCAAGGCGGCAGTCTGTCCAAACCGGGTCTAAATTAACCGAGGCGGCCGTCTGTCCGAACCAGGTCTAAATTAACCAAGACAGCCGACTGTCCGAACCGGGTCTAAATTAACCAAGGCGGCAGTCTGTCCAAACCGGGTCTAAATTAACCGAGACAGCAGTCTGTCCGAACCAGGTCTAAATTAACCGAGGCGGCAGTCTGTCCAAACCAGGTCTAAATTCACGGACACAGCCATCTGTCCGAACTGGGTCTAAATTAACCGAGACAGCTGTCTGTCCGAACCGGGTCTAAATTAACCAAGACAGCCGTCTGTCCGAACCAGGTCTAAATTAACCAAGACAGCCGACTGTCCGAACCGGGTCTAAATTAACCAAGGTGGCAGTCTGTCCAAACCGGGTCTAAATTAACCGAGGCGGCCGTCTGTCCGAACCAGGTCTAAATTAACCAAGACAGCCGACTGTCCGAACCGGGTCTAAATTAACCAAGGCGGCAGTCTGTCCAAACCGGGTCTAAATTAACCGAGACAGCAGTCTGTCCGAACCAGGTCTAAATTAACCGAGGCGGCAGTCTGTCCAAACCAGGTCTAAATTCACGGACACAGCCATCTGTCCGAACTGGGTCTAAATTAACCAAGACAGCCGACTGTCCGAACCGGGTCTAAATTAACCAAGGCGGTAGTCTGTCCAAACCAGGTCTAAATTCACGGACACAGCCATCTGTCCGAACTGGGTCTAAATTCACTGAGACAGCTGTCTATCCAAATCAGCTCTAAATTAACTGAGACAGCAGTCTGTCCAAACCGGGTCTAAATTAACCGAGACGGCTGTCTGTCCGAACCAGGTCTAAATTAACCAAGACAGCTTTCTGTCTGAACCAGCTCTAAATTCACTGAGACAGCTGTCTTATTCAAACCAGGGTCTAAATTAACTGAGACAACAGTCTGTCCGAACTGGGTCTAAATTAACAAAGACAGCCGACTGTCCGAACCGGGTCTAAATTCACCAAGACAGCTGTCTATCTAAATCAGACCTAAATTCACCGAGACAACCATCTACCCAAACTGTGTCTAAATTAACCTAGACAGCAGTCTGTCCAAACCGGGTCTAAATTAACTGAGACAGCAGTCTGTCCAAACCGGGTCTAAATTAACCAAGACAGCCATCTATCCAAACCAGGTCTAAATTAACCAAGACAGCAGTCTGTCCAAACCGGGTCTAAATTAACTGAGACAGCAGTCTATCCAAACTGTGTCTAAATTAACCTAGATGGTTGTCTGTCCGAACAGAGTCAAAGTTCACCGAGATGGCTGTCTGTCCAAACCGGGTCTAAATTCACCAAGACGGTGAAATGATTGGACAAAGTCAGCATGGATTTGTGAAAGGAAAATCATGTCTGACGAATCTCATAGAATTTTTTGAGGATGTAACTAGTAGAGTGGATAGGGGAGAACCAGTGGATGTGGTATATTTGGATTTTCAAAAGGCTTTTGACAAGGTCCCACACAGGAGATTAGTGTGCAAACTTAAAGCACACGGTATTGGGGGTAAGGTATTGGTGTGGGTGGAGAATTGGTTAGCAGACAGGAAGCAAAGAATGGGAATAAACGGGAATGGCAGGCGGTGACTAGTGGGGTACCGCAAGGCTCAGTGCTGGGACCCCAGTTGTTTACAATATATATTAATGACTTGGATGAGGGAATTAAGTGAAGCATCTCCAAGTTTGCGGATGACACCAAGCTGGGTGGCAGTGTTAGCAGTGAGGAGGATGCTGAGAGGATGCAGAGTGACTTGGATAGGTTGGGTGAGTGGGCAAATTCATGGCAGATGCAATTTAATGTGGATAAATGTGAAGTTATCCACTTTGGTGGCAAAAATAGGAAAACAGATTATTATCTGAATGGTGGCCGATTAGGAAAAGGGGAGGTGCAACGAGACCTGGGTGTCATTATACACCAGTCATTGAAAGTGGGCATTCAGGTACAGCAGGCGGTGAAAAAGGCGAATGGTATGCTGGCATTTATAGCGAGAGGATTCGAGTACGGGAGTTGGGAGGTACTACTGCAGTTGTACAAGGCCTTGGTGAGACCACACCTGGAGTATTGTGTGCAGTTTTGGTCCCCTAATCTGAGGAAAGACATCCTTGCCATAGAGGGAGTACAAAGAAGGTTCACCAGATTGATTCCTGGGATGGCAGGACTTTCATATGAAGAAAGACTGGATGAATGGGCTTGTACTCGTTGGAATTTAGAAGATTGAGGGGGGATCTGATTGAAACGTATAAAATCCTAAAGGGATTGGACAGGCTAGATGCAGGAAGATTGTTCCCTATGTTGGGGAAGTCCAGAATGAGGGGTCACAGTTTGAGGATAGAGGGGAAGCCTTTTCGGACCGAGATTAGGAAAAACTTCTTCACACAGAGAGTGGTGAATCTGTGGAATTCTCTGCCACAGGAAACAGTTGAGGCCAGTTCATTGGCTATATTTAAGAGGGAGTTAGATATGGCCCTTGTGGCTACGGGGGTCAGGGGGTATGGAGGGAAGGCTGGGGCGGGGTTCTGAGTTGGATGATCAGCCATGATCATAATAAATGGCGGTGCAGGCTCGAAGGGCCGAATGGCCTACTCCTGCACCTATTTTCTATGTTTCTAAGACAGCTGTCTATCCAAATCAGCTCTAAATTAACTGAGACAGCTGTCCGTCCACACCGGGTCTAAATTAACCGAGACAGCAGTCTGTCCAAACTGGGTCTAAATTAACCGAGACGGCTGTCTGTCTGAACCGGGTCTAAATTAACCGAGATAGCTGTGTCTGAACCAGTTCTAAGTTTACTGAGACAGCTGTCTTATTCAAACCAGGTCTAAATTAACTGAGACAACAGTCTGTCTGAACAGAGCCTAAATTCACCAAGATGACCATCTGCCCGAACTGCGTCTAAATTCACTGAGACAGCTGTCTTATTCAAACCGGGTCTAAATTAACTGAGACAACAGTCTGTCCGAACTGGGTCTAAATTAACCAAGACAGCTGTGTCTGAACCAGCTCTAAATTCACCGAGACAGCTGTCTTACTGAAACCGGGTCTAAATCAACAGAGACAACAGTGTGTCCAAACAGAGCCTAAATTCACTAAGACGACCATCTGCCTGAATTGCGTCTAAATTCACTGAGACAGCAGTCTGTCCGAACCAGGTCTAAATTAACTGAGATGGCTGTCTGTCCGAACCAGGTCTAATTTAACCGAGACAGCCTTCTGTCCGAGACGGGTCTTAATTCACTGAGACAGCCGTCTGTCTAAATCAGATCTAAATTCACCGAGACAGCCGTCTATCCAAACCGGGTCTAAACTACCCAAGACGGCTGTCTGTCTGAACAGAGTCAAAATTCACCGAGACCGCCATCTGTCCGAACAAAGTCTAAATTTACCGAGATTGCCATCTGTCTAAACTGGGTTTAAGTTCACCAAGGCGACTGTCTGCCCAAACCGAGTCTAAGTTCACTGATACAGCTGTCTGTCTAAACTTGTAAACTTGTTGCTGTATGTTTTTGAGTTAGATTTTTGAAAACTAACTTATTATATTTGTTTTAAAAAGTACAACAGTGGGATGAAACTGTCAGAACATCTTGATGTTAGGGAGGAAAAAGAACAGTCACATTTTCCACACTAGGCCATACATACTCTGTTTGTGATAAACATTTGGTCAAATGAAGGCAATATCCGCTCCATCTGTTAAAAGTAGAACACCCCAGTGGCCAAACATTTTAATTCTGATTCCCATTCCTGATCCTGACATTTCAATCCATGACGACCTCTTGTGTCAAGTTGAGGCCATTCTCAGAGTGGAGAAGTGAAACCTTGTATTCCGCTGATGGCATGAATATTGATTGCTCCTAACAGTTAAAAAAAAAATCCCTCCCTCTCCACTCTTCTATTCCCCACTCTGGCCCCTTAACTCTCTTCACCTGCCTATCACCTCCCCTGGGTCCCCCCCTCCTCCTTCCCTTTCTCCCATGGTCCACTTTCCTCTCATATCAGATTCCTCCTTCTCCAGCCCTTTATCTTTCCTACCTACCTGGCTTCACTTCTCACCTTCTGGCTGTCCTCCTCCTTCCCCCACCCTTTTATTCTGGTATCTTCCCCCTTCCTTCTCAGTCCTGACGAAGGGTCTCAGCCTGAAACATCGAGTGTTTATTCATTTCCACAGATGTTGCCTGACCTGCTGAGTTCCTCCAGCATTTTGAGTGTGTTGCTAACAGTTAACTCTACCTTAAATTGTACATCCCGAGCTCCATCAGTAACTGCTGTAGCCAGTCACCAAGTGTCAAATAATTACTTGGGCAAGAAAAAAATAATTTAACAGTAAACTAGTTTTCCATGACATGGATGTCATCCACAAACTGAGAAAATCCTAACCACTTGTCCTTGAAAACGCTCAATTTCCACCCTGAGGATACACTGAGGAAGAGAAGAGAAATATTTTTAACCGTAGAAGGTTATTAGAATGCAGAATAATTTGCAGATGATACCAAGATTTAGGGGTGTAGGGAACAGCGAGAAAGATTTATCGAAGTTTTCAGCTGGAAAAAGAGTGGATGGAATTTAATACAGACAAATGCAAGGTGTTGTACTTCAGCCGGACCAATCAGGATATGTCTTACAAGGCACTGAGGAAAGCTCCACAGCACATTACAGGCCCTTTGGCCACAATGTTACACGGTCAGCACAACCCACCTCTAGAAACTGTTCCCTACCGCATTGCCCTCTATTTTTCTAAGCTCTCTGTACCTAACTAAGAATCTCTTAAAAAACAGGTCCATAATTCATTGAAAGTGGCGTCACAGGTAGATGGGGGTCGCAAAGAAAGCATTTGCCACTTTGGCCTTCATAAATCAAAGTATTGAGTACAGGAGATGGGATGTTGAAGTTTTATAAGACATTGGTGAGGGAGGCCTAATTTGGAGTATTGTGTGCAGTTTTCGTCACCTACTTACAGGAAAGATATAAGTAAGATTGAAAAAGTACAGAGAGAATTTGCTAGGGTGTTGTCGGTACTCGAGGACCAGAGGTATAACGAAAGATTGAATAGGTTAGAACTTTATTCCTTAGAATGTAGAAGATTGAGAGAAGACTTGATTAGGGTTCTACAAAATTATGAAGGGTATAGATAGGGTAAATGCAATCAGGCTTTTTCCACTGAAATTGGGTGAGACTATAATTAGAGATCATGGATTAAGGATGAAAGGTGAAATGTTTAAGGGGAATGTGAGAGGCAACTTCTCCACTCACAGGGTGGTGAGAGTGTGGAACGAGCTGCCAGTGCAAATGGTGCATGTGATTTCAATTTCAATATTTAAGAGAAATTTGGATAAGTACATGGGTGAGAGGGCTGTGGAGGGCTGTGGTCCCAGTGCAGGTTGATGGGACTAAGCAGTTTAAATGGTTCGGAATTACTAGATGGGCTGAAGGGCCTGTTTCTGTGCTGTGCTTCTCTTTGACATTAAAAGCATAACCACTGCCTTTGAAAACTTACAAGTTCTGCCATCCTGAGGCTACTCTGTGGACACCTACATGTAAGGAAAGACAGTAATCCAAAGAAGAAGACTTTTAATCATAGAAAGTTATTAGAATGCAGAATTATTTACAAATGCTACTGAGGCAGAGTCACCTATTTAATGCTATTGTTCAAGTACAGGAAAAAGAAATGGGATTATATTCTTAGATAAAGCCATTTGGCCAAAGCTTTCTCCTCTTCTTACAATGCTATGAATTAGAATATAAATGGAATTTTGATTGATGAAATCAAACTAAAGTTGATTTAGTGCCTTCCCTGAAATCACTCCTGGCTATTAAGTATTAATGTAGTACGGAAATGGTTGTTTTGTGCAGTTTCACGTATGGATTGCAAATTAATGAAGTGAATCTAATTGAAAATATGCACATAATTTTGCAGAATTGTGAAACTTTTCATCATTCTGATGTTCTACCGCACAGAAGATTTTTGACGTTTAAATGTGGAGATATAAAAAAAATGATAATATTTCTAAGATAATTATGTTTAAGTTGCATCTTGTTGCTATTCACAAAGGAGATTTTCAAGTACATTGTTAAAAGTGAAGTAAAACAAACGGTGGAAAGAACAATGGGATGAAGAGAGAACAGAAAGACATCTGGAAAGAAGTGGGATGGTCAAGGAATGCAGAAGAGAGGAGGTGATAATATCAAGATTGAGGTTTGGGCACACAGGGTTAAATAGTATATTATCTTTAATAAAGAAGCACAACAATGGGCCACAAGTGGGACTTCCTGGTGGCCAAATATTTAAATTCCAATCCCCATTCCTGTTCCGACATGTTGGTCCACAGCCTCCTCTTGTGTCAAGATGAGGCCACCCTCAGGTTGCAGGGGCAACACCTTGTATTCTGCCTGCGTAGCCTCCAACCTGATGGCATGAATATCAATTTCTCCTTCCTGTAAACAAACCCCCACCTCCTCCTCCCTTCCTCTATTCCCCACTCTGACCTTTCACTTTTTCTCACCTGCCTATTACTCACCCCTGGGTCCCCTGCTCCTTCCCTTTCTCCTATCGTCCACTCTCCTCTCCTCTCAGATTCTTTCTTCTCCAGAACCTTGACCTTTCCCACCCACTTGCCTTCGCCCATCACCTTCCAGCTCTTCTCCTTCCCCACCCCCACCTTTTTATTCTTGCATCTTCCCCTTCCTTCTCAGTTCTGAAGAAGCGCCTTGGCCCAAAACTTCACGTGCATCCTCTTTTCCGTTGATGCTGCCTGGCCTGCTGAGTTCCTCCAGAATTTTGTGGTGATGGTTCTGGATTTTGAACATCTGCAGAATTTATCATGTTTTCAATAAAGGGAGGTGTGAGTATTGTGATCAACAAGAGACAGTTGAGTGTGTACTAGTGAGGTGTCCAAAATATAATCAAAAGACAATAAAATATACTTTAACAATATTTTGCAGAAAGGATCACAGGATTATTGCTTTAAATATATAGTGCAGTTTCTTAAAAAATGCAAATGCTGGAAACCTGATATTAAAAACACTGGTATTTAATATACAGGTCTGGTTGAACTTATGGGAGGAGAAACTTCACTAACGTTTTAAGCCAAAGATCCTTTGCCAGTCCATTTTCTAACAGATTCCACCACATTTCCTTATTATTGATGCTGATTAATTGGTCTGTATCTCTTCACTTCCTCTCTCCCTCCTTACTTCAATAGTTAAGTTACTTTTACTACCAAAGCAACACACACAAAATGTTGGAGGAACTCAGCAGGTCAGGCAGCATCTATAGAAATAAATAAACAGTTGTCGTTTCTGGCTGAGACCCTTCTTTAGGACTGGAAAGGAAGAGGGAAGAAATTCTGTTGTTTGTCAACTGAGGTTTAATTTCGCATGCTGGAAGGGGGAAGATGCCAGAATAAAGAAGTGGGGAGAGGGAAAAGGAGTACATGCTGGCAGGTGATAGGTGAGACCAGGTACGGGGGAAGGTAGGTAGGTGGGAGGAGAGTAAATGAAGTAAGAAGCTGGGAGGTGATTGGTGGAAAAGGTAAAGGGCTGAAGAAGAAGGAATCTGATAGGAGAGGTGAGTGGACCATGGGAGAAAAGGAGGAAGGAGGGGTAGAACAGGAGAAGAGAAGGGGTAAGAGGGGAGAGGAAGGGGTAAAAGGGGAGAGGAAGGGGTAAGAGGGGAGGGGGAAGGGGTAAGAGGGGAGAGGGAAGGGGTAAGAGGGGAGAGGGAAGGGATAAGAGGGGAGGGGGAAGGGGTAAGAGGGGAGGGGGAAGGTGTAAGAGGGGAGGGGGAAGGGGTAAGAGGGGAGAGGAAGGGGTAAGAGGGGAGGGGGAAGGGGTAAGAGGGGAGAGGGAAGGTGTAAGAGGGGAGGGGGAAGGGGTAAGAGGGGAGGGGGAAGGTGTAAGAGCGGGAGAGGGGAGGGGGAATGGGTAAGAGGGGAGGGGAAGGGGTAAGAGGGGAGGGGGAAGGGGATGAAATTACTGGAAGTTAGAGAAATCGATGTTCATGCCATCCCATCTGTTTCTATTTGTGCTATTAATTCATCCACTCTTTTAAAGACAGTAAAATTGTAACTGAGTTCACCTCTTTAATGAAGAGGCAGCATTGATGGCTGGAGTTGAGGGTGAAGCACCAGAAATGAGACGTATGTGTTCAGCTCAGGTAGTTTCAAAACACCCCTGGAGTTCATCAGATATAAACAGCTGGAGGAACTCGGCAAGTCAGTCAGCATCTGTGCAAGCAAAGCATAGTCAATTTCAAGTATCATTTAACCACACAGAACATAACCAAACAAAACTCTGTTCTTGTGGGGCCCAGGTGCAAAACAAAACACCAACAGCACACAGCACAAATAACACATATGGTTACGATTTTAGAAAAACGCAGTCACAAAGTCTTGGGGCAGCATGGTATGTAGTGGTTAGCATAACGCTTTACAGTGCAGGTGACCCAGGTTCAATTCACACCGCTACCTGTAGGGAGTTTGAACCTTCTCCCCGTGACCACATGGGCTTCCTCCGGGTGCTCCAATATCCTCCCACAGTCCAAAGATGTAACTGTTAGTCGGTTAACTGGTCATTGTAAATTGTCTCGTGATTAAGTGAGAATTAAATTGAGAGAATGCTGGAAGGGTCTGTTCTGCTCTGTATCTTAACCGGTGTACAGAAGACAACAAACTGTGCAAGTATAAAAAGACAAATTATTATAATTTAATTTAAATTCAATTCAAGTTTAATTGTCATTCAACCATACATGAATAGTCCTGAATACAGCCAAATGAGGCAGTGTTACTTCCGGGGTCAAGGTGCAAAACTGTCGCACACAGCACATACAAAATAGCAAGCATAGTAAGATGCAGACAGCCAAGCAATAAAAAACAACAAATATCGAGTTCCTTCAGCAGTTGGTTCATTTTGCCCAGACTCCAGCCTCGGCAGTCTCTTGTAACCCCTGGATTTGAGAGTGAGAGATCGGGCTGAAAGATAGGTTGGAAAACCACCAACTACCAGCACAACCAACCCAATATCCAAATGTTTCTTTGATCCAGCAAAGTTACATATTTTTCAAAGGCTTTAAGCAACTCTGCTCTGAAGTACAGTAGAAAGCTGTGCAAGTTGGAAATTAAAGATCACATTGCTTAAGCAAGAAGATGTTCTATGCTTTATTTTTATATTTACAGTACTGTGCAAAAGCCTTGGGCACATACATATCACTAGGGTGTCTAAGACTTTTGCACAGTCCTGTATTTGTCCACATGAATCGGAGAGCAAGTCTGTAAATGTGGCAGGAGCAAAGGATGTTTGGAATGGTGAGGGTGGAGCATTGCGGGAGGGGTGAGGAACAGGGGGCAGGGGAGGAGTGCAGGGGTGCGGGAAACGATGATGTGAGTGCAGACACACCCATCCTGAGACACCAGGCAAGGTCACTTAATTCCAAAAAATTGTAATAACTAGACAGAAGGTTCTTCAGAAATGGAAAGGTCTGAAGGTAGATAAGTCACCTGGACCAGATGGTGACAACCCCAGGGTACCTGATGGTCTTCTTTCAGGTTTCTTTGTTTTGTGGCTGCCTGTAAGGAGACAAATCTCAAGGTATACATACTTTGATATTCTGAAATTTTCTACAAATGTACTGTGGAGAGCATTCTAACTGGCTGCATCACCGTCTGGTCTGGGTTGTGGGTGGGGGCGCTCTGCACAGGATTGAGGGTAGCTGCAGAGGGTTGTAAACTTAAGTCTGCTCCATCATGGGCACTAGCCTCTGGGATGCTGTCAAACAGCAGTGCCTCAAAAAGGCAGGGTCCATCATTAGAGACCCCTACCGCCCAGGACATGCCCTCTTCTCATTGTTACCATCAGGGAGGAGGTACAGAGCCTGAAGGCACACACTCAACGATTCAGGAACAGCTTCTTCCCCTCTGCCATTCGATTTCTGAATGGACATTGAACCAATGAACAATATCTCATTACTTTTATCTATTTCTATTTTTGCATCTTATTTAATGTTAACAATTTTATATATATTATATAATACACACACACTTACAGTAATTCACCATTTATCATCATGTATTGCATAGGACTGCCTCCACAAAGATAACAAATTTCACAACATATGCCAGTGATATTAAACCTGATTGTGATCCTCATTCTGAATAAATGTACTTTGAACTTTGAGTATAATAATCACTTTTAACTGTTCCTCTCACTGCTGTTCTATCTGTCCTCAGCTTCATACATGGTCCATCTAAGCTCAGTACAAGATGATAGGCAGGTGAGAGGAATACAGTAGTTAAAAGTAATTCCCTCTCCTCTGAGATACCAAAGACTGCCGATGTTGAAATCTGCAGCTACAGACAAGCTGGAGAAACACAGCTGGGCCAGGCAACATCGACTGTCCACTTCCCTCCACAGATTCCCCACCTGGCCTCTCACTTGTCTATCATCTTTTCCTTCGCCCCCTCCGCCTTCAGTTTCTCCTCTGGTCCACTCTCCCGTCCTATCAGATTCCCTCTTCTCCAGCCCTTTATCTTTCCCACCCACCTGGCTTCACCTATCACTTTCCAGCTAACCTCCTTCCCCTCCCCTGCCTTTTTATTTTGGCATCTTCCCCCTCCCTTTCCAGTACTGATGGAGCCTGAAACGTTGACTCTTTATTCATTTCCATAGATGCTGCCTGAGCTGCTGAGTTCCTCCAGCATTTTGTGTGTGTGTATCCAAAGATGTTATCTGATCCACTGAATTCGTCCAGCAGCTTGTCTTGTGCTCCCTCTCCATTGCATTTTGTTGTGTGACTGACTGCTGACTGCTTTCTTGCTGTAGATATGCTGTATGTGCCTTGCGCTGTATAAACCTCTGGTTAGGTCTCGTCTGGAGATCTGGTCGCCCCACTATAGGAAGGATGTTGAGGCTTTGGAGAGGGCGCAGGCGACGTTTACCAGGATGCTGCCTGGTTTCGAGGGCTTGTGCTATCATGAGAGACTGGACAAACTTGGGTTGTTTTCTCTGGAGTGTCAGAGACTGAGGGGAGATCTGATAGAGGTTTATAAGATTATGAGAGGGATAGATAGAGTGGAGAGAGAGTATCCGTTTCCCAGGGTTGAAATGTCCAATACCAGAGGGCATGCATTGAAGGTGAGGGAGTGTAAGTTCAAAGAGGATGTGAGGGGTAAGTTTTTTTACCCAGAGTGTGGTGGACGCCTGGAATGTGCTGCCCGGGGTGGGGGTAATTGTCTTTTCAGAGACATTTAGATAGGCACGTGGATGTGAGGAAGATGGAGGTATTAGTGTATGGGTGTTTTTGATTTGATTTTTAGCTGGTTTGGTCCAACACTGTGGGCTGACTGGCCTGTTCTGTGGGGTGTTCTTGTGTTTTATTGGTGCTGTTTTGTACCTCGGCCCTGGAGTAACACTGTCTTGTGTGGCTGTATTCCTGTACAGTTGAATGACAATTAAACTCAAACTTGTATTTCCAGCATTCTTACGTTACTGCAGCCAATGGAATATGTTGCTTTTGTGTTTATAAAAATACGTGCAGGTCAGTTCAAAGTCAGTAAAACTCCTTCAGGCTCAACAGATCTTATCTGTGTTAAAACAAGGTCACATTTCTTTCTATTTCTCATTAGTTCTGAATTACATTGCCAATTAGAGCAGGATTATAGAATCTCACAGCACAGAGAACACCCTCATGCCTCATGCAGCTCTCTGAAACGTTTGTCAAGTTGTCCCTCTCCTCCTCCTCCTTCCTTCTGCCCATGAAAACTTTTCAGATTCTGGTCAACTTACTTATCACATGGTATGTCAAAACCAACGCACCCAAGGATGTGCTGGGGGCAGCCTGCCAGTGTCAAAGATTCAAAGTACTGTATGTATAAACTACACAACCTAGAGGTCCTCATGAAGGGTCTCGGCCTGAAACACCAACCGTTTGCTCTTTTCCATAGATGCTGCCTGACCTGTTGAGTTCCTCCAGCATTTTGTGAGTGCGGCTTGGATTTCCAGCATCTGCAGATTTTCTCGTGTTTGTGATTGAATAACCTTGAGATTTACCTGCTTCTAGGCAGCCACAAAACAAGAAACCCGAAAGAACCCAATTTTTAAAAAAGACCAACACCCAATGCACAGAGGAAGAGAGAAAAAAAACACAAATCATGCAAACAACAAGAGCAAGCAACCAGACTGAGTCCCACAGACCCAGAGCCGGGAGCATTCAGAGTCGGCCCATAACCTCAGTGTCAGTGTCAGTTCATAGAACATAGAATAGTACAGCACAGTACAGGCCCTTTGGCCCACAATGTTGTACCGACCCTCAAACCCTGTCTCCCATATAACCCCCCCCACCTTAAATTCCTCCATATACCTGTCTAGTAGTCTCTTAAACTTCACTAGTGTATCTGCCTCCACCACTGACTCAGATAGTACATTCCACGCACCAACCACTCTCTGAGTAAAAAACCTTCCTCTAATATCCCCCTTGAACTTCCCACCCCTGACCTTAAAGCCATGTCCTCTTATATTGAGCAGTGGTGCCCTGGGGAAGAGGCGCTGGCTATCCACTCTATCTATTCCTCTTATTATCTTGTACACCTCTATCATGTCTCCTCTCATCCTCCCTCTCTCCAAAGAGTAAAGCCCTAGCTCCCTTAATCTCTGATCATAATGCATACTCTCTAAACCAGGCAGCATCCTGGTAAATCTCCTCTGTACCCTTTCCAATGCTTCCACATTCTTCCTATAGTGAGGCGACCAGAACTGGATACAGTACTCCAAGTGTGGCCTAACCAGAGTTTTATAGAGCTGCATCATTATATCACGACTCTTAAACTCTATCCCTCGACTTATGAAAGCTAACACCCCATAAGCTTTCTTAACTACCCTATCCACCTGTGAGGCAACTTTCAGGGATCTGTGGACATGTACCCCGAGATCCCTCTGCTCCTCCGCACTACCAAGTATCCTAGCATTTACTTTGTACTCTGCCTTGGAGTTTGTCCTTCCAAAGTGTACCACCTCACACTTCTCCGGGTTGAACTCCATCTGCCACTTCTCAGCCCACTTCTGCATCCTATCAATGTCTCTCTGCAATCTTTGACATTCCTCTACACTATCTACAACACCACCAACCTTTGTGTCGTCTGCAAACTTGCCAACCCACCGTTCTAACCCTACATCCAGGTCATTAATAAAAATCATGAAAAGTAGAGGTCCCAAAACAGAACCTTGTGGGACACCACTAGTCACAACCCTCCAATCTGAATGTACTCCCTCCACCACCACCCTCTGCATTCTGCAGGCAAGCCAATTCTGAATCCAGCTGGCCAAACTTCCCTGGATCCCATGCCTTCTGACTTTCTGGAGAAGCCTACCGTGTGGAATCACCTAGCGGGATAAGTCGTGGCGAGGCTCACAGACACGAAGCCCAGAGCAGCCGGTGAAGTACACAGTCTCAGCCTCAGTGCCGTGGAGAGGAGCAGCGAGCAGAGTCTCCCATCCCGACACCTTGCCTTTTCCATCCACCTGGCCCGGCACTGAAATCGTCCAAACACCAGGTTGTCCCCACACACTAGGACCCAAGCCCTACTGTGTTGATACACTCTAGACCTCGACCCTGCCACCACATTTCGGCCCATAGCTGACCTTTCCAAATCAGCCCAGCGTTTAGATCGATCCAATCTAGCTCCCGGTTTACGTGGATAGACTCTGAAACTCCTGCACTTGTCACTCCAAGTCCAGCTCCGACTCTGACTCTGTCTCAATCATGCCTCGACTCACTCCGGCTACTTCCCCTCGACCTTGGTCCAACTTTGCATTGCACCCACACGCCTCGACCCTCGAGTCAGCCTTGCCCTCGCTCACCCCTTCATTGTCGCCACACAGTCCAGCGCCAACATAGCATGCTCACAATGTTCAGAACAACACAGGCAACAACAGCCGCAATGGAACATCGAGGCGAGCGGGCGTTCCGTGCGTTCTACTCACTGCTGCCGGAGGAAGGTCCCTGTATTCGAATGGTCTCCCTCTTCTTTGCGTTGGGCACGTGGCCAAGTGGTTAAGGTGTTCGTCTCAGCTCAAGTTCGAGCTCAGCTGTGGCGGCATGTTTGTGCCCTTGAGCAAGGCACTTAACCACACATTGCTCTCGTCTGTGTGAGGAGTGGCGCCCCACACAGACTTCCCATCTGCGCCTTGTAAGGCGTGAAAATGCCCGACACAGGCCTCTCATGGTCTGAGTCGACATTCCCCTCCCCTCCCTTCTTTGATACTGTTGGAGGGTGGTGCCAGAGTCCTGGGTCTTGGACAAGGTTTGATCGAAGCAGTTTGTGCATTGGACTCTAGTTCACGTTATGATGTGTTTCTGGTTTCTGGTTTTTGTTGCTATTTTGGGTCATCTTGATCAGGCTGGCCTGCGGATAATGTACAATCAGCTGAGCTGAATATGCCTGGACTTCTTTTGATTTTATGTTTTATTCTATGTTTTTCATTCATATTTTTACGTTCCTGTTTGCACGATTTTTTTTCCGCTTGGGGCAACTTACGTTTTTCTTTGACCGGGTTCCATGGTGTTTCTTTGTTTCGTGGCTGTCTGTGGGAAGACGAGTCTCAGGGTTGTATACCACATTAAACTTTGATAATAAATGTACTTTGATCTTTATGTTGGAAAACAAAACAACAGTAACAAAACAAACCCCTTTCCCACTCTTCCAGCCACCCACACAATAGTTTATTAATTATTTTGGATTAGAAACTTTGTTTACCATTAGTTTCTGCCTGTCAGGTATAGGATTATGAGTGACCACATCATCTTCCCATCATCAAGGAGGATGTACAAGAACCTGAAGACACATTTTAGGGACAGCTTCTTCCCCACAGCCACCAGATTTCTGAACAGCCAATGAACCCAAGATCATACATATAAAAAAATAACGCTGACTGTTTACTTCCATCCACAGATGCTGCCTGACCTGCTGAGCTCGTCCAGCATATTGTGTGTTGCTCTGGATTTCCAGCATCCACTGTACCTCTTGTGTCTCCTCTGTGTGTCTAATATCACACACAAGAGATTCTGCAGATGCTGGAAATCCAGAGCAACACAGACAAAATTCTGGAGGAACTCAGCAGGTCAGGCAGCGTCCATGGAGGGGAATAAACAGTTGGATTTTCAGACCGAGAGCCTTCTTCAGGACAGACGCACAGACACAGAAACACACACCCATTTCTTATTGTAATTTATAGTTTTTTACATATTGCAATGTTCTACTGCTGTAAAATAACCAATTTCACGATGCATGCCAGCAACATTAAACCTGATTTCAATTCCAATTCCAATCACTAAACAGTCTCGGAAGAATTTCAACACATCATTTTCAGACAGAATTAACACTGAGGCCGAGCACAGGTCTATGCCAGGGCCATCCTCAGCTCTCCCTCCCCCACCCCATTCACAAACATTGAACAGCATTGGTTAAAGTGAGGTATCTACAAAGAATTATTCGACATCAGATTCTGAGAGTCTGCAAACTGTTGATCTGCTGTGGCTCCCGGTGCAAACGAATCACTTAATGTTGGAGCAACACACACAGAGGGGCACGGAATAGGCCCCTCGGCAACCCCCGATTTAACCCCAGCCTAATTACGGGATAATTTACAATAACCAATCAACCTACCGACCAGTACGTCATTGGATTGTGGGAGGAAACCCACACGATCATGGGGAGAACGTACAAACTGCTTACGGGCAGGAATTGAGCCTGGGTCACCTGCACAGTAAGGCGGTGGGCTACTTCTAGCATTCCTAGGTCAGTATGCAGATGTACTTAAAACATAGAACACAGACAGTACAGCTCAGCACAGGGTGTTTGGCCCATGATGTTATACCAACATTTTAACTCACTCCAAGATCAATCTAATCCTCAAATAGCCCTCCATTTCTCTTTCATCCATGTGCCTACCCAAGAGCTTCTTAAATGTCCCTGATGTCAATGCCTGTATCACCACCCTTGTCAGTGCATTCCATGCACCCCCCCCCCCCCCACTCTCTGTAAATAACTTACCTTAAACCATAAGACTATAAGATACAGGGGAGAATTAGGCCGTTTGGCTGTCAAGTCTGCTCCGCCATTTCAGCATGGCTGATCCAATTTCCCTCTCAGGCCCAATCTCCTCCCTTCTCTCCATATCCCATCATTCCCTGACCAATCAAAAATCTATCAACCTCTTAAATATATATAAAGACTTGGCCTCCACAGCTGCCAGTGGCAAAGAATTCCACAGATTCACCACTTTCTGGCTAATTCCTCCACATCTCTGTTCTAAAAGGACATCCCTCTGGTCTAAGACTCCCCCACCACAGGAAACATCCTCTCCACCTCCACTCTGTCAAGGCCTTTCACCATTTCAATAGGTTTCAATGAGGCCACCCCTCATTCTTCTGAATTCTAGTGAATACAGGGCTGGAAGCCATCAAACACTCTTCATATGACAAACCATTCAATCCTGGAATCATTTTTGTGAACCTTCTGTGAACCCTCTCCAGTTTCAGTGCATCCTTTCTAAGATAAGGGGCCCAAAACTGGTCACAGTATAAAGTCTCAACATTACAACCTTGCTTTTATATTCTAGTGCTTTTGAAATGAATGCTAACATTGCATTTGCCTTCCTCACCATCGACTCAACCTGCAAATTAACCTTTAGGGAATCCTGCACAAAGACTCCCAAGTCCCTTTCCACCTCAGTATTTTTTTACATTTTCTCTCCATTTAGAAAATAGTTCACCCTTTCATTCTTCTACCAAAGTGAATGGCCATACATTCCTGACACTGTATTCCATCTGCCACTTCTTTAAACATTCTCGTGATATGTCTAAGTCCTTCTGTAGCTTCTCTACTTCCTCAAAACTACCTGCCTCTCCACCTATCTTCATGTCATCTGCAAACTTTGCAACAAACTCGTCAATTCCATCATCCAAATCATTGACATATAACGTAAAAGAATCGGTCCCAACGCAGACCGCTGTGGAACACCATTGGTCACGAACAGCCAAACAGAAAAGGTTTTGCCTCCTGCCAGTCACCACTGCTTTATCCATGCTGGTATCTTCCCTGTAATCCCATGGGCTCAGAGTTTGTTAAGCAGCCTCATGTGTGGCATCTTTTCAAAGGCCTTCTGAAAATTCAAGTACACAACATACACCGATTCTTCTTTGTCTATCCTGCTTTTTATTTCTTCAAAGAATTCCAGCAGATTTGTCAAGCAAGATTTTCCCTTGAGGAAACCATGCTGACTACAGACTATTTTATCATGTGCCTCCAAGTACCCTGAGACCTCATTTTAAATAATTGGTTCCAACACCTTCCCAACCACTGAGGTCATATTAAATGGCCTATAATTTCCTTCGGCCTCTTTCCCTTCTTGAAGAGTGGAGTGACATTTGCAATTTTCCAGTCTTACAGAATCATTCCAGAATCAATTGATTCTTGAAAGATCATTACTAATGCCTCCACAATCTCTTCAGCTACCTCCTTCAGAACCCTGGAGTGTAGACCATCTGGTCCAGGTGACTTACCTACCTTAAGACCTTTCAGTTTCTCAAACTTCATGACCCCTGACACCTTATCTATCTGAAGAAACTTTTAGTGTCCTCTTTAATCTTACTGTCTAGCTTACTTTTGTATTTCATCTTTACCTTCTTAATGACTTTTTTAGTTGCCTTCTGGTGTTTTTTAAAAGCTTCCCAACCCTCTAACTTCTGGCTAATTTTTCTCTGTTATATGCCCTCACTTTGGCTTTTATGTTGGCTTTTGACTTCCTTTTCTTAGCCATGGGTGTGCCATCTTTCCTTTAGAATACTTTTTCCTCTTTGGGATGTATATATCCTGTGCCTTCCAAATTGCTTCCAGAAATTCCATCCATTGCTGGTCTGCCATTATCCCTGCCAGTGTTCTTTTCCAATAAATTCTGGCAAACTCCTCTGACATACCCCCTATACTTCCCTCCAAACACCTTAAAATTATGCCTCCTCATATTAGCCATATCCACTGAGGGAAAAAGGCAATGGCTGTCCATTCTATCCTCAATAAAACATTAAATCATCCACTAAAGATCATAAGACCCTAAGACAGGAGCAGAATTAGGCCACTCAGCCCATCAAATCTACGTTGCCATTCCATCATGGCTGACTGATTTTCTCTCTCAACCTCAGACTTCAACATCAATGTACTTTAATCACCCACACAACTTGCTCTGAGAGTAATTTTTTTTTAATTCACATAATATCAAAATTACATACTTGGTCTCTCACATAAGCTAAGAATGGAAAGACAGTGTTGAACAGATACAAAGTATATTAACGTGGAATTGGGCGGTAATTCCGATCACTGGCGACTTGCTGAATATTGATGATACGAAGTGTTTCGTTCTGTATTCATGTGCTAAAGAGAATATCTAATTCTTTAATGATACCTTTTTGTCAGGATGCATAAATTGAGCACTCCAATAATGTGAATATTGTTATCTACTAAAAGCTTCAGTATTGACAAGGTCTTTTTTTTTCATTATCTAAAGAGTTGTGATTAGAATTGAACCCTACACAATTTTCAACAAACATTTCAACTTCTAGGTATAAGATGGAAAGGCTATTCGACCATAAGACATCAGGGGAGAGAAACCAGAGCCAGTCCTAATAATAATAATAATAATAATGATAATAATAATAATATTACTCTATTGATCCCGTGGGGATGCATAAAGAGAGGGCCGGTAACTTGAAATTCCTGGGTGTCACTATCTCGGAGGACCTGTCTGGACCCATCATATAAATATAATGAAGAAAGCATGACAACGCCTCTACTTCCTCAGGAGTCTGAGGAGATTCAGCATGTCACCAAAAACCTTGACAAACTTCTATAACTGTATAGTGGAGAATATACTGACTGGCTGCGTCACGGCCTGGTATGGAAACACCAAAGCCCTTGAACAGAAAATCCTACAAAAGGTAGCAGACTTGACGCAGTCCATCACGGGCAAAGCCCTCCCAACCGTTGAGCACATCTACATGAAAAGCTGTCGGAGGAAAGCAGCATCCATCATCAGAGACCTCCAGCACCCAGATCATGCTCTTTTCTCACTGCTGCTATCAGATAGAAGGTACAAGAGCCTCAGGACTCTCACCACCAGGTCCAAGAACAGTCACTACTCCTCAACCATCAGGCTCTTGAACAAAAGGGGATAACTGCACTCCTCTGTTGAGGTAGTCCACAACCAATGATCTCACCTTAAGGGCTCTTTATCTTGTTATTTATTGCAATTTATTTATTTTTGCATTTGCAGTTTGTTGTCTTCTGCAGTCTGATTGATCTTTCATTTGATCCTGTTATAGTTACTATTCTATAGATTTGCTGAGAATGCCCACAGGAAAATGAATCTCAGGGTTGTATATGGTGACATATAGTACTCTGATCATAAAGTGTACTTTGATGAGACATAGGAGCAGAATTGGCCATTTCTGCTCTGCTATTCAATGATGGCTGATTTATTTTCCCTCTCAACCCCATTCTCCTGCCTCTTTCCTATAACCTTTTGAATCCCTGACCAATCAAGAACCTATCAACCTCCACTTTAAATATACCAAATGACTTGGCCTCCACAGCTGAATGTGGCAACAAATCCCACAGATTCAGTACCTTCAGGCTAAAGAAATTCATCCTAATTTCTGTTCTAAAAAGATGTCCTTGCATTCTGAAGCTGTGCCCTCTTGTCCCCAGACTCATCCCAGTTCTAAATGCCAGGCCCTGTACTCTGAGATAGTAACTGCTGGTTCTGGGCAACACTTCACCCCTGCTATTGGGAAACATCCTTCCTGCATCCAGCCTGTCAACCCCTGTCAGAATTGTGTATGTTGCCGGACACGCAACTGAAGATATTCCAACTCCCCCAACGACACACGGGTCTCCATTCATGACACCGACCCTTGATCTGCCCATCTCCAGAGCCCCGAGATCCTAGGCTTCCAAATCCAAGCTGCACTCTTAAGGAAAAATAGATGGAAATAGAACTGATTCGGAAGATGCAAGCAAAGGGGTCACCGTTAGGCACCATTAACCCTCCTAAGCTTTGTCTCAGTTCCCAAGGACACATTGGATTGCACATAATTACAACATTGTGGGCCGAAGGGCCTGTAATGTGCTGTGGATTTCTGTGTTCTATATTCTATAATAAAACACTTGGTGAGATCCAATAAAAGGAAGCTAGGTTTAAGCAAAGTTGTGTGAGTGGGCCAGTGTTAGAGAGCAGAGTTGAGGCTTTGGCGAGGAGAGGCGTAGGCAGATTATTTTCAGTACTTATTCTTCATTTCTTTCTCATTGCCCATTTAGAGCAGTGGGAATGCCAGGTAAAATAACTGAATGCTCCTCTTGCGGGATGTGGGAAGGCAGGGAGCCCTCCAGTGTCCCTGACGACCACTACTGTAAGGGGTGCTTCCCTCTGCAGCTTCTAACAGGCTGCGTTGAGGAGTTTGAGCTGGAACTGGATAAACTTCATGTCATTCAGGGTCTGAGGGGGTTGATAAACAGGACAAACAAGGAAGTAGTTACACCCAAGGTGCAGAGCGAGGTAACTGGGTGACTGTCAGGAGGGGGATAGGCAGTCAGGGCAGATTATCAGAGTATCCCTGTGGCCGTTCCCCTCCACAACAGGTACACGCTTTGGATACTGTTGGGGCTGGCGGATGACCCAGCAGAGGAAATCCACGCTGGTCAGGCCTTTAGCTCTGTGGCTCCGAAAGGAAGGAGGAAGAAGAGGGAATGTGTAGTGATAGGGGATTTGTTAATTGGGGGAACAGAAAAGAGGTTGTGTGGATGAGAGCGAGATTCTCAGATAGTATGTTGCCTCCCACGTGCCAGGGTCTGGGACAATAGCGGACAAACTGAATAAGCATTTTGTATTAACCTTCACTGTGGAAGACACTAGCAGTATGCTGGAAGTTTGAGAGTGTCAGGGGGCAGAACTGAGTGGGGTCGCTATTACTAGGGAGAAGGTGCTTGGGAAACTGAAAAGTCTGATCCAAAGCCTTGGACCAGATGGACTTCACTCCAGGGTTCTGAAGGAGGCAGCTGAAGAGATTGTGGAGGCATTAGTAATGATGTTTCAAGAATCAGCAGATTCTGGCATTGTTCTGGACGACCCGAAAATTGTAAATGTCATTCTACTTTTCAAGAGGGGAAGGGGGCAGAAAAAAGGAATTTATAAGTCAGTTAGCCTGACCTCACTGGCTGGGAAGATATTAAGGGTGAGCTCTCAGGGTACTTGGAGGCACATGATAAAATAGTCCAAAGTCGGTATGATTTCCTTAAGGGAAATTATTGCCTGTCAATTCTGTTGGTATTCTTTGAAGAAATAACAAACAGGATAGAGAAAGGAGGATCTGTGGATGTTGTCTAATTGGATTTTCAGAAGGCCTTTGACAAGGTAAGGGCCCGTGGTATCACAGGAAAGATGCTAGCGTGGATGGGGCAGGTAGATTTGAGGAAACAGAGAGGCTACAGAAGCACTTAGACGGATCAGGAGACTGGGCAAAGAAATGGTAGATGGAATACAGTGTTGTGAAGTGTATGGTCAAGCACTTCAGTAGAAGAAATAAAAGCGTAGACTATTTTCTAAATGGAGAGAAAATTTAAAGATCCGAAAAGCAAAGTGACTTGGGAGTCCTTGTGTAGGACGCCCTAAAGGTTAAGTTGCGGGTTGAGTCAGTGGTGAGAAAGGCAAATGCCATGTTAGCATTCATTCTGAGAGGACTAGGATATAAAGACAAAGATGTGATGCTGAAACTTTCTACACCCTGGTGAGGCCTCACATGGAGTATTGTGAGCAATTTGGGGCCCTCAATGTGCTGACATCGGAGGGGGTTCAGAGGTGGTTCACAGGAATGTTTCTGGGAATGAAGAACTTAGCCTATGAGGGGCATTTGATGGTTCTGAGCCTTTACTCGCCGGAGATTCGGAGAGGGGATCTCATTGAAACCTATCAAATATGAAAAGGCCTCAACAGAATGGATGTGGAGAGGATGTTTCCTTTATTCAGGTTGGGGGGGGGTCTAGTACCAAAGGGCACAACCTCAGAATAGACAGACGTCCATTTAGAATAGAGATGAGGAGGAATTTCTTCAGCCAGATGATGGAGAATCTGTGGAATTTGTTGCACGGGTGGCTGTGGAGGTCAGGTAAGTGGGTGTATTTAAGGCAGAGGTTGATAGGTTCTTGATTAGTCAGGGTGTGAAAGGTTATGGGAGAAGGCAGGAGAATAGGGGTGAGAATTGTCCAGCTGTGATGAAATGGTGGAGCACCTTCAATAGGCCGAAGGTTCTGATTCTGCTCCTGTGTCTCAAGGTCTTATGGATATCTCAGTTGAGTCCAGGGAATTCTTAAGTGGGAGGGTGGGCTGCCAGAGGTCATGGTCCATGTCTGGGTAGGAGGAGTGACGAGGTCCTGCAAAGTGAGTTCAGGGTCTTAGGAGCTACGTTAAAGGACAGGACCTGCTGGGTTGTGATCTCAGGATTGCTGCCTGTGCCACGTACTAGTGAGACTGGAAACAGGAAGATCATACAGTTTAATACATAGCTAAGGAGTTGGTATAGGAGAGAGGGCTTCAAATTTTTGGATCATTGGGCTCTCTTCCAGGGAAGGTGGGACCTGCACAGAAGAGATGATTTGCACCTGAACTGGAGGGGGACTAATACCCTAGTGGGAAGGTTTCCTGGTGCTGCACTGGAGGGGGGGGGATTAAACCAGGGTTACAGGGGGATGGAAACCAGAGTGTCAGAACAGATAGTGGAGAGGTTGTGGAGAAAGATGTTGTTAAGTCTACACACAAAGTCAGGAATCAAAATATTAATCATGGTGGGACTAATGTTCTGAGATGCATATATTTCAATGCAAGGAGTATTGCAGGAAAGGTGTATGAGCTCAGGGCATGGATCTGCGCGTGGAATTATGACATTGTAGCTGTAAGTGAGACTGTGTTGTAGCAGGGGCAAGACTGGCAGCTCAGTATTCTGGGGTTCTGTTGTTTTAGATGTGACAGAGTGGGGGGCGGAATTAAAGGGGGAAGGGTGGCATTACTAGTCAGGAAATCATTATGGCAGTGATCAATCAGGACTGACTGGAGAGCTCACCTAGTGAGGCTTTATGGGTAGAAACGAGGAATTAGAAAGGTTTGACCACATTAATTGGATTATATTATGGACCACCCAAGAGTCCACAGGATTTAGAGAGGCAAATTTGTAGAGATAACAGACTGTTGCAAGAAACATAAAATTGTGATAGTTGTTTTTTGCCTTTTCACAGACAGCTCACTGACACCAGATACTCTAGTAGATAAAACTTATGAACTGTGTTCACTGCAATCCGCAGCCTGTAATTTCCATTGTAAGGGTGTAATTTCAAAACATCTAAACAATCTGGTGCTTTTGTGATCTCCTGGCGGTTTCGGCGAACTCTTGAGAATGTAGGCACGGCCAAAGTGGCCATTGCTGGGGGTTGACGCTGCGTTGAGGCCCTGATGGTGGAACATTAGAACATTTTTGACAAGAACAGGCCATTCAGCCCAACAAAGCTTGCCAAATTCCTATTGACATAGTTTGTTGAAATTACTATTAAGTTTAGACTTGGAAGTCTCTCATCTACACAACTAGGTAGTTTGTTCCATGTGTCCACAACTCGCTGTGTAAAGAAATGCTTCCTGATGTTAGTCTGAAATCTCCCTTTAACTGGTCTCCACCTTTAACCCCGTGTCCTTGACGATGGATTAATTTTCAAGTAGCAGCTGGCATCCACTTTACTTATACCCTTAATGATTTTGAACAGCTCTATCATATCTCCACTTATTCTACATCCATTTTGGCTAAAAAGATTTAATTCTTTCAATCTTTCTTCATAGCTCATACCCTGCAGACCTGGAATGAGTCTAGTTGCCCTTCTCTGAGTTCTCTCCAGTGCCTTCACATCCCTCACGGAACATGGAGACTAAAACTGTACACAGTATTCAAGCTGTAGCCTCACAAGTGCATTATACAGCTCAAGAAGAACGTCTCTAGACTTGAACTCCACTGAGCGTTTTATATAGCTCAACGTTCTATTAGCCTTCCTAATCACTTCCGTGCATTGTCTGGATCAGCCTTTCTCAACCTTTTTGCCCAGAAGGAATCCTTGAAATAATTTTCAGGTCTCAGGGAACCCCTGCGTAATAATTATTATATCTACAGCTCACGGTACGTTAGCGTGATCAGTAAGTTTTAGATATAATAATCCAAAATTAATTGTCAGTGTGCTTTTGAGTAAAGAATGAATTTTTAGCCAACCTTTCTTGAAAAAAAACAGATAGTTAAACTTTGCTTGAAATGAATCTCTTTCTTTCCATTTCATAAATTTTTAAAAATCATAAGGCAAACATAATAAATTTCTGTTAAATAACCGGCTTAAGCCAAAATGGGATTTAATTTTTCTAAAGGTAGGCTCAGTAGATTTAATTTAAATAAAGGTTGCAAATTGATCTTAACTAATGCTATTTACAACATGAAAATTTATTGACAATGCTGAGTAGTAAAGTTACTAAAAAAAATCATAATCCAAAGCAATGTGAATGAAAATAAAGCTTAAGACACAATTTTAAAGTCAGATTAAGTTCCTTTTCCCAATCCTGTTTAATCTTAGACAAAGGACGCTTATCCCATTGTAATAATAAATTATAAATTCTTCCAATAGAACCCTTAATCAAAGGATTCATACTCATAATAGTATCTAACAGGTCAGCCTCCAATATGTAAGGGAAATTACTTAAATATTTTTGTAAAAAATGTCTAATTTGAAGGTATTGCAAAAAGTGTGAATATGAAAGAGAATATTTATCAGTTAATTGTTCAAAGGACATCAATCTATCTTCTTTAAATAAATCCAAAAAAGAATTAATACCTTTATTTTTCCAAAGTAGAAAAATTGGATCACTCAAAGAAGGCTTAAAAAAGTAATTTCGGTAAATTAAATTACAAAATTTAAATTTTGTAAGATTAAAAGAATTGCGGAACTGGAGCCAAATTTGTAAAGGATACTTAATCACAGGATATAAATTTAAATTAACAACTTTACCTAATTGCATAGGTAAAGGAGCCTCCAATAACGAGGTTAAATAAAACTGCTTTACAACTTTTAGTTCCAGGTCTACCCAAATTGGCCGATCACTCTTATCAACCCTGTATAACCAAAAAGACATATATCACAGATTAACAGCCCAATAATACATTCTAAAATTAGGCAAAGCAAGACCTCCATCCTTTTTCAATTTTTGTAAATGACATTTACTAATTCTTGGTCTTGTAAGTGGACTCCAATTACTAAACAAATACTTCATAGAGTCTACTAAGGGAACAAAATTAGCTTTATAAAGATCCTTATATTTTTTAGTAATTATAATACCTAAATATCTAAAAGAGTCTGAAACTTTGAAAGGAGTATTATCATATATAGAAACAAAATCACTTAAAGGAAATAATTCACTTTTACTAAAATTTATTTTATATCCTGAAAAACCTCCGAATTCATTAAATAATTTTAACAGGGATTCGTCAGGGTTAGATATATAAACCAATAAATCATCAGCATAAAGAGAGACCTTATGCATGGTCTCATTCACAAATATCACATGGATATTTTTAGCCTCATGAAGAGCAATAGCAAGGGGTTCTAATATTAAATTAAACAACAGAGGACTTAATGGACAGCCTTGCCTTGTCCCTGTGAAAGCTGAAAAAAAGGAGACCTACGATTGTTAGTGACAACAGTAGCAATAGGGGCTTTATATATCATTTTAATCCAATTATTAAAATTAATACCAAAGCCAAATTTCTATAAAACATTGAATAAATATTTCCATTCGACTCGGTCGAATGCTTTTTCAGCATCCAAAGATACAACACATTATGGAATTTTAGAAGAGGATGAATATATAATATTAAGTAGTCTCCGAACATTTGAAAAGGAATAACGACCCTTTATAAAGCCTGTTTGATCTTTACAAATAATTTTACCCAAAATATTTTCTAACTGGTTGGCCATTATCTTTGACAAGATCTTAGCGTCAACATTCAGTAATGAAACAGGTCTATATGAAACACAGTCAGTAGGATCTTTATCTTTTTTAAGAATTAAAGAAATAGAGGCCTCATAAAAAGTAGAGGGTAAGTCACCTTTCACAAAATAATCCTTAAACATTTCCACCATATATGGAGAGAACAACTTTCCAAATTTTTTATAAAATTCTACGGGATAGCCAGCAAGTCCTGGGGACTTACCCAGGAACTTAATTTGACTTTTATGATGGAGGATTGGATGCCGATATTGAAGTTGGTTAACTCTTCTTCAATTTGTGCTAGCCATTCATTGATTCAATTTAAAATTGTACATCATTATCATTTGACAAAGGAGAGACTTTCTAAAATCTTTCCTAATGTTGATAGTCATTGTGATAGATGTAAAACTGAGATAGCTACACTGACACATATGTTTTGGTCTTGTTCTATATTGGAACAGTTCTGGAAGTCGGTTTTCTCAACAATTTCTAAAGTACTTAAAATTAATCTACAACCTAATAAATTAACTGTGCTTTTTGGAATAATTCCTCAAAATATTCATGGTATTTCTGTGTCTGACCAACATGTTATTGCATTTGTTACACTGATAGCTAGGAGGGCCATTTTGTTGAAGTGGAAGGATACATCAGCTCCCACTTTGTCACAATGGTTCTCTCAAGTGATGCTATGTCTTAGTTTGGAGAAAATTAGAAGTCAAACCTTTGAACCTTTATTTGATTTTGAGAAAAGATGGGGCTCATTTGCTCGTTATTATCATTTGAGTTAATTGATATAATTTTTCCACGATCTAATTGTAAATTCTTTTAGTATATTTTCTTTTCTTGCTGACGGTTTGATGTTTAGTTTTAGAAGCTTTTTGTATGACGCATGGCTCCAGGGTTGTACACTTAATGGGTTTTCTTTTTTTTCTCACTTTCCTGCTTAGTAGGTTTTTTTTCATTGTCACAAAATTTTGTTTTCAATCTTTAAGATGATGGGTTTTTTTGAGGCATTATAAGTGTTGTTACTTCGATGTACTCATGTTATTCTTCCTATATAAAAAGATTTGAAAAGAAGACACAATTTTATACAAGGTTTTGAAAAAAAAATTTTCTTACTAAGTGACATGATCAGGCTCAAATATAGGCCTAACATGTGAAACCTGTGCTTGTTTTTTGCTGCGCAAATACACAATCCTGGGTCAAACTTGAGATAAACACACACAGATTTCACCTTCAGCTGAAATGAGACGATCTCTACCCTTGCTCTTGATGCTTGTTAAACAAGAGGAAGCTTGCTCATACATGTAAGAAGTTGAAAACTGCAGAAAAATGTTTATTGCTTTCCTATGATTGGCAGGATACTCGTTTTTCACAGAAATCCAGAACTTGTCCAGGGGCAGGTCAATAAATCTCATCTTAAGTGCATGATCAGAGTGCAGCTCACAAAGTTCTTGCTCTTCTCTCAAAGTCAAGTTCTCAGTCATACACTTGTGTTGAAAGGGAGGAAAAATACTGTTCAATTTTGTTCTGCAGTTCTTCCAGGTGGATTTCAATAAGACTTGAGACACTTGCAAGCCCAAGCAGCAGTGGAAACATTTCAAGATTTCCTTTTGCAACATGATTTTTCCAAAGATTCAGTTCCTTTTAAACCCAAGAATCTTGTCACTTGAGATCACAACATTTTCTCCAGGGCCTTGCAGAGACTCGTTCAACTGGTTCCTATGATGAAAAATGTCTGCTCAGTAGACTAGTTTCTGCTGCCATTCTTCATCTTCAAAATACTCAGCAAAATCTGGCCTACTATCTTCCTGAAAGTACTCCTGCAATTCATCTATCAGTTCAAACACCCTGTTGACAACTCTTTCTCTGCTAAGCCACCAGATTTTTGTATGTAGCACAAGATTGGTATACTCTTTGTCCAGGTTTTCGCAAGGTTTTTTAAACATTCTGGAGTGAAGTGGTCTTTGTTTAACAAAGTTAACCATTTTGTAGCATCATCCAGAACTTTTTTCATTCCATCTCCAAGAGTTTTTGACATCAGCACCTCTCTGTGAAGAAGGAGTGTGTTGTGACAACGTCAGGATTCTTTACAAGAGAAACAAAATCTCTCATGGAGCCAACCGTTGATGGGGCACCAAGAGTACAGATGCCAACACAGTTCCTCCAAGATAGACCTTTTGTTTCCCAATATGAAGACAAAACATTAAATATATCTCGGCCTTTGCTTGTTTTGGGCAGTTCTTCGCAACAGAAAAAGTTTTCTTGAATTTCAGCATCATTTACAAATCTTACAAATGCTACAACATGACATTTCTTGGTGAAATCTGTTGACTCATCAGCCTGGATAGAGAGGCTGTTGTTTCTCACACAAAACCTCTTCAGCATCATGTGACGAGTCATCAATACGTCGACTTGCGTACTGTTGGAGAGTGGCCGCCTTTTCGCCCGAACAAAAACCATGCTAGAGCACATTCCCGAGCTACTATATGCAGACCTCTTCTCACACACACAGAGGACGCGCCACAGGCTGCAAGGGCTTTGGGGTGAACGGTGGGTCTGAAGAAAACTGAGGGTCCAGCGCATGAGTGACAGACAAGTTCAAAATGAGCTCCAACTTAAGTGCACATTTGACTGTTAAAAAGTAATGGGCCCCTTTTGTTTTTTTCTTTCTTTCATTTCATAACTGCTTAAATTAACATTCTTAAATATACTTCTTTATAATTATATGCAGTGTACGATCTGTTATTTCTTGCCAACGAACGATTGCATGAGGCAGTAAATCATACAGCATTCACACAAACCGGAGACATTCCAACATCACTGACTTGGCGGGACCCAAGTCGTGTAAACCCTAGACGTATGAAGCCTGAGAAAGGTGGGTTTCTCACCATCGGGTCCAGTGGTTGTTAATGAGGGGCTAATGAACTGCTTTTCCAGAGGCGCCCAATAAAAAGGGTTTCATTTGCCACAGACTAGGTGTAATGGAATAGGACAACTTGGCTCACCAGCCCACGTAAAACCCATTGATAAGTAGCTTTCATTGTAAAGACGGATTTCTTTGTGTCTGTTGTTGGACTAGTGGAGTGACATGACTCAGAAGATTGTAATTCAAAAATCATCACATTGGACCATCAGGCATGTCTGTAAAACACAATAGTTAATAAAATATAAAAATGGGTGAGTCCATTCAATGCTCGGAAAACGCACTTCACATTCATCAGCCTACCGTCCTCCTCTCCTGCAATACAGCACTCACCAATTATCAACGGCCTCCCCATCTCATGTTAAAAACTGAGAATAGACTCAAGCAGATAAACAGGGTCCGACTGCGCACTGTCAGACTGGGCCGAGGAACTGCTGACAAGTTTGTTAATGGGGCTGTTCGGTCACTGCCGACCACTGCGAGCATTAGCATCGCGCATTGTGCAGTTCAAACAATGATGTTTATTTTTTTAATCATGATCTCTCGCAGAACCCCTAGTGATCTCTCACAGGCTCCCCCATTGTATACTAATATCTCATATTTCTACTTCCTATATGTAATATTTAACATTTACTTACATTAAATTTCATCTGCCATTTATCTGCCCACATCAGGATTTTGTTTAGATCTAACTGTATTGATTCTGCTGACTGAATGTTATCAGCCCATCCCCCTAGTAAATAAACTTTACTGTTTTATTTGTCATGTGCTTATCCAAACATTGATGTAAAGTAAAAACAGCAGCGGCCCCAAAACTGATCCCTGTGGAACCCCACTTTTAACATCTTCCAGGTGTGGAAATGATCCTCTCACCATAACTCGTTGTTTTGTGTTTTTGAGCCAATTCTGCACCCATTCGCACACATTACCCTGAGTATCTACCTCCTGTGATTTGATTATTCACCTCTTGTGAGGTACCTTGTCAAATGCCTTCTGAAAGTCCAAGTAAATTATATCAACCGCTCTATTGCTATCATAAAGGATTTGGCAAGTGTGGATTGGGACAGGTTGATTTCTGACAAAGGTGTACTTGGTAAGTGGGAGGCCTTCAAGGCACATAGTTTATATATTCCTGTTAGAATAAAATGCAAGGATAACAGGTTTAGGGAACCTTGGTTTTCAAGCGATAATGCTCTGGGAGAATCCTAAGAGCAAAAAGATAGACAAGGACGAAATTGGTCCTCTTGGAGATCAGAATGGTAATCTATGCATGGTGCTGAAAGAGATGAGGGAGATTGTAAATGGTTTTTTTGCATCTGTAATTACTCAGGAGATGGAAACAGAGTCTATAGAAGTGAGGCAATGCAGCAGCGAGGTGATGGACCTTACACGCATTACAGAGGAGGTGGTGTTTGCTGTCTTGAGGCAAATTAGGGTGGATAGATCTCTAGAGAATAACAAGGTGTTCTCTCAGACCCTGTGGGAGGCAAGTGCAGAAATTGCCGGGACCCTACCAGAGATACTTAAAGTATCCTTACCCACAGCTGAGGTGCTGGAGGATTGGAGGATAGCTAATGTTCCGTTGTTTAAGAAAGGCTATAAGAATAAGCCATGAAGTTATAGGCCAGAGAGCCTGACATCAGTAGTGGGAAAGTTAATGAAAGTTATCCTACAGGACCGGATATATGAATATTTGGATAGATAGGAACTGATTAGGGATCGTCAACATGGCTTTGTGCATGGAAGGTCATGTCTAATTAATCTTAGAGTTTCTCAAGCAAGTTACCAGGAAAATTGATGAAGACAAGCCAATGGATGTTGCCTACAAGGACTTTAGCAAAGCTTTTGACAGGGATGGGAGGTTGGTCAAGGAGGTTCAGTCGCTTGACATTCAAAATGAGGTAGGAAATTGGATTAGACATTGGCTCCATGGGTGAAGCCAAAGAGCGGTTGTAAACGGTTGCCTCTCTGACGAGTGGTGTCCTGCAGGGATCGGTGCAAGGTGCTTTGTTGTTTGTCATCTATATCAACAACCTGGTACACTGCATCAGCAAATTTGTGGATGACACCACATTGGGAGTGTAGTGGACCGTGAGGAAGACTATCAAAGCTTGCTGTGGGATCTGGACCAGGTGGGAAAATGGCTGAAAAATGGCAGATGGAACTTAATGCAGACAAGTTTGAGGTTTTGCACTTGGAGAGGACCAACCAGGGTAGGTCTTACACAGTGAACAGTAGGGCACTGAGGAGTGCGGTAGAACAGAGGGATCCGGGGAAACAGATCCATAATTCCTTAGAAAGGGTCCTAAAGAAAGCTTTTGGCACATTGGCCTTCATAAATCTTCATGTCTGAGGCTTCTCGCTTAAGTGTCCAACAATAATCAGCCAGCATTGATGGATTCCAGTTGCCCTGATTCTGTTCCTCCAAATACGCAATGTCCTGGTGAAACCTTTCACCATGCTCATCACTGACAGCACCAAGATTTTCAGGGAAGGATTCTAAATGGGAATGCAGAAAATGAATCTTTAGTGACATGTTGCACTTCATGGTTTTGTATGCTTGAAGCATGTTGTCAACCAGCTGCACCTAGTTTGGTGCTTGGTAGTTGCCAAGAAAATTTTCAACAACATTCTTGAATGCCTTCCATGCGATTTTCTCCAGTCCCACTAGAAGTTCTGAATTGAAGCAGCAAATATAAGCGATTTTTTAAAAAATGGTGCATGATAGGCAAATTTCATGGTGATTTTCATGATCAGCAGCCCAACATCCATAAGATACACCCAAAAGTATTCAGGATGTAAAGTCTTTGTTGTCCTGTGTATCTTATAGTCTGACGTTCTAATATCCTTCCTTGGGTAAGGAGACCAAAGAGGACACAGCACCGAGGAATTAAATCACTTATTTGTTTGTGCCCTTGAATTAATGCAGTGGAAAGGAGAAAAGGAAAATGGCTGGGATGAAAGTGTCATAATTTGGTGGCAACCGGGGTATCAGACCCAGAGAGAGAGAGTGTTGTATGTGAGCTGAACAATAACAGTGATCCCAAATACTTGACTTCAACAATCTTGTGGTGTAAAGACTGCTGGCAGAAATCCAATCTTAACACATCCCAGGGGACAGTATCTTCAAGCACATTACCGATGCCATTTTAATCTTAAAGCTAATTTTGAAATGCACTAAGCTTAGCGAAGCGAGAAGCAGTGGTTCTGGTCAAAGCAAGACATTGCTCCTTATTGGCAGTGATACCCAGCGAAGTCTTTGGAGTTTATATACAGCCGTGATATACAGCCCACAATGCCGTGTGTGACAACCAATGTACTTGCCAAATTATTGCAACAGCACAGAAATTCCCCTTGAATAATGCATGACTCAGAGGTAGGCAGAGATGCACGGAGAAATATTAGCAATGGAGTAAGATTGATGGGCCAGGCCAAGGCTCAGCAGCTCCTACAGACCAGCAGAAGGCTGAACCATTCTGACAGTTGAACAGGTGCAATTGTTTCAAATAAATTCTAAGGTGCTTGACCAGTGTGTTTTGTATAAATTAAAACTATTTTAAAATTGTTCCTGCTAAATCTTCCCACTTGTCCAATTAGTGGATTTACAAAATTTCATCTGAAATGTTGTGCACTCTCTCTCTCTCTCTCTCTCTCACCCCCCCCCCTCTCTCTCGGCCTCTCCCCCCTCTCTCTCTCTCCTCTCTCTCTCTCTCTCTCTTTCGGCTTCTCTCTCTCTCTCTCTCTCTCTCTTTCGGCTTCTCTCTCTCTCTTTCGGCCTCTCCCCCCCCCCTCTCTCTTTCGGCTTCTCTCTCTCTCTTTCGGCTTCTCTCTCTCTCTCAGCCTCTTTCCCTCTCTCCCTCTCCCTCTCTCTCCTCTCTCTCTCTCTCAGCCTCTTTCCCTCTCCCCCACTCGCTCTCTCTCGGCCTCTCTCTCTCTCAGCCTCTTCCCCTCTCTCCCTCTCCCTCCCCTTCTCTCTCCACCCCTCTCCACCCTCTCGCTGGCTGCTGCAGAGGATGGTGCCATACTCCGCCACATATTGCCTATTAAGCCGCTAGTGTTGAGGGCAGCAATGAAGGACTCTGGCGGTGTTCAGTTCTTCCTTCATCGTGTCAGTAGCTTAGTTTTCACCACCCTCAGTCATGCAAGTCCCCAGTGGAGACTCAGGAATACCGTCGCACTCAGACGTAGAAGGATTCTTCATTGCTGTTTCCATAACAGTTTTGTGTGACTGGTCATGGTTATTAGCCCTGAGCTGAACCCCTGAACTTGGAGGACAGGTAGACCACTCTTAGTCTGGCCTCTGCCCTTTGACCTGTTTGGCATGAGTGACCCTAACAAGACCCAAAGCACAGAGCTCTGAATCCAGCAATATAGCTCTCCAGGTCACTGAGGCACATAAGCCCCCAAACCACAAGGTTGTGGTCCTCTTGGAGAACTCTTGTGTTTTGGGCAAGGTTTAATTGACGTGGTTTATGGATTAGACTCTGTAGTTCACTTTATATGTGATTCTGGTTTCTGGTCACTCCTTTTTTAATGCCATTTTGTGCGATTTTGATTGGGGTGGACTGACTGCGGCCTGCAGTCAACGAACGACATGGCACTAAATTGAGCTGAACTGATCTGAAGCTGAACACTTCTGGACTGTTTCGGTGACTCTGTGCTTGGTTTGGTGTTTTATTTTCTGTGTGCTATTTGCTCATTTTTTTTTCCATTTGTGTGATTTGTTTCTTTTTTGAGCTTGATGTTTTTTTTGAACAGGTTCCATGGTTTTCTTTGTTTTGAGACAGTCTGTGGGAAGACAAACCTCAGGGTTGTATACTGCATACATACTTCGATAACAAATGTACTTTGTATCACCAAAGGAAACATCCTCTTCACATCCACACCATCCAGGCCTTTCAACATTTGATATGTTTCAATGAGATCTCTCCTCAATCTTCTAAATTCCAGTGAGTACAGGCCCAGGGCCATCAATCACTGCTGATATGATAACCCTTTCATTCCCAGAATCATTCTCGTGACCCTCCTCTCAACCATATCTCCAATGTCAGCACATCCTTTATTATAAAAGGGGCCCCAACCTGCTCACAATACTCCAATTGAGGCCTTCACCAGTGCTTTATAAAGCCTCAACATTACATCCTTGTTTTCGTATTCTAGTCAACTCCACACGGGGAGAACCCATCTGTGACCGCATGGGTTTCCTCCGGGTGTCCCGATTTCCTCCCACAGTCCAAAGACGTACCGGTTGGTAGGTTAATTGGACATTGTAAATTGTCCCGTGATTAGGCTAGGGTTAAATTGGGAGAAGGCTGGCCTAATCTGCGCAGTATCTCAGTTAAAAAAACACATCATGGTGCCAACAAAACATACCCACCCTGTTCACAAGCGGCGGCGATCAGCAAAACAAGCCTTTTTTTCTCCCTGCCACCCACTCACAACACAGAGACTCCAGGACAGGCTGCGTCTGGACTTCCAGCCTCCAGTAGACTCAAGCACTCACAGACACTGGCCTCTGACTTCCCCAGTAGACTCACAGACTAACATATCCAGGGCTTAGTCCTTCAGGTCTGGAATTCTGGAGATCTGATCGACTTGAGCCTTTACTTTTCGGTATGCAAAGATTCCAAGTTTATCTATTATCGAAGAACGTATACAGTATACAACCCTGACAGACAGAACCATGGACCCAACTCGTTCAAAGAAAAACATCAAACCCCCTCCCCCCATGTGCAAATTGAAAGAAAAAACAGAGTGAAAACACAGACTATAAAAACACAAAATCAAAAGGCATATTTCAGTTCAGTTCAGCTCAGTGTTCATCATCTGCAGGCTGCCTCGATTCAGAGTAGTAACAAAAAAAGAGCTGAAGATTGAATACAAGCCCTTACGAGTGGATCAGATTCAATGTTCAATGCTATCGAGCAGGACTCCTCAACCAGGGTTCAGTGAGAGATCATGATCAAAAATTAAACACTGAGTTTTGAACTTCGTGCAACACGCGATGCTGGTGCTCGCAGCGGTGGGCAGTGACCGAGCGACCCTGTTAGCAATCTCGTTAGCGATCTCACAGCCCAGTATGACCGTGCACAGTAGGACCATGTTTATTTGCTTGAGTCTATTCTCTGTTTTTGATGCGAGAAAGGGGAGGCCGTTGATAATTGGTGAGTGCTGTATTGCAGGGGTCCCCAACCCTTTTTTGGCACTGCGGACTGGTTTCATATTGACAATATTCTTGCGGACCGGCCGACGGGGGTGGGGGGGGTGATGGTAGGGTTGCCAACAGACAAGAGTAGCAGTCAAATATGTTGGGTTTACCCAGAGAAAGACTACAATGACCATGAAGCCTTGCGCGGGCACCAGTGCGCATGCGTGACTTGCACATTCGTGTACCTGCCGATTTTTTTCTACAAATCGCTTTTGCCGATTCTGTTCGGGGGGGGGGTGTGTTAATCACGACCGGAATATAGGTGATAAGTAGCTAATACACTCACTTTCATTTCTAAACAGGTTTATCTAACGAATTTAATATTAAACACACAGCGCATATTTTCCTCGCATGGATATAGCGATAAGTCAATCATCAGGGGAGGACAGGGGAGCTTGAAGTAAGTGTTGAACGAACTTCCAGTAGAAGTGGTAGAGGCAGGTTCGATATTATCACTTAAAGAAAAATTGGATAGGTATATGGACAGGAAAGGAATGGAGGGTTATGGGCTGAGTGCAGGTCGGTGGGACTAGGTGAGAGTAGCGTTCGGCACGGACTAGAAGGGCAGAGATCGCCTATTTCCATGCTGTAATTTTTATATGGTGATATGGTTATATAAGTCAATAGCATCATAACATTTTAAGTAATGTCTGAATATTAAACACACAGCACATATTTTCCCCGTATGAACATATAAAATCATTGCAACACACCAATATCGCTGAATCAGTGGGAGCCCTGGGCTTGTTTCCCTGCAACAAGACAGGGCCATCGAAGGGTGACGGGAGACAGCGATAATCGAAGAGGGTTCCTTATGTCCAGTCTATTCCGCAATTTGGTTTTCGTTGCATTCATTGCAGAGATATGTTGGGAATGGAAGCAACGTTTTCAGTGCTTTCGTGGCTATCTCAGGATATTTAGCCTTGACTTTGATCCAGAATGCTGGCAGAGATGTTATGTCAAACATACTTTTCAGCCCACCGTCATTTGCAAGCTCGAAGAGTTGATCTCTTTCCCGCACTGACATGGATGACGGGTGCGTAATGACCTCACGTGTGTTCAAGCTCAACAGTGGGCGTGACAGGGAATGAGGAAAGGTGCAGCTGATTCATATTGCCGAATCATGTCATTTCCTCGTGGCCCGGTTGCGCATGCTTCCGGCCCGGTAGTGGTCCGCGGCCCGGTGGTTAGGGACCGCTGCTGTATTGCACGGAGGAGAGGACGGTAGGTTGATAATTGGTGAGAGCTGTATTGCACATGTTACATACCCTGTGGGTATCTTGTGACTGTCTAATGACCATGATGTAATGGTTTTGTGATGGTGGGGTAATGTAACTTTCCCGCCAGTGTGAGGTCACATGATGACCTGTTCCCAACAGGCATAAAGGGGAACCCTGTTGTGACGCAGTTAGGTTTTCAGTTTAGTTCATTAGTTACTCCGTTATGCTGCATATTCGTCTCATGAAAACAATTCATTTTAAAGTGGAGTTCTACTTTCTATTGTAAGGTAAAATCATTGCGCCGGCAGTTTCATCAATCGCTGCCAGCTTTGTTGGTGTATCTTTGATTTACCTGTACAGTAGTATTGGAGAGTGAAGGCCTTGCTAAAGTACGGGAACCTGAAGGATCAAATAAAGTTGGAGTCATTTGGCGGTTTTAAAAAGGATCGACCTTATTGAGGATTCGTTCAGAAATGGTGACCTGTATCTGAGATAACTCCTGCAAGAGCAGGGAAGTTTGAGCAGTTTTCACTCGCCAGGAAAAGGTCAGTTCCTTTAAGCCGTTTTATTTCCTTCATCGTGAATCTTTTGCAGAATCAGCAGTAATGTCACGTCTTCGAAGAAATCTGTTTCCAGAGAAGTCTCTCCTTATTGACTGTGTAAATAACTTGGACTTTCGAATTTACCATTTTAAGGCTGTGTTCGAATTTACCACTTTAAGAACTGTTTTCAAATTTACCCTTTTAAGAACTGTTCCAGAGTTGGCGTAAAGCGGTTAACTTCCGGTTAAGTTAGTCGTTGGAATACTTTTCTCTATTGTTGAGCAGAGTTTAATAAATGTTTGTTTGTTTTTTATAAAACCTGCCCCAATTCATAATTCATTGTTGCCGGTCACGTGACACACGGAGGGGAGGACGGTAGGCTGTTGAGGAGTGTGAAGGGGGTTTTCCGACCATTGAATGAACTTGCCCAACCTGAGCTGTGACGTCAGCCTCTCCCTCCTGAATTACCTTCCCCAACTTCCTCTACGCACTGCTGCCTGACTTCTGGGAGCGAACAGACTCTCCCAGTATAGAAAACTGGAGGGAAATTTTCATTCTGAAGATGGTCCAGTGTGCTGATTTTTGAGAGAAGGTGTGAGATGGAAGAGGAGGATTCTAGACCTGGGCCTATGGACAATTCTGATAGGTTAATGATAAAGAATTACAATCTCCTGAGTCATTTCACTGCACTAGTGCAACAACAGACACAAAAATAAGTACAAGCATTAAGTATTTACAAGACAGTAAATAATTCAAATTAAAAATAGTCATTGCCATCTACAACCAGGTCAATACTGGACCTCAGGAGAGAGAATTTGTAGAATGTCTAAGGGATGGCTTTTTAGAACAGCTTGTTGTTGAGCCCACTCGGGGATCGGCTGTGCTGGATTGGGTGTTGTGCAATGATCTGGAGGTGATAAGAGAGCTTAAGGTTGAGGAACCTTTAGGGAACAGTGATCACAATATAATTGAGTTCACATTGAAATTTGAGAGGGAAAAAATAAACCAGAACCTGAGCAGCAGTCCCGTCAGACACTCAAACAGGGGCCGCAACCTCTCACTCTCCATATCAGCGTGGTACACTGACCCCTCCCGGACACAGAATGGACAGGTGGATGGGGTGTCAGTGAATCTGCTTAAAGACCTGTTACAGAGTACAGCCCCGTGCAACACCTTCCACCCCAGGTCCCCAGTGTACAGGGGAAGGACCCCTGTATGAAGAGATTTCCTCTGGGGACCCCCTCCACTGCCAATGGTAACACGAATCGTCAAGGCGAGTCTGGTCGGCAGACGGAGGCAAAAAAGTGAAAGGTGTGCAGGAGCAGCCCGTACAAGAAACGCTATAGAGCGTCACGGAAGGACACGGTGGGCATCCCTGTGAGACGGTTCACATTACGCGCGACCCTCTCCCGCGTGGCATCACGAGGCCTGGGTCCGACGAGCATCTCCGGCCCATCAGGTGGTGGTGCAGCCGGATTCCCTCCACTTCCCCGAGCCCCCTCGACACCCACCGTGATAGGATGGAGAGCAGTCCCCCTCACAGCTAGAGCACCGACCCCCACGGGCGCAGGAACACCCTGTCTGGATGAGACTGGACCCCATACCCTCAACACCTCCCGGTAAAAGCGAGGCGGTTCCCTCAAAGCAGTGAGGCTGATGCTGTCTGCTGGAAGCCGTGTGCCCTCCTGCGGGCAGAGTCCCCAGCGGAGACAGTGCATCGCCAGTGCGTGCCATCTCGGAGGGCAGTCACTCTACAGGGATCTCTGCAGGGTCCTGAGGTGGAGAGCCATCAGCTGGGTGCGCCCACTCCAATGACTGAGCACCCTCAGCAATCGAAAGCCTCAGAACCACAAGCGAGGCTCAATGCTTCCTGTTGCCCCAGAAGAAATCCATCAACCTCTTCTGGGTCCTGGAGACAAAAGCAGTCGGTGGGACTAAAGTAACCAGCCAGTACCATATCTTTACAATAAAAGCTACCGTATTTATCAATGGTTTTTACATGGACTGGTGGTCCAAGCTGTCCTATTCCATTGTGTCTAGTCTGAGGTAAACAACTTACAAATGTAGCAATGGCTCCAGCAAAATTGAAAAGACACTTAACTACAAATCACAGCCATTTGGCACGTAAAAGGGCCGATTATTTTAAACAACTATTGGAATCTCAAAACAAACAGATCAAAACTTCTGAAAATAAAGTCACAATTAGTAAAAGGACTCATGAAGCAGGTTATTTAGTTGCTTTAAGACCAATTCACTCAAGAATGTTCAAAAAACTGTGTGAATGCTTGAATATCACACCAATCCCCTGCTACATGCAGAAATCTAGTGGCTTAGCAGAGGAAGAGTTGTCAACAGGGTGTTTGAGTTGAAAGGTGAATTGCAGGAGAACTTTCAGGAAAATAGTAGGCCGGATTTTGCTGAGTGCTTTGAAGATGAAGAATGGCAGCAGAAACTAGTCTACTGTACTGCTGCCACAAAAAAAAACAAATTTCAGGACATTTGCAAGTGACGATAAACCTGATTCTGATCTGGGTCTCTATTGTGGACTGAGAGTGGGAAGGGGACAGGGAGAGGGGAATCATGGTTGGGAAAAGAGGAAGGGAGTGGGAAGCACCAGAGAGACATTCTGTAATGATCAATAAACCAATTGTTTAGAATTAAATGGCCTTGCCTGGTGTTTGGGTGGGTATATCTGCACCCATGACCCCCAGTCCCAACCCTGGCACTTACCCTCTGCCACTTGTCCCACACCCCTCCCATGGCACTGTGCCCTCGCCATTCCCAACCTGCTTTGCCCCCGCCAGATTTACAAGCTCGCTCTACGCTCCACATTGACAAATACAGTAATGTGTTAAAGTCTTAGGCACCCTCGCTATGTGAAGGTGCCTGAGACATACGCACAGTACTGCATATGTCACCTGAGATTCATTTTCTTGTGGGCATTCACAGTAAAGAGAAAGAAACACAATAGAATCAATGGAAAGCCTCACATGACAGAGACGGACAAACAACCAGTCTGCACGAGACAACAAACTGTGCAAATCCAAGAAGAAAAATAATAAATAAGCAATAAATATTTAGAACTGGAGTTGTAGAGTCCTTAAAAGTGAATCCATAGGAAGTGGAATCCGTACAGTGTTGGGGTGAGTGAAGTTATCCCCTCTGCTTCAAGAGCCTGGTGGTCCAGGGGTAATGACTATTCACAGGCCCCATCCAGCCAAGAGATTTTAGGGTGGCAGGAGATTTTACTCACTGCCCATGCTGCTGGTATTTAGGCAGCAACGAAGCTCCTCTGTCTCTGCCTGTTTTTGGCCATCTTCTCTATTTTGCTCTGGATGTGATTCAGGGTTCTCAGATGTAGAAGGAATCTTCATTGCTGTTTCCGGAACAGTTTTGTTTGACCAGTCAGTGTTGTTAGCCCTGAGCTGAACCCCCGAACCTGGAGGACTGGTGGACCACTCTTATTCTGGCCTCTACCCTTTGACCTGTTTGGCACGGCTGACCCTCCCAAGAGCCAAAGCATAAAGCCCCGACTCCAGCCAACATAGCTCTCTGGGTCACTGAGGCAATCAGGCCTCCAAATCCTTTGACAAAGTCGTGGCCCTCTTGGAGGTCTAGAGAGGGTATTTAAGGCTTAATGGCAGACACAGCTACCATTAGTGGAGTGATGGGAAATTTCAAGGGACCAGTAGTATAGCACCAGAGGACTGCAGGGTTGCGGGAGATTGAGGGACGGGGAGATCTCTGACAGTAAGGTGAGGTGTCGGTAGGTGGGTCAGAGAAGAAAGGGGAGGTGGGAGAAAGGCCAAAGTGGGGCTGGGAAAGGAGGGGGCAGACTGGTGCATGCTGAAGCAGGTGGGGCCCAGAAGAAAGCGAGGTTGGACAGGGGACCCCAAGGTGGAGGAGGGAGGGCTGTTGCCAGGGAGAGCCGCCATAGAGGCTCATCTCCCCATTAGCGAGGATACCACAACTGTGAAGGCTCTGGTTCAGTCTTGGACGGGCTGAGCCAAGTTTTCCTTGAGTGTTCGGAGTGGAATGCAGATCACAGAGTTTCCCAGACGATTAGTCACCCATCCCAGCGAGCGCAGAAACCCACAGGAGGAAATAACAAGCCAAACTTGAAAGCAGAAATCAAACGACTGGCCCAGATTTGCGGTACAGCGGGGAGCCGAGTTCTGTTAAATCACTCGGATAAACTGGAGCCAGGGGGGGAGAAAAACACCCTCAAGAAATCTGGAAGAGAACAACCAAATGGGATGGAGAAAAGTGGATGCAGGTATCATGTGTGATGGCTGTCTGGCTGATAAGATAAAGCTGCCCTCACCCATGGGGGTAAGAAACGCCACATTTACCCATGACAAATGATTCAGCATTTACAAGACCACGCAAAAGCCTTAGACACATATATATGTTTCACATCTGTACTGTTATGCTGTAGGTATTGCATTTAGCAGCTCTGTAAGAGCAGTCTGTTCTGCTTTCAGCCTGTTCGGGTTATTGTTGAAGATAAGGGATGATGTGGAATGTGTGCCATCTGATTAGCGGAAGGTTTTTCTTGGTGAGGTTGGTAGGGTTTTTGTTCGAGGGATGAAGAGAGAAGACACTGGAGAGAGCCGGTCATAGCATATGATCCAGTGGGAGACCCGTTTGTTCAAGATGGATTGCGGACGACGTTCGGAAGGTGGTGTGTGCTCTCATGTTGACCGAGGGCCCAGTGCGTGAATGACAGAGAAGTTCCAGATGAGCTTCAACTTGTGCACATTTGACTGTTTAGTTAGAATGGGACCTTTACTAACCCCTCAGTTAAGATTCACAAATATAATTCCTTTAGTCATATGCAGTGTAGTGTCTGTTATTTAGTGGCATTAATTTGTAACAGGGGAGTGAATGACGCAGCATCCACACAAACGGGGCTTTGGGGTGGGATTGAGCGCACCTCAATCTCGCGAGCTTGGCCGGGTCAGAGGCTGACTTCCCGAGACTTACGCAGCCAAGAAAACTGGGGTGGGGGGGGTGGGGATTCATCTATATAACCAGGGTGTTGAAGGCTTTTGCACAGCACTGTATTTGTCCACATGAAGCAGAGAGCGAGTCTGTAAATCTGGCAGAAGCAAAGGAAGTTGGGAACGGCGAGGGTGGAGCACCGCGGGAGGGGTGGGGGACAGGTGGCAGAGAGGGATTGGCAGGGGTGGTGTTGGCGTTGGTGCAGACACTCCCAGTCCTGAGACTCCAGACTATTGGTTTATTGATCATTACAGAATGTCTCTCTGGTGCTTCCCACTCCCTCCCCTCTCCCTTCCCCTTCTCCCAACCATGATTCCCTCTCCCTGTCCCCTTCCCACTCTCAGTCCACAACAGAGACCCGTATCAGAATCAGGTTTATCATCACTCACATATGTCATGAATTTTTTTTCCAGGGCAGCAGCCCTGTGCAAAGGTCTGAAGACTCCTAGCTGTACATATATGCCTGGATCTTTTGCACTGTGCTGTATATTATTTCCTTTTTTTACAGTTTGCCATCTTTTGCACATTGGTTGCTTGTCAGTCTGGTGTATGTAGTTTTTCAAACGTTAAACTAATTCAAAAGAAGACACCCAGAGTCTGAAAAGTGGGTCTAACTTTGAATTTTCTTTCAACAAGACGTGCACATATCATGTGGGAACGTGACAATGTATGCATTTTATGTATTTATACATATAACCCATAATGAATTATTTAAATGAATGAAAATGCTTCATTCAACAATATATATAAAAGATTATGCATACATTACTTACATATTGACCACCTTCAGGAGGTAGGACTGAGCTGCTTTTTACCAGGAGAGACACTGCCTCCAGCACGAGGTCTGATCCTGGCCTCGTGCATGTTTTGTGTGGAGTTTGTGTGTTCTCTCCGTCACCATGTACCTTTCTCCAGTGTGCGACACATGAGTTGGCAGGTTGGCTGGTCCCTGGTGTAGCTGACTGGTAGGAGGAATGGGACAGGAGTTGGTTGATGGGTCTGAGAGCCTGCAGAGACTCAAAGGGCTGAATGGCCTCCTTCCACATTGTAAGAAAATGTTGGAAATAGTCAGAACAAACTAGTTATGCGGCCAGGGTTTTTGAGTCTTTTAACCCAGCTAATACTCACCCTCAACTAAAGAACAAAAGAGAGATAGAGAAGAGAGATCAAAGTAGTAGTGTAGTGGTCAGCACAACGCTTTACGGTACCAGTGACCCGGATTCAATTCCCATCACACGGTAGTGTAGTGGTCAGCACAACGATTTACAGTACCAGTGACATAGAAAACATAGAAAACATAGAAAAATAGGTGCAGGAGTAGGCCATTTGGCCCTTCGAGCCTGCACCGCCATTTATTATGATCATGGCTGATCATCCAACTCAGAACCCTGCCCCAGCCTTCCCTCCATACCCCCTGATCCCCGTAGCCACAAGGGCCATATCTAACTCCCTCTTAAATATAGCCAATGAACTGGCCTCAACTGTTTCCTGTGGCAGAGAATTCCACAGATTCACCACTCTCTGTGTGAAGAAGTTTTTCCTAATCTCGGTCCTAAAAGGCTTCCGCTTTACCCTCAAACTGTGACCCCGTGTTCTGGACTTCCCCAACATCGGAAACAATCTTCCTGCATCTAGCCTGTCCAATCCCTTTAGGATTTTATACGTTTCAATCAGATCCCCCTTCAATCTTCTAAATTCCAACGAGTACAAGCCCAGTTCATTCAGTCTTTCTTCATATGAAAGCCCTGCCATCCCAGGAATCAATCTGGTGAACCTTCTTTGTACTCCCTCTATGGCAAGGATGTCTTTCCTCAGATTAGGGGACCAAAACTGCACACAATACTCCAGGCGTGGTCTCACCAAGGCCTTGTACAACTGCAGTAGTACCTCCCAACTCCCGTACTCGAATCCTCTCGCTATAAATGCCAGCATACCATTCGCCTTTTTCACCGCCTGCTGTACCTGCATGCCCACTTTCAATGACTGGTGTATAATGACACTCAGGTCTCGTTGCACCTCCCCTTTTCCTAATCGGCCACCATTCAGATAATAATCTGTTTTCCTGTTTTCCAGTGACCCGGGTTCAATTCCCATAACACGGTAGTGTAGTGGTCAGCACAACGCTTTACAGTACCAGTGACCCGGGTTCAATTCCCATAACACGGTAGTGTAGTGGTCAGCACAACACTTTACAGTACCAGTGACCCGGGTTCAATTCCCATAACACGGTAGTGTAGTGGTTAGCACAACGTTTTACAGTACCAGTGACCCTGGTTCCATTCCCCTAACACGGTAGTGTAGTGGTCAGCACAACGCTTTACAGTACCAGTGACCCGGGTTCAATTCCCATAACACGGTAGTGTAGTGGTCAGCACAACGCTTTACGGTACCAGTGACCCTGGTTCCATTCCCATCGCACGGTAGTGTAGTGGTTAGCACAACGCTTTACAGTACCAGTGACCCTGGTTCCATTCCCATCACACGGTAGTGTAGTGGTTAGCACAACGCTTTACAGTACCAGTGACCCTGGTTCCATTCCCATCGCACGGTAGTGTAGTGGTTAGCACAACACTTTACAGTACCAGTGACCCGGGTTCAATTCCCATAACACGGTAGTGTAGTGGTTAGCACAACGTTTTACAGTACCAGTGACCCTGGTTCCATTCCCCTAACACGGTAGTGTAGTGGTTAGCACAACGCTTTACAGTACCAGTGACCCGGGTTCAATTCCCATAACACGGTAGTGTAGTGGTTAGCACAACGTTTTACAGTACCAGTGACCCTGGTTCCATTCCCCTAACACGGTAGTGTAGTGGTCAGCACAACGCTTTACAGTACCAGTGACCCGGGTTCAATTCCCATAACACGGTAGTGTAGTGGTCAGCACAACGCTTTACAGTACCAGTGACCCGGGTTCAATTCCCATCACACGGTAGTGTAGTGGTTAGCACAACGCTTTACAGTACCAGCAACAAGGGTTCAATTCCCACCACTGCCGGTAAGGAGTTTGTACGTTCTCCCCACGACCGTGTGGGTTTCCTCCGGGTACTCTGGTTTCCTCCCACAGTCCAAAGACGTGGTTGGTTGGTTAATTAGTCATTGTAAATTGTCCTGTGATTAGGCCAGGATTAAACCAGGGCATTGCTGGGCAGTGTGACCTAAAGAGCCTTTTCTACGCTGCATCTCAATAAATAAAGAAAGACTAGTTTTATTAGTCACATGTACATCGAAACGTAGAGTCCAAGGATGTGCTGTGGGCAGCCTGCGAGTGCCACATGCTTCCAGCATTAACACAGCGTGCCCACAACTTGCTAACGGAAACCCATACGTCTTTGGACTGTGGTAGGAAACCAGATCATCTGGAGGAAACCCACGCGGTCACAGGGATCACATGCAAACGCCTGGCGGGAATTGAACTCCAGTTGTGATTGCTGCCGCTGTAACGTGCTGCACTAACCCTACACTACTACGCCACTCTTCAACACTACCGTGCTGCACTTTATCTGTCACATGACTTCTCAATTATCAGGTCATTGTGTCTGTGGGACCTTGCTGTGCACAGCCGGGGAGCTTTACTGCTTCTCGTACAACAGAGACCATAATTCCAAAGTACCTCATGAGCCTTGAGCCTTGGGAAGTTGCAAGGTTGTTGTAGGAGCCACGTGTCTACTTTCTGTCTGTATTGTATTTTGTGGCACATTTATTCTTGGAAATCTGACACATCTATCATGTGCCCTCTTTTCATTAACTTTAGGAAAGAGGTACAGGAGCCTGAAGACACACACTCAACGATTCAGGAACAGCTTCTTCCCCTCTGCCATCAGATTTCTGAATGGACATTAAACCCATGAACACTACCTCACGACTTTTGTTTTTGTTTTTATTTTTGCAATACCTACTTAATTTAATTATTTATTGTGTGTGTATATATATACATATTTACTGTAATTCACTGTTTTTTCTCTATTATCACGCATTGTATTGTACTGCTGCCACAAAGTTAACAAATTTCACAATATATGCCAATGATATTAAACCTGATTCTGAGAAGGAGTGAAACTTCATCTGCTTTTGATTTAGTGTGGCCAACAACTAAATTCCTAGATTAGGGAGGGTGCTTCCTTCTCTTCCAACTAGCATGCAATAGAACCTGCTTCAAATGTGGGTAACAAATTGCGTCAAATTTGGGGGCTTGATTAATGAACAGGGTCCTTTGAATTCTCAGTGGGAACAGACGCAGACAGTGTGGAACTTTGCTTCTCTGATCCAAGGCCAATTTGTTATGGAAAATGAGCACAGGAATTAATCCCGTTCTTCGGTTGAGGGTGAGTGTCTCAGTAAGTGTTGCTGTCAGTAATTCCTGGGTCTTAGACCCAGCAGCTGACATTGAGGAGGTTTGTGTGAGAAGACCCAGAGGAAACGCTTTCTTCTTGATCCTCACAGCTTGAGGGCTGATACTCTGTTGGAGTAGACATCGACTGTTTGGACGTGGGAAACTGAAAGATGCTTTCAATTTTATTTGTAACTGATCTTGGCTTCAGTTTTGCTGAGGGAGCCAAGGTCTCTCCGATCCAGCCTGGAAAATGCTTATCTTAAATCTTAAAACCCGTAATGTTGCTGAATCGTAACTGGCTGTTTAGTCTCTAAACTAGCGCTGTCTTTGCCAGCTGGAAGTCACTGCACTGTGGCCATTTAGCAGGCTTTTACCTGGCCAGCATGTGACCTTTACCCCTTGACCCCGTCTACATGTGTCAGCAGGAACGCTAAGCTGCTAAGCTAACAAATTTCCCGTCACGTGCCAGTGATAATAAACCTGATTCTGATTCTGGTTCAAGATTGAAGATCCAAGATGGTTTATTGTCATTCTTCAGTACGCCAGTGCAAAAGAAAACGAACTGATCGTTACTCCAGATCTGATCTACAATAACAAAACACAAACAACAGAGAAGAGTACAGCACGGGAACAGGCCATTCGGCCCACAATGCTGAGCCAAACAGCGAAAAAGAAAAGCAAAATACCTCAAAACACTAATCCCTCCTGCCTACACAATACATATACCCCATCTTCCTCACATCCATGTGCCTGTGTAAACGTCTCTTAAAAGCCTCTAATGTATTTGCCTTCACCACCAGACCAGGCAGCGCATTCCAGACATCCATCACTCTGAGTAAAAAACATACCCCTCACATCCCCCTTTGAACCTACCCCCTCTCACCTTCAATCCATGCCCTCTGGTATTGGACATTTCAACCCTGGGAAACAGATACTCCCTGTCCACTCTGTCGATGCCTCTCATGATCTCGTGAACCTCTATCAGATCTCCCCTCAGCCTCTGGGCGCTCCAGAGAAAACACCCCAAGTTTATCCAGCCTTTCGTGATAGTTTAATAAACATAAAGAACACAATAATATAAAAGCAATCCTATAAAACACAGTGTGCAAGTTACTGTTATATAGGTACAGTGATGCTCATCACTATTCATTATGTGTTGTGCATTTGACATGGGCGATCATAACCATGGTTGTTTTTGGCAATTTTTTCCACAGAAGTGGTTTGCCATTGCCTTCTTCTGGGCAGTGTCTTTACAAGACGGGTGACCCAGCCATTACCAATACTCTTCAGAGATTGTCCGCCTGGTGTCAGTGGTCACATGACCAGGACTTGTGATCTGCACCAGCTGCTCAAACGACCGTCACCACCTGCTCCCATGGTCACCTGACCCTGATCTGGGGCTAAGCAGGTGCTACACCTTGCCCAAGGGTGACCTGCAGGCTAGCGTAGGAAAGGCGCGCCATGAACCTCTTTGGTAGAGACATATCTCCACTCCGCCACCCAACACGATGCTAGGTGATGTGTATGTAGCAGTAGTGGGGTAGGTTAATGGGTGGAAGTGTTGATCAGTCTGATGGCTCAGAAGTTCCAGATGGCCCTGACAGTTTTGTAGGTGAATTTCCAGAGCCCATTCCCACCCCGGCAGGGCTGGTCATCCTCTGTGCTGGTCGTTTTGTTGTCCTTCCAATAAACCCTACGCTTCACCACTCAATAGACAATAGGTGCAGGAGAAGGCCATTTGGCCCTTCGAGCCAGCACCACCATTCACTGTGATCATGGCTGATCATCCACAATCAGTACCCTTTTCCTGCCTTCTCCCCATATCCCTTGACTCCGCTATCATTAAGAGCTCTATCTAACTCTTTCTTGAAAGCATCAGAGAATTGGCCTCCACTGCCTTCTGAGGCAGAGCATTCCACAGATCCACAACCCTCTGGGTGAAAAAGTTTTTCCTCAACTCCATTCTAAATGGTCTACCCCTTATTCTTAAACTGTGGCCTCTGGTTCTGGACTCCCCCATCATCGGGAACATGTTTCCTGCCTCTAGCGTGTCCAATCCCTTAATAATCTTATATGTTTCAATCAGATCCCCTCTCATCCTTCTAAATTCCAGAGTATACAAGCCCAGTTACTCCAATCTTTCAACATATGACGGTCCCGCCATCCCGGGAATTAACCTTGTGAATCTACACTGCACTCCCTCGATAGCAAGAATGTCCTTCCTCAAATTTGGAGACCAAAACTGCACACAGTACTCCAGGTGTGGTCTCACCAGGGCCCTGTACAGCTGCAGAAGGACCTCTTTGCTCTTATACTCAATTCCCCTTGTCATGAAGGCCAGCATGCCATTAGCTTTCTTCACTGCCTGCTGTACCTGTATGCTTGCTTTCAGTGACTGATATACAAGAACACCTAGATCTCGTTGTACTTCCCCTTTTCCTAACTTGACACCATTCAGATAGTAATCTGCCTTCCTGTTCTTGCCACCAAAGTGGATAACCTCACATTTATCCACATCAAACTGCATCTGGATCAGGATCTGATTCCTCTGAAACGTTACTCAATTCCAATATTATTTCCATCTATAAGTGAGCAGTCATGCCTGTAACTGATTTCAAATGAATTTGGCTCACAAGGTTCATCGGCTGTTGGCTTTCTGCCCATCATTTCTTTGCAAAAGTCTGTTGGAACTCTCGATTCCTCCTTGCACCCCTTCAATAGTTCAGTGGTTCCGTTTAATATCAGAGAATGTATACAGTATACAACCTGAAATTCTTACTCTTCACAGACATCCACAAAACAGAAGAGAACTCCAAAGAATGAATGACAGTAAAACATTAGAATCCAAAGCCCCTCCAATCTCCCTCCCCCTCCCATGCACAATCAGCAGCAAAGCATCAACCCTCACTTACCTCAGCAAAAAGCATCAGCCCCACCACCACCCACCGAGCAAGCAATAGCAAAGCCCCTGAAGAGAGACTGTGATCTGGAGTCCAACAATTGGACCCACAGGATCTCTCCCTGTCTCTATATCTCTCACATGATACAGAGGTGTCGGCCTTTTCCACAGTGAGAGGGGAGACCAACAAAACAGACGGATTCACTGATTACCATGTTACAGTCTGCTGTGTCACTTTTATTCTGAGTTCTCTGACTCGAGAGTCAGCTGCAAACTCTCCCTCACCATCGAGAGAGAGAGAGAGCATTTGCCTGAGTACAGAGGCCTCCAACAGCTGATTTGCTATTCGTGATGTTCCCTTTCTCATGCGATGTCTCAGTTGGCAACACCTTCACTGAATCAGCCTGTCCACAGGGCCACAGGACCTCACCTCGAAGCTGCGTGCGTCTTCCAGACGCACCTTTGGGATATCGAGCCCGTCGGTGAGCTCCGGGAGCGGGAACCACGGACTCTGACAGAATCCCATCCACTTTGAAAAGAAACAAAGAGATATTAAAGAGAAGAAACTTAGATGCTTTGCAGATGAGCTCGAAGAAACCGCCCTCTGGTGACATTTTAGCTCTGCCTCAGTTACTACAACCATGACTACATCTCCAGACATCCTCCATTGCCCTTAGAGCACTGTAATTTGTCCAGTGGTGGACAGTGGACCCACTCTGTGCTAAGCGCTGTTACTTACTAATCTTAACTAATCCATACATCTTCAGAAATACGGGAGGAAAGGTCAGCACGGAGGCCAGATGGTTAGTGTAATGCTATTACATCACCAGTACCTGGGATAACATCCCACCGCTGTCTGTAAGGAGTTTGTACATCTTCCCCGTGACTGCGTGGGTTTCCTCCGGGTACTCTGGTTTGCTCCCACAGTCCAAAGACACATGGGTGAGGTTAGTTAGTCGAGGGAATGTTACTGGAAACATGGCAACACTTGTGGGCTGCCTCAGCACCTCCTCAGATTGTATTCATTGTTGACGCAAACGATACACTTCACACAAAATGCTGGAGGTCAGGCGGCAGCTATGGGTCTCAGCCCAAAACATCAACTCTTTGTTCCTCTCCACAGAGGCTGCCTGACCTGCTGTGTTCCTCCAGCGTTTTACTCAGGATTGCCAGCGTCTGCAGAAACTCTTTTGTTTGTGGCGCACTCCACTGTACGTTTCTCTGTTTCGATGCACGTTACAAATGAAGCTAATCTTCCTTTCCTTCTGGTTCATTTCTGGCAGCTCCTGTTAGGTCAAGCGTGGAACTGAACAATGCCATCAGCTTCATGCACGTCAGGACAGTGAGTAAGATCTGGATCACAATCAGGTTTAATACCACCTGCATATGGTGTGAAGTTTGTCAGCCTTGTGGTGGCAATACATAATCGTAAAAACTACATTGCAATAGGAAGCATATACAAAAAAAGAAAATCATGTCAAGCAAGCAGTGCAAACAGGGAGCGAAAATACTGTTCACAGTCCATTCAGAACTTGGACGGCAGAGGGGAAGAATCATTGTGTGTGTGTCTTCAGGCTGCTGTCTCCTCCTCCCTGAGAAGAGGGCATCCTGGCTTATGGGGGTCCTTAAAAATGGATGCTGCCTTTCTGAGACATTGCCTTTTTGAAGGTGTCCGCGACGCTGGGGAGGCAAGTATTAATTTTATTTATTTATTTGTTGAGATACAGTGCAGAACAGGCCCTTCCGGCTCTTCGGGCTGCGGTGCCCAGCTACTCCCGATTTAATCCCAGCCTATTCACAGGGCAATTTACAATAATCAATTAATGCACCTAACAGTGTGTCTTTGCACTGTGGGAGGGAACCAGAGCACCTGGAGGAAACCCACGCGTTTACAGGGAGAACGCACAAACCCCTTATAGGCAGTGGCGGGAATTGCACCTGGGTCGCCTGTACTGTAAATCGTCGTGCTGACCACTGCGTTATTGCGCTGCCCCCTTCATTTGCTGTAACCCCAGGAAGAAACATGCAGCGTGACAGCAGTCACAAACTGGGGTCACTGACTACATCTGCCCTGATGTTGTTCACTCTGTGTGTGTGTGTGTGTGTGTGTGTGCTGAGTTGATTTTCCATCTCAGAGTCCAGCTGCCCCTCCTATTCCCCACTGTGTCTTCCATCCGTCAGAGCTGAGCTCCGCTTTCATGTGGCAAATGCTGTTTATGCCTTTCAACTGTTTTTAATTAAGTATGTAATTGGCAGATTCCAGCACAGGAGCTAACCCTTCTCGCTGGTGCTGTACCGAGCCGCATCTCTGGTGGAATCGGTGCTCATACCAATCTTGTATGCAGGCTGCTGCTTTATCCACAGGAGATCGGCTCCAGCATCACACTTGCCACCCATTGTCTCAAACGTCTCTGTGCTCTGTGAGGCTGCCTGGGATATCTCAGAGGGGCCATGTCTCCGTACAGCCGGATTCGCACTGGATCGGAAAACATTGGATTTCCTCCCCAGAGCAAACCGCACCCCCCACCATCATCCATCACCATTACCGATTCTGGCTTTATAGTCCAGCTTATTTAATTATTTGGATTTAAATTCCCCAGCTGCAGCAGCGGAATTTGAAAATGTCTGCGGAACATTACTGCTAACCTCTGGCAATGTAACCACCATCATACTGTGTTTGTGTTTGCTCTTTGACAGGCTGCCGATAAGGAGTGCCAAAGCAACATACAGTGAATGACCTCTTTATTACCTGCCCATTCATGAAGATATCTAATCAGCCACTCACGTGGCAGCAACTCGATGAATAAAAGCGTGCAGACATGGTCAAGAGGTTCATTCCAGACCAAACATCAAAATGGGGGAAGAAATGTGATTGAAGTGACTTTGACTGCAGAATGATTGCTGGTGCCAGAGAGGGTGGTTTGAGTATTTCAGAATCTGCTGATCTCCTGGGATTTTCATGTACAACCGTCTCTAGACTTTACAGAGAATGGTGCGAGAAACAAAAAAAAAATGTCCAGTGAGTGGTATTTCTGTCGGTGAAAATGCCTCGTTAATGGAAGAGCTCAGAGGAGAATGGGCAGACTGGTTCAAGCTGACAGGAAGGAGACAGTAACCGTGGTATGGGGTGTACAGGGTATCCATCTCTGGTGAAGGGGCTTTCCGAGTCCATTCAAGGGCGGCTCTCTCAGCTTTGGTAGCAGACACTCTCCTGTGGCCCCAGGTAGCTGTTTGCATTTGGCAGTGGCCACACCCCGAGACGCCGCTTCGACAGGTGGGGTAAGCCAGGAGAGGGTAGCCGGCAGGCCTCGTACCTCAGTGAGATAGGGACATGCCTGCCATCACACGCAAAGTCATCTCTGGTGGACCTGGGTGGATGGGATGGGATCTACAGTGAGATCCAATGGCCAGGAAGTTGGCTCTCCAATCCTCCGTGGACAGCGAACAGCATGACGAGGCACAGAAGACGTCACGGTCATCCACGGGGAGAGGCATCAGAAAGAGGAGCAGAGCGATTTGTTGCTGTTACCTGAAAACAGGCCAAAACCACTCAGAGACTAAGTACGGGGAGGGGCGGCAGGGGTTGGCACTGTATGATGCGCTCTCCACAACCATGAAGTTCTCAGTCGAAGAAAGTATGTTCAATCCTTTATTTAAAAAACAACAAAGATGAACAATCTTGTAACGATAAACTAATGAAACTAAAACAAACAATATAACAAAATAAACAGTTTAAGCATATTCAAATATACTTAAGCCAAGGGTTAAGCGTATTTAAACAATAAGCATTGGCGTTAAGCGTATTTAAACGATAACACTTACTGCCGATACGCCACTGGCGTTTAGGGCAGCAATGAGGGGCCTCCGTCTTTGGCGGTGTTCATCACGCCAGTAGCTTCCTCTTGGTTTTCACTACTGTCAGTCATGCAAGTCCCGGGTGGAGACTCAGGAATATCATCACACACAGATATTGAAGGATACTTCACTGCTGTTTCCATAACAGACTCTTTTTAACCGTTCAGGGAGGACTGGTGGACCATTCTTAGTCTGGCCTCTACCCTTTGACCTGTTTGGATTGGGTGACCCTGCCAAGAGTGAAAGCATAAAGCCCTGACTCCAGCTAACAGAGCTCTCTGGGTCATTTAGGCAACGTAAGCCTCCAAACTACGACAAGGTTGTGAATTTTCTTGGAGGATTTAAATAATTAACAATAGCGTTAAGCATATTTAGGTGTTTTGAACCAGCCAACCAGATCACCACGTCTAATCAATATCCGTTCGGCTGCCAGAGGAGTTTACAAGCCAGCATTCTGGGGAGACAACACCTTCAACTGCGCACTGATCATGGTTTCTCAACTGGAGCCGAAACGTCTGCAAACGTTTTGCCAAGCCCAACAATCAACCAAACTACCAAGTATTTAAACATATTTAAACAATAAGCATTAGCATTAAGTGACCGTTCCCCCAGCTCTAACCAGACTGAAACAGGCCCGAGATAAAGCGTGAGTGCGTAATTAACCAGTTCACTTCTACCATGCCCTAATCCACGTGACAAATTACCCATGATAAACACACAATACAGAATACCATACAAACAGACAGGAAATAGATACATGGCTCCCACAGGATTTATTAGACTGTTCCAGAGATGAGAAATTTTAGCCAACAGGGTGCCAGCAGCCCTCATAACACCAGTCCATCTCCAAACTCCCCTCTCTGCACCCTCACCCTTCCATCCATTAGACAAAGGAGATAGCTTTTGAGGACTGGAGGACTGTGTGTGTATGCATCGATGGGTGGGTGGGAGCTTGTTTTGCTGTTGTTGTTTTGTTGCTTGTAGCACTTTGAGTTGTTCTGCCGAGCGGTGTGGGCATCCTACAATCCTGTGCAATCGTCTTAGGCACATCTATATAGCTCAGGTGCCTGAGATTTTTGCACAGTACTGTAGTAATGTTATGTATTGCACTGTACTGCTGCCACAAAAAAACAAAACAAATTTCAACCCTCCCCTCTCCACTGACACCCCCAGCCTCCCCCCTCCCCCCTCTGATCCCAGCTCTCATCCGTGCCAGGTCTTTACCATCCCCTCCGACCTTCAACTGTCGGAGGCAGAACGCTCTGTTCTCAGTAAGGGCCTCACCTTTGTCCCCCTTCGCCCACACCTCAGCGAGTTCCGTGTTCGCCATGATGTGGAACTCTTCTTCCGCCGTCTCCGTCTCCGAGCCTACTTCTTCGGCAAGGACTCTTCCACCCCCACCGATGACCCCTTCTCCCGTCTTCAACCCTCCTCTTCTTCATGGACACCCCGCTCTGGTCTTCTGCCTGCTCTGGATCTCTTTATTGCCAACTGCCGACGGGACATCAACCGTCTCGACTTCACCGCACCTTGTCCCCATTCCAACCTCACTCCTTCGGAACGCTCTGCTCTCCACTCCCTCCGCACTAATCCTAACATTATTATTAAACCCGCTGATAAAGGGGGTGCTGTTGTAGTCTGGCGTACTGACCTCTACCTTGCCGAGGCACAGCGACAACTAGCGGATACCTCCTCTTATTTACCCCTCGATCGTGACCCCACCAAGGAGCACCAGGCCATTGTCTCCCACACTATCAACGACTTTATCCGCTCAGGGGATCTCCCATCCACTGCTACAAACCTTATAGTTCCCACACCCCGCACTTCCCGTTTCTACCTCCTACCCAAGATCCACAAACCTGCCTGTCCTGGCCGACCTATTGTCTCAGCTTGCTCCTGCCCCACCGAACTCGTTTCTGCATACCTCGACACTGTTTTATCACCCCTTGTTCAATCCCTTCCGACCTATGTTCGTGACACTTCTCACGCTCTTAAACTTTTCGATGATTTTAAGTTCCCTGGCCCCCACCGCTTTATTTTCACCATGGATGTCCAGTCCCTATATACTTCCATCCCCCATCAGGAAGGTGTCAAAGCTCTACGCTTCTTTTTGGATTCCAGACCTAATCAGTTCCCCTCTACCACCACTCTGCTCCGTCTAGCGGAATTAGTCCTTACTCTTAATAATTTCTCCTTTTGCTCCTCCCATTTCCTCCAAACTAAAGGTGTAGCTATGGGCACCCGTATGGGTCCTAGCTATGCCTGCCTTTTTGTTGGGTTTGTGGAACAATCTATGTTCCGTGCCTATTCTGGTATCTGTCCCCCACTTTTCCTTCGCTACATCGACGACTGCATTGGCGCTGCTTCCTGCACGCATGCAGAACTCGTTGACTTTATTAACTTTGCCTCCAACTTTCACCCTGCCCTCAAGTTTACCTGGTCCATTTCCGACACCTCCCTCCCCTTTCTAGATCTTTCTGTCTCTGTCTCTGGAGACAGCTTATCCACTGATGTCTACTATAAGCCTACTGACTCTCACAGCTATCTGGACTATTCCTCTTCTCACCCTGTCTCTTGCAAAAACGCCATCCCCTTCTCGCAATTCCTCCGTCTCCGCCGCATCTGCTCTCAGGATGAGGCTTTTCATTCTAGGACGAGGGAGATGTCTTCATTTTTTAAAGAAAGGGGCTTCCCTTCCTCCACTATCAACTCTGCTCTTAAACGCATCTCCCCCATTTCACGTACATCTGCTCTCACTCCATCCTCCCACCACCCCACTAGGAATAGGGTTCCCCTGGTCCTCACCTACCACCCCACCAGCCTCCGGGTCCAACATATTATTCTCCGTAACTTCCGCCACCTCCAACGGGATCCCACCACTAAGCATATCTTTCCCTCCCCCCCCTCTGCATTCCGCAGGGATCGCTCCCTACACAACTCCCTTGTCCATTCGTCCCCCCCATCCCTCCCCACTGATCTCCCTCCTGGCACTTATCCGTGTAAGCGGAACAAGTGCTACACATGCCCTTACACTTCCTCCCTTACCACCATTCAGGGCCCCAAACAGTCCTTCCAGGTGAGGCATCACTTCACCTGTGAGTCGACTGGGGTGATATACTGCGTCCGGTGCTCCCGATGTGGCCTTTTATATATTGGTGAGACCCGACGCAGACTGGGAGACCGCTTCGCTGAACATCTACGCTCTGTCCGCCAGAGAAAGCAGGATCTCCCAGTGGCCACACATTTTAATTCCACATCCCATTCCCATTCTGACATGTCTATCCACGGCCTCCTCTACTGTAAAGATGAAGCCACACTCAGGTTGGAGGAACAACACCTTATATTCCGTATGGGTAGCCTCCAACCTGATGGCATGAACATTGACTTCTCTAACTTCCGCTAGGCCCCACCTCCCCCTCGTACCCCATCTGTTACTCTTTTTTATGCACACATTCTTTCTCTCACTCTCCTTTTTCTCCCTCTGTCCCTCTGAATATACCTCTTGCCCATCCTCTGGGTCACCCCCCCCCATCTTTCTTCCCGGACCTCCTGTCCCATGATCCTCTCGTATCCCCTTCTGCCTATCACCTGTCCAGCTCTCGGCTCCATCCCTCCCCCTCCTGTCTTCTCCTATCATTTTGCATCTCCCCCTCCCCCTCCAGCTTTCAAATTCTTTACTCACTCTTCCTTCAGTTAGTCCTGACGAAGGGTCTCGGCCTGAAACGTCGACTGCGCCTCTTCCTATAGATGCTGCTTGGCCTGCTGCGTTCACCAGCAACTTTGATGTGTGTTGCTTGAATTTCCAGCATCTGCAGAATTCCTGTTGTTTGCGTGAAAACAAATTTCATGCCATATGTGAGTGATGATAAACCTGATTCTGATCTGGGTCTCTATTGTGGACTGAGAGTGGGAAGGGGACAGGGAGAGGGGAATCATGGTTGGGAAAAGGGGAAGGGAGTGGGGAGCACCAGAGAGACATTCTGTAATGATCAATAAACCAATTGTTTGGAATCAAATGGCCTTGCCCGGTGTCTCAGGGCTGGGTGTGTCTGCACCCGCACCACCCCAACTCCTTCTCTGCCACCTGTCCCACACCCCTCCCACAGTGCTCCACCCTCGCCATTCCCAACATCCTTTGTTCCCGCCAGATTTACAAACTCACTTTCCACTCCGTGTTGACAAATACAGTACTGTGCAAAAGTCTTAAGCACCCTATCTATATATCGGTCCCTCAGATATTTCCACAGTGCTGTATGTTTGCACTGGAAAGTGTGGTGACACTTACGGGCTGTCCCCAGCACATCCTTAGATTGTGTTGGTTGTTAACGCAAACAACACATTTCACTGTAATGTGATAAATAAAGGTATCTGAATCTGAATTAGGCTATTCTGCCCATTGAATCTGCTCTATCATTTGATCATGACATCCCTCAACCCCACATTCTCCTGCCTTTTTGATACCCCTAATAATCAAGAACCTGTCAACCTGCACTTTAAATATACTCAATGACCCAGCTGTCTGTGGCAATGAATTGCACAGATTCACCACTCTCTGGCTAAAGAAATTCCTCCTCATCTCCGTTCTAAAGGGACGTCTTGGTGCCCTCTGGTCCTGGACTCTCCCACTACTGGAAACATCCTCTCCATGTCCATTCTATCAAGCCCTTGCACCCTTCCCCCTCTAAGTGCCATGTCAAATGTCTTGGGCTATGATGGTTTTTCCACGACCATGATTGTTCTTGGCATGTTTTTCAACAGAAGTGGTTTGCCATTGTCTTGTAAAGACGCTGCCCAGAAGAAGACACGGTAGTGTAGTGGTCAGCACAACGTTTTACAGTACCAGCAACCCGGGTTCAAATCCCATCACTGCTTGTAAGGAGTTTGTACGTTCTCTCCGTAACCATGTGGGTTTCCTCCGGGTGCTCCGGTTTCCTCCCACAGTCCAAAGATGTACTGATCAATAGGTTAATTGGTCATTGTAAATTGTACTGTAACTAGACTAGGATTAAATCAGGGGATTGCTGGATGGCATGCCTGAAAGGGCCGGGAGGGTCTATTCTGCGCTGTAGCTCAGTAAATAAATAAATAAATGTGACGGGTGGGCCCAGCAATTATTAATACTCTTCAGAGATTGTCTGTCTGGCGTCAGTGGTCACATGACCAGGACTTGTGATCTGCACCAGCTGCTCAAACGACCGTCACCACCTGCTCCCATGGTCACCTGACCCTGATCGGGGGCTAAGCAGGGGCTACACCTCGCCCCAGGGTGACCGGCAGGCTAGTGGAGGGAAGGAGCACCTCACACCTCCTTTGGTAGAGACATATCTCCACTCCACCACCCAAGCCCCCTCTACCACCACTTCCATAATTTTTACAGATGCAGATTGAAGTGTTATGTCAATACTGTTTTATCCGTGTTCTTTTGAACTTTCATATCTGGTGTACTTGCATGTTCTGAACAACCGTCATAGAGCTTAAGGGGATACAGATAGTTGCATTGATAAGCTCCTCTCTTGCTGTAAATTGAATCAGGTTTGTGGGTTTGACAACTGAGACAGGAAATACACTGACTTCAAATAGGGACAGTATATGAATCATTTATTTACAGACAGTAAAACTTCATGTTCCCCAAGTTACAGACACTACAAGCTGAATACCCAACAAACACACTTAGTTAAAAGTTCACACAGAGTACACCTTCCCAATCATCATGTGCGTTTCCTCCCACAGTCCATAGACTAGGCTGAGGTTAGTGAGTTGAGGGAATGCTTGGCTGGCGCCTGAAGCGTGGCAGCACATCGAACTTCCTCAGACTGTGTTGGTCATTGACGTAAACAATGCATTTCACCGTGTGTTTCAATGTACCTGTGACAGCTGAAGCTAATCTTTAAATAGTTGAAGGGTTTGGAGCATAGCTAATGTTCTGCTGTTTAAGAAGGCTCTTAGAATAAACCAGGAAATTATAGGCCAGTGAGCCTGACATCAGTAGTGGAAAAGCTACTGGAAGGTATTCTAAAGGAGCAGATATACGAGTATTTTGGATAGACAGTGCCTGATTGATCAGCATGGGAGGTCGTGTTTAACCTTTCTTACAGAGAGCTCTGAGGAAGATACCAGGAAAGCTGATGAAGGCAAGGCAGTGGATGTTGTCCACGTGGATTTTAGTAAGACAAGGTCCTGCATGGGAGGCTGATCAAGAAGGTTCAGTTGCTCAGCGTTCAGGGTGAGCTAGTGAACTGGATTAGATGCTGGCTTTGTGGGAGAAGCCAGAGAGGGGTAGTTGCTGTGTGCCCCTGTGACTAGCGGAGTGGTGGGTGCGATTTCAATTTCAACGTTTAGGAGAACGTTGATGGGTACATGGATAGGAGGGTGTGGAGGACTGTGGGCCAGGTGCAAGTCGATGGGACTAGGGAGTTTAAATGTTTAGCATGGTGGGCTAAGGACCTGTTTCTGTGCTGTACTATGCACTATGACTCTCCGACTGTAAGGAATCTCCCACCCAGGAGGTTTACAAACTCCCTGGCGACACCATGGCTGACTATAGATAAAACAGTGCTGCCTCACTACAGAGGACTTCCTGACTAACATTTGGTCCTGCTTGATGCCAGGGATCTTCCAGCAAAACCACACCTGGAGGCCATGAGCGTTATTGTCTCCTCTTGCCTCCATTTGCCTTCACACTGGTTTGAATGAGCTCAGCTCTGCTCATAAAGAACCTGAAAATGCAGCATTATTGGCCCCTGTGTGTTCCCCTCTGTTAAGATAAATAATTGCTCTGCTCACCTGCGTACAGGAAGATAGCAATAAGATTGAAAAAGTACAGAGAAAATTTACAAAGATGCTACCGGGGTTTGTGTTATAGGGAAAAGATGAACAGGTAAAGCTCTTCCAACCATTAAGCACATCTACATGAAACATTGTTGCAGAAAAGCAGCATCTGTCATCAGGGCCACCACCAAGGCCATGCTCTCTTCTGCCTGCTGACATCGGGTAAAAGGTACAAGAGTCTCAGGACTCGCAACACCAGGTTCAAGAACAGTTACAATCCCTCAACCACCAGGCTTTTAACTGAAAGGGAATAACTTCAGTCAACGGTACAGTAGTGTAGTGGTTAGCACAACGCTTTACAGTACCAGTGACCCGGGTTCAATTCCCATCACACGGTAGTGTAGTGGTTAGCACAACGCTTTACAGTACCAGTGACCCGGGTTCAATTCCCATCACACGGTAGTGTAGTGGTTAGCACAACGCTTTACAGTACCAGTGACCCGGGTTCAATTCCCATCGCACGGTAGTGTAGTGGTCAGCACAACACTTTACAGTACCAGTGACCCGGGTTCAATTTCCAGCACTGTCTGTAAGGAGTTTGTACGTTCTCCCTGTGACCACGTGGGTTTCCTCCTGGTGCTCCAGTTTTCTCCCACAGTCCAAAGACGTGCTGGTTGGTAGGTTAATTGGGCATTGTAAATCGTCCCATGATTAGGCAGGGATTAAATCGGGGGTTGCTGGGCAGCTCAGCTTGAAGGGCTGGAAAGGCCTATTCCATGTTGTATCTCAATAAATAAACAAACTTCACTCACCTCATCATTGAAATGTTCCCACTAGCCATGGATCACTTTCAAGGACTCTTCATCTCATGTTCTCAATATTTTGTTTATTTATTATTATTTCTTCTTTTCATATATACACAGTTTGTTGTCATCTGCACGCTGGTTGAACACCCTAGATGGGTCGCTTTTTATTGATTCTTAAACACAAAATACCCTGCAGATGCTGGGATCAAAGCAACACTCACAACACGCTGGAGGAACTCAGCAGGTCGGGCAGCATCCGTGGAAACGATGAGTCGACGTTTCGGGCCGGAGCCCTTCGTCAGGACTGAAGAGGGAAGGGGCAGAGGCCCTATAAAGAAGGTGGGGGGAAGGTTGGAAGGGTTCCTCCAGCACGGATGCTGCCCGACCTGCTGAGTTCCTCCAGCGTGTTGTGAGTGTTGCTTTTTATTGATTCTGTTATGGTTATTATTTTATCGATTTAAGTATGCCCACAAGAAAATGAGTCGCAGAGTTGTATATGGTGACATATATATGTAGTTTGATAATAAATTTACTTTGAACTTCAAATAAGTTTAAGGTCCAAGAAGTCAAAGTAAAATTTATTGTCAAACTACAGGACACGCGTTACCAAATCCTACTGAGATTCATTTTATTGCAATCAGTAAACGGGTAAATGAAGAAATGCAATATCATTTACAAAAAAAACTATATATCAACAAAGACTGACAAATAACTGACTTACAAAAGAAGACAAATTACGCAAACAAAAAAAAACTGAGAATATAAGTTGTAAAGAGTCCTTGAAAGTGAGTCTGTGGGTTGTAGAATGTGTTAAGTGCAGTATTCCATGGGGCATAGGAGATTGAGGGGAGATTTGATAGACGTATAGGGGTATAAATAGGTAGATACAAGCAGGCTTTTTCCACTGAGGTTCAGTGAGGCTATAATTAGAGGTCGTAGGTTAAGGGTAAAAGGTGAACTATTTAAGGGGAACCTGAGGGGGAGCTTCTGCACACAGATTGGACGTGGGTTGAATTGCAACACTTAAGGGAAGATTGGATTGGTACAGTACTGTGCAAAAGTCTTTGGCACCTTAGTTATATATGTGCCTAAGACTTTTGCACAGTACTGTATTTGTCAATGCGGAGCGGAGAGCAAGTCTGTAAATCTGGCGGGAGCAAGGGAAGTTGGGAATGGCGAGGGTGGAGGGGTGTGGGGCAGGTGGCAGAGAAGGAGTGCTAGGGATGGGGTGGGGGTGCCACGGGTGCAGACTCACCCAGCCCAGAGACACCAGGCAAGGTCATTTGATTCCATACAATTGGTTTACTGATCATTACAGAATGTCTCTCTGGTGCTTCCCACTCCCTCCCCTCTCCCTTCCCCTTTTCCTAAATGTGATTCCCTTCTCCCTGCCCCCTTCCCACTCGTTGTTTAGGTATCAGGTTTTGATTACACTATGGTACGTTCTGACCCGCATTGGAAGCCGGTCAAGGAGGTTCAGTCGCTCGGCATTGAGGATGAGGTTGTAAACTGGATTGTCGTTGACTTTGTGGGAGAAGCTGGAGAGTGGTTGTAGATGGTTGCCTCTCGGACTGGAGGCCAGTGACTACTGGTGTGCTACAGAGGTCGGTACTGGGTCCTTTGTGGCTTGTCATCTCTATCAATGATCTGAATGATAATATGGTTAACTGGATCAGCAAATTTGCAGATGACACCAAGATTGGGGGTGTAGTGGACAGTGAGGAAGACTATCATGGCTTGCAGAAGGATCTGGACCAACTGGGAAAATGGGCTGAAAAGTGGCAGATGAAATTTAATGCAGACAAGTGTGAGGTTTTGCACTTTGAGAGGACCAACCAGTGTAGGTCTTACACAGTGAAGGGTAGGGAACTGCGGTAGGACAAAGGGATCTGGGAATACAGGCCCATAATTCATTGAAAGTGGCATCACAGGTAAATAGGGTCACAAAGAAAGCTTTTGCCACATTGACCTCATAAATCAAAGTACTACATACAGGAGATGGGATGCTATGTTAAAATTGTATAAGACATTGGTGAGGCCTAATTTGGAGTATTGTGTGGAGTTTTGGTCACCTACCTACAGGAAAGATGTAAACAAGGTTGAAACAGTACAGAGAAAATTTACCAGAATGTTGTCGGGTCTGGAGGACCTGAGTTATAAGGCAAGATTGAAAAGGTTAGGACTGTATTCCTTAGAACGTAGAAGATTGCGAGGAGATTTGATAGAGGTATGACTCTATGACTAAGAGCTAGCACAACAAACAGCAATGTCTACATAAGTGATGGTTTTAGATGGATTCACCAAGAAGTTTTTTGTTGATGCGCAGATCACTTAAGCTATTTTTTCTATTTCTAGTTCGTGTGTCAGCAGTGAAAAAGGATTATCTGCTCTCTTTCTCTGCAATCCTGACAAGCTCTACACTTATATTAAGATTAAGATCGATAAGATTAGTGCTATTTGCCACAGCTGGTTGAGTGGTGTTACAGCAACAACCTGGCACTCAGTGTCAGTAAGACCAAAGAACTGATTGTGGACTTCAGGAAGGGTAGGACAAGGAAACACACACCAGTCCTCATAGAGGGATCAGAAGTGGAGAGAGTGAGCAATTTCAAGTTCCTGTGTGTCAATACCTCTGAGGATCTGTCCTGGGCCCAACATATTGATGCAGCTACCAAGGTGGCATGACAGCAGTTATATTTCATTAGGAGTTTGAGGAGATTTGGTCTGTCACCAAAGACAATCACAAATTTCTGTAGATGTACCGTGGAGAGCATTCTAACTGGCTGCATCACCGTCTGGTATGGGAGGTGAGGGAGTCTACTGCACAGGATCAAAGTAATCTGCAGAGTTGTAAACTCAGCCAGCTCCATCATGGGCACTAGCCTCCACAGTATCCAGGACATCATCAAGCAGCGATGTCTCAAAAAAACAGCATCCATCATTAAGGACCCCCATCACCCAGGACATGCCTTGTTCTCATTGCTACCATCAGGGAGGAGGTACAGGAGCCTGAAGACACACACTCAACGATTCAGGAACAGCTTCTCCCCCTCTGCCAACATATTTCATGACATATGCTGGTGATTTAACCCAATTCTGATTCTGAAAGATGCAAAGAATAGATTTCTTAGCGTGTTTGAAAAATCTATTACCTTTATAGTTCAGATAAGTTCCTTAGATAAGAAAAGCCAATGTACAGCTGCTGCAAAGACATCAAATTTCACAACATATACCAGTGATACTGAACCTGATTCTGTACATCAACACATACAATAACTTGCACAGTGTGTGCCAATGACCAAGACAGTCCGAGGATGTGCAAGCTTCCAACATGCATGCCCACAATTCACTAACCCCAACCTGTACTGTACTCTGCAAGAGTTTTATATATATATAAATATAACTAGGTTGCCTAAGACTTTTGCACAGTACTGTAGTAATTTTATGTATTGCACTGTACTGCTGCCACAAAAAAACCACAAATTTCACGACATATGTGAGTGATGATAAACCTGATTCTGATCTGGGTCTCTATTGTGGACTGAGAGTGGGAAGGGGGCAGGGAGAGGGGAATCCTGGTTGGGAAAGGGGGAAGGGAGAGGGGAGGGAGCAGGAAGCACCAGAGAGACATTCTGTTATCATTAATAAACCAATAGTTTGGAATAAATGACCTTGCCTGGTGTCTCAGGGCTGGGTGTGTCTGCACCTGTGCCAGTCACTTCCCTACCCATCACTCCTTCTCTGCCAGCTGTCCCACACCCCTCCCACCACGCTCCACCCTCACCAATCCCAACTTCCTTTGCTCCCACCAGATTTACAAACTCACTCTCTGCTCCATATTGACAAATACAGTACAGCTCTGTGCAAAAGACTTTGGCACCCTAGCGATATATATATATGTGCTAAGACTCTTGCATGGTGGCGTACGTCTTTGGAATGTGGGACAAAACCTGAAATCCACACAGTCACGGGGAGAACATACAAACTCCTTGCAGACAGCAGCAGGAATTGAACCGCAATCGCTGGCGCTGTAAAGCGTTAAGATGTGCTGCCCTTCACGTTGCTCTCGCATAATCCCCTTTCCAATTCTGTATTTCTTACCCTCACCGGCTGTCCATCCTAATCCTATTTCTCCTGACCCTGTAACCCTTTCACCCTCCCCCATCCCCTCAAGGCTCAAAGTTCAAAGTGCATTTATTATCACAGTATGTATACCATATCCAACCTTGAGCTTCACCTTAGTTGTACACGTACTTTGATAATAAGTGTACCTCTCCCAGCTCGTGGGTAGCCGGCTGTTGCCCTCTCTGCACCGGGCACTGTTCTCTGCTCCCTTGTGCTTGTCTCCATCACAGCCCTGGCCTCTCTGTGTCTCCACACCCCCTCCATTCCACCGACTCCCCCACTGCTCCAATCCTCTCCCCAGAACTCTTGATCTTGACACAAGTTATTTATGAACAATAACCACATCCTGAACTAAACAGCAAGTTCTGACGGTAACTCGCGTGCCTACAGTTATCAGTCATTAGTAGAGGAGAGACTCCACTTTCTGGAAGCAATTTCAGACACACTGAGCGACAGAGGGGACGGGGATAGCAGCCCAAAGGTTCAGTGGGGACAGGCTTTAGGAAACTTCTTAAAGGAGAAGAGAAATGAGATAGGGATAGATAGATAGATAGATAGGGAGAGGGAGAGAGGGAGAGAGGGAGAGAGGGAGAGAGAGAGAGACTGAGACTGAGGGGATGCAGAGAGAGAGGAGGCAGAGGGAGATAGACAGAGAGGAAGTGGCAGAGAGAGAGAATGTGAGAAACAGACAGGGAGAGGAAGTGGTGGTGGTGGGGAAATGGCAGAGAGAAAGAGAAAGGTTGGGGATTCTTGAGCCCAGGGCCCCAGCAACTAAGGTATGACCACCACACTGGGATGCAAAAACTGGGCTGATGAATTGGAGACATGATAATTGAAGGTGATCACAGAGCAGGGAAGGACCAATTAGGAAGAGATTTGAAAATCACCATGAACACTTTAAATGTGACTGCTCGCCAGCACAGACCAATGAGCAAGCAAACTACTTTTGCAGTTAAATTGTGGTTATTGCCTTTTATGTTATTTTTCAGTGGAGGGTGTTTTGACCGACCCAGTCTGTCCCTCATGCTGTTGTGGAGAAAAGATTTAGACTCACCCTCCAGCTTCCAGAAAGGAAAAAGAAATTCATTTTAATATTCAACTTGAGGGGAGAAAAGTCATTTGAATGAAGTATTTTAAATGAACTTGTGTTGTGGTGTTTTTACGTGTTGTTGATACCGTTCCGTGTGGTTAGGGTATGAAGTCTGAAAGAGCTTTATCTTATCGCTCATCAGCCTGTTATCAGCCACTATCAGTGTGTGGATGCCAAAGTCACAACAGACAAGCTACAGCGCACTCCCACAATTGATGGTGGCTGATAAAGGCTGTGTTCTGGGTAAAGGTAGTTTATTTGTTTGAACCATACCCATCAGTCTTACTCTGATCTGCAGCCATGACACCACTGCCAGGCCTCTGTGTTGTTATGAGCTGCCAAGTTGAATTTATAAGGAGAACGAAGAGGTGTTTGCGGGAGTTACGGGGTTGCTTCAAATCGGACTGGGCTGTGTTCAAGGGCTCACCCGTGGGAGGAGCCAAAGATGGCGTCAGAGGTTTTTGCAAACCTAGGTGACTTCTTCGGGTTCATCCATGAAACAGCTTGTATTTCTCTTCTCGTGTCTCTTTGCGGTGGGGGTCCTGTCAGAGTCCGTGATCTACAGCTGCAGCTCAAGCTACGGTGCTTCACGGGCGGTGGGTTCACACTTCTGGACTCACCAAGCGGGCTGGCGTTTCAATATCTCCAAGTGCAGCCTGGAAGATGTGCGCCTTCAGGGTGCTGCCCTGTGGTTGACTTGGTTACTCAGTGATGTCGTCGACTCAAGCATCGCGGGAGATCAAAACATCAAACCAGCAGGCAGTGTGTGCTCCTGTGGAAAGAAGGCCCCTGCTTTTTTTACCTCTCCTCGCTCCTCTCTCTCTCAAGCAACATGGCGGATTGTAACATCGAAACAGCAAGCTGTTGGTCTCCCCTTTCGTGGCTGCAGAAGCAATATCTCTCTCTCTCCTTTGCTAGTGAGAAAGAGTGAATGTCTGAAATGTCAAAGTGTTGGGGTGGACAGTAGTTTCTGATGGGCTCAAGATCATGGTCTCTGGGGGCCTTGCTATAGTTTGCATGGGGGGGGCAGTTGATGTTTTTGCTGGAACAAGCGGGAGGGGGCAGGGGTGATACTTTTGCTGCTGCTTGTTAGGGGGAAACAGGCTTTGGGGCTCTAACATTTTCTGTCATTCATTCTTTGGGGTCTTTTTTCTGTTTCATGGATGTCTGTGAAGAGTAAGAATTTCAGGTTGTATAGTGTATACATTCTCTGGTATTAACTTGAACCATTGAACCATTAAACAGCTGTCACAGTCTTTAAAAAAACAGTCACAGACAAAATCATTCAGCATTTTCCCCAACCAGAAGCTTCGGATGGACCATGAGATCCACAATCTGCTGAGGGCCAGATCAGTGACATTTTGGTCTGATGACCAAGTAAGATACAAGATCTCCAGAAAGCCATCTCACGTGCGAAGTGGCAATTCCAGACTAAACTTGAATCACTGAAGGATGCTCGACAGCTGTGGCAGGGGATGGATGCTATCATCTCCTACAAGGTGAAACCAATTGACATGGGTGACAACAAGGCTTTGCCTCCAGATGAGCTTAATGACTTCTATGCTCACTTTGACCATCAAAACCTAGAGGAAACTTCACCACCTTCCACAGCCCCCGATGACCCTGCGATTTCAGTCTCTGAGGCTAACATGAGAGCATTCTTCAGCAGGGTGAACCCACAGGAAGCATCTGGTCCAGATGGGGTACCTGGCCAAGTACTAAAGATCTATGCTAATCAATTGGCTGGAGTGTTCATCTATATCTTTAACCTCTTGCTTCGGTAGTCTGGGGTACCACCTACCTCAAGCTGGCTCCATTATACCAGTGCCTAACGCGTTAACCTGCCTCCGTGACTGTCATCTATTAGCTTTTACACCCACTGTGATAGAGCACTTTGAGAAGTTGGTGATGAAACATATCAACTCCTGCCTGAGAAGCGATTTAGATCTGCTCCTATTTGCCTACCAGAACAACAGGTGTCGTCTCACTAGCTATTCACTCGTCCAAGGACAGTAAAAATGCATACATCAGGATGCTCTTCATGGACTTTGGCTCAGCATCCAATACCATCATCCCTCAAAACTAATCAATAAATATAAAGACCTTGGCCTCAATACCTCCTAGTGCAATTGGACCCTGGAATTCCTCAAATTGCAGACCCCAGTCAGTTTGGATTGGCAACACCTCCTCCACAATCTCCATCAGCACAGGTGCACCACAGGGCTGTGTGCTCACCCCCTGCTCTGCTGGTTTTATTGCTGCTAGCTGTCGAAAGACTCATATTTGGAATTATCATGTCAAACCAACAGTCTTGGCTGCACAGCAGATGTGGCAATTGTGCTCGTGAATACGGACGTGTCAGCTAATTGTTATTTCATTATGGTGGTATTTAACTCCCTTCTTTTTGTTGTAACGCTTGTCAAGACCTGAGCAAGGCACAGCGTCGTTACGCTGCCTGCTTGCACTTGGCCTTGCCTGAGAAAGTGAACTATCGAGTCAACTGACACTAGAGACTGGCGGTATTCGTTTTATATTTAGATAATCTTCCCAGCCGCGGTGTTGGCATCTAGTTTTCCATTTGAGAGTTCTAGTTAACAGCCCTATTTGGCCTAGTGGTTATTGTTTTCTTTTCCCTTAAAATACTGTTTGCATTAAAGTCTGTGAACTATTGACCTGCTTCAGTGTCTCTCTCTCCACACGAGGGCCATATCTGAACATACTGACAAATCATGCACAATGCAGCTTCTATCTGCACAACACCTCTCTTTTGTTGTTTTGCAGCAGAAGTACAGATCAATGCATAAAAATTACTACAAGTTGCAATAATAAAGATAAAAATGTAACTAAGTAGTGAAGATTGTTTAATGTCATTTCCATACACAAGTGTAATGGAGATCAAAATTATTGTTACTTTGCATCTGGTACAGCACAAAAATACACGATAAGACGAAGAACGCAATAATTAAAAAAATACAATAAATACGTAAGATAGTTTATATACGTTGATCGATTGTGTGTCCATAAAGTGATAGTCAGCACAAGACTGTCTGTACATAAGGTGACAGACAGGAAGTGATAAAATAGTGCTGGTTGGGGGAGTGGAGGGGTGGGTTAGTGGGTGGACGTGTTACTGCTTGGGGAAAGTAACAGTTTTTGAGTCTAGTGGTCCTGCGATGGATGCTACGTTGCCTCCCTCCTGATGGGAGTGGGACAAGCATGATTTGCACAATGTGGCTTCTCTCTACCTGAATCAGGTTTGTTATCACTGTCGTATGTTGTGAAACTCACTGTTTTGCCATCGCAGGACAGTGCAAGACACAAAAAATTACTATAAGTTACAATAAGAAATATTTTTTTAAATATATAAGTAGTGCAAAAAGATCACAAAATAGTGAGGTGGTGTTCATGGCTTGATGGACCATTCAGAAATCGTAGCGAGGAAGAAGCTGGTGCTGAAACATTGAGTGTGTACTTTCAGGCTCCTGTCGCTCTTCCCCAGGAGTAGATATGAGAAGCAGGCGCGTCCTGGACAGCAAGGGTCCTTCGTGAAGGACGTCGTCTTCTTGAGGCATCGCCTTTAGATGCTGGAGAGGCTCGTGCACATGATGAAACTGGCTGAGTTTATACCTTCCTGCAGCTTTTTCCGATCCTGTGCAGTGGCCCCTCCGTATCCGACAGTGACACAACCAGCCTGAATGCTCTCCACCATACATCTGTAGAAATTTGCTGGTCTTTGGTGATACACAAAATCTCCTCAAATGCTCAATGAAATATAGCCACTGGCATGCCTTCTTCATAATTACATCAATATTTTGGGCCCAGGATAGATCTTCAGAGAAGTATTCTCTGCTACACTCTCCACCACAGACCCCTTGATGAGGACTTGTGTCCGTTCCCTTGACTACCCCTTCCTGAAGTCCACAGTTAATTCCATGGTCTTTCTGGTGTTGAACCAGTTACCAAGCAGACCAAGAAGGTTGAGAGGAGCATAAAAGTTCAGCTGGGCCTCCAGGAGTGTCACAGCACAAAGCAAACACTTGGCATGCAAGAGAATTCCTGGTAGCATGGTTTACAGTGTACTATTCTGTAAACAGACACGTAGACCTCGATCCTATTTATGAGCTGATGCGGCTAAAATTCCAGACCACAAAGCACGATGTTCGCCACACAACTAATCAGTGATGAGATTTCCTCCCCACATCCCAAATGAGTTTCCAAAATGATGTCCAATCAGCTGATTGTTAAGTATATAACTCCCAAACATTCGGAGGACACACCACAATCGACAGCGCACTGACAATGTCTCCTTGCACGGTGATGAAATGTTTGCGAGTAAATTGCAGAGACTGGAGAACAAGTCAACCACCCGAGCTATTTCCAGTTACTAGGCTAGTCCGCTGAATGGGTGCATGAGTGACAGGTTAGATGTGGGCAGGTTTATGTGCTTGAGAGAGTGCGAGCAGAGCTCACTGTGTGAGTCATTGACAGGGGGTTAAGTTAGTGACACTGGGCTCCTGAGGAACAGTGATCCCTGCCCTACTGTACTCCTTCGAGAGGCATGACGACCTACACCAGAGTGTACGATAGCATGTGTCTGCACTTGCATTTGTGTGAGTATGACTGCATGTTCAAAGCTCATAGCAAATTTATTATCAAAGTACAGATACAGTACTGTGCAAATGTTGTAGGCACCCTTGTTATATATACATACCTGAGACTTTTGCACAGTACTGTATGATTCCATATACAAACCTGAAATTCATTTTCTTGCAGACATTCATTGTGAGTACAAGAAACACAACAGAATTGATGAAAAAAACATACACAATATGGACAAACAACCAATGTGCAAATAGAGAATAAAAATACTTTATACTTTATTGTCGCCAAACAATTGATACTAGAACATACAATCATCACAGTGGTATTTGATTCTGCACTTCCCACTCCCTAGATTACAAATATTTAATATTAAAAATAGTAAACATTAGTTAATATTAAAATTTTAAATCATAAATCATAAATAGAAAATAGAAAAATGGTAAGTAAGGTAGTGCAAAAAAACCGAGAGGCAGGTCCGGATATCTGGAGGGTACGGCCCAGATCCGGGTCAGGATCCGTTCAGCAGTCTTATCACAGTTGGAAAGAAGCTGTTCCCAAATCTGGCCGTACAAGTCTTCAAGCTCCTGAACCTTCTCCCGGAGGGAAGAGGGACGAAAAGTGTGTTGGCTGGGCGGGTCGTGTCCTTGATTATCCTGGCAAATAATAATAAAAATATTAAAAATAATAATAATACATAACTATATTCATTAGGAGTTTGAGGAGATTTGGTATGTTACCAACAACACTAGCAAATTTCTACAGATGTACCTTGGAGAGCTTCTAACTGGCTGCATCATCATCTCGTATGGGGGGTGGGGGGAGTGGTTGCAACTATACAGGATCAAAATAAGCTGCAGAAAGTTGTGAACTCAGTCAGCTCCATCATGGGCACTAGCCTCCGTAGCATCCAAGGCATCTTCAAGGAGCGATGTCTCAAAAAGGCAGCGTCCATCATTAAGGACCCCCATCACCCAGGACATGCCCTCTTCTCATTGCTACCATCAGGGAGGAGGTACAGGAGCCTGAAGACACACACTCAGTGATTCAGGGACTGAGGAAACTCTGCCGTTCGATTTCTGAATGGATATTGAACCCATGAACACTACCTCACTACTTTTTAAAATTTCTATTTCTGGACTACTTATTTAATGTAACTGGTGTGTGTATGTATGTGTGTGTGTATATATATATACATATATATAATTGTAATTCGATTTTTTTTCTATTATTATGTATGGTATTATACTGCTGCCATAAAGACAACAAATTTCATAATGTGCTGGTGATATTAAACCTGATTCTGATGAGTATTAAATATTGGGAACATGAGATGAGGAGTTCTTGAAAGCAGTCTGTGTGAGTGTTACTGTATGCACGTGTGTGTGTGTGTGTGTGTGTGTGTGTGTGAGAGAGAGAGCGCATGAGTCGATGGGTCTGTGAGTCTGTGAGCACATGTATCTGTTTATACACCCGTGAGTGTGTGTGTTATGTGTCATCACACGCACCCTGTGCCTCTGGGCTGGGTCTGAGTGCAGTACAGTATGTAACGTCTCTAAACTGAGGGAAAGCTGCACACTGCCATCATGTGGTGATTACTGGCAGCCACCCATTGATCACTACAAATATCAACAGGAACAAAAGCTCGAAGTTCAAAGTAAATTTATTACGGAAGTACATATATGTCACCATCTGCAACCCCGAGATTCCTTTTCTTGCAGGCATTTATAGTAAAAAGAAAGAAACACAATAGAATCAATGAAAAACTGTAAACGACAGAGATAGTCAAACAACTGGTGTGCAAAAGACAACAAAATATGCAAATATGAAAATAAAAGAAATAATAATAATAATAATAATGATAATAAATAAATATTGAGAATGTGAGTTGTAGATTCGTTAAAAGTGAGTCCATAGGTTGTGGAATCAGTTCAGTGTTGGGATTAGTGACGTTATCTCCATTGGTTCAAGAGCCTGGGGTGATAACTGATCCTGACCCTGATGGTGTGGGTCCTGAGGCTCCTGTACCTCCTTCCTGATGGTTGAGGGGTAATAACTGATCCTGACCCTGGTGGTGTGGGTCCTGAAGCTCCTGTACCTCCTTCCTGATGGCAGCAGCGAGAAGTGAGCTTGTCCGGGATGGTGTTGTTTCCATACCAAGCTGTGATGCAACCAGTCTATATACTCTCAGCCATACCAACTTCAGAAGTTTGTCAAAGTTTTAGATAACATGCTGAACGTGTGCAAACTTCTAAGAAAGTAAAGGCACTGAATGCCTTCTTTGTAAAGGCTGTTATGTGTTGGGCCCAGGACAGATCCTGTGAAATGATAACACTGAGGAATTTAAAGCTGCTCACTCTCTCCACCTCTGCTCCCTTGACGAGGACTGATGTCTTATTCGATTATTTGTTTAAGGTCACCACTTTAACTGGGACACCACAGAGGTTCTGGCGCAGGCAAACACAACACAGCCATGAGAATTTTTAGAAACATGGTTCTCTTCTGTTAACTCCGTAAACAAACATATCAAAATAGAAGCCATCTACGAACCCCTAAGTGCCAAAAAAAAATGACAGCCAATAGAATTCAAAGGTTGACTAAAGGGGAAGCCAATCAGGAGTGACACAAGTGACGGGGGAGGGGGTGGGGGGCTATGTGACCGTGAGCACTCCCCGAGAGAAACACCAACAACTGTGCACTGAGGATGTCGTCTCGACTGCTGATGAAACGTCTGCAAGCTAATCGCCAAGCTCGGTGAGCAGCACAACATCAAGTACCTCAACCCAAGCCACCAATATTCACCACTGTCCCACAGAACACTGGACACTTTCACTAAGGTATTTTTACTCTTGCAAATAATCATTTTAGAATATAAAGGCCAATATACCATAGCCATTCCTAGTTCCTTGTTGTACCTACATGTTGACTTTCAGACGCACGTTCACAAGGACAACCTCGTTAATCTTCCTCGCACTATTTACTTATTTCTGCAAAGTTTATGTATTGCACTGCACCGCTGCTTTCGAACAAATCTAAACCGCTCAGAGACTAAATATGGGGGGGGGGGGTGGTGGTTGACACTGTATGGCGCGCTAACCATCAAATAACCAAGTTCTGAAGTCCAAGTAAATACGTTCAATCCTTTATTAAGAAACCAACAAAGATGAACAATGTTAAAATGATAAAACTAATGAAACTAAACTAGTGATATAAGGAAATAAGCACTCTAAGCATATTCAAATGTGCTTAAGCTAAGCGTTCTTAAACATATTTAAACTATAAACAAAGCAAAGCGGTCAACAAAAAATACATCATTCCCGGCTGCCTCTAATTGTTACTTCCTGTCCGTTACGCCGCTGGCATTTAGGGTAACAATGAAGGGCCTCCATCTCTGGCAGTGTTCAGGGCTTCCTTCATCGTGTCAGTAGCTTCCTCTCAGTTTTCACTACTGTCAGTCATGCAAGTCCCGGGTGGAGCCTTGGGAATACTGTCACACTTAGCTGTAGAAGAATTCTTCATTGCTGTTTCCGTAACTGTTCTGTTACTGACCAGTCAGGGTTGTTGGCCCTGAGCTGAACCCCTGAACCAGGAGGACCGGTGGACCACTCTTAGTCTGGCCTCTACCCTTTGACCTGTTTGTCATGGGTGACCCTACCAAGAGCCAAAGCATAAGGCCCTGACTCCAGCCAACATAGCTCTCTGGGTCTCAGCTCAATAGTTCGACTGAACTAAAAATGTTTCATTGATGATTTTCATTTGTACTCAGGGTCTGAGGCTTCTCGCTTAAATGTACAATGATAATCAGCCAGCATTCATGGAATCCAGTTGCCCTGATACTGTTTCTCCATGACTGCAATATCCTGGTGAAACCTTTCACCGTGCTCTTCACTGGCACCACCAAGATTGGCGAAGAAGTCTAAATGGGAATGCAGAAAATTAATCTTTTGTGACATGTTGCACTTCATGGTTTTGTATTCTTGAACCACGTTGTCAACCAGCTGAACGTAGTTTGGTGCTCTGTAGTTGCTAAGAAAAATTTCAACAACATCCTTGAATGCTTTCCATGTGATTTTCTCTGGTCCCACTAGAAGTTTTTTCAATTGCTTATTCATGATATTGGGTGGAGCTTAGGAGGATGATGATACCTAATGGCGTCTCCTTCGCTTGTATCTTCGGAAACAGCTCTGTTTCTATCTTTGATATCTCTATTTTTCCCTTTAAAGGTTCTTTTGAAGACCCCGACCTGGAGTTACATGCTGACTACGGTTCTTTGCAGAAATGGGACCTGCTGTCAGGGCCTCGTGACCAGCCGCTTTTCAATATGACAAGAATGCGGCCTGAAAGACTAGTGTGCCTGCAGGGTGCCGGATTTTCGTGACTCTGGAGGAGGGTGGATTCAAAGCCATGACACTGCCTGATGGCATTATGGGAGAAGGAAGATCAAAGGCGGCAAACTAGCTGCTGGCTGTGTGCCCAGAGACCTGAGTTCTTTGGGCACAGAGCTCAGAAAAAGCGATGCAACAGACTTTTAACACCATAAATCAGTGAGTTATTTTGTTATGTCTCTCCTCTCACTGTGAAATGGGGACACCTGTCTTTCCCTTAATAGGGAGAGAGAGAGAGCCTATGGTATGTCCTATTACCGGGTGAACAAATAGTCTCTGGGGCACTGCAAGCCTGTGTCCTTATTGATGCTTTGCTGCATGTATGAGTGCTTGGCGGGGGTTGCCGATGCTTTTTGCTGGGGGGGGGGTCATTACTTTGCTGCGGCTTATGTGTGAGAGGGGGGAGTTGGGGGGGCTTTGGGGACATTTAACTGTCATTCATTCTCCAGGGCACTCGTCTGTTTTCGTGGATGGTCGCAAAGAAAAAGAATATCAGGATGTATATTGTATACATTTCTCTGACATTAAATATACCCATTGAAACCTATTGAAATATAGGCAACTTCAGGAAATTGGTGCATGATAAGAAAACTTTCATGGTGATTTTCATAATCAGCAGCTTAAAGTCCACAAAATACACCCAAAAGAATTGAAAAGCAAAATCTTTGTTGGTTATTGAGAACAAGGAGATTAAATTCAAATTTAATTGTCATTCAACCCTACCCATGAATACAGCCAAATGAAACAGTGTTCCTCTCGGGACAAGGCGTAAAACATAGTATCAACATACAGCACATTGAACACAACAGTCACACAAAAAAAAGTCCAAGTCTCTGCACCCATAAATGTTGCAGAAGTCTGCAGTTGATCTCAATACTTGTCTTCTGCCAAGCAAGCACGGGGCTTAGCACTTATTCCAGCATTGTCGCCACACAAAACCACATCCAGCATTCTAGTGAAAGGGCTGTCTCTGATACCTCCCACTGGGCGGCTGCAAACAGGCAACCCTGCGGCTTGAGGCTTAGTCCGAGGCCACACAGATTCCCCACCGTCCACTCCTGCCATTCCTCCACCATCCACTCCTCCCACTCCCCCACCGTCCACTCCTGTCATTCCCCCACCGTCCACTCCTGCCACTCCCCCACCGCCCACTCCTGCCACTCCCCCACCGTCCACTCCTGCCACTCCCCCACCGCCCACTCCTGCCACTCCCCCACCGTCCACTCCTGCCACTCCCCCACCGTCCACTCCTGTCATTCCCCCGCCGCCCACTCCTGCCACTCCCCCGCCGCCCACTCCTGCCACTCCCCCGCCGCCCACTCCTGCCACTCCCCCACCGCCCACTCCTGTCATTCCTCCACCATCCACTCCTACCACTCCCCCGCCGTCCATTCCTGTCATTCCCCCACCGTCCACTCCTGTCATTCCCCCACCATCCACTCCTGTCATTCCCCCACCGTCCACTCCTACCACTCCCCCACCGTCCACTCCTGTCACTCCCCCACCGTCCACTCCTGCCACTCCCCCACCGCCCACTCCTGTCACTCCCCCACCGTCCACTCCTGCCACTCCCCCACCGCCCACTCCTGTCATTCCCCCGCCGCCCACTCCTGTCACTCCCCCACCGTCCACTCCTGCCACTCCCCCACCGCCCACTCCTGCCATTCCCCCACCGTCCACTCCTGTCATTCCCCCACCGTCCACTCCTTCCACTCCCCCACCGTCCATTCCTACCACTCCCCCACCGTCCACTCCTGTCACTCCCCCACCATCCACTCCTACCACTCCCCCGCCGCCCACTCCTGCCACTCCCCCACCGTCCACTCCTGTCACTCCCCCACCGCCCACTCCTGCCACTCCCCCACCGTCCACTCCTGCCATTCCCCCACCGTCCACTCCTGTCACTCCCCCACCGTCCACTCCTGCCACTCCCCCACCGTCCACTCCTGTCATTCCCCCACCGTCCACTCCTGCCACTCCCCCACCGCCCACTCCTGTCATTCCCCCACCGTCCACTCCTGCCACTCCCCCACCGTCCACTCCTTCCACTCCCCCACCGTCCACTCCTGCCACTCCCCCACCGTCCACTCCTGTCATTCCCCCACCGTCCACTCCTGCCACTCCCCCACCGTCCACTCCTGTCAGTCCCCCCCCGTCCACTCCTGTCACTCCCCCGCCGCCCACTCCTGCCACTCCCCCGCCGTCCACTCCTGTCACTCCCCCGCCGTCCACTCCTGCCACTCCCCCACCGCCCACTCCTGTCACTCCCCCACCGTCCACTCCTGTCATTCCCCCACCGTCCACTCCTGCCACTCCCACACCGCCCACTCCTGCCACTCCCCCACCGTCCACTCCTGTCACTCCCCCACCGCCCACTCCTGTCACTCCCCCACCGTCCACTCCTGCCACTCCCCCACCGTCCACTCCTGTCATTCCCCCACCGTCCACTCCTGCCACTCCCCCACCGTCCACTCCTGTCACTCCCCCACCGTCCACTCCTGCCACTCCCCCACCGTCCACTCCTGTCATTCCTCCACCATCCACTCCTACCACTCCCCCACCGTCCACTCCTGTCATTCCCCCACCGTCCACTCCTGTGATTCCTCCACCATCCTCTCCTGCTACTCCCCCGCCGTCCATTCCTGTCATTCCCCCACCGTCCACTCCTGTCATTCCCCCACCGTCCACTCCTGCCACTCCCCCACCGCCCACTCCTGTCATTCCCCCGCCGCCCACTCCTGTCACTCCCCCACCGTCCACTCCTGCCACTCCCCCACTGCCCACTCCTGCCATTCCCCCACCGTCCACTCCTGTCATTCCCCCACCGTCCACTCCTTCCACTCCCCCACCGTCCATTCCTACCACTCCCCCACCGTCCACTCCTGTCACTCCCCCACCATCCACGCCTACCACTCCCCCACCGTCCACTCCTGCCACTCCCCCACCGTCCACTCCTACCACTCCCCCACCGTCCACTCCTGCCACTCCCCCACCGTCCACTCCTGTCATTCCCCCACCGTCCACTCCTGCCACTCCCCCACCGTCCACTCCTGTCACTCCCCCACCGTCCACTCCTGTCATTCCCCCGCCGTCCACTCCTGCCACTCCCCCACCGTCCACTCCTGTCATTCCCCCACCGTCCACTCCTGCCACTCCCCCACCGTCCACTCCTGTCATTCCCCCACCGTCCACTCCTTCCACTCCCCCACCGTCCACTCCTGTCACTCCCCCACCGTCCACTCCTGTCACTCCCCCACCGTCCACTCCTGTCATTCCCCCGCCGCCCACTCCTGTCACTCCCCCGCCGTCCACTCCTGCCATTCCCCCGCCGTCCACTCCTGTCATTCCTCCGCCGCCCACTCCTGCCACTCCCCCACCGCCCACTCCTGTCATTCCCCCGCCGCCCACTCCTGTCACTCCCCCACCGTCCACTCCTGTCACTCCCCCACCGTCCACTCCTTCCACTCCCCCACCGTCCACTCCTGTCACTGCCCCACCGTCCACTCCTGCCATTCCCCCACCGTCCACTCCTGTCATTCCCCCACCGTCCACTCCTGCCACTCCCCCACCGCCCACTCCTGCCACTCCCCCACCGTCCACTCCTGTCACTCCCCCACCGTCCACTCCTGCCATTCCCCCACCGTCCACTCCTGTCATTCCCCCACCGTCCACTCCTTCCACTCCCCCACCGTCCACTCCTGTCACTCCCCCACCGTCCACTCCTGCCACTCCCCCACCGTCCACTCCTGCCATTCCCCCGCCGTCCACTCCTGCCACTCCCCCGCCGCCCACTCCTGCCACTCCCCCACCGTCCACTCCTGTCATTCCCCCGCCGCCCACTCCTGCCATTCCCCCACCGTCCACTCCTGTCATTCCCCCACCGTCCACTCCTGCCACTCCCCCACCGTCCACTCCTGCCACTCCCCCACCGTCCACTCCTGTCACTCCCCCCCCGTCCACTCCTGCCATTCCCCCACCGTCCACTCCTGTCATTCCCCCACCGTCCACTCCTTCCTCTCCCCCACCGTCCACTCCTGTCACTCCCCCACCGTCCACTCCTGCCACTCCCCCACCGTCCACTCCTGCCATTCCCCCGCCGTCCACTCCTGCCACTCCCCCGCCGCCCACTCCTGCCACTCCCCCACCGTCCACTCCTGTCATTCCCCCGCCGCCCACTCCTGCCATTCCCCCACCGTCCACTCCTTCCACTCCCCCACCGTCCACTCCTGCCATTCCCCCACCGTCCACTCCTGCCACTCCCCCACCGTCCACTCCTGCCATTCCCCCACCGTCCACTCCTGCCACGCCCCCACCGTCCACTCCTGCCATTCCCCGCCGCCCACTCCTGTCACTCCCCCACCGTCCACTCCTGCCACTCCCCCACCGCCCACTCCTTCCAGTCCCCCACCGTCCACTCCTTCCACTCCACCACCGTCCACTCCTACCACTCCTCCACCGTCCATCCTACCACTCCCCCACCATCCACTCCTGTCATTCCCCCACCGTCCACTCCTGCCACTCCCCCACCGTCCACTCCTGTCACTCCCCCACCGTCCACTCCTGCCATTCCCCCACCGTCCACTCCTGCCACTCCCCCACCGTCCACTCCTGTCACTCCCCCACCGTCCACTCCTGTCATTCCCCCACCGTCCACTCCTGCCACTCCCCCACCGTCCACTCCTGTCACTCCCCCACCGTCCACTCCTACCACTCCCCCACCGTCCACTCCTGTCACTCCCCCACCGTCCACTCCTGCCATTCCCCACCGTCCACTCCTGTCATTCCCCCACCGTCCACTCCTGTCACTCCCCCACCGTCCACTCCTGTCACTCCCCCACCACCCACTCCTGCCACTCCCCCACCGTCCACTCCTGCCATTCCCCCACCGTCCACTCATGCCACTCCCCCACCGTCCACTCCTGCCATTCCCCCACTGCCCACTCCTACCATAAGACCATAAGACAAAGGAGCAGAAGTCGGCCATTCGGCCCATCAAGTCTGCTCCGCCATTTTATCATGAGCTGATCTATTTTATCCTATTTATCCACTCCTGCCACTCCCCCACCGTCCACTCCTGCCACTCCCCCACCGTCCACTCCTGTCACTCCCCCACCGTCCACTCCTGTCATTCCCCCACCGTCCACTCCTGTCACTCCCCCACCGTCCACTCCTGCCACTCCCCCACCGTCCACTCCTGTCAGTCCCCCACCGCCCACTCCTGTCACTCCCCCACCGTCCACTCCTACCACTCCCCCACCGTCCACTCCTACCACTCCCCCACCGTCCACTCCTGTCACTCCCCCACCGTCCACTCCTGCCACTCCCCCACCGTCCACTCCTGTCATTCCCCCACCGCCCACTCCTGCCACTCCCCCACCGGCCACTCCCCCACCGTCCACTCCTGCCATTCCCCCACCGTCCACTCCTGTCACTCCCCCACCGTCCACTCCTGCCACTCCCCCACCGTCCACTCCTGCTATTCCCCCACCGCCCACTCCTGCCACTCCTCCACCGTCCACTCCTGCCATTCCCCCACCGTCCACTCCTGCCACTCCCCCACCGTCCACTCCTGCCATTCCCCCACCGTCCACTCCTGCCACTCCCCCACCGTCCACTCCTGCTATTCCCCCACTGCCCACTCCTACCATAAGACCATAAGACAAAGGAGCAGAAGTCGGCCATTCGGCCCATCAAGTCTGTTCCGCCATTTTATCATGAGCTGATCCATTTTATCCTATTTAGTCCCACTGCCCCGCCTTCTCACCATAACCTTTGATGCCCTGGCTACTCAGATACCTATCAATCTCTGCCTTAAATACACCCAATGACTTGGCCTCCACTGCTGCCTGTGGCAACAAATTCCATAGATTCACCACCCTCTGACTAAAAAAATTTCTTCGCATTTCTGCTCTGAAAGGGCGCCCTTCAATCCTGAAGTCATGCCCTCTCGTACTAGACTCCCCCATCATGGGAAACAACTTTGCCACATCCACTCTGTCCATGCCTTTCAACATTCGGAATGTTTCTATGAGGTCTCCCCTCATTCTTCTAAACTCCAAGGAATACAGTCCAAGAGCGGACAATGTAAAAAGAAGCTGCCATTCCCCCACCGTCCACTCCTGCCACTCCCCCACCGTCCACTCCTGTCACTCCCCCACCGTCCACTCCTGCCACTCCCCCACCGCCCACTCCTGCCACTCCCCCACCGTCCACTCCTGTCACTCCCCCACCGTCCACTCCTGCCACTCCCCCCCCGTCCACTCCTGTCAGTCCCCCACCGGCCACTCCCCCACCGTCCACTCCTGCCACTCCCCCACCGTCCACTCCTGCCACTCCCCCACCGTCCACTCCTGCCATTCCCCCGCCGTCCACTCCTGCCACTCCCCCACCGTCCACTCCTGCCACTCCCCCACCGTCCACTCCTGCCACTCCCCCACCGTCCACTCCTGTCACTCCCCCACCGTCCACTCCTGCCACTCCCCCACCGTCCACTCCTGCCATTCCCCCACCGTCCACTCCTGCCACTCCCCCACCGTCCACTCCTGCCATTCCCCGCCGCCCACTCCTGTCACTCCCCCACCGTCCACTCCTGCCACTCCCCCACCGCCCACTCCTTCCATTCCCCCACCGTCCACTCCTTCCACTCCACCACCGTCCACTCCTACCACTCCCCCACCGTCCACTCCTTCCACTCCTCCACCGTCCACTCCTACCACCACTCCCCCACCATCCACTCCTCCTGTCCACTCATACTCCTACCATCCACTCCTGTCACTCCCCCACCGTCCACTCCTGCCATTCCCCCACCGTCCACTCCTGCCACTCCCCCACCGTCCACTCCTGTCACTCCCCCACCGTCCACTCCTGTCATTCCCCCACCGTCCACTCCTGCCACTCCCCCACTGTCCACTCCTGTCACTCCCCCACCGTCCACTCCTACCACTCCCCCACCGTCCACTCCTGTCACTCCCCCACCGTCCACTCCTGCCATTCCCCACCGTCCACTCCTGTCATTCCCCCACCGTCCACTCCTGTCACTCCCCCACCGTCCACTCCTGTCACTCCCCCACCACCCACTCCTACCACTCCCCCACCGTCCACTCCTGCCATTCCCCCACCGTCCACTCCTGCCACTCCCCCACCGTCCACTCCTGCCATTCCCCCACTGCCCACTCCTACCATAAGACCATAAGACAAAGGAGCAGAAGTCGGCCATTCGGCCCATCAAGTCTGCTCCGCCATTTTATCATGAGCTGATCTATTTTATCCTATTTAGTCCCACTGCCCCGCCTTCTCACCATAACCTTTGATGCCCTGGCTACTCAGATACCTATCAATCTCTGCCTTAAATACACCCAATGACTTGGCCTCCACTGCTGCCTGTGGCAACAAATTCCATAGATTCACCACCCTCTGACTAAAAAAATTTCTTCGCATTTCTGCTCTGAAAGGGCGCCCTTCAATCCTGAAGTCATGCCCTCTCGTACTAGACTCCCCCATCATGGGAAACAACTTTGCCACATCCACTCTGTCCATGCCTTTCAACATTCGGAATGTTTCTATGAGGTCTCCCCTCATTCTTCTAAACTCCAAGGAATACAGTCCAAGAGCGGACAAACGTTCCTCATATGTTAACCCTCTCATTCCCGGAATCATTCTAGTGAATCTTCTCTGTACCCTCTCCAATGTCAGTACATCCTTTCTTAAATAAGGAGACCAAAACTGCCCAAAGTACTCCAAGTGAGGTCTCACCAGCGCCTTATAGAGCCTCAACATCACATCCCTGCTCCTATACTCTATTCCTCTCAAAATGAATGCCAACATTGCATTCGCCTTCTTCACCACCGACTCACCCTGGAGGTTAACCTTAAGGGAATTCTGTACGAGGACTCCCAAGTCCCGTTGCATCTCATAATTTTGAATTCTTTCCCCATTTAAATAATAGTCTGCCCGTTTATTTTTTCTGCCAAAGTGCATAACCATACACTTTCCAACATTGTACTTCATTTGCCACTTCTCTGCCCTATTCTTCCAATCTATCCAAGTCTCTCTGCAGACTCTCCGTTTCCTCAGCACTACCGGCCCCTCCACCTATCTTCGTATCGTCAGCAAACTTAGCCACAAAGCCAACTATTCCATAATCCAAATTGTTGATGTACAATGTAAAAAGAAGCTGCCATTTCCCCCACCGTCCACTCCTGCCACTCCCCCACCGTCCACTCCCACTCCCCCACCGTCCACTCCTGTCACTCCCCCACCGTCCACTCCTGTCATTCCCCCACCGTCCACTCCTGTCACTCCCCCACCGTCCACTCCTGCCACTCCCCCACCGTCCACTCCTGTCATTCCCCCACCGCCCACTCCTGTCACTCCCCCACCGTCCACTCCTACCACTCCCCCACCGTCCACTCCTACCACTCCCCCACCGTCCACTCCTGCCATTCCCCCACCGTCCACTCCTGCCACTCCCCCACCGTCCACTCCTGTCACTCCCCCACCACCCACTCCTGCCACTCCCCCACCGTCCACTCCTGCCATTCCCCCGCCGTCCACTCCTGTCACTCCCCCACCGTCCACTCCTGTCACTCCCCCACCGTCCACTCCTGCCACTCCCCCACCGTCCACTCCTGCCACTCCCCCACCGTCCACTCCTGTCACTCCCCCACCACCCACTCCTGCCACTCCCCCACCGTCCACTCCTGCCATTCCCCCACCGTCCACTCCTGCCACTCCCCCACCGTCCACTCCTGCTATTCCCCCACCGCCCACTCCTGCCACTCCTCCACCGTCCACTCCTACCACTCCCCCACTGCCCACTCCTACCATAAGACCATAAGACAAAGGAGCAGAAGTCGGCCATTCGGCCCATCAAGTCTGCTCCGCCATTTTATCATGAGCTGATCCATTTTATCCTATTTAGTCCCACTGCCCCGCCTTCTCACCATAACCTTTGATGCCCTGGCTACTCAGATACCTATCAATCTCTGCCTTAAATACACCCAATGACTTGGCCTCCACTGCTGCCTGTGGCAACAAATTCCATAGATTCACCACCCTCTGACTAAAAAAATTTCTTCGCATTTCTGCTCTGAAAGGGCGCCCTTCAATCCTGAAGTCATGCCCTCTCGTACTAGACTCCCCCATCATGGGAAACAACTTTGCCACATCCACTCTGTCCATGCCTTTCAACATTCGGAATGTTTCTATGAGGTCTCCCCTCATTCTTCTAAACTCCAAGGAATACAGTCCAAGAGCGGACAAACGTTCCTCATATGTTAACCCTCTCATTCCCGGAATCATTCTAGTGAATCTTCTCTGTACCCTCTCCAACATCAGCACATCCTTTCTTAAATAAGGAGACCAAAACTGCCCAAAGTACTCCAAGTGAGGTCTCACCAGCGCCTTATAGAGCCTCAACATCACATCCCTGCTCCTATACTCTATTCCTCTAGAAATGAATGCCAACATTGCATTCGCCTTCTTCACTACTGACTCAACCTGGAGGTTAACCTTAAGGGAATTCTGTACGAGGACTCCCAAGTCCCGTTGCATCTCATAATTTTGAATTCTTTCCCCATTTAAATAATAGTCTGCCCGTTTATTTTTTCTGCCAAAGTGCATAACCATACACTTTCCAACATTGTACTTCATTTGCCACTTCTCTGCCCTATTCTTCCAATCTATCCAAGTCTCTCTGCAGACTCTCCGTTTCCTCAGCACTACCGGCCCCTCCACCTATCTTCGTATCGTCAGCAAACTTAGCCACAAAACCAACTATTCCATAATCCAAATTGTTGATGTACAATGTAAAAAGAAGCTGCCATTCCCCCACCGTCCACTCCTGCCACTCCCCCACCGTCCACTCCTGTCACTCCCCCACCGTCCACTCCTGTCATTCCCCCACCGCCCACTCCTGTCACTCCCCCACCGTCCACTCCTACCACTCCCCCACCGTCCACTCCTGCCACTCCCCCACCGTCCACTCCTGTCATTCCCCCACCGTCCACTCCTTCTACTCCCCCACCGTCCACTCCTGTCACTCCCCCACCGTCCACTCCTGTCATTCCCCACCGTCCACTCCTGCCACTCCCCCACCGTCCACTCCTGCCACTCCCCCACCGTCCACTCCTGTCACTCCCCCACCGTCCACTCCTGCCACTCCCCCACCGTCCACTCCTGTCACTCCCCCACCGTCCACTCCTGCCACTCCCCCACCGTCCACTCCTGCCACTCGCCAATACACCACTGAACTGGACTTGCAGCATTCCGCACCACCAATCTCCAACAGGGTCTTGTGATCACAAGAGAAGCGACTAAGAGGATCATTTGCTGTTAGATCACAGCGCCTTCACATACCAATGCCTCTCGGTCGCAGGCAGCATCACGGTCCACGCCAATGTCCAGTTCCTTCAGTTTCTCCGCCAAGAAGCAACTCGCTGATGGAGTAGGTCTGCAGTACTTTAAGTTCGTAATGTCCAGCAGGGTCTTGCGATCATTAAAAAATGTTTAAGAAAAAACAATAGCACCTTTGGTTAACCCTGTAGAAGCCGCTGCATTCAAGCATACTGTGATCTTACCAGAAGATGGCAGGTGAATTAAACAGGTATTTTGCAACAGTCTTCAATACAGTATTAAAACAACATCCCAGAGATAGCCGTAAAGAGGGAATTGGAGGGAAGGAACTCAGAAATCACCAGGGAAATTGTACTGAGAAATTTGTCGGGATCGACAATGTTTCAGTTTCTGATGTTTGTTTTCCAGATGTCTTGAAGGAAGTGGCTCATGAGATGGCTGACACTTTGGTTTTAATTTTCCAAACTCATGAAATTAGCTGACCTCAGCCGGGTGCTCCAAGCTTTCACTCTCCATGTCCAAAGTTTATCTGGTTGCCTCCTCTCTTTAGCTTCTGTTCCCTCTCGGTTTGCAGCTCATCGTGTTTTATTGTTTTGTGGTGCATCATTAAAGTTATCGTTGACCACTGATCCGCCTCCACTGCCCAGCTTTTGGGACAAGCTTCCTCTACATTCCCTAACACCTCCATTCTTTACTATTTACATAAATAACTCAAACCAAAGTATTGCTTTCTGCCATTGCTAACTCCACCATGGACGGTCCCAAGCCCGGCTGCAAAAGGAGGAGGGTGAGAATGGGGCCAGCAACCCCATCCTGTCCCGTAAGAACCCACAGATACAGGAATGCCAACAGAAGCTCCAAAGTCCTCATCTCTGGGAGAGGAAGGATCTTCGAAGATAGGCTCGACCTGGGGACAACTTGAAAGACTTGCCCAGGATAGGGGACTCTGGTGAGCTACTGTCCCAGTAGGGGTGAGGAGAAGAAGACAAAATAATAATTTGCTGCTGATACAGAGATAGGGAGGAAAATAATTAATGAAGCAGGCTACAATGTGGATAGTTGAGCTAAAAGGGTGGGCAAAGATATGGTAAATGGAGTATACTGAGGGAAATACAGACATTGGTAGGAAAATGTTTAAAAGGTACACTATTTAAATGGTGAAAGATTGCACAGCTTTGAGATGCAAAGGGATGTGGGCATGTTAATGGATGACTCATAAATAGGTGCATGACCCCCCCCCATAGAGAGTATTAGGTATTAATAGTAATTAGGAGATCTGGCGAAATGTTGGAGGCATTGAATATGTAGGTAGTGAGGTAATGCCTCGGTTTGCTTAAGGCATTGGTGAAGTCTTGTTGGTACTATTAGGCTCCTTGAGTGAAAAAGTCTCGACGCGACTCCCTTGTCCATTCGTCCCTCCCCACTGATCTCCCTCCCGGCACTTGCAAGCGGAACAAGTGCTACACCTCCTCCCTCACTATCATTCAGGGCCCCAAACAGCCCTTCCAGGTGAGTCAACACTTGAGTCTGTTGGGGTCATATAGTGTGCCCAGTGCTTCCAGTGTGGCTTCTTGTATATCGGTGAGACCCAACATAGATGGGGAGACCATTTCACTAAGCATCAGAAAATATGGGATCCGCCAGCAGCCACCCTTTTTAATTCCACTTCCCATTCCAATTCCGATATGTCTATCCATGGCCTCCTCCACTGTTGTGACGAGGCTACACTTAGGTTGGAGGAGCAACACCTTATATTCCGTCTGGGTAGCTTCCAACTTGATGGCATGAACATTGACTTCTCTAACTTCCGGTAATGCCCTCTACACCCACTTTCCCTCTCCATTCCTCATCTCCTTTTTCCTCTCTCACCTTATCTCCTTGCCCACCACTGGTGCTCCTCCCTCCTTTTTGTTCTTCCATGGCCTTCTGTCTCTTTCACCTATCAACTTCCCAGCTCTTTACTTCATCCCTCCCCCTCCAGGTTTCATCTAACACCTTGTGTTTCTCTCAACCCTTCCCCACCTTTCAAATCTACTCCTCAGCTTTTCTTCTCCAGCCCTGCCAAAGGATCTCAGCCCAAAATGTCAACGATACTCTTTTCCATAGATGCTGCCTGGCCAGCTGAGTTCCTCCGGCATTTTGTGCGTGTTGCTGTCGTAGTTTCTTAAGGGGTTGACACCTTTCCATTTTTATCACATGTGCTGAGACTGTGTGAACTTTGATTGACTTTTCTTATCTAAGGAACTTATCTCATCTGAACTATAAAGATGACAGATTTCTTGAAGGCGCTGTCTTCTTTTTTTTGCATCTTTCAGAATCAGAATCAGGTTTAATATCACCAGTATATATATATCGAGAGAGAGAGAGAGAGAGAGAGAGAGAGAGAAAACATTAAAGTGCAGTTCAGGCCCTTCGGACCACACTATTGTGCTGACCTTTTAACCTACTCTAAGACTGATCTAACCCTTCCCTCCTACATAGCCCCCCATATTTCTATCATCCATTTGCTGTATGTGGATGAGTTCAATCCATATTTAATTTAAGAGTATCATAAATGTCCCTAATGTATCCATCTCTATCAACACCCCAAGCTGTGCGTTCCACGTGACTATAAATTCTCTGTGCAAAAATCCTACCTCTGACATTATGCCCTCTCGTAATAGCCATTTCTGCCTGGGAAAAAGCCTCTGACTGTCCACTCAGTCTATGGCTCTTATTATCTTGTACACCTCTACCAAATCATTTCTCACCCTCCTTCACTCCAAAGGGAAAAGCCCTGGCTTGCTCAACCCATCCTCGTAAGACATGCTCTTTAATCCAGACAGTGTCCCGGTAGATTTCCTCTGCACCACCTCTAAAGCTTTTAAATCCTTCCAATAATGAGGTGACCAGAACTGAACGCAATACTTCAAGAGTGGTCTAACCAAAGTTTTATAGAGCAACATTATCTCACGGCTCTCCAGAATCAGAATCAGGTTTAATATCACTGGCATGTGTTGTGAGATTTGTTGTTCTGTGGCAGCAGTACCTTGCAATACACAATAATAACAACTGTAAACTACAGCAAGTATATCTAGATTTCAAATTTTAAATTAAATAAGTTGTGCAAAAGGAGAAAAAAAAGTGGTGAGGTAGTGTTCATGGGTTCAATGTCCATTCAGGAATCGGATGGCAGAGGGGAAGAAGCCGTTCCTGAATCGTTGAGTGTGTGTCTTCAGACTCCTGTATCTCCTCCCTGATGGTAGCAATGAGAAGAGGGCATGACCTGGGTGATGGGGTCCTTAAAGATGGATGCCACCTTTCTGAGGCACTGCTCCTTGAAGAGGTCCTGGATACTGGTGCCCATGATGGAGCTGAGTGAGTTCACAACGTTCTGCCAGCCCTCCCCATTCCAGACAGTGACACAGCTTGAACTCACCCCGGATAACGGAGGCCTATACACCAATTAACCAGCCTATCAATTTGCACGGTTAGGATGACCGAGGTGCAGGAAAATGAGTCTGAGGAACGGAGCTGGATGCTGGCAGCTGCAGAGGAAAGAGCAAGGTTAGCAACTCTGGTCAATGGTGAAAGGTCAAAAGCACAATAACACCTCCTCCATCTTCCTCTCTGGTATTCTGTACTTTCAGTGTCTGCGGCATTTTGCTTTTTGCCTCTATCTGATCTTTCATCTGGCTCAGTAGCTGCAAAGTTAGAAACTGTCAGCTCCAGGTTTGTGAAATCGGTTACCTCAGCATGCACTAAGATCTATGGTGAGATTAATGTGACAGAATGTACTTGAGGCTTTGCTTGTTTTGATTAAACTGAAAATATTCATGGTACATGCAAATTAAAGCAACCGCTTTCTGTCCAGCAAGCAACACTTTGAACTCATTCCCAGTGCACACTGACTAAACTAGACAGTACCCAGGCACATAGTTGCTCGTTACTGCCAAGGGTAGCTGGTGGTTCTCATACCCAGTCAGACAGGGACATGGAAATTCAGCTCTGGTGGACTGGGTGGGTGGATGAGATTCAATTTCTCATTTCTTACTGACATACAGGAGTGGAGTAGGCCCTTCCGGTGCACTAAGCCAAGTCACCGAGCAATCCCCCAATTTAACCCTAGCCTAATCACAGGACCACTTCCATTGATCAATTAACCGACCAACCAGTACGCCTTTGGACTGTGGGAGGAAACCGGAGCACCCGGAGGAAACCCATGCGGTCACAGGGAGAACGTACAAACCCCTCACAGACAGCAGTGGGATGGCCGGGAAGATGGTTCTGCAACGCTCTATGAAGGCTGAAGGGCATGACGAGGCACCGAAGACCTCATGGTCATCTTCTGCAAACAAGGAAGACCATCAACAGAGCACTACAAACTAAATAAAAGTACAGAAGGGATAAGCAGAGTGGCTATCGTATAGGAGTAGGCCAGTGGTGAGAGTAGAAGCGACAGGCTTTGGCTCAAAGAAGGCTTCGGCTCGTAAGAGGCGTCGGCTCTGTGTAAAGCGTCTGTTAAGGTTTCCTTTTCGTTTTTTTTTCCCCTCTCTCTTACTGTACCATTTAAATGGCTGTGGTGTGCTCTTCATGCCGGATGTCGGAGAACTGGGAGACCCAGGGAACTACATCTGCGTGAAGCGCATCCGTCTGCAGCTCCCTGAAGACCGTGTTAGGGATCTGGAGCAGCCACTGGATGACCTTCAGCTTGTACGGGAGAGCAAGGATATAATTGATCAGAGTTACAGGAAGTAGTCACCCCGAAGTTGTACAGCCAAGTAGCTGGGTGACCGTCAGGAGAAACGGAAATGGGCAGTTAGACCCCTGTGGTCATTCCCCTCAAAAACAAGTATACCGCTTTGGATACTTCTGTGGGGGATGACCTCCCGGGAGAATGCCACAGCAATCGGGTTACAGGCACTGAGCGTGGGTCGGTGGTGCAGAAGGGAAAGGGAGAGGAGAAGGGAGTGCTAGTGATAGGGGACTCGATAGTGAGGGGAACAGACAGGAGACTCTGTGAACATGAACGGGACACCCAGATGGTATGTTGCCAGGGTCAGGGATGTCTCAGATCACGTCCACAACATTTTGGAGAGGGAGGCGGAGCAGCCAGATTGGTACCAATGACAGAGGAAGGAAAAGCAATGAGGTCCTGAAAAGAGAATTTAGAGAACTGGGTAGAAAGCTGAGAAGCAGGACCTCCTGCGTAGTATTGTCTGGATTGCTGCCTGTGCCATGCGCCAGTGAGGGTAGGAACAGGATGATTTGGCAGATAAATGCGCGGCTGAGAAGCTGGTGCAGGGGGCAAGGCTTCAGGTTCTTGGATCATTGGGATCTCTTCCGGGGGAGGTATGACCTGTTCAGAAGTGATGGGTTGTACCTGAACCCGAGGGGGACCAACATTCTCATGGGCAGGTTTGTTAGAGCTGTTGGGGAGGGTTTAAACTAACTTGGCAGGGGTGTGGGAACTGGAGTGAAGGGATTCAGGATAGGACGGATGGTAAAAAAGTGAAGATAGCGTGTAGCCAGACTGTCAGGAAGGGCAGGCAGGTGATGGGACTTAGCTGCAGCCAACAGGCTGACCACCAAATCATTAGGGATGCAGAGTCAGAAAGGATAGCAAATATAGTACTCAAGGTGTTGTATCCAAACGCGCATAGTATAAGAAATAAGGTGGATGATCTTGTTGCAATATTACAGATTGTCAGGTATGATGTTGTGGCCATCACTGAATCGTGGCTGAAGGATGGTTGTAGTTGGGAACTGAATGTCCAAGGTTACATGTACAGTGGTATGCAAAAGTTTGGGCACCCATGGTCAAAATTTCTGTTACTGTGAATAGCTAAGCGAGTAAAAGATGAACTGATTTCCAAAAGGCATAAAGTTAAAGATGAAACATTTCTTTAATATTTTAAGCAAGAAAACTTTTTTATTTCCATCTTTTACGGTTTCAAAATAACAAAAAAGGAAAAGGGCCCGAAGCAAAAGTTTGGGCACCCTGCATGGTCAGTACTTAGTAACACCCCCTTTGGCAAATATCACAGCTTGTAAACACTTTCTGTAGCCAGCTAAGAGTCTTTCAATTCTTGTTTGGGGGATTTTCGCCCATTCTTCCTTGCAAAAGGCAAAAGTGCTAAAGTTCTGTGAGATTCTTGGGCCGTCTTGCATGCACTGCTCTTTTGAGGTCTTGCCAATTTCTGTTATTGTGAATAGTTAAGTGACTATCAAATTTCTGTTACTGTGAATAGTTAGGTGAGTAGGAGATGAACTGACCTCCAAAAGTCATAGAGTTAAAGATGAAACATTCTTTTCAACATTTTAAGCAAGATTAGTGTATTATTTTTGTTTTGTACAATTTTAGAGTGAAAAAAGGAAAGGAGCACCATGCAAAAGTTTGGGTACCCCAAGAGATTTGAGCTCTCAGATAACTTTTACCAAGGTCTCAGTCCTTAGTTATCTTGTTAGGGCCATGGCTTGCTCACAGTCATCATTAGGAAAGGCCAGGTGATGCAAATTTCAAAGCTTTATAAATACCCTGACTCCTCAAGCCTTGTCCTAACAGTCAGCAGCCATGGGCTCCTCTAAGCTGCTGCCTAGCCCTCTGAAAATTAAAATAAATGATGCCCACAAAGCAGGAGAAGGCTATAAGAAGATAACAAAGTGTTTTCAGGTAACTGTTTCCTCGGTTCCTAATGTAATTAAGAAATGGCAGTTAACAGGAACGGTGGAGGTCAAGTTGAGGTCTGGAAGACCAAGAAAACTTTCCGAGAGAACTACTTCTAAGATTGCTAAAAAGGTAAATCAAAACCCCTGTTTGACTGCAAAAGACCTTCAGGAAGACTTAGCAGACTCTGGAGTGGTGGTACACTGTTCTACTGTGCAGCGACACCTGCACAAATATGACCTTCATGGAAGAGTCACCAGAAGAAAATCTTTCCTGTGTCTTCACCACAAAATTCAGCATCAGAAGTTTGCAAAGGAACATCTAAACAAGCCTTATGCATTTTGGAAACATAGAAAATAGGTGCAGGAGTAGGCCATTTGGCCCTTCGAGCCTGCACCGCCATTTATTATGATCATGGCTGATCATCCAACTCAGAACCCCGCCCCAGCCTTCCCTCCATAACCCCTGATCCCTGTAGCCACAAGGGCCATATCTAACTCCCTCTTAAACATAGCCAATGAACTGGCCTCAACAGTTTCCTGTGGCAGAGAATTCCACAGATTCACCACTCTCTGTGTGAAGAAGTTTTTCCTAATCTCGGTCCTAAAAGGCTTCCCCTCTATCCTCAAACTGTGACCCCTCATTCTGGACTTCCCCAACATCGGGAACAATCTTCCTGCATCCAGCCTGTCCAATCCCTTTAGGATCTTATACGTTTCAATCAGATCCCCCCTCAATCTTCTAAATTCCAACGAGTACAAGCCCAGTTCATCCAGTCTTTCTTCATATGAAAGTCCTGCCATCCCAGGAATCAATCTGGTGAACCTTCTTTGTACTCCCTCTATGGCAAAGATGTCTTTCCTCAGATTAGGGGACCAAAACTGCACACAATACTCCAGGTGTGGTCTCACCAAGGCCTTGTACAACTGCAGTAGTACCTCCCTGCTCCTGTACTCGAATCCTCTCGCTATAAATGCCAGCATACCATTCGCCTTTTTCACCGCCTGCTGTACCTGCATGCCCACTTTCAATGACCGGTGTATAATGACATCCAGGTCTCGTTGCACCTCCCCTTTTCCTAATCAGCCACCATTCAGATAATAATCTGTTTTCCTATTTTTGCCACCAAAGTGGATAACTTCACATTTATCCACAAAGTCCTGTGGACTGATGAAGTTAAAATAGAACTTTTTGGCCGCAATGAGCAAAGGTATGTTTGGAGAAAAAAGGGTGCAGAATTTCATGAAAAGAACCTCTCTCCAATTGTTAAGCACGGGGGTGGATCGATCATGCTTTGGGCTTGTGTTGCAGCCAGTGGCACGGGGAACATTTCACTGGTAGAGGGAAGAATGAATTCAATCAAACACCAGCAAATTCTGGAAGCAAACATCACACCGTCTGTAAAAAAGCTGAAGATGAAAAGAGGATGGCTTCTACAACAGGATAATGATCCTAAACACACCTCAAAGTCCACAATGGACTACCTCAAGAGGCGCAAGCTGAAGGTTTTGCCATGGTCCTCACAGTCCCCCGACCTAAACATTATTGAAAATCTGTGGATAGACCTCAAAAGAGCAGTGCATGCAAGACGGCCCAAGAATCTCACAGAACTAGAAGCCTTTTGCAAGGAAGAATGAGTGAAAATCCCCCAAACAAGAATTGAAAGACTCTTAGCTGGCTACAGAAAGTGTTTACAAGCTGTGATACTTGCCAAAGGGGGTGTTACTAAGTACTGACCATGCAGGGTGCCCAACTTTTGCTTCAGGCCCTTTTCCTTTTTTGTTATTTTGAAACTGTAAAAGATGGAAATAAAGAGGAATCTTGCATAAAATATTAAAGAAATGTGTCATCTTTAACTTTATGCCTTTTGGAAATCAGGTCATCTTTTACTCGCTTAACTATTCACAGTAACAGAAATTTTGACCATGGGTGCCCAAACTTTTGCATGCCACTGTACAGTGGTATGAGAGAGGAGTTGGCCAAAGTAAATTGGAAGGAGCTGCTGGCAGGACGTCAGCAGTGGTGTGCATTTCTGGGAAAAATAAGGAAGGTGGAGGACATGTGTATTCCAAAAATGAGGTAATACTGAAATGGTGAAATAGTACAACCGTGGCTGACAAGGGAAGTCAAGGCTATTGTAAAACCAAAAGGAAGGGTACACAACAAAGTAAAAATTAGGGGGAATATAGAGGATTGGGAAGTTTTTAAAAACCTACAGAGAACAATTTAAAAAATTATTAGAAGGGAAAAGATGAAATATGAAAGCAAGTGAGCAAATCATATCAAAATGTATAGTAAAAGCTTTTTCAAGAATGTTAGAAATAAAAGAGAAATGAGAGTGGATATAGGACTGCTAGAAAATGAGGCAGGAGAGATAACAACTGGGGACAAGGAGATGGCTGATGAACTAAATGAGTATTTTGCATTAGTCTTCACTGTGGAAGACACTAGCAGTATGCCTGATGTTGTAGTGTGTGAAGGAAGAGAAGTGAGTGCAGTTACTGTTATAAGAGAGAATGTACTCAAAAAGCCTGGTCATGAACTTTGGTAGTAGAAATAAATGTGCAGACTATTTTCTAAACGAGGAGAAAATCCAGGAATCTGAGATGCAGAGGGACCTTGTGCAGAACACCATGAAGGTTAACTTGCAGGTAGAGTTGGTGGTGAGGAAGGCAAATGCCATGTTAGCATTCATTTCAAGAGGTCTAGAATACAAGAGAAGGGATGTGATGCTGAGGCTTTATAAGACACTGGTGAGGCCTCACCTTGAGTATTGTAAACATAGAAAAGATGTGCTGGCTTTGGAAAGGGTCCAGAGGAGGTTCACAAGGATGATTCCAGGAATGAAAGGGTTATCATATGAGGAACGTTTGATGGCTCCGGGTCTGTACTTGCTGGAATTCAGAAGAATGAGGCGGGTGGGGGGGGGGGGTCTCATTGAAACTTTTCGAACGTTGAAAGGCCTAGACAGGGTAGATGTGGAAAGTAGATTTCCCATGGTGGGAGAGTCTAGGACAAGAGGGCACAGCCTCAGGATAGAGGGGTAGCCTTTCAAGACAGAGATGCGGAGAAATTTCTTTAGCCAAAGGGTGGTGAATTTGTGGAATTTGTTGCCACATGCAGCTGTGGAGGCTGGGTTGTTGGGTTTGTTTAATGCAGAGATTGATAGGTTTTTGATAGGACATGGCATCAAAGGTTATGTGGAGAAGGCTGGGAACTGGGGTTGAGGAGGAGACAGAAAGAAATGATCAGCCATGATTGAATGGCAGAGCAGAATCGATGGGCCAGATGGCCTCATTCTGCTCCTATGTCTTACGGTCTTATTGGACGACTGCTTGTACCACTGGACCAGGACTTCCAAGGTCGAGAGAGTGGAACTGCCCCAGTGCAACGGCTTTTCCGCTTTAAACTCTCCTACACAGGTTTCCTGTCAATGTCAGATACCATGGAAAACACCTATTAGCAAGTGGCAGGCACTACCCCACTGCTCCACTGACCCAGGTTCAGCCCTGCTTTCTGGCACGGTCCTTTTGGAAAGTGCATGCTCTGTGTGGTCCTACCTTCTAGTGCTGATGTTGTGGAGTTTGCATGCTCTGCTTTTGGCCACGTGGTCCTACCTTCTAGTGCTGATGTTGTGGAGTTTGCATGCTCTGCTTTTGGCCACGTGGTCCTACCTTCTAGTGCTGATGTTGTTCTGACCACGTGGATTTCTCCCACACCTCAAAGCCGGTTAGGTTTGGTAGGTTTGTTGGCTGAAATAAATTACTCTGAGTGTAGGGTGGGCGATGGGAGAATCGGAAGGGGATTCATGGGTCTTTCAAGGAGCTGCATTATGAGGAAATAAGAAAGATTGGTTGGATTGGTCTGAGGGCTAGCATAGACTTAATGGGCTGAATGTCTGCCTATCATATTTTGAAAACGTTACAAGGAGAGGAAAAGGAAAGTGAGTCAAAAGATAAATTCTGATGTTTACTCATCGTCCTCATCATTATGTGCCACATCATATGATGTGGGCGATCATGGCCTTTCCATGACTGTGATTGTTCTTGGCAACTTTTTCTGCAGAACTGGTTTGCCGTTGCCTTCTTCTGGGCAGTGTCTTTACAAGACAGGTGACCCCAGCCATTATCAATACTCTTCAGAGATTGTCTGCCTGGTGTCAGTGGTCACATGACCAGGACTTGTGATCTGCACCAGCTGCTCAAACGACCGTCACCACCTGCTCCCATGGTCACCTGACCCTGATCCGGCGGGGGTGGGGGTTAAGCAGGTACGACACCTTGCCCCAGGGTGACCTGCAGTCTGACCTTATAGCTCCTCTGGTAGAGACGCATCTCACTCTGCCACGCAAAAAAGTTTACTGAAAAGCTAAATAATGATTGCCAACCCCTTGCAAATGTGTGAGTGGGTGTATGTAAGATATTTTTATTTTCAACAGATATTTTTAAAGTTTTTGACTGTTCACTCAGACATTCTGAGTCGAACTCAGCCCGTTCAGTTATGTCAGAGTGTTAAGAGGTTTCAAAAGACACTTCATGTCTGTACTTGCATTAAACCCACTGTCAAAAAGAGGAAACTTGTGTTGGGAGATTTACATCGAAGTCAGAAACAGGTTTAATATCACTGGTATATGTCATGAGACTTGTTAACTTTGCAACAACAGTACAAATGATAAAAAACTGAATTACAGATTATATATATATATTAAATAGCTAAAATTAAAGTAAGTAGTGTAAAAACAAAAATTTTAAAAATAGTGAGGTAGTGTTCATGGGTTCAATGTCCATTCAGAAATTGAATGGCAGAAGGAAAGAAGTTGTTCCTGAATCGTTGCGTGTGTGTCTTAGACCATAAGTTAGAGGAGAAGAAGTATGTCATTCTCCTGAACTCCAGGGAATACAGCCCAAGAGCTGCCAGACGTTCATCATATGGTAACCCTTTCATTCCTGGAATCATTCTTGTGAATCTTCTCTAAACCCTTTCTGATGTCAGTGTATCCTTTCTAAACTAAGGACCCCAAAACTGCACACAATACTCCAAGTGTGGTCTCACCAGTGCCTTATAGAGTCTCAACATCACATCCCTGCTCTTCTATTCTATACTTGTAGAAATGAATGCCAACATTGCATTCACCTTCTTCACAACCGACTCAACCTGGAGATTAATCTTTAGGGTATCCTGCACAAGGACTCTCAAGTCCCTTTGCATCTCTGCATTTTGAATTCTCTCCCCATCTAAATAATGAGGTGGCCTACAGAGAAGAAGTCATCTCGTTGACACAGTGGTGTCAAGAGAACAACCTCTCTCTCACTGTCACAAAAACAAAGGGGCTAGTTGTGGACTACAGGAGGAATGGAGAAAGGCTAACCGCTGTTGCCATCAATGGATCTGGGTTTGAGAGGCTAAACAGCTTTAAGTTCCTCAGCATTCACATCACTGAGGACCTCACCTGGTCTGTACACACCAGCTGTGTCGTGAAAAAGGCACAACAGTACCTACTTCACCTCAGACGGTTGAGGAAGTTTGGTATGGAACCCCAAATCCAAATAACTTTCTACTGGGGCACAATTGAGAGCATCCTGACTGGCTGCATCACTGCCTGGTATGGGAACTATACCTTCCTTAATCACAGGATTCTGCAGAGAGTGGTGTGGACAGCCCAGCACATCTGTGGTTGTGAACTTCCCATGATTCAGGACATTTACAAAAACACATGTGAAAAAAGGGCTCAAAGGATCATTGGGGACCCAAGTCACCCCAACCACAATCCATTCCAGCTGCTGCCATCCGGGAAACGGTACCGCAGCATAAAAGGCAGGACCAACAGGCTCCAGAACAGCTTCTTCCACCAGGCCATCAGACTGATTAACTCACGCTGATTTGAGTGTATTTTATGTTACATTGACTGTTCTATTTATTATAAAATTACTATGATTGCACATTGCACATTTAGACGGAGATGTAACATAAAGATTTTTACTCACGTATGTGAAGGATGTTAAAAATAAAATCAATTCAATAATAGTCTGCCTGTTTAATTCTTCCACCAAAGTGCATAGCCATACACTTTCCAACATTGTATTTCATTTGCCACTTCTTTGCCTATTCCCCTAAACTATCTAAGTCTCTCTGCAAGCTCTCTGTTTCCTCAACACTACCCACTCCTCCATCTATCTTTATATCATCAGCAAATTTAGCCACAAATCCATTAATCCCATAGTCCAAATCATTAACATACGTTGTAAAAAGCAGCGGTCCCAACACCGACCCCCATGGAACTCCACTGGTAACCGGCAGCCGGCTAGAATAGGATCCCTTTATTCCCTCTCTCTGTTTTCTGCTGATCAGCCAATACTCCACCCACGCAGTAACTCCCCTGTAATTCCATGGGTTCTTATCTTGCTAAGCAGCCTCATGTGCAGCATCTTGTCAAAGGCTTTCTGAAAATCCAAGTACACCACATCTACTGCATCTCCTTTGTCTACCCTGCTTGTAATTTCCTCAAAAAATTGCAGTAGGTAAGTCAGACAGGATTTTCCTTTCAGGAAACCATGCTGGCTTTGGCCTACCTTGTCTCCAGGTACTCCATAATCTCATCCCTAACAATCGATTCCAACAACTTCCCAACCACTGATGTCAGGCTAACAGGTCTATAGTTTCCTTTCTGCTGCCTCCCACCCTTCTTAAATAGCAGAGTAACATTTGCAATTTTCCAGTCATCTGGTACAATGTCAGAACCTATCAATTCTTGAAAGATCATTGTTAATGCCTCCGCAATCTCTCCAGCTACTTCCTTCAGAACCCGAGGCTGCATTCCATCAGGACCAGGAGATTTATCCACCCTCAGACCATTAAGCTTCCTCAGCATCTTCTCAGTCGTAATTTTCAACAGACATACTTCACTTTCCTGACACTCTTGAATGTCTGGTATACTGTAGATGTCTTCCACTGTGAAGACTGATACAAAATACACATTCAGTTCCTCTGCCATCTCTGCGTCTCTCATTACAATATCTCCAGTATCATTTTCTATTGGTCCTATATCTACTCTCAACTCTCTTTTACTCTTTCAGTCAGTCAGTCAGTCAGTGGGTGCCTTCCCGAATCCGGGGTTGGCGGCTATGAACCTCCATCTTCTTCGATCTTGCGATGGCACCGAGTACAGCCTCTCCTCCAGTTTGCTCTCGCTGGCCACCTTGGCACCGCCCGCCGCCGCCCCCGCCGAACTCGAGCCCGAGGCCGTGTCGGCTTCCAGCCACGGCCGCTTCTTTGAGCTCAGCCCTTCCTTAGGCGGAGGCCTTGGGCAGGTCCAGGCACACGGTGCAGCATCCAAGTTCATCATGTCTCTTCTAACTAGGTGCATAGCATACGATTCGTAGATACGTGGTGAGGCTTTAATCTCTTCCACAGAAGATGGCCGTTGGCTCACAAGGAGTTCATCTGCTCTTTGTCAGGTCTTGTTTTTTTTAGTCCTTCTGGGTGTCCTCACTCCCTCCTCACCCCCTCCTCACCAGACTAAGTCTGGTGGGGGAGCCGGCCCAAGTTGCCGACTACTCAACCACGACCCCTGACCGAGTGCCGGGCACCCGCACCCTGCCAAATCTCTCCGAGCCTCTGGTGCCCGACCGAAAACCGTGCAAATACTCTTTACTATATACTCTTTATATACTTAAAAAAGCAATTAGTATCTTCTTTGATATTAGTCACCAGCTTCCTTTCATAATCCATCTTTTCCTTCCTAATGACCTTCTTAGTTTCCTTCTGCAAGTTTTTAAAAGCTTCCCAATCCTCTATCTTCCCACTTGCTGTGGCTTCCTTGTATGCCCTCTCTTTTGCTTTTACTTTGGCTCTGACTTCACTTGACAGCCACAGTAGTGTCCTTCTTCCATTCGAAAATTTCTTCTTATTTGGAATATACCTGTCTTGCACTTCCCTCATTTTTCACAGAAACTCCAACCATTGCTGCTCTGCTGTCCTTCCTGCTAGTGTCCCTTTCCAGCCAACTTTAGCCAGTTCCCCCCTCATGCCGTTGTAATTTCTTTTATTCCACTGAAATACTGACACATTGGAATTTAGTTTCTCCTTCTCAAATTTCAAAGTGAACTCGATCATATTGTGATCACTGTTCCCTAAGGGTTCCTTAACCTTAAGCTCCCTTGTCACCTCCGGATCATTGCACAACATCCAGTCCAGCACAGCCGATCCCCTAGTGGGCTCAACAACAAGCTATTCTAAAAACCATCCCTTAGACATTCTACAAGTTCACTCTCTTGAGGTCCAGTACTGGCTTGGTTTTCCCAAAAAACTTTCATGTTAAAATCCTCAACGATTATCATAACATTGCCCTTCTGACACGCCTTTTCTACCTCCTGCTGTCATTTGTAATCCACATCCCGGCTGCTGTTTGGAGATCTTCAGGCTCCTGTACCTCCTTCCTGATGGTGGCAATGAGAAGGCGGCATGTCCTGGGTGATGGGGGTCCTTAGTGATGGACACCGCCTTTTAGAGGCCCGGACACTACAGAGTCATTCCCGTACGCCCTCTCGTCACCATCTAAGATTCTGCTAACAATGTTTGTGTCATCAGCAAATTTACAGATGACATTTGAGCTGTGCCTAGCCACACAGTCGCGGGTACAGAGAGTCTTTGGAAACATTCGAAAGCAGAGAGCACGACAAACCTTCCTGCCCTGAGCGATGGACTTACTGGCAGAGTCTGTGCTTATCTATTTATTATGCTTCTGTCAATTAGATTCTGGGAGAAATCTGCCAGAAATCTTCATTGCAATGGATGAGGTAATCCAGCTCACAAGTATCTTATTTAAATGGGAGATTGGATCATGGATTCACACTACATAAAAGGAGTCCATTCTGTTCATCATCACTTTGCTGGCTCTTTGGTAGAATTATCCAGCTATTGTTGCTTCAAAATTCCAAGGATCAAAGTAAATTTATTATCAAAGTACATCTATATAACCATATACAACCCTGAGATTTTCTTGTGGGCATACTCGGTAAATCCAAGAACCATAATTGAATCAATTAAAGACTGCTCCCAACAGAGCAAACAAGCCGCCAATCTGCAAAAGACAACAAACTGTGCAAATTTTGTGTGTGTGTGTGTATGCCATACTCTGCCAGAGCCTCGGTGACCACTTTTTCAAGTGGTTGTCTTGGAGGAAAGATTCTGTGAGTGGTCCCCCACGTCCTTCTCACAGCGCAGTCTTTTTTTTACGAGGCCGAGTTGCGAGCTCAGGTTCCTGGGAGCGCCCCAACTGGGTTCGAACTCGGGTACCTTCGCTCCGGAGTCCAGCACTGATGTCACTGCGCCACCAGCCGGCCCAACTGTGCAAATACAAAAGAGAAAAATAAATAATAATAACAATAATAAATAAATAAACAAACAATAAATATTGAGAACATGAGATGAAGAGCCCTTGAAAGTGAGTCCATAAGTTGTGGGAACATTTCAATGATGAGACGAGTGAAGTTATCCCCTTTTGTTCAAGAGCCTGATGGTTGAGGGATAGTAACTGTTCCTGAACCTGGTGGTGTGAGTCAGAGGCTCCTGTACCTTCTTCCTGATGGTAACAGTGAGAAGAGAGAGAGGGTGTCCTGGGTGGTGAGGGTCCCTGATGATGGATGCTGCTCCCTTACAATGGCGCCCCGTGTAGATGTTCCCAATGTTGGGAGGGATCTAATGGTGATGGACTGGGCTATCCACTACTTTTTGTTCAAGGACAGAGGTGCTTCCATATCAGGCTTGTTGTCCTGTAAGTTTATCTTGGTCCAGGATTTAGTCTTGTTGTAATTTCTGAGTTTCCTGTCTCCTATAGTATGATTTGCACTCAAGCCTTTGGGATAAATAGTTGTAGTTTTCTTAGTAATTTGGTTTATAATTGTCACGTATACTGTCATTCGCTCATACATTACATGCCTTGTCGTGTGACTTGGGCGATCATGGTCTTATCCATGATGGTAATTGTTCTTGACAAATCTTTCTACAGAAGAGGTTTGCCACTATCTTCTTCTGGGCAATACCTCTACAAGATAGGGGAGAACCAGTGGATGTGGTATATTTGGATTTTCAAAAGGCTTTTGACAAGGTCCCACTCAGGAGATTAGTGTGCAAACTTAAAGCACACGGTATTGGGGGTAAGGTATTGATGTGGATGGAGAATTGGTTGGCAGACAGGAAGTAAAGAGTGGGAATAAACGGGACCTTTTCAGAATGGCAGGCAGTGACTAGTGGGGTACCGCAAGGCTCAGTGCTGGGACCCCAGTTGTTTACAATATATATTAATGACTTAGACGAAGGAATTAAATGCAGCATCTCCACGTTTGCGGATGACACGAAGCTGGGCGGCAGTGTTAGCCGTGAGGAGGATGCTAAGAGGACGCAGGGTGACTTGGATAGGTTAGGTGAGTGGGCAAATTCATGGCAGATGCAATTTAATGTGGATAAATGTGAGGTTATCCACTTTGGTGGCAAAAACAGGAAAACAGATTATTATCTGAATGGTGGCCGATTAGGAAAAGGGGAGGTGCAACAAGACCTGGGTGTCATTATACACCAGTCATTGAAAGTGGGCATGCAGGTACAGCAGGCGGTGAACAAGGCGAATGGTATGCTGGCATTCATAGTAAGAGGATTCGAGTACAGGAGCAGGGAGGTGCTACTGCAGTTGTACAAGGCCTTGGTGAGACCACACCTGGAGTATTGTGTGCAGTTTTGGTCCCCTAATCTGAGGAAAGACATCCTTGCCATAGAGGGAGTACAAAGAAGATTCACCAGATTGATTCCTGGGATGGCAGGACTTTCATATGAAGAAAGACTGAATGAACTGGGCTTGTACTCGTTGGAATTTAGAAGATTGAGGGGGGGATCTGATTGAAACATATAAAATCCTAAAGGGATTGGACAGGCTAGATGCAGGAAGATTGTTCCCGATGTTGGGGAAGTCCAGAATGAGGGGTCACAGTTTGAGGATAAAGGGGAAGCCTTTTAGGACCGAGGTTAGGAAAAACTTCTTCACACAGAGAGTGGTGAATCTGTGGAATTCTCTGCCACTGGGATCAGTTGAGGCCAGTTCATTGGCTATATTTACGAGGGAGTTAGATATGGCCCTTGTGGCTAAAGGGATCGGGGGTATGGAGGGAAGGCTGGTACAGGGTTCCGAGTTGGATGATCAGCCATGATCATACTGAATGGCGGTGCAGGCTCGAAGGGCCGAATGGCCTACTCCTGCACCTATTTTCTATGTTTCTATGTTTCTAAGACGGGTGACCCCAGCCATTATCAATACTCCTCAGAGACTGTCTGCCTGGCTTCAGTGGTCGTATAACCAGGACTTGCGACACACACCAGCTGCTCACACGACCATCCACCACCTGTTCCCATGGCCTCACCTGACCCTGATCAGCGAGGGCAGGGGGCAGGGGGCAGTTTGCTAAGCTGGTGCTGCACCTTGCCCAAGGGTGACCTTGCCCAGGCTAGCAGAGGGAAGAGGCACCCTGCACCTCCTTTAGTAGAGACGTATCTCCACCCTGCCAATCATAAACGGCACCTCTGTGAAAAGCTTTGGTTTTCAAGCTGGCCATACAAAGTATTTCATTACAACAATGCATTAATATAGTTCAATGGAAAGCAATAACAGTGCAGAATAAAGTGTCTCAGTAACAGAGAGGTCAGGGCAGGCTGACAGCGAGGTGCTGGGACATACAAGATTGATAGCCATGTTATTATGCTAGGGGACGGTTGAATAGTCTTATGATAGAAGCCGTCTTTGAGCCTGGTGGTATGTGCTTTCTGTTTTTTTCATCTTCTGCCCAGTGGGGGGTGGGGGGGAGTGGAGAAGAGAGAATGTCTGGATGTCTGGGGATGAGAGGGGTTTTCGACTACATTGTCCACTTTACCAAGGCAGCACAGAGCGGACAGAGTCCGTGGATGGAAGGCTGGAATCCGTGATGTGCTGTGCTGTGTTGACAACTCTGCAATTTCTTGCGGTGACAGGCCGTACCAAGCCATGATGCATCCCGAGAAAAATTGGTAAGTGTCACATGCCAAGTTTCTTTAGTCCCATGAAGAAGAAGAAGTGTTGGTGAGCTTTCTTGGCTGTGGAGTCAACATGGTTGGACCAAGAGAGGTTATTGGAGATGTACCCTCCGAGGAACTTGAAGCGACCTCAACACCGTTGATGTAAATATGAACATCGATTTCTATAACTTCTGGACATCCCCCCCTTCTTTCGCTTCTCACTCTGACCCCCCGCCATCCTGCCTCTTCTCCTCACCTGCCAATCTCCTCCCTCAGCTGCCTCTCCTCCTTCCCTTTCTGTCAGCAGCATAATGCAATCCATGATGAATATAGAAAAAGAACTGAATTACAGATATTATATATATGCACATTAAATGGTTAAATTAAGGTAAGTAGTGCAGAGAAAGAAATGTTTTAAAAAGTGGTGAGGTGGTGTTCATGGGTTCAATGTCCATTCAGAAATCGGATGGTAGAGGGAAGAAGCTGTTTGTGAATTATTGCGTGTGTGTCTTCACACTTCAATACCTCCTTCCTGATGGTAACACATTACAGCAGTGGCGTGCAGAACAGCATCTCTGAACGCACACCATGTTGAACATTGAAGAGGACGGACGACAGCAGCAGAAGACCATGAATGTGCAACCCACTCACGAAATGTAAATGCAAAGCTTTCCTTTGCAAAACTCCTTGCGAAAATGTCCTTTCAGTGAACCTGTGTAAATCACCGGCGTCATTAATGCTCTTTTCAAATGTGTGTAACTAGATGCAAGGCAGTTCTTAAAACAGACAGGCCTCTGCAGTTCAGAGTCCTGAATGGTGCCCTCAGGCCCTGTTACCAGGCTGAGAGTCCCCGACCTGTGTTTTAAATGAACAGACTTATTAACTGATAGATCAATCACACGTCTGTTTCAATGGGTTCAGTCTGAGCTCGAACTGCTCCCTTTTGACCCTGAGCTGACTTTCCAGCTTTGGTATACCTGCTTACGTTTCCGTTCTGCTGCCCCTGCTGTGACCCACCTGTTGCTGAGATCCCCCTGTGCCTCTGTTGGCTCTCAACATGGATATCTCAGTGTCTTCAAAATGCCCTCCTTCCTCTGGGTTCTCACGAACATGAGCTCACCCAGATCGCTGCTGCCCTAAGGCACTCTGGCCAAGGCAAGGGACGGACAAACTCTCTTTGTGAACTTCACCTCTGAACGCCATTTGATTAAGTTTATTGTCTGCATGATTTTTTTCTCAGCACATTGGGTGTTCGATCGTCTTTTTTTTTGAAGTGGGTTCTTTGTTTAACAGCTGCCTGTTTGGGGACAAATCTCAAGGTGGTATAATGTATAAATACTTTGATAATAAATGTACTTTGAACTTTTTCTTTCTCTTCAACTGTTGCTTATTGACATAAATCGAGCAGGAGGTACTGAAGCCTGATGTCCCACAACACCAGGTTCAAGAACAGTTACGTCCCTTTCACTATTCAATTCTAGAACTGACCTGCACAACCTGCGTTTGTTGTATCTAGTATGAATGCTCACAATCCTGCAAAAGGTAGTGAATAAGCCCAGTCCATCACAGGTAAAGCCCTCCCCACCACTGAGGACATCCACACAAAACAGTGTCGTAGGAAAGCAGCAACTTTCATCAGGGACCCCACCACCCAGGACATGCTCCCTTCTCACTGCTGCCATCAGGAAGGTGGAACAGGAGCCTCAGGACTCACACCACCAGGTACAGGAACAGTTATTACCCTTCAACCATCAGGCTCTTGAACCAAAGGAGATAACTTCACACAACTTCACTTGCCCCATCACTGAAATGTTCCCACAACCTATAAACTCACTTTCAAGGACTCTTCATCTCATGTTCTCAATACTTGTTGTTTATTTATTTGTTATTATTACTTATTTCTTTTTGTATTTGCAGTTTGCTGTCTTTCACACGCTGGTTGAACTACCCGAGTTAGTGCGGTCTTTCATTGATTCTATTTTGGTTATGACTCTATTAAGGATTTGTTGCGTATGTGCAAAAAACAGTGACTCTCAAGGTTGTACATGGTAACATATGTGTACTTTCATAATAAATTTACTTTGAATTTTGAAGAAAATGAATTTTTATTGTGAAGTTGAATGAAGTTATCCCCTCTGGTTCAAGAGCCTGATGGTTGAGGGGTAGTAATTGTTGCTGAACCTGGCGGTGTGAGTCCTGAGGCTCCCGTCCCTCAGCAGTGAGAGGAGAGCGTGACCTGGATGGTGGGAGTCTCTGGTGGGCCGTTCTTCAGTACACAAGTGTAAAGGAGAAGGAAATGTCTGTTACCCTGGGTCCTATACTGTACAGTATAACAAAAATACATTAACTAAAAAAATACAGTAAATATAAATACATAAAATTAACTTATATACATAGATTGACCGGATCTCCATACGGTGATACTAGGTGCAGGAACATTTGTACGTAAGGTCACTGTTGAGTTGGGTGGTCCTGGCTCCCTCCTGCTGGGGCTGGACAAACATGACCAGGGTGGGTGGGACCCTTCATGCCACAAAGCACCTTTCTGTCTTTATGTCTTTGATGGCAGGCGGGCTGGTGCCAGTGATGTGTCAGGCAGTTTGATCCTACGCTAAGGGTCAATCTTGTGGAACATATTTATTATTTGTTAATTTATCTGCGGTAACATTACTTCATGTGTCTTGTGTACTGAGTTGTGCACCTAGATCTGGAGGAACATTGTTTTGTTTGGTGGTAAACATGTATACTTTCGAATGACAATAAGGGTGAATTTCTCATCCCAAATCTCTCTCATTCCCTCTGATGCCTCTTTAGGGCCTGTCCTGTTGTTGTTTCTTTTCACGCCTTGTGGTGCAATTGGCAGCATCTTAGCCGTTTCCTTAGCATTAGACTCTTTTAGGGCCTATCCTGTGCTCTTCCCCTTTCTCGTCCAGTGTTGACACACAGTGTCCAATTCCAAATGTATGCTGAGGATACCATGATTCCCCAACACCTTTGCTGGCTTTAAGCTTAAGCTTCAACTTGACCTCAAAATTCACACCTGAGACTCTCACTTTACCAGGGTTAACTATCTTCAAAGTTCAAAGTAAATTTATTATCAGTACATATATCTCACCATATACAACCCTGAGGTTCATTTCTGATCAGCTTTACTGCTTGGGGAAAGTACCTGTTTTTGAGTCTGGTGGTCCTGGTGATGATCAGTAATGATCCATATAACCATATAACCATATAACAATTACAGCACGGAAACAGACCATCTCGGCCCTTCTAGTCCATGCCGAACTCTTACTCTCACCTAGTCCCACCGACCTGCACTCAGCCCATAACCCTCCATTCCCTTCCTGTCCATATAGCTATCCAATTTAACTTTAAATGACAATATCGAACCTGCCTCAACCACTTCTGCAGGAAGCTTGTTCCACACAGCTACCACTCTCTGAGTAAAGAAGTTCCCCCTCATGTTACCCCTAAACTTTTGCCCCCTAACTCTCAACTCATGTCCACTTGTTTGAATCTCCCCCACTCTCAATGGAAAAAGCCTATCCACGTTAACTCTATCTATCCCCCTCATAATTTTAAATACCTCTATCAAGTCCCCCCTCAACCTTCTACGGTCCAAAGAATAAAGACCTAACTTGTTCAACTTTTCTCTGTAACTTAGGAGATGAAACCCAAGTAACATTCTAGTAAATCTCCTCTATACTCTCTCTATTTTGTTGACATCTTTCCTATAAATCGGTGACCAGAACTGTACACAATACTCCAAATTTGGCCTCACCAATGCCTTGTACAATTTCAACATTACATCCCAACTCCTATACTCAATGCTTTGATTAATAAAGGCCAGCATACCAAAAGCTTTCTTCACCACCCTATCCACATGAGATTCCACCTTCAGGGAACTATGCACCATTATTCCTAGATCCCTCTGTTCTACTGCATTCCTCAATGCCCTACCATTTACCATGTATGTCCTATTTTGATTAGTCCAACCAAAATGTAGCACCTCACACTTATCAGCATTAAACTCCATCTGCCATCTTTCAGCCCACTCTTCTAACTGGCCTAAATCTCTCTGCAAGCTTTGAAAACCTACCTCATTATCCACAACCCCACCTATCTTAGTATCATCTGCATACTTACTCATCCAATTTACCACCCCATCATCCAGATCATTAATATATATGACAAACAACATTGGACCCAGTACAGATCCCTGAGGCACACCACTGGACAGCGGCCTCCAATCTGACAAACCACTACTCTCTGGCATCTCCCACCCAGCCACTGCTGAATCCATTTTAGTACTTCAATATTAATACCTAACGATTGAACCTTCCTAACTAACCTTCCGTGTGGAACCTTGTCAAAGGCCTTACTGAAGTCCATATGGACCACATCCACCACTTTACCCTCGTCAACTTTCCTAGTAACCTCTTCAAAAAATTCGATAAGATTTGTCAAACATGACTTTCCACACCATTTCCCTCTCAGCCCCAATACAGAGAGCCTTCTCCCTGTGTCCCTTCATGCCCTGATTAATCAAAAATCTATTAACCTCTTCCTTAAATATACCCAATGACTGCTGCCTCTGGCAATGAATTCCACCTCTCTCCGGCTAAAGAAACACAATAGGATCAATGAAAATCCACACACAAGACAGGCAAACAACAAGACCAGTGTGCAAAAGACAACAAACTGTGCAAGTACAAAATAATTATAAATAAGTAAGCAATAAATACCAAGAACATGAGAAAGTGAAAGTGGTTATGGGAACAGTTCAGTGATGGGGTGAGTGAAGGTATCCCCTCTGGTTCAGGAGCCTGATGGTTGAGGGGTAATAACTGCTCCTGAACCTGAAATGAATTTTATTGCATATTTATCTATCTATTATTTATTAATAATAATTATTATTTCTTTCTTTCTTTCTGTATTTATACACAGTTCATTGTCTTTCGCACATTGGTTGCTGGTCTGTCCTGTTGGATGCAGTCTTTCATTGATTCTATTGTGTTTCATGTATTTACTGTGATTTTCTGCAAGAAAATGAATTTCAGGGCTATACTTGGTGACATGTATGTACTTAACTTTAAACTTTGAACAATAAACTATCTTGAATCTGAGTTGACAGATGCCTCCGCAGTCTGAGTGCCCGCCTAAAGTCCAGCTCTGAGCTGGCATCTCCCTCTAGTGGTGACACAGGAGACTGCAAATCGCAGAATCTGGAGCACCACAGAACCCTGGAGTGGGGCACAGACCAACCTTTGCTTTGAGCGGGATTGGGAAACGTTCTCTCTAATTTTTTTTAAGGTTGCACAGACCAACCTTTGCTTTGAGCAGGAAATGTTTACACTGCCTGAAAACTACAAAAGACTTTAATTTTTTAATGCAAAAAATATTCAAAGACTCAAAGTACATTTATTATCAAAACTTTGTCCTCCCACAGGCAGTCACTAAACAAAGAAACACCATGGAAACCGGTCAAGAAAACATCAAACACCCAACGCATTTGGTTCAGTTCAGTTCATACCGTAAGCCCAGTTCAGTTCCTACTGTTAGTCCAGTTCAGTTCATACCGTAAGCCCAGTTCAGTTCCTACTGTTAGTCCAGTTCAATTCGTACCGTTAGTCCAGTTCAGTTCGTACCGTTAGCCCAGTTCAGTTCGTACCGTTAGCCCAGTTCAATTCGTACCGTTAGCCCAGTTCAGTTCCTACTGTTAGCCCAGTTCAGTTCATACCGTTAGCCCAGTTCAGGCCACAGAGCTATTATTCACTGAAGCATACCGTCCGCAATGATTGTCCCGATCAAACTGTCAAAAATAGCAAAAAAAAAGAGTAACTCGTATCCAGGAACCCGTGCGACATGAACCTTAAGGCCCCGCAAAACGAGTTCATAGCCTTTCCGATCAATCCAGGCAATGTGGATCCCAAGACTCCTGCACTTTCCTCTAACAACAGCTAGTGAGAGGGAGAGGAAAACCAGTTAAACGCTGGCACACGACGCCAAACACCCGCCTGTCCTCTGCTGTCGTCCTTGTCGACTTCAACCTTACTTGTCGCCTCAATTGAAGAGAAGCAATAGAGTCAATCATGGGCTCACGCCCTGCCTCCAGGCCCCCAGGCCGTACACTCCTCTGCAAACCTCACCGAACTCCCTCAGAGTCAGTAAAGCTCCAGATCACTCAACTGGCCCCAAAACACACCATCCACATGTAAATCACAGGTTCCAATCACACACAGCTCAGATGTACAATCATATTCGACATAAGTAGTAAAAGAAGTACTGTCGCGATTGGTTGTGTTGTTTGCTGGTGCCATCTTGGATGAATATGCATACATGAATATTTAGAATGAAAATTGAAAAATTTCATACTTTTGATTTTATTAATTAATTGAAGAATATACACAATACAGTCCAACAAAGAAAATGTTTCCTGTTTTGTAAACTTTTTCTTGTCTGTCTTTTTCTTGTTGCTGTGTGGCAACAAAGGCTATGTGCTCAGGGGCATTTCGGTTACTGTGTGGCTGTGTAACTCAGTGGGTCAGGCTGCATCGATTGAGGAATGTGGACAATTGCTGTTTCTGGCTGAGACCTTTCATCTGAACACACCAACAGGCCTTGACCCGAAACATTGACCCCCGACCTCCCTCTAAAAGGGCGTCAGAGTAGTGTAGCATTTAGCGTGACATTATTACAGCTCAGAGCATTCCAGAGCTTGGAGTCCAATTCTGGTGCCATTAACATAGAGATAGAAGAGTACAGCACAAAAACAGGCCATTCGGCTCACAATGTTGATCTGAACCAGCTGAAAAGCAAATCAAATGTAAGGGGTTTCTTCTTTTATGTTACTGTGAAGGCTAACAAAATGGCTTCTTTGTTATGTTATAATTAAAATGGCTTTTCTGTAATAATAACTGCAATGTAAGTTTTCTCTCTCTCCCTCTCTCTCCCTCTCTCTCTCTGCTTGTTTGGGTTATATTATTGATAAGAGGAATAACGAACCAATTGGGATAGATGTTATTCTTTCTTGTGTGTCTGTAAGCTATTGTTTTCGCGAGTGTTGAGAGAGAAGGCACAATGGGGACAGAGAGAGGAAACGCGATGCTGTGACCCTGAGCAGGAGTCCGAAGCCCAGGGTCTTCGGCGAGGAGAGGATACAAAGATAGACTCGTGTGGAGCGTCTGGTCAATCACCGTGGTTGGTCCCAGGCGATGGGTTGAGATGGTCAGAGGGGATCGAATGGTGGAAAGGTGACTCCATTACTTGAGCTCTAACTGTTGTGCATGAAGTAGTTAAACTTTGATAAGTTTGGTTCCTTTTACTTTCCTTTTATATTTTATCTCTAATAATTGGTGGTGTGGCGTACATCGCACAGCATCCACACAAACTTGATTACCCAGTTTGGCAGGGCCGAAGGCTGCTCCCCCCAGACAAAAGCGAGTTGAGCGAGCCTGAGGCTTACCGGGGGCTACACAAAAACACCCAAACACTAATCCCTCCTACCTACACAATGTCCATATCCCTCCATCTTCCTTAAATCTATATGCCCATCCAAATGTCTCTTAAAAGCTTCTATTGTATTTAACTCCACCACCATACAAGGCAGCGAATCCCAGGCATCCGCCACTCTTTGAGTAAAAAACTTACCCCTCACATCCCCCTTGAACCTACCCCCTCTCACCTTCAATGCATGCCCTCTGGTATTAGACATTTCAACCCCGGGAAACAGATTCTCTCTGTCCACCCTATCTGTGCCTCTCATAATCTTATAAACCTCTATCAGATCTCCCCTCAGTCTCCAGCACTCCAGAGAAAACAACCCAAGTTTATCCAGCCTCTGATGTTAGCACATGCCCTCTAAACCAGTCAGCATCCTAGTGAACCTCTTCTGCATCCTCTCCAAACCCTCAACATCCTTCCTATCCGGGCGACCAGATCAGCATGCAATACCGCAGATGTGGCCTAACCAGAGATTTATTCTGTCAGGAGTCTGTACATCCTCGCTGTGGAAGGCATAGGTTTCCTCTGGGTGCTGCTGTTTCTGCCCACGGCCCGAAGATGTACTGGATGGTAAGCTAGTTGGTCATTGTACATTGTCCCATGATTAGGTTAGTGTTTATTGGGTTTGTTGGGAGTTGCTGTGGTGCCATGGCTCAAAGGGCTGGAGGGAGAGGCCTACTCCATACTGTATGGCTAAATAAATAACGATAAACAGCCAGGTTCAAGTGGTGTGACACCTGCTACAGGAAAACTAAGAAGCTTCTAGAAAAATACAGAATCATCTATACTACAACAACTGGAAAATTCACTGAACAATTACGTGTACATGAGTGAATACATAAAAAAACAGGACAACAGCTGAACAACATATTGATGCAGTTACAAAGAAGGCACGACAGCAGTTATATTTCATTGGGAGTTTGAGGAGATTTGGTGTGTCATCAAAGACACTCGCAAATTTCTACAGATGTACCATGGAGAGCATTCTAACTGGCTGCATCACCGCCTGGTATGGGGGTGGTGATGGTGGGGCGGGGAGGGGGCTATTGCACAGGATCAAAATAAGCTGCGAAGAGTTTTAAGGAGTGATGCTTCAATGTCCATTGTTAAGGTCCCCCATCACCCAGGACATGCCTTGTTCTCATTGTTACCATCAGGAAGGAGATACAGGAACCTGAAGGCACACACTCAATGATTTGTCTCCTCTGCCAGCCAATTTCTGAATGAACTTTGAACCCATAAACACTACCTCATTATTTTTTAAGCAACGCACACAAAATGTTGGAGGGTCCTACTGAAGGGTCTCACTCCAAAATGTCAAGTGTACTCTCTTCCACGACGCCGCCTGGCTTGCTGAGTTCCTTCAACGTTTTGTGTGTGTTGCTTGGATTTCCAACATCTGCAGATTTCTCTTGTTTGTGATTGGATCACTTTTTTATTTCTATTTTTGCATTACTTATATAACTAAATTATATATGTTCACTATAATTCACATTTTTTCTATTATGTATTACAATGTATTGCTGCCACTGTCAGGAACCCCGTGTCGGGAATAAAAAACCAGCAGAGATGGAAAACACTTTGGAGTCCAGTATTGCTTTAACTAATGATATTTATTAGTAACTACGCAATACAGTAATATAAATGTAGATAAATCCAACAGGTTAGCAATGATTATATATATAAGTATATCAGTAAGCGTGGAAATATATGTATGGGAAAACCAAGCTTCTTTAAGTCTAGGGGTAAAAAGATACAGTCTTACGATGATGAGTAAAGTTCAGTTCAGTTCAGTTCAGTTCATGGTATTGCGTTGAGTAGTGATGGAGAGAGAGAGCGAGGGAGAGATTTGAGTCTTCAGGTGAGCTGATGCTGTCAATCTTCTTGTTGTCCTTTGAACTCCTTTAAAAGTCACCGACTGTGACTTTAACAAAGGGGACCAGTTTTCTGTGGTGGAGCTATCCCCCAGGCGAGGGTGGACACATGGACAACCCCCCAACAGTCAACCCTTTTCCTCCTTCCACTGCAAGAGCGATGGATCGATCCTCCAAAACCCACTTTTCCTGTGGGCACGACAACGCTCATTCAGTATCCAGAACATGTGTCTGAGGTCTGTATCATCTGACCTCCTATTTTATCTTCCCGTGCTGAGCATCAACTGTCACTCAAATAACTCCTTCTTCCTCTCTCTGTGAAGAAATGCAAGCAGGCAAAAAGTCCTTGAAGAAGTATCAACAACCTGCCGAAAATCATAACATCAATTGTCCATTTAATAATGCCCTCAGTCACCATAGCAGCTTACGAGCTGCTCGGTGCTATCTCCACTTCAGCAGAAATCCAACAGTTAACCAGTTCTTTATCGTTCCTTAAAATGACAGTCCCACAGTTAGTCTTCGTCTCTCTCTCTCTCTCTCTCTCTCTCTCTCTCTCTTTTCAAACTCGTCAGTTCGTAGGGGTACTTCAGGACCTCATCATACCACAAAGACAACAAACATCAAGACGTATGGCGAATGATAAAAACCTGACTCTGAGAGAAGAATAACAATTCTACACCGGATGTAACGCCGATGTTCACGTACACAGACACTTGGGAGCCACGTTTCTCATCATCGTCAACTCAGTCTCTCAAACAATGACAGTAACGCTACTAAACAAAACCCTCTCTATATGTGAAAATATCTATCAAGCTGAATTCATCCCCCATCCCCCATCATCAATGCTAAAGAATATGCTCTCTGATAAGAAATGGTCCATGTTATGTATTTCATATTTGAGTAATCTTGTAGATACCTTGTTTGATTAAGTATTCTTGTCTGCTTAAATAATTCATTACGGGTTATATGTATAAATATGTGACTTGCACCATGTGATACGTGCATGCCTTGCTTAAAGTAAACAGGAAGTTAGACCTGCATTCTCAGACTCCCACGTCTTCCTTTGAATTAGTTTAATGTTTTGAAGTTACAAAACAATCCATGATAAGACCCTTTCCAACACTCAGAAATGTGTCCAAATAGACTATTGCCTTATCTGCACCAGTACAGTCATTTGCTACCACAGGAAAGGATGATATCACCATAAGATATAGAAGCAGAATTAGGCCATTCAGCCCATCATGTCTGCTCTGCCATTTCATCATGGCAGATCCATTTACTCTCTCAGCCCCATTCTCCTGCCTTCTCCCATAACCTTTGACACCCTTACTAATGATCCCCCACTTTAAATATACCCAATGACTTGCCCTCCACAGCTATCTGTGGCAATGAATTCCGGAGATTCACCACACTGTGGCCAAAAATATTTCTTCCTCAGGCTCTTTCTAAATGAACACCCTTATATTCTAGGCTGTGTCCTCTGGTCCTAGACTGCCCCGCTATGGGAAACATCATCTCCTTGTGCATCCTATTCAGGCCTTTCACTATGTGGTATGTTTTCAATGAGATCTAAACCAGCGAGTACAGGCCCAGAGGTGCCAAACGCTCCTCATATATTAACTCTTACATTCCCAGTAAACCTCCTTTGGAGACTCTCCAATGTCAGCACTTCCCTTCTTAGATATGGGACCCAAACTGCTCACGAAACCCCAAGCGCGGTCTAACCAACGGCTTATAAAGCCTCCACATTGCATACCTTGAAGACTGAGTCCACAAACCTCCACAAAGCTCATGGTCTACAACCCAAGGACTCAAACTCATATTCTCAATATTGTACTTACTTACTTGCTTGCTTTATGTTTGAAGTTTGTCCTCTCTTGCACGTTGTTTGTTTGTCAGCCTTTGTGTGTAGTTTTTCATGGACTTTATCGTGTTTCTTTTTATTTACTGTGAATTCCTGCAAGAAAATGGATCTCAAGTTTGTGCATGGTGACATAGACACATTTCAGTGATAAATCTAACTTGAACTTTGAAGCAATACAGTCTTCTTCTTCTTGAGCCCTTAGCTCCCAGTCATCGATGACTAATCATCTCCATCATCTTCACCAAAATCAATGGTATGGTCAGAGTTCATCAATGATTCTTCAATCCATTCTCTTCACTGTACAGGGGATTGTCCGAGACAACTTCACCAGAGCCCTGTTGGCCGGCCTTACCCGTATCCACGTCTCACAACAGGGATGTAGGGTTGGACCTTGAGAGGCTGAGACATACAGTACCACCAACATAATTTCTAAATCCATTGACAAGATAATTGAACCAACATCAGTGTTCTTACCTGGGGCACCAGTGCCAGTACTGAAGCCCCAATTAATCTCAATCACCTCCTTCTGGTAGGACATACCATTTGCATTCCAAACAGTGGACTCCAGGTGAAGATACTCGAAATTCAGTTGTCAGAAGAGACTTCCAGGAGAACCTACACAGAGTCGGAATCAGGTTTAACATCACCAGCATCTGTTGTGAAATTTGTTGTCTTTGTGGCAACAGTATATTGCATTACATAATAATAGAACAAAAACAGGAATTACAGAAAGTATATATAGATATTAAATAGTTAAATTAAATAAGTAGTGCAAAAATGGAAATAAAACAGTAGTGAGGTCGTGTTCATGGGTTCAATGTCCATCCAGAATTCTGGTGGCAGAGGGGAAGAAGCTGTTCCTGAATCATCGAGTACGTGCCTTCAGGCTCCAGTACCTTCTTCCTAATGGTAGCACTGAGAAGAGGGTTTCCTGGGTGATGGGGGTCCTTGATGATTGATGCCGCCTTTTTGAGACATCGCTCTTTGAAGATGTCCTGGATACCACAGAGACTAGTGGCACCCCCCTTCCCCATACCAGACGGTGATGCAGCCAGATAGAATGCTCTCTACAGTACATCTTTAGAAACTAGCGAGTGCCCTCAGTGGCAAACCAAATCTCCTCAAACTGCAAATGAAATGTAGCCACTGTCGTATCTTCCGTGTAGCTGCATCAATATGTTGGGCCCAGGATACAGCAGATCTTCAAAGATAATGACACCCAGGAACTTGAAATTGCTCACTCTCTCCACCTGATCCCTCTATGAGGACTGGTGTGTTCCCTTGTCTTACCTTTTCTGAAGTCCACAAGCACAGTCACATGGAAAGCATGCGAACTCCACAAGGACAGCGCCCAAGGTTAGGATTGAACCTTGGTCTTGGACGCTGTGAGGCCAAACCACTGCGCTTCCCGTAAGAGTTATTAAAATACTTCGTGCAGTCTGAAGAAGAGAACGTCCCAATCTCGCTGCTCCCAACTGGGTTAGGAAATCTTTGCCTTTTAGTTTTCTTTTTGGAAGAAGGCTTTTCTCTCTGGAGCAAAGGGAATGAGCGGTGAATTGGTAGTGGTGTACAAGATGATAAGAAGCATAACTGGAGTCATAGAAAAGTACAGCACAGAAACAGGCCCTTCGGCCCAACTGGCCTCTGCACAACAATTTAAACTGCCTATTCCCATCTACTTGCACCTGGACCATAGCCCTCCATACCCCTACCATCCATGTACCTATCCAAAGTTCTCTTAAACATTGAAATCAAAATCACATCCACCACTTGCACTGGCAGCTCATTCACACTCTCAATGCCCTCTGAATGAAGAAGTTTCTCCTCAAGTTCCCTTTAAACTTTTCATCTTTTACTCTTAACCCATGACCTCTAGTCGTAGGCACGCCCCCAACCCCAGTGGAAAAAAGCCTGCTTCCATTTACCCTCATAATTTTGCATACGTCTATCAAATCTCCCCTCAATCTTCTACGTTCCGAGGAGTAAAGTCCTAACCTACTCAATCTTTCCTTATAACTCACGTCCTCAAGTCCCAGCAACATCCTTGTAAAATTTCCTTTGTATCTTTCAACCTTATTTGGCATCTTTCCTGTAGGTAGGTGACCAAAACTGCACACAATACTCCAAATTAGGCCTCACCAATGTCTTATACAACTTCAACATAACATCCCAATCTCTGTACCCAATACTTTGATCTGTGAAAGCTAAAATCTCAAAAACTTTCTTTACAATTGTCAAAGAATTTCATCGCGAATTTTCTGTATGAGATTTAACCTGTTATCAAACAGAAATAAAGACACAGACCTTGGTATATGGTTAACCCTTCGATACTTGATCACGGAGAACTGTTCCAAGGCCCTTAAATTTCTACAGTAAATATTGAGCAAAAGCCAACAGCTAAACATACTTGGTCAGTGTTTTCAAGAAGCACTTGTTAGGTTTCAGCCAGTCTACAAATGTCTCTGCACGGTGCACAGAATTAGATTAGATTAGATTAGATTAGATTATGAGGACACTCAGTCCTCGTTTATTGTCATTTAGAAATACATGCATGCATTAAGAAATGATACAATGTTCCTCCAGGGTGATATCACAAAAAAAAAGACAAACCAAAGACTAACACTGACAAGACCACATAATTATATCATATAGTTAAAGCAGTGCAAAGCAATACCATAATTTGATAAAGAGATGAGACCATGGGAACAGTAAAAAAGTCTCAAAGTTCCGATCGACTCCCGATAGTCCCTGATAGCAGGTGGCAGAAGGGAGAAACTCTCTCTGCCATAAACCTCCAGGCACAGAGAACTGTCGAAGCACCCGACCACAGCTGACCCCGAGTCTGTCCGAAACCTTCGAGCCTCCGACCAGCCCTTCGACACTGAGCACCGAGCACCATCTCTGCCGAGCACTTTGATCCCGTCCCGGCCACCGAGCAACAAGCAAAGCTAAGGATTCGGGGCCTTCCCCTCCGGAGATTCCGGACCACACAGCAACAGCGGCAGCGAGAAAGGCATTTCAGAAGTTTCTTCAGATGTTCCTCCATTCTCTCATGTCTGTCTCCATCAAATCAGGATTGTGCACGGCACCCGACTTGACAGATTACAGATATCATTCACCGTAGTGGCCGCGCAAGCTGCATTGTGCCGCCATCTTCTCCTCCTCTAGTAGGATTACAACAGCACATCCACATTCACTCCCCCTATTAGCCAGACAGACCCAGACAAAGGTCAGCAATACCTCATTATTGGCATGACCCATTGTTAGCTCGCACAAGTAAGACAGAGTATGCTTCTTATCCTGTCACCCTCATGACCCAACTCTTGGGCAATACTTAGCTAGTCAAGCTTGACAATTAAAATTTAATTTTCTTCCAATATGAGCCTATCTATCTGTGTCACCACTTTCAGTGAACTACAGACCTGTATTCCCAGATCCTTTTGTTCTACCACATTCCTCAGTGCCCCACCGTTCACTGTGTAAGTCCTACTGAAGTCCAAAACCTTGCACTTGTCTGCATTAAGTTCCACCTACCATATTTCAGCCCATTTTTCCAGCAGGTCCAGATCCCACTGCCAGCTCTGATAGTCTTCCTCACTGTCCACTGGACACCCAACCTTGGCATCATCTACAAGTTTACTGATCCATTTAACCACATTCAGATCATTGATATAGACGATAAACAACAACAGACCCAGCACTGATCCCTGCGGCACTCCACTAGTCACAGGCCTCCAGTCAGAGGCCACCATCTACTACCACTCTCTGGCTTCTCCCACAAAGCCAATGTCTAATCCAATTTACTACCTCGGCCTGAATGCCGAGTGACTGAACCTTCTTGACCAGCCTCTCATGCAGGACCTTGTCAAATGCCTTACTATAGTCCATGTAGACAACATCCACTGCCTTGCCTTCAACAATTTTCCTGGTAACTTCCTTGAAAAACTCTATAAGATTGGTTAGACATGCTGACAATCCCTAATCTGTCCCTATCTATCTAAATACTCATATAGCTGGTCCCTTAGAATACCTTCCAATAACTTTCCCACCACTGATGTCAGGCTCCCCAGCCTATAATTTCCTGGGTTTTTTTTTAGCCTTTCTTAAACAGCAGAACAACATTAGTTACTCACGTTAAATCAGTGGACAGCAGAGACCTTGTCCCGAGGTGGCAATTGTAATTACAAAGGGCGTATTTTAAAGGTGATTGGGGGAAAGCATAGGGGGATATCAGAGTTTCACGGAGAGTGGTGGGCGTGTGGAATTCTCTGCCAGGACTGCTGGTAGAGGCAGATACATCAGGGACATTTAAGAAGGTCTTAGATAGACAAATGGATGATAGAAAATAGAGGATTATGTGGGAGGGAAGGGTTAGATTGGTCTCAGGGTAGGTAAAATTTGGCACTGAAGGGCCTGTACTGTGCGGAGATGTTCTATGTAGTTCTTGGTCTTCAATGGTTCTGTTGTTTTGACCCTTCCCTGAACTGTTGTAACAATCTGTTTCTGTTCCCAGCTGATCTGTGATGGAACGAAGGGTACGTCGCATCTGGAGTTTCTCCGGTAAGCGGACGATTTCCCTCCACGCCTCTCTGATGTAGTGGGGAACCACATACAAGGCAAGTTACAGCAGTGGTTTGCCATTGCCTTCCGCCGGGTGAGTTTCCAAAGGGATCACCAGTTTGTAACCCAGCACGTTAGGAAAGCGTGCAGGGGAGCCGGCTGGATTCGAACTCGTCCCAAAGTCCGGCACTGATGCCAGCCGGGTCTGATCTGTGACGACCGGCTCAGAAGTCAATGCTGTAATGTGAAATCAGCACAGAGTCTGATGCAGTTGGCAGATGTTGCAGTCGTTACCCCATGTATTATTTTCACAATGTGCCTGACAACATTTTCATTTTCAAAGACTGATGGAAGCTCAAATGCTGGAATTTTTTCCAAGTGAGCATCGTATCCAAGGTATTTCACTTGAATAATGTTTCCGAAACAGACTCTCTGCTTGTACACCTCAGAGCTCTCTCTGGATCTTTCTGCACATGTTAATTTCATTTTTGCTTCTAGTACAACTGTTTTCAAAGATCAGAAGGGACTTTATCCCCCAACCCAGTCCCTTCTCACTTACAGCCGTCACATTTTAGATTTCTTCTACTGTTTTAACACTATTCCACACCTTGCTCTTTTTACAATCTCCCTTTGTCTCCTTTGTCTTTCTTTCTGTCTCTTTCTCTCCCACTTTCTTTCTCATCTCTTTCTTTCTCTTTATTTCTTTCTCACCCTCTTTCTCTTTCTCTCCGTCTTTTTCTCTCTTCTTCTGTCTCTTTCTTGTTCTCTCCCTCTATTTTCTTTTCTCAGTCTTTCTTTCTCTTTTCTCCCTCTCTTTATTTCTGTCTTGTTCTTTCTATTGTTTGCTTTCTTTCTCACTTTCATTCCCTCTCTCTTTCTTTCTTTCATAACCTACAGTGATTATTTATGTCTTGAACTGTACTGATGTCCGTTAACAAATTTGACAACAGTTTCTGATACATTGACAGCTGCGTTCGCACGGAATGAGGAAACTGAATCAGATCTCAGATTTCCAGCAGTTTTATATTTTGGCAAAAAGCATTTCACCAATTCTCAAACATTGCGCAATGTCTAAAAAGGGACTTAAAACAAATTATATCCACTTTTTTCTTTCAAACCCCTTCCTCTCCATCCATGTAAATCTTGTCCAGAATTGTCTGTGGTTTATTAAGTGAAAGCGAGTGATAGTGTTTGTTGTATTTTGTAACTCCAAAACATTAATCAAAAGCAAAAAGACGAGAATCCAGGAAAACCTGTGTATTTGGTTTTTTTTAAACTTTAAGCGAGACACCCACATATGACGTGGTACCATCATGACACCTGCAACACGTACTTTTACATATAAACTGCAATGAATTATTTAAATGAACAAGAATGCTTAATTGAACAATCTACTTATAATATTACTGAAATGCTACTAAAATATTGTAGCGAGCACTCGGTCTATGGTGACAGACAAGAAAAGCTCATTTGCCTCCGCAGCCATTTTTATTGCGACAAGAACAAAAACAGACCGAGCGCTTTGACCCAGGGATAGAACTACTCAGCCACATACAGACAGGGGAGGTGATTAAATTATTGTCACAACCAGAATCAGGTTTGTTATCCCAGCATGTGTTGTGAAATTTGTTAATTTAGCAGCAGCATTTCAATGCAATACATGGTACAGAAGAAGAGGAAAAAAATTGTATAAATAAGTAAATCAATTACAGTATACGTTTATTGAATAGATTAAAAATCGTGCAAAAACAAAATATATTAAAAAAGTGAGGTAGTGTTCAAAGGTTCAATGTCCATTTAGGAATCGAATGGCAGAGGGAAAGAAGCTGTTCCTGAATCGCTGAGTGTGTGCCTTCAGGCTCCTGTACCTCCCACCTGATGGTATCAATGAGAAAAGCACCGCCCTGGGTGCTGGGGGTCCTTAATAATGGACGCTGCCTTTATGAGATACCGCTCCTTGAAGATGTCCTGGGTACTTTGTAGGCTAGTACACCAAGATGAAGCTGACTAAATTTATAACCCTCTGCAGTTTCTTTTGGTCCTGTGCAGTAGCCAACAACACCCCATACCAGACAGTGATGCAGCCTGTCAGAATGCTCTCCACAGTACATCTATAGAAGTTTTTGAGTGTATTTGTTGACATACCAAATCTCTTCAAACTCCTAATGGAGCATAGTCGCTGTCATCCCTACAGGATTATTACACACCCCGGTTACAGTCACGGTGAACCACAAACACACAAGCAAACAACTGTCTCACCCGAGCTAGAATATAACAATAAATGAACTTGAGCATCTCACCATAATTTCACAAACGTATTTTAAAACAAGAACAATAGGTAGTGCTGGCCGTGAGGAATGCTGGGGGCGAGCTGTTGACCACACCCCGGGAGCATCACAGTATTAAACACAACTGTGTTGTTTGAAAAGTAGTAACCAGGCGTCTTCAATCACTTCTCCTTGCTGACACTTCACACGGGTATTAGGAAAGAATCAACTCCCTGCTGTCTTGTCATTTGATCTGTCAGTCAGGTAGAACTATGTTTGTGGCTACTCATTATTACAGTATTGGCTGGAGCAGCAAATTCCTTACTGGGGCCTATAGTTCATCATGTCAGATTTACCAGGATGCTGCCTGGTTTAGAGGCTGGATAAACTTGGGTTGTTTTCTCTGGAGTGCCAGAGGCTGAGGGGAGATCTGATAGAGGTTTACAAGATTATGAAAGGGATAGATAGAGTAGACAGAGAGTATCTGTTTCCCAGGTTTGAAATGTCTAATACCAGAGGGCATGCATTGAAGATGAACGGGAGTAGGTTCAAGGGGGATGTGAGGGACAAGTTTTTACTCAGAGAGTGGTGGATGCCTGGAATGCCCTGCCTCTCTTAAGAGATGTTAAGAGGCATTTAAGAGATGTTTGGATAGGTACATGGATGTGAGGAAGATGGAGGGATATGAACATGGTGTAGGTGGGAGGGATTAGTGTGTGGGTGTTTTTGATTTTTTTTTTAGCTGGTTCAGTACAACTCTGTGGGCCGAAGGGCCTGTTCCTGTACTGTACTGCTCTATGTTCATATGTTCTATGTTCTACAACTTGAAGGCAGTGTTCTTAGCCGTGAACCACACTCTTGTACGAGTCAGAATGCTGGCACATGAAAGAGAGAGCGATCTTGCCAAGCTGTCACCATCCCACACAGTGAGCCTCCGAAATATCCTCCATATTTTCTGACAAAGAAAGACCTCCACTCACACCCTACTCCTTCAGTGTCACCAAGAGGACATGGCCACAATCATCATGAGGAAATGTTGGAGATAGATTGGGCACATGATGAGAAGAGAGGCCAACTCCATCATTAAGACAGCCCTGAAGGGCGGAAGGAATGCAGGAGACCAAAGACAACTTGGCTCCATACTGTAGAGACAGAAATGAGGAACCCGAACCACACCTGAGGCACAATAGAGAAGGTGGCCAAGGACAGATGGAGATGGAGGACCTTCATCGCTGCCGTAAGTGGCCAGTGGTGTAATGGGCAGTAAGCAAGCCTTGTCAGTCTGGAGGGACCAAGGAATCTTGGGCTTCACATCCATAGACCCCTCAAAGTTGTCAGAGTGGTTAAGATAGCATATGTTGCGTTGGCCTTCATTAGTCAGGGGGGTGGATTGGGTTCAAGAGTCATTAGGTAATATTGCAGTTCTATAAATCTCTGGTTAGATCACACTTTATGTTCAGTTCTGGTCATCTCATTGTACAGAGCATATGGAAGCTTTGGAGAGGAGATTGACCAGGACACTGCCTGGATTACACAGCATGTCTTGGTTGAGAGAGCTCGGGCTTTTCTCTTTCGAGCGAAAGAGGGTGAAAGGTGACTTGAAGGAGGTGGATAAGATAAAGAGAGGCATACAGATAGTGGACGACAAGGACTTTTCCTCAGAGTGGAAGAGAGCACAGGAGGAATGTCAGAGGGAAGTATTTACACAGAGGGTGGTGGGTAAATGGAAAATGCTGCCAGGCTGGTGGTAGAGCCAGATACATTAGGGACATTTAAGAGACGCTTAGGCACATGGATAAAAGAAAATGTGGGAGGTGAGGGTTAGGTTGATCTTGGAGTTGGTTAAAAAGTTGGTACAACATCATGGGCCAAAGGGCCTGTACTGTGTTGTATTTTTTATTTTATAACTACAAGATCAAATTCAAATTTAAGTTTAATTGTCATTCAACCATACACATGAATTAAGGCAAATGAAACAGCATTCCTCTGGGGCTAAGATGCAAAAAACAGTACCAACAGTCACACACAGCTCACATAATTACAAAAGCAGAAAAACATACTGACACAAAAATAATCTAGATCAGGTCCTTGAGTGTCAACACTCCTGTAGACTGATGGTGCATGGGACGTTGTCCTGGAGCCACGTTTCTGCAAGAACAAACACATAACAGTTAGACCATAAGATACTGTATAGGAGCAGAAGTAGGCCATTTGGCCCATCGAGTCTGCTCCACCATTCAATCATGGGCTGATCCAATTCTTCCAGTCATCCCCACACCCCTGCCCTTTGATGCCCTGACTAATCAAGAACCTATCTATCTCTGTCTTAAATGCACCCAATGACTTGGCCTCTACAGCCACTCATAGCAATAAATTCCACAGATTTACCACCATCTGACCAAAGTAATTTCTCCGCATCTCTGTTCTAAATGGACATCTTACAGTCCTGAAGTCGTGCCCTCTTGTCCTAGACTCCCCTACCATGGGAAATAACTTTGCCATATCTAATCTGTTCAGGCCTTTTAACATTCAGAATGTCTCTATGGGATCCCCCCCCTCATTCTCCTGAACTCCAGGGAATACAGCCCAAGAGCTGCCAGATGTTCCTTATACACTAACCCTTTCATTCCTGGAATCATTACAATATCTCCAGCACCATTTTCTATTGGTCCTATATCTAACCTCAACTCTCTTTTACTCTTTATATACTTAAAAAAGTTTTTAGTATCTTCTTTGAGATTAGTTGCCAGCTTCCTTTCATTATTCATCTTTTCCTTCCTAATGAGCTTCTTAGTTTCCTTCTGCAAGTTTTTAAAAGCTTCCCAATCCTAAATCTTCCCACCAGCTGTGGCTTCCTTGTATGCCCTGTCTTTTGCTTTTACTTTAGCTCTGAATTCACTTGTCTACCATGGTAGTGGCCTTCTTCCATTCGAAAATTTCTTCTTATTTGGAATATATCTGTCTTGCACTACCCTCATTTTTCACAGAAACTCCAGCCATTGCTACTCTGCTGTCCTTCCTGCTAGTGTCCCTTTCCAGTCAACTTTGGCCAGTTCCCCACTCGTGCCATTATAATTTCCTTTATTCCACTGAAGTACCGACATATTGGAATTTAGTTTCTCCTTCTCAAATTTCAAAGTAAACTCGATAATATTGTGAAAAATGTTCACTAAGGGTTCCTTAACCTTAAGCTCTCTTATCACTTCTGGATCATTGCACAACATCCAATCCAGCACAGCCGATCCCCTAGTGGACTCAACAACAAGCTGTTCTAAAAACCATCCCTTAGACATTCTACAAATTCTCTCTCTTGAGGTCCAGTACTGGCCTGGTTTTCCCAATCCACTTTCATGTTAAAATCCCCAATGATTATTATGACATTGCCCTCCTGACATGCCTTTTCTATCTCCTGCTGTAATTTATAATCCACATCCTGGCTGCTGTTTGGAGGCCTGTATACAACTGCCAGTAGGATCCTTTACCCTTGTCATTTCTTAACTCAACCCATAGAGACTATACACCTTCTGATCCTACGTCATCCCTTTCTAATGATTTAATATTATTTCTTATACACAGGGTCACACCACACCTTCTGTCTACTAACTTATCTTTCCGATACACCGTATATCCTTGGACATTCAACTCCCAAAGGCAGCCATCCTTTAGCCAAGTTTCAGAGACGGCCACAACGTCATACTTGCCAATCTGTAGCTCAATTTCAAGTTCGTCCAGTTTATTTCTTATGCAGCGTTCATTCAAATACAGTATAACACTTTCAGTCCAGTATTTTTTGCTTTCTGTTGTAAATCATCCCACTGGCTGTGATTTGTCTCATCTCCTGCCTGTCCTTCCTATCATCTCTGTTGCATGCTATCTTTGATTTATTTCTGTTTTCCCCCTTCTCAGCCTTATCACTCCAGCTCCCATCCCCCTGCCAAATTAGTTTAACCCCTCCCTAGGATATTGGACCCTTTTGGGCTCCTCATCATGCACCAGTGCAGCTGCAGATGAATGCAATCTCCTCCCCTGGGCGGCTGTAGCAGGCAACCCGTGCCACAAGGGCCTGGTCCCTGCAACAACTGAGGCCACACACTCCCCTGCCGTCAATGAACCAGTGAGCCAATGCAACTTGCAGTATTCTACATAACCAATGTCCAGCGGGGTCCTGCCATCACAAGATGACACCCTGATACACCAGTGTGTTTGTTAATTCCACGCGCATCTAACCCTGGAAATTTTGCCACCTGACCTTCTGCTCTGTCCCTATGTGGCCCACTCCTTTCTCCGAAGACAATTTTACCACAAGTATACCACAGAACACGATGGACAAGGGACCACCGAGCACATCTTTCCCTCCCCTTCACTTTCTGCTTTCCGCAGGGATAGGTCCTGTTACGTAACCGGCAACAATGAATATCAATCATGACAGGTTATATAAAAACAACCAAACATTTATTAAACACGGATAAACAATAAAAAAAAAACGAAAGCCTTAACTGGAAGTTAACTGCTATGCGGCCATTCAACAAATCGCCACTCAGTACTGGTTCTTAAAGTGATAAATGCGAAAACAGTTCTTAAAGCGGTAAAGTCAAATACAGTTCTTAAAATGGTAAATTCGCAAGTCCAACAGATTTATACATTCAATTGGGAGAGACTTCTCTGGAGAAGGATTTCTTCATAGATGCGACTTTCCTGCTGGTTCTGTCCAAAGGATTCACGATGAAGGAAATAAACGGCTTAAAACAACTGACCTTTCTTCCGGCGAGCAAATCCTGCATGAACTACCTTGTTCTTTTGGCAGGAATTATCTACGATGCAGGTCGCTACTTCTTCAACGAAGACTCAATAAGGTCGATCCTTTGTTAAACTGCCGACCGATACCAACTTCTCTTAATCCTCCAGGTCCTGTATTTTGATAAAGTCTTCACTCTCCAATACTACTGAAAAGGTACATCAACAAATCTGGCAGAAATGGGTAAACTACCAATCCAGCACTATTGTACCTTACAATAGAACGTAATACTCTGTTTTAAAAATGAAACTGTGTCATAAAACAAATACGCAACGGAATGGAGCCTCAGGCTAATGTTCTAGCTGGAAAACTAACTGCGTCACCAGGGGTCTTCCCTTTTATACCCATGGTGAACATGTCATCACATGACCTCACATCGGCGGGAAAATTACATCAGGTGACCTCCAAAAGACCATTACATCATTTTCACAAGAAAATCACAAGATCTCCTTGAGGTATGTAACACTCCCTACACAACTCCCTTGTCCATTTGTCCCTCCCCGCTGGGCTCCCTCCTGGCACATTCTTGCAAGTGGAACAAGTACTACACCTGCCCCTACACCTCCTCCCTGACTACCATTCAGGGCCCCAAACAGTCCTTCCAGGTGAGGCGAAACTTCACCTGTGAGTCTGTTGGGGTTATATACTGTGTCCAGTACTCCCGGTATGGCCTCCTGCATATCGGTAAGACCTGACGTAGATTGGGAGACTGCTTCGCCGAGCTCCTACACTCCATTCACCAGAAGAAGCAGGATCTCCCAAAGGCCATCCATTCTAATTCCACTTCCCATTCCCATTCTGATATGACAATCCATAGCCTCCTCTACTGTCACCACACTCAGGCTGGAGACACAACATCATATATTCCGTCTGGGTGGCATGACCATTGATTTCTTGAACCTGGTAATGCCCCCCACTTCACCATTCCCCATCCCCTTTTCCCTCTCTCACCCGATCTCCTTGCCTGTCCATCACCTCTCTCTGATGCTCCTCCCCCTTTTCTTTCTTCCATGGCCTTCTGTCCTCTCCCCCTTCTCCAGTCCTGTATCTCTCTCATCAATCAACTTCCCAGCTCTTTACTTCATCCCTCCCCTTCCTGGTTTCACCTATCAGCTTGTATTTCTCTTTCCCCTCCCACTAACCTTTTAGATCTACTGCTAATCTTTTTTACTCCACTCCTGCCGAAGGGCGTCAGCCCACAATGTCGACTGTACCATTTTCCATCGATGCTGCCTGGTCTGCTGAGTTCCTCCAAGTGTTCTGCAAAGTGTGTGTTGCTTTGATTTCCATCATCTGCAGATTTTCTTTGTATATAATGAAATAAACTGCCTTAGAGTATTTAAACATACTTAAACCAAGCATTCTTAAACATATTCAAGAGTATTCAAGCATGCTTAAGCGATGAACAAAAAGTTATCATCCCCGGCCCACTCCTTAGCTCTACCCAAACTAGACTGAACCAAAGACAAAACATGGATACGTAACTAAACTCTTCCCTTCTGTTACGCACCAAACCACATGACTGACTACCCATAATAAACATAGCGTAGTGGTTAGCAAACAACAGGAATTCTGCAGATGCTGGAAATTCAAGCAACGCACATCAAAGTTGCTGGTGAACGCAGCAGGCCAGGCAGCATCTCTAGGAAGAGGTACAGTCGACGTTTCGGGCCGAGACCCTTCGTCAGGACTAACTGAAGGAAGAGTTAGTAAGAGATTTGAAAGTGGGAGGGAGAGGGGGAGATCCAAAATGATAGGAGAAGACAGGAGGGGGAGGGATGGAGCCAAGAGCTCGACAGGTGATTGGCAAAGGGGATATGAGAGGATCGTGGGACAGGAGGTCCGGGGAGAAAGACAAGTGGGGGGGGAACCAAAGGATGGGCAAGGGGTATAGTCAGAGGGACAGAGGGAGAAGAAGGAGAGTGAGAGAAAGAATGTGTGTATAAAAATAAATAACGGATGGGGTACGAGGGGGAGGTGGGGCATTAGTGGAAGTTAGAGAAGTCGATGTTCATGCCATCAGGTTGGAGGCTACCCAGACGGCCTCCACGGCCTCCTCTACTGTAAAGATGAGGCCACACTCAGGTTGGAGGAACAACACCTTATATTCCGTCTGGGTAGCCTCCAACCTGATGGCATGAACATCGACTTCTCTAACCTGCTAATGACCCACCTCCCCCACGTACCCCATCTGTTACTTATTTTTATACACACATTCTTTCTCTCACTCTCCTTTTTCTCCCTCTGTCCCTCTGACTATACCCCTTGCCCATCCTCTGGGGTTCCCCTCCCCTTGTCTTTCTACCCGGACCTCCTGTCCCAGGATCCTCTCATATCCCTTTTGCCAATCACCTGTCCAGCTCTTGGCTCCATCCCTCCCCCTCCTGTCTTCTCCTATCATTTTGGATCTCCCCCTCCCCTTCCCACTTCCAAATCTCTTACTAACTCTTCCTTCAGTTAGTCCTGACGAAGGGTTTCGGCCTGAAACGTTGACTGTACCTCTTCCTAGAGATGCTGCCTGGCCTGCTGTGTTCACCAGCAACTTTGATGTGTGTTGCTTGTAGTGGTTAGCAGCATGCTTTACAGCACCAGTGGCCCGGGTTCAATTTCCGCCTCTGTAAGGAGTTTGTATGTCCTCCCTGTGATCGCCTGGGTTTCCTCCAGGTGCTCTGGTTTAAAGACGTACTGGTTGGTAGGTTAATTGGTCATTGTAAATTCTCCCGTGATTAGGCTAGGAATAAAAGGAGGGGTTGCTGCACAGTGTGATTTGAACCGCCTGAAGGACCTATTCTGCTCTGTATCTCAATCAATAAATAAACATGTAAACAAGCAAATAAACTAAATAAGTAAATGTACAACACAAGATACACTACAGACAGAAAATAGATACATGGCTCCTACACCCCACCGCCCCCACCATTCTTTTAAATTCCAGTGAGTACAGGGCCAGAGCCATCAAACATTCCTCACAATTCTTTCCTTCCCGGAATGATTCTTGTGAACCTCCTATGAACCATCTCCAACCTCAGCACATTCTATGTTACCGCTCACTTGCATATTAGTGGGAAATTTATGTACCTGTATTGGCCAATTATCTAACAGCTTGCATCCCTTTGGGATACGGTGGGGGGGGGTGGGAATGCAGCATTGAGGGTAAACCTGCAGGATCAAAGATAAAGCATGCAAACTCCACACAGACAGCATTCCTAAAATTGGGAGTGAACGTGGATTTCAGGAGACACGAAGCAGCAGCCTTACTGTAGTGTTCAGTTACCGCACACTTCCGGCTTTGATCCCTCTCATTTATCCTCTGTACCAACACCTCTGCCACCTTTTGTCCTCACCTGTCTCTCTGCATTTGTACTCCTGCCCTCTCGCCATCTATAGGTCCGCAGGGTGATGGGAGAAAGGAAGAGAAATATTACCTTTGCAGGAAAACGTCAAAGAAAAGGATAAAAATAAGAAATGGTCTGGTTCAATGACGTTGATGTCATGGCCAAGAAAGCTCAACACATCTACTTCCTCAGGGAGCTAAAGAAATTCAGCATGTCCCCCTCGACTCCCACATCAATACACAGTACAAAGGAATCTGTCTGGATGTATAACAGCTTCGTGTGGCAACTGCTCAAAGTTCAAAGTAAAATTGTACTGGACAACAACATTTTTCAGAAGTGTTGCTTCTCAGAAATATTTGTTTATGATAGACTGCTTGAAGCTGAACACAAATATAACTTCGGATTACTTGTATCGCGCAGGAATTTGGAGAAACAAGAAATTAACTTTTATTGGATATAATGTGTTCAATTTAATCAACAGTGTTGATGCTTTGCAATAGTTCAACTAAGCTAAAAGCGTTTCGTTGATGACTTTAGTTTGTATCGTGTGGATAGCCAGAAGCTTTTTCCTCAGGGCTGAAATGGCTAACACGAGGGGGCATAGTTTTAAGGTGCTTAGAAGTAGGTACAAGGGGGATGTCAGAGGTAAGTTTTTCACACAGAGCCTGGTGAATGCGAGGAATGGATTGCCAGCGAAGGTGGTAGAAACGGACACAATAAGGTCTTTTGAGAGACTCTTAGATAGGTACATGGAACTTAGAAAAAGTGGTAGGTAAATTCCAGGCAATTTCTAGAGAAAGTTACATGGTGAGCCAAAGGGCCTGTAATGTGCTGTAGATTTCTATGTTCAGTGCCTGAGGCTTCTCGCTTAAGTGTCCAACAATAATCAGCCAGTATTGATGGATTCCAGTTGCCCTGATACCATTTCTCCATGACCGCAATGTCCTGGTGAAACCTTTCACCGTGCTCATCCCTGACAGCACCAAGATTTGCAGGGAAGGAGTCTAAGTGGGAAAGCAGAAAATAACTCTTTAGTGACATGTTGCACTTCATGGTTTTGTATGCTTGAACCATGTTGTCAACCAGCTGCACGTAGTTTGGTGCTCTGTAGTTGCCAGGAAATTTTTCAAAAACATCCTTGAATGCCTTCCATGAGATTTTTTCCAGTCCCACGAAGTTCTTCAAATTGCCAGTCATTGGTGACCTGGTTGATGTTTTTTACCAACAAAAATGCCTTCCTTAATCTTGTATCAGTTATTCTGACTTGAATTATGAATTGAAATAAAACACTTAACTGATTTTTTAAAAATGGTGCGTGATACGGAAATTCCACGGTGATTTTCATGATGAACAGCCCAAAATCCATAAGATATACCCAAATGCTTGTTGTCCAGCATTAGCAGAGTACATATATGAGTCACCCTGAGACTTATTTTCCCGCAGGCATGCTCTGCAATTCTATGGAATAGTAACTATAACAGGATCAACGAAAGATCAACAGGGTGCAGAAGACAACAAACTGTGCAAATGCAAATTTAAATATATAGCAATAAATAATGAGAACGTGATAAAGAGTCCTTAAAGTGAGATCATCAGTTGTGGGAACATCTCAATGGATGGGCAAGTGAGTGTTCAAGAGTCTGATGGTTGAGGGGTAGTAACTGTTCTTGGACCGGGTGTGCAAGTCCTGAGGCTCTTATACCTTCTACCTGATGGCAGCTGAGAGAAAAGGTCATGGCCTGGTTGCTGAAGGTCTCTGATGATGGATACTCCTTTCCTACGACATACAGATGTGTTCAGTGGTTAGAAGGGCTTTAACTGTGATATACTGGGCCAAATCTATTACCTTTGGTCGGATTTCCCGTTCAAGTGCATTAGTGTTTCCACACCAGGCTGTGATGCAGCCTTCAATATACTCTTCACTACACATCTATAGAAGTTTGTCAAAGTTTTAGGTGTCATGCGAAATCTCTGTGCTTTCTTTGGTGACCATAAGAAGCGCAGTGAGTTGCAGACATATCATGGAAACAAGCCTCCCCTCCATGAACTCCATGTTCTATGCTTCTCGCTACCTCAGGAAATGTAGTTGACATAATCAAAAACCCCACTCATCTTGGACATTCTCTCCCATTGGGCAGAAGGTACAAAAGCCTGAAAGCACCAACTAACAGGCTCAAGGACAACTTCTACCCCACTGTTATAAAATATTGACTGGACCTCTTGTATTACAAGGTGGAACCTTGGCCTCACAATCTACCTTGTTATGGTCTTGCACTTTACCATTTACCTGCATTGTAGCTTTTATGGTTCATTCTGCATTGCTATTTTCCTACCTTATTCTAGCACAATGCACCATGTAATGATTTTATCTGTACAAACACAATGCTTTTCACTATACAGGTGATAATAATAAACTGATAACAAGTGAGATCAGTGATTCTAAGATTCAAAGTACATTTATCATCAAAGTATGTATTCAGTATAACCTCTGAGATTTGTCTTCCCACAGCCACGAAAGAAAGAAAAAAACATGTTTCCGAAAGAAAACGTTCAAAGTAAAACATCAAACCTCTGACGTGCAAAAAAAATCATGCAAATGGTCAAAAAAAAACCGAAAAACACAGAATATTAAACATCAAATTGCATATCATCCAACCAGTTCAATTCAATCTAACTCTGTGTCCTTTGTTATTTCAGGCCACAAAGCCAGTCCGCCTCAGTCAAAATAGCAACAAAAGAGAGAAATGACCAGAAACCAGAAACATGGACTACAAAGTCCAATCCACGAACTGCGTCAATTAAATCTTGCCCCAAGAACTAGACACTGGCAGCATCGATCGAGAGGGAGAGTGAGAACGATTGCATGCAGACACCTTCCTCCAGGAGTAGTGGATGAGAGGGAGAGAGACCGTCACATGCAGACACAGGCAATAAATTCTGGTCTTGCCAGCAACATCCATAATATTAACCGCAAATTTTGTTTGCTGTGGGTCCTACCCTCTACTGGCATCAGGTAATTTAATAAACATAATCAGAATCAGAACCACGAGAAAGTCTGCAGACGCTGGAAATCCAGAGCAACGCACACAAAATCCTGGACGAGCTCAGCAGGTCGGGCAGCGTCTATGGAGAGGAATGATGCCAGCTTCAGCTTCGCTAGGGATGGAATTCCTGAAGGGCCAAAGGCGGCAGCAGAGAACATAGACGGGTCACGTGATAGTGGAGACCCGCCCCAGGATGATTGACGTTGGACACGACCAGACAGCGGACGAGCTGTTTGTCTAGGCGGCCAATGGGAGCGCGGTGGAGGCGGGCCCTCGATGGTAGTGGGGTGGACTGGCCTGGGACGTCCCGCTCCGCCCTGTCAGCTGTTGGCTTCGGGAGGAGGAGGGGTGCGGCGGTGGTCGCGGTGGAGAGGGGCTGGATCGCAGTTCGAGGGCGAGATGTTGTGATCGGGGGCGGCGGAGGCGGTGTCCCTGCAGTTCACTGAGCGGAGGAGCCTGGTGCCGAGGCTCTCGCCTCCCCGGGTTCGGGAGCCTATAGGCCCCGGTGCCGCCATGCAGCCACTGCAAAGCCAGGCCTGGGGCCGCCTCAGCCGTATCGACCGAGAGAGCGAGAGCCACATCCTGCTGGTGAACAGCGAGTGGACCATCGGCAGGAGGAAGGGTATGAGTGGGCCGCCGGGGGGCGGGAAACGTCCTGGGCACTGAAGGGGAGGGGGGAGCTTCGGGGGACAAGGGGAAAGGAGGGGGAGGTCAAAGAGCTGCTGATTGGGGAAAGTGATGGTGGGGGTACGAGGAGGGGCTGATGGTCATTTATTTGGAGGTCATGGTGGTGAGGAGAGTGGTGGCACCACGAGGTTAAAGAACGGCTACTCCCCCTCAACCCATCAGGCTCTTGATCAAAAGGTGATGACTACACTCGTTTGCCTATCCATTGAAATGTTCCCAAACCCAATGATGTCACTTTAAGGACTCTTTTATCTCATGTTCTCGATATTTATTGCTATTTATTTATATTTGCATTTGCACAGATAGTTGTCTTCTGCACTATGGTAGATCTTTCATTGATCCTGTTGTTGTTACTATTTTCTATATATGTTCTGTAGAGTTGCTGAATCTGCCTGCAGGAAAGTGGATCTCAGGGTTGTATGTATTTGGTAATTGGTGAGTTGATTAGGAAGGTGCATTGGAGTGTTTGGACGAAGAGGAATCGCTTTGTGGGTTGGGTGGATTGTGTGCTAAGCAGGTTGGGGGCGGGGGAATCAAACTGTAGTTCCTGCAATCCGCATCAGAGAGAAATGCTTGGATTACCCAGCCAGTTGAGCATCTTCCATGGAAAGGAAATCAGTTTGGTCCTGAAGAAGGGTCTTGGCCCAAAGCACCAACTGTCTATTCCTCGCCATAGATGCTGCCTGACCAGCTGAGTTCCTCCAGCATTTTGTGAATGTTTTAGGTCGATGACCCTTTAGAAGTAGGCAGTATTGGTTGGTGTGGCTGAGCTTTGGTATGTAGGATGGAAGGGTTACTGGATTTCAGGTTTGCTCACTCCTGTCTGTATAGTCAATGCTTTTACAAGCTATTATGGAGGGTACAGTTTGCATAATGCTATTACAGCATCAGAGACCCAGGTTCAATTCCTGCTGCTGCCTGTAAGGAGTTTGTACGTTCTCCCTGTGATCGCATGGGTTTCCTCCCACAGTCCAAAGATGTACCGGTTAATGGATTAGTCCGTCACATAGTCCAAAGATGTACCGGTTAATGGATTAATTGGTCACATGAGTGTAAATGGCGGTGTAGGCCCATTGGGCTGGAAGGAATTGTCACTGTGCTGTATCTTTATAAAATATATATTACTTGAGAAATCCTCCAAAAGGAGAAGAATTCTTCAGTGTTATAGGGATTCTATTTTCTTAAATTATTTTCAATTAAAGGTTACTTTTCAGAATCAGGATTGATGTCGCCAGCATATGTTATGAAATTTGTTGTCTTAGTGGTAGCAGTACGATGCAATACATAAAAATAGCGAAAAGAAACTGAATTGCAGTAAGTATATGTATATAGTTGCAAGAAAATGTTAACCCTTTGCAATTACCTGGTTTTCTGCATTGATTACTCATAAAATTTGGTCTGATCTTCATCGACGTCACAATAATAGACAAACAAAATCTGCCTGAACTAAAAACGACAGACAGTTGTACTTTCCACGTCTTTATTAAACACATTGTTTAATCATTCACAGTCTATATTAAAAAAATTATGTAAACCTTGGGATAATGCCTTCTGCAAAAGCTATTTGGAGTTGGATGTTCCAATCAATGAGATGTGATTGGAGGTGGGGGTTGTAGAGGTGCCCTTCTCTATAAAAAAGATACACAAAGTCAGGTTACTGACAAAGCTTGCTCTTCTCAAGAAAGATCTGTGTATATGCACCGTGTCTCAATCAAAACGACTTCCAGAGGACCTTAGAAGAACTCTAGAGATGCATGAAGCTGGAAAACGCTACAGAAGCATTTCTGAAGACCTGAGTGTTCATCAGTCCACAGTAAAAGACATTGTCTACAAATGGAGGAAATTCAGTACTGTTGCTGCTCTCTAAGAGCACAGTGTGCAATGCTGAAGGTGAAAAATAACCCATGGGTAGCAGCAGAAGGCCTGCAGAAATATCTAGAACTTGCTAAAGTAGAAAAACACTGAGCAAGAATGGTGTTCATGGAAGGACACCAGAGGAAACCACTGATCTTAAAAAAAAACGTTGCTGCACATCTCGAGTTTGCAAGAGACCACCTAGATGTTCCACAACACTTCTGGGACAATGTTCTGTGGACAGATGAGACAAAAGTTGGACTTTCTGGCAGAAAAGCACACCATGTGTTTGGAGGAACCAAACCTCATTCCGACTGAGGTATGGTGGAAGGAGCATCATGGTTTGAACTGCTTTGCTGCCTCAGGGCCTGGACGGCTGCAGTCGTTGAGGAACAATGAATTGAAAATTGTATCAAAACATTTTACTGGAGAATGTCAGGGTAGCGGTCTGTCACCTGAAGCTTAATAGAAGTTAGATGATGCAACAAGACAGTGATCCAAAGCATTAACAAATCAACAATAGAATCGTTTAAAAAGAAATTCATTCATGTTTTGGAATGGCCATGTTAGAGTCCAGACTGTAACCCAATTGAGGTGCTGTGGCATGACTAGAAGAGGGCTGTTCGTGCAAAGTATCCCAGAAATATTGAACTGAAACAATTTTTTATGGAGGAATGGTTGAAAATTCCTCCTCTCAATTGTTCAAGTCTGATCAGCAGCTACAGGAAACATTTGATGGAGATTATTACTGCTAAAGGACGTTCTACCGGTTATTAAATACAAGGATTCGCATACTTTTTTCAGCCTGGACTGTGAATAATTAAACAATGTATTCAATAAAGTCATGAAAAGTGCAATTGTTAGTGTATTGAGTTTCAGCAGATTATGTTTGTTATTATTGTGACTTGGATGAAAATCAGACCGCATTTTAAGAGTAATGCAGAAAACCAGGTAATTGCAAAGGGTTCATAATTTTTTTTCTTGCAACTGTATGTTAAGTAAGTACTGGAAACATAGAAATAAAATAAAAAGTAGTGAGGTAATGTTCATGGGTTCCGTGTCCATTCTGAAATCTGATGGCAGAGGAGACAAAACTGTTCCTGAATCATTGAGTTTGTACCTTGGGTTTCAGTATCTCCTTCCTAATGGTAGCATTGGGGGAAAAAGGCCATGGCCTGGATGATGGTCCTTATTGATGGATTCCAGCTTCCTTGAAGATGTTCTGGATACTACGGAGGCTCGTGCCCATGATGGAGCTGACTAAGTTTACAACTCTCTGCAGCTTACTTTGATCCCGTGCAGTAGCATCCCCACCCCATATCAGACGTTGATGCGGCCAGTTAGAATACTCTCCACAGTACGTCTGTAGAAAGTTGTGAGTGTCTGACACACCAGATCTCCTTGAACTCCTAATGAAATACATCTGCTGTCTTTGTAACTGCATTGGTATGTTGGGTCTGTAACAGAATTATTACAGCGTGACGGCTATTCAGACCATTGAATTTGTACTAACTTTGCACAGTGAGTTCCACTCCCATCCTCTTTTCCATTGCTCACTTAACCAGTTCTTTTGACTTGTACAGTTGAATCTGTCGCCAGTGACATCCCTAGTGCTGCATTGCAGTCCATCACAGGTAAAGCCCTCTCCACCATTGATTTCTGTCGTAATTTTATGTATTGTACTGTACTGCTGCAAAAAAAAACAAACAAATTTCATGACGTGAGTAATGATGAAGCTGATTCTGGTGTGGATCTCTATTGTGGACTGAGTGGGAAGGGTGATGGAGAGGGGACGGAGCAGGAAGCACCAGAGACTCATTCTCTAATGATTCAATTGTTTGGAATTAAATGACCTTGCCCGGTGTCTCGGGAGCCTGTGACACCCCTCATCCCTGGCATTCCTCTTCCACCTGTCCCACACCCTTCCTGTAGTGCTCCACCCTCGACATTGACAAATACAGTACTGTGCAAAAGTCTTAGGCATCCTGGCTCTATATATGTATGTTTTTATATATTATAAGACTTTTGCACAGTACTATATTTGTACAGTTTGTCTTTTGCACGTTCATTTGCCCATATTTGTGCGTGTTTTCATGGATTCTATTGTGTTTCTTTGTATTTACTGTGAATGCCGCAAGAAAATGAATTTCAGGGTAGCGATTGGTGACGTGTATGTACTGTAACAAATTTACTTTGAACTTTTGAGCCCTAGCTACTTAGCAGGTCAGTCCTCTGAACCTTTTCTATCCACATACGTGTCCAAGTGCCTTTTAAGAGACCCTTAGTAGGCACATATATGAAAAAATATTTAAAGTACCTTACTATCATAGTATGTATACAGAATACAGCCTAAATGCCTCAATTGGAGAGAAGCAATGGGGTCGATTGTGTGCTCATGCCCCGTTTCCAGGCCTCACACCCTTCTTCAAGCCTCACCATAGTCCCTCAGAGACAGCAAAGAGCCAGATTGCTCAGTTGGTCCAAAAAACACTGTCAAAATGTAAATCACAGGCTCCAATTGCACACAGCTTAGTAGTGGATTCACATTTGAAAAAAGAAAAGTTCTAAGTATGTATACATCAAACAACCTTGAGATTTATCTCCTTACAAGCAGTCACAAAAGAAAGAAACACAAGAAAGCCCATTTAAAAAAAACATCAAATACCCAATGTACAGAGAGAAAAAAAACAAATTATGGAAATAATAAAAGCAAGAAAATAGCGTTTAGAACTGAAGTCCATGAAAGAGTCTGTCCACGGTCCCACAATTCAGTGCAGAGCTAAGCAGACATTGTGGAGCAGTGAGCTGAAACAGCCCATCCTTTTCACTCTGGACGGGTGCTTAAATCGTCATACAAACATTGGACACGAGGAAATCTGCAGATGCTGGAAATTCAAGCAACGCACACAAAAAATGCTGGCGAACGCAACAGGCCAGGCAGCATTTTTTGTGTGTGTTGCTATACAGACATTGGGATCAGTTGCTTCGATAAGCTTTGGGGCCTGGACCCGCTGTCTTGACCTGGCCAGTACCTGACCACTACAATTCAGAAGTAAAAGAAGTAGTTTTGTGAACTGTCTGCAGGATATCGCCATTATTAAATATTTAAGTTTCTTTTGTTCTAATTTTGCTGCTCTTGAAGGAGGAAATGAATTGTTTTCCACACTGCTGGTGTACAAATTTCCTTTTCAATGCCTCTTAAGTTGTCAGGTTTAGCTTATTGAGTAATTCCCTCTCCTCTGTCAGAACATGTTGTGAATCCCACTCGAGGTTCAAGCACGCAATCTAAGCTGACGCTGTCATGGTGGTGCGAAGAGAGATTCCCCCAGTGGGGAATGCCATCATCCAGGTGAGATGTTGTACAAGTGACCTGTTCTCCCAGATGGGTATGAAAGACTCCACAGCACCTTTTCAATTAAGAATGGTGGATTTACCCTAGTGCCATCAACTGATATCTTTTTTTTAAAAAAAATATGTTTTGTTCATGATGAATTATCAGAAGCTTGCAGCTGCAATTTCCACATCACGTTTGTGAATAAAACATTTGGAGCATAATGCAGTGAAATGCATGACTGAAAGACCTGTTCTAATGCATTTCTTATTGCTGATACGATCTCTTGGCTTCTTGCAACTAATCTTGTCAGAGTTCTGCAGTTAGACACAATAAGTATTAACGACCTATTCAACCTTGTAAAGTTCAAATAATGAGCAAAAAAAAAACAAATCATGCAAACAAAAAAAAACAAGCAAAAAAACACCGAATATAAAACATGACAAAGTTATTGAAAAAATCCAGGCATACTCAGTTCAATCTAGTGCTGTCGTTTGTTATCTGCAGTTCGCAGAACCAGTCCCAATCAAAATAGCGTCAAAAAAAGGAGCAGCCAGAAACACTCACAACGTGAACCAGAGTCCAATTCACAGACCGCGTCAATTAAACTTTGCCCAAGGCCCAGGACTTCAGCAGCATCGGTGGGGGGGCGGGGGGGTGCAGAGGAGGGGGAGAGAGAGAAGTTTGTACTCAAGCAGCTTCATTCAGGACCAGCGGGCGAGAGGGAGACCAGTCACACAGATAGATGGCGATGAACGCCTGCCTTCCACTGTCATATTCATTGATTTCAATCTTCCTCAGTGTTTTAATCAGTGAGATCGACAAGAAATGGAATCGATGGTGGGCTCGCACCCTCTCCATGTTTCATGTCCTCCAGGCCATTAAGTTTGCTCGAAACCTCACTGAACTTCCTCGGAGCACCAAATTGCTCATTCAGCCCAAAAACACCACCCTATACAGACTGGAGATTCATCTTCTTGCTGGCAGCCACAAAAAAGAAATACAATAAAATCCATAAAAAACAATATACGTCAAAGACTGCCATGCATATTTGAGGTCTAGATCAGAGCCTGATTCTTTCTGAAGAAAGATGAGTTGGTACAGTGGAGTGGATGTTAATGGACTGGCCACTAGACTTCTGGATAATTGATCCAGTTTGAATTTAACTAGCAGTTGGTGAATTTAAATACCACAATTTCTTTTTTTTATTATTAAATTATCTAATCTGAAACTTTTCAATTGATTTCATGTTGGCATTCATTTTGAGGGGACTAGAATATGAAAGCAAGGATGCAATGTCAAGGCTTTATAAGGCACTGGTGAGGCCTCACTTGGAGTATTGTGGGCAGTTTTGGGCTCCCTATCTAGGAAAGGATATGGTGACATTGGAGAGGGGTCAGAGGAGGTTCATGAGAATGATCCTGGGAATGAAAGGGTTATTATATTGGGTGGCAGGGTGGACATGTGTCTCTACCAAAGGAGGTGTAAGGCACTCCTTTCTGCCACAACCTGCAGGTCGCCCTTGGACAAGGTGTAACACCTGCTTAGCCCCTGCTTAGCGTCAGGTGAAATCATGGGAGCAGGGGGTGGATGGTCGTTTGAGCAGCTGGTGCACATCGCAAGCCCTGGTTATGTGACTACTGACACCAGGCAGACAATCTCTGAAGAGGATTGAAAATGGCTTGGGTCACCTATCTCGTAAAAACACTGCCCAGTAGAAGGCAATGGCAAACTATGTCTGCAGAAAAATTTGCCAAGAATCATCATGGTCAAAGACCGTGGTTGTCAATGTAACATGACATGGCACATGATGATTATATGAGGAGTGATTGGCTCTGGTCCTGTACTCTCTGGAATTCAGAAAATGAGGGTATTTCATTGAAACCTATTGGATGTTGAAAGGCCTCGATAGAGTGGATGTGGAGAGGATGTTTCTTACCATGGGGGAATCTAGGAGCTGGGAGGACACAGTCTCAGAATAAAGTAACGTCCATTTACATAGAACGGAGAATAAAAGGAATTTCGTTAGCCAAAGAATGAATCTGTGGAATTTGCCGCCACATTTGTCTGTAGAGGCCAAATCATTGGGTATATTTAAGGCAGAGGTTTTGTAGATTCTTGATGGCCAGGGCATGAAGGGTTACGGGGAAAAGGCAGGAGACCAGGGCTGGGAGAGAAATGGGGCAACCATGATGAAATGACAGAGCAGAATGTGATGGGCCAATTGGCCTAATTTTGCCCCTGCATATGGTTTTTATATCATTCAGGAAAGAAAATACCTCATCCTTATCCAGTGTTACTCCAGACTCTTTGACATGGCTGATTCAAAACTGCTTTGTCAGTTCAAGCCTAATCAGTGATGAGCTATGTGCTATGCACAAAATGCTGGAGGAACTCAGCACATCAGACAGCATCTATGGAAAAGAGTTAACAGTCGGTGTTTCAGGCCGAGACCCTTCATCAGGTCTGGGTGAAGGGTCTCAGCCCGAAATGTTGACTATTTACTTTTTTCCATAGATGCTGTCTGGCCTACCAAGTTCCTCCAGCGTTTTGTGTGTATTGCTTTGTATTTCCAGCATCTTCATATTTTCTCTTGTTTATGAATTATGTTCGCAATGTCCTTTGAGTAAATCAATCAAAGCAGAAGATAGCCACATTTGAGACATCAGGTGCCATTTTCAATGTGGTGAGGTAGGAAGTGCTTAGCATGGTGATCTTGGCCAGATAGTGGTTTTGATAATGTTGACTAAAGGGAAGTGTTAGCCAGTTCACCAGAGATTTCTTGCCCACATGCCAAAATCATACCATAGTATCTGAGAGCCCAAATCTGGACTTGATTTATAGTCTTAGCCCAAAAATGAATCAGAATCCAGTTTAATCGCTGGCATATATCATAAGATTGTTTTGCAGCAATAATACAGTGCAATATATGATTTTTGAAAAATATGAACTACAATAAATATGTCCATTATTTGGGACACAGCAGGACCAGTAAATTTTGACCCAATTAAACAGCCCTAATAAACCAAAGTTTCATGGAAATAGTTAAAAATGTATAAAAAAGACAAACATTCTAACTGAGTAACAAATGTATTTAAATGAAATGCAGAACAAGTTAGAAAATGTCCATTCTACTGCGGTACAGGTTTCCCCCACTATCCGAACGTAGAGCGTTCCTATGAAACGGTTCGTAAGCCGGAATGTCGTAAAGTGAATAAGCAATTACCATTTATTAATATGAGAAAATTTTTTGAGCGTTCCCAGACCCAAAAAATAGCCTACAAAATCATGCCAAATAACACATAAAACCTAAAGTAACAGTAACGTATAGTAAAAGCGGGAATGATATGATGAATACGCAGCCTATATAAAGTAGAAATACTTTTCTGCAGCACTGTCTAGCCCAGTGAAAATCCCACAGCAGCGCTCTGGGCAGAAACACTCTCTCCAGTAACCTTTAAGCTATGAAGCTGCCCAATCACACCAAATAATACATAAAAATACACAGCCTATATAAAGTAGAAATAATGTATATACACTGTAGTTTCACTTACTGGAATCGGGAAGACTCCAATAAATTGCAGTTTCGTCACAGTTAAACACTTGCTTCTACGAATAACCACCTTCTGTAATTATTTTCTTCAGTTCTGCTGGGAATTTTTCAGCAGCTTCAGTATCTTTGTACACCCATCAATCCCTCAAGCAATAGACTTTCCATTTTATCCATTATTGGATGCTGACTAAGAGAGACCACTTTGCTACAAGCAGAACCAACAGTAACATCGGCAGCTTTCAAAATTCTTTCTCTCTGCGTATAAGTAGTGCGAATGGTGGACACAGGGTAGTTCAACGCGCGGACAGTGTCTACTTCGTTCACCACGATCGAAACGCTTAATTATGTCTAGTTTTACGCTAAGTGTAACACCCTTAGGAGCTCTTTTAGGCTTTTCCAATACCATAGAACTCATTTTGCTAACGGATGCACAAAATAAATCGAGATAAAGCATGTGTTTAAGCAATGACGGCTAGAATGCCGTTCCGGGGGAGGAGTTTGGCTGCTCAGGTGCGTGCCGCCTTTTTTTGTGACAGTGAAAACACCCTCTGTTAGCGAAAACAGGTAACTATTGTAGGTCTTTCGTAACAGCAAGGTGTCATAAAGCGAACGTTTGTAAAACGGGGGCCACCTCTACTATAAAACTTAGTTCCTAATTATCGAAGGAATTAATCTAGTATACACTTTTGTTCTTTTGATTGACTATAAATGAACAAATTCTAGTGCAGATAATGGACTGCCTTCAAACAATGCTTTTGGTGATTGCATCCTCCAAATCTTTGTAACATTCAAGATGATTGCTGATACCTTCAGATTTTTGTAGTTCCTAACTTGGAAGTAGTGAAATCGTTTCATTTTCACTAGTGGCCGTTTCTGGTATCTCCAAGCCTGAATACTTGAAACTGCAGAGAGCAAAACAGTTTGAATTGTCTTATGGTGTATTTGTCACCAACTATCAGTGACAAAAATCTCTGCTTTTTGAACACACACACAAGTAAGTTGTCAAGCTGGATCGACCCAATGCAAGGGCGCAAGTACCATGAACACAATAGAACAAGCAATACTTTATCAAACTTTACTCTTTGTTCGTAGCATGCTGTGGGGGAAGTCACAGACTGATCTCTCAAAGAACCAGTCCGGACACTACCCTCCCCAGAGTCACAATTCTTCACAGTTTATAACATTGATCATCACGTACGCAGGAAATCTTACAATTACGCGAGTTAAGACAGTTTTAGAATAGTTTCAATCATATGCTAATATACTATTAGATGTAAAATCATCATTGGTTAGTTATAATTATTTTCTGCCAAAGCTAGCCTGAATACAACATCAGTTCCTTATGTTGAAACCTTCCCCTTTCTCTCGAATGTTCTGTCCCCTACGCTATCCTTCCCATATTTAGTTATACCTTGAGATGCTTTTGTATGACCAGATAATTCCTTATTTGAACCTTGATTTAGCATTTTCAGAGAACAATGTCTAGTACATCACCTGTTGCTGGGTAGGGTTTCTTTCTGACTTACCCAGTGACAGTAACATACAAGGTACTCATAAGGTAGTTGATCATTAGCTAATCATTGTTCTTAGTCTATACGCATATTTACCTATCCCTCTACTCTATCAAAGCGACCCTATTTAACAACTCGAACACGAGGAATTCTGCAGATGCTGGAAATTCAAGCACCGCACATCAAAGTTGCTGGTGAACACAGCAGGCCAGGCAGCATCTCTAGGAAGAGGTACAGCCGATGTCCCTCCCCCTCCTGTCTTCTCCTATCATTTTGGATCTCCCCCTCCCACTTTCAAATCTCTTACTAGCTCTTCCTTCAGTTAGTCCTGACGAAGGGTCTTGGCCTGAAACATCGACTGTACCTCTTCCTAGAGATGCTGCCTGGCCTGCTGCGTTCACCAGCAACTTTGATGTGTGGTGCTATTTAACTGTTCGCTCCAAGCTCAGTATAATATCTAACAGTCACAGGACAGGCGCGTGATGATACTAATTAGAAGCTATTCGGCAATAGTCTCCTGTCCCAATTAAGTGGCATAGTGTCCTAAATAACTGAAGTGACTCCTGGCTACTTTCTCGATTTGGTCTTTAAGAGTTGTCCCAAATAAGCGACTGTCCCAATTAACCAAAATTCTCTATATAAAAAAAAATTAAATGAGAAAATGTTAATAAAATTAAGTAACAAGTTTTTTTTAAAAAGTGAAATGGTGTATATGGATTCATTGCTGGTTCAGAAATCTGGTGGAATGGATGAAGCTGTTTCCAGAACAGTGAGTGTGTCTTCTGTACCTCGATGGTAGCAATGAGAAGAGGGCATGTCTGGAGTTAACGATAGATGCCATCTTTTTGAGGCATCACCGTTTGAAGATGTCCTCAATGCTGGGGAGGGTTGTGCCCAAGATGGGGCTGGCTGGCTTTTTCCCATCCTGTGCATAGGCCTCTTCATGCCAGACAGTGACACAACCAGTTGGAATGCTCTCCCTGGTATACGTAGAAATTTGCACCACACTACCCCATGGTGGGATAATTATTAAAACATTTTTTGGGTGAGATGAGATTACTCGTTTTGAGTCTTGTGAGATTATTTTGTGCTGTATGTAACTTCCATATGTGGTCATTCCCATTCCCTTGTTTCTAAGTTCCTCTTTATTCATGATTCTGAAAGCTGCTATGTCCCCTCCCCTGAACTTATGAACAATTTATTTTCTTCTCTGCTTCTAATCAATGTATTCATCCTAGAATTATGTCTCTGCATGTTCAGCCAAATTAGGTATAGCATTTTGGTGTTATTTGTTATAAAATAGCAAAAGCCATTGATTCAAAGTCTCCCCTGTGGGTCCGTTGGGGTCCTATACTGTGTCTGGGCTCCCAGTGTGGCCTCCTGTATATCAGTGAGACCTGACGTAGATTGGGAGACCCTTCACCAACACTTACATTCTGTCCACCCGAAGAAGCAGAATCTCCCAGTAGCCACCCATTTTAATTCCATTTCCCATTCCCATTCCGATATGTCAATCCATTGCCTCCTTTACTGTCGTGGTGAGGCCACACTCGGGTTGGAGGAATAGCATCTTGTATTCTGTCTGGGCAAAAAGCCTCCAATCTATGGCATGAACATTGATGTTTTAAACTTTTGGTAATGCCCTCCACTTTCACCATTTCCCATCCCCTTTTCCTTGTTTCACCTTATCTCCTTGCCTGTCCATCATCTCCCCTGGTGCTTCTCTTTTTTTTCTCCATGGCCTTCTGCCCTGTCCTATCAGACTCCCCTTTCTCCATCCCTGTATCTCTTTCACCAATCAGCTTCCTAGCTCTGTACTTCATCCCTCCCCCTCCTGGTGTCACCCCTCACCTTGTGTTTCTCTCTCCCCTCCCCCTACTCCTCATCTTTTTTTCCCTCCAGTCCTGCTGAAGGGTTTTGGCCTGAAGTGGCGTCTGTACTTTTTTCCATACATGCTGCCTGGCCTGCTGAGTTCCTCCAGCATTTTGTGTGTGTTGGTTCAAAGTGTAATATGGCTTGTTGTGAAATTTGATTCAAGCTATGTCGTAACTCTGCCATGGATGCTCCCAAGCCCAGTTGCGAACGAAGTAGTTGAGAATGGGGCTAGCAACCCCATCCCGTAAAAACCCAGAGATACAGAAAAAGATCTTTGTCGAGAACAGGGATTCACAACCTTTTTTATGTCATGGGCCAATACCATTTAGCTAGCGGCCCATGGATGCCATGTTGGGATCCCTGTCCAGATGGGCTACACCTGGGTTCAACTTGAAAAACTGGCCCAGGACGGAGGACTCTGTCAAGCTGCTGTCAGCGACCTGTGCCCCAGTGGGGGGAATGGGCTTAAGAAGTAGTAGTCCTGTAGGAGACAGACTAGTGCTAGGCAAAAGCTTTTAATTTTAAATTAATTTTAATTATTCTGCGGTCTTTTGCAGAAGGGTATGTACTTCCCTTGCTGTGTTTGGCCTACATGTTGGTTTTCATTCTGATCCTGCTTTAACTCCATCTCCAACAGGGGCTCCCAAACACTTTTTATACCCATTAACTGAGGACCCCAGGTTGGGGACTCCTGATCTACAAGTTTGCAGATGATACTACTTTTGTGGGTCACATCTCGGGTAATGACGAGTTGAAATGCAAGGAGTTCAAGAGCTTGGCAGCATGATGTCATAACAACAGCCCTTCCCTCAATATCAGCAAAGTAAAAGTTCCTAGAAGTAAATATTGCCAAAGGCCTGGCCCAAGCATATAGGCACTGTGGCCAGAAAACCTCACCAAAGCCTCTACTTCCTCGGGAGGCTAAAAAAGATTTGGAATGTTCCTGTCAACCCTCACCATACTTTATGAATGCACCATTGGAAGTATTCTATCTGGACGCATCATGGCTTGGTATGGCAGCAGCTCTGTCTGTGATCGCAAGAAATTGTAGGGAGTTGTGGACTCAGCTCGACATATCGTAGAAACCAGGTGCCTCTCTGTCATGGATGCTGCCTACACTGCTCGCTGCCTCAGTAAAGCATTTGTCATCACAGGGCCATCCACCCCAGATATAAGACCATTGGACATAGGAGTACGATTAGGCCATTCGGGCCATTAAGTGCTCTGCCATTCTGTCAGGGCTGGTTTATTATCCTTCTCAGTTCTATTTCCTGCCTTCTCCATGTGACCTTTGACACCCTGACTAATCAAGAACCTACCAACCTCCGTGGTTACTTGACCTTCACAGCTGTCTGGTCAATGAATTCCACAGGTTCACTACCTTCTGGCTAAAGAAATTCCTCCTCATCTCTGTTCTGAAGGAATGTCCTTCAATTCTGAACCTATGAAGGGCACAGATTTCCTTTTGCTGAAGAACGTTGGAGAACCAAATGGATTTTTAATTTTAACCTGGTAGTTTCATGGCACTACTGAGACTAATTTTAATTCCATATTTACTGCTTGACTGTATAATCATTAGCTGTTGTAATAGGATACAAATCCACGTCTAGTTTTCAAATCTAGTTGCCAGTGCAGTCATTTAGACTCTCATAGTCAAGCCCTTTTCCATCTACAAATTTTCTCTCTCATTTGGGATTGACGGACTTGGAGAAATTATTGCAAACTTCAGATATTAACATAGCAGACAAACATTTGCTGATGATTATCTTACAAGTAAGAGCACTCAATGAATTGCAGCATTTGTGGCCGTCCCAAATGAATTTATTTTACGTAGAACATAGATCAGTACAGTCCCTTTAGCCCGTGACGTTGTGCCGGCCTTTAACCTACTCCAAGATCAATCTAACATTTTCCTCCCACATAGCCATCCACTTTTCTTTCATCCATGTACCTATCTGAGTTTTGAAGGGCTGTGTTTTATTCATTGTCTGTGGATATTGCTGGAAACACCAGCACTTTTTGGCAATCTCTACCTGCCTCTGAACCAAAAGGGCTTGCGGGGCTGCCTAAGAGCATTTCAGACTTAAATTCTTGTGGGTCTAATGTTACATGCAAGCCAAACCAGATAAGTTCAGTGGGTTTCCTTTCCACAGATTTTAATAATTGTAGTTTTATAGAAGTCCAATTGTTCAGGATTTTTTTTTAGTCTAAACTTAAGCAGTCATGGTGAGATTTGAGCTCTCATCTTTGAATTATTCATTTGAGTGTTAAATGTTACTTAGGCACTACACTGTTGTCTCCTGTGAGAAACTTTCTTGCACTGAATTCTGCAGTTGAACAAAAATGTTGGGCTAAATTTATGTGACCCAACTCTGTGATCTTCCCAGCTGCCAAGATTAACAAGATGTAGAACAAAATCTTGGGGTACTTGCTATTACAAAGCTATTCAAGTGTAAAATGTATATTCTATTCATAACTCTTCATATCACCTTTTCCATAGAATGTGTATAAATAGAATACTCTGAGTAACTTATCCATTCAGTGAGTATGGCTTCTAATGCAAATTTCTACACAGAGGTGTGCCAGGGTGGGGGGGGGGGTGGTTGTTGTGGGTGCAGACACACTCAGCCCTGAGACACCAGGCAAGCTCTATTGATCATTACAGAATGTCTCTGGTGCTTTCTGCTCCCTCCCCTCTCCCTTCCCCTTTTCCCAACCATGATTCCCCTCTCCCTGCCCCTTTCCCACTCACAGTCCACAATAGAGACCCAGATCAGAATCAGGTTTATCATCACTCACATAAGTCATAAAACTTGCATTTTTGCAGCAGGAGTACTGTGCAGTACATAAAATTACTGTGTGTTCCCTCTTTGTCTGCATTAGTTTCCTCACACATTCCAAAGACTTGGGTTAGTAGATCGGGGGCTTTCTATGTTGGTGCTCAAGTACGGCAACACTTGCCAGCTGGATTGTGTTGGTCATTGACACAAACAACACATCTCACTCAATGCTTCAATGTTTCAATGTACATTTAACAAAGTGAATCTTTTTCCTTAAAACCATCCTGTTCTATAATGGGTTTGTAAGGTGTGGAGGTGTGTTTAGTTACAGCTAGGGCTGAAATAGTGAAGCTGTGGAATTGCTCAGGTAGACATGATGTTTGCAAGTTGGGAACTGCCTATTTTGTTTAATTGGAGGAGGAAATTAATTTGTTCCCAGTGGGATGGAATTTCCAACTTTCTTGAGGGGAGGAGCTGTTTGTTTTGTTTGACAGATGCTGAAATTTTCATCCTCACCGATTGCTGTAGATGACTGATTTTAATGTGCTGCATCCACTGCGAATACGAGAGTTTGAACTGTGCGCCAGCATCGTTCTTCAGATGCTCGATTTGATCCCTCAAAGGTCCTTGCTTCCTGCTAAAAGTTCAGACCTACAGTGGCATGCAAAAGTTTGGGCACTCCTGGTCAAAATTTCCGTTACTATGAATAGCTAAGCAAGTAAAAGATTAACTGATTTTCAAAAGGCATGAAGTTAAAGATGACACATTTCTTTAATATTTTAAGCAAGAAAACTTTTTTATTTCCATCTTTTACGGTTTCAAAATAACAAAAAAGGAAAAGGGCTTGAAGCAAAAGTTTGGGCACCCTGCATGGTCAGTACTTAGTAACACCCCCTTTGGCAAGTATCACAGCTTGTAAACACTTTCTGTAGCCAGCTAAGAGTCTTTCAATTCTTGTTTGGGGGATTTTCACCCATTCTTCTTTGCAAAAGGCTTCTTGTTCTGTGAGATTCTTGGGCCGTCTTGCAAGCACTGTTCTTTTGAGGTCTATCCACAGATTCTTGATGAATGTTTAGGTCAGGGGACTGTCAGGACCATGGCAAAACATTCAGCTTGTGCCTCTTTAGGTAGTCCATTGTGGATTTTGAGGTGTGTTTAGGTTCATTATCCTGTTGTAGAAGCCATCCTCTTTTCATCTTTGTCTTTTTTAAAGACAGTGTGATGTTTGCTTCCAGAATTTGCTGGTATTTAATTGAATTCATTCTTCCCTCTACCAGTAACTGTTCCCCGTGCCACTGACTACAACACAAGCCCAAAGCATGATCGATTCTTAACAGTTGGAGAGGTGTTCTTTTCATGAAATCTTTCACCCTTTTTTCTCCAAACATACTTTTGCTCATTGCAGCCAAAAAGTTCTATTCAAAAGGTTCAAAGGAACATGTAAACAAGCCTGATGCATTTTGGAAACAAGTCCTGTGGTCTGATGAAGATAAGATAGAACTTTTTGACCGCAATGAGCAAAGGTATGTTTGGAGAAAAAAGGGTGCAGAATTTCATGAAAAGAACCCCTCTCCTACTGTTAAGCACGGAGGTGGATCGATCATGCTTTGGGCTTGTGTTGCAGCCAGTGGCACGGGGAACATTTACTGGTAGAGGGAAGAATGATTTCAATTAAACACCAACAAATTCTGGAAGCAAACATCACACCATCTGTAAAAAAGCTGAAGAGGATGGCTTCTACAACAGGATAATGATTCTAAACACACCTCAAAATCCACAATGGACTACCTCAAGAGGCGCGAGCTGAAGGTTTTGCCATGGCCCTCACAGTCCCCTGACATAAACATCATCAAGAATCTGTGGATAGACCTCAAAAGAGCAGTGCATGCAAGACAGCCCAAGAATCTCACAGAACTAGAAGCCTTTTGCAAGGAAGAATGGGCGAAAATCCCCCAAACAAGAATTGAAAGACTCTTAGCTGGCTACAAAAAGTGTTTACAAGCTGTGATACTTGCCAAAGGGGGTGTTACTAAGTACTGACCATGCAGGGTGCCCAAACTTTTGCTTTGGGCCCTTTTCCTTTTTTGTTATTTTGAAACTGTAAAAGATGGAAATAAAAAAAAGTTTTCTTGCTTAAAATAGTAAAGAAATGTGTCACCTTTAACTTTATGCCTTTTGGAAATCAGTTCTTCTTTTACTCTCTTAGCTATTCACAGTAACAGAAATTTTGACCGGGGTGCCCAAACTTCTGCATGCCACTGTATAATAAGTTAACCTATAGCTGGGAAAGTGATGACACTCCTCCTGTTAGACTGTTGGAGGAAACTCGAGGTAATATTTGCATATCTATGCACTTGTAATGCTACTGTGGCATTGTAATTTCCTTTGGAATCAATAAAGCATCTATCTGTCTATCTTCCCAGACTGCTGTATAATGGACTGCTCTTTTAAAGGACACTTTTGTGACTTTTCCACTCTTACAAGCCTGTTGTAAATGAAGTCTTTGTGCAGAATCACTCAGGTGTCAGCCTCCAGATTTTGTGGAAACCAGTCATTAAAGTTAATGGAGTGCATCTCCTCTCCCTGGGGAGGTGTTTGCACTGTGCTATTTATTCTACAATTGCCCAACTAATGCCCCAGAGAGATTTGAGGGACTTGCAATACAGGATATTTCCTGAATACACAATGCCAAGATTGTTCAGTCCTTTTCACTGTAATATGAATGAGCACTTATTAAGAGATTTTTTCCAACTATTATTCATCTCCATTCCTTGTGAGAGATTGAACTTTGTTGCTTGTCTTATGGGAACCTGTTAAAGAAAACTGGTGTTTGTTTCGCACCCTTTCAAGCTCTGTGTGGTCCAGTGAATGAACTGACATCCTGACTGCTCTGATCTTGGCCTGAACTCCGTTTTCTTGTCTGTTGACTATAACTGTTACTGTATAATGGGGGGAGGGGGGAGAGAGTGAAATCTTTCAATACTGAATGTTTAATGATGCTGCTTCCTACAGATCTGTGTAGAGAAATTTGAAAGAAAATAATTCCTCGAAGATTCAAAGTACATTTATTATCTGTGTATGCAGTGTACAAACTTGAAGTTTGTCTTTCCACACACTGCCCCAAAACAAAGAAAACCATGGAAGTGATTCAAAGAAAAGCAACATTCAATGCGTGAAAAAAAGAACAATTGCGAAAAAAACGAGCAAAATGCACAACCATTTTTGTGAATCTCCTGTGAACTCTCTTCAGTGTCAGCACACCCTTTCTTAAATAAGGAGCCAAAAACTGCTCAGAATACTCCAAGCATAGCCTCACCGTTTGTTATTTCATAAATTCTGTCATTGAACCATTAATCGGATTTGGGTTTACTCCCAAAGCCTTCCCTGTGAGTGTGTATAGCAGCAAAGCAGCTGAGGTTTGAGATTGGAGTTAGGTGAGCTGCCAATCATGGCTGACAAGCCCCATCTACCTGAAGCAACTGGTCTTGAGGCACCAGTAACCACGTTTTCCCCTTTTCCTGTCAGTAGAAATGGCTCCACTGGGCTTAGTAGCTAAGCCACATATGAAGACCAGGAGCTGGACTTGGTTGTCAGAGGCTAATTGAGATGCACGCCTTTGGAAGCATTTAATATTAGTGGGAGTTTATCCCTATTGTCATCCACGACTGTAATAACCTTGTGTTTTTATAAAATCACAGTTATAAGTGAAATTGGTAAACTTTGGATTTGATAGGGAAAATGTCCACTTTTCTTTCCCGAGTTGTAGCCCTGTGAGGAAGTGCAGTCTCAGTGGTGTGGAGCTGGTCTCCAGCTATTTGATTTAAGCCACTAATGGGGAATTCAATACAAGTCCTGGCTAAAAGAAAGTTTAACCTTGTTTCTCCCCGTGCAGCCATCCCCTTCTGCACATGCATTCATTACCTTAATAGATGGCTCATTGAGTAGAGTCTTACTTGGGGTCAGACAATATATTTCAAAGAAGTGTTTTAACTAATTGGCCCCAGAAAGCATATTAGCTAAGTGATAAAATAAATGGAGCTTTTGTCAAAAATCATTGACTCTAACCTGTGCCTCTTGTTATTTTTAGGTTGTGATTTATCATTTCCTGGCAATAAGCTTGTCTCAGGAGACCACTGTAAAATAATTCGTGAGCATACTGGGCAGGTGTGGTTAGAAGACACAAGGTAAGAAGTAATGCTAATTTTCTGACTAGCTCTTTCTCCTTCTTTCTCCAAAGTGGGGGGGGGGGGGGATCTATTGCCATTAGTAAGTTCTAAACACTCACCAGTAGCCAGCATTTATGACAACAACCGTTTTTGTGATTTTTTTTTTTGGTAAGAACCTGGCAGTGATTGGAAAGGACAATCAACAGTCCAGGCAGCATCTATGGGAAAGAGTAAATGGTAAAAGTTTCAGGCCAAGACCCTTCTTTAGGACGAAGATGAAAGGTCTCAGCCCGAATTGTCAACTGTTTCCATAGATGTTGCCTGGCCTGCTAAGTTCTTCCAGCATTGTGTGTGTGTGTGTGTATGGATTTCCAGCATCTGCATGTCATGTTTATGACCTTCAACGATGATGCCTCAAGAAGGTGGCATCTATCATTAAGGGTCCTCATCAACCTGTTCTCGTTGCTACTGTCACGCAGAAGGGACAGGAGCTTGAAAAGAGACACTCTGTTTCAGGAACAGCTTCTTTCCCACCGCCGTCAGCTTTCTGAATGGTCCATGAACACTACCTCACAAAATCCTCCAGCATTTTGTGTTGCTCACTATTTTACATTCTTTTTGCCCTACTTTAAAAAAAAATTATTGTTCTGCTGCCACAAGACAACAAATTTCACAACTTGCATCATAATAACTTGCGGGCAGGCCTATTAGTCATTGATTTGGCTCTTTTGAGACTGCTCTTTTATTGTAATTGCAACATTTTGCCAGTAGGTGGCTGCAGACCTCCTATTGCTGATAACTTCACAGACCTAAATGGCTGAAAATCTCAACTGTTCTGCTTGGAGGAGAGTGTGATACCCAACCAGGTTGCATTTATTCTCATGTATACAGTTAGGTAGCTTCCAACCTGATGGCATGAACATTGAATCAACAGTCCTAAAACTTTTACCATTTACTCTTTCCCATAGATGCTGCCTGGACTGTTGATTCCTTCTGCTAATTTTTTTCCCTCCCCCTTTCTTCTATTCTCCATTCTGACCGCTTACCTCTTCTCACCTGCCTATCACCACCTTCCCTTTTCATTTATTGAGCTACAGTATGGAATCGGCCCTTTGAGCCACACCGCTCAGCACTCCCTGACTTAATCCTAGCTTAATCACAGGACAATTTACAATGACCAATTAACCCACCTATTGGTATGTCTTTGGACTGTGGGAGGAAACCCATGCAGTCACAGAGAGAATGTACAAATTCCTTACAGGCAGAGGCAAGAATTGAACTTGGGTCGCTGATACTGTAAAGTGTGCTAACCACGGTGCCACCATGCTTTCTCCCATGGTCCCCTCTCCTATCAAATTCCTCCTTCTCTAGCCCTTTTCCTTTTCCACCTATCACCTCCCAGCCTCTTAGTTCACCCCCCTCTCCCCACCCACCTGGCTTCACCTAGCTTGCCTCCTTCCGCTCCCCCCCACCCCCCACTCCATCTTTTTATTCTGGGCATCTTCCCCCTTCCTTTCCAGTCCTGTTAAGGGTCTCGCCCCAAAGCGTTCAGTATTTATTCATTTCTATAGATGCTGTCTTTCCCATAGATGCTGCCTGGACTGTTGATTCCTTCTGCTAATTTTTTTCCCTCCCCCTTTCTTCTATTCTCCATTCTGACCGCTTACCTCTTCTCACCTGCCTATCACCACCTTCCCTTTTCATTTATTGAGCTACAGTATGGAATCGGCCCTTTGAGCCACACCGCTCAGCACAGACCAAGCAAAGGAATGAAATGGCCTGAGGCTTTTCTTGGGTTTGTTAGCAAATAAAAATATAAATGTCTGGCTGTTAGTGTTTTTAACCAAAAAGGAAGGTTTTGAGCTGCATTTTAGAGGAGAGAGAGTGGTGGGTGGATTCTGGACCTTAAGGCACTACTAGCAGCTGCAGGCAAGATGGAGTGGTTAAATTTGGGGATGTTAAATGCCCGGAAGTGGAAATGCACAACGACTTTGACTTTGGGGCTGGAAATTTGTGAACCCAACTAGGATTGCATTCTGTATATCATCCATTCTCAGGCCGATGAAGTCCCCTTCTCCAGCCTGATCTGTTTTGCTTAACAATGAAACTTTATTACTATTTTTCTCTAATGCTAAATATCTTCCTAATTGGTTCAACCTTTGGAAAAATTGCACAGCCAAATTCCTTTTTCAAGTTTGAATGTGTTTTGAAAAAAACTAGTACTAATAATTTTGCTATTTGCTCAAAGCTGCCTTTCCAGGAGCTAATACCTTCCTGGCTGGAGCAACACACACAGAATGCAGGAGGAAATCAGCAGGTCAGGCAGCATCCATGGAAATGAGTAAATAGTCAACGCATCAGGTCCTGCTGCCTAACCTGCTGAGCTCCTCCAGCATTTTGTGTGTGTTGCTCTGGATTTCCAGCATCTGCAAAATCTCTTGTGTTCCTGTGCCTAGGTTGTTTATATGCCATTAACAATGAAACAATATCAGTCCTGCAGCAAGGCAGAAGCAATAGCCAATTGAGAGGCTCAAAATTCAAAGTTCAAAGTAAATTTATTATCAAAGTGCGTATGTCACCATATTCAACCCTGGATTCATTTTCTTGTGGGCATACTCAATGAATCTATAGAATAATAACCATAACAGAATCAATGAAAGATCGCCCAACTAGGGCATTCAACTAGAGCGCAGAAGACAACAAACTGTGCAAATAAAAAATAATAATAAACACTGAACATGAGATGACGATAACTTGAAAGTGAATCCGTAGGTTGTGGGAACATTTCAATGAAGGGGCAAGTGAAGTTGGGGGAAGTTACCTCCTTTTGTTCAAGAGCCTGATGGGTGGGGGATACTGACTGTTCCTAACCCTGCTGGTGTGGGTCCTGAGGCTCCTGTACCACCACCTTGATGACAGCAGCGAGAAGAGAGCATGGCCTGGATGGTGCGGTACCCTGATGATGGGTGCTGCTTTCCTGCGACAGCATTTCATGCAGATGTGCTCAATGGTTGTGAGAGCTTCACCCACGATGGACTAAGCTGCATCCACTACTCTTTGTAGTGTTTTCCGTTTAAGGACATTGGTGCTTCCATATCAGGCTGTGATGCAGTCATTTGGTGTACTCTCCACCATACATCTCTAGAAGCTTGTTAAAGTTTCAGATGTCATGTTGAATTTCAGCAAACTCCTAAGGAAGTAGAGCTGCTGCTGGTTTTTCCTTTGACCCTAATGCGACCAGGACAGATCCTCTGAAATAACACCACCTAGGAATTTAAAGTTGCTAACCCTCTACACCTCTGATCCGCCGAAGAGGACTGGCTCTTGAATCTCCTGAAGTCGATAATCAGCTCCTTAGTTTTACTGACATTGAGTAAGAAGTTGTTGTTATGTCAGCACTCAGACAGATTTTTAGTCTCCTAAATGCTGATTCATCACCACCTTTGGTTCAACCCATGACAGTGGTATCATCAGTAAGCTTGAATATAGCATTGGAGCTGTACTAAGTCACGCAGTCAGTCATAAGTGTAAAGCGAGTAGAGCAGGGGGCTAAGCACACAACCTTGTGGTGCAGCTGTGCTGATGGAAATTGTGGAGGAGATGTTAGTAATTCAAACTGACTGGGATCTGCAAGTGAGGAAATGGAGAATCCAATTGCACAAGGCGGTATTGAGGCCACGGTCTTGGAGCTTACTGGTAGTGTTCTGGTTGCTGTTGAAGATGCAAGGCAATAAAATTTTGCATTATACTTGAGTTTTTACTCTAATTGGTCCCCTTTAGTAATCTAAATGCCTTAAACTTTGGAGTGTTTCATTTTCAGTCGGTACTTCTGGAGAATCATTAGTTTGCCTCCAGTGATTGTTTATACAGGCTAACGTGTTCTTGTCGCTTCGATTTTGCAGTACCAATGGAACAGTCATCAACAAATCCAAAGTGGTGAAGAAACAGACCTATCCATTGCAAAATGGAGATGCAATTTACGTTGTCTACAGGAAAAATGAGCCAGATCAGAGTAAGGATATCGCTCAGAAAAGTACTGCATGTACTTGATAATCTATTGTTTTTGGTTCCTGTCGTAAATCAGTAAATAAGAGATTAGCTTTACTTGACTATTTGTTACACGTACATACATAGGTGCCTAAGACTTTTGCATAATACTGTATTTGTCAATGTGGAGCAGAAAGCGAGTTTGTAAATCTGGTAGGAGCAAAGGCTGTTGGGAATAGCGAGGTTTGAGCACCGCGGTAAGGGTGTGTGGGGCAGGTGGCGGGTGGTGGCACGGGTGCAGATACACCCAGCCCTGAGACACCGGGAAGAGTCATTTGATTCCAAACAATTGTTTTATTGATCACTACAGAATGTCTCTCTGTTTCCTGCTCCCTCCCTTCTTGCTTCCCTTTTTCCCAACCATGATCTCCCCTCTCCCTGGCCCCTTCCCACTCTCAGTCCACAGCAGAGACCCATGAAATTTGTTTATTTTTGTGGACAGTTGCTACAGTACTGTGCAAAACTCTTGGGCACCTTAGCTATATATATGCCGAAGAGTTCTGCACGGTACTGTACAGTGAAATGCATTGTTTGCGACAATGGCCAACACAGTCTGAGGATGAGCAGGGGACAGCCTGCAAGGGTCACCACGTTTTTTGTGACAACGTAGCTCACACATCATTTACTGACCCGTACATGGTTAGATTTGGGAGTAAACCCACTTGTTTATAGGGAGAACATACAAACTCCTTATAGACTGGTGGGAATTGAAAAGTGTTACACTAACTGCTGCATTACTGTGCTGTGGTAGGATTGGGTCAAACTGGATATGTACAAATGCTGAGCAGTGGGAAGCTGATCCTTGCTTTTGTTAACTTCTCAGCTTGTCACTTTCGGTTGTGCTAGACCTGGAGTGTTGTGTACATTTTTATCTAGCCTGTTATAAGAAAGATGCAAAGAAGCTTGCTGTTATTTGGGTTGTCTCTTCCTCCCTTGATGGTGCCAGAGTGTTGAGTCTTGGACGAGGTTTAATTGACACGGTTTGTGGTTTGGGCTCTGTAATTCATGTTCTGTGTTTCTAGTTTCTGGTCGTTCCTTTTTTCTTGTTGCTATTTTGGGTGATTTTGAAATGGGATGGTCTGCGGATAATGAATGCTGAACTGAATGTGGCTAGACTCTTGGATTTTTATGTTTTATTCTATGTTTCTCACTCACCTTTTTTGTTGCTGTTTGCACAGTCTGTGTTTGTTTTTGCATGTGGAGGGGGTGTTGATGTTTTTCTTTAAACGGATTCCATGGATTTCTCTGTTTCGTGGCTGTCTGGGGAAGAGAAATCTCAGGGTTGTGTACTGCAATGCCTACTTTAATAATGAACTATATTTTGAATCTTTGAGATTTATGAGAACATTGTGAGGACTCCAGCCTGAGTTGTTGGAAGAGGTTGGAGGGGCTAGGACTTTTATTCTTTGGAGTGTTGGAGACTGAGGGTGACTTTAAAGGTATATAAAATCATGAGGAGCACAGATGGGGGTGAAGGCACAATCCTCTCCCCAAGGCAACTGAAACAGAATTCTCACTATTCTGTGTATTTTTTTTTATTTGTACAATTTGTCTTTTGCACATTGTTTGTTAGTCGTTTATGTATGGTTTTTCGTAGATTCTATTGTATTTTCCCGTAAATACCTATAAGTAAATGAATCTCAGGTTAGTATATGGTCATGAATGAACTTCTTTACAAGACGGGTGACCCCAGCCATTATCAATACTCTTCAAAGTTTGTCTTCCTGGCATCAGTGGTTGTATAATGAGGGCTTGTTATTATGCATGGTGATACGTTGTTCCCATGGCTTCACGAGACCCCGATCAGGGATGGGGAAGCTAAGCAGGTGCTACACCTTTCTCAAGGGTGACTTGCAGGTTACTGGAGGAAAGGAGTGCTCTACACGTCTGGTAGAGGCGTATCTTGACCTGTTTCCCCTGGTACTTTATTTGAATAAACTCTCCACAGCAATTTGGGGGCAGATTCTGAAGTGAACTGAAAGAGCTTTTTTGCATCTCCCCCTCCCCCTCCAGCTTTCAAATCCCTTACTCACTCTTCCTTCAGTTAGTCCTGACGAAGGGTCTCGGCCTGAAACATCGACTGCACCTCTTCCTATAGATGCTGCTTGGCCTGCTGCGTTCACCAGCAACTTTGATGTATGTTGCTTGAATTTCCAGCATCTGCAGAATTCCTGTTGTTTGCGTTTGAAAGAGCTGCTGTTAAATTTTGTGTATACTTTTTGCTCATTGGTGTTATATTTTGTAGTGAAAGAAAACATTTTTTCTGTTTGTATTTTCAGATGTTGCCTATTTATACAAAGCACTGAATTCTGAAGAGGAGAGTGTGGAAGATGCTTTGGGTAATTATTTCAACGTCAATTACTTTAGAAATAAGTGGAGGGGGGTAGGTGGATACTTTGCTGCGTGGGCGGGAGGTTGGGGTTCTAACATTTTACTGTCATTCATTCTTTGGGGTCTTCTGTTTTCATGGATGTTTGTGAAGAAAAGGAATTTCAAGCTGTGTACTCTATACTTTCTCCGATATTAAATGGAACCATTGAACCACTAATTGCATTTGACTTGTTTTTTCTAGCAGTGGATGAAGGTGCAAAAGATGTAAATTAAAAACAAGCTTTTCAAAGTTCAAAGTACTTTTATTATCAAAGTATGTATATATTATACAACCCAGAGATTCAACTCCTAATAGGCAGCCATGAAACAGACCCCCCCCCAACCAAAAACCCACATATAGAAGACTGTCTAACACCCAATGTGCAGAGAGTTAGAAACCACATTATGGCCAGAAAAATATCCATAAAAAATAAAAGAAAATAACGCATTGAAGAAACTACTGCCAAACACCCAATATGCACTGAAATAAAATCGTGCAGTCAGTAACCACAAACAAAATAGCTTTTCTGAACTAAAGTCCACAAAGAAGAGTCCTACAGTTCAGCACAGAGACGAGTAAACAGAGATCTGAACTGGCCGTAACTCACCTAGAGCCTCAACACCCTGACCTTTTCAATCTGGCTCGGTGCTTCTGATTGAGTTGTGACTTTTAATTTTGTATATAATTTTAAGGAGAGAATGCTGATAGGGTTTCAGTGAAGGGAGTGACTACCACTGATGTAGTCAACAGTGCTAGAAATTAATCTAATACATTGGGAAATCTCTTGAACCCAGAGGAGAGTGATAGGTTCGTTAACGTTTAAAAGTCACTTGGACAGGTACGTGACTAGGAGAGGTTTAGAGCAGGGGTTCCCAACATTTTATGCCATGAACCAATACCATTAACGGAGGGGCCCGTGGACTCCAGGCTGGGAACCCTGGTCTAGAGGAATCTGGGTCAAATGTGGGCAAATAGGACTGGCCTAGCGGATGTCTTGTTCAGCATGGGTGGATGGGACTGAGGTGCCTTTTTCTGTGCTGTATTACTCTATGGCACTGTAGTGTTTCTTGAATGAATAACTTTCTTTCATTAGCATTTGATTAAAAGGGAATCCATTGAAGGTATTCAGGATGATGAGTTTGGTTTATGTACATTAGTGTGAATGTTAGGGTCAGGGAGCAACTCAGATGTACAAATTTAAGAACTCAGAAATATTTGAAGCTCTCACCTGCCACCAGCACAACTCTCCCCTCCCACCTAAGGGATGGAACATAGAATGTGGAACAATACATCACAGTACAGGTGTCCCCCGCTTTTCGAACGTTCGCTTTACGAAACCTTACTGTTACGAAAAACCTACATTAGTTACCTGTTTTCGCTAACAGAAGGTGTTTTCACTGTTACGAAGAAAGGCAGTGTGTGAAAAAAGCACTGAGCAAAAAAAAGCAGCGCCTGATAAAAGGCAGCACGCGTGCCCCGAGCAGCCGCTCTCCCCCGGATTCGGAACGGCATTCTCGCCAGCATTGCTTAAACACGTGCCTGTGAGCATCCATTAGCAAGATGAGTTCTAAGGTATTGGAAAAGCCTAAAAGAGCTCGTAAGGGTGTTACACTTAGCGTAAAACTAGACATAATTAAGCTTTTCGATCGTGGTGAACGAAGCAAGGGACAAAGTGAGTTTGGCTTGTGGAAATTGATGAAGATGATGTTGAAGAGGTTTTGACATCCCATGACCAAGAACTGATAGATGAAGAGCTGATGCAATTGGAAGAGGAAAGGATAACAATCGAAACCGAATTCAGTAGCGAAGGTGAAGTCGTCCAGGAACTGAACATGAAGCAACTGCGTGAGATTTTCGCTGCATTGATAAAGTACGACTTTAATTTTGAAAGAGTACGTCGGTTTAGGGCATATTTGCAGGATGGTTTGAGTGCTTACAAAGAACTGTATGATAGAAAAATATGCGAGGCTCAGCAGTCAAACAAGCCTTCTGCATCAGCCACAGCAGAAGACGAAATTCGACCTTCGACATCGAGGCAGGCAGTCATAGGAGAAGATGAAACAGACGACGATAAGATGACACCCCAGTGTCCCACCACCCCATCCCCCAGGCCGCGGACAGATACCGATTCGCGGAGAATGCAGCGGCAGCCGTGAGGCACATAGCACATCTTTAAGAAACAAGCCGAAATAAACAAGCTAATTAATTAGGTGCCGCCCGGGACGTAAATGTCGGCCCAGATCAGAGGCCGACATTTATGTGCCGGGTGGCACCTAATTAATTAGCTTGTTTATTTTGGCTTGTTTCTTAAAGATGTGCTGGATGCCTCCCGGCTACTGCTGTACCCCTGCATGCTTTGCAGATCAGTATCGGTCAGCGGCCTGGAGGGTGGGGGCCACTGCACCACCCAAACACCGACGACTCAGTCTAACACACCATCATCAGTGTGCTCGGCAGGCTGTATTCCCGATTCCCGTAAGTGATACTGCACTGTACATACATTATTTCTACTTTATATAGGCTGTGTGTTTTTACGTGTTATTTGGTATGATTTGGCAGCTTCATAGCTTAAAGGTTACTGGAGAGAGTGTTTTTGCCAACAGCGCTTGTCTGAGATTTTCTGCCAAGAGCGCTTGCGTGAGATTTTCGCTACAGAGAACAGTGCTGGCAATGATTGTGGAAAAGTATTTCTGCTTTATATAGGCTGTGTATTTATCATATCATTCCTGCTTTTACTATATGTTACTGTTATTTTAGGTTTTATGTGTTATTTGGCATGATTTGGTAGGTTATTTTTGGGTCTGCGAACGCTCACAAAATGTTCCCATATAAATAAATGGTAATTGCTTCTTCACTTTACGACATTCCGGCTTACGAACCGTTCCATAGGAACACTCTACCTTCGGATGGCGGGGGAAACCTGTACTGGCTTTTCGGCCTGTGATGTTTGCCAACCTTTTAATATACTCTTAAAATCAATGTAACCCTTACATAAGATATTGGAGCATAATTAGGCCATTTGACCCATGGAGTCTGCTCTACCATTTCATTATGGCTGATCCATTTTCCCTTTTCTACTCTATCTCCCCATATCCCTTCATGCCTTGACCAATCAAGAATCTCTCAACCGCTCCCTTAATTATACCCAATGACTTGGCCTCCACAGTTGCCTGTGGCAACAAATTCCACAGATTCATGATTTTCTGGCTAAAGAAATTCCTCCTCATCTATTCTAAAAGGACACCCCTCTATTCTGAGGCTGTGTCCTCTGGTCCTAGGCTCCCCCACCAGAGAAACGTCCTCTGCACATCCACTCTATTGAGGCCTTTCAACATTCGGTAGGATTCAATGAGATCCTTTCCTTTGTCTTCTGAATTCCAGTGAGCAGAGGTCCAGAACCATCAAATGTTCTTCATTTGACAAACCTTTCAATTCCAGAGTCATTTCTGTGAACCTCCTTTGAACACTCTCCACTATCAAGCACATCCTTTCTAAGATAAGGGGCCCAAAACTGCTCATAATACTCCAAGTGTCTCACCAGTTCCCTCCCATATAACCCTTCATTTTCTATCATCCATCTCTATCTAAGATTTTCTTAAATGTCCCTAATGTATCTCCCACTACCACCACCCCTGGCATCGTTCAATGCACCCACCAAATAAATGTTGTTATCAAACTACATTCATTTTCTTGTCAGCATAAAACTAGTCTATAGAATAACTATAACAGAATCAATGAAAGACCATCCAACTACAGCGTTCAACCAGAGTGCAGAAGACGACAAATTTTACAAATAGAAAAGGAACAAACAATTTTAAGAAAAAAATAAGCAATAAGTAAGAGAACATGAGGTGAAGGGTCCTTGAAAGTGAATCCGTTGGTTGTGCGAACATTTCAATTATGAGGCAAGTGAAGTTAAGTGATCTTCTTTGGTTCAAGAACCTGAATACTCTTGTTCTTTTAAAAAAAAATCTGAAGATGCTGGAAATCCAAATAAACACATACAAAATGCTGGAAGAACTCAGCAGGCCAGGCAGCATCTATGGAAAAGTGTGAACAGTCAACTTTTTGAGCCAAGACCTGTCTTCAGGACTGAACAGGAAGGAGAGGTTAGAGTAAGAAGGTGGGGGATGGTGAAGAAGTACAAGGTGATTGGTGAAACTGGGAGGTGGGAGGGCATGAAATAAAGAGCTGGGAAGTTGGTGAAAGAGATAAAGGGCTGGAGGAGGGGGAATCCAATAGAGGATAGAAGACCATGGAAGAAAGGGAAGAGGGAGGAGCACCAGAGGTAAGGAGATAAGGAAACAGGAATGGGAAATGGTGAAGTATTGGGGGGTGGGGGAACGATTGTTGTGGAGGCAATTACCGGAAGTTCAAGAAATCTATATTCATGCCATTGGGTGTTACTTCTCCAAAAAAAAATTACATCTGATATCCCTTTTGTACTTTCCTCCAAACACCTTAAAGTTATACTCCCTTGTATTAGTCACTTCCACCCTGGGGAAAGGTCTCTGACTGTCCACTCGATCTGTGTCTCATCATCTTTGCACTTCTATCAAGGAAGAGTTAGAATCAAGTCCCTAAGTAGATTGTAGAATACATATGCAGAAATGGGTGGACAGATATCTCTTGTGTATTGCATCACGAGTCAGTATGGATGTGTTGGACTGTGCTGAAAGATTTTGGAGTTTTGTTCTGCATTGTTCATTCATCTTTAACAGAGCTATAAATGTAACGTGCAATTTTGTTTCATAATGGAATAAACTGAGTTACTATCTGAAATATTTTCTTATTGGATTGTCATTGACAGGATCATCTTGCAGTCAGGTTAATCAGATTATCAGTGAAACCTCAAGTTTGGACAGCAGCTCCAACCAAACGTCAGTTGCCAATCCCCTTTGTTCCAAGCGAGTGGAGCACCCTTCACGAGAGGATCCACAACCATGCACATCTAACTACAACCCTTTCTGTACCTCTGCAGTGGATTCTATCGCTAGTCAGCCTTCTGCCTCTACTCTGCAACCATGCATTTCCTCAACAGGGCCATTGTCCACCACTGGACCTTCTGCACTCACACAAGAAACTAGCTGCTCAGCAGCACTTTGGACTTCATGTCCAAGGCCACCCAGTCCTCCTTCAGCAACCTCACGGACTTGGGCAGGCACGGAAAACACACCAGGATTTGAAGTCTTAGCATACACTGTTTCTGATGTCCAGGCCAAAGAAGAGGACATGGAACCAGCCAAAAAGAAACAGAAAAGAGGCAAGTATATATTCTCTAAAAGGTTTTTCTTTTAATTTCTGGAGTTGACTGTCTTAATCAAAGTTGCATTTCGTATATCTTGCCATACCTGTACCACTGAGCGAGGGAAAAAAGTCTAACCCATTTGATGCCTCTCCCATAGAAAAGTTCAGCACAGGAACAGGCCCTTCAGCTCATCTGCGCCTTGCCAATGTCTTTGAACTACCTACTCCCATCGATCTGCACTGGGACCATAGCCTTCTATCCAAACCACCATCCACGTACCTATCCAAACTTCTCTTAAACATTGAGATCAAGCTCATGTTCACCTTGTGCTGGCAGCATGTTCCACACTCTCATGACCCTCTGAGGAAGCTTCCACTGAAATTCCCCTTAAACTTTTCATCTTTCACCCTTGACCTCTAGTTGTAGACCCACTCAAGCTCAGTGGAAAAAGCCTACGCTAAGGTGGAAACTCAATCTTGGTGTCATCTGAAAATTTGAACCAGTTATCATCCAGATTGTTGTTATAGATGACAAACAACGATAGACCCAGCACTGATCCCTGTGGTACTCCACAAGTCAAAAGGTCTCCAGTCATAGAGGCAACTGTCTACTACCCCTCTCTGGCTTCTCCTACAAAGCCAATGTCTAATTCAATTTACAACCTCACCTTGAATGGTGAGCAACTAAACCTTCTTGGCCAAGATATGTCTTTGGGTCGTTATCGTGTTTTTGTTTCAGGAAGCCTACGCTAAGGTAGAAACATAAGATATTGTTTTAATTTCTACTTGCTCACTGATGGCCTGCATTTGTGTAAGTGCCATGTATGGAAAATAACCACCTGCATGCAATGTGGGTATTTTTCAATGTTTGAATTACCGCAGAGACCCTTTCTTCACAAGAAAAGAGCTTGGATGAGTGGGCTACAAGTAATGAGTACAATAGATAAATCTGGGAGTGGTTAAGGAATTGTCCCAGATTTGAATGAATAAAAATTCAATTTCTAAAATATTTAGGTAAGATTAATACAAGACCATAACATCTTAAGATATAGGAGCAGAATTAGGCCATTTGGCCCATCGAGTCTGCTTCACCATTTCATCATGCCTGATTGAATTTTCCTATCAGCCCCATTCTCCTGCCTATTCCCTGTATCCCTTCATGCTTTGAAGGGATCGATGAATCTCTGCTTTAAATGTAGATAAAGACTTCCACAGTTACCTGTCGCAAAGAAATGGCTTTTCACCATTTGATAGGTTTCAATGAGGGTTCCCCACCTCCATTCTGAATTCTAGTGATTACAGGCCCAGAGCCATCAAACACTCTTCATATAACAAGCCATTCAATCCTGCAATATTTTTGTGAACCTCTTTTGAACCCTCTGCAGTTTTAGCACATCCTTTCTAAGATAAGCAGCCCAAAACTGCGCACAATACTCCAAGTGAGGCCTCACCAGTGTTTTATGAAGTCTCAACATTACATCCTTGCTTTTATATCCTCTTGAAATGAATGCTAACATCGCATTTGCTTTCCTCACCACAGACTCAACCTGCAAATTAACCTTTATGGAAATTTGCACAAGGACACCCAGGTCCCTTTGCACCTCAGTTTTTTGTATTTTCTCTTCATTTAGAACATATTCAACCCTTTCCTTTCATCTACCAAAGTGCATGATCATACATTTCCCAACACTGTATTCCATCTGCCATTTCTTTGCCGATTCTCCTAATCCAAGTCCTTCTGTAGCCGCTCTACTTCCTCAAAACTGCCTTTCCCTCCACCTATCCTCATTTCCATCAATTCATCATCCAAATCATTGACATCTTACAAAAAGAATCGGTCTCAACACAGATCCCTGTGGAACACCACTGCTCACTAACAGCCAACCAGAAAGGGCTCCCTTTATTCCCACTCTTGGCCTCCTGCCAATCAGACAGTGCTTTATCCATGCAATAATCTTTCCTGTAATACCATGGGCTCTTAGCTTGTTTAGCAGCCTCGTGTAGCCTTCTGAAAATCCAAGTACGTAACATCAACCAATTCTCCTTTGTCTATCCTGCTTGTTATTTCTTCAAAGAATTCCAACAGGTTTGTCAGGCAAGATTTTCCTTCGAGGAAACCATGCTGAGTAGGGTCTATTTTATCATGTGCCTCCAAGTGCCCTGAGACCTCACCCTCAATGGACTTCAACATCTTTCCACGAAGGTCAGACTAACTGGCCTATAATTTCCTTTCTTCTACCACTCTCCCTTCTTGAAGAGTGAAGTGATATTTGCAATTTTCCGGTCTTCTTAAGCCATTCGAGAATCTAGTGTTTCTTGAAAGATAATTACTAATGCCTCCACAATCTCTTCAGCCACCTCTTTCAGAACCCTGGGGTATACACCTGTCCAGGTGACTTATCTACCTTCAGACTTCTCAGTTTCACAAGAACCTTCTCTCTGGTTATAGTAACTTCACACACTTCATGATCCCTTCCACCATACTGCTAGTGTCTTCCACAGGGAAGACTGATGCAAAATACTTATTCAGTTTGTCTGCCTTTTCACTGTCCCTCATTACTATTCAGCATCATTTTCCAGTGGTCCGTCATCCACTCTCGCCTCTTTTACAATTTGCATATCTGAAGAAACTTTTTGGGTATCCACTTTAATATTATTGGCTAGTTTACTTTCGTATTCCACCTTTTCTCGGTGCCTTCTGTTGGTTTTTAAAAGCTTCCCAATCCTCTAACTTCCCATTAATCTTTGCTCTATTATATGCCCTCTCTTCAGCTTTTTTTTTTGGTTGACTTTGACTTCTCTTGTTATCCATGGTTGCGTTATCTTTCCTTCAGAATATTTCTTCATCTTTGGGATGTAAATATCCTGTGCCTTCCAAATCGCTTCCAGAAATTACAGCCATTGCTGCTGTGCCATCATCCCTGCCAGTGTTCTTTTCCAATCAATTCCAGCCAACTCCTCTCTCATGCCTTTGTAATCACCTTTACTCAACTGTAATACTGATACATCTCACTTTAGCTTCTCCTTCTCAAATTTCAGGGTGAATTTGATCATATTATGATCACTTTCCCCTAAGGGTTCTTTTACCTTAAGCTCGCTAATCAATTCTGGTTCATTGCACAACATCCAATCCAGAATAGCTGATCCCCTCGTGGGCTTATCCACGAGCTGCTGTAAAAAGCCATCTCGTAGGCACTCCAGAAATCCCCCCTCCTGGAATCCAGCACCAACCTGACTTTCCCAATCTACTTATATATTGAAATCCCCCATGACTATTGTTACATTGCCCTTTTGACATGCATTTTCTATCTCCTGTTCTGATTGTAGGCCACATCCTTGCTAATGTTTGTGGGTCTGTATACAACTCCAATCAGGGTCTTCTTACCCTTACAGTTCCTTAACTCTTTCTACAATGGTTGAATACCTTCTGACCCTATGACACCTCTTTCAAATGATTTGATTTCATTTTTTTTTAACCAACAGAGCAAAGCAGCCCCCTCTGCCTTCCTGCCTGTCCTTTCAATGCAATGTGTATCCTTGGACATTAAACTCCGAGCTATAATCTTTCAGCCATGATTCAGTGATGCCTACAGCATCATATCTGCCAATCTGCAACTGCACTGCAAGTTCATCTACCTTATTCCATACACTGCACACATTCAAGTGCAGCATCTTCAGTCCTGTATTCACCCTTTTCGCTTTGGTCTGCCTTTTGCATTGCAATTCATCTTGTTGACTGCGATTTCGCACTATCAACAACCCCTCCTCACTACGCATTGCCTGTGTTTGAAAATCAGCTACCTCATCTTCAGCGGTATTATCCACCTTTCCTATGATACTTGCATTGAAATATATGCAGATCAGGACACTAACCTCTCCGCTAACTGTTCTGACACTCTGGTTTCCATTCCCCTGCAACTCTAGTTTAAACCCCACCGTGCAGCGTTAACAAACCTTCCCGCTACAATATTAGTCCTCCTCCAGTTCAGGTGCAAACCGTCCCTTCTCTACAAGTCTTAACCTTCCCTGGAAGAGAGCCCAATAATCCAAAAATCTTATGCCTTCTCTCCTACACCAGCTTCCTAGCCACGCATTAAACTGTATAATCATCCTAGTTCTGGCCTCACTAGCAAGTAGCATAGGTAGCCATCCTGCAACCACAGCCTGAAGGTCCTGCCCTTGGCACCTAACTCCCTGAACTCCCTATGCAGAACCTTGTCTCTCATCTTACCCATGTCATTGATACCTACATGGACCACGACTTCTGGCTGACATAGAACATAGAATGCTACAGTACATACCCTTAGGCCCATGATGTTGTGTTGGTCTTTTAACCAACTCTCATGTTCGATCTCCTCCAAGAGGACCACAACATTGTCGTAGGGTTTGGAAGCTTGCTGATTTTCAAACACAGGCAATGTGTAGTGAGGAGAGGTTGTTGA